>NC_044383.1:72135116-73385116 GCF_006542625.1 Nomascus leucogenys
GTTTCCTTCAGTCTTAAGCAGATACCTATTTCCAGATTCTCTAAAAAGGTCTCCCTAATTAGTATAACTCATTACACACCTACTTGTTTTCTTATCATACTGTGTTATAATTTTAATACTCATTTCATTTTCAAAATCCATCCATCGAACATGAAATTTTTGGGGTGACAACGGGCACTACTGGTGAAGAAACAGTCTATCATGAATAGAGATTTAGTATTTCCTACCTCTCAGAGAAAAAACTCTCCACCCTTTAGCAAAACATATTAAGATATTTGGACAGCTAATATTTAAGACATTTTCAGGAGAACATTCTGTAAAATACATAGAAAATATGTGAGATAGGCCAGGCGTGGTGGCTCATAGCTGTAATCCCAGCCCTTTGGGAGGCAGAGGTGGACGGATCACCTGAGGTCAGGAGTTCGAGACCAACCTGGCCATCATGAAGAAACCCCCTCTACTAAAAAAATACAAAAATTACCAGGCATGGTGGCGCATGCCTGTAACCCAGCTACTCAGGAGACTTGAGGCAGGAGAGTCTCTTGAACCCGGGAGGTGGAGGTTGCATTGAGCCGAAAGAGTGCCACTGCACTCCAGCCTGAGTGACAGAGTGAGACACGGTCACCCAATACAAAACAAAAAAAAGCTAGACAGATTTTTCATCTTGCCAATTTACCAAAATTCCAGTTATTTACAATTCTGATTATTTTCACAAATATGGTTCATAGTAACAGTTCAATAAACACTTTTTTAGATCACTGGTGTTTCCCTATGACTCTCAAAGCGTTCAAGTCTTCTTTAAAGAGATATTATGCATTTAACAAGTCTGATCAACACCTGTTATTTTCCAATTAGTGTATCAATATTAAAATTTATACAGTTTTTAAGTATACAAATTTCACTCACATTTGATTTTTTGCTGCTTGCCTCTGAGCTTTTCTTTCTTTCCTTTTCTGATCTGGTGGCTTGGCAAAAACAATTTCAATATTTTCTCCCTCCAAGTCTTTGCCATTCATTTCTTCCATAGCCTTAAAAAATTAGATAATAGTCAATATAAAAATAGGACTTTCAGACAATTATGATTCATTTAAAGTTGGAATATCGTTTATCATTAATGTGGGAAGGACAAGAGAAAGCCCCATGCAGGCAGTCAGATAATTTTATTTAAAGATGCAGATCTTCAACTATTTTTCATTTTTACTTAGAAAACTGCCAAGCTCACTAAAACCAAAAGGTTTTAGTTTGAATGGATTCCATGGACTTCCAAGTTTCCTCCAATTTTTAAAACTATTTTGAGATTCTAAAATGACTAGAAGTTGTTAGTCTGATTTAGATGCCTGTAATTCCACCATATTTACCTTGACAGCACCATCTCGCTCATCAAAATGAATGAATGCATAATCTTTTAACTTCTTCACTCGTTCCAGTTTCCCAAACTGACTAAATGCCTTTTCTAAAATCTCTTCTGTTACAGTATTGGCAAGGTTGCGTACAAACAGCACTTTTACCTAGGGGGAAGAAAACACCCCCCTGTATTATTTCCAAAGAGTTCCATTTCTAAGATACCACCACCCCACCCTAAAAAGTTAACTTAAATCACAATCCATTAGAAGAATGTCAGAATATTAAAAAAAAAAAAAAAAGTTTTCAACTCCTTGGGTAAATATCAAGGAGCAGAATTGCTGGATCATGTTGAAAGACCTGAAATAGATGCTTTGCCAAAAAAGATATACAGATGGCACAGAATCTCATAAAGATGCTCAATATAATCTGTCATTTGGAAACCACAAGTCGAAACTATTAGAATGGCCAAAATCCAACACACTATAAATGCAGGTAAGAATGCAGAGCAACAGAAACTCTCATTCATTGCTGCTGGGAATGCAAATTGGTAAAGCCCCTTTGAAAGACAGTTTGGCGACTTCTTACAAAACTAAACACACACTTCCATATGACCCAGCAATCCTGCTCCTTATTTACCCAGAGTTGAAAACTTACATGCACACAAAAACTTACACAGGGATGTTAATAACAGCTTTATTTGTAATTGCCAAAAATTTGCCAGACGAAGTGGCTCACGCCTGTAATCCCAGCAGTTTGGGATGCTGAGGTGGGTGGATCACCTGAGGTCAAGAGCTCGAGACCAGCCTGGCCAACATAGTGACACCCCGTCTCTACAAAAATGCAAAAATTAGCCAGGTGCGATGGTATGCGCCTATGATTCCAGCTACTCGGGAGGCTGAAGCATAAGAAATATGCTTGAACCCAGGAGGCAGAGGTTGCAGTAAGCCGAGATCATGCCACTGCACTCCAGCCTGGGTGACAGAGCGAGACTCTGTCTCAAAAGAAAAAAACAAAATTTCCAAAAATTGGAAGAAACCAAGCTGTCCTTCAATGGGAGAACGGACAACTGTGGCACATACAGAAGGAATATTATAATTGATAGAAGGAAACTAGTTAAAAGCCACAAAATGACATAGAAGAACTTTAAATATGTATTACTAAGAGAAATAAGCCAATGTGAAGGTTACATAATGTATGGTTCCAACTATGTAACATTCTGAGAAGACAAAACTATGGAGACAGTGACTGCCAGTGGTTAAATGGGGAGGGATGACTAAGCAGAGGACAGAGGATTTTTAGGGCAGTGAAACTATTCTGTGTAATACTATGATGGAAACACGGTTATACATTTCTCCAAACCCACAGAACATACATCTAGAGTGAGACCTCATGTAAACTATGGACTTTAGGTAATCAATCTACGTCCATCAATTTTAACAAACGTACTATTCCAGTGCAGCATACTGGTAGGGAGGAAGGCTGTGCCTGTGTAGGGGGCAGAAGTCATATAGCAATTCTGTGCTTTCTACTGTAAAACCTAAACTGCTCTAATGAAGTCTATGAAAAAGAAAACGTAGACTACACGCCACATCAGTAATAATTACCAATCAGTAATTATTTTGCAATAAAAAAGGTAATTTTTTCCTAACAAAGTAAATACTATGCCCTCTGAGAGAGTTATTGAATGTTTAACACTTAACACAAGTGGCCAAAACTAATTAGAAGCTGCTTTTGAAATCTTAAAGGGGGAAGGACTGTTCAAAATATTCTTAAGACAAACTGTTCTCTCAATCCTGAAAGCTTCTCAAAGTAAAATTACACAATTTAACCTTTTCACTAACTATCACTTCCTCCTAAAATACTTGAATACCATCTGAATGTGTTAATCTAAAGCGCTAACCCAATGAGACTTTATAGGCCAGAAGAAAAACGAATCCTAACTATTTTCTGTTCTCTAAGACCACTTATCCTTCAATAATATTCATAGTTCCCTGGCAGTTCACATTACCCTCAATTTAATTCAACTAGTGGTGTCTGACACCTAACCTATACGTAATAAAGGGGGAATTCTTAAAAGACAAAGGATAACTGGGGCATGGTGGCTCATGCCTGTAATCTCAGCCTTTTGGGAAGCGGGATTGCTTTAGGCTAAGACCGGCCTGGGCAGCACAGGGAGACTAACTGTGTCTCTACAAAAATTTTTTTAAAAATTAGCCAGGTGTGGTGGTACACACCTGTAGTTCTAGCTACTCGGGAGGCTGAGGTGAGAAGATCTCTTGAGCCTGGGGCTACAGTGAGCTATGATCATGCGCCTGAACTCTAGCCCTGGGCCACAGATCTAGACCCTGTCTCTTAAAAGAAAAAAGAAAAAAAGAGAACAAAGGATAGAACAAATAACTGCAAATTACTGCACCAGTGTGTAATAAAGTGTTGGCTCAAGGGATGTTTATTCTTATACAATGTCTCCACTGACTGCTGAAGTCAGGATACCTAATAATGGCTAAATGTAACTGCAAGCAGCTCTGCTGGGGCCAGTATAATTTACTATTTTTAGTAGTAAGACTTTTAACCCCAAAATCATGTAAACTAATGGTACCATTCTCAAAAACTGAAATTGCCCTTAAAAAACACATAAAATGGAAGTCAACTGTCTACAGCACATAGGCTACTTCATTATAAGATTGTGATGGCTATACAATTATGGCTAAGTATCCACGAATCAATTTCTATTTTCACTTTGCAGGCACATGGTATTTCCAGTGTGCACTGCCTAGTCCCATAGTAAAGAACATTTCTCCCAACTCTAAAAAATATGGTTTAAAAAAAGAATGTGTACAGGGCCAGGCGCAATAGCCTCACGCCTGTAATGCCAGCCCTTTGGGACGCCGAGGTAGGTGGATCCCGAGGTCAGGAGTTTGAGACCAGTCTGACCAACATGGTGAAACCCCAGCTCTACTAAAAAAACACAAAAATTAGCCAGGTGTGGTGGCGGGAGCCTGTAATCCCAACTACTTAGGAGGCAGGAGAATCACTTGAACCTGGGAGGCGGAGGTTGCAGTGAACCGAGATGGCATCACGGCACTCCAGCCTGGGAAACATGGGAGACAGGAGTGAGACTCTTGTCTCAAAAAATAAAAAAATGTATACTGTTCATTTTATGTTCCCCCCGCCCCGACCCTTCTCCCATTAATCCCTCAAAAAATATTTTTAACTTGACTATCATTACCTTTGCCATAACCTCAGGATCAGGATCTTCTATAGGATCAGCCCATTCAACAGTTCCAACATTCCCCCAGACCTTGACTTTACCACTCATTAACCTACGCCTTGCCTGGGCAGCTGTTTTGTGATCTTCATATTCAAGAAAGCAAAAGCCTCTGTTTTTTTTCTTGTCATCCGGTTGGTGGTATAAAATGACGTCTGTAAGACCCTCTGCAAGTAAGCAACCATTCCAGGAAAATTAGATGAAATAACTAGCCAATACAAGTGGATCAAAGGATTTATCTAAGACACTACTTAAATATCAAAATGCAAAATCATCTCTTTCCTTCACTAGACATCTTTATAAAAGACTATCAAAAACTAGGTCCAGATTATTTTCCTAATCTGTTTCCTAGTTTTTCAACACAGAAATCTCCAGAAAAGAACATGTGCTCTTTTTAATTAGACGTAAGGACTATTTTTGCTTTCACTAATTAAATCAGAGAGGCAGATAAAAATTTTCATATAATTGTTGTAAGAAAATGGCAGTATAGATCAAATATGGCTATTTTTCTTATTATGCAAACACTAAAATTCTTTTTAATGGCACTTTTCTGGCCTTAGATATCAATGGCTTTATTTCAAATAAAATAGAAGTTATATAAGTACTGCATAAAAATTTCCAATGTCCTGAAGGTTGATAACAGGCTGATAATTTGTTAGACACTGTTGGCAGACCAAAATATTTTCTAATAAAAGCAACCTGTCATTTAAAAGTTGTTAGAAAAGACATTTTACGGTTCAAAAAAATTTTTTTACCATGTTGACAATATTATAAACTCTGTTTATGGGCCAGGCACAGTGGCTCACACCCGTAATCGCAACACTCTGGGAGGCCGAGGCAAGCAGATCACTTGAGGTCAGGAGTTCAAGACCAGCCTGGCCAATATGGTGAAACCCCATCTCTACAAAAAACACAAAAATTAGCCAGGTGTGGTGGCACACGCCTGTAATCCCAGCTACTCAGGAGGCTGAGGCAAGAGAATCGCTTTAATCTGGGAGGTAGAGGCTGCAGAGAGCCAAGATCATGCCACCACACTCCAGCCTGGGCAACAAAGCAAGACTATCTCAAAAAAAAAAAAAAAAAAAAAAAAAAAACTCGCTATGGCAATACTTACTATTCCTGTAATTTCAAGAACATCAAATCATCATTCATACAATTCTACTAAGAACGTCAACTAACACCTAGAGAGAGAACAAAGAAATACAATCTTCCAAAACATGGGAAGAACAATGATTTTGCAGAATGAATTCAAATCCTAGCTGTATTCCCTACTAACTTGTACAACGTTTGGCAAGTTATTTCCCAAATCCCTGAATGCCTGTTTTTCTTATCTGAAAAACGGGGTTACCTACACTTCAAAAGTTGTAGTGAGGATTTGATGAGTCAATAAATGCATTTAGAACAATGCGTGACACACAGAAATATGCTATTCTCTTCATTATTAAAAGCTGCGCCTCATTCCAAATAAATCCAACTTACCTGTTACTTTGCTAAATTCTTCAAGAATCTGTTCCTTGGTTTTACTCTTAGGAATAGAGCCCACAAAAAGCCTATTGTTGGCAACTGAGATGCAGACACCAATGTGTTTTCCAGAACGAATTTCATGATTATTATACTGAAAGGGGAAAAAGTGCATCATGTTTTTAAATTACTTATACAACTAGAAGAGTTAATTATAAAAGATAGTCAAGAGCAAATCATCCTTTAAAAAGTAGTTTACCTTAATTCCCATACAAGGGAATTATGAGGAACAGATTATATTAACAAGACCCATTGGACAAGTTTATGAACCAATTTAATGCAAATAAAAGGTTATTAAATCCTTTACTTGATTAATTAGAAATCAGATCTGCAGCAGATTATTTAAATTCAAAAAGTGCCAGTTCCTCAAAAACTTAACTTTTACTTAAATTCATCTCATCAACCAGTTATTCTCATACAAGGAAAACTGATCCCAAGATCAGCAAGATCTCTGCCTTTCTGTTAACCAGCACCTAAATCTATTTTTCCATCTTCCCTTCCTCTTATCAAAAGTTGCAATAAGAAATTTCAGGCTTCAAATAAAATTTAAGTCTAAAAAAACGGCTTTTATTTCTGAATCCAACTGTACTTTTTCCCCATTTCATTTTCATTATGCATATAACAAATTATGAAGGAGAAAGAAGATTGGTCACGGCAAAAATGTATAGAAACAACTTTAAAACTACAGTAAAAAGTAAATTTAACTTTCAAGTAACCATATCCCAGATTATCATAAAGCAATGTGTCAAAGTGACAAATCTACCAATTAGTATTATTTACAAACCCAAGTGCAAAAGTATCCAAGTAATCTAGAAAAGTGGATTATATGGGTTAGTTAAAACCACACCTCAAAATTTATGTTACTAATAATGGCGGCAGCAGCGGCAATAATTATTGATTAATCCTCCCACACCTAACCTCAAAATCTATTCTACATCTGGAGTTACACAAACCAAAGAACCAACATCAATTTCCATACAACTTTATAGAACTACCTTACAGCAAAAGAAACCATTCTTCTATTATGCCCATTCTTGCTAGGTACACCAGGTATAACAGAAGAAAACATGTAATTCAGAAAGTTGAGTCCTCCCTGTCCCTTTCTCCAACTCCAGATAATCAAAATTTAATAAAGTTCAAATACCATACCTCCAGTTCAGAAAAATTTATTGCTTTCCACCCCACTATTCTGTACAGGCTATTCAAGTGCGTGGCCATCCTGATCCCAGGTTTATCTCTATTTCTCTACATTTATGCCAGAGGCACAACATTAAAAAAAGTAAAAAGATGACTTCTGCTACTTCTCTCTCTCTCAAATACCTTTTTATATCAACTCTTAAACATGCAGGGTTTTTTTTTGTCTTTTCCGAGACAGAGTCTTGCTCTGTCCCCCAGGCTGGAGTGCAGTGGCACTGTCTCGGCTCACTGCAACCTCCGCCTCCTGGGTTCAAGCAATTCTCCTCCCTCTGCCTCCCAAGTAGCTGGGATTACAGGCGCCTGCCACCACGCCCGGCTATTTTTTGTATTTTTAGTAGAGACGGGGTTTCACCATGTTGGCCAGGCTCGTCTCAAACTCCTGATCTTGTGATCCACTCGCCTCGGCCTCCCAAAGTGCGGAGATTACAGGTGTGACCCACCATGCCGAGCCACAGGCAATTTTTATACTCCTATGGCTCTGAAGAAATTGCCTTCCTTCCCTGAAACTTCTACCATACAAGCTCCTCTGGATACCTGTAAATTGAGTTCAACCACCCAATACTTCAATACATAAATCCTAAAAGGGTCAACAAAATACTCCTCCATGTTAACACAGACCAACAGTTCTCAACAGGAGTGATTTTGCCCCCCTAAGAAGTCATTTGACATTCTTGATTGTCACAACTTGGAAAGAAGTGGGGACTTGCTGCTGGTATCTACTGGGTAGACAGAAGGATGCTGATAAACATCTTACAATTCAGAAGACAGCCTGTCACAAACAATTATCTAGTCTAAAAGATCAGCAGTGCTGAGGTTAAAAACTCCTGCCATATACTTTGTTTTCTCATATAGCATTCATGTCCTTCTCTTCTATCAGACTAATACCTTTTAACAGCAGAAACATGTTACCTGAATGTAGCAGAGCTATGGCTGAATCCATCATTGCATAGAATTATGGACAAGTAGATTATAATACCTTATTTTACAAGTATAATTAAACTAAGAACACAATAAATTACTTTAAAATATGTACATTCCCTGGATTCTTATAATCTAGCATCAAGCAGCCAGCCTTAGCAACAAATCAGTGGTTTTCAAATTGGTCATGCAATCAGTAATTCTAGTAATTAACAAAAACAATTAAAATATCAGAAAAAGGTGGAAAGAAATACCAAGTGTGTAAAGGCGAAAACAGGAGTGATTTTGGGGGTGACAGATTTTGGTATAATGAGGGGGGAACTGTTATTTTCCAAATGTTCTAAAAACAGAAGCTATTAACTATAAGAAAATACCTAATTCTAAAAAAACTTCTAACAAAAACTTGAATTCTTAGTTCTACCAGGAAAATACACCATTGAGAGGAACCAAAATCCTTATAAGAAATCTAGGAGGCAAAGGCAACACAACAGAGAATGGAAACATTCCATCAAGGCAACAATAATCAAAGACATATAGAGAAGACAGCTAATCTGTAACATAGGCAACGCTTCCATTAACCATCAACATTAACAATGCTGCTTCAAATTATTAATGACTGTTTCCATTATTATCTACAGAAAGACCATTTTTTTCCTTCCTACCCATCATCACTAGCCCTGATGCTAATCAAGTTAGCCAAGGCATGGTAGGTAGAAAGTACAAAGGATGGATGTGGTCTCTGAACAACACAAAGATTTAGCAGGATTTATAAAATAAACTGCTGATTCCTCCCTACCCACATTTTTTTAATTAAAAAACTTGGGCCAGGCATGGTGGCTCATGCCTGTACTCCTAGCATCTTGGGAGGCTGAGGCGGGCGAATTGCCTAAGCTCAGGAGTTCGAGACCAGCCTGGGCAACACAGTGAAACCCCGTCTCTACTAAAATACAAAAGACATTCGCCGGGAGTGGTGGCAGCTGTAATCCCAGCTACTCGGGAGGCTGAGGCAGGAGAATCGCTTGAAACTGGGCGGCAGGGGTTGCAGTGAGCCAAGATCTCGCCACTGCACTCCAGCCTGGGCAACCGAGCAAGACTCCATCTCTACAAAAAAAAAAAAAATCAAACAATTATAGGTAACACAGAGAGTAAACTGGCTCTCCAATGAAAATAAACTGGCTCTCCAAACGACATTATTAAACGAAAAAAGTAAGGAGACTCTAATGGGTATATTGCCCAACTATAACAAAAGTAGTACCTAGAAATTAACATGTCCTGAAGCAACACCCCATCTATGGATTACACATGCTTTTTTTGTATGTATATTTGAATTGCTTAACCTTTCTTACGCTAATGCCACTCTATCACCTAAAAAAAACCACTTATCCCAGCAAGATGGGTAACAGTGAGTTATATGGTGAATGGGGTAATACAAAAAACAAATGTGAATAAGAGATTCTAATTTAATACTAGTAAACCCTAACTCAAGAGGTAAGTGTATCAGGACACTACAGTGGTATAAAAAAACAAGAACAACAACAAAAAAAAGTCTTATCTTTCCTACTCTAGAAAGGCTGGCCCTGAATCTTAAGTTAGTTGTAAAAATCTAGCTTTCAAACTCACTACCACAGTGAGATGAACCAAACAGAAAATGAAGATTAATTATGATCATTAATGTGAGGTTTCAGTTTTTAAGAACACCGAAACAGTAGTACAGTCTGGAACATTCCTGTCATCAAGTCTCAAAATTTTAAGTCACTTTTAAGTCCTTCCCTCGTAGTCACCAAATTCCCAGAAATTCAGCAATGTCAAATTTGGAATCTGATCCAGAAGAGGCTGTTTAGTCCTAACTCTTCTCAGCAAAGCCACTACCTCCAAAGCCATCCACATTAAAGATTCCTTTTTTTTTTGAGACTGAGTCTCGCTCTGACACCTAGGAAGGAGTACAGTGACAGGATTTCAGCTCACTGCAACCTCCACCTCCCGGGTTCAAGTGATTCTCCTGCCTCAGCCTCCCTAGTAGCTGGGACCACAGGTGTGCGCCACCACACCCGGCTAATTTTTGTATTTTTAGTAGAGACGGGGTTTCACCACGTTGGCCAGGCTGGTCTCGAACTCCTGACCTCGGGTGATCTGCCCACCTCAGCCTCCCAAAATGCTGGGATTACAGGCATGATCCACCGTACCTGGCCTAAAGATTTCTTAATTATAAAGTCTTCTTTACAATGAGCCAAAATCTACTTCCTTAAATAAACCTATTTCTTTCCCCCAAATGACAGCATTTCATATACCTGGCACGCAAGCACATGACTCAGTTGTTCTCTATGCTTGGCTAATCATTGCTTCCCTGATAATGGCAAATTAAAGTACCTCCAAGAAATACTGACAAGTGTCACTGAAGAGTGGCATTCTAACACAATACTGTAAATGCAGACTGAAAACAGGAGTCTAGAATAAACTGGAGCTTATTACTAATTTTCCACTTCTAGACACCATACCACTCTTACATATTGTCTGTGTTACCCTAGCTTATTCGGCAACCACACATTACTGACACCACAGCTTACTTGTTAAACTAGTGTAAATACTTGACTTTAGTCAATTCCATCTTGATAGATACAAACTTTCTTTCTCAGGCTATCAAAATTTTTTCAGATCCTGACCGTCATCCAAGGCATTTATCACTGCATGGAGATTCAAGTTACCAAACGTATCATAAACAGTCCAACTACACTTTCAATTGTTGATAAAAACTAGAATATGACCTACAGCATACCACTATGGCCTTTCATTTCTTTCCAAAATCTCCGACCTTTCTCCTTTCTATTGCTGCCACCCTCCTCCTGACCTTTGTTGTCTTTATTCAAATAATCTTCATTATTCAGCCACTTACAACATGCCACCCACACAAGGGCTCAAAAAGGGGGTGAGGGGTGCTATGCAGCTTAGCCCAGTATGAACTAACTCCTGACACTGACTTTATTACAAGTTTTACTTCCACAAACACTGCTTCAACTAGATTCACCTTTTTTCTTCACTGTGCTGCTCAAACCTCTTTATTGCAAAGCCTTCTCTGACAACCCTAATCCAGTCTCCCTTCATCCTTCCTTTATGCTTTGCACCATTTGCTTCCACTGTAACAGTAGTCTTTCATGTTCTATAAACTCTCTAAGAACCTGTGTATCTGCAGTAAAAGTTTTCATGCTAAACACACTATTTGCTAAATTATTATTAAAATATCTCTGAACCTATCTTGTCAACTACATTCATCAAAATGGCTGTACATGAGGCTGAGGCAAATGGATCACTGAAGGTTTGGAGTTTGAGACCAGCCTGGTCAACATACTAAAAATACAAAAAAAAAAAGGGGGGGGCGGCCAGGTGCGGTGGCTCATGCCTGTAATCCCAGCATTTTGGGAGGCCGAGGTGGGCGGATCACGAGGTCAGGAGTTTGAGACCAGCCTGGCCAATATGGTGAAACCCCATCTCTACTAAAAATACAAAAATTAGCCGGGCGTGGTGGCGCTCACCTGTAGTCCCAGCTACTTGGGAGGCTGAGGCAGAAGAATTGCTTGAACCTGGGAGGTGGAGGCTGCAGTGAGCTGAGATCATGCCACTGCACTCCAGCCTGGGCAACAGGGCAAGATTCACATCAAAACAAAACAAAATTAGCCGGGCACGGTGGCAGGCTCCTGTAGTCCCAGCTACTCCGGAGGCCGAGGCAGGAGAATCTCCTGAACCCAGAAGGCAGAGGTTGCAGTGAGCTGAGATAGCGCCACTGCGCTCCAGCCTCGGTGAGAGTGAGGCTTTGTCTCAAAAATAAAAAATAAAAAATAAGGCTGTATACACATCATGACGGCATAACCAATTTGGTGACTAAAACCATCAGAACCATCACAGCTATTAAAATAATAACTTGTGGGCTGGGCACAGTGGCTCATACCTGTAATCCCAGCACTTTGGGAGGCTG
Organism: Nomascus leucogenys; assembly: GCF_006542625.1. NCBI lineage: Eukaryota > Metazoa > Chordata > Mammalia > Primates > Hylobatidae > Nomascus > Nomascus leucogenys. The sequence goes on from NC_044383.1 coordinate 72,147,329, forward strand.
AGACGGGCAGATCATGAGGTCAGGAGATCGAGACCATCCTGGCTAACACGGTAAACCCCATCTCTACTAAAAATACAAAAAAATTGGCCGGGCATGGTGGCAGGCGCCTGTAGTCCCAGCTAATCAGAGGCTGAGGCAGGAGAATGGCGTGAACCCAGGAGGTGGAGCCTGCAATGAGCCGAGATCATGCCACTGCACTCCAGCCTGGGCAACAGAGCGAGACTCCATCTCAAAAACAAACAAACAAAAAAACAAACTTGTAACATGCAAACAGATTTCATCTATTCCAACGCTTGTACATAGACATTATTAGCATTTCATCAGGATATTTCCATTATTTAAGATTGTCATGGGATTGCAGCATCACTAGCCTTGGGCTCCAATTCCAGCAACATACCACACAAATACATAAACACACCTGCCTGCCCTTCTTCATGGTTTTTAAATCAACATGTCTATTTCCAAACATCCCCTAGGTAGGTAAGGGAAGAAAGCATTATCACCTATTAATTTACCCTAATCATAGGGCAGCAAGTAGCACAGAATTGTAAATGGAGGCTATTAAAACAGCAAATGGTCCATGAGTTACATAAGAATATTAGAGAGCCCTGGTCAGCTAGTCAGGTTATTTATCCAACACCTACTACATAATGGGGCACAGTTCTAAATGTTAGGGAGAAAGGAAAAATATATATATATTCTAACGGGGAAATGAAAGGAAATAATTTACAAAGTCAAAAAATAATTACAAGCTCATCCAAGCAAAATCCATTTTATCATTTTTAGAACACTGTCATGGGGGCAACTGGGTGGTAAGGTGCTCAATGTCACCTTACCTGAAAAGAAAGCATCAGTCATAAATGGGCTGCTTTCAACCCCTACGAAAGCAGAACAGCATAAGGCAACCTTAAAATGATAATGGCCATGGCTTGGCTGGGCACAGTGGCTCATGCCTGTAATCCCAGTACTTTGGGAGGCTGAGGCAGGCAAATCATTTGAGCTCAGAAGTTCCAGACCAGCCTGGCCAACATGGCAAAATGCCATCTCTACTAAAAATACAAAAATTAGCCAGGAGTGGTGGCACACACCTGTAATCCCAGCTACTCGGTGGCTGAGGCAGAACTGCTTGAACCCGGGAGGCAGAGGTTGCAGTGAGCTGTGCTCGCACCACTGCCCTCCAGCCTGGGTGACAAAGCGTGACTGTGTCTCAAAAAAAAAAAAAAAAAAAAAAAAAAAGGCCATGGCTTAAAGAAGGCAAAGCATGGCTAAAAGGGTAATTAAAAGGAAGAGTAGGGAAAGAGGTAAGAAGGAACTTATCTGGATAGGGCCTTGTTTGTAAGTCATTTTTCAGCATAGGAATGCTGTGATCTAACTGACGTTGCCAAATATAAAGGGCAACAGAAGGCAGTGAGACTAGCTAAGTTTCTTCAGTAGTCTGAATGCTACAAATGGTACCTTAGAATAACTAGAGTAGTAGCAGCGAAGAAGATAAAAAGTTAGATGCCAAAATATTTTGACAACAGATAGAACCTACTTCCTTAACTCTTTAACACTACCTAAACCACTACATAATTTAAAGTTATCAGGCTACCTGGTGACGTAACTTGTACAGTTGGCTTAAATTGTTATGCCTAACAATAGGGACCTCAGCTAAAGAAACCTGGCATCAAACTAGGACTGGGATGTTTAGCTGTATGGCCTCAGGAAAGTCTATTTCTTTCTACTACCTGGCAGAATGGATTGTTGAGGCTGAATTTAAAGGTAGTAACATAGCATCTAGCAAAGCTCCTGTCCCTTAACAAGCACTCAAGTAGTAGCTATTAATCACCTTTTCACAAGTTTAGATCTTGCTTCCCTAGCTAGATTATCACCATTTACAAATGGATTTTTTTCATTCCCCAAAATAAAGGTAGATGTTGGCTAGAATCAGGGTCATTTAAGAAACTTGCAGTTGCTTTTAATTAACTTCATGCCTCTTCAACTGTTAACATCAATTAACCCATTTTTATAAGTCCACATACAAATATAAAGTCCACAATACTATTTAACCTAGAGAAACTAATCATTGCTGTATCAGTATTAAAAGACAATGCCAAATACCTAAAACTATTTCAACCTAAGGTATTCCTCCAGACACTCAAAAGAGAAACAGAGGTGCTTCAATCTTGTCTGATCTATAAATAATGCAAAGGAGGCATGAGGCACTTTCCCAACATTTAGTTATATATAACTAGAATGACACTTCAATTAAAAATTCACTTTGGATAGAATTGTAACAAGTAGAATCTCAAAATGTAACACAGTAGAGATAGTTTCCAAAGTATGCGCCCTTGAGGAACATACTTAGGAAAGGGGTATTCATGTCTGCAAATGAATACAAAGTGGCAAAAAACATCCAAAACAACTTGAGATTTGTATTTTCTCCAGAATGTTTCAATTACTTCACTTTCTCTAAAATCTAGTTCTTTGTTGTGCTAAAGCAAATCCACCAGATCCTACCCACAGTAAAGCATCCTTTTAAAAAAAGCAAACAATGGCCAGGCACAGTGGCTCATGCCTGTAATCCCAGCAATTTGGAAAGCCAAGGCAGTAAGATTGCTTGAGGCCAAGAGTTCAAGACTAGCCTGGACAACATAGTGAGACACCACCTCCACAAGTTTAAAAATTAGCCTAGCAGGGTGGTGCTCTCATAGTCCTAGCTGCTTAGGAAGCTGAGGCAGGAGGATCACATAACCCCGGGAGTTCAAGGTTAGTGAGCTTTGATCATGACACTGCACTCCAGCAAGGGCAACAGAGTGACACCCTGTCTCCAAAAATAATAATAATAATTAAAACCGTTTACTTAAGGCCAGGCGCAGTGGCTCACACCTATAATCCCAGCACTTTGGGAAGCCAAGGCGGGTGGTGGATCACAAGGTCAGGAGATCAAGACCATCCTGGCTAACACGGTGAAACCCCATTTCTACTAAAAAAATATTTAAACAATTAGCTGGGTGTGGTGGTGGGCGCCTGTAGTACCAGCTACTCAGGAGGCTGAGGCAGGAGAATGGCGTGAACCCAGGAGGCGGAGCTTGCAGTGAGCCGAGACCGCACCACTGCACTCCAGCCTGGGCAACAGAGTGAGACTCGGTCTCAAAAATAAATAAATAAATTAATTAATTAATTAAACAATTTACTTAAAAGTAGGCTGGGTGTGGTGGCTCACACCTGTACTCCCAGCACTTTGGGAGGCCGAGGCCGAGACTAAGGTCAGCAGTTTGAGACCAGCCTGGCCAACATGGTGAAACCCCATCTCTATTAAAAATACAAAAATTAGCAGGGCATGGTTGCGTGCACCCGTAATCCCAGCTACTCAGGGGGCTGAGGCAGGAGAATCACTTGAACCCAGGAGACAGAGGTTGCAGTGAGTTGAGATCACACCACTGCACTCCAGCCTGGGAAACAGAGGGAAACTCCGTTTCAAAAAAACTTACTAAAAAGTCAAAAAAAGCAAATGATGATACGACCAATTTATCCTAGCGGCTGTATACCAATACCTACCATTGGAAATTTTTTTTTCCCCTTTTTGGTTTTTTGAGACAGGGTCTCTGTTGCCCAGGCTGGAGTGCGGTGGCATGATCACAGGTCATTGCGGCCTTGACCTCCTGGGACCACAGGTGCACGCCACCATGCCTGGCTAATCTGTTACTTTTTTGGTACAGATGGGGTCTATGTTTCCCAGGCTGGTTTCAATCAATCCTTCCCCCTCAGCCTACCAAAGTGCTGGGACTACAGGTGTGAGCAACCACACCCTGCCAGAAGTATCTTTTAAAAGGCAACAAAATGCAAAGTCTCCTATTAATTAGGTAGTACAAAATAATTATGCCCCCAGAAAAGGACTCAAATCACGACAGAGAAACCCAGAAAGAAATGTAGTTTAGGAGAAGAGTTAATTCCTATGCCAATCAAAAAGAATGCTTATCTATAGAAGTTTCTCCATTATATTTAAAAACCATATTAAGAAGACTATATTCTAAGCAACCTGCAGCAATGCAATTTTAGAATTCAATGTATTTATTAAACAAGGCAATTGTACAAATGGAAACATTTCCTAGTGTCTACTGGCACTCAAAATCACTGTTACTAATGGATTATAAACCATCTTCCTCTAATGATGTAACTTTACTGTAAGGTTTCTGGAAAACATCTATAAATAAGTTATAGTGGTCACCTACCATAATTGGTATATTTTGATGGCAAGAATTAAGTAACCTACAATGTCAGTTTAATGATTCTTTTTTTAAAAATGTTAAAAAATGGATCCGACACCATTAGCTAAATTCTGCAGTGGTCCCTCAGCACATACGGGGGACTGGTTCCAAGAACCCATACCAAAATCCATGAATGCTCAACTCTCTTAAATAGCATAGTGTTTGCACATAACCTACGAACATTCTCTCATACACTGGTGTATTGTTACTTTTTTATTGGGTTTTTTGGGAGTATCTTCAATCCTCAGCTAGCTGAAACTGAATGCAGGACCCACGGTACAGAGAGCCCACTGTATTAGCTTTCTGTAGTTACGATACCTCATTGCTTACTGGATCATTCTGCATTTTCACTTACTGCTACTTTATTGCTACTTGGCAAAAATATTCTACTCTTTTATAGGAGATTAAAGGATTTTGGGACAGACAAGGTGGCTCATGCCAGTAATCCTTGCATTTTGGGAAGCCGATTGCTTGAGACCATGAGTTCAAGACCAACCTGCCAGGCACAGTGGCTCATGCCTGTCATACCAGCACTTTGGGAGGCGAAGGCGGGCAGATTATTTGAGGTCAGGAGTTCGAGACCGGCCCGGCCAACATAACCCCATCTCTATTAAATATACAAAACTTAGTCGGGTGTGGTGGTACATGCCTATTATCCCAGCTACTGAGTGGCTGAGGGAGGAGAACTGCTTGAGCCCAGGAGGCAGAGGTTACAGTGAGCCAAGATCATGCCCACCACACTCCAGCGTGGGTGACAGAGACTTTGTCTCAAAAAACAAACAAATCATAAAAACAAACTAAAGTATTTCTAAGGTACCTCTTTCTAGAGCTCTAAAATGCCCATCCCCTCAAATTGAACTGCTGAAACTAAAATTTTGACAACTCAAAGGTTACCAGTAAATCTGAATTCCCTCTAAAACAGGAGGCGCTCTTTTATGAAGGGAAAAATCAGACATGATTTGAAAATATCTAAATTCTCAAATTCTCTTTGCAAAGGCTTCTATTCTTTCAAGTAGCATACTTTTGTACTGTTTAACTTCCATCATACTCAATTATGTAAACCAGTGGGGGGTATTCACGCAATATAGAAAAGAGAAGACCTGGCCGGGTGCAATGGCACACGTCTGCAAACCCAGCACTTTGCGGGGCTGAGGCAGGCATATCATCTGAGGTCAGGAGTTCACGACCAGCCTGGCCAACAGAGTGAAACCCTGTCTCTACTAAAAATACAAAATTTAACCAGGTGTGGTGATGCACGCCTGTAATCCCAGCTACCGGAGGCTGAGGCAGGAGAATCGCCTGAACCTGGGAGACGGAGGTTGCAGTGAGCCAAGATCGCACCACTGGACTCCTGCTGTCTAGGTGACAGAGTGAGATTCTATCTCCCAAAAAAAGAAAGAAAAGGAAGACTTATGAGTTTTATTTTTCTCTTTAAGGCTTGCTTAAAGTGATAAACCTCATGGTAAGGGAAGGCGGAAAACTCAGGAGGGAGGGGAAAAAAAATGAGTCTGAAGATTTTAAGTTTGTCTGGAATTACCCACAGGATATGTAAGCCAGATAAAGCAAATTTAACAAACATGGCATATTGAGCTATCTTGTACAAAAGTTCTCCCCAGTTGTATTGCTTGATACGTTCTATGGGTTTAAATTAGCCCCCAACTCTTCAACTATAAAATGCAGAAACCACTTCTGTCACAGAACTTAATAAAACTAGTTTCAGGGACTTACATAAACCATAATTTAAAATATTAAAATTTCTTTCTGGCCAGGCGTGATGGCTCACGTCTATAATCCCGAGACTTTGGGAGGCCGAGGCGAGTGGATCACCGGAGGTCAGGAGTTCGAGACCAGCCTGGCCAACAAGGCGAAACCCCATCTCTACTAAAAATACAAAAATTAGCTGGGCGTGGTGGCAGGCGCCTATAATCCCAGCTACTCGGGAGGCTGAGGCAGGAGAATCACTTGAACCTGAGGGGTGGAGGCTGCAGTGAGCCGAAATCACACCACTTCAGCTTGGGCAAAAGAGAAAAACTCGGTCTCAAAAAAAAAAAAGAAAAAAGAAAAATTTCCTTTTTGAAAAAGTTGGAAAAATTACCAGGTCCTTACCTAACATCTAGTATTTTTAAATCAAATTTTACCACTCACCATAAAATCTTTTGTTTCATCAACTAGAAATGTATCACCATGTCTTTTGTGAATTATTTTAGAAAAAGGGGTGGCTCAGGTATGGCCAGGAAGTATGACAGCCCTTACCAGTTACTTTTCTTAAATCTTTTCACATTCCTATAAATTTAAACAAACAAAAAATGTCACTAAGCCAGACGTTTATAAGAACCAATTGCTAGGAATTCTACCATGCCACCTTTTAGATGCTGAATCCTATCAACTATACATGCAAAGAATATCACTACAATGCTTGCACAGTGATGTGGGGGAAAAAAAAAAACCTGCCTAAATCAGTACTTCAACAAATATTTGGTAAACTCTTAGGCACAAGAAGAAAAAAACTTGATATTAAAGACGGTGAACGTGAAAACTGAAGGGGAAAAAAATGACAACTTACCAGTTTAACAGCCTCCTGAGCTGCTTCTTTCGTACAAAAAGTGACAAACGCATAACCTCTATTGAGACCAGTGAGTGGATCCATCATTAGACGAAGATCCCATATAGGCCCAGCTTTCTCAAATAATGGGACAAGTTCATCCTCAAATAGATCTCTTGGGATCTTTCCCACAAATATCTGTAAATTAAATATTAAGTAAAAACCATGGAGAACTGCTTTAGGAAACCAGATACCTGTGCTTTTACTACAAAAGATACAAGTTTTTAGTTGCTTTACCTCAGTGCCAACAGAAGGCTGCTGACCTGAATAAACGGAATCTGGAGGTGGTCCTCCATACTTCCTCTGTCCAGTGGTCACATCAAGTGTGTAGCCTGTTCTTTCCAAGAGTGCCTTGAAAAGTTCAAACGTCATTAATATAACATTTAATTCACTAGACCACACCCGTACATTTAGCAGTTAACATCCATCTTGCTCAAATCTTTCCAATTATCTTGGCATGTTCCCTCATAAACAGGTTTGTGATGTCTGTTTTAAAATTTCCTCTTAAATGTGTACTTGTTATACTCCTAAATTATCATCAAAATTCCAGGGTCTTGTTCAAATTGCTTTCTAGTCTCCACTTAATTACTGAATAGTGTGCTTAATGGACAAAAAAAAGTTAAGATCAATCCATCAGCAACTTTCAAGACAGGATGTATTACTACGTTAATACCATCTTAAAAAATGTACCTAATTTGGTTGAGTGTCTTTCAAATCTGGATCTCTTACCCAATAAATTCCCTATAAACCCCACTCCTAGGTACATACTGCCATTCTGGACATTGTGCCAACCTCAGAAGAAATTACACTTCCCATATCAAGTCTAGAAACTTGGGAGCTACAAGGAAAAAAAATCTCCTATTATTATTTGACATTTATGTGCTACATTTCATGGGATAGCATGGGTCATTCAGAAAAGTAACAGCCACAACGACTTTTAAAAACTTTATGAAACTGCAACAATGTTACATAACCTCTACATTTTAACTCCCAAAAAGTAATTGTTAAAATTTACACAACTCATATTTACTCAGAGCATCGGGTGTTTATTTCTTATTCTAGGCAAAGTATAGAAAGAAGTATAGGCTGGGCGCAGTGGCTCACGCCTGTAATCCCAGCACTCTGGGAGGCCGAGGCGGGTGGATCAGGAGGTCAGGAGTTCAAGACCAGCCTGGCCAAGATGGTGAAAGCCCGTCTCTACTAAAAATACAAAAAATTAGCCAGGCGTGGTGGCACGCGCCTGTAATCCCAGCTACTCAGGAGGCTGAGGCAGAGAATTGCTTAAACCTGGAGGGGCAGAGGTTGCAGTGAGCCGAGATCACACCACTGCACTCCAGCCTGGGCGACAGAGCAAGACTCCATCTCAAAAAGAAAAAAAAAAAAAAAGTATACTCCTCCGTTATCTGAAGGAAAAAGTCAAGAATTATTCCCCTTTTCCACTGCCTCAACCACAAAGCACAAAAGTGGTTTTCTAAACAAAACCAATTTTATTAGCTAGTACATTCTGAAATAAAAACAGACTAACCCTAGCTATCTGACAAAATTTATCAAAATGCATAATCTAGGGTCACCTCAGTCTCTGAAAATTACTGGACAGATTTTTAACATTTTCTACTCAAAGGACACTAACTGTTTATGAAAAATACTGTAATTAACAAAAACATTCATAAACTTGCTCACATCTATGACTGTAACATAAACTAAATGAGTAATAGCTCATCTTTCCATTTTCTCACATGTAATCCCTGTGCTATAAACGAATTTTTTAACCTTAACAGTTAAGACCCAAATAACACTTTTTGTCAATCCATAAAACCAGAAAGGAAAAACTTATTCCCTCTGTCAAACTTCCTATAAAAATGTCTCTATGCCTTCTTACCACAACTTAGGTCTCATTAAAAATTTAAGAGGCCAGGCGTGGTGGCTCACACCTGTGATCTCAGGACTTTGGGAGGCCAAGGTGGGTGGGTCACGAGGTCAAGAGATTGAGATCATCCTGGCCAACATGGTGAAACCTCATCTCTGCTAAAAATACAAAAATTAGCTGGGCCTGGTGACGCCCACCTGTAGTCCCAGCTACTCGGGAGGCTGAGGCAGACTTGCTTGAACCTGCAAGATGGAGGTTGCAGTGAGCCAAGATCACGCCACTGCACTCCAGCCTGGGTGACAGAGTAAGACTCTGTCTCCCAAAAAAAAAAAAAAAAATTAAGCCACCCCCTTGCAAAAAAAACTGAAAGCTGAAAGTCACAAACTAAAGTTCAAAAATTTTAGTTCTAGCTCACAAATGCAGACTTAATTACAACTGAATTACAATGAAGACAACTATATGCCACTTTTATGGAAAAACTAGATTTACAGATCAAACTCAATTCACTCACAGCTAGATCTGTGAAAGCCTCCAATTCATAGCTGTCTTAAACAGCTAACTCCATATACCAACCTTTTCCATATTCTAGGCTTTCCCTGTTTCCACACCATTACAACAATGCTCAAGGCCTATACCCTTAACTGATTTTCTTAAACCACACGCTTGGCTCAAGAGCACTGGCACACTACAAAGCACACCAGGTTAAAAAGTAATACGATCACCACATTGTCTATAAATTAGAAAACTCACCAATATAAATATCAAAACCAAGCTGAATTTGAAGCCATTCACTATGATTTTAAACCAAAAAAAAAGCCTTCCCCTCCTAGCCTCAGTTTCTCATTTACATATCCACACTAAATCTTATTGTTAAAGCTGCTTTGAAAAATAATCTAATAATCCATACTGATGGAAGTGGAGGGCAGCAGGGTTAACATTCTAAATTCACTGGGGTTTGAGACTCCTAAAAAAAAACAGTTGCCAAATGTACATTCTCCATCAGTATTCAACTGTCAGTAAGCTGGCTTTGCAGCTTTTCAAAAAATATTCTAGAGGTATCATGGGTGTATTTCTTTTATATTGGGACTACCAATAGAAGAGATTTAAACATCAGTAGCTGGATAACATGATAAACTTCACAGTAAATTGCTTTAGAAACAAACAGTTAAAAGAAAATAAAAAAAAAAAAGGAATTAGGAAAGATTTATGAATTATCTCAACATCTAACATACATCCATTTCACGCCCAAGGAATATTTACCAAAATTAGGAAACAGTTAAAATGACTTTAAAACTAAAGGGAGTATAAAAAGACATACCTTAATTTTTGCCTCATCTGGTCCTTTACTAGAATCTGCTACTTTGGTCCCTTGTTTTTCTCTCTGCCTATAAGTCTTCATGACTCCACATAAAAAGGCACTTTTGTTCTGCAAAAAAATGTTCCATTAATATTTAACAATAACCATATCTGAGTCTAATAAAATTTAGCAGATAGTATCCAAACTACTCAAATTTTTTAATTCTTTTCACATTGACATTAACATTACCTGAACATGAGAGAGATCACTGTCTTTAAACTGTTGAAGAACTGCCAATGCACCGTCTTCATTGAATTCTTTTAAAGCTTCAATAGCTCTTTCATCTAAATCACTATGTGCAACTAGCCCTGGAAAAAATAAAAGTTATCAGCTTTTAATATTTTTAGAAAAGATTTTTTAGAGAAGACTATGTTGGCAATACAGGTACATGTGTGCCTTTACAATTCTTCTACTCCCCTTATCTGTATCTGAAAAAAAAAAAAACACACACACTTCAGCCACTCTGAACTGAATCCTGAACTAAATAGGCCCTACCAAGCACACTTACAATAATGAGCTAACTTCTTTTACATCTTTTATCTCCGAAGTCTGATAGCTCTGAACACTATGGTATTTTTACAGTATAGACTTACGAATCGTAGAATCAACCAACAAAGTACCAAGCATGACAACTAAACCTCTACTCAATTTCAAATACCACCAGAAAAAGTTAACAGCCGCACCAAAAAGACAAGAAAACAAGTCTACAGTTACCAAGTTATTTAAGAAGAATCCTACTATAAAAATACTCAAAAAAGTCACATGGCCTGTTCCCAACATTTAGCAGCTGTTGCTACTATCATATACTTATCCATCAAGCCAGCATGCAAGCCAGCCTTTAGCTCCTAACCTTCTCTTCTACCCTCCCTCTATACATCTTAACCTCTACTTCAAACTTAAATTAACCAACTATCACAACAAGCAAAACTCCAGTTCCCACACTTATTGGAAACCACAAAAAGTTGCTATTTTAGCTCAAAGCCAGAAATCCAATAGAAAAATTTCATAATGTAATTTTGCAAGTGTTAGTTCTTACCTGCAACGTAAATTTCATCTAGTTTTTCAGCAACTTTCTGTGGTAAACCAGCATCAAGCAATGTCTGAAAATTTTCTGAATGGATAACTGCAGAAGTAGTATCCATGGGCTCTTCAGTACCATTTCCATTAACATGTTCTGTAGCCATGTTTCCAGAGATCTGTTCAAACGCAATAAGCAAAATTAAACTAGGATCTTCAAAAAGAATACAGGACAATATGAGAGCCCCATCTTTACTTTCTCTACCATTTACTACACCAGCTAGCCTGCGCCTCCCTTTAAAAAAGCCTTACAGTCACATATCGCCTGCCAAGCCAGATTTGGAGCACAGGGCACAGAAGGACCGATTCACTATATTCTTCCTGAGCACCACCCCTGACTCACCTGCTAACACTCCCTAGGAAAAACCATTATTACAAATACAGCCCAATCAGCACGGGTACAAGCCAGCGTGCCACATGCAGCTGTGCCCGTTCGGAAAATGAGGTGTGTGTGGAAAAAGCAAAACTGGGCTCCTCTCTCTCAAAGATAAACCCCCAAAGTGCGCGCTTTTCCCGCCTGCCGCTTATAGATCGGTAACAACAGCCAGCGAAGAACAAAGCGCTCATACAAGCCACCTTCCCACCACCCAATTTCTCCACCCTTTAACCCCGCACCCCAAAGCCCGCCCCTGACTCCGCACCCAGAGCGGCAGTCTCACCACTGCGGCCGCCAGGAGCCCATTAGAAACACGTGCTCTGCGCCTTCCAATGTCCTACAACTTCCTTCAACGGAAACCCAACGAATCCCAAACCAAGACGACCATCACTGGTTCCCAACATCAACCCGAAGCCGCGGTCGGAGCCCCCAGAAACCTGCAGCAGCACAATCTCGCCCCTCAACACCGAGGCAGCGGCGGCGCCAGGCCACAGGCTCTCCCCGCCCCCCAGCGCCGCCGTCTCCGCCGTGACACATGGCTCTCCGCCCCGGGCGCTCCCCCGGCGCCGACGACCCCAGGCCGCCCGCCCGGCCGAGACGTGACCGGTGGCGCGCGGTGCAGGTACCCACCCCTTACCCCTCCGAGCAGTGACTGCGGCGCCGGGCCGGCAACCCAGCAGCGTGAGGGCGTTCCGCGAACAGCCCAACGCCCGCGGGACCATGAGCACCGCCCAAGCTCGCCGCACGGCTGCAGGACCAGACCCACTCCTCTCCGCCCACTCCCGCGCCGCGGCGACCGCCACGACAGCACCAACTCTGAAGCCGCTCGCGGTCCGTGCGGGCCACGGGACCATGGAGGCGCCTCCTACCAGAGCGCCGCAGACAAAGCCCGAACGCCAGCAGCACATGGAGAGGAGGAAGTGGCGGCGCGGGCCGCGGCCTACTCCCAGGCAGCCCCAGTCAACGTGCTCTTCTCCCCCTTGGAATCCATTTTCCAGAAAAGCCGGTTTCTACCCGCGCCACCCTCCCCCAGCTCACTCCACAATGTCATGGAGCTCCCCTCCCAGACCCAGGTTCTGGCGGTCGTTACCTCCCCGTTGGGCTGAGGCGGAGGAATCCTTTCCGATGGTATCGGGTTGCGGGAAACGCGTGCTCGCTGCTCCCTGTGTCCGGCGCGAGTGGAGCTGTTGTAAAATGGCGGCCGAAGCTCACGCCGCTGGCAGCAAACCCGATCCAGTTCCACTCGCCTCCGAGCGCGCTCCCGGTGCGCGCGCGCGCCCCCGCGTGACCCCCCCCTTCCCTTCCCTCCCCTCCCCTCCCTCGCGCGTCCGCTTCACTCACTCACTCCCTCAGCCCCTGCCCTCCTCCAGCTCCTCCTTCTCCCCCTACCACCACCACCACCACTAGCCTCTGTCCGCCTTCTCTCGGCCTTTCTTATTCCCGCCCCCCGCTCCTTTACCCCACTGCTCCCGCTCCCCTCTGCGGTCGCTCAGGCACGAGTGGCCGCCTCTCCCCTTCTGGCTCGCACGCTCCCTCACTGCCTCCCTCGCTTGCTCGCACTCTCGGCCCTGTCCCCCAGTCCCTGCCGAGTCGGCTCCTCTCTTTCTCTCTCCCGCGCTGACGTGACAACGTAGCCTACGCTTCGGGACGCGCGCCCGCGGGCTCCGCCCCCACGCCGCGCCGCCTTCCCCGCTCCTCACCCCTTGGGTTGGGGTGGGGGAGGCACAAGGCCCCGCCCTTCCGCTCCGGCGGCGGCGGCGGAGGGGCCGAGACTGAATGAAAGGCCCGCCCCTTCCCCTCCCGACACTCCCCCTCCCTCTGCCCTCCAGGCGGGGCGGGCCGGCTCAGCGTGTCCCAGTCGTTCTCCTTTGTCAGGAGACTGGCATCTCCCCACCCCGCCCCACCCCACCCCCACCGCGACACCACGCGCACGCAACCCCCACCGAGCTCCCGCCCGCCCCATCCCTGCCCGGTCCGGGGCTGGCGGGGCAGAGTGCTGTGGGCGCTGAGTGCGACTGCTGCTTTCCGGAGGGCACCCACCGGTCTGTGCGCGCCCGGCCCCCGCCCCCGGCTCCGCGGCCGCGTAGCCGTTCCAGGCGGTGTCCACGCCGCTGCCACCGCCCCGCGCTCTCCTCGGGAAGCTGCAGGCGCACGTGTCCCCCGGGGCGGGGCGAGGCAGACAATGGGGCCGCGGGGGAGGGGAGCGGCGCGGAGACCCGCGGACCTGTGGTCCGCCGGACCGGCGGTAGTTGACTGCGAGAGTGGACCCTGGAGACTCGGTCTCCCCAGCTGGACAATGGGCCCCCCGTCGCAGCCGCGCGGCTCCGCTTTCACGGGAACCGTCGGCGAAGGGAGGGGCGCCCCAGGCTTGGACGAGAAAACCCCGGCTGCTTTTGAAGGGGGAACGGGGCTGGCTCCAGTGGAGCGAGGAGCGGCTCCCGCCTTGGGATGACACGAAGGCCAGATTTGGAAGCGAAACCGCCCGGTGGTGAAGGGTTGTGCAATACTCCGTTTCAGTCCCTGGCCTTTTAAGCAGTTAAGGGCTTCCTCCTGGCACAGTTTGAGCAACTTGAAACAGCACAAAGCTGCGTGGTTAGAACAACTTTGAGAAAAATGTCTCTTTTTAAAAACCTTGGCAACTAAATCTTATGTGAAGTGACATTTCCTTTGTAATCGTTTACTAGGTACAAGAAAGACAAGACAAAGGCATTTGAATTACAGATGCGATATGGATACTAATTTTATCCAGGGCAGCTGTAACGAAAAATAGGAACAATGTCCTTTTAATTAAAAAGCTTATTTTTAAGAGCTTACTGGTTCCCCAGATGAGCTCTGTGCTATGATAACAAATCAGTGGTTTGAGGAAAAGTTAGCTAAGCACTCTTCAAAGTGCATAAGCACATAAAATGATAGATTATTTTCATAGCTACCTGGATCAAATACGAAGTATGTTTTAGCCAAAGCACCACATAGCCAACCTGTTTAGTAAGGATTTGAGATCTCCACCACCCCAGATTCCTTACTATCAAACATACGTGGTATTCAGCTGCTTCAGCCATAGGGATTTTTGTTCACAATGCAGGGGGTCGTGGTTAATGATATACATGAAAAACAAAATGTTTAATAGAAAACTATGAAAATAAGAGTCATACTATGGATTAAACAAGAATAAAAATTGGCCGGGCGCGGTGGCTCAAGCCTGTAATCCCAGCACTTTGGGAGGCAGAGGCGGGCGGATCACAAGGTCAGGAAATCGAGACCATCCTGGCTAACACGGTGAAACCCCGTCTCTACTAAAAATACAAAAAAATTAGCCAGTCGTGGTGGCGGGTGCCTGTAGTCCCAGCTACTCAGGAGGCTGAGGCAGGAGAATGGCTTGAACCCGGGAGGCGGAGCTTGCAGTGAGCCGAGATCGCGCCACTGCACTCCAGCCTGGGCGACAGAGAGAGACTCTGTCTCAAAAAAAAAAAAAAAAAGAAGAATAAAAATGAGTCTGAAACATGTAACACTTTGTTTAGACCTTCCTGGGTATCAAAATTTTTTTTAAGAAGTGCCTTAACCTGGGCAAAGCTCCCAAATTAAAATCTCTAGCTCTTCTCTGACATCTAATTCCTTTCTCTAACCACTCCCTCAACGTTTATGTGGGCTTTCTGGCACTCCAGATCGGCATTTCAAGAAACTGAGCACGTGATCTTCCCCCAGTCTTCCATCTACAGAGTTCCCATCTCAATTAACATCCCCCACATGAATTACTGGAGCGGATCATTCAAGGCACTTCCTTCTCTACACTGCCATATCAGTTAATCAAGTCCTATCAATTCTGTCTCCCAAATATATCCCATTTATCTCTATGTTGCAACCACCCAGGCAAAGCCACCATCATCTACCACCTGTACTAATGGCATAGCCTCCTGATTCATCCACTCTTACAGCTGTCCTAATCTGTTCAAAGCCCAAGTCATCTGTCTTTCTGTATGACTCTGTCTCCTGTGTAGGCTCTCTCCCTCCCTTGATCTTGTCTCTCTTAATTGCAAGTAAGATCCTATGGCGCATCGGCTTGAAACCCTTCATTAGCTTCCAATTACACTTAGAACAACAGCCAAAATCCTTAGCTAGATCAACAAAGCTCTCCAATATCTGTCACACCTGTCTCCCCAGCTCATCTCAGCCACTTTATGGCTTCAGCCTGGCCTTCCCTTGATTCTGGCATTTCTTTTTATTTGAGATGGAGTCTCGCACTGTCGCCCGGTCTGGAATGCAGTGTGTGATCTCGGCACAGTGCGTGATCTCGGCTCACTGCAACCTCCGTCTCCCAGGTTCAAGTGATTCTCCTTGCCTCAGCCTCCCAAATACCTGGGATTACAGGCGCCCGCCACCATGACCAGCTAATTCTTTTGTATTTTTAGTAGAGTGGGGGGTTTCACTATGTTTGCCAGGCTGGTCTCGAACTCCTGACCTCATGATCAGCCCGCCTCGGCCTCCCAAAGTGCTGAGATTACAGGCGTGAGCCTCTGCGCCAGGGCTCGTTTTTTGGTTTTTTGTTTGTTTGCTTTTGAGACGGAGTCTCGCACTGTTGCCCCGGCTGGAGTGCAGTGGTGGGCTCACACACTGCAACCTCCGCCTCCTGGGTTCAAGCGATTCTCCTGCCTCAACCTCCCGAGTAGCTGGGATTAGAAGCACCTGCCACCACACCTGGCTAATTTTTGTGTTTTTAGTAGAGACAGGGTTTCACCATGTTGGCCAGGCTGGTCTCGAACTTCTGACCTCAGGTGATCCACCCGCCTCGGCCTCCAAAGTGCTGGGATTACAGGCGTGAGCCACCGCTCCCGACAGATTATTCATTAGTTTAATTGCTGTCTTTTCGTCCATGTAAGCTTTGAAACAGTGAGAATATGCAGCCCTGTTGAGCTGGCAACTAATGAAAGAGAGGAATGTAGGCAGGCCTGTTTGGATTTTTTACTTATCCAAAATTCTTCCACCCAGTCAATGCCACACTGCCACACTGTTTTTTGTTTTTTTGTTTTGATTTTTGCGTATTTTCTTCTCTTATTTACTGCATTTTCTAAACTTCCTGCCATTAACATATATTAATTTTATAATGGGCCAGGGAACCCTTCAATTCACAGGGTAAAAATTCACAGCACACCATTACTTTTTCCATAGAACCATAAAAAGCTAGTGTTGAAAGAGACTATGGAAGCCATTCAACCTAATCTTTCTAGTAATCAAGAAAATTTGTGCACTATCTCTTACATCTGTTTTTTTTTTTTTTTTTTTTTTTGAGCTGGAGTCTTGCTCTGTCGCTCAGCCTGAAGTACGGTGGCGCAATCTCGGCTCACTGCAAGCTCCGCCTCCAAGGTTTATGCCATTCTCCTGTCTCAGCCTCCGGAGTAGCTGGGTCTACAGGCGCCCACCACCACACCCGGCTAATTTTTTTGTATTTTTAGTAGAGACGGGGTTTCACCGTGTTAAACAGAATGGTCTCAATCTCCTGACCTCATGATCTGCCCGTCGCAGCCTCCCAAAGTGCTGGGATTACAGGCGTGAGCCACCGCGCCTGGCGGCACTATCTCTCACATCTTATTTTCATAGTAATAAAAAGCCTGCCCTGTCAAAAATTAAAAACTTTTGTTCCAAGAAAGACACTGTCTAGAGAATGAAAAGACAAGCCACAGACTAGGGAAAAAAAATAACCCTTGCAAAACACATATCTGATAAAAGGCTGTTATTCAATAAAATATACAAAGAATTCTTAAAACTCAACAATAAGAAAACACACAACCTAATTTAAAAATTGGCAGAAACGTTGATACCAAGTGTTAGGCAAATAAAAAACAAAAAAATAAAAAATGTTTTGTTTTTTGGTTTTTGGTTTTTTTTTTAGTTTTTTTTTTTTTTTTTTTTTGACACAGAGTCTTGCTCTGTCGCCCAGGCTGGCGTGCAGTGGCACGATCTTGGCTCATTGCAACCTCCACCTCCTGGGTTCAAGCAATTCTCGTGTCTCAGCCTCCTGAGTAGCTGGGATTACAGGCAGGCTTCTGCCACCAGGTCTGGCTAATTTTTGTATTTTCAGTAGAGACAGTTTCACTATTTTGGACAGGCTGGTCTAGAACTCCTGACCTCAGTGATCCACCCGCCTCAGCCTCCCAAAATGCTGGGATTAAAGACATGAGCCCCTTCCTTCCTTCCTTCCTTCCTTCCTTCCTTCCTTCCTTCCTTCCTTCCTTCCTTCCTTCCTTCCCTCCCTCCCTCCCTCCCTCCCTCCCTCCTTTCTTTCTTTCTTTCCCTCTGTGGCCCAGGCTGCAATCTACTCAGCTCGCTGCTGCCCGCGCCGCGGACGCCCTGGGACTGCCACCGCACGCCACCGCCGCCTGCTTTTTCTCCTTCGGCTGCAGGCGCGCGGTCGCCATGTTGGCCACGCTGCTCGCCAGCTCCTGACGCCGACTGCTCTGCCCGCCTCAGCCTCCCGAGCCCCTGCCCGGCCACCGCCCCGTCTGGGACGTGGGGAGCGCCTCTGCCCGGCCGCCCCGTACGGGAAGAAGTGAGGAGCGCCTCTGCCCGGCCGCCCCATCCGGGAAGAAGTGAGGAGCGCCTCTGCCCGGCCGCCCCGTCTGGGAAGAAGTGAGGAGCGCCTCTGCCCGGCCGCCCCGTCTGGGAAGAGGTGAGGGGTACCTGTGCCCGGCCGCCCCGTCTGGAAAGGAGCACCTCCGCCCGGCCGCCCCATCTGGGAAGTGAGGAGCGCCTCCGCCCGGCCGCCCCGTCCGGGAAGAAGTGAGGAGCGCCTCCGCCCGGCCGCCCCGTCCGGGAAGAAGTGAGGAGCGCCTCCGCCCGGCCGCCCCGTCCGGGAAGAAGTGAGGAGCGCCTCCGCCCGGCCACCCACCGTCTGGGAAGTGAGGAGCGCCTCTGCCCGGCCACCCACCGTCTGGGAAGTGAGGAGCGCCTCTGCCCGGCCGCCCCGTCAGGGAAGTGAGGAGCGCCTCCGCCCGGCCACCCACCGTCTGGGAAGTGAGGAGCGCCTCCGCCCGGCCACCCACCGTCAGGGAAGTGAGGAGCGCCTCCGCCCGGCCACCCACCGTCTGGGAAGTGAGGAGCGCCTCTGCCCGGCCACCCACCGTCTGGGAAGTGAGGAGCGCCTCTGCCCGGCCACCCACCGTCTGGGAAGTGAGGAGCGCCTCTGCCCGGCCACCCACCGTCAGGGAAGTGAGGAGCGCCTCTGCCCGGCCACCCACCGTCTGGGAAGTGAGGAGAGCCTCTGCCCGGCCACCCACCGTCTGGGAAGTGAGGAGCGCCTCTGCCCGGCCACCCACCGTCAGGGAAGTGAGGAGCGCCTCTGCCTGGCCGCCCCGTCTGGGAAGTGAGGAGCGCCTCTGCCCGGCCGCCCCGTCTGGGAAGTGAGGAGCGCCTCTGCCCGGCCGCCCCGTCTGGGAAGTGAGGAGCGCCTCTGCCCGGCCACCCACCGTCTGGGAAGTGAGGAGCGCCTCTGCCCAGCCGCCCCGTCCGGGAAGAAGTGAGGAGCGCCTCTGCCCGGCCACCCACCGTCTGGGAAGTGAGGAGCACCTCTGCCCGGCCGCCCCGTCTGGGAGGTGAGGAGAACCTCTGCCCGGCCACCCATCGTCTGGGAGATGAGGAGCGCCTCTGCCCGGCCGTCGCATCTGGGAAGTGAGGAGCGCCTCTGCCCGGCCGCCCCGTCTGGGAAGTGAGGAGCACCTCTGCCCGGCCGCCCCGTCCGGGAAGAAGTGAGGAGCGCCTCTGCCCGGCCGCCCCGTCCGGGAAGAAGTGAGGAGCGCCTCTGCCCAGCTGCCCCGTCTGGGAGGTGAGGAGAACCTCTGCCCGGCCACCCACCGTCTGGGAAGTGAGGAGCGCCTCTGCCCGGCCACCCCGTCTGGGAAGTGAGGAGCGCCTCTGCCCGGCCACCCACCGTCTGGGAAGTGAGGAGCGCCTCTGCCCGGCCACCCACCGTCTGAGAAGTGAGGAGCGCCTCTGCCCGGCCGCCCCGTCAGGGAAGTGAGGAGCGCCTCTGCCCGGCCACCCACTGTCTGGGAAGTGAGGAGCGCCTCTGCCCGGCCACCCACCGTCTGGGAAGTGAGGAGCGCCTCTGCCCGGCCACCCCGTCTGGGAAGTGAGGAGCGCCTCTGCCCGGCCGCCCCATCTGTGAAATGAGGAGCGCCTCTGCCCGGCCACCTATCGTCTGGGAGGTGAGCGCCTCTGCCCGGCCGCCCCGTCCAGGAAGAAGTGAGGAGCGCCTCTGCCCGGCCGCCCCGTCCGGGAAGAAGTGAGGAGCGCCTCTACCCGGCCGCCCCATCTGGGAAGAAGTGAGGAGTGCCTCTGCCCGGCCGCCCCGTCCGGGAAGAAGTGAGGAGCGCCTCTGCCCGGCCGCCCCGTCTGGGAAGTGAGGAGCGCCTCTGCCCGGCCGCCCCGTCCGGGAAGAAGTGAGGAGAGCCTCTGCCCGGCCGCCCCGTCCGGGAAGAAGTGAGGAGCGCCTCTGCCCAGCTGCCCCGTCTGGGAAGTGAGGAGCGCCTCGGCCCAGCCGCCCCGTCTGGGAAGTGAGGAGCGCCTCTGCCCGGCCACCCATTGTCTGGGAAGTGAGGAGCACCTCTGCCCGGCCACCCATCATCTGGGAAGTGAGGAGCGCCTCTGCCCGGCCACCCATTGTCTGGGAAGTGAGGGGCGCCTCTGCCCGGCCACCTATCGTCTGGGAAGAAGTGAGGAGCGTCTCTGCCTGGCCGCCCCGTCTGGGAAGTGAGGAGCGCCTCTGCCCGGCCGCCCCGTGTCTGGGAAGAAGTGAGGAGCGCCTCTGCCTGGCCGCTCCGTCTGGGAGGTCTACAATGGAGGCCAGAAGCAATGTGGGGGCTGGACGTGGTGGCTCACGCCTGTGGTCCCGGCACTCTGGGGGGCGAGGCGGGTTGATCACTTCGGGCTAGGAGTTCGAGACCAGTCTGGCCTACTTGGCGAAACATGAAAAATACAACAGACAAACCAACCAACCAACTCAGTGACAACAAAACAGGTCTACCCTGGAGTCATACTCTAATTTTTTTATTTTCCTCCCTTTCTGATCCTTTATCCCACTTTCTTTTTCTTCCTCTTCCTTCTCCCTCTTCTTTGTCAAATAGAGGATTGAGTTATTATCACTGATCCACATAAAGTCCCTCTCTACCTTATTTTAACTCCCACCCCCCATTTCTATTCCCCGACTTCCCATGTGTAACCTTCCTAATATGTTTGATATGCATCTTTTTGTTTGTATGTATTTTTAGAAAATGTTTATTATTTTTGTGTGCAAAAAAAAAATTAATAAAAAAAAAAAAAAGACATGAGCCACCACGCCTGGCAAAAAAAAAAAAAAAAAAATTTAATGGGCAAAAAATCTGAACACATAGCCCACCAAAGAGGATGTACAAATGGCAAATAAGCATATGAAAACATGCTGAATATCATATGTCATCAGGGACTTGCAAATTAAAACAGTGAGAAAATACTCAAGATATGAAATTAACCCAAGTGTTCATTGATGGATGAATGGATAACAGAAAATGTGATATATATACGCAATGGAATATTATTCAGAATAAAAAAGAACGAAATTCTGTCATTTGCAGCAAGATAAATGGAATCTGGAGACCATTATGCTAAGTGAAATAAGCCAGACACAGAAAGACAAATATCATATGTTCTCATTCATATGTGGGAGTTTAAAAAGTTCATCTCGTGAAGGTAGAGAATAGAGTGATAGTTACCAAAGTCTGAGGGGAAGGAGGCGTGTTGAAGAGAGGTTCGTTAATTGGTACAAACATACAGTTAGATAGAAGGAATAAATTCTAGGGTTTGATAGCACAGGGGGGTGACTATAGTTAACAATATGTTGCATATCTCTTTTTTTTTTTTTTTTTGAGACGGAGTCTCGCTCTGTCACCCAGACTGGAGTGTAGTGACGCAATCTCGGCTCACTGCAAGCTCCGCCTCCCGGGTTCACGCCATTCTCCTGCCTCAGCCTCTCCGAGTAGCTGGGACTACAGGTGCCCACCACCACGCCTGGCTAATTTTTTTTGTATTTTTAGTAGAGACGGGGTTTCACCATGGTCTCGATCTCCTGACCTCATGATCCGCCTGCCTCGGCCTCCCAAACTGCTGGGATTAGAAGCGTGAGCCACCGCGCCCAGCCGAATATGTTGTATATCTCAAAATTACTGGATTTGAAATGTTCCCAAAACAAATAAATGATAAATGTTCAAGGTGACAGATATCCTAAATACCCTGAGTTGATCGTTACACATTGTAGCATATATCAAAATACCACATGTACCCTATAAATATGTACAAATATTATATATCAATTTTTTTTAAAAAATTGAGATATTATTATATACCTATTAGAATGGCCAAAATCCAAACCACTGACAACACTAAATGCTGATGAGAATGTGGAGCAACACGAACTCACATTCATTGCTGGTGGGAATGCAAAATGGTACAGTCACTTTGGAAGACAGTTTGGCAGCTTCTTGCAAAACTAAACATACTGTTATCATACAATCCAAAATCACACTCTTTGGTATTTACTCAAATGTGTTAAAAACATGTCTACCCCAAAACCTGCACACCAATGTTTACAGTAGCTTTTTTCACAGTTGCCAAAAATTGGAAGCAACCAAGATGTCCTTCAATAGGTGAATGAATGAACAAACTAATTTTTTTATTACTTTGTTTTATTTTAATAAAAAAATTGTTGTTTATTAAATGGAATATTATTCCATTTGAAGTGTTCCTTTTGAAGTGTTATAGATCCTTTTGAAGTGTTACACAAATGTGGCAGCTGTCTTTAAATAAATCTTTTTTTGCTTGTATTATTAACGTAGATAAGACATCGTGTAAAAATGTTTAGGTTTAAGAACTCAGTATTGTCTTGATAGATTGGTGGCTTTTGTTTCGGTCCACACATTAAAATCACCTAAATAATTCTTTAGAGACACTTGTGCCTAGGTCCATCTCTGCCCTATTAAGTCGGACTCAAAAGTTTATAGAATGGAATATTATTCGGCACTCTAAAGAAATGACCTAAAAACCACAAAAAGACATGGAGGAATCTTAAGTACTTATTGCTAAGTGAAAGAAGCCAATCACAAAAGGCTACATACTATGTGATTACAATTATATGACATTCTGGAAAAGACAAAACTATAGAGACAGTAAAAAGATCAGTGGTTAGGCCGGGCATGGTGGCTCATGCTTGTAATCCCAGCACTTTGGGAGGCCGAGCAGGGGGAATAATGAGGTCAGGAGATCAAGACCATCCTGGCTAATGTGGTGAAGCCCCGTCTCTACTAAAAAATACAACAAATTAGCCAGGCGTGGTGGCTGGCGCCTGTAGTCACAGCTACTCGGGAGGCTGAGGCAGGAGAATGGCATGAACCCGGGAGGCAGAGGTTGCCATGAGCCGAGATCGTGCCACTGCGCTCCAGCCTGAGCAAGAGACTCCGTCTCAGAAAAAAAAAAAAAAAAAATCAGTGGTTGCCAGGGGCTCAGGGGAAGGGAAGGAGAAATGAATACATTGAACATGGGATTTTTAGGGTTGTGAAATTATTCTATTTGATGCTGTAATGATGAAGATATGTCATTATAAATTTGTCAAAACCCATAAAATGAAAAACACAAATAGTGAACCTTAACGTAAACTATACACTTCAGTTAATAATAATGTATTAGTATTGACTTGTCAATTGTAACAAATGAAGAAATATACAGGACTAATGCAATATGTTAATAATAGAGGAAATTAGGGGGTGGAGGAAGTGTTGGTGAGAGGGTAAACGGAAATTCTGTACCTTCTTATTTTTCTGTAAATCTAACAGTGAGCTAAAATAATTGTTTATTCATTAAAAGAAGGCTGTTTTTTTGTTTTTCGTTTTTTTCTGGAAATGAAGTTTCACTCTTGTCGCCCAGGCTGGAGTGCAATGGCACGATCTCGGCTCACCACAACCTCTGCCTCCTGGGTTCAAGTGATTCTCCTGCCTCAGCCTCCCGAGTAGCTGGGATTACAGGCATGCACCACCATATCCGACTGATTTTTTTGTATTTTTAGTAGAGACGGGGTTTCTCCATGTTGGTCAGGCTAGCCTCGAACTCCCGACCTCAGGTGATCCACCCGCGTCGGCCTCCCAAAGTGTTGGGATTACAGGCGTGAGCCACTATGCCCGGCCTGATGTTTTAAATATACTAGAAATGTTAAACATTCTTTGTATTGGTTTTAGCTTTTTTTTTTTTTTTTTTTTTTTTTAGATTAGAAACCCAGTGTCATTTTAGCTTTTTGGCTTTTCACTTTTATGATAGAAGGTGATGGATTAAATTACCAGAAGCCACAGAGTATATACCAGTACCTACAAAAAAAACAGGGATAATGTAAATATAAACCCAAACAATGGTTTTTATCCAGGTATTCCCATCCTAATCTGAATGGAGTTCCAGAATAAGAGCAATCTTTCGTTGTTCAGTTTTCAAGATGATTCATTGCACAAAAAAAGAAAACTATTGTGATAGTTGTTTTCACTGAACATGTCCATCATGGTGTATCTGAAAGCTCTTTTCCAGGGTGACTCCACCCAAAGCTCCTGCTAAGGGAGCAGCCTAGGCTGTCTTACTCTGCAACACCCACTCATCCTTGCCTTGCCACAACTAATTGGACCAGCATCCGGCACCAGAAGATTCCTATAGAAAAAAAACCGAAGGTAGAATCAGTGTCATGAGGAGGGAGTTGGAGCTGGGGCTATGAGAGGTCATGTCGAACTAAGTTATAAGACAGTAGAAACTATAAATAAGCGGAGCCCAGGATGAATTTGGAGAAGTTAGCAGGAAGCCAGATTATACAGGAAATCATTGAAAGATTTCAAATATTTAAAATTAGTGTTTAGGGCAGGGTGTGGTGGCTCACACCTGTAATCCCAGCACTTTGGGTGGCTGAGGCAGATGGATCACTTGAGGCAAGGAGTTCAAGACCAGCCATGGCGAAACTTTGTCTCTACTAAAACTACAAAAATTAGCCGGGAACGGTAGTGCGTGCCTGTAGTCCCAGCTACAGGGGAGGCTGAGTCATGAGAACCACTTGAACTAGGGAGGCAGAGGTTGCAGTGAGCCGAGATTGTGCCACTGCACTCCAGCCTGTGCAAAAAGAGTGAGACTTCATCTCAAAAAATAAATAAATAAACATAAGATGAAATAAAATTAGTATTTAGAACTTTAGAAAACTGAATAGTTATTGGAGGTTGAGGATAGAAGTGGCACCAGATGAGGGGTGGCAGGTACTTGGACTAACGGTGTTGCGAAGGAAATAGAAGTGGGCATATTCACAGTGTATTTTCAAATATAGTTTGCCAAGCATTTAATGATGGACTGAAAGTAGGGAGTAAGGGAGCGATTGGGTGGTTGTTTGTATCACTGAGTTGGAGAGGAAGGGAGAGTAACAGATTTCAAGTGCGTGTCAGTGAGGCAAAACCACTCTAAGTATTGTGAAATAAAGGTTTTATTATGGGAATAAGAGTTTATATGAGATGAGAGAAGCTGAGAAAGTAATGATCCAAAAGGGAGACTTGGAGAATGAGCAGTATCACTAACCAGTCCTTCACAAGGCTGGGTGAATGAGGAAAGCTTACAGGACAATCTGGAAGCCAGCCATGTCTCATTCCTGGAGTGAGACCATGAAAAGGAACTATCTAGAAGGCTGTTCTTGGCCAGGCATGGTGGCTCACACCTGTAATCCTGGGACTTTGGAAGGCTGAGGCCAGCAGATCGCTTGAGCCCAGGAGTTCAAGACCAGCCTAGGCAACATGGTGAAAGCCCCATCTCTACAAAAATTAGCAGGGCAAAGTGGTGCGCACCTGTAGTCTCAGCTACTTGGGAGGCTGAGGTAGGATCACTTGAGCCCAGGAGGTCAAGTCTGCCGTGAGCCGAGATTGTACCACTGCACTCCAGGACGAGATTTTTGTCTCAAAAAAAAAAAACAAAACAAAAAAGGCTGTTTTGTGGCTGGTGGCAGGCCTGTGGTCACTGTTGGTTACCAGGGTTCACAATTCGGTAAAAGAACTGGCTACAGACCAGGGGAGAGCAAGATGAAGATGAAAACCTACCAGCACTTCTGCATGTGCTTTTCATTACATTTAACCAAGTTCATACATTGCATTTTGTTTCTTCAGTTTCTTCTAAACTAGAATGAAAATGTCCAAAACCATAGCAACTAGCTACATGTGGCCACTTACATTAATTAAAATAGAATAAAGTCGGCCAGGCACGGTGGCTCACGCCTGTAATACCAGCACTTTGGGAGGCCGAGGTGGGCAGATCACGAGGTCAGGAGATCAAGATCATCCTGGCTAACATGGTGAAATCCCGTCTCTACTAAAAATACAAAAATTAGCCAGTCGTGGTGGCAGGCACTTGTAGTCCCAGCTACTCGCAAGGCTGAAGCAGGAGAATGGTGTGAACTCCGGGAGGCAGAGCTTGCAGTGAGCCGAAATGGAGCCACTGCACTCCAGCCTGGGTGACAGAGCGAGACCCCGCCTCAAAAAAATAAAATAAAACAAAGTCTAAAATTCAGTTCCTCAGCCACACTAGCTACATGTCAAGTGCCCAGTAGCTACATGTGACTTGAGATGAACACATCAATATAGAACTTTTCTAATCATTGCAGAAAGTTCTACTGAACATGTTTCCTTAAAATAAATAATACTCCCTCCCTTTATTTGGCTAGATTGAGGTCTTTAATCTAGCACAAAAGGACCCAATTAGAATACAGCCACTTGAGACTTAACCATTTACATAAATTAATTACATTATTGTGTCTATATTTTCAACTCAGCTGATAAAATGTGACTAGTTCTTCTCTCCCTGTATTTGCATAGAGATTAGTGAAGAGATGAAAAGCCAGCAAGAAGCATATGAGGAAATAAAAGTCCTAGATAACTCAATCACAGAATTCTCCAAGAAGACAAGGACAATCATATAGTTTATCAGATTACTAACTTGTATATCTGTAGTCCTACTTTTATTTTAAATATTTTTGTTATAAAAGATAATATATGCTCCAATAAAAAATTCAACCATTATATAAACATGTAAAATAGAAGTAAAAATGTCCTGTAATCTCATTGCCAAATAGAGCTACTATATAAAAATATGTGTATCTCTTTCAGTTTTTTTCTCTCTAGATACTAATATTATTTTCACATGTTTAACAAGAATGGTTTCACATCGCACATGTCATCTTATGACTATAACTAGCTTTTTCACCTAATATGTATATTTGGGCACGTTCTCTTGTCAGTATACTTCATACTTCATATACTTCAATTTTCAATAGTTGCATAGAATTTTACTTTATAGAAGTTTCGTAATTTCTATAGCCATCCTATTACTGGTGAGCATTTGGATTGGTTTTTGTTTGTTTTTGTTTTGTTTTGTTTTTTATCCATTACAAACAATTCCATAAAAAATGCCTTTGAGTATTTCTGTTATATAAGCATATTTTGATCTACCTCCTTTTTCATGATCTTGACAATTATTTAAATTTGTTGTTAAATTGGCAATTTTATTTAGAGCAATTTGCATATAAATAAATGAAGACTAGAACTTTTACAATATTAAATCAGTTGCTAAACTGATTCAGTCGTGTGCGTATTTACTTTGTGTAAATGTTGGTTAGGGAAAAGAGTACAAATACAAACCCCAAAGTCTAAAAATGCTCAAAACCCACTCTATAACTGGAAAAGAGGTACAAGTGTTAGAGTACAGAAAGGGCAGTTACTGGGCAGAAGGAAAATATAGCCTTAGGGATGGGAAGAAATAAAACTGCATAAAAACGAAATAAAATTGCCATAGGAGATTTTAATACTGCACTTTCCTAGGCTAAGGCTGACAATAAATAAAGAAGGACAATAATATTAAGTCATTTAATTAGTTTAAAGTAGTATTTTACATATATGTTGAACTTGGTATTTTACAGAGAATACAACTTTTCAAACATTTAAAGAATACTGACAAAAGGCCGGGCGCGGTAGCTCACGCCTGTAATCCCAGCACTTTGGGAGGCCGAGGCAGGTGGATCACAAGGTCAAGAGATCGAGACCATCCTGGCCAACATGGTGAAACCCCATCTCTATTAAAAGTATAAAAATTAGCTGAGCATGGTGGCAGGCGCCTGTAGTCCCAGGTACTTGGGAGGCTGAGGTAGGAGAATTGCAGTGAGCCGAGATCACGCCATTGCATTCCAGCCTGGGGGATACAGCGAGACGCTGTCTCAAAAAAAAAAAAAAAAATACTGACAAAAATCATGCTCTAGGTCACAAAAAAACCTGCAACAAATTTTTTTTTCTTTTTTACTTTTTTCTTTTTTCTTTTTTTTTTCTGAGATGGAGTTTTGCTGTTGTTGCCCAGGCTGGAGTGCAATGGTGCCATCTTGGCTCACTGCAACCTCCGCCTACCGGGTTCAAGCAATTTTCCTGCCTCAGCCTCTCGAGCAGCTAGGATTACAGGTGCCCGCCACCACGCCCGGCTAATTCTTTGTATTTGTAGTAGAGACGGGGTTTCACCATGTTGGTCAGGCTGGTCTTGAACTCCTTACCTCAGGTGATCCACCCGCCTCGGCCTCTCAAAGTGCTGGGATTACAGGCGTGAGCCACTACGTGCAGCCAACAAACTTTAAAAAGCAAAATTGAATAGCCTAAATCTTCTGAATTCAATTTCATACCCCTACAAATTAACCACAAAAGGTTAGTCAAAAACTATGCCCCAGTTAGAATATTTAATTGGATTTTATTTATTTGTTTATTTAAGACGGAATCTCACTCTGTCGTCAGGCTGGAGTGCAGTGGCTGGATCTTAGCTCACTTCAACCTCTGCCTCCCGGGTTCAAGTGATTCTTTTCAGCCTCCCAAGTAGCTGGGACTACAGGCACGTGCCACCACGCCCAGCTAATTTTTGTATTTTGGTAGAGATGGGGTTTCGCCATGTTGGCCAGGATGGTCTCCATCTCTTGACCTCATGACCTGCCCGCCGCTGTCTCTCAGAGTGCTGAGATTACAGGAGTGAGCCACCGTGCCCGGCCCAATTTGATTTTAAAACAAAAATTAAAATAAATTATTCTAAGTATATTTTGGATTAAACAAAAAATTAAAGATCAAAATAGAATTGCAATAAACATTTATTTGGGCTGAATAACAAAAAGCCGAGCATTAAAATCAATATTCAACAAGACCAAGGCCAAATCTGAGTATCATAATGATAAAATAAACTTCTAGAACACAAAAATAAAACCTGATATTTTACTTTTTTTAATTTAATTATTGCCAGGAACAGTGGCTAGCACCTGTAATCTCAGCTACTCGGAAGGCTGAGACAGGAGGATCTCTGGAGCCCAGAAATTCCAGGCTGCAGTGAGCTATGATCTCGAACTGCACTCTAGCCTGGGCAAAAGAGTGAGTTCCATCTCTAAAAACAATTTAATTATTATTGCAATTCTATCATCAAATTATAAATGCCTAAGACTAGCATAGAGGAACACAAATTTTTCAGCACTGTTACCTGGTAGATTCCTCCTGCAGAAATCTGCTGCATGTTTGCCATACTAAATAGATGTTTGCTTTCAATTAAGGCAGGCTGTACTGGGACCTCAAGTCTGAATAGACATTATCTAGGTGAAGAGGTAGGGAAAGAGGAATCCAGGCTGAAGGAACAACATGTGTCAAAGCAGAGGGGTAAGATAAATATAGGGGCTTCTAGAAATGGAAAAAAGTTCATTTTAGTCAGAATGCAGAGTGGGCAAATGGCAGGGCTAGGGAAGGAGAACTTCTTACAAGATGTGATATTGGAGAGGTAATATACCATCATATTAGGAAAGCCTTGCACACCACCTGGAGCTGAGGCTTTCACACTTTTTTGACCATGATTAAAAGAAAAAGATATATTTCATAATACCACCAGCTTACACATTTCATGTATATGTATATAAGAACTATATTTCATGAGAATACTTTTACTATGTCCAAAGCTCTTTTGTATTTTCCATTTCATGTTCACTTTTACTTTTAAAAAATTGTGTCTGTCTTCTACTAGACTACACTGAGCCTTTGTGTGAATTAGAAATAAGTATTCTCTCTAGGCAGATATAGCTTAGAGACTGTGAAGACCAGGCCTTGAAGACTGGAAGGGGCAGTGGAAAGTGCCTTTATCCAAAAAAGATGCCCCTTCCTCAAGTTGGATGAAGCGCCACATATTTGCCCCCAACATTTAGAGAGTGTGGGGCAAGAGTGCACATGGAAGCCTACATACCCTTAAGTCTATTTAAAACCGTAGACCAATCTAACCAACCAATAAATAACATGTGTTCTGGCTGGGTGTGGTGGCTCACACCTGTAATCCTAGCACTTTGGGAGGCCGAGTCAGGCGGTTCACCTGGGGTCAGGAGTTCAAGACCAGCTTGGCTAACATGGTGAAACCCCATCTCTACAAAAATACAAAATATTTGCTGGGCATTATGGCAGGTGCCTGTAATCCCAGCTACTCGGGAGACTGAGGTGGGAGAATTGCTTGAACCTGGGAGGGGGAGGTTACAGTGAGCCGAGATGGCACCGTTGCACTCTAGCCTGGATGACAGAGAGATTCCATCTCAAAAAAAAAAAAAGTGTTCTACCCTTCTTCCTCAACTTATATAACTTCATAGTGACCTCAAAGATTCAGGTTCCAATTTAGAATTCTTGGACTCAGAATTCAATGTAGGCACACAACTTCAAGCCTGCTCCCCTTCTTTTCCCACCCTGAATTCCACCCTATCCAAAAAGGGCTTTTTGTCCATATACATCTGAGCACTCTGTCCTAGTAATCCAAGTTGTATTCACCATTCCCTCTCCTCCCAGCAAAGAGTTAGAAGTGAACTTTGAACTGTTTGAGTAGGAAAATATATAGTCCTGGGTAGCTGAACTAGAATAGTGTGTGTGTGTGTGTGTGTGTGTGTGTGTGTGTGTGTGTGTCTGTGTGTGTTTAAGAGATAGAGTATTGCTATGTTGCTTAGGCTGGACACGAAATCCTAGGCTAAGCAATCCTTCTGCCTTAGCCTCCTGAGTAGCTGGGACTACAGGCATGTGCCACCATGCCTAGCTGAAAATGGGTTCTCATGTCAAAGTGGCATGGCATGAGAAATCCAAGAGCAAGTTCCTCTAAAGACTTGCTACTCAAAATGTGGTCCTTGGACGCAGCATGGGTACCTCTGGGGAGTTTGCAAAAGTGAGTAACCTCAGGCTTCATCTCAGACCAATTAAATAAGAATCTGCAATCCCAAACTGATTTGCATACACTTTGGAGATTAGACACACTACTATCAAGTGGGGGGCCCAGAGTAGTGGCTTCTTTTCCTTGGCCTACCTAAGGTCATTACTGCATCCCCACGTCAGGATGCAAAGCAGGACAGGTAGAGTGCAGGCTGAATTTCCCATCCCTTTTTCCTTTTGAGTATCACCGTGTAAAATGCAACTGTAGGGGAAGGCTCTGGCAAGTCTTAGAAACTTTTGTTTTTTGTTTTCTGGAGACAGAGTCTTGCTCTGTCACCCAGGCTGGAGTGCAGTGGTGCCATCTCTGCTCACTGCAGCTTCCACCTCCTGAGTTCAAGCGATTCTCCTGACTCAGCCTCCCAAGTAGCTGGGATTACAGGTGTGCGCCACCACACCCAGCTAATTTTTTGTAGTAGAGACAGGGTTTTGCCATGTTGACCAGGCTGGTCTTGAATTCCTGACCTCAGGTGATCTGCCTGCCTCGGCCTCCCAAAGTGCCAGGATTATAGGTGTGAGCGAGCCACCACTCCTGGCCCTGAAGATTCTTAGAATGTCATTGTCTTCTTTGTTTCTTCAATGCGAGATCTGATGCCCCAGTGGAAAGCATGGCCTTTCCTTGCTCACTGAGACTCAGCACGTTTCTTTTGTACTCACTTCGAGCCTTACTGAACTCCCACATATCATGGGTCCACTGGAATCCTGTGCTCATGAAGCATCATGGCTACTGTATAGAAATGGAGCAGCAAAAAATGGTAGGCACACATATTGCATATATCTCCCTTGCTCACACATGTACTCTATTGTCCCATTGGACTTCACTTACAAAATACAAGTTTAAAGATAAGATTATTAAGAATTTCAAGTTGGCAACAGTAGAGCTTAAAATCAAACATGGATCCCTTTGAGTGCAAAGCCCTAGGTGACTGCACAGGTCATCTGCCCATGAATCCCACTTTGAGAGCCACAGCAGAGGCAAAAAGACCAATACAGAGGGCACTATAACAATCAAGACGAAAAAAGATGATGGCTAAGACTGTTATCTGTTGACGTTGGCAAGGGCGAATTCAGTGGAGTGATAGAAGCAAAGATGAGAATGCAGTGGGTAACAATGTGAGTAGATCAGCATACAAGGCAGGTGTAGATAACTCTTTCAAGAAATGTGGCTGTAAAAGAAGAATGAGGGATAACTTGGTAGCTAGAAGGAAACTTGAAGGCAAGAAATATTATAATTTTTATGTAAAGAGATTTGGGACATTTAAAAGTGGGAGAGCCAGAAGAGAGGGAGAAGTAGAAAATAGAGGATAAAAAAGAGATAATCTATATGTCTAGGCTTTTAGCAGGGCAGTTAAGCTCTACAGCAAGGGCAGGGATCTTCGTTTTGCTTACTATTTTGTGCCGATTATAGCACATCAGTTTCCTAGGGCTTTTATAACAAAGTATCACAAACTGGATGGCTAAAAACAAAAAGTTGTTATCTCACAGTCCTGGAGAGTAGAAGTCTTAAAGTTGGTAGAGCCATGCTCCCTCTGAAACCTTTCTTGTCTCTTCTCAGCTTCTGGTGGTATTCAGGCAATCTATGGCATTCCTTGGCTTGCAGCTGCATAACTTCAACCTCTACCTTTATCATCACATGATGTTCTTTCTGTGTCTCTGTATTTTTTATGGCCCTCTGTTATAAAGACTGCAGTCATACTGGATTAGGACCCACCCTACTCCAGCATCACCTCATTTTAACTCACTACATCTGCAATGATCCTATTTCCATTCTGTGGTACTAGGGATTAAGACTTCAACATATCTTTTTTGGGAAGACATAATTCAACCTATAACAAACTAGGAAATTCTGTATTTGTTGAATAAATGAATGTGTTTCAGAGCACTGGAGGAGAAATTTGCCTTACCCCAGAGGACACCATTCTATTGTAGTGAGAGGGAATGAAAAACAGTGGATACAAATGAAAGCTGGTGTAAGGAAATTGTGTCATCTGACAATATCAAAATTCTCCATGAAGAGGGAGGTAAAATCATATTTTTAGGTGAGGAAAAAATTGAGATAGGGGAGAAAGGAGTGAAGAGATGTGGAGGAGAAAGGAAGTCTGAGGAACGAAAACTGACAAAGTGGCTGGGCGTGGTGGCTCATGCTTATAATCCCAGCACTTTGGGAGGATGATGCAGATGTATCACGAGGTCAGAAGTTCTAGACCAGCCTGGCCAACATGGTGAAACCCATCTCTACTAAAAATACAAAAATTAGGCGGGTGTGTTGGCACGTGCCTGTAGCCCCAGCTACTCGGGAGGCTGAGGTGGGAGAATCACTGAACCTGGGAGGTGGAGGTTGCAGTGAGCCGAGACCATGCCATTGCACTCCTGCCTGGGTGACAGAGTGAGACTCCATCTCAAAAAAAAAAAAAGAAAACTGATAAGGGAAATAAGAATTGCCTGTAGTATTGAGAGCCTGGTTGAGTTGGAGACCATAAATTTATGGTGGCATAAGTCTGTGCTGCCATGTGATTTAGGCAGCAAGGCTCAGTAATACTGGCATGTTATTGGGAAAGGCAATTGGTTGAATCAATCCATAGCTGGGGTTTTTCCAGGTAGTGTTACAGACCAATGGGTTATTCTTGCCCACTGCACAGAAAAGCCAATACAATGAGATGGCAGTGTTGCAGCTGAGAGTAATTATAGCAAGGCAACTGAATGGAAGGATGGGAGATATTTCTCAAATCTAACTCCCCGAGAATTCAGAGGCTAGGGTTTTGAAGGATAATTTGGTGGGCTGGGTCTAGGGAATGAATGCTGCTGATTGGTTAGGGATGAAATCATAGGGACATTGAAATTGTCTTTGTGACCTGAATCAGTTTCTGCATGGGGGGTGTCAGGGAATCACAGGACCCATAGAGTCAGTTCTTTGGCATGGGCCACAGGTACAGCTAGCATCTGCCAGGATGCCAAAGCCTGAAAAATATCTCAAAGACCAGTCTTAGATTTTACAATAGTAATGTTATTTATAGGAGCAATTAGGGTTACAAATCTTGTGACCTCCAGCTATGTAACTCCTGAAGAGTAAACAATTATAGAAAAGCAAGCTAGGGAACAATGGCTTGTTATCGTGTAACTGTGTCTACGTCTTCACAGAATTCAGGCCACTCCCATAATTCTAACCTTGTGGACTCTCATTAGCTTTAGGGAGGCAGTTTTGGTTCCTGAACAGTAAGGGGTTAGTTTTAAGAAGGGACTGCTGTCATCCTTACTTTAAACTATAAACTAAATTCTTCCCATAGTTAGCTTGAACTATGCCCGGGAATGAGCAAGAGTAGTTAGGCCTTGTGAAGTTAGAAGTGAGATAGAGTCAGTCATGTTAGATTTCTCTCATTGTTATAATTTTTGCAAAAGTGATTTCAGTAGTTTCCCAGGAAAGAAGACAGGGTAAAGAAGTTGGGAATATTGCATGAGAGGGCCACCGATAAACCTCGAAATTAGGCTGGATAGGAAGGGAAGTTAAAAACAAGTAGGATTTGATGTGAAATGCAGAGGTCCTTAACTTTTCATGCCATAGACCACCTTGCCAGTCTGGTGAAGCCTATTGACCCCTTCTCAAAACATGTTTAAAAATGCATAAAAGATGCTCTTCAATTTACAATGAGGTTATGTTCCAATAAACCCCATTGAAAATATTGTAAGTTGAAAATGCATTTAATATAACTAACCTACTGAACATCATAGTTTTCCTAATCTACCTTAAGTGTGTTCAGAACACTTACTTTATCTTATAATTAGGCAGAATCATCTAACGCAAAGTTAAAATGTTGAATATCTCATATGCTTTATTAAATACTGCAGTAAAGTGAAAAACAGAATGGTTGCATGCGTATTTGACCTACAGTTTCTACTGAAAATGTATTGCTTTCACTCCATTGCAAAGATAAAAAATCATAAGTTGAACCATTGTAAGTTGAGAACCATCTGTATAAGATTACAAATGAAACCCTTTACATTAAAATACAACTATCAAAATATTTAAACAAACCAAAAGTGTCCCATAGTAATATATGTGCTTCTTTGCATTAAATAACAAAATCTCTGACAGGCTTAAAGAGTATCATAATTTCTACATAGAAATAATGTAGAGGTTTACATATTTGTATCTGATCTGAACTGTAAGATATATAAAAATAGCTGTGGGTCTCAGTTCCTCTGGGAAGGTAAGAGCCTAACTCTGGTGGGCAAGTGGGCACCTTGCTCCAATTTGCAATAATTGCCTTTCTAATTTCATGGACATTAGATGCCACATGGATGAAAGAGGCAAACACCATATCCACATCACATTCTACCCCAAACTTCAGATCCTGGATGTCCTTTTCTGACATGGCAAGCAGGTCCATAGCCACCAGGAAGGTCTACACCCTTTTTGCTGCTCAAAGAGCCATGATTTTCCATTGCTATCACCAGGAGGTCAGTACCTTTCTGCTCTGACTGCAGAGAAATAAGTTATTACATCTGTAGATCTTGCTGCCCCCTTCCATACCTTACAAATGTTCTTGTAGTCCAGCCACAGGCAGTTCTCATCATAGTTTTCCATGTAGGCATTATCCAGTGTGATCTGAAGGTGGCTCCCTTCTTCAGCTCCACCTCCATGGGGACACTGCTCTGTGTGAGCCCAGTTCAGACCTCAGGCCCGTTAGTGTCCAGAGCCACAGCAACTAGCCGCTAGAGATTGGGGTCAGAAGCAAAGCTTTCCATAGTTGTGCACATGTTCCTGATGGTCTCTGCGTGGTACCCGTAAGTTCAGACAAGCCATATTAATTCCAGACTTAATCATCAACATTTCCACCAATCAGGAAGCTGGGCCGATAGTACAGATGATGCCAGTGTTCTGGGCTGTGGGGGTGGCCAGTCAGTGTTCAGGCAGCACACATGCTACAGCAGTGTGTCAGCCACCACTGTGGGCAGCTGCTGAGTCTGAAATGAAGGCCCTCCTGGCTTCACTGTGGGGCTTCCACTTGGCTTCTGAGGTCTTCCAGCGTTTTCTGGCTCAGACTACTTGCAAATGCAGAGAGGTCAGGAGCCTAGGGACGTTCACTCCTGTCCATTATATATGTTTTATTTCCAGAATGTCTATTTGATTGTTTTCATGTCATCCAAATTATTTTTGATGGTCTTTTATTTCTATATCATATACCAATGTCTTCCTTTATTTCTTTAAACATTTTAACATACTCATTTTATAATTTTTATTTAAAATTTCTGTATCTGAAGTCCTTGTGAGTCTGGTCGCGAGGTTTGAAGATTTTGCTAATTCTTATTCATGCTAGCTCAGTTCCTTGTGTGTTTTGGGTTTTTTTTTTTTTTTACTTTTAAATGTTTTTAAGTTGACATATAATTGTACATATTCACGGGGTACATACTGATGTTTCAATACATATAATGTATAGTCATCAGATCAGGGCAATTAGCACATCCACCATCTCAAACATTTATCATTTCTTTGTGTTAGGAACATTCAATATCCTCCTTCAAGTTATCTGAAAGTAAGTATTATTGTTAACTATAGTCATCCCACAGTGGTGTAGAACACTAGAACTTCTTCCTCCTACATAGCTATAATTTTATATGCTTTTTTTTTTTTCTTTTGAGATGTAGTTTTGCTTTTGTTGCCCAGGCTGGAGTGTAGTGATGCAATCTCGGCTCACCACAACCTCCGCCTCCCGGGTTCAAGCAATTCTCCTGCCTCAGCCTCCCGAGTAGCTGGAATTACAGGCATGCACCACCATGCCCAGTTAGTTTCTTGTATTTTTAGTAGAGACGGGGTTTCTCCATGTTGGTCAGTCTGGTCCTGAACTCCTGACCTCAGGTGATCTGCCCACCTTGGCCTCCCAAAGTGCCGGGATTATAGGCATGAGCCAACACACCTGGCCTTAATTTTAAATCCTTTAACAAATCTCTTCCTATCTTCCCATCTCCCATATCCCTGCCAATCTCTAGTATCCTTTGTTCTACATTTTACTTCTATGAGATCAACTTTTTTTTTTTTGAGACAAAGTCTCACTCTTGTCCCCCAGGCTGGAGTGCAATGGCTGCAAGTAACTGTAACCTCTGCCTCCTGGGTTCAAGCGATTCTCCTGCCTCAGCCTCTCGAGTAGCTGGGATTACAGGCACCCACCACCACACCCGGCTAATTTTTGTGTTTTTAGTAGAGACAGGGTTTCACCATATTGGCCAGGCTGGTCTTGAACTCCTGACCTCAGGTGATCCACCCACCTCGGCCTCCCAAAGTGCTGGGATTACAGGTGTGAGCCACCATGCCCGGCGAGATCAACTTTTTTTAGTTTCCACATGAGTGAGAATATGTGGTGTTTAACTTTCTGTTCCTGGCTTATTTCGCTTAACATAGTGTCTTCCAGTTCCATTCGTGTTACTGCAAATGACATGATGTCATCATTTTATGACTGAATAGTAGCCCATTGTGTATAGATACACACCACATTTTCCATTTTTTTTCTTTTTGAGACAGGGTCTTGCTCTGTTGCTCAGGTTGGAGTGCAGTGGTGCTATCATGGCTCACTGCATGGCTCATTGCAGCCTCAATCTCCTGGGCTCAAGTGATCCTCCCACCTCAGCCTCCCAAGGAACTGGGACTACAGGCACACACTACCGTACTTAGCTAATTTTTTAAATTTTTTATAGAGATGAAATCTTGCTATGTTGCCCAGGCTGGTTTTGAACTCCTTGGCTCAAGCAATTCTGCTTCAGCTTCCCAAAGTGCTGGGATTGCAAGTGTGAGTCACTGTGTCCAGCCTAAATTTTCTTTATCCATTTATCTGTTGTTGGACACCTAGGTTGATTTCATATCTTAGCTACTGTGAATAGTGCTGCAATAAACATGGGGATGCAGATGACTCTTTGGGAAAAAAAATAGCTGTGCTTTCTATTGGTGACAAACCCATAGACATTGCTAGTACTATTGTGGTGTACAGTTTACATTTGTTATTGAAAGAAATGCTAAATTTCAGTTAGTGTTTAGTAAAAGTATACATATTTTCCCCTGTCCAAGTTCATAGACTTCTTGAATTTTATCCATGGCTCTCTATGGGACAGTGGAATCCCAGGTAAAAAAGACTGAAGTGGAGGGAGAAAGTGGAGGAAGTCAAAGAACTGATACACCAAATTGTCTGGACATTGACATGTAAATATTAGAAATAGATATTACAGAACAGAGCCACGAACCTGGTCCCAAACTCTTCAAAATTAATAAGGGGCAGTAACCCCAAAGTAAGAAAATGATAGCCTCGAAGTAAGACAAAAGATGACAAGCCAGGTGGCATGAACATGAAAAGATCAGGGGGTTTTACATAAAGATGGAGGAGTAATTGTTAAGAAGTGGCAGTAAGGAGGCTGGGCACGGTGGCTCACGCCTGTAATCTCAGCACTTTGGGAGGCTGAAGCGGGCAGATCACTTGAGGTCAGGAGTTCAACACTAGCCTGGCCAACATGGTGAAACCTTGTCTCTACTAAAAATATATAAATTAGGTCGGGCATGGTGGCTCATGCCTGTAATTGCAGCACTTTGGGAGGCAGAGGCA
Organism: Nomascus leucogenys; assembly: GCF_006542625.1. Taxonomy (NCBI): domain Eukaryota; kingdom Metazoa; phylum Chordata; class Mammalia; order Primates; family Hylobatidae; genus Nomascus; species Nomascus leucogenys. Next base: position 72,185,745 of record NC_044383.1, read on the forward strand.
GGTGGATCACTTGAGGTCAGGAGTTCAAGACCAGCCTGGCCAACATGGTGAAACCCCATTTCTACTAAAAATACAAAAATTAGCTGGGTGTGGTGGCACACGCCTGTAATCCCAGCTACTTGGGAGGCTGAGGCAGAGAATCGCTTGAACCTTGGAGGTGGAGGCTGCAGTGAGCCGAGAGCGTGCCACTGCACTCCAGCCTGGGCAACAGGGCAAGACTCCATCTCAAAAAAATAAAATAAAATAAAAAATAAATAAATAAAAATACATACATTGGCTGGTTGTGGTGACATGCATCTGTAATCCCAGCTACTAGGGGGGCTGAGGCATAAGAATTGCTTGAACCTGGGAGCCAGAGGTTGCAGTGAGCCGAGATTGTGCCACTGCCCTCCAGCCTGGGTGACAGAGTGAGACTCTGTCTCAAAAAAAAAAAAAAAAAAAGAAAAAAAAAGTGGCAGTGCGGAGCAAGGAAGATACTAACCTTAACTTCATACCTGAGGGAGGAAGCAAGCTGCAGCAAGAGAAAGCAGTACCCTAAGGAAGGAAGAATCAGATTTTAATTAGGGCAAGGAGGTGGAAGAAATGCATGCACACAAAAAAATGATCGAGGATATAGGGGTAGTTTCTTATCCCTGTAGACTGTGCAGTGGAAAGATTGAGAGAGAGAGGGCCATGTTGGGGGGTAGTGTAGACTAGAATGGCTGCAAATGGATATGAGGGGATAGATTACCAGAGAGGTTTAATTTTTTAATGGTAATATAAACCCACTAGCTAGAGATTATTCTACTGTCCAGAGATAACCAGTGTACCATTAAACATTTGGACTACTTATTGCCATAAACTTTGTCATCATGATAAAATTAAAGGCAACCTAAATTTCTAAAATTGATTAAATAACCATTTAATATCTACAAAAATAAAATGCAGCCAGGCGCATTGGCCCACACCTGTAATTGTAGCACTTCGGGAGGCCAAGGCAGGTGGATCACTTGAGGCCAGGAGTTCGAGACCAGTCTGGCCAACATGATGAAACCCCATCTCTACTAAAAATACAAAAATTAGCTGGGCATGGTGGCACGCACTGCAGCCTGGGCAACCAAGTGAGACTCTGTCTCAAAAAAAAAATTAAAAAATAATCGAGGCACTGTGGCTCACGCCTGTAATCCCAGCACTTTGGGAGGCCGAGGTGGGCAGATCTCAAGGTCAAAAGATTGAGACTATCCTGGCCAACATAGCGAAACCTTGTCTCTACTAAAAATACAAAAATTAGCTGGGCATGGTGGCGCATGCCTGTAGTCCCAGCTACTCGGGGGGCTGAGACAGGAGAATCGCGTGAAACCGGGAGGCGCAGGTTGCAGTGAGCCGAGATCACACCACTGCACTCCAGCCTGGCAACAGAGTGAGACTCTGTCTCAAAAAAAAAAAAAGAATAAAAAAAGAATAAAAAATATGCTCTCAATATTGCCAATGAAAAGAATGAGTAGGAGAATTTTTAATAATGTTGAAAATTGTCATGATAGAAATGAAATGAGCTGGGTGTGGTGGCCCTCGCCTATAGTCCGATTTACTGGGGAGGCTGAAGCCAAGAATTGCTTGAGCACTGGAGTTCGAGGCCAGCCTGGGTTACATAGCAAGATCCTGTGTCTAAAATAAATAAATATTTTTAAAAAAAGAATATTAAATGAAAGGAATCAGGATGACAAACTGTATATAATTCAAATTTTATTAAAATTTATATCTGCATAGAAAAATACATCAAAAATTATATAACAGTTACTTCTGAGTGGTGGGATTATAAGTTATTTTAATCTTCATATCTTCCTTATTTTCACATTTCATCTCTTTTATATATCTTTTTATAATTTTTATAGGTTAAAAAATAGAGCCTTTAGGAAATTAGATACAGTCAAACACCTCAAAACCTCATGTCTAAAAATTGAAAATGTATACTTTACTTACTCTGGAGGTATATATTCTCTAGAATAATTTTTTATTAAAGTTAAAATGTGATAAATAATTTAAATACCAAGAAAATGGTTAACAGAAAACTGTGTAGGACACAGTTTCTCTTATTTGGATTTCACTGGATCTCTCAAGCTTAATAGGTTGTATTTATTCTTTATTTTTGAGACAGGGTCTTGCTCTGTTGCCCAGGCTAGGATGCAGTGGCACAAACACAGCTCACTGCAGCCTTGACCTCCTGGACTTCTTGCACCTCAGCCTCCCAAGTAGCTGGGACCACAGACTTGTGCTACCATGCTTGGCTAATTTTTAAAATTTTCACAGAGGCGGGTCTCACATTGTGTTGCCCAGGCTGGCCTTGAATTCCCATGCTCAAGTGATCCTCCCACCTTGGCATCCCCAAGGGCTGGCATTATAGACATGATCCGCCGTGCCTGGCCAGTTGTATTTATTCTATGTTAAATAGAATGGTCAAATAAATTTAAGGTTCTATTATATGAATCATCCATTAACCATAAATCTACAAAGAACATTAACATAGTTTTTGAGCATATTGTACTTCCTGAAATATGACTGTTTAGTAAGATAGGCAATAATACAATGGACAAGACTGATATCACTAGTTGATAGAAGTGTTTACTGTGTACAGTTGACCCTCTATTTTTTATTTTTTTTGACGGAGTTTTGCTCTTGTTGCCCAGGTTGGAGAGCAGTGGTGTGATCTGGGCTCACTGCAACCTCTGCCTCTCGGATTCAAGCGATTCTTCTGCCTCAGCCCCTGGAGTAGCTTGGATTACAGGCGTGCACCACCATGCCCAGCAAATTTTTTTGTATTATTAGTAGAGATGGGGTTTTACCATGTTGTCCAGGCTGGTCTCAAGCTTCTGACCTCACGTGATCCACCCACCTTGGCCTCCCAAAGTGCTGGGATTACAGGCGTAATCCAGGCCGACCCTCTATATCTGTGGGTTTCATGTCCATGGATTCAACCAACTGCAAAACAAAAATACTAGGAAAAGAACAATTAAAAATAACAGTACGACAATAAGAAATGACAAAAATACAGCAACTATTTACAACATAGCATTTTACATTGTATGTATTTGTTTTTTTGTGTGTGTTTTTTTTTTTTTTTTTTTTTTGAGACCAGAGACCAGAGACCAGGTCTTGCTCTATCACCCAGCAGCAGCTGCAGTGGAGTGGTGTGATCTTGGATCACTGCAACCCCTGCCTCCAGGACTCAAGCAATTCTCCCACGTCAGCCTCCTGAGTAGCTGGGATTACAGGCGCGTGCCAGCATGCCTGGCTAATTTTTTTATTTTTATTTTATTTGAGACAGTCTCGCCCTGTCACCCAGGCTATAGTGCAATGGTGCAGTCTCAGCTCACTGCAACCTCTGACTCCCGGGTTCAAACAATTCTCCTGCCTCAGCCTCCCGAGTAGCTGGGATTACAGGTGCCTGCCACCATGCCCAGCTATTCGTTGTATTTTTAGTAGAGACAGGGTTTTACCATGTCGGCGAGGCTTGTCTCACACTCCTGACCTCGTTGGCCTCCCAAAGTGCTGGGATCACAGGCATGAGCCACCACACCAGCCTAATTTTTGTATTTGTAGAGTTGGGGTTTCACCATGTCACGCAAGCTAGTCTCGAACTTCCGGACTCAAGCAATTTGCCTGCTTTGGCCTCCCAAAGTAGTGGGATTACAGGCATGAGCCACTTCGTCTGGCCACATTGTATTAGGTATTGTAAGTACTCTAGAGATGAAAATTACTTAAATTACAATCATGCACAGTATAATTACCTTTTATGGCCAAAGATGGACCTCATACATGATAGTGGTTCCATAAGATTACAATGCACTATTTTTACTGTATCTTTTTTATGTTTAGATGCATGTATACTTACTATTGTTTTACACTTGTCTACAGTATTCAGTACAATAACATACTGTACAGGCTTGTACATATATATATACACACATATATCTCAAACCATCCTTTGCTGGCATTAAACTCCCCAGCTGTAAGTTCTTCACCTTGCCAAGTGCAGTGGGAGCACTCCAGCACTTTGGGAGGCTGAGGTGAGAGGATCACTTGAGTCCAGGAATTTGAGACCAACCTGGGTAACAGAGAGAGACCCTGTCTCCACGTAAAAAGGAAAAAAAAAAAAGCCAGTTGTGTGTGGTGGCATGCACCTGCTAGTTGCAGCTACTTGGGAGGCTCCTGGGCTCAAGTCATCTGTGTGTCTTGGCCTCCCAAAGTGCTGGAATTATAGGTGTGAGCCACCACTCCCTGCCGTGCTGGTTTTTTTGTTTTTGTTTTTTTTTTTGTTTGTCTTTTGTTTTTTTTTTTTTTTTTGAGATGGAGTCTTCACTCTGTGGCCCAGGCTGGAGTACAGTGGTGCAATCTTTGCTCACTGCAACCTCTGCCTCCTGGGTTCAAGCGATTCTCCTGCCTCAGCCTCCTGAGCAGCTGGGATTATAGAAGCCTGCCACCACGCCTGGCTAATTTTTGTATTTTTAGTAGATATGGGGTTTCACCATGTTGGTCAGGCTGGTCTCAAACTCCTGACTTCGCAGATCACATATTTTTTTAACTGAAGGGATCTGATGGACTTAACTTATTCGAACGTAGTGGCTCACAATGTTGTGTTTACTGATATGCATAGAAACACCCAATTTTATTAACAGTTATAGCTAATGCATAATGACAAGCGCTATATTAAACATTTTATATGCATTATTTCTTTTCTTGTTCTTCTTTTTTTTTTCTTTTAGATGGAGTCTCCATCTGTCACCCAGGTTGAAGTGCAATGGCACGATCTAGGCTCACTGCAACCTCCACCTCCCAGGTTCAAGTGATTCTCCTGTCTCAGCCTCCCGAGTAGCTGGGATTACAGGTACCTGCCACCATGCCCGGCTATTTTTTGTATTTTTAGATTTTTAGTAGAGATGGGGTTTCACCATGTTGGCCGGGCTGGACTTGAACTCTTGACATCCAGTGTTCTGCCCACCTCAGCCTCCCAGAGTGCTGGAATTACAGGCGTGAGACACCTCATCTGGCCTGCATTATTTCATTTAATGCATGTAAAGTGTCTCTAAAGCATATGCTCTGACTGGAATACCCTGAATTTAATCACAAAGAGAACATATGAGAGCACTGAAGAGTCATGAAGACATTATATATCTATATGGACAGGTGGGCTACGTTCGTGGCAGCAGGAAACGGCCCTGTTCTGTTACAGCACTAGCCAGAACACAATAAAACCAAATTATGAAGAAATACAATATCTTATGTTAGAAATTAAATCAACTTAAAAAATTCACAGATTAAAAAAATTTTATTCTATAAATTTCAAACATGTACAAAAATAGAGAAAGAGTATAATAAACTCTCAAGAGCCCATCATCCAACATTAACAATTATCAACTTCAGGCTAATCTTGTTTCATTTCTACCCTTCAACCACTTCCTTTGTTTTCTGTATTATTTTGAAACAAATCTCAGACATCAAATCATTTCATCCATAAATAACTCAGTATACATGTCTAAAAGATACAGCCTCTTTAATAACAAAAAGAGCCACAATGCCATTATCACACCTAACAAAGTCCCAATTATTTTTTAATACATGAAATGCCTGTGTTTAAACATGTATCTCATAAATTCATTTTTTTAAACAATACTGAATGAGAATCCAGCTGTGATGCAAACATTGAGAATGTTGATATATCTTTTCAGTTTCTTGATTTATAGGTTACCCATTCATCTCGTTTGGTTGGTTTCTTTCCTTGCAATTTATTTGTTATAGAAATCATTTGTAGAGTTTTTCATAGTCTGGATTTTGCTGATTGTATCTTTGTAATGTAGTTTAACATATTTCTTTGTCATCTGTAAATTAGTAATTATATCCAGAGGCTTTATCAAATTCATATTCATTTTTGTTGTTTTCAGACAAGAGCATGAAACAGGCAGTGGCAAATTCTTTCTTCAGGGACATATAATATCTCATCACCTCTTTTTTGGATGTTCGCAGTCACTGATATTTATTGCCTATATATTAATTCATTAGAATGTTGCAAAATGATGATCTTCTAATTATGCCAATCTTTTTTCATTGTTAACTGGAATATGTCAATAAAGACAAACTTTTTATCACCTTTTATTTGGTTATGTCAGTACAGTTGGTATTGGAAAGTCCCTTTATTTGCAGTTCTGAAACTGATGATTAGCATCCTTTAACACCTATATTAAATTCAGTTTTTAAAAGTATCATTCTGAATTCATAGATTTGAAGACATATTATGTCTTTTTCTCTATTTTTTCTCTATTACACCTCAATAATAGTCAAATTTTCCATCTTTGGAAAGTGAGAGACTCTCCAAGTTAACTCCTGAGTTCCCTTTTTTTTTTTTTGAGATGGATCTCCCTCTGTCACTCAGGCTGGAGTACAGTGGCGAGATCTTGGCTCACTGCAACCTCCGCTTCCCAGGTTCAAGCAATTCTCCTGCCTCAGTCTCCTGAGTAGCTGGGATTATAGGCACCCGATGCCATGCCCAGCTAATTTTTGTATTTTTAGTAGAGATGGGGTTTCACCATGTTGGCCAGGCTGGTCTCGAACTCCTGACCTGAAGTGATCTGCCTGTTTAGTAATCCTCGCTGGGATTACAGGTGTGAGCCACCGCGCTTGGCCTCCTGAGTTCTTTTAACACAACTCCAGCAGTCTTGCTACCTGTTATAGCAACGTACAACAAGCTCATCTTGTATATTTCCTGTCTCAGATCTGCTTCCTTTTAGTGGTAAGTGGTATTTAGAGGCCACAATCTGGGCCCTAGGGGTAGGGTTCATAGATTTTGATGTGTATGAATCATACTTGGAGTTTCTGTGTTTTCTTTCACAGTGGTTCCCATTTGACTAAGAGTGAAATCCTTTCAATGACCCATTAAGCCCTACATAAGCTGCATGCCTTGCTTCCTTTCTCACTATGCATGCTCCTTCCCATGGGCCACTGCTATGGAAATGCCTTTTTCCCAGATATATGCACAGATCAATCTCTCACCCTCTCTCTGTTAGGTGAGAGATTGAGCTATGTGCATATCTAAATCTCTGCTTAATTAATCTCAACTTTTCATTGAAGCCTATTCTGTCAACCCCATTTACTTCAATTGCCTCTCAGATGAGAGAATCCCCATTTGAAACTGCAATACTAATTATCTCCCCAAACCCACTCCCAATGTCTCATATTCTATTTTTTCTGTGTCATTTCTCATTTTTAACATAGTTTATAATTTATTTATTATATAATGTCCTTCTCCTCTTCCTACAATGTAAGCTCCACAAGGGCAGAGGTTTTTGTTTGGTTCACTACTGTATCTCTAGTGCCTAGGATAGTACCTATACATGGTAGGCATTCAGGATATTTGTTCAATGAACAAATGAATGCAAACCTTAGTATATTTCTGAATCATCATACATGTAGTCTATCAGTATGGTTCAATCTCCCGAGGAACAGATTGAATTGAAAGCAAACAATATCCTTCAAGAAAGTGAGCTATATCAACATGTGGGGACAAGTCCATGAATTTCAAAACTATCCTGACATTTCTGGGCATGTGGCCAAACTCTGAACAATGTTTGTGTCCCTCCCTCTCTCCTTCCCTCCCTCCCTCCCTTCCTTTCTCTTTTTCTTTCTCTCCCTTCCTCCCTTTCTCTCTCTCTTTCTCTTTTCTCTCTTTCTTTCTCTTGAGATGGGGTCTTGCTGTGCCTAGGCTGGTCTTAAACTCCTGGGCTTAAGCGATTCTCCTGCCTCAGCTCTGGAGTAGCTGGGATTACAGGTGCGTGCCACCAAGCCAGGCTAATTCTTGTATTTTTAGTAGAGATGGGGTTTCACCATGTTGGCCAAGCTGGTCTCGAACTCCTGACCTCAAGTGATCTGCCCGCCTCAGCCTCCCAAAGTGCTGGGATTACAGACGTGTGCCACCACACCCGGCTGCTCTTTTCTGTTTTTTAAGGGCTAGTCAGTCAGTATACATTCACTTTTGAAAAAGAAACATAACATAAACTCAGAATCTCCATCAGTAATGAAATTCAAGTCAGAATTACAATGTATCTCAAGGAGTACACCTTACTATTGCTCCAGAGTAGTTTAGTGTGTTTAATGCTTATGTTCTCATTGAAGCAATTAAACTAATCAACTATTAGCAACAATTCCCAAACTGTACTTTTGTTAGTTTTTATTTATTTTGTTCTTTGAGACGGAGTCTTGCTCTGTCACCCAGGCTGGAGTGCAGTGGCATGATCTTGGCTCACTGCAACATCTGCCTCCTGGGTTCAAGCAATTCTCCTGCCTCAGCCTCCCGAGTAGCTGGGATTACAGGCGTGTGCCACCACACCAGGCTAATTTTTGTATTTTTAGTAGAGATGGGGTTTCACCATGTTGGCCAAGCTGGTCTCAAACTCCTGACCTCAAGTGATCTGCCTGCCTCGGCCTCCCAAAGTGCTGGGATTACAGGCATGAACCACTGTGCCGGCCTTAATCAACTACTTTTATACAAAGGTACAGGTTGGGGCCGGGTGCTGTAGCTCACGCCTGTAATTCCAACACTTTGGAAGGCTGAGGCAGGCAGATCACAAGGTCAAGAGATCGAGACCATCCTGGCCAACATGGTGAAACCCTGTCTCTACTAAAAATACAAAAATTAGTTGGGCGTAATGGTATGCGCCTGTAGTCCCAGCTACTCGGGAGGCTGAGGCAGGAGAATCACTTGAACCTGGAAGGCAGAGGTTGCAGTGAGCTGAGATGGCACCACTACACTCCAGCCTGGCGACAGAGCACAACTCTGTCTCAAAAAAAAAAAAAATGGTTGATTAAAATTATTTGGTATAGGTGTGGCCGCTCACATCAATAATCCCAGCTACTCAGGAGGCTGAGGCAGGAGGACCACTTGAGGTCTGTAGTTCAAGACCAGCTTGGGGTACACAGTGAGCTGTCATTTCATTGCTTAAAAAAAGAAAAGTGTCTTGGTGAGGAGACTCACACTTGTAATCTCAGCACTTATGGAGGCCAAGCTGGAAGGATCACTTGAGGTCAGGAGTTTAACAGCAGCCTGGGCAACATAGTGACACCCCATCCCTACAAAAAGTAATACAAATCAGCTGAGCTTGGTGGCACATGCTGGAGGATCTCCTGGTTATTTGGGAGGCTGAGTGGGAGGATCCCTTCAGCCCAAGAGTTCAAGGTGGCAGTGAGCTATGATTAGGCCACTGCATTCCAGCCTGGGTGACAGAGTGAGAACCTGTCTCTAAAAGAATTAATGATGATAATAATAATGATAATGTTATTTGGCCTATATTTTTGTTACTGCTCATATCCATATTTTTAATGTACTCAATGTGTTTTTATTGATGGCATGGTCTTCAGTTATGAAAAATATGGATATGAGCATAATAAAGACACAGTGCAAATAACTTTAAATAACTTTTTCGTTTTTTTTTTTTTGAGAAAGGGTCTCACTCTTGCCCAGCTAGAGTGCAGTGGCACAATCATAGCTCACTGCAGTCTTGAACTCCTGGGCTCAAGCAATCCTCCCATCTCAGCCGCCATGTAGTCAGATCCTTCAAGTAGCCCAGCTAATTTTTTAACACTTTGTAGAGATGGTCTTGCTATGTTGCCCACTGGTCTCAAATTCCTGGCTTCAAGCAATCTTCCCACTTTGGCCTCCCAAAGTACTGGGAGTTTACAGGCATGAGCCACTGCACCTGGCCTAATCAACTATTTCTGTACAAAGGACAATTTGGGGTTTGTTGCTAATAGTTGGTCACTTTAACTGCATCAATAAGAACATAGGCATAAAACACACTAAATTTCTCAAGGGCAATAGCAAGGTGTGTTCTTTGGGGTATAATCTAAATTCTGACTTTTGAATCTCATCACTGATAATGATTCTGGGCTTACATTATACTTCTTTTTGGGGTATTCAGAATATGAATTTTGGGGGTATATAGTCAGGCCACAACAGCTTCCAAATTTTCTCATTTCTATCTCCTTTGGAGAATTTAAATCACACCACCAGTGCCACCCTAAAAAAACATGTTGAACTCCATTCCAGTAGATATTTTATGGATGCCATTACATTGTCCTAGGCACCAAGTTTAAAGAGAGATTAAAGTGAAGTCTCTGCTTTAGAAGAAGTGACACTCCAGGTCCAGAAGGGAGAAACCAATAATCACAACATGTTATACGACTCATTCCGTAGTATAATTGGAGAGGGGCTTATTCTACCTTGTTTTCAACAACACATTTCTATAGCACATCTGATCCTCTGTCATTACCTGTGACAATTTTCCAGCCCTCTCCTGCTTTTTTTTTTTTTCCTTCCCTGATCAGCTTGGGATTACAAGGTCAATACAGTAACTTTAGCACTTTTACCTGCATCCTCAGTACTCTTGGCCCATTATTCCTCTGCTCCTCCTGGTCAGTTTATCCCTGATTTTGGATTAATCCAGTTTATCTGCTTTCTGATCCCAAGGAGATAAGCACCACACAATACTGAAGAAATATGCTGATTATCTTTGTTAAAATTGGTGGTTTTCAGCCTCAGCTGATACTTTATCAATGCTAGGCAAATTTATAACTTGTCCATGGTCAGCTCCATTTTCTCCAAATCTGCAGTGTCTGATGAAAAAGCCTTATCATACTTCCTAAATTCCTCATCTTATTCTCTCCTGAAGATCACTTCGTCTGTTACTTTGCAAAGTCATGATCAGACACTAACTTCTTCAGTTTTCATGTTGACCAATGGTCTGTATTAAATCCAAGGCAATTTCCAGCAAGTTTTGCTTGGTTCTTATCCTTCTTTTTCACTCCAGGCATCCTTGGTTTTCTACTTAGTTTCTGTTCCTAACAAATATGGCCCTTGAACTTGGCAGCAGATTCCTGCATCCTGATTTTTGTCTCTTGGCACAAATTATTCTCTAGGATTTGAATAAACCTGGAATGTCCTAATCCTGAAAGGCCACAGGGTTCAACTCTTGGACTTCTTTTTTCTCTATTGGTGATCTCATCTAATCTTATGGCTTTAAATATGCCTTCCATATGTTGATGACTCCCAATTTTCTTTAGTCAGACCTCTCCTCTGAACTGTGGACCTCTATATCTAACTGCCTACTCAAAAATCCCAATTTGAATATCATGTGCTATTTAAACTTAACATGTTCAAAATCAAGCCAACAAAAGAATATTTTTGGGAGTGAGGGATATAGTCATTATCTTGATTGTGTTGACGGTTTCATGAGTATATTCCTATGAAAAAACCCATCAAATTGTATATTTTTAAATGTACACATTTTTGTACATCAGTTATACTCACTACAGGAGGCAAGAACAGTTTCCTGATCTCAGTGAAGTGATGCACATTTGTAAATTATTATTGCCTTCAAATAATAGATTTTTTTGCGTATTCTGAAGTGCCCTTTCCATTGCTCTTTTGAAGAGAACTACAATAAATGAAGTAACAAGAAAGATAAAGTTCTCAAATAGGTTGGACTGGATTGTACTTGATTTGGGATTCTGATTAAACCCGCATAACTCTGACAAACTCAGCTATATGGCATGCTGAGACCTCAGCAGTGGAATAGTAGTACAGGGAGGAGACCAGGACTCATGAGAGTAAGACAAGGAGTCTGGTTCTCATACTGAAAATGTATCCTCTTCTGCCCCAAGATGCTCTCTACAAGATGTTACTCTACAGGGTGGAGTAAGTGGCAACATTCAGACAGTTAAGTCGTGTATACTAATATATACTTATAACTAAGTACTGTAAGTATTGTTTGGATCCAGAACCAAGCTTTTGGAAAGGTAGGAAGGAGGGTCCCACTCCCATTAAAGGACTGGCAAAAGATAAACAGGTTATTCTAGTAGGCTGATTCAAACAAAGGCTCTAATCCCAACTGGGGAACTGTTACAAAAACCACGAAAACAGCTAAAAGCTCTTTCACACACACAGGGCAGTGAGGATTGATGTTAGTTCACAGGACACTTAACTGGGGAGCCAAGCACAGTGGATATTGGGTTTCTGGCAATAGAACTAATTTTAGAAAGCACCAAATGGTAGGTTTGAGCTTACTGTATTTTAAGATTACCTGGAAGCCTGGTGTAAGGCAGAGGAAAATTCCTGTTGGCTGAAGTCACTAAAGTCAGACACGTAAATTATCTTTCAACTTCTGAAACCAATCAGAATCAAGCATATCCCAGTCTATTATAGTCAAGCTCCTTAAGGATCTTTTTTTTTTTTTAGCCTGGTCTGTTGCCCAGGATAGAGGATAGAGGTGCAATTATAGCTGATTGCAGCTTCAACCTCCTAGGTTCAAGTGATCCTATCTCAGCCTCCCGAGTAGCTGGAACAAGCACACGTCACCACACCCAGTTAATTTTTTTATTTGTAGAGATGACAACTTGCTGTTTCCAGGCTGGTCTCTTCCTGGGCTCAAGCAGAGTGCTGGGATTACAGGCATGAACCACTGCACCTGGTCCCAAGCAGCAGCTAGGCTCTGGAGGGTAAACTTATGCAACTGATCTTAACCAATATTGCCTGAGTTTTTAGGAGGCTATTACAGACTGACAGCCTCCTGTGTGATTAGAAATTGCCATCAAGGAGTCAGTAACTGAAACTGAGCTTTCAATTCAAGTTAAACCTTTTTGGATCTGACTCTCATTACAGGAATAATCTTACATTTGTAACTTCCTTGCTCAAGAATCTTAAGGGTATTTATAACATCTCAGTTTTCTGTCCTACACCTATCCACCCTGTTGGTACCCAAATCCTCAATATTTGTCTCAGTCTCTGACCCATACTGTCTTTGCTCAGTTATTTCTTAGGCCTATTGTCCCAACATGTGTGCTGGTTTAGACTCAAATCCACTTGTTCTATTTTCAAGAATTCTTCATAGCTTGACTTTTCCTTGGCATCTTGTGCCACTATTGACAAAATGGTGTTTTATTTCAGGAGTCTTGGCAGAGCCTAGCACAGGCCAGTGCATATAAATGTGGAGTAATTTCGATAATGTGACATATTAAAAGATCTATTGGGAGGCAAGGGAGGTAGAAGGAGCTACAGGAAAAGCGGTCAGAGGGCTCCAAAGCAAAATAGTCTATTTCACAACTTTGTCTTGTTTGCCAGCTTTAACAAAAGGGTAATGGCACTCTTCCTTGAAAATTGGAATCTCAATAGTCTTTTACCACATACTGCATAACATTAAGTGCCTGGCCTTATTCTAGGCACTCTTGAACTAATGAAACACAGATCCTAAAATTTTATGCAGAAGTTGCGGGAGGGGGAGAAAGAATGATTAACAAGAGTTTTAAGTACAGCAGGTAAGGGCATCGGAGATCAAGGGTATAAATATAAACGCAAGCAATGCTTTCACTGCCATCTTACACACACTACCTTCATAGTGAAGGTGCATTTTCTATCTCCAAATGTTACAGGCCTAAGGCTTCTCTCTTATTTGGTAGTATCAGATAGTATTATGTAACCCATCCTGCCAAATGACCTCTTCCTAGATTTTAGCAAGCCTGAATGTCTTTACCAGATTGTTTTATCAGTGACCTTCCCTCATGACCATACTTAATAAACTGCTATTATTGTTCTATTGTGCTCCTTATTTTCTGTATCTCATTCCCCCATTTCTCAACTTAGGCATCCAGGCTTTCAAAATTATAGTTACATCAAAACTAAATATTCCATGATTTGCTTAGTAACAATTACTTTTAATTCCTGTCTCTCCACTCTTACACTGATCCAAAAACCCTTACATTGTACCCTGCACAAACCCGAAACAGTCATTCAGAGTAATTTGATTACAAGGCTGGTTAGTGGATATTCCATTTAACGCTCCCCATGTTATTTCAGGACCTATTTAAAAGTAATAACAAAAAGCAACATAATCCAAAATTACATGTTTTATTTTCATGTTTGTAAAACGAAGAGCTTTTTTCTGGATGGTTCTCTCATCAGCTTTTCACACAACAGTCAAGTAAACCTCGTGGCACTAGCCCTGGAAAAGGAAAAACACGAGATTCTTAGAAGGCTACCAACATTACAACAGCTTATGTAAAAGCATTAAAAAAAAAAAAAAAGTATTGTCCTTATAACGGTCCATCTCAGAAGCCAGATCCGTAAAAGTTTTTTTTTTTTTCAACAGAAGTTCAGGTTCGGGATAAGATCATCACAGATAAGACCATGGACACCATATTCACTAATCGCTAAGCAAACAGAAAAACTCCACTTACAGAAATCGTTGCAACTTTGGAACTTCCAAGACAATTTGGCCTCTATCAATGGGCAGACAGCGACCCTCACTGTTGGCAGAAAAAAAAAACCCCAGGATTTTATAACACAAGTGTTATAAAATCACGGCAACAAAATTTACTCCACCTCTGAATTACTGGTCTTAATCTCAGAAGCCGAATCCGTACTTATTTTTCTTCAGGTTATCAGCTTCGGGATAGGTTTCATCATTGATTAGACCAATCAGACCTTGTACACGTACACACAATACATTAAAGTGCACTTCTGTGACACTGACCATAACCAAGGTAAAGCTAAAAGGCAAGTATTATAGTACAAATACTACAGAACTTTTAAGCCATACAACCTACTTCAAAATGAAGCTGCTAGTCAGTGACATCCGACATTCATTATCTTCACTGGCTACTCGTCCACACTCAGAATGCTGTTCAATGACAAAACTAATTTGGTTTAGTCTAGGCGTGGATTAAATGCTATGCTCAATCATAAAGTACTAAAACAAAACATACCTGTGAAGAGTGTCAGGTTTTAACCAAGCGATTTTCCATTAAATATTCTCCGAGATGTTCTGGAATTTTTTTCGTGTATCTAACAAAAAAAAGTAAATTTCAAACGATCCAACAGTTCTTATTCCCGTAAATCAACAGGTTTACTCCTTTAGTTTGAAAACTAAGGGTAACTAAGCTCTTACCTTTGCATCTTCACAGACCTGCTCCGCTGTGCCACTGAAGACAGGGCCATTGTTCCTGCGGGAAATCGGTATTTAAGCATTCTCGCAGAAATGTCACACTCCAAGGTGTTTTTCCACACAAAACGCTTCCCCTTCATTAATCCGAACTGCACACAACGCCGCCTTCGAACAGCTCAGTCTCAATACAGGGTCGAGGCTTCCCATTTTAAAACAACGCCGACGAAAGGCCTTCGCCATTTTAGCAAAGGCCCCTTGCTCTCAAAACTAACCCTCCGCCCCAATTAAGGTGGTTTTTCCGCCGCCGCTCAGGCACATGCCGGAGGCCAGCAAGCTCGGCGCCCGTGGCCGATCAGCGGTCTCCTCGCGCCAAAACTCGGAGCCTGTGGCCGTCACGACTCAACCTCAGTACATGTGGCGGTCCGGCCGCACGTTTCCCACGTGCAAGCTTTCAACTCTCAGCACTATAAGTTCACTAAGATGGCTTCACAAGATTAAAGCTCTTAACTCGGCCTGCTCCACCATCTTTTGCTCGGGTACTAGCCCACAACACCCACTCACCTACCACACGACTAAACCGCCGCGAAGGCCGACGACGTAAAAGACCGAGGTGCACGGCCAGTAGCTCCTTATATAGCCTCCCGGAGTCAGAACGAGGCCGTCCCGCCCTCTCGCACCTATTGGACATGGAAGTAGACAGGGGTGTGGTCGCGAATTAGCGGGAGCGCGCGCGGCGGCTCTTCTGAGGCCCGTTCCGCGTTGTGGCGCGCCCGCCGCAGGCCGGCCGCGCTCCCGGCCATTTCCCGGCGCGCGCCCGCAGGCGCACTGCGAAGCGTCGCTTGCGAGTCTGGTGGCCGATTTGGCCCTACGTGGCGCGGGTGTGGCGCCAGAATTCAAACAGCTGCAGTTGGAAACGACGCTTTCGCCTGCCACAAGCCAAGTCCGTCCAGGACAGATTGGGTCCGAGAGTGGACACAAGTTTTGCAGCGCAGGGCGGCCTCAGCTTAGGACCGATTCGAGAAGCTGCGCTGGCTGGCCGGAGCTGGGCTGTAGCGGGCCCCCAGCGGAGGCCGCCAGAGGAGCGGGCGAGCCCTGGCCGCAGCACTCCGGGAAAGGGCAGTCTCCCTCAAACAGCGAACGTGAGGTTCAATACTCCATTTCGCAGAGGAGAAAACTGAGGCTTAAAACAGCCAGGTAATTTGCCTAAGGTCACACAGCTGAAATGCTTTGCTAATTTTTAATTTCTTTGTACTCAATTAGTTATATTGAAAACGAGAGAAAGATTAATTTGAGAAGTATCCCTGAATACTTTATCCAGACGACAAACACAAAATTCAAAAGCAGTGCTTTCATTAATTAGCATGTTTGAGTGAATATTTCTGCGTGTGTGTGTGCACACGACATTTGAACATTTCAGTATTTGAAAATTCAGGTCGTTCTTGTCTTCTGTATTTCAAAGCATTACTTATTAAACTTGTTTATGTGTGCATTTGATTATGATCCGATTCTGCTAGAGTGTGGGAGGAACACATCTGATTTTGTGCTCTGCTGTTTATTTTTTCTTAGAACAGTGTCTAGCATTAAGTAGGTTGTTGGTAGTGGTTGAATGAATGAATTAACAAATACATTCGGTGGCTTTTTAGAAAATTAGAATGAAGATCAAACTTCACATTCAAAGGTAGTAGTGAAAAGCACTTTTCTCTAACAGGAACCTAAGTGATAAAGTATTGACTGGGCCGGGCATTTTGTCGGTTTTTATATTACTTTGCAATGTCTAACATAAATTTGCATATTGCTCATAGTAAATAGTAAAACAAACAATACAGTACAAAAGGATATAAGAAGCAAAGTAGGCCGGGTGTGGTGGCTCATGCCTGTAATTACAGCACTTTTGGAGGCCGAGGTGGGAGGATTGAGCCCAAGACTCTGTCTCTATTGTATTAAAAAAAAAAATTTAAAAGAGTTAACAAAAAAAGCATGGTGAAAGTATCTTTCCACATGCCTGGGAATCTTCTCCCTAGTTGTACTCTTCAGCAATACCACTGTTAACAGTTTTTGAGACTTCCTATGCAAATGCAAATATATGTACTTCGTTTTTCACATACAAATGGGATCTATATGTTCTGCAACTTGTTTGTCCTTGTAAATATCATAAACATCTTTCCATATCAGTACATATAGATGACTTTTTTTTTTTCCAGACAAGGTCTCACTTTGTCATCCAGGCTGGAATGCAGTGGCTCTATCTCTGTTCACTGCAACCTCTTGGGATCAAGTGATCCTTCTGCCTCAGCCCACCAACCATGTGGGACTACAGCCACACGCCACCACTCCCTGTAATTTTTTTTGTGTTTTTCGTAGAGATAGAGTTTCTGCCATTCTGAAGACCACAAACATCACCTGGTCAAAAGCCATATAAAACAGTGATTCCTTACCCTAACTAACCAGTTAAAATCTGGTAAGCTAAAAAATATCAAATTTTCTGGGCCCGAACCTGGAATCTTGAAAGCATAATGTTCAAAAGTGGGACCCAAAAATCCACATTTTAAACAAGCATTAGAGGCAATACTGTCCAATTGGAATATAATAACCACAAATGCAAGCTACACATGTAATTAAAAATGTACTAGTAGCTATATATATATATATATATATATATATTTATTTATTTTTTTTTGGGAGAGTCTCTCTCTGTCACCCAGGCTGGAGTGCAGTGGCGTGATCTCGGCTCACTGCAAGCTCTGCCTCCAGGGTTCACGCCATTCTCCTGCCTCAGCCTTCTGAGTAGCTGGGACTACAGGCGCCCGCCACCACGCCCGGCTAATCTTTTGTATTTTTAGTAGAGACGGGGTTTCACCCTGTTAGCCAGGATGGTCTCGATCTGCTGACCTTGTGATCCGCCCGTCTCAGCCTCCCAAAGTGCTGGGATTACAGGCGTGAGCCACAGCGCCTGGCCTAGCCCCCTTTTTTTTTTTTTTTTTTTTTTTTTTTTTTTTTTTTTTTTGAGACGAGTCTTGCTCTGTCGCCTCGGCTGGAGTGCAGTGGCGCGATCTGGGCTCACTGCAAGCTCCGCCTCCCGGGTTCACGCCGTTCTCCTGCCTCAGCCTCTGCAGTAGCTGGGACTACAGGCGCCCGCCACCGCGCCCGGCTAATTTTTTTTTTTTTTTTGCATTTTTAGTAGAGACGGGGTTTCACCATGTTAGCCAGGATGGTCTTGATATCCTGACCTCGTAGTCCGCCCGCCTTGGCCTCCCAAAGTGTTGAGATTACAGGCGTGAACCACCACGCCAGGCCACACATTTTTAAAATGTAAAAAGGCTCACATGGGCCGGGCGTGGTGGTTCATGCCTATAAGCCCAGCACTTTGGGAAGCCGAAACGGGTGGATTGCTTGAGCTCAGGAGTTTGGGACCAGCCTGGGCAACATGGCAAAACTCCATCTCTACAAAAAAAAAATAGAAAATAAAAAATTAGCCGGGTGTGGTGGCTGAGGTGAGAGCATAGCTTGAGCCCAGGAGGCAGAGGGCAGAGGTTGCAGTGAGCTTGTGCACTGAGATTGTGCCTCTGCCTTCCAGCCTTGGTGACAGAGCCAGACCCTATCTCAAAAAAAAAAGAAAAATGAAATTAGTTCTAATCTATTTTATTTAACCCAAATATAATCAAAGTTTTTTATTTTGACATAGAAACAATGTAAAAATTATTGAAATATTTTCCATTTGTTTTTTGTATGCAGTAAATGTAATCAGGTGTGTATTTTTTACTTCTCAATTTGGTCTGTACATTTATTATTTTTTAACTTTTAGGTTCACGGACACATGCACAGGTTTGCTGTATATAGGTAAACTTGTATCACAGGGATTTTTTTATACAGATTATTTTGTCACGCACGTATTACGCCTAGTACCCAGTAGTTATTTTTTCTGCTCCCTTCTATCCTCCAACCCTCCACACTCAAGGAAGCCCTAGTGTCTGTAGTTCCCTTTTTTGTATTCATGAGTTCCCATCATTTAGCTCCCACTTATAATTGAGAAGATGCAGTATTTGGTTTTATATTCCTGGATTAGCTTGCTAAGGATGATGGCTCCAGCTCCATCCATGTTCCTGCAAAAGACATGATCTCATTCTTTTTTATGGCTGTATAGTATTCCATGGTGTATATGTACCACATTTTCTTTATTCAATTTGTCATTGATGGGCATTTAGGTTGATTCCATATCTTTGCTATTGTGAATAGTGCTGTGATGAACATTTACATGCATGCGTGGTCTGTACTTTCAAGTGCTCAGTTGTCACATGTGGCTGGCCACTGCATTGGACAGCACAGGTGTAGGGTGATTCATATAGAAGTTTGAGAACCACAGTCTTAGGGTAAGAGAGATACTACATATGTGATATATATTCCAATCTTTTTTTCAAAAAAAACCTTCCATGTTATTATTTTTCTTTTTTATACGTACAGGGTCTTGCTCACTCAGGCTGGAGTGTAGTAGTGTGATCACAGCTCACTGCAGCCTGGAACTCCTCAGCTCAAGTGATCCTTCTGCCTCAGCCTCCCAAGTAGCTGGGACTACAGGTGTGTACTACCACACCTGACCAGTTTTTTTTTTTTTTTTTTTTTTTTTTTTTGGTTGAAACAGAGTCTTGCTCTTTTGACCAGGCTGGTCTCAAACTCCTGGCCTCAAGCAGTCTTTCCACCTGGACCTCCCAAAGTGTTGGGATTACAGACATGGGCCATCTTGCTGAGCCCTGAATTACTTTTGACTCAAAAACTAGTAACTGTAACAAGGGCAATGCAAAAATGAAATTAACTCAGAGCCTGATAATTGTCAACAGTGCCTTCCTGTGAACGTGGATGATGACTATAAAGTCAGTACACAACTCCTTTAAGATGTTTATCTCTTCAGGAAACAAAGATGAACTGAGGGATGAAGCCATCAGTTATTGCTCCCACACCTAAAACAGTCAAGCAAATTACTACCAAATATTTGAAGTGGCTTAATAAAGATCAATACTGAAATTAAAAGTGTCTTGGAAGTCTTCGTTATACTGAAAATAAATTCTTATATTCTGTAACAAACTTCCTGATAAGATAATCACTTTAGTCATTTTTTTGAAGAAATGTTCACTGAACCCCTGGTGCATGCACTGTGCTTCAGATAAATCTAATATGAATATACAAAAGTCAACCTTGAAAGAATTTATAGTTTAGTAAAAAGTAAAAGTATCCACCCAACTTTTTACAAAGTTTGGAAATGAGATATTGTGAGGAACACCATTATAATTTTGACCATGGAAATGGAAGGTAGGGAAGAGTACAACATATGGTGAGTACTTGTTATATGCTGTTAGGTTCTTGTATGTGTTAGATCATGTACTCTTCAAGACAATTCTGGTGTGTATTTTTAACTTTATATTAGAAATGAGCAAAGTGAGGCATGGAGATCTCAGTTAACTAATGTTCCCAAGTGTTTCTGACCTTAAATGCATAATCATGTCACCACGGCATTATGTAGCTGTGCTGAAGTAAGAAATGAAGGATGTGATGATGAGCTGTGGGAGAAGAGAGGAAGTGGAGTGGAGCCCAGGTGGCTTAGAGAATGGCAGGTAGTTACTGGTTTGGGAGCAAGGAAAATAAGATAATTCCATTTTGGTTGTGTTAATTTTTGAGTGGAACATTGGTTGGTTACAGTTTTCCAGTGGATCATCAGAAATGTGGACCTGAAGGCAGAGAAGAATCAGCACTAGAGGAGGACGATTTGGCAAACACTAATGCGGAAGGGATGATTGAAGCTATGTGAACAGACGAGTGTGCAGAGAAAAGGAAAAAAGAGCCAATAGTGGTGGCCTAGAATTAGAATTAGTACTATAGTGTGTCCAGGTAGCTTACAGTAGACAACCTTAAAAACATAGTCAATATAAAGATCTGGTTACAAAATTATAAGAAAAAAGTACACAAAGATTTTGGTTAAATCATGGGAGAAACATGTATAAGAAGTTAAGTATTGGAGGCATAATTACCTTATTCCAAAACAGAAAAATAGCCTTAAAAAAAGAATTGAAGAATTCTATGACAATTGAGAAACAAAGGAATTCTATCTCTCAGTCTAATATTCTTTTTTAATTTTTCCCCAATATCTGATCTGGCCAGTAAATTCTAGGTTCCATGGTAGGACAGCCAACTGAAAATCTTGTGAATACTCTAAGAAATAGTAAAGTTAGAGTTAAATTAGGGAAAATATCTGGTGTATGTGGATACATTAAGGAGGCAGTTTGGTTCTTGAGTCTGAAGTTCAGAGGAGAGGTCAGGGCTTGAGTGTCATTGGCATGAATAAGGAACTTAAAGCCTGACACGAGTGAGATCATCAGAGAAAATATAAATACAGAAGAGGAAAAAGCCCAGGACAGGACCCTGAAACACTGCAAAGTTTAGAGTTCTAGTAGAAAAGGAAGAGCCAACAAAGGAGACACCTTGGGAAAACTGGAGAATATGGTACCTCAGAAATGAAGTAAAAAATTTTAGGAAGAGGTAGGTGAATTGGGTTCAATGTTTCTGAAAGATCAAGTAAGAACAGAAATGACCACTGGATTTGGCAACATGAAGATCACTGGTGATCTTGTAAACACAGTCTCAGTGGAATCATGATGATGGAAGTCTACTTGAAGAGATTGAGGTGAGAAGGCAGAAATCGGTCACTAGGTAGAGAGGGATGTAAGGACAAGGCACTCCTTTGTAAATAGGAAATACTAGAGTATATATGTTCATGGGAGTTATTTAATAGAGGGAGAATATTTATGATGCAGGACAAAGAGGCAAAAGTTATAGGAGCCAAACCCTTGAGAAGACAAGAGATCCTTTCCAGAATACAAATGGAGATCTTTGATTGGAATAGGGACACTTCATCTGTTTCATTTGTTGAAAGAGAAGGCAGGTGTTGGGAAAGGCTATCATGTGCAGCCTGTCCACCCGTGCATGGCCACATGAGTGTGCCTTGTGACATGGGCCTGGAACACTTTTTTTCATTGAGCTAAGGAGCCCTTACATCCTGAGTTGGACATGTCACCTTGTTTGGTAGTATCTTTCCGTGTTCTGGGTTTGATGTGTACTTCTTTGTTCTTTGTTCTGCTTAAAGTATGTGCAGCATATAGCACCTGGCCAATCCCAGTACTATTACCTATTCCTAGTTGGGAAGGAAGGGGTTTCTTTGCCCACAGCCCAGGTAGGATGCATACAGACCATTATGCTGCGTCAGCTGCCTGGCAAGACCCACTGCGGGGTACCATACTCAAATCAAAGCTAATCTTGCTCTGTCTCTTCTCTATGTGAGTAAAGTGTTGTTCTATCCAGTACCTCTGTGAATTGTGTCTTTCCTGGTGATCCTGTCACCTGCAAACCATGCAGTGGGATGACATCCTCGGACTGCTCCTCCTCATGGTAGGCAACAGGTGTTACTTGCTTGACAATTTGGCACAGCAAGCGGGGTCTGCCAGTCCAGCCATCTCAGGATGGTGCCAGCTCCCTGAGGGGATGATGGGCTGACTGAGCTGCTGGCTTCCCTCTGGTTGCATGGTGGGGGTACATGGGATGTTGACATTCTCCCTGTTAACAAGAATAAACTGGTACAATGGATGAGGGTAGAAATGCAGGAGATGGGCCCTGTGAAAAATATAGGATAACTATACCTTGGCTCTGGGTAGCCAACTTTACACTCCCAAACCATCTGCCGACTCTCACTGTGTCCCAGGGGTTGCAGAAAATGCCTGAGGGGAATGAAAGTCCCCCACACAGGAAACTCCTCCTGGTCTGGTCACTTACAAGTCCCAAGTAAGACCTGTTTTCAGTATCAGGTAATCATCGATGGTGTTGCTGAAAATGAAATTTAAAATGAGTACCTTCCTTGAAAATGAAATAATACAGAAAAACAGACATGGGCGGAGGCCAGGGGAGCCCTAGGTGGCTTCGGTAGTTACTTGTTTGATGAGGAGGTGTTGTACACTTTAGTGTCTCAGACTGAGTGGCTCAGTATAGGTAAGCTAACCACTGACCCCTTGCTGCAACATTATTTTGCTTACATTGAACAGGACAGCCAACAGGACAAGGATAGAGATGAGTCCTAGCTGCTCTTGATCTAGGTTGAAAAGATCTTGATAATGGTCTTCCCAACTGTGGGGAACTTCCTAAAATCCACTCGAAAGCCATCCATAAAGCCGAAATCACTCTTAAGGAAAAAGTCATACCTGACTGTGTGACCCTGCTCCCAGCATATGGATGATGCAGTGGAAGCCTTCATGTGACAGAGGTCTCCCCAAACCTGAAGACCCCATTATCCCTACTGTTGTTTCCTGAAATGATCATGGGGGAGCAATGGAAAAACTCCACTGAGTGTTCAGCGTTGGGATAAAAGCAAAATGGTTTCAGTGGTTTCCAACAACTTGAGCTGAATGGAGTTCTCAAGAATTGGAAGCAATGTCCAGAGGACCAAAAGAGCAAACCAATGGATGTCAAAGGGAAAAAATAGAACAGGGCTGACCCACAGAATAATATGGCTTTCGTTGTTAAAACGGGGGATAGACAAGGCTGGGTGCGGTGGCTCATGCCTGTAATCCCAGCACTTTGGGAGACCGAGATGGGCGGATCACCTGAGGTCAGGAGTTCGAGACCAGCCTGACCAGCGTGGCGAAACCCCATCTTCACTAAACATACAAAATTAGCCAGGTGTGGTGGCGCATGCCTGTAATCCCAGCAACTCCGGAGGCTGAGGCAGGAGAATCACTTGAACCTGGGAGGTGGAGGTTGCAGTGAAATGAGATTGCGGCATTGCACTCCAACCTGGGTGAAACTCCATGTCAAAACAAAAAACCCAGGGGATAGGTGAAAGGAAGATTGATGGGATCCCTACAGAAGATCTTGGCCAATGCTATCAGGCGGAGAGAAGTGTCACTAAATTAGAGGTTAGGATCGTAATTTTAGCCATAAAAACAAAAGTGCGGGCTCATAAGATTGAAAAGATTTAGAATCCTATATAGTGTCCTTTCAAGTCCCTGAATATGGGGACTATGACTTCTCTGTGTCCTGGAACAGGACAATCAGGAAGACAATGTTGACAGTGAATACAGTGAGTCAGACAGGGAGTATGTATGATTGTACTCACCCATACCCTGACCTTAATTAATTAATTAGGTTTTTTGAGATGGAGTCTCCCTGTGTCACCCAGGCTGGAGTGCAGTGGCGTGATATTGGCTCACTGCAACCTCCACCTCCCAGGTTCAAGAGATTCTCCTGCCTTAACCTCCCAAGTAGCTGGGATTACAGTTGCCTGCCACCATGCCTGGCTGATTTTGTATTTTTAGTAGAGATGGGGTTTCACCATGCTGGCCAGCCTTGTCTTGAACTCCTGACCTCAACTGATCCACCCGCCTTGGCCTCCCAAAGTGCTGGGATTACAGGAGTGAGCCACTGCACCTGACCCTGACCTTAATTTTTTCAACAAAAATAGAACTAAGGGGGATAAAACTTAAGGTCTCTAGGTCCCCACTGGGGACCAGAGCCCTATGCTCCTGCCAAGATTTAAAATAAAAATAAAAAGCAAATCTAAACTTTTTTTTTTTTTTTTGAGCTGGAGTCTTGCTCTGTCGCTCAGGCTGGAGTGCAGTGGTGTGATCTCTGCTCGCTGCAATCTCTGCCTCGTGGTTCAAGCAATTCTCCTGCCTCAGCCTCCTGAGTAGCTGGGACTACAGGGGCATGCCACCATGCCCAGCTAATTTTTGTATTTTTAGTAGAGGCAGGGTTTCACCATATTGGTCAGGCTGGTCTTGAACTCTTGACCTCAGGTGATCCACCTGCCTCGGCCTCCTAAAGTGCTGGGATTACAGACGTGAACCACTGCACTGGCCACAAATCCAAACTTTGCCCGGATGGCAATAATCCTGGGACTCTGAAGGAGTAAGGGTAAACTGATGGAGACAGATTCACGTGCTTTTGGGTAGGGCCCTTTGGGCCATTTTGGGCACTGAATGTATTATAGGTATTGACGTTTTGGTTACTTGCAGCATCGCTGCCACCTCAGGGGATATGCTCCCTCACGACAAAGGATTTAAGCCATAACAGTGAGATGTGTCAGCTCCCACCTACCATCAAATTTATCCAAGCCGCAGCAGGTTATTCTACAAAAGCAGTACTACATAACAGGTCAATGAAGAGACATGACCCTGTTGATATAAAACTTGCTACAGGCAGAAGTTATGCATCACTTTGTTTCACTGTAACAGCCAAGTCTGGACTGTACAAAAGGCCTCAGGATCCTGGAGGCTGACAGTAGACTACCAAAGATTATATGCTTAGGTGCCACCCTTGGCTCCTGTGTTACCTGACATCATTACCATCACTTACGCAATGGTGGCCCACACAGAGACCAACACATTATTGATCTGGCCAAGGCCGCCTTCTGGATTCCTTTGTAGGATAAATATCAAGACCAATTTGTGTTCACATAAATGACCTACAATACACTTTCACTGTAGTTCCACAGGGATACATCGGTTTTCCCACAAAATGCCACCAATAGGTAGGGCTAGATCTGTAACAAGCCTAGTTACCCTCAGATATATTTGTCATTCACTGTGATAATGACATCTTCATTGCTGGCCTAACTGAAACAAACAGGTTGACCAGGCCCTACCTAAGCTCATAGACACCATGGCATGTAGACTGAGCCCTCAAGTCCAAGGCTCAACAACTGGAGTTCCTAGGAGCCGCCTGGCTGGTAATCAGAGTGTTCTTTTTAAGTAAAAAAAAATTACTGTCCTTGGTAGCACTCACAAATAAGAAAGGAGCTCAACAGCTAATGGGCCTGTTTGGATATTAGAAACAGCATGTACCATGTCTGGGTATTCTTTTTGTCCCTTTAATCAAGATTACTCAAAAAGTGGCCACCTTTAAATGATCCATGGATCATTTAAAGGTGGCTTTAGAGCCCCCAATAACAGCAGACTCTAAAGGTCATACAACATGCAATGATATGGGTCCTGCCAGTAGGGCCAAGGAAGCCTGTCAGAACTACAGATCTCACTTACTCCTACTGAGACTGAACATGTGATAACAAGATACTGTTACTTGGATGTGTTGATCCCTTGGGTTTTAAACTTATAAATTACCTGAGGCAGCCAGTTACACCCCCTTTAAATGGCATCTATTAGCCTGCTTTTGGGACCTGATGGAAACAAATAACCTGACCACTGAAGTGCTGTATGTGACCTTAAAACCTAAGCTGCCCATCCTTATATGGATACTCACTAATTCTGTTAATAAAACAAGCTCAGCAAAGCTCTGTCATTAAATAAAAATGATATATCTGAGAGGGAGCCTGATTGGGGGCCCAAAGGGTTAATCGACTCCATAAACAAATATCTATTTTGCTGGAGGAGACTAATGACCCAAAGGGGATACTTCCTTCCCAGTCTTAACTAAATGGGTCTCACAGTTAAAAGATGTTCCAGCAGATGGTATGGCTTGGTTCACAGATAGATCCTTGAAACTGAAGTCCAGTGGGTCACTGGCTATCTGCCTCAAGGATGGCCACCTTCTGAGACGAGATAAGAACACTCTGTCTAATGGG
The DNA here is from genome assembly GCF_006542625.1 of Nomascus leucogenys. NCBI lineage: Eukaryota > Metazoa > Chordata > Mammalia > Primates > Hylobatidae > Nomascus > Nomascus leucogenys. Next base: position 72,212,313 of record NC_044383.1, read on the forward strand.
TTGAGCTTTATACAATGATGATGTCTGTACAAGCCATTCCAACAGCAAATCCCTCCTACGTATTTGCAGACTCATGGGCCTCACAAATGGGCTAATCATAGAGTCCAGTGCCTAATGGATGAAGAATTATACCACAAAAGGCTCCCCTATGTGGAAACAAAAACTGTGGTAACAGTTTGCAAACTAGAAAGGAGAGATGAACCTTTTATGCTCCCTATCACTCTCAAGCAAAATGTAGGATAATAAAATAATAAAGTGGGTGACTCAAATAATGCCTATGAAACATGGCACTTCAATGCATATTAGAAAATACTGAGGCCAGATGCAGTTGCTAACACCTGTGGTTCCAACTACTCAGGAGGCTGAGGCAGGGGATCACTTGAACCCAGGAGGTGGAGGCTGCAGTGAGCCATGATCATGCCACTGCACTCCAGCCTTGGCGACAGAGTGAGACCCTGTCTCAAAAAAGAAAATACTGAGTTTGGGGTGGGTGGAGAACTAGGCAGATGCCTGATTAGGCTGTGCCTCTGAAATCCCAATCTCAGTATACCCAATCATTCTTTTTCTTTTTTCCTACTGGAACACACTACCCAGGGGTGGTTTGTGGTCTATGTTGCAGTGGCATCACCAGTAGGGTCTCTGATTCAGACCTGAAGGCAATGCTACCTTCAGGTGCCTCCCTCTTGTGGATTCTGTGGAGATGAGGGAAGGAGTGATAGACTATCAGGACACTAGGATTCCCCTGGTTGTGTTTGGAACTCCCAATTCCTCCATATAGGTGAACAGTATTTTAGGGCATGTCAAATTTGTTCAGGATGTGACCTTCTTCCCTGAGTTGGATGATTAGGGCTGAAAAGTTAGGGTTAAGCAATGGGATAGTGGATCCTCATGAAAATTGTAGCCTCAGGACACAAAGAGCCTGGGTAGCTATATTTGAGTAAGTGTCATCCCAGGTCACTGAAAAAGAGTGTCTTTGGCCTCAGGAGGTTTATGCAGACGGGATGGGTTGGGAATATTAATCTTTCCTCTTCCCATTCCTGCTTTGCCTGGCATGACAACACTGATGAGAATCAGCACAGTTGTGAGAAGTGGCGAGCTCAAAGTATGCAGGATTTGCCACCGCACGATGAAATCCCTTTCATCCCACACTCCCATCGTAGTGGCCTGGCCAGTGCACAGTGACTCGAACCTTCTCCAAGCCATCCAAGACCAACAAAACTCACTGAATTCACTAGCCAAGGTGGTGATGGACAACTGAATAGCCTTGATTATTTGCTGGAAGAATAGGGTGTTTTTGTGTTATTGCCAACACCTCTTGCTGTGTATATATCAATAATTCAGGGAAGGTAAAAACTGAGCTGGAGAAGATCCACACTCAGGAAGACAGTTAACATCTATACACTCACAGTTTCCTCGGACTCATTTTAATCTCTTTATTTGGCTTGACCCAGGCACTTGGGGTTCCCGGTTAAGTGCCTAGTTAAGCCCAAGTGCCTGTTTCTCTAGTAACCCAGAAGGAATGCTGTCTCAAAATGACAGGGACTCTCTGAGATAAACTACATCCATAATGAGTTGTTCAGAGGCCCCACAAGAACCAACTTCACCTTCAAATCCTGGTCAGGTTAGTGGTCCTACCAAATTTGATGTGCGTTACCTGCTATGTCAGCATCCAAGTATGGATTAGGGGTTCACCGTTGGGAAAGACAGTTGTGCACAGCCTGTTGACCCTTGCATGGCTGCATGAAAGTATGCCTCAGGTCTGGAACATATTTTTATACAGAGATAAGGGGCCCTAAGGACCTATGCTGAGCATATCTCCTTATTTGGGAGTATCTTTCCCTATTCTGGGTGTCATCTGTACTTCTTTATCCTACTTAAAGAATGTACATCATATGACGCCTGGCCAGCCCTACTGCTCTATCTGTTCCCAGTGAGAAGGGAACAGGGTCCTTTGCCTGTAGCACAAGAGGGATGTGTGAAGATTACTCACCCTATGTCAGCCGTCAGGCAAGACCTGCTGCCGTGGCAGACCAATGCACACTGTTGAAACTGATCTTGCTCTCTTCTCTAGGTAAGTAAAGCATTGTTCCTTTCAGTGCGTGTGTGAGTCATGTCTTTCTTAGTGACTCCAGTACCTGCAAATCACTTAGTGGGTTGACATCCTGATGCTGCTGCCCCTGATGGTAGGCAACAAGTGTTGCTTGATAGCAGGAAGTATAAGTACAGAAAATAGAGGTCCTCAATCATTTGTATTTTTTTAAATGATTATGAGGCAAGGTCATCAACTGAGAAAGGAAAGTTGGCAAAAGAAAGGAAAGAGAAAAGAAATGTGAAATTGTTATTATGCAGAAGAGAAAAGCAGGCAGAGTAGGGAAGTAAAGTAGGATTGCCTGGCAGTCTGGAGTGCCCATGAAATTTATGGCCATAAATGTAATGTGAGTAAAGTTGTAAGCTTTCTTTTTCTAGAGCTAGTCAGACACTTGGGTGCAGGTGTGGAGTATGTGGGATTAATTAGGGTCAAAGCTTTGTCAGGTAAGATAAGGAAGAAAGAAAGGGCTGGAGGAGTTAACGGCTTTTGCAAGGAAATGATTTTAGCGGTGAACAAAAATATAAAGTGGGTAAGGGAATGCTTTATAGTGAGAAAGAGATGGTGTTCCTGGACTGAAAATTTTATTAAGATCAAAGAAGAGATTCTGTGCAAAGACTAGAAGTGATAGGACATGGGAGGGCTAGAGAATAAGGTTCTGGAATTTGGGATTTTGGAGGTAGTATAGTTGTTAAAGACAAGAATCAAAGTATTACCATGGGAGTGAGTGGGTGGTTGAGATAGAGTGTTAAATTGATCATTGGAAGGAAGAATCATTGGAGGTTGAGAAACTGAGAGTCAAGTTGTTAGGTGGATCATCACTGTGAATGTTGACAGCACTACTTATGTTGATAGGAGTATTGGTACAAGTAGACTATAAGACAGGTGCTAGAGTCATCAGCACTGTGAAGGTTATAGCCTAGGGAGTTGGCAGATGACAGCAACAAGAAGAAGCTAGTGCTAAAATATCCTGGTCCGCATTAAAGATTATGGGGCTTTATAGGAGAAGAGTTAGGATAAGGTTTGGGAGCCACAATAAAAAGCAAAAGAAGCACTTTTCCACCTCCAGATCTGAGTTCCGTGGGTGATTCATTTTGGGACATTTAAAGTTTGAAATGTCTGGAGATATCCAATATTAAATACCAAATATGCCGTTGAATATATAAGCCTGGAATTTGGAAGAAAGGTGAAGCGTGAACAAAATTGGGATTTGTAGTATAAATTCATCAATTTTTGTCACCTAGCATCCACAGTGATTCTCCCTTCTTTCAAATTGTCTCATTTTTTTTTTTAGTGTGGATTTACCCTTCATTTATTCTCAGCTTATATTATTTGGATCTACTTACCCTAATCCCTCAGGTAGGCCCTGATTGACTTAACCACTCAACAAACCCCACCTCTTGGCTACAGTAATTGGTCTGCTGTGATGAACACAACTCACTTTGAGAGTTAAACTGGACATTTTTGCCTAATTATTGGAAAAAAGAAACTTTCTTTTTCCTATTGTGCATTAAGCATGGAGGACGTGAAATCTGGGAGTGCTGCAACCTTCTTGTAACCATGAGAGAAGAATCTATTCCATTTAAGAATTAAGTCAACACTCTGAGAGGAAGAGAGAACAGCTGAGCTGTGAGGTGGAGAGAACCAGGTTGTAGGCATAGCATTTGAGCTTGATTGATTCCTGTGGCACTGGCATTTAGCCATTCCTTAGTAGAAATCAGGTTTCCCCAGAAATCAGTCAGTATGGAAGAGGGATACACAGGATATGGATACTGAATGGCGTGAATACTGAAAGATATAATGCATCAGAGCCATTACTATAACAGTCTCTGACAATCTGTTTCTACTAATTCTTAGACCCGTTGAAGCTCATCTGTGGTGCAAAGGGATAAATCAATCCAACTTTACCCCATACAAGAAAAAAAAAAATCAGCTATGCTAATTATCTTACATTTCTCATTCAAGATCACCTCCTCAACATTTTCCATAGTGCTTTATGCTACAGGAAGCTGACCTGGATGAACAGCACCAATGAGTTCCCTTGTCCTCTGGCTTCCCATTGGTTTGAGCTAATAGGGAGCCGCAGCAGGAGATTAGAGGGAGGAGGGAGTTGCTGTTGACATCCATTGAACGGAAGTTTCTGTCAAGGTGGCCATCTCATACCTTTCTCCCTTTCCCTTGCACCTTCAGGCCCAGAAGTAAAGCTCACGGAGGCCCAGGATACTATTACTAAATATTTCTTTACAACAGAAAGTAAAGGCTAACAGAGATACTATTCTCTTTTTTCCCTACACCTTAGTCACCTTGTAAATAGCCTCTTTATTGAACTTTTCTCAAATTATCCATGCTTTCTCTTGGGACTGTAACTAATATTTACCTGATGAACTAGTTTTAAGTACCCTTAAAAGCATACATGCACTCATATACATAATAAATAATATTCTTGTCTTGTCAGCTTGGCCAATTTGAGTTAATCTTTTCGGTTTCTGTATACCAGCTTGACTTCATGGTTGATACATATATTTTTAACCCCATCCTCCAATGTTATGCAACATTGTCTGAATGAAAGCTATCTTTAAATATGTCCTTGGGTAGCACCTTACATCTGCCCATTCTACTGCAGCTTCTCACAAGTCAATTATAGGCAGTGTTAAATAAAATGTTCAGATCATTCTTAAGCACTGATTAGAATGGCTGCAAGCAAATCATTGCTTAGAAACTGGCTGAGAATGCTTATAGTAACCCAATTTTATACCTTGTTGAATTCTATAACTTGTTGGTAAATTTTATACAATTGCTGTTAGATATTGTTTCTAACTTCTGTGATATACATCCTAGAATTTTAAATCCCTAAAATAAGGTTTGCAAGTGATGTTACATTGACCCTTTCACCCCTTAGCTTTACAATATATGTGTTATGTATTTTGAGCTGAGCTCTGCTTTAGAGAGTTTCACAATTCTTTAAAAGACAAACAGATAACAAACAGTTATTATAGATTGCTCAAAGATGTTTTAAGAGGAAGTCACGGCCATAGTTATGTATGTTATTAAAGTAATTTATCTTTTTTTTCTTTCTTTTTTTTCTGGTTTTACCTTTCTTTTTTTTTTTTTTTTGAGACGGAGTCTCGCTCTGTGGCCCAGGCTGGAGTGCAGTGGCGCAATCTCGGCTCACTGCAAGCTCCGCCTCCCGGGTTCACGCCATTCTCCTGCCTCAGCCTCTCCAAGTAGCTGGGACTACAGGCGCCCGCCACCACGCCCGGCTAATTTTTTTGTATTTTTAGTAGAGACGGGGTTTCACTGTGGTCTCGATCTTCCGACCTCGTGATCCGCTCGCCTCGGCCTCCCAAAGTGCTGAGATTACAAGCGTGAGCCACCGCGCCCGGCCTCTTTTTTTTTTATTATACTTTAAGTTCTAGGGTACATGTGCACAATGTGCAGGTTTGTTACATATGTATACATGTGACATGTTGGTGTGCTGCACCCATTAACTCGTCATTTACATTAGGTCTGTCTCCTAATGCTGTCCCTCCCGCCTCCCCCTACCCCATGACAGGCCTCGGTGGGTGATATTCCCCTTCCTGTGTCCAAGTGTTCTCATTGTTCAATTCTCACCTATGAGTGAGAACATGCGGTGTTTGGTTTTTTGTCCTTGCGATAGTTTGCTGAGAATGATGGTTTCCAGCTTCATCCATGTCCCTACAAAGGACATGAACTCATCCTTTTATATGGCTGCATAGTATTCCATGGTGTATATGTGCCACATTTTCTTAATCCAGTCTATTGTTGTTGGACATTTGGGTTGGTTCCAAATCTTTGCTATTGTGAATAGTGCCTCAATAAACATAATGTGTGCATGTGTCTTTATAGCAGCATGATTTATAATCCTTTGGGTATATACCCAGTAATGGGATGGCTGGGTCAAATGGTATTTCTAGTTCTAGATCCTTGAGGAATCACCACACTGTCTTCTACAATGGTTGAACTAGTTTACAGTCTCACCAACAGTGTAAAAGTGTTCCTATTTCTCCACATCCTCTCCAGCACCTGTTGTTTCCTGACTTTTTAATGATTGCCATTCTAACTGGTGTGAGATGATATCTCATTGTGGTTTTGATTTGCATTTCTCTGATGGCCAGTGATGATGAGCATTTTTTCATGTGTCTGTTGGCTGCATAAATGTCTTCTTTTGAGAAGTGTCTGTTCATATCCTTCGCCCACTTTTTGATGGAGTTGTTTGTTTTTTTTCTTGTAAATTTGTTTGAGTTCTTTGCAGATTCCGGATATTAGCCCTTTGTCAGATGAGTAGATTGCAAAAATTTTCTCCCATTTTGTAGGCTGCCTGTTCACTCTGATGGTAGTTTCTTTTGCTGTGCAGAAGCTCTTTAGTTTAATTAGATCCCATTTGTCAATTTTGGCTTTTGTTGCCATAACTTTTGGTGTTTTAGACATGAAGTCCTTGCCCATGCCTATGTCCTGAATGGTATTGCCTAGGTTTTCTTCTAGGGTTTTTGTGGTATTAGGTCTAACATTTAAGTCTTTAATCCAACTTGAATTAATTTTTGTATAAGGTGTAAGGAAGGGATCCAGTTTCAGCTTTCTACATATGGCTAGCCAATTTTCCCAGCACCATTTATTAAATAGGGAATCCTTTCCCCATTTGTTGTTTTTGTCAGGTTTTTCAAAGATCAGATGGTTGTAGATGTGTGGTATTATTTCTGAGGGTTCTGTTGTGTTCCATTGGTCTATATCTCTGTTTTGGTACCAGTACTATGCTGTTTTGTTTACTTTAGCCTTGTAGTATAGTTTGAAGTCAGGTAGCGTGATGCCTCCATCTTTGTTCTTTTGGCTTGTCTTGGCAATGTAGGCTCTTTTTTGGTTCCATATGAACTTTAAAGTAGTTTTTTCCAGTTTTGTGAAGAAAGTCATTGGTAGCTTGATGGGGATGGCATTGAATCTATAAATTACCTTGGGCAGTATGGCCATTTTCATGATATTGATTCCTCCTATCCATGAGCATGGAATGTTCTTCCATTTGTTTGTGTCCTCTTTTATTTCATTGAGCAGTGGTTTGTAGTTCTCCTTGAAGAGGTCCTTCACATGCCTTGTAAGTTGGATTCCTAGGTATTTTATTCTCTTTGTAGCAATTGTGAATGGGAGTTCACTCATGATTTGGCTCTCTGTCTGTTATTGGTGTATAAGAATGCTTGTGATTTTTGCACATTGATTTTGTATCCTGAGACTTTGCTGAAGTTGCTTATCAGCTTAAGGAGATTTTGGGCTGAGATGATGGGGTTTTCTAAATATACAATCATGTCATCTGCAAACAGGGACAATTTGACTTCCTCTTTTCCTGATTGAATACCCTTTATTTCTTTCTCCTGCCTGATTTCCTTGGCCAGAACTTCCAACACTATGTTGAATAGGAGTGGTGAGAGAGGCCATCCCTGTCTTGTGTCAGTTTTCAAAGGGAATGCTTCCAGTTTTTGCCCATTCAGTATGATAATGGCTGTAGGTTTGTCATAAATAGCTCTTATTATTTTGAGATATGTCCCATCAATACCTAATTTATTGAGAGTTTTTAGCATGAAGTGTTGTTGAAGTTTGTCAAAGGCCTTTTCCACATCTATTGAGATAACCATGTGTTTTTTGTCTTTGGTTCTGTTTATATGCTGGATTACATTTATCAATTTGCATATGTTGAACCAACCTTGCATCCCAGGGATGAAGCCCACTTGATCATGGTGGATAAGCTTTTTTATGTGGTGCTGGGTTTGGTTTGCCAGTATTTTACTGAGGATTTTTGCATCGATGTTCATCAGGGATATTGGTCTAAAATTCCCTTTTTTTGTTGTGTCTCTGCCAGGCTTTGGTGTCAGGATGATGCTGGCCTCATAAAATGAGTTAGGGAGGATTCCCTCGTTTTCTGTGGATTGCAATAGTTTCAGAAGGAATGGTACCAGATCCTCCTTGTACCTCTGGTAGAATTCAGCTGTGAATCTGTCTGGTCCTAGACTTTTTTTGGTTGGTAGGCTATTAATTATTGCCTCAATTTTGGAGCCTGTTGTTGGTCTATTCAGGAATTCAACTTCTTCCTGGTTTAGTCTTGGGAGGGTGTATGTGTCTAGGAATTTATCCATTTCTTCTAGATTTTCTAGTTTATTTGCGTAGAGGTGTTTATAGGATTCTCTGATGGTAGTTTATATTTCTGTGGGATCGGTGGTGATATCCCCTTTATCATTTTTTATTGCACCTATTTGATTTTTCTCTCTTTTCTTCTTTATTAGTCTTGGTAGCAGTCTATCAATTTTGTTGATCTTTTCAAGATACCAGCTCCTGGATTCATTCATTTTTTGAAGGTTTTTGTGTCTCTATCTCCTTCAGTTCTGCTCTGATCTTAGTTATATCTTGCCTTCTGCTAGCTTTTGAATGTGTTTGCTCTTGCTTCTCTAGTTCTTTTAATTGTGATGTTAGGGTGTCAATTGTAGATCTTTCCTGCTTTCTCTTGTGGGCATTTAGTGTTATAAATTTCCCTCTAGACACTGCTTTAAATGTATCCAGATATTCTGGTGTTTTGTGTCTTTGTTCTCATTGGTTTCAAAGAACATCTTTATTTCTGCCTTCATTTCCTTGTGTACCTAGTAGTCATTCAGGAGCAGGTTGTTCAGTTTCCATGTAGTTCAGCTGTTTTGAGTGAGTTTCTTAGTCCTGAGTTCTAGTTTGATTGCACTGTGGTCTGAGAGACAGTTTGTTATAATTTCTGTTCTTTTACATTTGCTGAGGAGTGCTTTACTTCCAACTATGTGGTCAATTTTGGAATAGGTGCGATGTGGTGCTGAGAAGAATGTATATTCTGGAGATTTGGGGTGGAGAGTTCTATAGATGTCTATTAGTTCTGCTTGGTGCAGAGCTGAGTTCAATTCCTGGATATCCTTGTTAACTTTCTGTCTCGATCTGTCTAATGTTGACAGTGGGTTGTTAAAGTCTCCATTATTGTTGTATGGGAGTCTAAGTCTCTAAGGACTTGCTTTATGAATCTGGATGCTCCTGTATTGGGTGCATATATATTTAGGATAGTTAGCTCTTCTTGTTGAATTGATCCCTTTACAATGGTAAAGGGCCTTCTTTGTCTCTTTTGATCTTTGTTGGTTTAAAGTCTGTTTTATCCGAGACTAGGATTGCAACCACTGCCTTTTTTTGTTTTCCATTTGCTTGGTAGATCTTCCTCCATCCCTTTTATTTGAGCCTATGTGTGTCTCTGCATGTGAGATGGGTCTCCTGAATACAGCACACAGTTGGGTCTTGACTCTTTATCCAATTTGCCAGCCTGTGTGTTTTAATTGGAGCATTTAGCCTATTTACATTTAAGGTTAATATTGTTATGTGTGAATTTGGTCCTGTCATTATGATGTTAGCTGGTTGTTTTGCTCGTTAGTTGATGCAGTTTCTTCCTAGCATTGATGGTCTTTACAATTTGGCATGTTTTTGCAGTGGCTGTTACTGGTTGTTCCTTTCCATGTTTGCTGCTTCCTTCAGGAGCTCTTTTAGGGCAGGTCTGGTGGTGACAAAATCTCTCAGCATTTGCTTGTCAGTAAAGAATTTTATTTCTCCTTCACTTATGAAGCTTAGTTTGGCTGGATATGAAATTCTGGGTTGAAAATTCTTTTCTTTAAGAATGTTGAATGTTGGCCCCCACTCTCTTCTGGCTTGTAGAGTTTCTGATGAGAGATCCACTGTTAGTCTGATGGGCTTCCCTTTGTGGGTAACCTGACCTTTCTCTCTGGCTGCCTTAGTATTTTTTCCTTCATTTGAACTTTGGTGCATTTGAAAATTATGTGTCTTTGAGTCCCTCTTCTCGAGGAGCATCTTTGTGGCATTCTCTGTATTTCCTGAATTTGAATGTTGGCCTGCCTTACTAGGTTGGGGAAGTTCTGAATATTCTAATATCCTGCAGAGTGTTTTCCAACTTGGTTCCATTCTCCCCATCACTTTCAGGTACACCAATCAGACGTAGATTTGGTCTCTTCACATAGTCCCATATTTCTTGGAGGCTTTGTTCATTTCTTTTTATTCTTTTTTCTCTAAACTTCTCGCTACATTTCATTCATTTGATCTTCAATCACTGATACTCTTTCTTTCAGTTGATCGAATTGGCTACTGAAGCTTGTGCATTCGTCACGTACTTCTCTTGCCATGGTTTTCAGCTCCATCAGGTCATTTAAAGACTTCTCTACACTGGTTATTCTAGTTAACCCTTCATCTAATCTTTTTACAAGGTTTTTAGCTTCTTTGTGATGCATTCAAACTTCCTCCTTTAGCTCGGAGAAGTTTGATCATCTGAAGCCTTCTTCTCTCAACTTGTCAAAGTCATTCTCTGTCCAGCTTCGTTCTGTTGCTGGTGAGTAGCTGGGTTCCTTTGGAGAAGGAGAGGTGCTCTAATTTTTGGAATTTTCAGCTTTTCTGCTCTGTTTTTTCCCCATGTTTGTGGTTTTATTTTCCTTTGGTCTTTGATGATGGTGACGTACAGATGGGGTTTTGGTGTGGATGTCCTTTGTGTTTGTTAGTTTTCCTTCTAACAGTCAGGACCCTCAGCTGCAGGTCTGTTGGAGTTTGCTGGAGGTCCACTCCAGACCCTGTTTGCCTGAGTATCAGCAGTGGAGGCTGCAGAACAGCGAATATTGCTGAACAGCAAATGTTGCTGCCTGATCATTCCTCTGGAAGCTTCATCTCAGAGGGGTACCTGGCTGTGTGAGGTGTCAGTATGCCCCTAATAGGAGGTGCCTTCCAGTTAGGCTACTTGGGGGTCAGGGACCCACTTGAGGAGGCAGTCTTTTGGTTCTCAGATCTCAAACTCTGTGCTGGGAGAACCACTACTCTCTTCAAAGCTGTCAGACAGGGACATTTAAGTCTGCAGAGGTTTCTGCTGCCTTTCGTTTGGCTATGCCCTGCCCACAGAGATGGAGTCTACAGAAGCAGGCAGGCCTCCTTGAGCTGCGGTGGGCTCCACCCAGTTCGAGCTTCCCAGCCGCTTTGTTTACCTACTCAAGCCTCAGCAATGGCAGGCACCTCTCTCCCAGCCTCACTGCAGCCTTGCAGTTCGATCTCAGGCTGCTGTGCTAGTAATGAGTGAGGCTCCATGGGCATGCGACCTTCCGAGCCAGGCACAGAATATAATCTCCTGGTGTGCCGTTTGCTAAAACCATTGGAAAAGTGCAGTATTAGGGTGGGAGTGACCTGATTTTCCAGGTGCCATCTGTCACAGCTTCCCTTGGCTAGGAAAGGGAATTCCCTGACCCCCTGTGCTTCCCGGGTGGGGTGATGCCTCACCCTGCTTTGGCTCATACTTGGTGGGCTGCACCCACTGTCCTGCACCCACTGTCCAACAAGCCCCAGTGAGATGAACCCAGTACCTCAGTTGGAAATGCAGAAATCACCCATCTTCTGCGTTGCTCACACTGGGAGCTGTAGACTGGAGCTGTTCCTATTTGGCATCTTCAGTAATTTTTCAATACACTAAAAAGTTTTGCCAGCCAATTTTATCATGCAGCCATTGTGATGACTATCTATATTTTGTAAGTACTTTATAGTTAAAAAGAATTATAAGCTATTATGTACCAAATGTCATGAATGTTTAGTTAATTTCCTTTTTTTGCTTGTTTGTTTTTTGCAATGGAGCCTTGCTCTGTTGCCCAGGCTGGAGTGCAGTGGTGCGATCTTGGCTCACTGCAACCTCTGCCTCCTGGGTTCAAGCAATTTTCCTGCCTCAGCCTCTCAAGTAGCTGGGACTACAGGCATGTGCCACCATGCCCAGCTAAATTTTTGCATTTTTAGTAAAGATGGGATTTCACCATGTTAGCCAAGTTGATCTAGATCTCCTGACCTCGTGATCCACCTGCCTCGGTCCCCCAAAGTGCAAGGATTACAGGCGTGAGCCACCATGCCTGGCTGTGGATAGTTAATTTCTTTACAAAATTTACAGTAGAGTTGGGAATGGGTTATAGTGTGTGGCTTCCTAAAGATATATTTTTCACTTTACTCTTGTCACACTCGTGTTACTTTCCTGTTATGTTCTGGATGGCTTATTTCAGGTACATGGAGGAACTTGTATGTACTATGTCAAGACAATGGATCAAGGAGACTTCAGCTCAGAAATGTGACTTAATGGCCTGTCATTAAGAGAATTTTCCTAGCTTATGTTGTGTGAATGATTAGAGCTTGTCAACTTTGTCAAATGATTATACAATGAGGGTTGTTAAATAGAAGGAAACTCAGAATTTCTTTCTAGAAGATACTTATGTATAAGAACAGAACATGTGAGCTGGACATGGTGGATCACACCTGTAATCCCAGTTAATTAAGAGGCCGAAGCAGGAGGATCGCCTGAGCCCAGAAGTTCGAGGCTGCAGTGAGCTGAGATCATGCCAGTGCAATTTTGACTTCTCCTAAAAAAATAAAAAAAAGAAAAGAAGAATCTCCTCTATAAACAATAATATTAACACATTTAAGAAAATTATAATACTGTATAATATCTCGTTCAAATTCATATTTCTCAATTGTCTACAAAATGTCTTTTTTTTTTTTTTTTTTTTTTTTGAGACGGAGTCTTGCTCTTTCGCCCAGGCTGGAGTGCAGTGGCGCAATCTCGGCTCACTGCAAGCTCCGCCTCCTGGGTTCACGTCATTCTCCTGCCTCAGCCTCTCCGAGTAGCTGGGACTACAGGCGCCCGCCACCACGCCCGGCTAATTTTTTGTATTTTTTAGTAGAGACGGGGTTTCACCGTGGACTCGATCTCCTGACCTTGTGATCCGCCCGCCTCGGCCTCCCAAAGTGCTGGGATTACAAGCGTGAGCCACCGCGCCCGGCCCAAAATGTCTTTTTAACTAATGTTTTTTGGCCAGAATTTACCAAGCTTCATTCACTATATTTTGTTGTTGTGTCTCTTTAGTCTATCTTAATTCACAGAGGCTTTCTAATGGCCTCAAAACTATAAATTATAGTTGATATTTGATGTGTATCCCCCAGGAATCAGTGTGTACATAAAGTCTGCTGGCATTTTTTAAATTTCATTTTATTTTATTATTATTATACTTTAAGTTTTAGGGTACATGTGCACAATGTGCAGGTTTGTTACATATGTATACATGTGCCATGTTGGTGTGCTGCACCCATTAACTCGTCATTTAGCATTAGGTATATCTCGTAATGCTATCCCTTCCCCCTCCCCCCACCCCACAACAACACCCAGAGTGTGATGTTCCCCTTCCTGTGTCCATGTGTTCTCATTGTTCAATTCCCACCTATGAGTGAGAACATGCGGTGTTTGGTTTTTTGTCCTTGCGATAGTTTACTGAGAATGATGATTTCCAGTTTCATCCATGTCCCTACAAAGGACATGAACTCATCATTTTTTATGGCTTCATAATATTCCATGGTATATATGTGCTAGGATTACAGGCATGAGCCACCACACTCAGCCTTTTCATTTCTTCTTATAGTAATTTGCATGTGTGGAATTTGTCTTTGATCACTTATGTTGCTTATTTTTATATAAAATTAATTTACCTGACTTTTAAAAGGAGGCTGTTGCAGGATGGCTTTTCTAAATTCTTAGCTCAGCAGTTCCTTCTTTTATTATGTTTGTGAAGTGTTAAAAATACAATGGGTTATTTCTTGAGCTCCCTAAGTTCTGCTTCCTTCCCCTATTTTTACTTTTCTCTTTCCTTTGTCTCTGTTGTGACTGTGCTGCTCAGTGTGTGTGTGTGTGTGTGTGTGTGTGTGTGTGTGTGTGTGTGTGTTTGAGACAGTTTTGCTCTTGTTGCCCAGGCTGGAGTACAGTGGTGCGATCTTGGCTCACTGCCACCTCTGCCTCCCGGGTTCAAGTGATTCTCCTGCATCAGCCTCCTGAGTAGCTGGGATTATAGGCGCCCATCACCACTCCCAGCTAATTTTTGTATTTTTAGTATTGACAGGATTTCACCATGCTGGCTAGGCTGCTCTTGAACTCCTGACCTCAGGTGATCCACTTGCCTCAGCCTCCCAAAGTGCTGAGATTATAGGCGTGAGCCACCACACCTGGCCTCGATGTGGTTTTTAAAAACATTATTTTATCTATTTTAAATTTTGTGGGTACATAGTAAGTGTATGTATTTATGGGGTACATGAGATGTTTTGATACAGTCGTGGAATGTGAAATAAGCACATCATGGAGAATGGGTTATCCATTTCCTCAAGCATTTATCCTTTGAGTTACAAACAATCCAGTTTCACTCTTTATTTTTAAAATGTATAATTAAGTTATTATTGACTATAGTCATCCTGTTGTGCTATCAAATACTAGGTCTTATTTATTCTTTCTATTTTTTTGTACCCATTAACCATCCCCACCCCCCTGCAACCCCCCACTACCTTTCCCAGCCTCTGGTAACCAACCTTCTATTCTCCAAATCCATGCGTTCAATTGTTTTGATTTTTAGATCCCACAAATAAGTGAGAACATGCAATGTTTGTCTTATTTAATGTAACATAATGATCTCTAATTCCATCCATGTTGTTGTGACACAGGATTCTTTCAGTGCTGCTTCACCAGCTGGAAATCTCTGTGGCTGGTGGCACCCCTGCCAGAACTTTACTGGGGCCTGCTGGGCTCGCCCTTCCCACTCAGCCTGGCAGGCTGCACTCAGGTTGCACTACCAGCCTGGATCTTGCACCTGCTGCAGCTTTGCACTGGTCTGGTGTGCCACGACTGGCTTCTGCCTTGCTTGCCAGTGTCCGGACGAGGGGGATGTGGCATTGCCCAAAAACTCAGAGATGTCAGCAACTATGGAGCCCCAAGTGGTGTTACAGGTTTTGCTCAGGGAGTCCGAAGGTCTGAGCCCCCAGGGAGCTTTACAGTTCAGACCCCCAGGAAGTGGTACAGCTCTCGTTTGTTCCTGCCACCCACAGCTTCCCGCCACCCACAGCTTCAGTGAACGGGGGTGTGTCACAGCCTTTTCGGTTCCACCACCAGCAGCTTGGCAAGCAGGGCATGTGATTCCCAGTGGTTTTTTTCTCCCCCATTGCTCAGTGAGCTGGAGGGAGGGTTACAGTGTTATAGCTCTTTTTGCACCCAGTCCTTTTGGGTTCTTGTCCTGTGACCAAAAGGAATGAGGTACACAGACACTGGAGAGTGAACAAGGAAAAGAAGAATTGTACTGAGTGACAGAAAAGCTCTCGTCAATGAGAGGGGACCTGAAGTTGGTAGCCCTCTGTGTGAGAGGGGACCTGAAAGCTGGTAGCCCTCTGTGAGGCTGAGTCTGGAGTTTTTATGGGCTCAGAATGGGGGAGTACATGCTGATTGATCCATAGGTAGGCATGGAAAAAGCACCATTTGATTGACTAAAAGGCATTGAGGAAGTTCTTACTCTGGTCATGGACTCCAGCTGGAACTAGCAGCTTGGTTTTCAGGCTTCAGGCTGTCTTTGACTTGAAGGTCAGGTTTCACTAGACCCATTCTTTTCTGCCTAAGAATTTGTCTCTCTTCTGTCACTATCAGTTGCAAATGACAGGATCTCATTCTTTTTTACAGCTGAATAGTACTCCATTGTATATATGTACCACATTTCTTTATCCATTCATGTGTTGATGGACACTTAGCTTCCTTCCAGATCTTAGGTATTGTAAACAGTGCTACAACAAACATAGGAGTGGAGATGTCTCTATGATATACTGACTTCCTTTCTTTTGATATATACCCAGCAGTGGGATTGCTGAATCATATGGTAGCTAAATTTTTAGTCTTTTGGGGAACCACTAAACTGTTCTCCATAGTTGTACTAATTTACATTCTCACTAACAGTGTACAAGAGTACCCTTTTCTCCTCATCTTTGCCAGTATTTGTTACTGCCTGTCTTTTGGATATAAGCCATTTTAGCTGGGGTGAGATGACATCTCATTTTAGTTTTGATTTGCATTTCTGTGATGATCAGTGATGTTGAGCACCTTTTCTTTTTTTTCTTATTTATTTAATTTTTTTATTATACTTTAAGTTCTAGGGTACGTGTGCACAACATGCAGGTTTGTTACATACGTATGCATGTGCCATGTTGGTGTGCTGCACCCATTAACTCGTCATTTACATTAGGTATATCTCCTAATGCTATCCCTCCCCACTACCCCCAACCCACGACAGGCCCAGGTGTGTGATGTTCCCCTTCCTGTGGCCAAGTGTTCTCATTGTTCAGTTCCCACCTATGAGTGAGAACATGCGGTGTTTGGTTTTTTGTCCTTGCGATAGTTTGCTGAGAATGATGGTTTCCAACTTCATCCATGTGCCTAAAAATGACATGAACGCATCCTTTTTTATGGCTGCATAGTATTCCATGGTGTATTTGTGCCACATTTTCTTAATCCAGTCTATCATTGATGGACATTTGGGTTGGTTCCCAATCTTTGCTATTGTAAATAGTGCCACAGTAAACATATGTGTGCATGTGTCTTTGTAGCAGCATGTTTTATAATCCTTTGGGTATATACTCAGTAATGGGATGGCTGGGTCAAATGGTATTTCTAGTTCTAGATCCCTGAGGAATCGCCACGCTGACTTCCACAATGGTTGAACTAGTTTACAGTCCCACCAACAGTGTAAAAATGTTCCTATTTCTCCACATCCTCTCCAGCACCTGTTGTTCCCTGACTTTTTAATGATCGCCATTCTAACTGGTGTGAGATGGTATCTCATTGTGGTTTTGATTTGCATTTCTCTGATGGCCAGTGATGATGAGTATTTTTTCATGTGTTTTTTGGCTGCATAAATGTCTTTTTTTGAGAAGTGTCTGTTCATATCCTTTGCCCACTTTTTGATGGGGTTGTTTGTTTTTTTCTTGTGAATTTGTTTGAGTTCATTGTAGATTCTGCATATTAGCCTGTTGTCAGATGAGTAGGTTGTGAAAATTTTCTCCTATTTTGTAGGTTGCCTGTTCACTCTGATGGTAGTTTCTTTTGCTGTGCAGAAGCTCTTTAGTTTAATTAGATCCCATTTGTCAATTTTGGCTTTTGTTGCCATAACTTTTGGTGTTTTAGACATGAAGTCCTTGCCCATGCCTATGTCCTGAATGGTATTGCCTAGGTTTTCTTCTAGGGTTTTTATGGCTTTAGGTCTGACATGTAAGTCTTTAATCCATCTTGAATTAATTTTTGTATAAGGTGTAAGGAAGGAATCCAGTTTCAGCTTTCTACATGTGGCTAGCCAGTTTTCCCAGCACTATTTATTAAATAGGGAATCCTTTCCCCATTGCTTGTTTTTGTCAGGTTTGTCAAAGATCAGATGGTTGCAGATATGTGGCATTATTTCTGAGGGCTCTATTCTGTTCCATTGATCTGTATCTCTGTTTTGGTACCAGTACTATGCTGTTTTGGTTACTGTAGCCTTGTAGTATAGTTTGAAGTCAGATAGTGTGATACCTCTGGCTTTGTTCTTTTGGCTTAGGATTGACTTGGCGATGTGGACTCTTTTTTGGTTCCATATGAACTTTAAAGTAGTTTTTTCCAATTCTGTGAAGAAAGTCATTGGTAGCTTGATGGGGATGGCATTGAATCTATAAATTACCTTGGGCAGTATGGCCATTTTCACGATATTGATTCTTCCTACCCATGAACATGGAATGTTCCTCCGTTTGTTTGTGTCCTCTTTTATTTCATTGAGCAATGGTTTGTAGTTCTTCTTGAAGAGGTCCTTCACATCCCTTGTAAGTTGGATTCCTAGGTATTTTATTCTCTTTGAAGCAACCGTGAATGGGAGTTCACTCATGATTTGGCTCTCTGTCTGTTATTGGTGTATAAGAATGCTTGTGATTTTTGCACATTGATTTTGTATCCTGAGACTTTGCTGAAGTTGCTAATCAGCTTAAGGAGATTTTTGGCTGAGACAATGGGATTTTCTAGGTATACGATCATGTCATCTGCAAACAGGGACAATTTGACTTCCTCTTTTCCTAATTGAATACCCTTTATTTCCTTCTCCTGCCTAATTGCCCTGGCCAGAAATTCCAACACATTGTTGAATACGAGTGGTGAGAGAGGGCATCCCTGTCTTGTGGCAGTTTTCAAAGGGAATGCTTCCAGTTTTTGCCCATTCAGTATGATGTTGGCTGTGGGTTTGTCATAGATAGATCTTATTATTTTGAGATACATCCCATCAGTACCTAATTTATTGAGAGTTTTTAGCATGAAGTGTTGTTGAATTTTGTCAAAGGCCTTTTCTGCATCTATTGAGATAACCATGTGGTTTTTGTCTTTGATTCTGTTTATATGCTGGATTACATTTATTGATTTGTGTGTGTTGAACCAGCCTTGCATTCCAGGGATGAAGCCCACTTGATCATGGTGGATAAGCTTTTTGATGTGCTGCTGGATTCAGTTTGCCAGTATTTTATTGAAGATTTTTGCATCAATGTTCATCAAGGATATTGGTCTGAAATTCTCTTTTTTGGTTATGTCTCTGCCAGGCTTTGGTATCAGGATGATGCTGGCCTCATAAAATGAGTTAGGGAGGATTCCCTCTTTTTCTATTGATTGGAATAGTTTCAGAAGGAATGGTACCAGCTCCTCCTTGTACCTCTGGTAGAATTTGGCTGTGAATCCATCAGGTCCTGGACTCTTTTTTGTTGGTAAGCTATTGATTATTGCCACAATTTCAGAACCTGTTATTGGTCTATTCAGAGATTCAACTTCTTTCTGGTTTAGTCTTGGGAGGGTGTATGTGTCTAGGAATTTATCCATTTCTTCTAGATTTTCTAGTTTATTTGCATAGAGGTGTTTGTAGTATTCTCTGATGGTAGTTTGTATTTCTGTGGGATCAGTGGTGATATCCCCTTTATCATTTTTTATTGCATCTATTTGATTCTTCTCTCTTTTCTTCTTTATTAGTCTTGCTAGTGATCTATCCATTTCATCAATCTTTTCAAAAAACCAGCTCCTGAATTCAGTAATTTTTTGAAGGGTTTTTTATGTCTCTGTTTCCTTCAGTTCTGCTCCGATTTTAGTTATTTCTTGCCTTCTGCTAGCTATTGAATGTGTTTGCTCTTGCTTTTCTAGTTCTTTTAATTGTGACGTTAGGGTATCAATTTTGGATCTTTCCTGTTTTCTCTTGTGGGCATTTAGTGCTATAAATTTCCCTCTACACACTGCTTTGAATGTGTCCCAGAGATTCTGGTATGTTGTGTCTTTGTTCTCATTGGTTTCAATGAACATTTTTATTTCTGCCTTCATTTCGTTACGTACCCAGTAGTCATTCAGGAGCAGGTCGTTCAGTCTCCATGTAGATGAGCGGTTTTGAGTGCGTTTCTTAGTCCTGAGTTCTAGTTTGATTGCACTGTCATCTGAGAGATAGTTTGTTTTAATTTCTGTTCTTTTACATTTGCTGAGGAGTGCTTTACTTCCAACAATGTGGTCAATTTTGGAATAGGTGTGGTGTGGTGCTGAAAAAAATGTATATTCTGTTGATTTTGGGTGGAGAGTTCTGTAGATGTCTATTAGGTCTGCTTGATGCAGAGCTGAGTTCAATTCCTGGATGTCCTTGTTAACTTTCTGTGTCATTGATCTGTTTAGTGTTGACAGTAGCGTGTTAAAGTCTCGCATTATTATTGTGTGGAAGTCTAAGTCTCTTTGTAGGTCACTCAGGACTTGCTTTATGAATCTGGGTGCTCCTGTATTGGGTGCATATGTATTTAGGATAGTTAGCTCTTCTTGTTGAATTGGTCCCTTTACCATTATGTAATGGCCTTCTTTGTCTCTTCTGATCTTTGTTGCTTTAAAATCTCTTTTATGAGAGACTAGGATTGCAATCCCTTCTTTTTTGTTTTCCATTTTATTGGTAGACCTTCCTCCATCCCTTTATTTTGAGCTTGTGTGTGTCTCTGCACATCTGATGGGTTTCCTGAATACAGCATAGTGATGGGTCTTGACTCTTTATCCAATTTGGCAGTCTGTGCCTTTTAATTGGAGCATTTAGCCCATTTACATTTAAAGTTAATATTGTTATGTGTGTATATGGTCCTGCCATTATGCTGTTAGCTGGTTATTTTGCTTGTTAGTTGGTGCAGTTTCTTCCTAGCCTTGATGGTCTTTATATTTTGGTACGTTTTTGCAGTGGCTGGTACTGGTTGTTCCTTTCCATGTTTAGTGCTTCCTTTAGGAGCTCTTGTCAGGCAGGCCTGGTGGTGACAAAATCTCTCAGCATTTGCTTGTCTGTAAAGGATTTTATTTCTCCTTCACTTACGAAGCTTAGTCTGGCTGGATATGAAATTCTGGGTTGAAAATTCTTTTCTTTAAGAATGTTGAATATTGGCCCCCACTCTCTTCTGGCTTGTAGAGTTTCTGCCGAGAGATCTGCTGTTAGTGTGATGGGCTTCCCTTTGTGGCTAACCCGACTTTTCTCTCTGGCTGCCTTTAACATTTTTTCCTTCATTTCAACTTTGGTGAATCTGACAATTATGTGTCTTGGAGTTGCTCTTCTCGAGGAGTATCTTTGTGGCGTTCTCTGTATTTCCTGAATCTGAATGTTGGCCTGCCTTGCTAGATTGGGGAAGTTCTCCTGGATAATATCCTGCAGAGTGTTTTTCCAACTTTGTTCCATTCTCCCCATCACTTTCAGTACACCAATCAGACATAGATTTGATCTTTTCACATAGTCCCATATTTCTTGGAGGCTTTGTTCATTTCTTTTTATTCTTTTTTCTCTAAACTTCCCTTTTTGCTTCATTTTATTCATCTCATCTTCCGTCACTGATACCCTTTCTTCCAGTTGATTGCATCAGCTCCTGAGGCTTCTGCATTTTTCACGTAGTTCTTTAGCCTTGGCTTTCAGCTCCATCAGCTCCTTTAAGCACTTCTCTGTATTGGTTATTCTAGTTATGCATTCGTCTAATTTTTTTCACAGTTTTTAACTTCTTTGCCATTGGTTTGAATTTCCTCCTGTAGCTCGGAGTAGTTTGATCGTCTGAAGCTTTCTTCTCTCAGCTCATCAAAGTCATTCTCCATCCAGCTTTCTTCCGTTGGTATTGAGGAGCTGTGTTCCTTTGGAGGAGGAGAGGTGCTCTGCTTTTTAGGGTTTCCAGTTTTTCTGCTCTGTTTTTTTCCCCATCTTTGTGGTTTTATCTACTTTTAGTCTTTGATGCTGGTGACATACAGAAGGGTTTTTTGTGTGGATGTCCTTTCTGTTAGCTTTCCTTCTAACAGACAGGACCCTCAGCTGCAGGTCTGTTGGAGTTTGCTAGACATCCACTCCAGACCCTGTTTCCCTGGGTATCAGCAGTGGTGGCTGCGGAACAGTGGTGGCTGTAGCACAGCGGATCTTAGTGAACTGCAAATGCTGCTGCCTGATCGTTCCTCTGGAAGTTTTATCTCAGAGGAGTACCCTGCCGTGTGAAGTGTCAGTCTGCCCCTACTGGTGGGTGCCTCCCAGTTAGGCTGCTCAGGAGTCAAGGACTTACTTGAGGAGGCAGTCTGCCCGTTCTCAGATCTCCAGCTGCATGCTGGGAGAACCACTACTCTCTTCAATGCTGTCAGACAGGGACATTTAATTCTGCAGAAGTTACTGCTGTCTTTTTGTTTGTCTGTGCCCTGCCCCCAGAGGCGGAGCCTACAGAGGCAGGCAGGCCTCCTTGAGCTGTGGTGGGCTCCACCCAGTTCGAGCTTCCTGGCTGCTTTGTTTACCTAATCAAGCCTGGGCAATGGCAGACGCCCCCTCCCCCAGCCTCACTGCTGCCTTGCAGTTTGATCTCAGACTGCTGTGCTAGCAATCAGCAAGACTCCGTGTGCATAGGACCCTCCAAGCCAGGTGCGGGATATAATCTCCTGGTGTGCCGTTTTTTAAGCCTGTTGGAAAAGCTCAGTATTAGGGTAGGAGTGACCCGATTTTCCAGGTGCCATCTGTCAACCCTTTCTTTGACTAGGAAAGGGAACTCCCTGACCCCTTGTGCTTCCCGAGTGAGGCAATGCCTTGCCTTGCTTTGACTTGTGCATGGTGCGCTGCACCCACTCTCTGGCACTCCCTATTGAGGTGAACTTGGTACCTCAGATGGAAATGCAGAAATCACCCATCTTCTGCATTGCTCACACTGGGAGCTGTAGACTGGAGCCGTTCCTATTTGGCCATGTTGACTCTGTCCTCTATGGTTTGATTTTTAGCCACCAACAGATTTTTTGTATTTCAGGTCATATAGACCCAAGTTCATTTTAGAATCAGACCATATATACATTCCACAGAAGTTTTTATCTAAATACACATGTATATAAAAAATGAGCATCTAAAGAAAAAACCCTTTAGTGTTAATGAATCAAAAAAGTTCATTAAGTGGAGAATCCTTCAAAAGATAATAAGTACCTAAAATGTTTTACTTTAGAATAAAATATATAAATGAATATTTTAGCAATCTTTTGATAGAGAGTGAAGCCTTTTTTTTTTTTTTTTTTCTTAGATAGAGTTTTGCTCTTGTTGCCCAGGCTGGAGTTCAATGATGTGATCTTGGCTTACTGCAACTTTCACCTCCAGGGTTCAAGCGATTCTCCTGCCTCCACTTTCCAAGTAGCTGTGATTACAGTCATGTGACACCATGCCTGGCTAGTTTTGTATTTTTAATAGAGATGGGGTTTCACTATGTTGGGCAGCTAGTCTCAAACTCCTGACCCCAGGTGATCCACCTGCCTCTGCCTCCCAAATTGCTGGGATTACAGGCGTTAGCCACCTTGCCTGGCCGGTGAAGGCTTTTATTAAAAATTATTTTTAAGTAGTTTGCTGATGTGAGGCTTTTAGGTTTAGAATTTTTTGAAGTTTTTATTACTTTTATTTTCTACATTTTATAGTTTTCTTGTCTGTGTAGTTTCAAAAGAAAGTCTTTTTCTCCAATTATCTTTCCTGAAGTCATCCCAAAGAATCCAACTTGGTTTTCTTTAACAACATTTTCTTTCTTTTTCAGTGAATAATTCCTTTGTATGTTATTTAATTTGACAAATTTAAAACAAGTACAATTGACATAAATAGCTCAGGACCAAACGATTGATGCTTCAAAAACGGACACTTCATTTAGTGGGAGCTAGGGAGTGGAAACACATCAGAGCCTACCTGCTGGGTCCTAAGACTTCCTCTTGTTTTGTGAGTCTATGTTTCAAAGCAGGAATGGAGAGCACTTGCTAGACAATTAATTGATGATCAGTTGAAAGAGACTCTATTTTACAAAGTTTTTGTTTGAGTTACCAGTACCATAAAAGGAACAGCATTTTATTTTGAATTATTCATATTGTCTATTAATACTAACCAAGTTTTCAGGTGCTTGTCTTTCCCTCACTAAAATGTACTGATATAAATTGGCCTAGCAATAGAGGGCATTTTGTGTTTGCTAAATGATTTGGTTCAAATTACTTCATATGCAACTGAAAAATATTTATGAATGAATTTAAATGCCTATTCCATCACAAGAGGGCACTCAAGCTCCATTTTTAAAGCAAGTTCTAGTTCAGGCATCAATTCTGGAGGAATTAAAATTGAAGTAAAATTTAGACCTATACATTGAATTTCAACTTCAGTAAACTGTTTTTTATCTGATGTAACTGGGGATTGGTGATTCTGTTTATGCAAATACAGAAATTTTTAATGCATATGATATTAAAAATAATTTTCACAGACAAAATACAAAAATATGCAAAATTTGCCATGCTAAACAACATTTCATTTTTTGATGAGACATCCCAAGGTCTTCATTAATTTAAAATGAAATTACTTCATTGATTGTGGAATAATTGAAATGAGATTTCTAATAATTTATCACACAGTCAATCAACATCATTGAACATTTACTCTTTGGTGTTTCTGTTCTTTAGACAAGAGATTTTGCTGTATCTTGCCATTCATTTAAAATCGTGGTTTATAATTGTAGTTTGTATTAGTTGTCTGTTGCTGGCTAACACATTACTTCAAAATATAGTGGCTTAAAGGATATAAGATAATCATTCATTATCTTATAATTTCCACGGGGCAGGTATCTGGGAGCAGTTTAGTAGGGTGCCTCTGGCTCAAAGTCCCTCACAAGGTAGCAGTCAAGCTCTTGGCTGGGGCTGCAGTCATATTAAGGTTTAACTGGGGCTGAAGGATTTGCTTCCAAATTTACTCACATGGCCCCTTACACAGGGCAGCCAGGCAAAACAGAAATTGGATTCCTTCAGGCCAAATTATCTAAGGAGGAGCAAGAGAGGGTATCCAAGATGAAGGCTACAGTCTCTTTATAGGCTAATATTCAAAGTGACATCCCATTATTCTGCCATATTTTGTTAGAAATAAGTCATTAAGTCTACTCATACTTAAAAGGCTGAGGGTTACACAGGGGTGTGAATATTAGGAGATGGGAATTACTGGGAACCAACAGAGTGGCTGTTATTACATAACTGGATAAAGAAAGCATCATGTAAAGACAGGAAAATCCCCACGTAGATAGGACTGAGGATTATTATTTTGTCAGTAATTAAATTTGAACATGACAGAGTTATAGTACTCAAGATTTTAACCAGAATAGATTAACACAAATATTTGAATTTGAACTCAAGTTATTCTTTATTTTCTTGTTAAATCAGATTTGTCTGGCAAAAATAAATAAGCAAAGAAACAAATAGGTAGAATTAGTAACAAAAATTGCTAAGATGCAAAAGAAAATGGAATTCAAAATATTAAATTTGGGATTGACAATATGGAGAAGACTAGGTGGTGCTGGAACTGCTTTTTGAGTCCATGTTCTGTAGCCAAGGCCAGCCCCAGGTTGTGGTATGATATATAATGTGCAAAAGTCAGTGACCAGTGCAAAGGTTTCCTTGTGCTCCTGAAAGGAAACTCATATACCAAGAACTTCCTTGGTTTCTTAAAGAATGGGTAAGGCAGTTGGTTGTTTTATTACTTTACTAGGACCTTTATTCTTCTTCTCAGGTTCTCCTTCCAGAGTAATCCAGTTGTCACTTGTTCACCTATACTGTAAAACGAATGAATGGATTTTGCTAGTTTTGTAATGCCCTGATACCTGATCATTTGAGTATTAGTTTCGTGTTAACTTTGCAACTTTCCCAAGTATAGACTAAAATATGTTGCTTAGCTATTCTATTTTACTATTTAAGTGTTTATTTAAAAATGTTCATTTTATTTATTTTTAAAATAGATTATACATTGCCATAAGACAAAATTGAAGAGCTTTCAAAAGGTGGATTTTAAAAGTTTCTCTCTAACTCCTACCTCTGATCACCTCAGCTCCCTCCCAATTTACCCATGTTTAGGATATCCTTTCTTAATTATTACTTACTTTTTCTCATGCAAACAATGGTATTCTATAGACAATCTTCTGCTCTTGTTAGTTAACAATGTATCATGGCATTCTTGCCTTATCAGCACATAAAGTGCTTCTTCATTCTTATTTAATGGACGCATACTATTTCATTGTAAAGATGTACCATACTTTTGTTCTGCTCTTTGTCAATAGACTTTAGGTTTCCAATTCTTTGCTTTTCATTATTACAATAAACTTGTTCATAAATTGTATTTTTATTTTTAAAAATGTAATTATTATTAATCTTTGATAGTTCAAGAGGCATGTTTAAGGATTTTATAGTCTAAGGGTCATTACAGTATTATCAGTGTATAATATCAATACATAGAAGCCATAATGATTAAGGCTGAATTTTCTGTGACCTTAATATATACCTTAAATTTTACCCCTTTCCCTACTGCTTATTATAAACATTTTCAGCTATATAAAAAAGTTGAAATAATAATATAATACATACCCATATACCTACCACTAGATTCAAAATTTATTAATAATTTGCCATATTTTCCTTTAATTTCTAATCCACAGAAAATTTCCACATATCAGTTTGTTTACATGTTATCACACTTTTCCACAAAAAGTAGAGAATAAAATGCATAGGGAGATAAAATTATGGCTATTTGAAGTTTCCACTTGTTCTGAAAAGAAAAAAAGAGGTTTATTATTCTTATTCTCAGCAAAAAGATTTACTAAAGTATCCAAGCCTTATAATGTTCTCAGCTAAATAGTATTTGGCACTATACAAGGTTTAAATGATAAGGGCTCCAGAAACTTAATGTAATGGCCTTAGAGACAGAGCAACTCCTAGAGGTCCCAAAGACTCTGTATTTTTTCAACTTTTCTTTTCTTTCTTTCCTATTAATTTCATGTAACATTTATTATGCACTTAGTCCATACTAGATATTTTTCTAATTAGCAGGTACACATTAATTAATTTAATCCTTACAACAAATCTGAGAGATATTATTGTTATTATTTATCCCCCTTTTACAGATGAAGAAGTGGAAGCTCACGTACAGGAGACAAAATGACAGGAAACTAGTGTCTTGGCAGGGGAATCCACTTCTTTATCTACTCCTAAATAATTCCTTAACAATAATCTAGATTCAGCGTGGGCACCCTTGTTACTGACACTTGTTGAAGTGGGTTAGAAATCAAAAGAAATGTAACAAGATGTGTTATCTGAGGCTCAAACAGATTCTGGTGGATGGAGTTAGGGGATACTCCTCTGTAGCCCTAAACCATTTACATAAACTGATTCACATAGGGGCTGAGTTACTTCTGGGGAGCTCCACCATTTAATAATGGGTCATACATAAATTTGGGCAAATCAAGGGAGAGGATCACAATGGAAATCAGATTGTAGAGACCATGACCAAGAAACCAAGAAAGAATTCATTAGAAGAGAGGATGATGTCTGCCAGGCTGGGCAATGCTTAGCGACAGTGCTCACATCTTGAAGAGGTTCCAGCAGCAATGTAGACAGAGGTCAAACCCAGGAGAAGATAGAGGTGTAACCCAGGAGAAGGTGGCCATGTTACTAATTGCTGACACGTTGGGATTCAAGCAAGCTTATTGTGGTATACTTTGAGTATAATATAGAATGAGTAGTCTCTACATGTTGCAAAAACATCAATGCCATCTCTTGTGAGCAGTGTTTCTCTGGTTACACTCACAATAAAGTGATTAACCAGTTTGGGAGAAGAGTTTTATGTTAGAGTGAGCCTCTGATGGAGTGTTGAGGCTTGAGGCTGTGAGTTCTAGGTCTGGATATTTGTAGTGGCTAGCAGTACATTAGGACTGACCCATGGGCCAGTGAAAGCATGGCAGGCCAGGTCTCACTAACACAGGCCTCCACTACAAATGTCCAAGCCCTGAGTAGCTAGGTTAAACGTTGAAAGCTGATTGAGCCAGTGCCCTTATACAAAGGCTGGAATGTAACAAAAAGCCACCAGGAGTTTTGCCTAGGCCTTTCCTGGGCCTTAAAGTATGACAAAATTACAAAGGATTTCTTAACAGGACCCGTTTAGGATTAAACAAGTTTCACTGGGAGTCTGAAGAGACTCCCCAGGCCTCCACAAACAAGTTTATTGGGGGTCTGAAGGAACTCCCCAAACCTCCATGATTTAGCAGGAGACAAGATAAGGGCAATCACCCCAGCACCTGGACCCATTTAGATTAAGTAAATTTACTGAGGATCCAGAGGAAGGTCTTCAGGACTCAGACCCTAGTTATAGATTAAAATAAGTTAATCACGTCTTTAGATGAATGCATACTTACATGTAGACATATAGCTTAGAAGGTATATAAGCTCTGGAAAACTTTGTAATTTTGAGTTGGTCTGACGATAATTTCCAGGCTTTCTCCCTGTAATCAGTTATAGAAATAAAAACTCTCTTCCTCCCCAGTTCATCTGCATCTTGTTATTGGGCTATGAGAAATAGCAGCCCGACCCTCAGTTTGGTCCGGGAACAAAAGCACTCCTGATGCCTCTCAGAAATTCTTGAGGAGAATGGACTTCCTGCATTTAAGGATATGAGGACATGCAGATTTGTAATTCTTTCTACACTTTCATGTAGAAGTTTACATTCTCACTGGGAGATAGATAAATGATATAATCTATTTGACTGAGAGGGTATCTGTAACATTATGAAATATGTTGCTTATCTCAGAACACATCCCTTTGGTGGCCAAGACCCTTTAAGGCTCTGGAGTAATAGGGAGGCAGGAATGTTTGGCTCTTAGAATTTAGAGGAGGTATCGTTTACCTCATGGGTGTGCATACAATGGGAGTCAGTCAGTGCCCCAGTCCAAGCCTGATTCAGGTAGTGACATCTTCACAAAGATTTTACTGAATGAATATGATAATGTCTTTTGAGTTGTTTCCCAAATAAAGCCCGTCCCATTATCTTAGACATATAACAGAGGATCAGAAGAAGTGTTCTGTTATTTGCAGGGGTTTTGTCTTAATCTTTTAGTATTCTAAATAGGGCACTGTGAAACTCTGTCATGCTCCATGCCATACTTAAAACATCCTAAATTACCTATATTTTATATATTAGAGAGAGGACATACTTCATCTTTCCTAATCTACATGATCACTCACAAGGAAAGGTCTGTAAACAGCCCCAGCAAGGACACCTTCACATCCTGGCAGATGGATTTATAAACTGATTAATTGGGAATGAAAAAATCAATAGGGAATGCCTTATGCAAATATGGGCTATTCAAGGTTGCCCTGCCTGGAAGAGATAAAGTTAGATACTTCACAGAGAAATGAAGAGGGGTGGGAGCAATAAGAGGTTCACTTGGATTATGTTTTGATATTAGTCCTCCTTATCATTAACATCAGGTCTCTGCAACTAGAAATTGCTAATATGCCATATATGTTACATCTGAGTTTTAAATTGATTTTAAAAGACTGATTTATATATGACCACAGTGCCTGCAACATGAGGCAGAATTTGATTATAAACTGAATAGAATTAATATTCTCTAGGAAATAGTTTGTTGAAGATCCTTGCAGATTCATGAGAGTATTTCTATATTTTTTTGAAGATCATTTGAAAATAAAAAAAACATTTATGGTGAGCTTAATCCATTTTGAACATGTTAATTTCATAACATTAATGTGAGACTTTTCGGTGGCTTTGTAATGTGTTGATTAGTCTCAATGACATTTTCTGGAATTTCTTTTCCTGTGTATTTCTGGTTACGGTAAGCCGCAAGAGAGATTTTTGTGCAAGATTGGTAGGGTGGAAGTGAAACGGTAGCCATTTTGTAGCTCATACACATTGCTGCTTATTTGCTGGTTTACATTGATGACGTGAGGCAGCAACTGGTTGCTACTGCTCTGCCTTTCCCAGATCTTTCAGTTTCTCTGACTTTTGGGCCAAGTATGTTTAGCTTTTTGATCAAGAGCCCTAGCTTCTGTAGGATACCTATGCTACCAGCGCCAGAGGCAGCAAGAAAAGACATGGGTTTCAGCCCATCCTTGCAGGGGACCCACTCATTCTTGAGTTCCAGTTTGTTCTTGCTCACCCCACAGTACATTCATCCTCCCTTTCTGACTGCTTACCCTGTAGACCTCAAGCTTCAGCATCAGATTTGGAGACACCAGCCTTACGGAGACTGCTTAACCAGCTCGCACAATACCCTCATTAAATCTCTTCACATAAGTGGTTCTAAAATGAGGGTGATACCCAGGGAGCATTTGGCAATTCTGGAGACATTTTTGATGATCATGATGGAGTGGGGAGATTAGGCGGAGCAGATGTGAGGGTTGCTACTGGCATCTAGTGGGCAAAGTCTAGGTATATGGCTAAATATCCTACAGTGCACAGGATAGCAGCCCTCCCTGCAACATGAAATAATCTGGTCCAAAATAGTAATTTTGGAGGTTGAGAAACCCACAGGGTTTTGGACTGTATAATTTTTTTTATGGAGCTGTGGTTCTGCTTTCCTGATTAAACCGTAAGTGATAGTAACATTTTAAAATATAAACTTCAAAATATTTTACCAATTTTCTTCTTGTTAGCAAAATTACATTTTTGTCAAAGACCAAAAAGATGAAAACTTTTAATGAACATATACAACTATCAATTTATAATGAACATATGTGCAGCTATAGAGCATGGTCAGATTGTAATCTTATCGAAACACACACTATATTATAAAAGTCACAAAAGTTCTCTGCCAAAGTATTTTTTAAAATTAATAAACTTTTTTTAAAAATAGCAATTTCTGGTTTACAGAAAAACTGAGGGGAAAGTACAGAGTTCCATATATCACTCCTCCCCAACTCTGCCCCTTCACACAGTTTCTGCTATTATTAACATCTTTCATTAGTGTGGTACATTTGTTACAATTGAAAAATCAATATTGATGCATTGTTATGAATTAAAGCCCATAATTTACATTAGGGTTCACTCCTTGTACTTGTATTAGTTTGCTGAGGTTGCCATAAGAAAATACCATAGATTGGATGGTTTAGATAACAGAACTTTATTTACTCACAGTTCTGAAGGCAAGAAGTGCCAGACTAAGGTCCAGCAGGGTCATTTTCTGGTGGAGGAAATGTTGTCTTTCTAGTTTGTAGATAGCTACCTTCTCTCTGTGTGCTCACACTGCCTTTCCTCTGTGCCTCAGCAGAGAGAGAGAGAGAGAGAGACAGAGACAGAGAGAGACAGAGACAGAGAGAGAGACAGAGACAGAGAGAGAGACAGAGACAGAGCGAGAGAGAGAGAGAGACAGAGAGAGAGACAGAGAGAGCTCTGATGTACCTTCTTGTAATGACACCAATCACCAGTCCTATTATATCAAGTTCTACTCTTATGATCTATTACCTCCTTGAAGGCCCTATCTCTAAATACAGTCACAATCGGGGAGTTAGGGCTTCAACATAAGAATTCTGGGAGGGATACAATTCAATCCATAGCAGTATTGTACAGTTCTACCAGTTTTGACAAATGACATGTATTTGTCATTACAGTATCATAGAGAATAGTTTCAGCTCCCTTGAAATTCCCTATGCTTCACTTATTCACCTCTCCTCTCAAACCCCTAGCAATGACTGATCTTTTTACTGTATCTACAGATTTGCCTTTTCCAGAACGCCATGTAGTTGAAATCACACAGTATATAGCCTTTTCAGATTGACTTGTTTCACTTAGGAGCATGCATTTCAGGTTCCTTCATGTCTTTTCTTTTTTTTTTTTTTTTTTATTAATTTTTTTTTGCACACAAAAACAATAAACATTTTCTAAAAATACATACAAACAAAAAGATGCGTATCAAACATATTAGGAAGGCTACACATGGGAAGTCGGGGAATAGAAATGGGGGGTGGGAGTTAAAATAAGGTAGAGAGGGACTTTATGTGGATCAGTGATAATAACTCAATCCTCTATTTGACAAAGAAGAGGGAGAAGGAAGAGGAAGAAAAAGAAAGTGGGATAAAGGATCAGAAAGGGAGGAAAATAGAAAAAATTAGAGTATGACTCCAGGGTAGACCTGTTTTGTTGTCACTGAGTTGGTTGGTTGGTTTGTCTGTTGTATTTTTCATGTTTCGCCAGGTTGGCCAGACTGGTCTCGAACTCCTAGCCCGAAGTGATCAACCCGCCTCGCCCCCCAGAGTGCCGGGACCACAGGTGTGAGCCACCACGTCCAGCCCCCACATTGCTTCTGGCCTCCATGGTAGACCTCCCAGACGGAGCGGCCGGGCAGAGGCGCTCCTCACTTATTCCCAGACACGGGGCGGCCGGGCAGAGACGCTCCTCACTTCCCAGACGGGGCGGCCAGGCAGAGACGCTCCTCACTTCTTCCCAGATGATAGGTGGCCGGGCAGAGGCGCCCCTCACTTCCCAGACAATGGGTGGCCGGGCAGAGGCGCTCCTCACTTCCCAGACGATGGGTGGCCGGGCAGAGGTGCTCCTCACTTCCCAGACGGGGCGGCCGGGCAGAGGCGCTCCTCACTTCCCAGACGGGGCGGCCGGGCCGAGGCGCTCCTCACTTCCCAGATGGGGCGTCCGGGCAGAGGCGCTCCTCACTTCTTCCCAGACGGGGTGACCGGGCAGAGGCGCTCCTCACTTCCCAGACGGGACGGCCGGGCAGAGGCGCTCCTCACTTCCCAGATGGGGCGTCCGGGCAGAGGCGCTCCTCACTTCTTCCCAGACGGGGTGACCGGGCAGAGGCGCTCCTCACTTCCCAGACGGGGCGGCCGGGCAGAGGCGCTCCTCACTTCCCAGACGGGGCGGCCGGGCAGAGGCACTCCTCACTTCCCAGACGGGGCGGCCGGGCAGAGGCGCTCCTCACTTCTTCCCGGACGGGGCGGCCGGGCAGAGGCGCTCCTCACTTCTTCCCGGACGGGGCGGCCGGGCAGAGGCGCTCCTCACTTCTTCCCAGACGGGGCGGCCGGGCAGAGGCGCTCCTCACTTCCCAGATGATGGGTGGCCGGGCAGAGGCTTTCCTCACTTCCCAGACGGGGCAGCCGGGCAGAGGCGCTCCTCACTTCCCAGACAGGGCAGCCGGGCAGAGGCGCTCCTCACTTCCCAGACGGGGTGGCCGGGCAGAGGCGCTCCTCACTTCCCAGACGGTGGGTGGCCGGGCAGAGGCGCTCCTCACTTCCCAGACGATGGGTGGCCGGGCAGAGGCTCTCCTCACTTCCCAGACACGGCGGCCGGGCAGAGGCGCTCCTCACTTCCCAGACGGTGGGTGGCCGGGCAGAGGCGCTCCTCACTTCCCAGACGGTGGGTGGCCGGGCAGAGGCGCTCCTCACTTCCCAGACGGTGGGTGGCCGGGCAGAGGCGCTCCTCACTTCCCAGACGGTGGGTGGCCGGGCAGAGGCGCTCCTCACTTCCCAGACGGTGGGTGGCCGGGCAGAGGCGCTCCTCACTTCCCAGACGGTGGGTGGCCGGGCAGAGGCGCTCCTCACTTCCCAGACGGTGAGTGGCCGGGCAGAGGCGCTCCTCACTTCCCAGACGGGACGGCTGGGCAGAGGCGCTCCTCACTTCCCAGACGGGGCAGCCGGGCAGAGGCGCTCCTCACTTCCCAGACGGGGTGGCCGGGCAGAGGCGCTCCTCACTTCCCAGACGGGGCGGCCGGGCAGAGGCGCTCCTCACTTCCCAGACGGGGCGGCCGGGCAGAGGCGCTCCTCACCTCCCAGATGATGGGTGGCCGGGCAGAGGTTCTCCTCACCTCCCAGACGGGGCAGCTGGGCAGAGGCGCTCCTCACTTCTTCCCGGACGGGGCGGCCGGGCAGAGGCGCTCCTCACTTCCTCCCGGACGGGGCGCCCGGGCAGAGGCGCTCCTCACTTCCTCCCGGACGGGGCGGCCGGGCAGAGGCGCTCCTCACTTCCTCCCGGACGGGGCGGCCGGGCAGAGGCGCTCCTCACTTCTTCCCGGACGGGGCGGCCGGGCAGAGGCGCTCCTCACCTCCCAGACGATAGGTGGCCAGGCAGAGGCGCTCCTCACTTCCCAGGTGGGGCGGCCGGGCAGAGGCGCTCCTCACTTCCCAGATGATGGGTGGCCGGGCAGAGGTGCTCCTCACTTCCCAGACGGGGCGGCCGGGCAGAGGTACCCCTCACCTCTTCCCAGACGGGGCGGCCGGGCAGAGGCGCTCCTCACTTCTTCCCGGACGGGGCGGCCGGGCAGAGGTGCTCCTCACTTCTTCCCGGACGGGGCGCCCGGGCAGAGGCGCTCCTCACTTCCCAGATGGGGCAGCCGGGCAGAGGCGCT
This sequence comes from Nomascus leucogenys, assembly GCF_006542625.1. NCBI lineage: Eukaryota > Metazoa > Chordata > Mammalia > Primates > Hylobatidae > Nomascus > Nomascus leucogenys. The sequence continues at coordinate 72,245,968 of NC_044383.1, forward strand.
CCTCACTTCTTCCCGGACGGGGCGCCCGGGCAGAGGCGCTTCTCATTTCCCAGATGGGGCAGCCGGGCAGAGGCGCTCCTCACTTCTTCCCAGACAGGGCGGCCGGGCAGAGGCACTCCTCACTTCTTCCCAGACAGGGTGGCCGGGCAGAGGCGCTCCTCACTTCCCAGACGGGGCGGCCAGGCAGAGGCGCTCCTCACTTCCCAGACGATGGGTGCCTGGGCAGAGGCGCTCCTCACTTCCCATACGGGGCGGCCGGGCAGAGGGGCCCCTCACTTCTTCCCGGACGGGGCGGCCGGGCAGAGGGGCTCCTCCCTTCTTCCCGGACAGGGCAGCCGGGCAGAGGTGCTCCTCACTTCGCAGACGGTGGGTGGCCGAGCAGAGGTGCTCCTCACTTCCCAGACGGTGGGCGGCCGGGCAGAGGCGCTCCTCACTTCCCAGATGGCGGGTGGCCGGGCAGAGGCGCTCCTCACTTCCCAGACGGGGCGGCCGGGCAGAGGCGCTCCTCACTTCCCAGACGGGGCGGCCGGGCAGAGGTGCTCCTCACTTCCCAGACGGGGCAGCCGGGCAGAGGCGCTCCTCACTTCTTCCCGGATGGGGCGGCCGGGCAGAGGTGCTCCTCACTTCCCAGATGGGGCGGCCGGGCAGAGGCGCTCCTCACTTCTTCCCAGACGGGGCGGCCGGGCAGAGGTGCTCCTCACTTCTTCCCGGACGGGGCGGCCGGGCAGAGGCGCTCCCCACCTCCCAGACGGGGCTCGGGAGGCTGAGGCGGGCAGAGCACTCGGCGTCAGGAGCTGGTGAGCAGCGTGGCCAACATGGCGACCGCGCCTGCAGCCAAACGAGAAAAAGCAGGCAGCGGTGGCGCGCGGCGGCAGTCCCAGGCAGTTCGCGGCGCGGACAGCAGCGAGCTGAGTAGATTGCAGCCTGGGCCACAGAGGGAAAGAAAAGAAAAGAAAAGAAAGGAAAGGAAAGGAAAGGAAAGGAAAGGAAAGGAAAGGAAAAGAAAGAAGGAAAGAAGGAAAGAAGGAAAGAAGGAAAGAAGGAAAGAAGGAAAGAAGGAAGGAAGGAAGGAAGAAGGAAGGAAGCCTTTTCTTTCTTTTTAAATTTTCTTTTTCCTTCCTTCCCCTCCTTCCTTCCTTCCTTCCTTCCTTCCTTCCTTCCTTCCTTCCTTCTATACTTTAAGTTCTGGGGTACATGTGCAGAACGTGGAGGTTTGTTACATAGGTATACATGTGCCATGGTGGTTTGCTGTACCCATCAACATGTCATCTACATTAGGTATTTCTCCTAATGCTAGCCCTCTCCTAGCCTCCCACTCCCCAATAGGCCCTGGTGTATTATATTCCCCTCCCTGTGTCTATGTGTTCTCATTGTTCAACTCCCACTTGTGAGTGAGAACATGTGGTGTTTGGTTTTCTGTTCTTGTGTTAGTTTGCTGAGAATGATGGTTTCCAGCTTCATCCATGTCCCTACAAAGGACATGAACTCATCCTTTTTTATGGCTGCATAGTATTCCATGGTGTATATGTGCCACATTTTTGTTATCCAGTCTATTAGTGATGGACATTTGGGTTGGTTCCAAGTTTTTGCTATTGTGAATAGTGCCACAATAAACATATGCTTGCATATGTCTTTATAGTAGAATGATTTATAATCCTTTGGATATATACCCAGTAATGGGACTGCTGGGTCAAATGGTATTTCTAGTTCTAGATCCTTGAGGAATCGCCACACTGTCTTCTACAGTGGTTGAATTAGTTTACATTCCCACCAACAGTGTAAAAGCATTCCTATTTCTCCATATCCTCTCCAGCATCTTTTGTTTCCTGACTTTTTAATGATTGTGTCAGGCGGTGTTTTGCCTCCAGCTTTCTTCTTTTTGCTTAGAATTGTCTTGGCTATGTGGGCTCTTTTTTGGTTGCATATGAAATTTAAAGTAGTTTTTTCTAATTCTATGAAGAAAGTCAGTGGTAACTTGATGGGTATAGCATTGAATCTATAAATTACTTCAGGCAGTATGCCAATTTTCATGATATTGATTCTTCCTATCCATGAGCATGGAATATTTTTCCATTTGTTTGTGTCCTCTTTTATTTCCTTGAGCAGTGGTTTGTAGTTCTCCTTGAAGAGGTCCTTCACATCCCTTGTAAGTTGGATTCCTAGGTATTTTGTTCTCTTTGTAGCAATAGTGAATGGGAGTTCACTCATGATTTGGCTCTCTGTCTGTTATTGGTGTATAGGAATGCTTGTGATTTTTGCACATTGATTTTGTATCCTGAGACTTTGCTGAAGTTGCTTATCAGCTTAAGGAGATTTTGGGCTGAGATGATGGGGTTTTCTAAATATACAATCATGTCATCTGCAAACAGAGACAATTTGACTTCCTCTTTTCCTAATTGAATACCCTTTATTTCTTTCTCTTGCCTTATTGCCCTGGCCGGAACTTCCAATACTATGTTGAATAGGAGTGGTGAGAGAGGGCATCCTTGTGTTTTGCTGGTTTTCAAAGGGAGTGCATCCAGATTTTGTCCATTCAGTATGATAATGGCTGTGGGTTTGTCATAAGTAGCTCTTATTATTTTGAGATACATTTCATCGATACCTAGTTTATTGAGAGATTTTAGCATGAAGGGCTGTTGAATTTTATCAAATGCATTTTCTGCATCTATTGAGATAATGATGTGGTTTTTATGATTGGTTCTGTTTATGTGATGGATTACGTTTATTGATTTGCATATGTTGGCCAGCCTTGCATCCGAGGGATGAAGCTGAATTGATCATGGTGGATAAGCTTTTTAATGTGCCACTGGATTGGGTTTGCCAGTATTATATTGAGGATTTTTGCATCGATGTTCATCAGGAATTTTGGCCTGAAATTTTCTTTTTTTGTTATGTCTCTGCCAGGCTTTGGTATCAGGGTGATGCTGGCCTCATAAAATGAGTTAGGGAGGAGTCCCTCTTTTTCTATTGTTTAGAATAGTTTCAGAAAGAATGGTACCAGGTCCTCTTTGTACCTCTGGTAGAACTCGGCTGTGAATTTGTCTGGTCCTGGACTTTTTTTGGTTCATAAGCTATTAATTACTGCCTCAATTTCAGAACTTGTTATTGGTCTATTCAGGGATTTGACTTCTTCCTGGTTTAGTCTTGGGGGGGTGTATGTGTCCAGGAATTTATCCATTTCTTCTAGATTTTCTACTATATTTGTATAGAGGTTTTTATAGTATTCTCTGACGGCGATTTGTATTTCTGTGGGATTGGTGGTAATATCCCCTTTGCCATTTTCTATTGCATCTGTTGGATTCTTCTCTCTTTTCTTCTTTATCAGTCTGGCTAGTGGTCTATTTTGTTGATCTTTTAAAAAAACCAGCTCCTGGATTTATTGATTTTTTGAAGGGTTTTTGTGTATCTATCTCCTTCAGTTCTGCTGTGATCTTAGTTATTTCTTGTCTCCAGCTAGCTTTTGAATTTGTTTGCTCTTGCTTCTCTAGTTCTTTTGTGATGTTAGATTTTAGATCTTTCTAAATTTTAATTCAATTTTAGATCTTTCCTGCTTTCTCTTGTGGGCATTTAGTGCTATAAATTTCCCTCTAGACACTGCTTTAAATGTCCCAGAGATTCTGGTACATTTTGTCTTTGTTCTCATTGGTTTCAAAGAACATCTTTATTTCTGCCTTAATTTTGTTATTTACGCAGTAGTCATTCAGGAGCAGGTTGTTCAGTTTCCATGTAGTTGAGTGGTTTCGAGTGAGTCTCTTAATCCTGAGTTCTAATTTGATTGCACTGTGGTCTGAGAGACTGTTTGTTATAATTTCCGTTCTTTTGCATTTGCTGATGAGTGTTTTACTTCCACTTATGTGGTCAATTTTAGAATAAGTGTGATGTGGTGCTGAGAATAATGTATATTCTGTTGATTTGGGTGGAGAGTTCTGTAGATGTCTATTAGGTTTCCTTGGTCCACAGCTGAGTTCAAGTCCTGCATATCCTGCTAATTTTCTGTCTCATTGATCTAATATTGACAGTGGGGTGTTAATGTCTCCCACTATTATTGTGTGGGAGTCTAAGTCTCTTTGTAGGTCTCTAAGAGCTTGCTTTATGAATCTGAGTTCTCCTGTACTGGGTGCATATATATGTTTAGGATAGTGAGCTCTTCATGTTGCATTGATCACTTTACCAATATGTAATGCCCTTCTTTGTCTCTTTTGTTCTTTGTTGGTTTAAAGTCTGTTTTATCAGAGACTAGGATTGCAACCGTTGCTTTTCTTTCCTTTGCATTTGCTTGGTAAATATTCCTCCATCCCTTTATTTTGAGCCTGTGTGTGTTTTTGTGCAGGAGATGGGTCTCCTGAATATAGCACACCTATGGGTCTTAACTCTTTATCCAATTTGCCAGTCTGTGTCTTTTAATTGGGGCATTTAGCCCACTTACAGTTAAGGTTAATATTGTTATGTGTGAATTTGATCCTGCCATTATGATGCTAGCTGGTTATTTTGCCCGTTAGTTGATGCAGTTTCTTCATAGCATCAATGGTCTTTACAATTTGGTATGTTTTTGCCGTGGCTGGTACTGCTTGTTTCTTTCTATGTTTAGTGCTTCTTCCTTCAGGAGTTCTTGTAAAGCAGGCCTGGCGGTGACAAAATCTCTCAGCATTTGCTTGTCTGTAAAGGATTTTATTTCTTCTTCACTTATGAAGCTTAGTTTGGCTGGATATGAAATTCTGGGTTGAAAATTCTTTTTTTAAAAAGTGCTGAATATTGGCCTCCACTCTCTTATGGCCTGTAGTGCTTCTGCCAAGAGATCTACTGTTAGTCTGATGAGCTTCCTTTTGTGGGTAACATGACCTTTCTCTCTGTCTGCCCTTAACATTTTTTCTTTCAATTCACCCTTGGTGAATCTGATGATTATGTGTCTTGGGGTTGGTCTTATCGAGGAGTATCTTTGTGGTGTTCTCTGTGTTTCTGAATTTGAATGTTGGCCTGCCTTGCTCAGTTGGAGAAGTTCTCCTGGATAATATTCTGAAGAGTGTTTTCCAACTTGTTTCCATTCTCCCTGTCACTTTCAGGTACACCAATCAGACATAGATTTGGTCTTTTCACATAGTCCCATATTTCTTGGAGGCTTTGTTCATTTTTTTTACTCTTTTTTCTCTAATCTTGTCTTCTAGCCTTATTTCATTGAATTGGGTTTCAGTCTCTGATATCCTTTCTTCTGCTTGATCGATTTGGCTATTGATATTTGTGTGTGCTTCACGAAGTTCTTGTATTGTGTTTTTCAGCTCCATCAGGTAATTTATCTTCTTCTCTAAACTGGTTATTTTACTTAGCAATTTGTCTAACCTTTTTTCAAGATTCTTAGCTCCCTTGCATTCAGTTAGAACATGCTCCTTTAGGTTGGAGAAATTTGTTATTACCCACCTTCTGAAGCCTACTTCTGTTAATTCATGAAACTCATTCTCTGTCCAGTTTTGTTCCCTTGCTGTTGAGGAGTTGTGATCCTTTGGAGGAGAAAAGACGTTCTGGTTTTTGGAATTTTCAGGCTTTTTGCACTGGTTTCTCCCCATCTTTGTGGATTTATCTACCTTTGGTCTTTGAAGTCGATGACCTTTGGATGGGGTCTCTGAGTGGACGTCCTTTTTGTTGATGTTGATAGTATTCCTTTCTGTTTGTTAGTTTTCCTTCTAACAGTGAGGTCCCTCAGCTGTAGGTCTGCTTGTGTTTGCTGGAGGTCCACTCCAGACCCTGTTTTCCTGGGTATCACTGGCGGAGGCTGCAGAACAGAAAGATTGCTGCCTATTCCTTCCTCTGGAAGCTTCGTCCCAGAGGGGCACCCGCCAGATGCCAGCCAGAGCTCTCCTGTATGAGGTGTCTGTTAGTCCCTACTGGGAGGTGTCTTTCTGTCAGGATACATGGGGGTCAGGGACCCACTTGTGGAGGCAGCCTGTCCCTTATCAGAGCTCAAATGCTGTCCTGGGAGAACCGCTGCTCTCTTCAGAGCTGCCAAGCAGGGACGTTTAAGTCTCCTGAAGCTGCGAGCACAACCGCCCCTTCCCCCAGGTGCTGTGTCCTACGGAGGTGAGGGTTTTATCTGTAAGTCCCTGACTGAGGTTGCTGCCTTATTTTCAGAGATGCCCTGCCCACAGAGGTGGGAATCTGGAGAGGCAGTCTGGCCACAGCAGCCTTGGTGACCCTTCATGTCTTTTTGTGGCTTTATAGCTCATTTATTTTTGCTGCTCAATAATATTCCATTGTATGGATGTACCATAGTTTGCTTATCCAGTCACCTATTGAGGGACATTGTGGTTGCTTCTGATTTTTGGAAATTATACATAAAGTTGCTGTAAACATTTGTGTACAGTTTCTGTGAAGAAACATCTTCAATTTATTTGCATAAGTACCTAGGATCATGATTGCTGGATTGTATGGTAAACCTATGTTTAGCTTTGCAACAAAATGTCAAACTGTCTTTCAATGTAGCTGTACCATTTTACATTCCTACCAGCAGTGAACTTCCTGTCGCTCCATGTTCTTGCCAGCATTTGGCAATGTGTGTGTTTTGGATTTTAACTATTCTTTTTTAATTGTTTATTTTAAAATTTATTTTGTATTTTTTTTTGTTTGTTTTTAGAGACAGACTCTTGCCCTGTCACCCAGGCTGAAGTGCAGTAGTGTGATCCTAGCTCACTGCAACTTTGAATTCCTGGGTTCAAGAGATCTTCCTGCCTCAGCCTTCCAAATGGCTAGGACTACAAGTGTGTGCCAACACAACTGGATAATTAAAAAAAATATTTTTCTAGCTTCGTGGACTTGCTATGTTGCTAGACTAGTCTCAAAATCCTGGCCTCAAGTAATCCTCTTGACTTGGCCTTCCAGAGCTCTGGGGTTACAAGTGTGAGCCACGATAACCAGCCTTTATTTTAATTATTCTATTAAAGTGTATAGTGGAATCTTATTTATTTATTTTGGTGGATAGATAAGCTTTATTTAAATTCCTGCATAAAAATAAGCTGATGTTAAGCAGGAAGAGGTTTTGCAAAGGCTTAACATTTATTAAACAATATAACTTGGTGCTTCCCTTTAGTCTGTCTCTGAACTCAGTTGAGTGACATCTCATTATTAGTAGTCTGCCCTCACTAATCATTTTCAGCACATGCAGGTCTCAAATCTTTGGGTAGCACTTCCCATTTCTCTGGAAATCTTTTAAATTGATTTCAGTTACAATAGAAGGGAAAGGTTTTTACCTGCTCATACTCTACTCCATCAGAGGCAAAACCACATTCCTCAATTCTCTTGTTTAAATTGTGGCGGTGTGCAAACAGTATAAAAATAAAGAACTTAATGTTAACATACAAATAGCACAGTATAATCTGTGTGTTGTAGCAGTAACTTCATTTTCATTTTTCCATTAAAGAATTACTTTTATTCTCTCTCCACAAATAAGCTTTAAAAATATCTGTAAAAACAGAGAAAGGGCACTTAAAACTTCTGTACAGATATGATACATCTTCTATGATTGACACATAAGAATAAAATGTTAAATTCTACAAGTTAGAATTTCTGAATGATTTTGATAAGAATTTACTAGAAGCAACCACAACATCAAACCTTAAAAGATTTTCTATTCATCCCCAATTTTGAAAATCTATACCTTTTTTTTTTTTCACTGCAATCTCTACCTCCTGGGCTCAAGCCATCGTCACACCTCAGCCACCCTAGTATTTGGGACACAGGTGCATGCCACCACACCTAGCTAACTTTTTGTATTTTTGGTAGAGATGGTCTTTTTCCATGTTGCCCAGGCTGGCCTCAAACTCCTGAGCTCAAGCAATCCATCTGCCTCAGCCTCCCAAAGTTGGATAGTATCAGTCCTCCAACTTTGTTCTTCTTTAATATTGTGTTGGCTATTTTGAATTTTTTGCATTTCCTCATAAACTTGAGAAACAGTCTGTCAGTAGTCACAAAATAACTAGCTGGGATTTTCAATGGGATTGTGTTGACTTTGTAGATCAAAATGGGAAGAACTGAGATCCCAACGACATTGAGTCTTTCTGTCCATTAACGTGGAATATCTCTCCATTTATTTAGGTGTTTTTTGATTTTATTCATCAGATTTTGTAGTTTTCCTCATGTTGATTTTGTACATATTTTGTTAGATTTATACTTAAGTGTTTCTTTTTTGGTGCAAATGTAAATGTCGTGTCTTTAATTTCAAATTCCAATTTTTCATTGCTGGTGTATTGGAAAGCAAATGACATTTCTTAGTTTTTTTGTGAGGGCAGGCAATTGTTAGGGAAAATGAAGTGCTCTGGGTTTATTTCAAAATGGTTACTCTCCCCCTCCTTTTGGAAGTATGTGGGGAGTTTTTCCACTGATCCGTATCTCAAGAGTGTGGCTTCTGGAGGTAAAACTAATGAAAGTGTGGGGCTTAGATAAGGCAGGACCCCTAGGAGTTTTTATAACTCAGGCTAGCCCAAACACAGTCCCCGGAAATCAGTGAATGACTGTTTAAGTGCTCCTTCCAATCTCCAGCAGCAAATTCTGTTCCAGTAAACTAGGATTCTCTTGTATTCACCATCTCTCTAGTTTTCAGGGTGATGGTTTGCCCTATGACCTCAATTCTATGAAGGATCTAAGCAGAGTTGTTGATTTTCAGTTTGAATTTCAGAGTCTTGAAATTCAGTTGATTTTCAGATGGTTAGCTCTTTTCTAGAGTGAAGATTAAAATTATAACTTCCAAACTCTGTACATGTCAGAACAGAAACTAAAAATCTTATAGTATTTTATAAAGTAAAAGGCACCTGAAATAGCATTTAAAAAACTGATCTAAAGGATTATATTAAACAATCTAATAATTTAAAAAATATACATATTATTTTAGAAAGAACATGATTATTCAAGGAAATTTAAGCTCTGTTAAAAGAAGGATAAAGTAATGAAAAAACAGTCTGTAATTAGTTGCATTACCCAACATCATCACTGTTCACATTTTAGTAAACATCTTTCTCTTCCCTTCCTCCTCCCTTCATTCTCTCTCTCTCCCTTCTTTCCCATTCTGTGATGTGCTTACAGTCTTCTATTCTCTGTGCTAGTTGCAAGTTTTTTTGAATTTCTTATAGTTACATTACTGTGTGCTTGTGTGCTATGTGATGACTCAATTCTCCCAACCATTTTCCTTTGGTCCAATTTCTAATGGCCCAATATTGCAGTTCCCTGTGATGTCATCTGGTTTCATTTGGAATAAAGAAGATCCTACTCTAGAGACACACAGGGGAGTGACATTACCTGGTGGTGCTTGGTGATGAGAGAGTAATCTTAAATATGTTTATACTATTGTTATTCTTCAGATTATCACAAGATGAAAATACAAAATTAAAATAGAGACATAAATTTATAAAATATAAACATGTAGATATATTAGTAAAGTGACTCCGCAGAATACCCTTACTAATTGGCCATTAGTTTGGGTGGAAAATGAAACCCCTTTTAAGGTATTGGTAATCAAATGCCCATTTTGGCCCTAATTTAAAAAAATTGTGCACCCACAAAATGCCTAGTTTTAAATGAAACCACTTCTTGATGTATCTTCCACAGAAAATTGTTAATATTTTTGAAGTGTACAAGAAGAAATACTGAATAAGATGCCTTATGGTGTGAATATACATTTATTATGTGTATATAAAATATGATGTCTATTTTATCCTAGATATAGTTATCTACCTTAGATTTATGTATATATATATGTATATATTTTTTTCAATACATTTTTATTTTATTTCAATAATTTTCGGGATACAGGTGATTTTTGGTTACATGGATAAGTTCCTTAGTGGTCATTTCTGAGAGTTTGGTGCATCCATCATGCAAGCAGTGCAAACTGTATCCAATATATAGTCTTTTATCCCTTATCCAACCTCCCACCCTTTCCCCTGGAGTCCTCAAAGTCCATATTATTTTTATGCCTTTGTGTGCTCATAGCTTAGCTCCCACTTATAAGTCAGAACATATAATATTTGGTTTTCCATTCCTGAGTTACTTCACCTAGAATAATGGCCTCCAGCTCTAGCCAAGTTGCTGCAAAAGACATTATTTCATTCCTTTCTGTGGCTGAGTAGTATTCCATGATGTATATATACACAACATTTTCTTTATCCACTTGTTGGTTGATGGGCACTTAGGTTGGTTCCATACCATATTTTTGCCATCATGAATTGTGCTGCTATAACATGTGTGTGCATGTGTCCTTTTCATATAATAACTTCTTTTCCTTTGGGCAGATACACAGTGGTGGGATGGCTGGATCAAATGGTAGTTCTACTTTTAGTTCTTTAAGGAATCTCCATACTGTTTTTCATAGTGATTGTACTAGTTTACATTCCCACCAGTAGTGTAAAATTGTTCCCTTTTCACCACATCCATGCCAACATCTGTTTTTTGACTTTTAAATTATGGCCGTTCTTGCAGGAGTAAGGTCTACCCTAGATTTCAACAGCAATGTTTAAATCAGTAAATTTATAAGCTTTACTAACACCATACTGAGTACTTTACCTTGCAGAAAATCTTCCCACTGTTGGGAATTGAGAAAAAAAAAAAAGAGCAGCCCCTGACATCCAGAAGCTGGACTTGCACTCACAGGGAGGCCATGTTAGCCTCCTGTTAGACATAATCAGTCTCACAGAACACTAATCTCAGACAAGGTGTGCTGAAACCATGGTAAAATGAGACAAAACAAGGCCACTTCATAATACTATCATAGTATTGTCTAAGTAGAGGCAAAAACAAGGTCATTGTGCCACCCACAAATATCCACAAAACACCCCTTTCTCAAAAACTGAATGCTGTTTCTATGCCAGTTAGTTTTTTCTTTGTGCTAGTCTTCTTTCCCATAGTCTAAGATTGATATAGTCAATCATTGACTCTCTCGTCACCCCAGCAAAGTCCAAATATATAATTTGTTCTTTCTACCCTTCTCTTAGATATCTTTCAGTTACCCAGGGTATATATTCCCCATCTCTGCCACAAATAATAAACCCAACTTGTTCAGCTAAAAGTGTGTTTCTGGTGGTTCCTAGGTAGAGGGCATTGACAGAATACATAAATAAATTAGTAATTAGTTGGCTCAGCAAACATTTATTAAATGATAATATGGGATTCCAAACTACTTGAACGTTTTTAATTAAAGTCTTTGAGAATATGATGAAAGTTACAGACCCTTCTGCCAGAAAAATGAACATTCATTCAAACATTTGCACACACTTTCAGAAGTTCAAAGGATTCAAAGATTTCTTTGGTTAAGAGTCTAGGTCTAGTCATTAAAAATAAGCTGAAATCTCTGATCTCAAGGAACTCAGAATCAGCACATGAGACTAAAGGACACATTTCTTTATTGGGAATATTCCTTAAATAGAGATGACTTGCAAATGAAAAATACCTCTAAATAGAAAACCTGGATTTGACTAATGAAAGGATAATTCTGGCAGTGCATATTTTTCTTTCTGTAGTGTTTTAAAGATAAGATAAATCTATTATACATTTTTGGCAATAGCATATTATTTCTGCCTGACTCTGTGTGTGTGTGTGTGTGTGTGTGTGTGTACGTGTGTGTGTGAGAGAGAGAGAAGAAAAAAGAGAGAGAGAAAGAGAGGGAGAGGGAAAGAGAGAAAGAGAGAGAGAAAGAGAGAAAAACATACTGCAAAATGTGCAAGTCACACATTTGAATGATACAGGATTGTTTTTTCCTTCTCATTTACAAAGTCTCTCTATCACTTAACAGAGAGAATATGAACAGGTGAGGGAATTGTTTCTCAATTAAGAAAAATTGTGTTACAAATATCAGGGGGTTTGCATTTGGAGTAACCAAACTACAGAAAGACTGAAAGTCCAATGTATTTTCCCACAACCCTGAAACTTGAGATTGAACCCGAATGTCTGAAATCCTTGGGGGTAAGAACTGTATCTTATTTAGTTTGGCATACAAAACACACAGAAAAAGGTACTCAATAAGTATTTGTTAAAGAAATATGTAGTCCAAAGGGTACAGTATTTCCAAACTCCCTGTGCCCCTTCCCCAGGCCTTTCTACTCCTGTGCCCCTTCCCCAGGCCTTCTACTCCTGTGCCCCTTCCCCACGCCTTTCATCCAGATTCCAAGCCTGCCTTTCTGCTGATTTTACCTTGTCAATTGTTTCCTTTCCTTTGGTGTGTCTGGAGCTCTGTCCTGAATCCCTGCTCAACCGGACTGTTTCTGGGCCTTGAGAAGACTCTAGGTCCAGTCAGCCCCTCATCAGCCTGGGCCTTATTCTTGCAGACACTCCAGAGTATTGATATATCACAGGTAAACTGTTCAGAGTCTGACATTGGGTGGGCATCATGTAATGAATGTTGGCATCTCCTGCTACCAAAGCCTTGTCCACCTCCTGAGTTTTTAGTCCCTGGGTTCTAGTCTCACTAGCTCAAACCATCTAGTTCCACTGCTTCTGGGCACACAACTGGACTTGTGACACTCCAAACCTTCTTTGCAGGGTCCACCTGTGTAGCCGGGTCAGGTCCTGCCTCTATATTTTTTTGTTACCACACCCATAATGCAAGGCCTCCTTCTGCTCTGACATTTATCTCTGCAGCACTTGCCCTTTGTGCTGATGCCTTATCAGACCTTACACTAGGTTTTTCAAAAACTGTTTATTTTGAAATAATTTTAGATTTATAAAAAAGTTGTATTAGTTTTCTGGGACAATCTCAACAAATTATCACAAACTTGGTGGCTTAAAAAAACAGGAATTTAGGCCGGGTGCAGTGGCTCACACCTGTAATCCCAGCACTTTGGGAGGCCAAAGCCTGTGGATCACAAGGTCAGGAGTTCAAGACAGCCTGGGCAAGATGGTGAAACCCTGTCTCTACTAAAAATACAAAAATTAGCCCAGTGTGGTGGCATGAGTTTTTAATCCCAGCTACTCGGGAGGCTGAAGCAGGAGAATTGCTGAACCTGGGAGGCGGAGGTAGCAGTGAGCCAGAGGCTGAGGCAGGAGAATTGCTGAACCTGGGAGGCAGAGGTAGCAATGAACCGAGATGGTACCACTGCACTCCAGCCTGGGCGACAGAGCAAGACTCCATCTCAGAAAACAACAACAACAACAACACAAAACCCGGGAATTTATTATTTTCATCGTTTTGGAGGCCAGAGGTCATAAATCAAGGTGTTGCCAGCACTATGCTTCCTCTGAAGGCTCTCGGGAAGAATTGTTCCTTGCCTCTTCCAGCTTCTAGTGCCTCCTGGTGTTCCTCAGCTTGTGACAATATAACTCCAATCTCTGTCTCCAACTTTACATAGCTACTATGTTAGTATGTTTGGGCTGCTATAATAAAATGCTTTAGACTGGGTAACTTATAAATAACAGGAATTTATTGCTTATAGTTCTGGAGGCTGGGAAGTCCAAGATCAAGGTGCCAGCAGATAGTGGCTGTTGAGGGCCCATCCTCATGGATGGCCACTTCTTGCTGCATCCTCACGTGGTAGAAGGGGAGAACATGTTCCCTCCACCCTCTTTTTAAGAACAATAATTCCATTCATGGTGGCTCTACCCTCATTCCCTAATCACCTCCAAAAGTCTCCACTTAATAATATTTTACTGTAGATTGTGTCTCAACATATAAATATTGGGCAGACATGAACATTCATACCACAGCAGCTGCCTTCTCTTTGTGTTTCATGGTGTGGTCTCCTCTTCTTATAAGAATATCAGTCATTAGATTTAGATGATTCCTAAATTCAGGATGATCTTGTCTTAACATCCTTAATTTAATTATTCCCAAATAAGGCCGTGTTTTGAGGTTCTGGATGGACACGAACTCTTGGGTGACTGTATTCAAACCGCTATCATTGCAAAGAGCACAGGGAGTTCCTATATACCTTTCACATCAGCTTATAATCTGACGTGGAGAGCTCCTCAAACCAGGCAGATCAAATAAAACTCCAGGCTGCAGGGGTCTACACCCAGGTGCTCCAGATCACACCTCTTGGTGCCTACCGATTTCAGGCACCTCACAGACCTATTTTTTTCTAAGGTCTCATTACATCAGAGGTATGATGCTAGAGCAGGTTCCAACCCTTGCTTGGTGGAGAATCTGAGAACATAATTCCCATTTATGTTCCCTGGGATCTACCCTGGGTATTGGTGTTGGGAGACTGCCTTCCCTTTTCTTTTTAATTATACTTTGTATTTGAGATAATTTTAGATTCACAGGCAGTTGAAACATATGACAAGGAGATCTTGTGTACCCATTCCCTGGTTTCTCCCTATGATAACTTCCTGTAAAACTATAGTATAATATCACAACCATGATATTGACATTGATACAATTAATCCATCATATTCAGATTACACCACTTTTTCTTATATTAGTGTGTGTGTGTGCATGTGTGTGTATGCGTATTAAGTTTTATGCAAGATATTTTCTTTTTTAATCCCTCAAAGTGCCAAGTGTTCATTCCCCACCTTCTCCTACAACAGATTTTAAGGGCTCATCAAAAAACACTTGAAAATTCAGAAAAAGACTTATATTTAGAAACACAAATCAGCCTGTCTAGCCTCCTGGGGATAGAAGGTGCCTGACTTCATAGTCAAAGCTTTGACTTCCCATCCCTGATGAGGCTGATGAAATGTCTTCTGTTTATTTCTGAAGAATCAACTCTATTTAGTAGATGATTTCACACAAATATAAGTCAGGTTTTCTGTAAGTCACCTTACTTAAGACACGGGCTTTGAATTTGCAGAGAGGTTTGAATTCTGGTTCTGCCATTTACTAGTAGTGAAATTTGGGCACATCATAAATGTTTGAGAAAGTCGGGCAGGTGTCAGATCAAGTGTTTGGATTGTAACTTAAAGCTGATATTGAATTATTTTAATTGGGGGAGTGATCTAAGCAGGTTTGCATTTTAGAGAGATCTAGCACAGCTCATTACCATTTTTAGACTACTAGCTCATTTGAGACTTTGAGACCCTGAGAAAAGCCATAAGTTCTTTTTCTATAGAATGCATACATATAATAACATAACTTTAAATATAATTTCAGGAAGCCTCTGAAGACTATGGACTCTAATCTGCAAACTCTGGGGTAGAGGAATTTTTTTCTTTTCCAATTGGAGATGTGATGAGTACCTGAGTGTGTGGGAAGGAGGTGAGAAACTTGAATATATTTATATGCTGAAGTGACAGAGCTAGTAGAAGGGAGAGGTAGGAATGTAGTAGAGGAGAGAGTTACGGAAATTATTCCATAACTTCCTCCTTATATCTGTGGAGGTAGGAAGGACTCAATCTCATCTAGAACAAAGGCGATGAGATTATCTCTGGGCTGTAGGAGGGAACCTTCTAGTGAATTAAGAAGGAAAATAGGTGTGGGAATAAATGACAATGGGAGATGGAAGGAACACTTAATGGAATTTCCTTCTTTTTTTTTTTTCTGGGTAGAAAGTAAACTGATTACCTAAGAATGAAGGGAAAGAAGGTTTGGTAAAAGTAGAGAAGTTTTGGATTAGCTCCCGAGAGAAGTATGGAAAGGTGCTGAAAGATAGTGGGAGATTGGTGACAAGATTATGGAGTCGGAGCAGTCCTCAGCGAAGTGTAATTTTTCTCTGGGACCTCTCAACATGCTGCTAAAAGGCAAGAACATGGGTATAATTTTACAGGGAGAGCACAGTGGAAGCATCATTTCCTTTTTGTATAAAACAGAGAGATAGTAATGTTTTTTTTGGATTGATTGATAATTTCAGTATGTGCTCATGGACTCATGCCTATAATCCCAGCACTTTGGATGGCTGAGGTGGGAGGATTGCTTGAGGCCAGGAGTTCAAGAGCAGCCTGGGCAACATAGGGAGACCCTGTCTCTACAAAGAAAACCCGAAACCCCAAAACAAAAGAACCCCAATTTGAATATACATGCACACATTGGTTTTGTTGTGGCGTGGCTCACATTGCTATCAGCAAAAGGCCCAGTCTGACCCTTGGGGCCCTGTACAATGTTATGAAAGAATGATATGGCAGAGTAGCAACTCCCTTTCCTTCTCACCTTTCTGTGGTGTTGATCATACAGGAATTAGGGAATTTCTGGGCTACGGAGTCCTACTGTTCTAGACCTTAAATTTAAAGGCACGCATTATTTCAGAACATACTAGACAAATTCTCTTTTGCCTTATGAAGTAGCTATTTTTTTTTTTTCTGGTGGATCTAAGATTCCATTAGAAAAAGTGAGGAGAGGATAACATTAGGAGACATATCTAATGTAGGTGATGGGTTGATGGGTGCAGCAAACTACCGTGACCCATGTATACCTATGTAATAAAACTATACCTTCTGCACATGTACCCCACAACTTAAAGTATAATAAAAAAAGAAAAAGTGAGGAGAAAATAAGATAAGTAGAAATCAGATGCATTTGTAAGTACATATAATTCGTGACTGTCAGGGTGGACAGTGCTATGTGATCACATTTAAACTCCTTTAACTATCAATTATATTGAACACAATTTCATATGCCTGTTTGCCATTTGTATATCTTCTTTTGAGAAATCTCTGTTCAAATCTTTTCCCCATTTTTTGATCAGATTATTTAATTTTTTCCTATAGAGTTGTTTGAGCTCCTTATATATTCTGGTTATTAATCCCTTGTCAGATGGGTAGTTTGCAAATATTTTCTCCCGTAAAATTAAAATATGATCAATATTCTTTTGGTAATAATAACTTTTTATTTACTTTATTCCTTCTTTTCCATTTTGTAGTGGATATTGCAAGGATTATTAACTGTATTCCATTACAATTGCTCTAGGAATAGTTATTTGGTAAAATAAACATTTACATAGCTGATAAGCACATGGTTGTCCCCATATGGATTGAGAAGTAACTGGAGGGAAATCAACCTTGACATTCAAAAGTGCTACTTCTCTGAGTCTCCTAATATTATAGGGTTGAACTTCACCAGCTTATCAGCCTGCAGGAAGTGGGTTGTGCTGGGTCTACAGAATGGAAAGCTGATAGATAAACCTCAGGTGTATTCTCTTCTCTGGTCACGTCTGTTTTCAAATTTTTCTCATTGGGCTGGATAGAAAGTTTATAGAAACTTAATCCTCTGGATGTCTATATTGAAAGAACTTCTTTTTAAAACTTTCTTTTTAAATTTTTTAATTTCATAGATTTTGGGGGGAATGGGTGGTGTTTTGTTACATGAATAAGTTATTTAGTAGTGATTTCTGAGATTTTGGTGCACCCATCACCTGGGCAGTATACACAGTACCCAATTGGTAGCCTTTTATCCCTTATCCCCTTCCTATCTTTTCCCCTGAGTCCCCAAAGTCCATTGCATCATTCTTATGCCTTTGGATCCTCATAGCTTAGCTCCCAGTTATGAGTGAGAACATATGATGTTTGGTTTTCCATTCCTGAGTTACTTCCAGTTCCATCGGGGTTGCTGCAAATGCCATTATTTCATTCATTTTTGTGGATGCATAGTATTCCATGGTACATATATACCACAGTTTCTTTATCCACTTGCTTGATGGCATTTGGGCTGGTTTCAGATTTTTGCAATTGTTAAATTCTGCTGTTGTAAACGTGGGTGCAAGTGCCTTTTTTTTTATAATGACTTCTTTTCCTCTGGGTGTATAACCAGTAGTGGGATTGCTGGATCAAATGGTGGTTCTACTTTTAGTTCTTTAAGGAATCTCCACAGTGTTTCCCATAGTGGTTGTATTGGTTTACATTCCCACAAGCAGTGTAAAACTGTTCCTTTTTCACCACATCCCTGCCAACATCTATTATTTTTTGATTATGGACATTTTTACGGGAGTAAGATGGTATCACATTGTGGTTTTGATTTGCATTTCCCTGATTATTACTGATGTTGAGCATTTTTCATATGTTTGTTGGCCATTTGTATATCTTCTTTTGAGAATTGTTTATTTATATCCTTAGCCCACTTTTTGATGGGATTTTTGTTTTTTATTTCTTGCTAATTTGTTTGAATTCCTCGTATTATAGATTCTGGATATTAGTCCTTTGTTAGATGCATAGATTGTGAAGATTTTCTCCCACTCTGTGTTGTCTATTTACTCTGCTGATTGTTTCTTTTGCTGTGCAGAAGCTTTTAAGTTTAATTAAATCCCATCTGTCTTTGCTTTTGCTGCATTTGCTTTTGGGTTCTTGGTCATGAAGTCTTTGCCTAAGCCAATGTCTAGAAGGGTTTTTCCAATGTTATCTTCTAGAGTTTTTATGATTTCAGATCTTAGGTTTAAATCCTTGATTCATCTTGAGTTGATTTTTGTATAAGGTGAGAGATGACAATCCAGGTGCATTCTTCTACATGTGGCTTGCCAATATCCTAGCACCATTTGTTGAATAGGGTGTCTTTTCCTCACTTTGTGTCTTTGTTTGCTTTGTTGAAGATCAGTTGGCTGTAAGTATTTGGCTTATTTTCTGGGTTCTCTATTCTCTTCCATTGTTCTATGTGTCTTTTTTTATACCAGTACTATGCTGTTTTGGTGACTATAGATTTACAGTATAGTTTGAAGTCAGGTAATGTGATGCCTCTAGATTTGTTTTTTTTTTTTTTTTTTTTTTTGCTTAGTCTTGCTTTGGCTATGTGGGCTCTTTTTTGGTTCCATATAAATTTTAATTTTTTTTTCTAGTGAAAAAACCTCTTTTAATATGCTACCATTATCTCCTACAGTGCTAGCCCCTACCTCTGGGCACTTCCTGCAGGGTTTGGTATCTGGAACTTGAGTTAGATTTCAGTCCTCTTCACCTCCTCAACAGGAGGACCCTTGTTAGTGGTGGTAGTTATCCACACGGTGTGCAGCAACCTCAATTCTTGGCTTCTCAGAAGAAATAATTCGACTGAGGAGCATAAGATGAAAGGAGAGGTGGACACAAGTTTCAAAGCAGGAGTAAAAGTTTATTAAAAAGCTTTAAAGCTGTATTTCTAGCTATTTTAGTCTCTTTGTAGAAATTGTGAATGGGAATCCACTCATGATTTGGCTCTCTGTTTGTCTGTTATTGGTGTGTAGGAATGCTTGTGATTTTTGCACATTAATTTTGGGCTAAGGTGATGGTGTGGTGTCAGCCGAAGCATTTTATAGTGCAGTGACAGCAGGATCTGTCCTCATTCATGCATGCCAGCAGCAGCAGCAGTGGCAGCACAGCAGGGTGCACATTCATCTGCTGTAGCAGGGTGCTAGTGCTTGCTGAGATGCCTGCCTTTATGTGGGCATTCACCACAGTGGTTGAGGCAATAAGGCTCAGAGGGGTTGGGGAGTGCAACCATGTGTATGGTCACACTGGTGGTGGTGTTTGCATGGAGGCAGGATGGTGGTGGGTGCAAGTCTGTGTGCATTCTCTGCACTGCAGTAAGGGATGATTGCACAGGGTGGGGGAGGGTTCACTGTTCTTCATGCCTAATTTCACTCCTGCAGTATTGTTGATACAAGGACTGGGTGCTGGCAGATTCAGGGCCCACTAAGGCTCTGACTGTAATGGTGCTTGGTGGGCAAGGGGGAATGAGGTTGCACTTCTGCTGCAGCAGTGGCAGGGCACGTTGTATGCACACGTGTGTCCTAGTGGGGCAAGGAAAGCAAAATCTGCCTATACACACATGTGCTGGCAAAGTGACGTGCAACATTGCCCTGGGATCAGGGGAACCTGCAGTGTGGGGAGGGGGTGAGCAGTCTGTGCATGGCTGCAGGGGCTGCTCTGCTGGAGCTTTCTGCTGGTCAAGCATGGTCTGCCAGGGCAGAAACTGTGATGCAGATCTCCAGTGCATCCAAGGCTGCACTGCAAGCAAGTGTGGCAAGGCTGAAGTCCTGGGGGAGGACAGCAGACCAAGGGGTGCTCAGGTTGGACTGGCCCAGTCTGACAGGCAAGACTGCCATGCAAAGTTCAGGTCCTACAGTTTTTCTAGGGCTAAAATCTCCTATGGGAGCAAGCTGAACCTAGGGAGATGGCTGTTTCTGGCCATGCTCCGCTGCAGACACTCCTGCACCAAACTCCTTGGGCTCCACATTAGCTGGCTTGCTGTGCTACCACTTCTCTAAGCAGCTGTCCCTGCCAGCTTGAGTGTTCATGGTGGTCAAGGGGTTGCCTCCTGCTGGGCTTCCAGATGCCCTTTGCGATAGCATATTGCTCTTTGCCAGTTCAATGCTCCCATTTCCCTGGAGTCACTGGGGGCCTGGAAAAAGTCCTCATGCTCAGTAGCCCTGTGCAGGGTTCCCAGTTCCTCCTCTTCCATGCCAGCTTCTATGTCTTCCCTTCATCCATTCTTGGTGCCTTCCCTCTGAAGATCTGTTACAAGTGCACCAGTAATCTCAGTTCTCAGTGGCAATTGTTCTGCCTGGCTGCATCTAGTCAGCCATATTGTTCTGTCCTCTGTCAGTTCTAATAGCTTTTCGGCGGAGTCTTCGGGTTTTTTCAAATATAAGATCATATCATCTGCAAACGAGGATAATTTGACTTCCTTCTTTCCAGTGTGGATGCACTTCTTCTTGTCTGATTGCTTTAGCTAGGACTTCCAGTACTATGTTGAATAACAGTGGTGAAAGTGGGCATTCTTGTTGGACTCCAGATCTTAGAGGAAAGGCTTTCAGTTTTCCCCCATTCAGTATGATAGTAGCTGTGGGTCTGTCATACATGGCTTTTATTACATTCACATATGTTCTTTCTTTCTTTTTTTTCTTTTATGAGACAGAGTCTTGCTCTGTGGCCCAGGCTGGAGTGCAGTGGCATGATCTTGGCTCATTGCAACCTCCACCTCCCGGGTTCAAGTGATTCTCTTGCCTCAGCCTCCAGAGTAGCTGGGACTAGAGGTGCATGCCACCACGCCTGGCTAATTTTTGTATCTTTAGTAGAGATGGGGTTTCACCATGTTGGCCAGGATTGTCTCGGTCTTCTGACCTTGTGATCTGCCCACCTTGGTCTCCCAAAGTGCTGGGATTACAGGCGTGAGCCACTGTGCCCGGCCTGTTCTTTCTATACCAGATTTTTGAGGGTTTATCATAAAGGGATGTTGAATTTTATCAAATGCCTTTTCAGCATCAATTGTAATGATCATATATCTTTTGTCCTTCATTCTGTTGTTATGATGTATCACATTGGTTGATTTGCATATGTTGAACCGTCCTCGCATCCCTGGGATAAATCCCACATGATGATGATGAATGCTCTTCTTTTTTTTTTTTATTATTATACTTTAGGTTTTAGGGTACATGTGCACAATGTGCAGGTTTGTTACATATGTATCCATGTGCCATGTTGATTTCCTGCACCCATTAACTCATCATTTAGCATTAGGTATATCTCCTAATGCTGTCCCTCCCCCCTCCCCCAACCCCACAACAGTCCCCGGAGTGTGATGTTCCCCTTCCTGTGTCCATGAGTTCTCATTGTTCAGTTCCCACCTATGAGTGAGAACATGCGGTATTTGGTTTTTTGTCCTTGCGATAGTTTACTGAGAATGATGTTTTCCAGTTTCATCCATGTCCCTATAAAGGACATGAACTCATCATTTTTTATGGCTGCATAGTATTCCATGGTGTATATGTGCCACATTGAATGCTCTTCTTAATGTGTTGTTGAATTCAGTTTGCTGGTATTTTGTTGAGGATTTTTGCATCAATGTTCATCAGGGATATTGACCTGTAGTTTTTTTTTTTTTTTTTTTTGTTCCTTGTCTGGTTTTACTATCAGGGTAATACTGGCCTCTTAGAACGAGTTTAGATATATTTCCTCTTCCTCTATTTTTCAGAACAGTTTGAATAGGATTGACATTAATTCTTCATCAAATGTTTTGTAGAATTCAGCAGTGAAGCCACTGGGTTCCAGGCTTTTCTTTGCTGGGAGACTTTTTATTATGGCCTTTCATCCTGTTACTTGTTATTGGTCTGTTCAGGCTTTGGATTTCTTAATGGCTCATTCGGGATTATATGTATCTAGAGATTTATTAATTTCTTCTTGATTTTCCAATTTATTAGCCAATGGCTACTCATAAAAATCACTAATGATCCCTTGAATTTCTGTGGTATCAGATATAATGCCTCTTTTTTTATTTCTGATTTAATTTATTTGGATCTTGTCTCTCTTTTTCTTAGTCTATCTAAAGGCTTATCAATTTTGTTTTATATTTTCAAAAAAATGACTTTTTGGTTCATTGATCTTTTGTATTGTTTTCTTCATTTCAATTTTATTTATTTCTGCTCTCATATTTATTATTTCTTTTTTCTGCTAATTTTAGGTTTGGTTCTTGCTTTTATAGTTTTTTAAGATGCATCATTAGTTTACTTATTTGAAGTGTTTTTTTGATATAGGTTGCTTATTGCTATAAACTTGCCTCTTGGTGTGCTTTTGCTGTACTAATCTCACAGGTTTTGGTGTGCTGTGTTTCCACCATCATTTGTTTCAAGAAATTTTAAAATCTCCTTTTTAATTTTTTCATTGACCCACTGTTCATTCAGGAGCATGTTGTTTAATTTCTATGTGCTTGTATAGTTTCCAACATTCCTCTTGCTAGTTTTATTCCATTGTGGTCAGAAGATTCTTTTTTTTTGATTAAGACTTGTTTTGTGATCTAACATATGGCTTATCCTGGAGAATGATACATGTGGTGAGAAGAATGTGGTATTCTGCAGCAATGGGAGAAAATGTTCTGTAAATATCTACTAGGTTCATTTGGTCTATAGTGCAGAATGTTTCATGTTTCTTTGTTGATTTTCTGCCTGAAAGATCTATCCAATGCTGAAAATGTGGTGTCGAAGTCTCCTGCTAGTATTGTATGGGAGTCTATTTCTCTCTTTAGCTCTAAAAATATTTCCTTTATATATCTGGTCCATTTATAGTTACAATTATTATATCCTCTTGCTAAATTGACCCCTTTATCATTATATAATGACCTTATTTGTTTTTTCTTACAGTTTTTGTTTCTAAATCTATTTTTGTCTGATATAAATATAGCTACTCCTGCCTCTTTTGGTTTCTATTGGCATGGAATATCTTTTTTTCATCTTTTTATTTTTAGTCTATGTGTGCCTTTATTGCTGAAATGTATTTCTTTTCAGCAGCAGATTGTTGGGTATTTTTAAAATCCATTTAGCCACTTTTTGCCTTTTGATTGTAGAGTTTACTCTACTGCATTCAATATTATTATTTATAAGTAAGGACATACTTTCATCATTTTGTTATTTTATGGTTGTTTTGTGGTCTTCTCTTCCTTCTTTTCTTTCTTCTTGTCTTCCTTTTAGTTAAGATGATTTTCTCTGGTGGTGTATTAGTCTGTTTTCACACTACTATAAAGAACTGCCCAAGACTGGGAAATTTATAAAGGAAAGAGTTTTAATTGACTCCCAGTTCAGCATGGCTGGGGAGATCTCAGGAAACTTAAAGTCATGGCAGAAGGTGAAGGGGAAGTAAGACACCTTTTTCACAAGGTGGTAGGAAGGAAAATGAATGCAGGAGGAGCTATCAAACACTATAAAATCATCACATCTGGTGAGAATGCACTCACTATCATGAGAACAGCATAGGGAAAACCTTGCTCATGATCCAATTGTGTCCACCTGGTGTCTCCCTTGACATGTGGGGATTATAGGAATTATAATTCAAGATGAGATTTGGATGGTGACAAAAAGCCTAACCATATTGGGTGTTATGATTTAACTTCTTGCTTTTTAGTTTTTGTGTATCCATTGCATGTTTTTTTGATTTGAGCTTACCATGAGGCTTGCATGTACTATCTTATAACCCATTACTTCAAACTGATGACTACTTAACATTGCATACACACAAAAAGAAAATGAATAAAAACTTTGCCCTTTGGCTGGGCATGGTGGCTCATGCCAGCAATTCCAGAATTTTGGGAGGCCGAGGTGAGTGGATCACCTGAGGTAAGGAGTTTGAGACCAGCCTGGCCAACATGGTGAAACCCCATCTCTACTAAACAAATGCAAAAATTAGCTGGGCATGGTGGCACATGCCTGTAATCCTAGCTACTCAGGAGGCTGAGGCAGGACAATCACTTGAACCTGGGAGATGGAGGTTGCAGTGAGCTGAGATGGGGCCACTGCATTCCAGCCTGGGTGACAGAGTGAGACTCCATCTCCAAACAACAACAGCAATAAAAGAAAACCTCTGTGCTTAAACTTTGTCCTCTGCTTTTTCACTTTTTGTTGTTTCTATTTATATTTTATTGTACTATTTCTTGAAAAGTTATTGTAGTTATTGTTTTCAATTGGTTTATTTTTAGTCTTTCTACTTAGGATAAGAGTAGTTTACACACGGGGTGGAGCCAAGATGGCCGAATAGGAACAGCTCCGGTCTACAGCTCCCAGCCTGAGCGACACAGAAGATGGGTGATTTCTGCATTTCTGTTTGAGGTACCGGTTTCATCTCACTAAGGAGTGCCAAACAGTGGGTGCAGGACAGTCGATGAAGTGCACTATGCGCGAGCCAAAGCATGGCAAGGCATTGCCTCACTCGGGAAGTGCAAGGGGTCAGGGAGTTCCCTTTCCCAGTCAAAGAAAGGGGTAACTGACGGCACCTGGAAAATCAGGTCAGTCCCACCCTAATACTGCGCTTTTCCAATGGGCCTGGAAAACGGCACACTAGGAGATTGTGTCCTGCACCTGGCTCGGAGGGCCCTATGCCCACGGAGTCTCGCTGATTGCTAGCACAGCAGTCTGAGGTCAAACGGCAAGGCTGCAGCGAGGCTGGGGGAGGGGCACGCGCCATTGCCCAGGCTTGGTTAGGTAAACAAAGCAGCCAGGAAGCTCGAATTGGGTGGAGCCCACCACAGCTCAAGGAGGCCTGCCTGCCTCTATAGGCTCCACCTCTGGGGGCAGGGCACAGACAAACAAAAATTCAGCAGGAATCTCTGCAGACTTAAATGTCCCTGTCTGACTGACAGCTTTGAAGAGAGTAGTGGTTCTCCCAGCACGCAGCTGGAGATCTGAGAATGGACAGACTGACTCCTAAAGTGGGTCCCTCACCACCAAGCAGCCTAACTGGCAGGCATCCCCCAGTAGGGACAGACTGACACCTCACTCGGCCAGGTACTCCTCTGAGACAATACTTCCAGAGGAACTATCAAACAGCTGAATTTGTGGTCTCACGAAAATCTGCTGTTCTGCAGCCACTGCTTCTGACACCCAGCCAAACAGGGTCTGGAGTGGACCTCTAGTAAACTCCAACAGACCTGAAGCTGAGGGTCCTGTCTGGTAGAAGGAAAACTAACAAACAGAAAGGACATCCACACCAAAAACCCATCTGTACATCACCATCATCAAAGACCAAAAGTAGATAAAACCACAAAGATGGGGAAAAATCAGAGCAGAAAAACTGGAAACTCTAAAAAGCAGAGCACCTCTCTTCCTCCAAAGGAACACAGTTCCTCACCAGCAACGGAACAAAGCTGGATGGAGGATGACTTTGATGAGTTGAGAGAAGAAGGTTTCAGATGATCAAACTACTCTGAGCTATGGGGGGAAATTCAAAACAATATCAAAGAAGTTAAAAACTTTGAAAAAAAAATTAGACGAATGGATAACTAGAATAACCAATGGAGAGAAGGGCATAAAGGAGCTGATGGAGCTGAAAGCCAAGTATTGAGAACTACGTGAAGATTGCAGAAGCTTCGGTAGCAGATGTGATCAACTGGAAGAAAGGGTATCGCTGATGGAAGATGAAATGAATGAAATGAAGTGAGAAGGGAAGTTTAGAGAAAAAAGAATAAAAAGAAATGAACAAAGCCTCCAAGAAATTTGGGACTATGTGAAAAGACCAAACCTATGTCTGATTGGTGTACCTAAAAATGACAGGGAGAATGGAACCAAGTTGAAAAACACTCTGCAAGACATTATCCAAGAGAACTTCCACAATCTAGCAAGACAGGCCAACATTCAGATTCAGGAAATACAGACAACGCCACAAAGATACTCCTTGAGAAGAGCAACTCCAAGACACATTATTGTCAGATTCATCAAAGTTGAAATGAAGGGAAAAATGTTAAGGGCAGCCAGAGAGAAAGGTCAGGTTACCCACAAAAGGAAGCCCATCAGACTAACAGCTGATCTCTCGGCAGAAACTCTACAAGCCAGAAGAGAGTGGGGGCCGATATTCAACATTCTTAAAGAAAAGAATTTACAAACCAGAATTTCATATCCAGTCAAACTAAGCTTCATAAGTGAAGGAGAAATAAAATACTTTACAGACAAGCAAATGCTGAGTGATTTTGTCACCACCAGGCCTGCCCTAAAAGAGCTCCCGAAGGAAGCACTAAACATGGAAAGGAACAACCGGTACCAGCCCCTGCAAAAACATGCCAAATTGTAAAGACCATCAAAGCTAGGAAGAAACTGCATCAACTAATGAGCAATATAACCAACTAACATCATAATGACAGGATCAGATTCACGCATAACAATATTAACTTTACATGTAAATGGGCCAAATGCTCCAATTAAAAGACACAGACTGGCAAACTGGACAAGGAGTCAGGACCCATCAGTGTGCTGTATTCAGGAAACCTGTCTCACCTGCAGAGACACACATAGACTCAAAATAAAGGGATGGAGGAAGATCTGTCAAGCAAATGGAAAACAAAAAAAGGCAGGGGTTGCAATCCTAGTCTCTGATAAAATAGACTTTAAACCAACAAAGATCAAAAGAGGCAAAGAAGGCCATTACATAATGGTAAAGGGATCAATTCAACAAGAAGAGCTAACTATCCTAAATATATATGCACCCAACACAGGAGCACCCAGATTCATAAAGCAAGTCCTGAGTGACCTACAAAGGGACTTAAACTCCCACACAATAATAATGGGAGATTCTAACACCCCACTGTCAGCATTAGACAGATCAATGAGACAGAAAGTTAACAAGGATATCCAGGAATTGACTCAGCTCTGCACAAAGTGGACCTAATAGACATCTACAGAACTCTCCACCCCAAATCAACAGAATATACATTTTTTTCAGCACCACACCACACCTATTCCAGAATTGACCACATAGTTGGAAGTAAAGCTCTCCTCAGCAAATGTAAAAGAACAGAAATTATAAAAAATTGTCTCTCAGACCACAGTGCCATCAAACTAGAACTCAGGACTAAGAAACTCACTCAAAACTGCTCAACTACATGGAAACTGAACAACCTGCTCCTGAATGACTATTGGGTACATAATGAAATGAAGGCAGAAATAAAGATGTTCTTTGAAACCAACGAGAACAAAGACACAACATACCAGAATCTCTGGGACACATTCAAAGCAGTGTGTAGAGGGAAATTTATAGCACTAAATGCCCACAAGAGAAAGCAGGAAAGATCCAAAATTGACACCCTAACATCACAATTAAAAGAACTAGAAAAGCAGGAGCAAACACATTCAAAAGCTAGCAGAAGGCTAGAAATAACTAAAATCAGAGCAGAACTGAAGGAAATAGAGACACAAAAAACCCTTCAAAAAATTAATGAATCCAGGAGCTGGTTTTTTGAAAAGATCAACAAAATTGATAGACCGCTAGCAAGACTAATAAAGAAGAAAAGACAGAAGAATCAAATAGATGCAATACAAAATGAAAAATGGGATATCACCACCGATCCCACAGAAATACAATCTACCATCAGAGAATACTACAAACACCTCTATGCAAATAAACTAGAAAATCTAGAAGAAATGGATAAATTCCTCGACAAATACACCCTCCCAAGACTAAACCAGGAAGAAGTTGAATCTCTGAATAGACAAATAATAGGTTCTGAAATTGTGGCAATAATCAATAGCTTACCAACAAAAAAGAGTCCAGGACCAGATGGATTCACAGACGAATTCTACCAGAGGTACAAGGAGGAGCTGGTACCATTCCTTCTGAAACTATTCCAATCTATAGAAAAAGAGGGAATCCTCCCTAACACATTTTATGAAGCCAGCATCGTCCTGATACCAAAGCCTGGCAGAGACATAACCAAAAAAGAGAATTTCAGACCAATATCCTTGATGAACATTGATGCAAAAATCCTCAATAAAATACTGGCAAACCGAATCCAGCAGCACATCAAAAAGCTTATCCACCATAATCAAGTGGGCTTCATCCCTGGGATGCAAGGCTGGTTCAACATACATAAATCAATAAATGTAATCCAGCATATAAACAGAACCAAAGACAAAAACCACACGATTATCTCAATAGATGCATAAAAGGCCTTTGACAAAATTCAACAACCCTTCATGCTAAAAACTCTCAATAAATTAGGTATTGATGGGACGTATCTCAAAATAATAAGAGCTATGTATGACAAACCCACAGCCAATATCATACTGAATGGGCAAAAACTGGAAGCATTCCCTTTGAAAACTGGCACAAGGCAGGGATGCCCTCTCTCACCACTCCTATTCAACATAGTGCTGGAAGTTCTGGCCAGAGCAATCAGGCAGGAGAAGGAAATAAAAGGTATTCAATTAGGAAAAGAGGAAGTCAAATTGTCCCTGTTTGCAGATGACATGATTGTATATCTAGAAAACCCCATTGTCTCAGCCCAAAACCTCCTTAAGCTGATTAGCAACTTCAGCAAAGTCTCAGGATACAAAATCAATGTGCAAAAATCACAAGCATTCTTGTACACCAATAACAGACAAACAGAGAGCCAAATCATGAGTGAACTCCCATTCACAATTGCTTCAAAGAGAATAAAATACCTAGGAATCCAACTTACAAGGGATGTGAAGGACCTCCTCAAGGAGAACTACAAACCACTGCTCAGTGAAATAAAAGAGGATACAAATAAATGGAAGAACATTCCATGCTCATGGGTTGGAAGAATCAATATTGTGAAAATGGCCATCCTGCCCAAGGTAATTTATAGATTCAATGCCATCCCCATCAAGCTACCAATGACTTTCTTCACAGAATTGGAAAAAACTACTTTAAAGTTCATATAGAACCAAAAAAGAGCCCACATTGCCAAGTCAATCCTAAGCCAGAAGAACAAAGCCGAAGGCATCATGCTACCTGACTTCAAACTATACTACAAGGCTACAGTAACCAAAACAGCATGGTACTGGTACCACAACAGAGACGTAGATCAATGGAACAGAACAGAGTCCTCAGAAATGATGCTGCATATCTACAACTATCTGATCTTTGACAAACCTGACAAAAACAAGAAATGGAGAAAGGATTCCCTATTTAATAAATGGTGCTGGGAAAACTGGCTAGCCATAGGTAGAAAGCTGAAACTGGATCCCTTCCTTACACCTTATACAAAAATTAATTCAAGATGGATTAAAGACTTAAATGTAAGACCTAAAACCATTAAAATCCTACAAGAATACCTAGGTAATACCATTCAGGACATAGGCGTGGGCAAGGACTTCATGTCTAAAACACCAAAAGCAATGGCAACAAAAGCCAAAATTGACAAATGGGATCTCATTAAACTAAAGAGCTCCTGCACAGAAAAAGAAACTACCATCAGAGTGAACAGGCAACCTACAGAATGGGAGAAAATTTTCGCAACCTACTCATCTGACAAAGGGCTAATATCCAGAATCTACAATGAACTCAAACAAATTTACAAGAAAAAAACAACTCCATCAAAAACTGGGCGAAGGACATGAACAGACATTTCTCAAAAGAAGACATTTATGCAGCCAAGAAACACATGAAAGAATGCTCGTCATCACTGGCCATCAGAGAAATGCAAATCAATACCACAGTGAGATACCATTTCACACCAGTTAGAATGGCCATCATTTAAAAGTCAGGAAACAACAGGTGCTGGAGAGATGTGGGGAAATAGGAACACTTTTACACTGTTGGTGGGACTGTAAACTAGTTCAACCATTGTGGAAGTCAGTGTGGCGATTCCTCAGGGATCTAGAACTAGAAATGCCATTTGACCCAGCCATCCCATTACTGGGTATATACCCAAAGGACTGTAAATCATGCTGCTATAAAGACACCTGCACATGTATGTTTATTGCGGCACTATTCACAATAGCAAAGAATTGGATCCAACCCAAATGTCCAACAACGATAGACTGGACTAAGAAAATTTAGCGCCTATACACCATGGAATAGTATGCAGCCATAAAAAATGATGAGTTCATATCCTTTGTAGGATGGATGAAACTGGAAAACATCATTCTTAGTAAACTATCGCAAGGACAAAAAACCAAACACCACATGTTCTCACTCATAGGTGGGAATTGAACAATGAGAACTCATGGACACAGGAAAGGGAACATCACACTCCGGGGACAGTTGTGGGGTGGGGGAGAGGGGGAGGGATAGCATTAGGAGATATACCTAATGCTAAATGACGAGTTAATGGGTGCAGCAAAACAACATGGCACATGGATACATATGTAACAAACCTGCACATTGTGCACATGTACCCTAAAACCTAAAGTGCAATAATAAAAAAAAGAAAAAAAAAGAGTAGTTTACACACCACAGTTACAGTGTTATAATATTCTGTGTTTTTCTGTGAACTTACTATTACCAGTGAATTTTGTACCTTCAGATGATTTTTTTAAATTCCTCGTTAGCCTCTTTTCTTTCTGATTGAAATACTCCCCTTAACATCTCTTGAACGACAGGCCTGGTGTTGATGACATCTCTCAGCTTTGGTTTGGAGAGTTTTTATTTCTACTTCATGTTTGAAGTGTATTTTCGCTGGATATACTCCCCTAGGGTATACTTTTTTTTCCTTTAGCACTTTATATACACCATGCCACTCTCTCCAGTAAGATTTCCACTGAAAAGTCTGCTGCCTGATGTATTGGAGTTCCATTGTATGTTATTTCTTTTCTCTCGCTACTTTTTGCATCCTTTCTCTATCTTTGGTCTTTGTGAGTTTGATTATTAAATGTCTTGGGGTAATGTTGTTTGGATTTGATCTATTTTGTGTTCTACAACCTTCTTGTACTTAGATATTGATATCTTTCTCTAGGTTTGGAAACTTCTCTGTTATTATCCCTTTGAATAAACTTTCCACCTGTTCTCTCTCTCTCTACTTCCTCTTTAAGACCAATAACTCTTAGATTTGGCCTTTCAGTCTGTTTTCTAGATTTTGTAGACATGTCTTATTCTTTTTTACTCTTTTTTCTTTTGTCTCCTCTTACTATGTATTTTCAAATAGCCTGCCTTCAAGCTCACTAATTCTTATTTCTGCTTGATCTAGTCTTTTACTAAGAGACTCTGATGCATTCTTCAGGACATCAGTTGAATTTTTCAACTCCAGGATCCATTTTTTAAGATGAATTTTTAAAGCCTAGGCAAGTACAGTGGTGAGAAGGCAGGAAAGAGCAGAACAGGGAATTCAATCTGTGAACAGTTGTATAACTGTGAACAATTTAGATAACTTACTACCTTCAGGCCAGCCTCAACTCCAGAGTTTCTGCTTGATTCTTTTTAATTATTTCAATCTATTTGTTAAATTTATTTGATATAATTCTGAATTGCTTCTCTGTATTATCTTGAATTTCTTTGAGTTTCTTCAGAGTAGCTATTTTGAATTCCTTGTCTGAAAGTTCACATATTTCTGTTTTTCCAGGATTGGTCTCTGGTGCCTTATTTAGTACATGTGATGAGGTTATGTTTTTTTCTGGATGACTGTGATGCTTGTGAATGTTTGTTTCTGTATAAGCATGGAATAATTAGGTATTTACTGTAGTCTTTACAGTCTGGGCTTGTTTGTATCCATCCTTCTTGGGAAGGCTTTCCAAGTATTCAAACAGACTCAGGTGTTGAGCTCTAAGCCATATCTATGTTAGTTGGGTACCCAAAGCCTAGTAACACTTTGTTTCTTTGATAGTTTCATAGAGGTACCACCTTGGTGGCCTTAGAGAAGATCTGAAAGAACTCTCTGGATTACCAGGCAGAGACTCTTGTTCTCTTCCCTTACTTTCTTCTAAGCAAACAGAGTCTATCTTTGCTGAGCCACCTGGAGCTGGGGGAGAAAGTTAGCACTCCTGTGGCCACTACCACTGGGACTGCACTGGGTGCCACCCAAGGCCTGTTGTAACCACTACCCGGTTATTGCCTGTGTTTGCTCAGGGCCCTAGCACTCTACTATCAGCAGGTGGTGAGTTCATCCAGGCTTGTGTCTTTCCCTTCAGAGTGGCAAGTTCCCTAGGACCCAGGCAGGTTCAGAAGTGCCATTCAGGAGCCAGGGACTGGATTCAAAAGCCTTAGAAATCTACCTGATGCTCGGGGGTTGGAGCCAAGATGGCCGAATAGGAACAGCTCCGGTCTCCAGCTCCCAGCCCCAGCGACACAGAAGACGGGTGATTTCTGCATTTCTGCTTGAGGTACTGGTTTCATCTCACTAGGGAGTGCCTAACAGTGGGTGCAGGACAGTCGGTGAAGCACACTGTGCGCGAGCCGAAGCAGGGCGAGGCATTGACTCACTCGGGAAGCGCAAGGGGTCAGGGAGTTCCCTTTCCTAGTCAAAGAAAGGGGAAGCAGACGGCACCTGGAATATCGGGTCAGTCCCACGCTAACTGCGCTTTTCCAACAGGCCTGGAAAACGGCACACTAGGAGATTGTGTCCCGCACCTGGCTCGGAGGGTCCTATGCCCACGGAGTCTCGCTAATTGCTAGCACAGCAGTCTGAGATCAAGCTGCGAGGTGGCAGCGAGGCTGGGGGAGGGGCGCCCGCCATTGCCCAGGCTTGCTTAGGTAAACAAAGCAGCCAGGAAGCTCGAGCTGGGTGGAGCCCACCACAGCTCAAGGAGGCCTGCCTGCCTCTGTAGGCTCCACCTCTGGGGGCAGGGCACAGACAAACAAAAACTCTGCAAGAACTTCCACAGACTTAAATGTCCCTGTCTGACTGACAGCTTTGAAGAGAGTAGTCGTTCTCCCAGCACGCAGCTGGAGATCTGAGAACGGTCAGACTGCCTCCTAAAGTGGGTCCCTCACCCCTGAGCAGCCTAACTGGGAGGCACCCCCCCAGTAGGGACAGACTGACACCTCATTCAACCCGGTATTTCTCTGAGACAAAACTTTCAGAGGAACTATCAGACAGCTGAATTTGTGGTCTCACGAAAATCCGCTGTTCTGCAGCCACCGCTGCTGACACCCAGCCAAACAAGGTCTGGAGTGCACCTCTAGTAAACTCCAACAGACCTGCAGCTGAGGGTCCTGTCTGGTAGAAGGAAAACTAACAAACAGAAAGGACATCCACACCAAAAACCCATCTGTACATCACCATCATCAAAGACAAAAAGTAGATAAAACCACAAAGATGGGGAAAAAACAGACCAAAAAAACTGGAAACTCTAAAAAACAGAGCACCTCTCCTCCTCCAAAGGAACGCAGTTCCTCACCAGCAACGGAACAAAGCTGGATGGAGGATGACTTTGATGAGTTGAGAGAAGAAGGCTTCAGACGATCAAACTGCTCTGAGCTACGAGAGGAAATTCAAAACAACAGCAAAGAAGTTAAAAACTTTGAGAAAAAATTAGAAGAATGGATAACTAGAATAACCAATGGAGAGAAGGGCTTCAAGGAGCCGATGGAGCTGAAAGCCAAGTTTCGAGAACTACGCGAAGATTGCAGAAGCCTCAGTAGCAGATGTGATCAACTGGAAGAAAGGGTATCGCTGATGGAAGATGAAATGAATGAAACGAAGAGAGAAGGGAAGTTTAGAGAAAAAAGGATAAAAAGAAATGAACAAAGCCTCCAAGAAATTTGGGACTATGTGAAAAGACCAAACCTACGTCTGATTGGTGTACCTGAAAATGATGGGGAGAATGGAACCAAGTTGGAAAACACTCTGCAAGATATTATCCAGGAGAACTTCCCCAATCTAGCAAGGCAGGCCAGCATTCAGATTCAGGAAATACAGAGAACGCCACAAAGATACTCCTCGAGAAGGGCAACTCCAAGACACATTATTGTCAGATTCACCAAAGTTGAAATGAAAGAAAAAATGTTAAGGGCAGCCAGAGAGAAAGGACGGGTTACCCACAAAGGGAAACCCATCAGACTAACAGCTGATCTCTCAGCAGAAACTCTACAAGCCAGAAGAGAGTGGGGGCCGATATTCAACATTCTTAAAGAAAAGAATTTTCAACCCAGAATCTCCTATCCCGCCAAACTAAGCTTCATAAGTGAAGGAGAAATAAAACACTTTACAGACAAGCAAACGCTGAGTGATTTTGTCACCACCAGGCCTGCCCTCAAAGAGCTCCTGAAGGAAGCACTAAACATGGAAAGGAACAACCGGTACCAGCCACTGCAAAAACATGCCAAATTGTAAAGACCATCGAGACTAGGAAGAAACTATAGCAACTAACGAGCAAAATAACCAACTAACATCATAATGACAGGATCAGATTCCCACATAACAATATTAACGTTAAATGTAAATGGGCTAAATGCTCCAATCAAAAGACACAGACTGGCAAACTGGATAAGGAGTCAGGATCCATCAGTGTGCTGTATTCAGGAAACCCATCTCACGTGCAGAGACACACATAGACTCAAAATAAAGGGATGGAGGAAGATCTATCAAGCA
This sequence comes from Nomascus leucogenys, assembly GCF_006542625.1. Lineage (NCBI taxonomy): Eukaryota > Metazoa > Chordata > Mammalia > Primates > Hylobatidae > Nomascus > Nomascus leucogenys. The sequence goes on from NC_044383.1 coordinate 72,280,505, forward strand.
ACTGGAAAACAAAAAAAGGCAGGGGTTGCAATCCTAGTCTCTGATAAAATAGACTTTAAACCAACAAAGATCAAAAGAGACAAAGAAGGCCATTACATAATGGTAAAGGGATCAATTCATCAAGAAGAGCTAACTATCCTAAATATATATGCACCCAACACAGGAGCACCCAGATTCATAAAGCAAGTCCTGAGTGACCTACTAAGGGACTTAAACTCCCACACAATAATAATGGGAGATTTTAACACCCCACTGTCAGCATTAGACAGATCAACGAGACAGAAAGTTAACAAGGATATCCAGGAATTGAACTCAGCTCTACATAAAGTGGACCTAATAGACATCTACAGAACTCTCCACCCCAAGTCAACAGAATATACATTTTTTTCAGCACCACACCACACCTATTCCAAAATTGACCACATAGTTGGAAGTAAAGCTCTCCTCAGCAAATGTAAAAGAACAGAAATTATAACAAACTGTCTCTCAGACCACAGTGCAATCAAACTAGAACTCAGGATTAAGAAACTCACTCAAAACCGCTCTACTACATGGAAACTGAACAACCTGCTCCTGAATGACTATTGGGTACATAATGAAATGAAGGCAGAAATAAAGATGTTCTTTGAAACCAACGAGAACAAAGACACAACATACCAGAATCTCTGGGACACATTCAAAGCAGTGTGTAGAGGGAAATTTATAGCACTAAATGCCCACAAGAGAAAGCAGGAAAGATCCAAAATTGACACCCTAACATCACAATTAAAAGAACTAGAAAAGCAAGAGCAAACACATTCAAAAGCTAGCAGAAGGCTAGAAATAACTAAAATCAGAGCAGAATTGAAGGAAATAGAGACACAAAAAACCCTTCAAAAAATTAATGAATCCAGGAGCTGGTTTTTTGAAAAGATCAACAAAATTGATGGACCGCTAGCAAGACTAATAAAGAAGAAAAGAGAGAAGAATCAAATAGATGCAATAAAAAACGAAAAAGGGGATATCACCACTGATCCCACAGAAATACAATCTACCATCAGAGAATACTACAAACACCTCTATGCAAATAAACTAGAAAATCTAGAAGAAATGGATAAATTCCTCGACAAATACACCCTCCCAAGACTAAACCAGGAAGAAGTTGAATCTCTGAATAGACCAATAACAGGTTCTGAAATTGTGGCAATAATCAATAGCTTACCAACCAAAAAGAGTCCAGGACCTGATGGATTCACAGCCGAATTCTACCAGAGGTACAAGGAGGAGCTGGTACCATTCCTTCTGAAACTATTCCAATCTATAGAAAAAGAGGGAATCCTCCCTAACACATTTTATGAAGCCAGCATCGTCCTGATACCAAAACCTGGCAGAGACATAACCAAAAAAGAGAATTTCAGACCAATATCCTTGATGAACATTGATGCAAAAATCCTCAATAAAATACTGGCAAACCGAATCCAGCAGCACATCAAAAAGCTTATCCACCATGATCAAGTGGGCTTCATCCCTGGGATGCAAGGCTGGTTCAACATACGCAAATCAATAAATGTAATCCAACATATAAACAGAACCAAAGACAAAAACCACATGATTATCTCAATAGATGCAGAAAAGGCCTTAGACAAAATTCAACAACCCTTCATGCTAAAAACTCTCAATAAATTAGGTATTGATGGGACGTATCTCAAAATAATAAGAGCTATCTACGACAAACCCACAGCCAATATCATACTGAATGGGCAAAAACTGGAAGCATTCCCTCTGAAAACTGGCACAAGACAGGGATGCCCTCTCTCACCGCTCCTGTTCAACATAGTGCTGGAAGTTCTGGCCAGAGCAATCAGGCAGGAGAAGGAAATAAAAGGTATTCAATTAGGAAAAGAGGAAGTCAAATTGTCCCTGTTTGCAGATGACATGATTGTATATCTAGAAAACCCCATTGTCTCAGCCCCAAATCTCCTTAAGCTGATTAGCAACTTCAGCGAAGTCTCAGGATACAAAATTAATGTACAAAAATCACAAGCATTCTTGTACACCAATCACAGACAAACAGAGAGCCAAATCATGAGTGAACTCCCATTCACAATTGCTTCAAAGAGAATAAAATACCTAGGAATCCAACTTACAAGGGATGTGAAGGACCTCTTCAAGGAGAACTACAAACCACTGCTCAATGAAATAAAAGAGGATACAAACAAATGGAAGAACATTCCATGCTCATAGGTTGGAAGAATCAATATCGTGAAAATGGCCATACTGCCCAAGGTAATTGATAGATTCAATGCCATCCCCATCAAGCTACCAATGACTTTCTTCACAGAATTGGAAAAAACTACTTTAAAGTTCATATGGAACCAAAAAAGAGCCCGCATCGCCAAGTCAATCCTAAGCCAAAAGAACAAAGCTGGAGGCATCATGCTACCTGACTTTAAACTATACTACAAGGCTACAGTAACCAAAACAGCATGGTACTGGTACCACAACAGAGACATAGATCAATGGAACAGAACAGAGCCCTCAGAAATGATGCCGCATAGCTACAACTATCTGATCTTTGACAAACCTGACAAAAACAAGAAATGGGGAAAGGATTCCCTATTTAATAAATGGTGCTGGGAAAACTGGCTAGCCATATGTAGAAAGCTGCAACTGGATCCCTTCCTTACACCTTATACAAAAATTAATTCAAGATGGATTAAAGACTTATATGTTGACCTAAAACCATTAAAATCCTACAAGAAAACCTAGGCAATACCATTCAGGACATAGGCGTGGGCAAGGACTTCATGTCTAAAACACCAAAAGCAATGGCGACAAAAGCCAAAATCGACAAATGGGATCTCATTAAACTAAAGAGCTTCTGCACAGCAAAAGAAACTATCATCAGAATGAACAGGCAACCTACAGAATGGGAGAAAATTTTTGCAACCTACTCATCTGACAAAGGGCTAATATCCAGAATCTATAATGAACTCAAACAAATTTACAAGAAAAAAACAAACAACCCCATCAAAAAGTGGGCAGAGGACATGAACAGACACTTCTCAAAAGAAGACATTTATGCAGCCAGAAAACACATGAAGAAATGCTCATCATCACTGGCCATCAGAGAAATGCAAATCAAAACCACAGTGAGATACCGTCTCACACCAGTTAGAATGGCCATCATTAAAAAATCAGGAAACAACAGGTGCTGGAGAGGATGTGGAGAAATAGGAACACTTTTACACTGTTGGTGGGACTGTAAACTAGTTCAACCATTGTGGAAGTCAGTGTGGCGATTCCTCAGGGATCTCGAACTAGAAATACCATTTGACCCAGCCATCCCATTACTGGGTATATACCCAAAGGACTATAAATCATGCTGCTATAAAGACACATGCACACGTATGTTTATTGCGGCACTATTCACAATAGCAAAGAGCTGGAACCAACCCAAATGTCCAACAACGATAGACTGGATTAAGAAAATGTGGCACATATACACCATGGAATACTATGCAGCCATAAAAAATGATGAGTTCATGTCCTTTGTAGGGACATGGATGAAACTGGAAAACATCATTCTCAGTAAACTATCGCAAGGACAAAAAACCAAACACCGCATGTTCTCACTCATAGGTGGGAATTGAACAATGAGAACTCATGGACACAGGAAGGGGAACATCACACTCCGGGGACTGTTGTGGGGTGGGGGGAGGGGGGAGGGACAGCATTAGGAGATACACCTAATGCTAAATGACGAGTTAATGGGTGCAGGAAATCAACATGGCACATGGATACATATGTAACAAACCTGCACATTGTGCACATGTACCCTAAAACCCTAAAGTATAATAAAAAAAAAAAAAAAAAAAAAAGAAAAAAAAGAAATCTACCTGATGCTCTATTATACTGTGACTAAGCTGTCACTCAAACCACAAGACAAAGTCCTTCCCAATATTCCCTTCTTTTTCCATAGGCAGAGGAACCTGTCTTCATGGCAACCACAATGACATGGCCACGGAGAGTACTGCCAGGCTACCGCTGATGTTCACTTGAGGCTCAAGGGCCCTTCAGTCAGCTTGTGGTGAATGTTGCCAGGCCTAGGACTCACCCTTCAGGGAAGTAGTCCCCACTTTGGCCTACAGTAAGTCCAGAAATGCCATCCAAGAGCCAAGGCCTGGAAACAAGGACCCCAAGAGCCTGCTTGATGTTCTTTCCCACTGTGGATGAGCAGGTACCTAACTGCCAAGAAAAAATCCCCTTTACTTTTCCCTCTGCTGTTCTCAATCAGGAGTCTTTCACCATAGCCACCACCGCTAGGAATGTGTTGGGTCTCACCTGAAGCCAGCATGTCTCAGAGTCTCACTCAAGGCCCATTACATGTACTATCTGGGTATCACTGCTGGTTTTTCAGGGCCCAAGGGCTCCTTATTCAGCAGGTGAAAAATTCTGCCAGGACTTGGTTCTTCCCTTCAAGGCAGTGAGTTCCCTTCTTGTGCAGGCTGTGTCTAGAGAAGTCATCCAGGAGCCAGGGCCTCATGATTCTGCTCAATGCCCTATTCTACTGTGGCTGAGCTGGTGTATAATATACAAGACAAAGTCTTCTTTACTCTTTCCTCTGCTCTCCTCAAGCAGAAGGAAGAAGTCACTTTCATTGCTGTGAGTCACACTGCCTGGGGTTTGGGATGGGATAGTGCAAGCATTCCCTTAGTTTCCCCCGCTGGTATCTCACTAGTTCATATGTCCCCCAAGTCTACTTGCATCAAGCCCAGCAGAACACTAGGACTTGCCTAGGAATTGCAGTTCTTGTGTCCTAGATTTCCTTTGAAGTTTGTTTAGTAACCCAGAGCCCTTTAGCCCATGGTGTCGAGGCTTGCTGAAACTCAGGTTCCAGCAGCTGGGATGGACAATTCACCTTTGGCTAGGGCTGGCCTAAATACTCTCTCCATGAGCAAGCATTGGCTGAGTTCAGCATGGTTTTTCTGTGTCTTTATTTTTTCTTTTTTGTTTATTTTTCTTTGTCTTTATGTGGTCCCCCCCCGCCCTGGCCACCCCATGGTTTTTCTTTCTGCTATGGGAGGGCAGCACTGAGTTGAACACAAAGATCCACAGTTGCTGTGCTCTCTGTCCCCTAAGCATGCAGGCTATCTCCCTGTGTTAGGTGGCTGCTGTCATGGGATGGGGGAGAGGTGGCATCAGTGATCCAAGACCATCTTTCCTACCCTCTTCTGTGCCTCTTTCAGCAATATGAAGTTGATACCAGGTAGTATGAGCGGTCACTTGACTTTTGGTTCTTATGAAGGTGTTTTTTGTGTAGATAGTTGTTAAATTTGGTGTTCTTGCAAGGAGGAGTATCAGTGAAAGCTTCTATTTGACCATCTTGCTCCACCTTCCAAGGACTTCATAATTATTCTCCCATTCATCATGAATTTGTTTCTCTCTACCGGATTATCCTCATAAATATAAAAACATATTACATTTCCCATCTTAAACCAAACATTTCAAGACAAAACAAAAGAAAATACCTTTCTTGTCTTTACATCCCCTTCCTACTAACTTCTTATCTATCTTCTCTCTTTCATGGTTAGCTACATGAAAACACAGTTTCTGGTCAGAGTCTGTACTTTCTCACCTTACGGCCTTTCACCAACCCACTCAAGTTGGACTGCTGTTTTTCAGGTCACTGATGACTTTCATATTTCCGAATGGTTACACCCACCCCTAACTTTTTGCAGTGCTTAAGGCAAGAGTTCAAATGGAGAGCTATAAACATGTTACCAAGTGTTTAGAAGTTACAAATCAAGCTTTTAGACTGTTTAATAAAATGTGTCAATTTTTTTACCTTAACAAACATAACTTTATATTCACTATATGGTATTGAAAAAAAACTCGAAGTGTTTTTCCTACTTTTACTCACGCTCCACTTAACACAACACTTCTAACACCAGATGTGTGTGGGGTCTTTCCCTGCAGACCAACTAGTTCTCCAGTGGACACTAGCTGGGTGCTCAATAATTCAATTCAATTCTGACATTATTTGTGGATAATGTTAAATCCCAGAGGTTAGGGGCTGAGTTCCACAAGCCTGCTCTTGCTTCAGATGTGAATTGCAAGTACAATTGGCCTTCCATATCTCAGGTTCCACGTCTGAGGGTTCAATCAACCAGGGGTCAAAAATACTTAAAAAAACCCAATAAAAGCATACAAAGCACAATAATAAAAATACAAATAAAAACCAATACAGTCAACAGTTATTAACACAGTATTTATATTGTATTAGATATTATACAATCTCTCTAGATTGCTATTACTATTCCTATTAGTGTAGAGATAATCATCTCTAGACAAATCTAGAGATGATTTAAAGTATATGGGAGGATATGTATAGTTTATATGCAAATACTCCACAATTTTATATAAGAAACTTAAGCTTCCTTGGATTTTGACATCCATGGGTGTCCTGAAACCTATCTCCTTTGAGTGCCAAGGGACAACTGTAGTAGATTGTCACCCATACTTCTGTCAGACTGGCTGTAGATTGGCATTCCAATGACCCCCTCCTCAGGTTTGATTAATTTGCTAGAGTGGCTCACAGAACTCAGGGAAAAACTTTACTTACGTTTATATGGTTATTAATGAATGATACAGATGAATATCCAGAGGAGATAAATAGGACAAATCATGAGGAAAGGAGCCCAGAGCTTTCATCCTTTTTCTGGGTGCCAGCTATCTGGAAGCTCATCCAAACTCAGATTTTTAGGGTTTTTATGGAGACTCCATTATGCAGGTAAGATTGATTAAATCATTGGCTATTGGTGATCAGCTCAACTTTTTTTTTATTATTATTATACTCTAAGTTCTAGGGTACATGTATACAATGTGCATGTTTGATACATAGGTATACCTGTGCCATGTTGGTTTGCTGCACCCATCAACTCATCATTTACATTAGGGATTTCTCTAATGCTATCCCTCCCCCAACCCCCCACATCCTGACAGACCCTGGTGTGTGATGTTCCCCACCCTGTGTCCAAGTGATCTCATTGTTCATTTCCCACCTATGAGTAAGAACATGGAGTGTTTGGTTTTCTGTCCTTGTGATAGTTTGCTGAGAATGATGGTTTCCAGCTTCATCCATGTCCCTGCAAAGGACATGAACTCATCCTTTTTTATGGCTGAATAGTATTCCATGGTGTATATGTGCCACATTTGCTTTATCCAATCTATCATTGATGCACATTTGGGTTGGTTCCAAGTCTTTGCTATTGTGAATAGTGCCGCAATAAACATACATGTGCATGTGTTTTTATAGTAGCATGATTTATAATCCTATGGGTTTATACCCAGTAATGGAATTGGCCAGTGATGATGAGTATTTTTTTCATGTGTCTGTTGGCTGCATAGATGTCTTCTATTGAGAAGTGTCTGTTCATATACTTTGCCCACTTTTTGATGCAGTTGTTTGTTTTTCTCTTGTAAATTTGTGTGAGTTCTTTGTAGATTCTGGATATTAGCCCTTTGACAGATGGGTAGATTGCAAAATTTTTTTCCCATTCTGTAGCTCACCTGTTCACTCTGATGGTAGTTTCTTTTGTTGTGCAGAAGCATTTTAGTTTAATTAGATTCCATTTGTCAATTTTGGCTTTTGTTACCAGCGCTTTTGGTGTTTTAGTCATGAAGTCCTTGCCCATGCCTATGTCCTCAATGGTATTGCCTAGGTTTTCTTCCAGGGTTTTTATGGTTTTAGGTCTAACATTTAAGTCTTTAATCCATCTTGAATTAATTTTTGTATAAGGTGTAAGGACAGGATCCAGTTTCAGCTTTCTACATATGGCTATCCAGTTTTCCCAGCACCATTTATTAAATAGGGAATCCTTTCCCCATTTCTTGTTTTTGTCAGGTTTGTCAAAGATCAGATGGTTATAGATGTGTGGTGTTATTTCTGAGGCTTCTGTTCTGTTCCATTGGTCTATATATCTGTTTTGGTACCATTACCATGCCGTTTTGGTTACTGTAGCCTTGTAGTGTAGTTTGAAGTCAGGTAGCATGATGCCTCCAGCTTTGTTCTTTTGGCTTAGAATTGTCTTGGCAATGTGGGCTCTTTTTTGGTTCCATATGAGCTATAAAGTAGTTTTTTCCAATTCTGTGAAGAAAGTCATCAGTAGCTTGATGGGGATAGCATTGAATCTATAAATTACTTTGGACAGTATGGCCATTTTCACGATATTGATTCTTCCAACCCATGAGCATAGAATGTTCTTCCATTTGTTTGTGTTCTCTTTTATTTCATTGAGCAGTGGTTTGTAGTTCTCATTGAAGAGGTCCTTCACATCCCTTGTAAGCTGGATTCCTAGGTATTTTATTCTCTTTTTAGCAGTTGTGAATGGGAGTTCACTCATGATTTGGCTGTTTGTATGTTAATGTTGTATAGGAATGCTTGTGATTTTTGCACATTGATTTTTGTATCCTGAGACTTTACTGAAGTTGTTTATCAGCTTAAGGAGATTTTAGGCTGAGACGATGGGGTTTTCTCAATATACAATCATGTCATCCGCAAACAGGGACAATTTGACTTCCTCTTTTCCTAATTGAGTACCCTTTTCTTCTTTCTTGCCTGATTGCCCTGGCCAGAACTTCCAACACTATGTTGAATAGGACTGGTGAGAGAGGGCATCTCTGTCTTGTGCTGGTTTTCAAAGGAAATGCTTCCAGTTTTTGCCCATTCAGTATGATATTGGCTGTGGGTTTGTCATTAATAGCTCTTATTATTTTGAGATACATTCCATCAATACCTAGTTTATTGAGAGTTTTTAGCCTGAAGGGCTGTTGAATTTTATCAAGTGCCTTTTCTGCATCTATTGAGATAATGATGTGGTTTTTGTGATTAGTTCTGTTTATGTGATGGATTACTTTATTAATTTGCATATGTTGAACCAGCCTTGCATCCCAGAGATGAAGCCAACTTGATCATGTTGGATAAGCTTTTCGATGTGCTGCTTTATTGGGTTTGCCAGTATTTTATTGAGGATTTTCACATCGATATTCATCAGGGATATTGCTCTAAAATTCTCTTTTTTTGTGTGTCTCTGCCAGACTTTGGTATCAGGATGATGCTGGCCTCATAAAATGAGTTAGGGAGGATTCCCTCTTTTTCTATTGATTGGAATAGTTTCAGAAGGAATGGTACCAGCTCCTCCTTATACCTCTGGTAGAATTTGGCTGTGAATCCATCAGGTCCTGGACTCTTTTTTGTTGGTAAGCTATTGATTATTGCCACAATTTCAGAGCCTGTTATTGGTCTATTCAGAGATTCAACTTCTTTCTGGTTTAGTCTTGGGAGGGTGTATGTGTCTAGGAATTTATCCATTTCTTCTAGATTTTCTAGTTTATTTGCATAGAGGTGTTTGTAGTATTCTCTGATGGTAGTTTGTATTTCTGTGGGATCAGTGGTGATATCCCCTTTATCATTTTTTATTGCATCTATTTGATTCTTCTCTCTTTTCTTCTTTATTTGTCTTGCTAGTGGTCTATCCATTTTGTCGATCTTTTCAAAAAACCAGCTCCTGAATTCAGTAATTTTTTGAAGGGTTTTTTGTGTCTCTATTTCCTTCAGTTCTGCTCTGATTTTAGTTATTTCTTGCCTTCTGCTAGCTTTTGAATGTGTTTGCTCTTGCTTCTCTAGTTTTTTTAATTGTGATGTTAGGGTGTCAATTTTGGATCTTTCCTGCTTTCTCTTGTGGGCATTTAGTGCTATTAATTTCCCGCTACACACTGCTTTAAATGTGTCCCAGATATTCTGGTACATTGTGTCTTGTTCTCATTGCTTTCAAAGAACATCTTTATTTCTGCCTTCATTTCGTTATTTACCCAGTGGTCATTCAGGAGCAAGTTGTTCAGTTTTCATGTAGTTGTGTGCGGTTTTGAGTGAGTTTCTTAATCTTGAGTTCTAATTTGATTTCACTGTGGTCTGAGAGACAGTTTGTTGTGATTTCTGTTCTTTTACATTTGCCGAGGAGTGCTTTACTTCCAATTATCTGGTCAATTTTTGAATAAGTGTGATGTGATGCTGATTAGAATGTATATTCTGTTGATTTGTGGTGGAGAGTTCTGTAAATGTCTATTAGGTCTTCTTTGTGCAGAGCTGAGTTCAGGTCCTTGATATCCTTGTTAAACTTCTGTCTTGTTGCTCTGTCTAATATTCACAGTGGGGTGTTAAAGTCTCCCACTATTATTGTGTGGGAGTCTAAGTCTGTTTCTAGGTCTCTAAGAACTTGCTTTATGGATCTGGGTGCTCCTGTATTGGGTGCATGTGTATTTAGGATAGTTAGCTCTTCTTGTTGAATTGATCCCTTGACCATTATGTAATGGCCTTCTTTGTCTCTTTTGATCTTTGTTGGTTTAAAGTCTGTTTTATCAGAGACTAGGATTGCAACCCCTGCCTTTTTTTTGGTTTCCATTTGCTTGGTAGATCTTTCTCCATCCCTTTATTTTGAGCCTATGTGCATCTTTGCACGTGAGATGGGTCTCCTTAATACAGCACACTGATGGGTCTTGAGTCTTTATCCAATTTACCAGTCTGTGTCTTTTATTTGGGGCATTTAACCCATTAGATTTAATGTTGTTACATGTGAATTTGATCCTTTCATTGTGATGTTCGCTGGTTATTTTTCCTGTTAATTGATCCAGTTTCTTCATAGCATCGATGCTCTTTACAATTTGGCCTGTTTTTGCAGTGGCTGGTAGCAGTTATTTCTTTTCTTGTTTAGTGCTTTCTTTAGCAGCTCTTGTAAGGCTGGCCTGGTGATGACAAAAATCTCTCAGCATTTTCTTGTCTGTAAAGGACTTTATTTCTCCTTTACTTATGAAGCTTAGTTTGGCTGGATATGAAATTCTGGGTTGAAAATTCTTTTCTTTCAGAATGTTGAATATTGGCCCCCACTCTCTTCTGGCTTGTAGGGTTTCTGCAGAGAAATCTGCGGTTAGTCTGATGGGCTTCCTTTTGTGGGTAACTCAACCTTTGTCTCTCACTGCCCTTAACAGTTTTTCCTTCATTTCAACATTGGTGAATCTGACAATTATGTGTCTTGAGGTTGCTCTTCTTGAATAGTATCTTTGTGGTGTTCTCTGTATTTCCTGAATTTGAATGTTGGCCTGCCTTGGTAATTTGGGGACGTTCTCCTGGATAATGTCCTGAAGAGTGTTTTTCAACCTGTTTCCGTTCTCCCTATCACTTTCAGGTACACCGATCAAATGTAGATTTGGTCTTTTCACATAATCCCATATTTTTTGGAGGCCTTATTTATTTCTTTTTGCTCTTTTTTCTCTAACCTTGTTTTCTTGCTTTATTTCATTAATTTGATCTTCAATAACTGATATCCTTTCTTCCACTTGAACAAATTGGCTATTGAAGCTTGTGCATGCATCACGAAGTTTTTGTACCATGATTTTCAGCTCCATCACATCATTTAAGGTCTTCTCTACACTGTTTATTCTAGTTAGCCATTCGTCTAATCTTTTTTCAAGGTTTTTAGCTTCCTTGCATTGGGTTGGAACATGCTTCTTTAGCTCAGAGAAGTTTGTTATTACCAACCTTCTGAAGCCTACTTCTGTCAACTTGTCAAAGTCATTCTCCATCCAGCTTTGTTCCATTGCTGTTGAGGAGCTGCGATCCTTTGGAGGAGTGGAGGTGCTCTGATATTTAGAATTTTCAGCTTTTCTGCTCTGTTTTCTCCCCACCTTTGTGGTTTTATCTATCTTTGATCTTTGACATTGGTGACCTGCAGATGGGGTTTTGACGTAGATGACCTTTTGGTTGATGTTGATGCTATTCCTTTCTGTTTGTTAGTTTTTCTTCTAACAAACATCTAACCTGACTTCTAACAGTCAGGTCCTTCAGCTGCAGGTCTGTTGGAGTTTGCTGGAGTTCCACTCCAGACCCTGTTTGCCTGGCTATCACCAGCAGAAGCTGCAGAACAGCAAATACTGCAGAACAGCAAATATTGCTACCTGATCCTTCCTCTGGAAGCTTCGTCCCAGAGAGGCAGCTGCCTATATGAGGTGTCTGTTGGCCCCTATTGGGAGGTGTCTCCCAGTTAGGCTACAATGGGGCCAGGGACCCACTTGAGGAGGCAGTCTGCCCACTCTCAGAGCTCAAATCCCATGCTGGGAGAACCACTGCTCTCTTCAGAGCTGTCAGACAGGGATGTTTAAGTCTGCAGAAGTTGTCTGCTGCCTTTTGTTCAGCTATGCCCTGCCCACAGAGTTGGGGTCTCGAGGCAGTAGGCCTTGTTGAGCTGCGGTGAGCTCTGCCCAGTTCGAGCTTCCAGTCTGCTTTGTTTACCTACTCAGGCCTCAGCAATTGTGGACGCCCCACCCCCAGCCAGGCTGCCATCTTGCAGATTGATCTCAGACTGCTGTGCTAACAGTGAACAAGAGTCCGTGGGTGTGGGAGCCACGAAGCCAGGCACAGGAGAGAATCACCTTGTCTGCTGGTTCCTACGACCTTGGGAAAAGCATGGCATTTGGGCAGGAGTGTCCTGTTTTTCCAGGTAGTCTGTCAGCTTCCCTTTGCTAGGCTAGGGAAATCCCCAAACCCCTTGTGCTTCCCAGGTAAGGCGCTGCCCCGCCCTGCTTCAGCTTGCCCTCCATGAGCTGCACCCACTGTCCAACCAGTCCCAGTGAGATGAACCAGGTACCTAAGTTGGAAATGCAGAAATCACCCATCTTCTGCATCAATCATGCTGGGAGCTGCAGACTGGGGCCGTTTCTATTCAGTCCCTCTGTGTTGATCAGCTCAACTTTTAACCCTTCTCCCCTCTTCTAAGGTTTTAGGGGGGCATGAAAGTTGTTATGCCTAATCAAGCCTTGATCTTTTCAGCCACTGACCTTCATTCTGAGGTTATATGCTCCCTTCCCACTGGCACTAACCACCTCATGAACATAAAAAACACACTGTCATTTTTCAGGGGATTCAAGGATTTTAGAAGATGTATGCCCAGGCATGAAGACCAAATAAGCATATGCCACAATATCACAATGACCTAGAAGGTCAGGTTTGAATTTTGAAATCTCAAACTCTTCAGAGTTTCTTGCTACAACGTGGCAGCATAAGACAAATATCTCCTGACACCTGGCCTATAATTTATTCTCTTCTCTTGATATCTTGTATTTTGTATCTGTATCTTGCACTTTGTATTGGGTTTAACAGTATTCCTTCAAAAGATATGTCCAAGTCTTAGCTCCTGGCACTTGTGAATGTGATCTTATTTGGGATTAGGGTCTTTGTGGATGTAAGTAAATTAAGGATCTTAGATGAGATCATCCTGGAGTATGAGTGAGCCATAAATCCAATGACTGCTGTTTTTACAATATAAAGGAGAGGGAGATATGACACAGTGACATGGCAAGAAGGACATGTGAAGGCAGAGGCAGAAATTGGGGTTATGTATCTATTATACAAGAAATGCTGAGGATTTCTGGAAGCATCAGAAGCTGGGACATAGGCACAGAACAGTGTCTTAGTTCATTTTCTATTGCTTATAACAGACTACTGGAAACTGGGTAATTTATAAAGAGGAATTCATTTCTTACAGTTATAGAGGCAGAGAAGTCTAAAGTTGAGTGGCCATCTCTGTTGATGTCCTTCTGGTTGATGAGGACCCTCTTCAGTGTCCAGAGATGGTGCAGGACATCACATGGTAAGGGGGCTAAGTGTGATAGTTCAGGTCTCTCTTGCTTTTAAAAATGAAGCCATCAGTCCCATTCCTATGGTAACCCATTAATCCATTAACCCATTGATATGGTTTGGCTCTGTGTTCCCACCAAAATCTCATCTCGAATTGTAATTTCCACATGTTGAGGGAGGAACATGGGTGGGAGCTAATTGGATTATTGGGGTGGTTCCCTCCATGCTGTTCTCATGATAGTCAATGAGTTCTCACAAGAGCAGATGGCTTTAAAGTGTGGTAAGTTTCTTTTGCCCTCTGTCTCTCTCTCCCTCTCTTGCCTGCAGCCGTGTAAGATGTGCCTTGCTTCCTCTTTGCCTTCTGCCATAATTGTCGGTTTTCTGAGACCTCTCCAGTCATGTGGAACTGTGAGTCAGTTAAACCTCTTTTTAAAAAATCAATTACCCAGTCTCAGGTAGGATCTTTATAGCAGTGTGAAAACAAATGAATACACCCAGTAATCCATGAATGAATTAATCCACTCGTGGGCAGAGCCTTCATGACCCAACAACTTAAATGTTTCACTTCTCAAAAATGCAACATTGGGGATTAAGTTTCTTTTCTTTTCTCTTCCTTTTCTTCTCTCTCTTTTTCCTTTCCTTTTCTTTGAGTAAGGGTCTTGCTTTGTAACCCAGGCTGGAGTGCAGTGCCATGATCACGGTTCACTGAAACCTTTATCTCCAAAGCTTAAGCAATCATCCCACCTCAACCTCCTGAGTAGCTGGAACTACAGGTGTAGGACACCGCACTTGACCATTTAATTTTTTTTGTAGAGATGGGGTCTCACTGTATTGCCAGTCTGGTCTTGAACTGCTTATCTCAAGTGGTCCTCTTGCCACAGGCTCCCAAAGTGCTGGGATTACAGGCATAAGCTACCATGACTGGTGGACAGTAAGTTCCAATGTGAGTTTTGCATGGCACAGACATTTAAAACATAGCAAATAGATCTTTCCTCAGAGCCTTCAGAAGGAATCAACCCTGCCAATACCCTAATTTTGAACTTTTGGTCTCCAGAAATTTGGGAAAATAAATTTTTGTTGTTGTAAGCCACCAAGTTTGTGGTAATTTGTTTTGGAAGCCCTCGGGAAAAAGACACTCTTGAAACAGCCTTGCATGTACAAGAATGGACTCCTCAGCTCAGGCATCACAACTGTGACCTCACCCCATGAAATCAGTTGTCCTTTGGTTACCCCTTAGGCCAACAGATGTGTACACCAGCTCAGTCACCTGTCAAAACAGACCTGAGGAATAGGCCCATTTTGGTCCTTTCAGGCTGCTATAACAAATGTTCTTAATCTAGGTAATTTATAAATAGCAGAAATTTATTGCTCACAGTTCTGGAGGTTGTGAAGTCCAAAATCAAGACACTAGCAGATTGATGTCTGGTAAGAAATAGCCCTCTCTGCTTCTAAGATTGTACCTTCTTACTATGTACTCATATGACAGAAGAGATGAACAAGAATCCATGGGTCTTTTTTCTAAGGGAATTCATCCCATTTATGAGGGCTCTATCCATGTGGCTTAATCACCTTCCAAAGACCCCATTTCTTAATACTACTGCATTAGGAATTAGGTTTTAACATATGAATTTTGGGGGACACAAACATTCAGACAATAGCAAGGCTCAAGCAGGCTTGAAAGTGGCTTGAGGCCATTGAGACAGGGAGTTCTGGGTATGCATATATAATCTTGAAGGATGCAGGTTCTGATTGGTACCTCCCTTTGGCCTTGTGGAATCCTTGCCCCATAGACAGCTGAAGGAGTATCAGAGTGGAACTTGCCAAAAGCTCCTTGCTTAGTTCTAAGAGTGTGTGTTTGTTAATTTTATATGTCAACTTGACTGGGCTAAGGAATGCCCAGATAGCTGGCAGAAAATTATTTCTGGGCATGTCTGCAAAGATGTTTCCAGAAGAGATTAGCATTTAAATTAGTCTAATAAGTAAAGCAGATCTACCCTCACAAATATGGTTGGTCATCATCCAATCCATTAAGGGCCTGCCTAGAACACAATGTGGAGGAAGGACAAATTTACCCTTTCTGTTTGAGCTGAACCGTTCATTTTTTCCGATTCTCAGACATAGTGCTTCTGGTTTATGGGCCTTCAGACTCATACTGGGATTTATATTATTGGCTCCATTGGTTCTCCAGCCTTTTGGCTTTGAGTAGAACTGGCTTTCCTGGGCTTCCAGTGTGTTGATAGCAGATTGTGGGACTTCTCAGTCTCCATAATCATTTGAGCCAATCCCTCATTATAAATCTATTTCTATATATCTATATATGTCATATTGGCTGTGTTTCTCTAGAAAACCCTGATAAATACAAGGTGGTACTGCTAATGGTTTCTTTCTGTCTGGGTTATCTAACTTCTTAGCAGAATTTTATTCAGTTAATCACTATCTCCTCCTCTCTTCTCTGAAACACTTTTCTCATTTGGTGCCTGTAGTCTCTCGCTCTCCTAGTGTTATTGCCACCTTCTTGGCCACTCTTTTCAGTTTTCTTTGCTGGTTGTTCTTCTTTAAATGTTGGAGTGCCCTACTTCTTTCTGTAGCTATACTCTATCTTTAGTATTCTCTTTTCTTTCTTTCTTTTTTTTTTTTTAGGGAGGTTCTCATTCTCTTGCCCAGGCTGGAGTGTAGTGGCATGATGTTGGCTCACTGCAACCTCAACCTCCTGAACCTCCTGTGTTCAAGTGATCCTCCTGCCTCAGCCTCTTGTGTAGCTGAAATTACAGGCATGTGTCACCATACCTGACTAATTTCTGTATTTTTAGTAGAGATGAGGTTTCACCATGTTGGCCAGGCTGGTCTCAAACGACTGACCTGGAGGTGATTTGCCTGCCTCGGCCTCTCAAAGTGCTGGGATTACAGGTATGAGCCATCGTGCCCAGCCTCCTTCCTTCTTTCTTTTTAATTTTAAAATGAAAACAAGTTTATTAAGAAAGTAAAGAAATAAAGTAACGGGTACTCCATAGCCAGAGCAGCAGCATGGGCGGCCTGACTGGGTATACTTATTTTTTGATCATAGGGCTCGATTATTCATGAGTTTTCCAGGAAAATTGTGGGTAGTTCCTAGAGCTGAGGGTTCTTCTTCTTTTTAGACCATAAAGGTTAACTTCCTGACATTTCCATGGCATTTATAAACTGTCATAGTGTGGGTGGGAGTGTCTTTTAGCATGCTAATGCATTATAATTAACATATAATGAGTAGTGAGGATGACTAGGTCACTTTCATTGACATCTTAGTTTTGGTGGGTTTTGGCAGGCTTCTTTACTACATCCTGTTTTGTCAGCAAAGTCTTTGTGACTTATATCGTGTACTGACCTCCTATCTCATCCTGTGACTAAGAATGCCTAACCTCCTGGGAATGCAGCCCAGTAGGTCTCAGGCTTATTTTATCCAGACTAATATGGTTTGGCTCTGTATCCCCATCCAAATTTTATGTCAAATTGTAATTTCCAATGTTGGGGGAGGCACCTGGTGGGAGGTGACTGGATTTTGGGGGTGGATTTCCCCCTTTCTGTTTTTATGGTAGTGAGTGAGCTCTCATGAGATATGGTTGTTTGAAAGTGTGTAGAACTTTCCCTTTCACTCTGTTTTCCTCCTGCTCTGGCCATGTGAAGATGTGCCTTTCTTCCCCTTCACCTTCCACCATGATTGTAATTTTTCTGGGGCCTCCCCAGCCATTCAGAACTGTGAGTCAATTAAATCTCTTTTCTTTATAAATGACCCAGTTTCAGGTATGTCTTTATAGCAGTGTGAGACTCAACTAAAACACAGCCTCTATTCAAGATGGAGCCACTCTGGATGGAATGCCTCTGACATATTTCCCCTCTCCCTTTTAAAGGGGACCCTTAATTCTAAGGGTTGCAGAAGGATGAAGATCCATCTTCTATAACTTCTTCAGACTGAATAGAGATGATGATATTTTTGCCTATTGGGGTATCTTGTATTCAGTGTAGAGAGGAGCTCAGTCTGAAAGCGTCAATATGGTGAGGGCCATCTATAACTCTGAGTTCTGATCAAAGGTGATATCCATCCCTCTTGT
Source organism: Nomascus leucogenys (assembly GCF_006542625.1). Lineage (NCBI taxonomy): Eukaryota > Metazoa > Chordata > Mammalia > Primates > Hylobatidae > Nomascus > Nomascus leucogenys. The sequence continues at coordinate 72,298,259 of NC_044383.1, forward strand.
TTATTCTGAGCTGAAACCAAAGTTCACTGGTTAGTTCAAAGGAATAAGCAGGGTCAGTTGCAGGTCAAGAACTCTATACAGCAGGGGTTCCCAATCCCTGGGCCATGGACTGATACCAGTCTTTGGACTGTTAGGAAATGGGCTGCACAGTAGGTGGTGAGTGGTGAGCATGTGAGCAAAGCTTCATGTTTATTTACTGTTGCTCCCCATCACTTGCATAACTGCCAGAGCTCTGCCTCTTGTCAGACGAGTGGTGGCATTAGACTCTCATAGAATTGTGAGCCTTGTTGTGAACTGCACATATGAGGGATCTAGGTTGCGTGCTCCTTATGAGAATCCAATGCCTGATGATCTGTCAGTGTCTCCCATCATCCCCAGATGGGACTGTCTGGTTGCAGGAAAACAAGCTCAGGGCTCCCACTGATTCAACATTATGGTGAGTTGTATAATTATTTCATGATATTATATGTTACAATGTAATAACAATAGAAATAAAGTGCACAATAAAGTTAATGTGCTTGAATCATCGTGAATCCTCACACCCCACCCCAGTGAAAAAGTAGTCTTCCACGAAACCGATAACTGTTGCCAAAATTATTGGTGACCACTGCTGTACAGGGACTGTGTAGACAAAATATGAGGCCAGTTTTCCAAGCAGGATTTTATCGGCTCTCTGAGTAAAATTTGATTCCTTAAAAGTGTCTGTATCTAAAAGCCTTGGTAAGAAAACCAGTGTCTCAAATTGTGTCCCAAAGTGTCACCAATTGTTGGCTAATTGGTGCTGCAGTCAATTTCCTTGGGGTTGGGGGGTCTCTTTAGTATAATCCCTTTGTGGTTCATCAGGAAGATGTTACTGGAAAAGGGTCTGATCTAGACCCCAAGAGAGGGTTCTTGGACCTCACACAAGAAAGAATTTGGGGGAAGTCCATAGAGTAAGGTGAAACCAAGTTTGTTAAGAAAGTAAAGGGATCAAAGAATGGCTATTCCACAGGCAGGACAGGCTATCTTTAGTATTTTCATTCAGTTTTCTTTAAATGCTCATGTCTATCAAATTTGTATCTTTAGCTCAGCCCTCTCCTGAACTCCTGATTTTTGTATTCAATTATGTTTTATGTCTCCACTTGGAGAATCTAGTAGGCTTCTAAGAATTCACATATCCAAAAGCACTCTTCAGTACCCCTAAATTTGTACCTCCACCAGGATTCTCAATCTCCATTAATGTACTTTCACCTATCCCATTGATCAGGGTAAAAATCTTGGAGGTGTTCTTGAGTCTCCATTTTCTCTTACTCTCTGCATCCAATTTGTTGGCAAATTATCAGTTGGGTTTCTAAAATACATCCTAAATCTGACAACTTATTTTCATCTTCATTTTTATTAATTTAAACCTTGGCCAAGCCAGAGACTGGGTTTCTCCCTAGTCTTGTGTGCACACAGTTTTGCACACAGGACAAATGGAAGTAATAAATAAAATATGTAAACCAGATAATATCACTCTTCAGCTAAAGCCTTAATTGGCATCCTGTTGTGCTTTGAATAAAATCCCAAATCCTCTCTATGGCCTCTGCGACTTGCCCTTGCTCACCTCAGTCTTCATCCCCACCACTCTTCCCCTTGCTCTCTATAGTCCAGCCACACTGACACTCTTGCATTCTCAAACATGCCAAGCTTAATTCTGCCTCAGAGACTTCTATGATTCTGATTCTCTCTTCTCAGACCTCAGATGTTTGCATTCTGGGTCCCCTCATTTTTGAGGTCTCTGCATTCTGTTCTCCTATTTAAAATAGACATGTAATTACCCAGCTAACTCTCTATCCAATTACCTTGTTTTAATTTTTTCATAGTACTCATCTCTGAGCTCCATAGGGTGGAAATTGTATGTTTTGTTATAGTGTCTTCAGCACCAAGAACTGTGTCTGTCAGAGAGATAGTTGGTACTCAATAAACATTTGTGGGGTTAATGAATGTAAAGGATAAAATTTCTCATCTTTGGAGTAGGTTATTTTTATATGTAAATAATAATACAAAATAGAAAGTGGCAAATTTTTGTAGGAGAGCCAGACGTAAAATGCTATGAGTGTTTAGGGGCAAAAATTAGTATTATATGGTGATCTCAAGGAAGTCTTTCAGAAAGTCAAATTTGAGTTGGGTTTATACAAAGGAGACACTTCAGAGATGGAGAGGAAAAGGCATTCTGAGTAATATGCTATTATAAGCAAGATCTAGAGATGGAAAGCTTAGAGTGCATGTGGAGAAGAGGAAGTTGTTTTGATTGAAGGACAAGGGAAGAGCAAGTGTGGAAAACAAAGTTGTGATATCTATTAGGGTCAGTCTTTGGAGTACTTGTACGATTACTGGAGAACATGGTGTTCATTCTTTAAGCAATGGGGAAGGGTTTGTGTAGGAGAGTAACATAATTGGAGCCGGGGAGTCTGGAAGGTCTCTGGGAATTATGTATGAATGGATTGCAGCAAGGAGAGGTGGTATGCAGGTGGTATGTTAGAGGAGTTAATTATATGACCAGTATACTTTTCCAAATGGGAGGTTTTGAGGTGCTGGACTCTGAGTGAGAGAGGTGGCAGAGAGAATGGAGAGGGAAGCAGGAGTGTGATAGAGGTGGTAAAAGCAGAATCAGTAGACTCGACAGCTAATTGGTCTTACAAACTGTGACATTCCTCCTCTTTCTGTTTTAGTATTTATTTTACTGCTAATTGCTATTAGCTGTAGCATTAATCTTAGTAATTGCAATTATTTGAATGTTTGATAAAAGTTATTATGTTAATGTTCACAATTTTGTAATCAGTTTTGTCAAAAGTCTTAAAAGCTAAGTAGCAGATGCCTGCTTTCAGAGGATAATAATGGATCACCACATGCTAGGTACAATTACAAAGTTAAAATTGCTCTCACGCTGTACATTTATGAGGACAATAATCCCTTGGGATGCTATTTAAAATAGACAGCGCCAAATCCTATCCTCAGGCTGAATTAATGAGTCTCCTGAACTGTGAATGCTTGTCAATTGGCAGAATTTAAATCTCATCAAATACAGTGGAAGGCTTTCCATGCACACTATATTTTCTTCCATGAGAAATAAATTTATATAATTATATTATGCAAGAGCAATAGATTTCTCTCTTTCTCTCTCTCTCCGTGTGTGTGTATTTGGATGCACTGATATGTTTACTGTCACCAATGAACAGGAACCCATTTTACAGGTAACCCATGTACAGTAAAGTCTGATAATATATTATTGCTTGGAATTGAGTGTTGAATCTACAGTGTAATTAAATACATGTCTTAATACACTATATTCATGGGGGTTCTATTTCTTTGAAACTCTTCTTGGTTTCTTTATATAAAAAGGTGAGTTGTCAACATATTAAAAAAGTAATGAATTATAAACACATTAAAATAACTGTGACTTCATTTCATGTATTCTGATTTCCATGCATATTTTAATTCTGTATCCCAGTCACTTGGTCATATCAGATAACATGGAAATTCCAGTGCCTGGATCTATATACAGCTGTTGTATTTGAGTAAGTGAAAGTTATTATATTTTCATTTAAGATTTGCATTTTAGATATTTGTGGCTGTTTGTGCAGACTCTGTTGCCAGACTGCTTGGGTTTAGCTTTAGGTAATACACCTGACTTCTATGTGCTTTAAGTTCCTCATCTGTAAAATGGGAATGATAATTATACCGACCTGTCAGAATTATTATGAAGGATTAAATGAATTAATTTGTGTGTGGCCCAACACATAGTGAAAACTTAGTCGATGTTAGCTGTTATTACTGATGTCAAATATACATGCATTGCTATTGAAATTAAAGTTAATATCTGTAAATGCTAAATTATGATTCAGTGATTAATATACTTTTATAACTTCAGTACTAGCTAGAAGTGAGAGTTCTTTTCCAAATATTTCCATAGTATTTTCTGCTTTGAAGAACAAAGGATATTATGTACTATGTGGATATTTTCCCTAATTATAAGTAGTAAGTAAAAATTATACAGCTCAATTTAACTGCCTTTGAATGTCTATTGGCATTTATATTGGTGAATGTAATAGGCAAATAACATATGATGTTGAACTGGTAAATAATGACACATTCAATTCAATGACACATTTGCTAATAACTATTAGCAATTGCACTAACTGTATACCAATAATCTGAAAGGTATAATAAAATCTATTATTTTTATAGTCATAATTCAATTATTAGTCTTACATTTATCAATATTTATCATAAACTCTCATAATAAAAAATAGAATAGAGGCAGGAAAATTTTTGTACTCCCTTCAGCCATATTTTCCCTGTATTTAAAAAAGAAAGAGAAATTTCAAACAAAAACAAGAAGCCAAAGCAAACATACCACTCATCCCTGATAACTACTGCCATTTTCAGACATCTTGAGTTTTTTTTTCCCTTTGGTGGCAAATTCTTCTGATGCATAGTTTATACATCTTGAACATATTGATCACACTAGAACACATTTACATACTGTTTTCATTCCCATTCTGTACTGTGTCAGCACTCAACAAAAATGACTGTATTCTCTTGTTTCCCCAGTCCTTGGCCATATCCTCATTATCTTCCTACACTTCCTAATAATGGATATTCCTTATGCCTATCACTTGGGTCACATCTCTTCCCTTTTTTCTCTAACTAAATTAATTCTTTTAGATATATTATCTATACTTTTAAATTTTAATTAGGTGCTTGTTATTCACATTTTTTATCATTAGTTCTAACTTCTGCCATTATCTATGAGACATCCTGGGGATGCCATAACAAAGCACCACATGTTAAATGGCTTAAAATAACAGAAATGTACTCTGACAATTCTGGAGGTCAGAAGTCCAAAATAAATGTGTCAGCAGGGCTGCACTCCCTCACAGGCTCCCAAGGCTCTAGAGGAAAAATCCTTCCTTGTCTCTTCCACTTCTGGTGGCTTACAGCCAGTTCCTGGCTTCCTTGGCATGTGGCCACCTTACTCCAGTCTCTGCCTCTGTCTTCATATCACCGGTCCTCTGTCTGTCTTCTCCTTTTCTGCCTGTCTCTTCTGTGTGTCTCTCTCTTATAAGGACATTCAACATTGAATTTAGGGCTCACCTGGATAATTCAGGCTATCTCTTCATCTCAAGATTGAGCTCTCACTTAAGTTACATATGCAGAGATTCTTTTACCAAAGAGGATAATCTGCAAGTTCTAGAAACTGGACATGGGCATATCTTTTTGAGGGCTACTATTCAACCCACTACACAAGGTGTAAGAAAAACACTGCATAATCAGATGAGGAATGACAACCTATACCAGATCTATTGTTGAGTATTAGTGGGAGGTTGGGGGCTGGTGTGTGGTACGCTGGAGTGCATGTGCCCTGTCTAACATGTCCAGCTCCTCCTCAGCTCTGGCTGACTGCTGACAGGCAGACCTACTGTTGCCAGATCTTCTGATATCCCCAGAGAAGCTGGAAATTCAGCTTTTTATGTGTTGGCAACTAATTAAAATTTAAAAACCCGCACAGAGTAAGTAACACTATGGGGAGAGCAAAACTGTCTGTGGGTCAGATGCAGCAAGCTGACAGTTTGTGAACTCTTGTCTACAGTCTGAGGTTCAGAGAGCAGCCTTAATGAAAACAGCAGAGAACTTTCACCCTAGAGATGAGAGAGGTGGTGAGTCTAATGCCATCTGAGATAGGAAGAAAGATGCTAATATTAACTTTGGCCACTCTCTGCTGTTTTAATTCAATGAGAAGCTCAAATAATTTTTAAATCTGAAAGATCAGTTTCTTGTTGATATCCTCTTATAAAATTTTAAAGTTGAGAATTGTGCAACAATGTTTTTTATGGCTTAATAGTGTGTGCCAATTTTTGGAAGGCGGTCAGAAACTTCTTCCTTATGTGCCAGTCAAACTTGACTTTCTGGCCTGATTCTTTTTCTACATTTTTTTTTTTTTTGTAGCAGAGTAAATATTACTATGACTTAGTGTCCCAGCGATACTGAAATATATGCAGCACCATGAATATGCTGTGCAATCTTTTATCTCCAACCCTTTGTACCATTTGATCCTGTTAGCACACGCTCAATTAAATTCCTACTGGTTCAGTTTAGATATAACTATCCACCAGTCTTTCTTAAGCCCCTAAGGCTGTATTGGGTGCCCTCTTACTAAACTCTGGAATAATGGCTCTCAGTGAGGCAGTACTGCCTCCTGTGGGGGATAGTCTGAAAATTAATGGAGACTTTTGTGCTTATCACAATGATTGAGGGTGTTACTGGAATTTTGTGGAGGAGGGACCAGTATGCTAATGTCATGTAATTCAAGAACAGTATCATACAATAAAGAATTGTCTCTCCAGGTGTTTACACAGATGAAAATAAGAAATAAAGAGAATTGCCTGCATTCACATAACTTGTTAAAATTTGCACAAATTTGTGGGGTACAAATGCAATTTTGTTACATGCATAGATTGTGTAGTGGTCAAGTAAGGACTTTTAGAGTATCCATCACCTGAATAACATACACTGTTCCCATTAAGTAATTTCCCATCATCTACCCCCAGCCCACTCCCCTTTCTAAGTCTCTGTTGTCTGTCATTTCACTTTCTACATCAAAGTATACACATTTTTAGTACCCATTTATGAGTGAGAACATGTGATATTGCACTTTCTGTGTCTAGCTTGTTTCACTTAACACAATTACTTTTATTAATAGTTCTATCCATGTTGCTACAAAAAACATGGTTTCATTTTTTTGGCTGAATAATATTTCATTGTGTGTATATACCACATTTTCTTTTCTAATCATCCATTGATGGACACTTAAGTTGATCCTGTATCTTTGCTATTGTGAGTAGTGCTGGGATAAACACATGAGTGCAGGTAGCTTTTTGATATATTGATTTTTTTCCTTTGGGTAGATACCCAGTACTGGGATTGCTGGGTTGAATGGTAGTTCTATTTTTAGTTCTTTGTGAAATCTCCATACTGTTTTCCATAGACATTGTACTAATTTACATTCTTTTGTGGATGAAAGCTTGCTCACTTAAATTGTGTGCTGCCTGGGTAAGGTACATCACCTGGAAGGGGTTGTGTTCTGAGGAAAAAGTGATGGGAGCAAAGACTGTATTTGACTTCTCTCCCCACAGGGTTATACATGGCAGAAAGGTCACATTTGGGGAGCTGGGGCGTACGAAGCCTGCCTCTGTGTATGGCCCAGCTGTTGAGGAACTAGGAAGCAACCACTGATGTTGTGCCTCTTCTGTAGACTATGTGGATTTGTTTTCCTTGAATAAGTTCACCTCATGAGGTAACCTCATGAGACTGAGCCAGATCCACTTAGCTAAGCCCCTCCCAGAGTCCTGACAGACAGAAAGTGTGAGATAAATAAATGTCTGTTGTTTCAGGCTGCTTAATTTTGGGACAATTTGTAACATAGCAATAGATAACCAATACATACTGGTTAACAATTCTGTATGTTTTTCCTGTTCAAATTGCTGGTGCACTTTCTGTTTCTTGACTGATATGAACATGGAAATAAACATAAAGGAAATTTTAAAAAGAATAATATGGTTTACTGGGAGGAAAAATCTCAAACTACTTTAAGTTGGTATATTGATATTATTTATGAGTTCAGATAAAATAGCACCAAACTAAAGTGATTATTTCTATGTATCAATCTGTTTAAGGGTAATTTTATGTGCTCTATATCTATGAAATTTGATAAATAGATTCCTTTATATCAGTAAGAAATCCAATTAATTAAATCACTTTTTTAGACTCTCAAAAGGAGAAATATATTAAAAAGACATGTTATATATGCATATATTTTAAAAAGACACATATAATATATGTATACACACTTATGTACACACACATCTGTGCACACACCTGTATAAAATGAAGAAAACACCAAGTTCCAATATCAATCCTTTAAATAAAAAGATATTTGTTCTTAACATAAAGAAAGTGAATTATCTGAGGTATACAATGTGTATCAGCTCGTAGGCTTTAACAGACTGTCAGTGTTTTACCCTACACAGCCAATCTTTTGATATCAGGTGTAAAGTTATTGATAGCTCTAACATCTGACTTTTGCACTGTGGCCAAAAAATAGCTTTCGGGGCTGAGGTCCTGGACCTTCCAAGTTAAATAGTTTATTTTTGAGAGGATGGAAGTTTAATTTTATAGTTTCTGCAGAACTGGAAGCCCTTCATTAAAAATGACTCTGGCTATTTATTCACTAGTCATTCCAAGCCTGTGAAATAATCACCCTTCCAATCATAAGCAAGTAAGGGGGTGACCATGAAGTCAGATATTTGTTGGACTTCAGGTAGCTGAGAAAGTCAGAGTTTGGCTACGGCTATTTGTAACACTGGTTGCCATTGCAAGATGGCATAGAAAGCAATAATTTAAGATTACCAAAGAAAAATTTCAAGGATTTATGAAAGAATATGTTGGTAAATCAGAGTATAAGTAAGTTGCCGAAGATGAGTCTAGTAAGTGGTGGAGCTGAGATTTAAATGCAGGTGCTCTGGCTTTAAAGTCCTTGTTCTTAATAGGTATAGGTATTTAGGGAAAAGAATATCAGGGGATGTAAGGTAGAGAATGATGTATCCCTTAAGGCCTGACTTCCTGCATGAATCCTTGTTGAATCATTTTAGCTGGATGTAATCCCTCCTAGCTCCGAATAACTCTAACTCATAGTGTCCATTCCAGTACTCCTGTGATATTTTTCATAAACAGCAACATAATACAGTTATTTTTGTATACAGCTTATAAATCTATTGAGATTTAAGTTATTCAAAAAATTTCGTGCATAATTTCAAGTTTTACAAGTCAAATTTTAAATAGATTGTTGATATTTCTATATATAGCAACTTTGACAAAATTACAAATAGGTACAACCTTTGGTAGATAAATCCCATTTCTAGGAATTCATTTTACAGATATACTTGCAAAATGATAGATGTACAAGGTTATTCTTTGCAGAATTGTTTGTAATAGCAAAAAACTGATGATGCATCTCTAGGAGTCATAAATGTTTTTCCTCAAATATTTACATTTCTTCCCCCCTGGGTGGGATTGCCTTTCTTGACCCTTTTATGGCTGGATAGGGCCATGTGATGAGTTGTGAACAGAAATATGTGTCTCATTTTGAGGTCAGGGCATTTAATAGGCAGGGTGGGGCCCTCTAGAACTTTTTCTTCTCTGCCACAGTAACTGGCAATGTTTGAGATGAAGACTGTTCCATTACCCCGGGTCAGACATGATATGGAATAGAATACCAGGCCAAAACTGCTACTGACATGTAGCATGAGTGTAAAATGTTCCTTTGTTTTTAAAAAACCATAAATATTTTGTCATTGTAGTGAAGCTCAAAAATCCTTTGTAAAGTCAAAGTAGCAGCTTCGTATTGAGGAGTTCTCAGGAATAATGGCAGAAAGTTGGAAAGAAATCGTTTTTAGGATGGGCTTTCCAGGTATCCTTTAAACAATTCACAATTAGGCTATTAACAAGACCTCAGATAAAATAGGAGTCCTGAAAGCTTTTGCAGTTTATCAAATCCTAATCTGAGCAAAATCTAGAAGTTGAAAAGATGTAAGAAAATGCATTAATTTGTGTTCTTTGTAATTTGAAGTTATCTAAATTGAATAATTATTTCCAGAATGTACCTTTCATTTAAAATTATTCATGGTGTTTTATTTGCATGTTTCTTATAATTGTACCAAATGATGTGTGTTAGTCATGTGACACCAACTGGCAGACTTAGACTTTGCAGGTGAGCAATTGATCTTACAAATTTATTAAGGTGTCTGACATACTTGTGTAGAAACACAATAGAATACAAACCTTAATTAATGTGTAGGAATTTTTTATGTTTAAAGAAGTGTTGTGAGCTCTGGTCTACAGCTCCCAGCGTGAGCGACGCAGAAGACGGGTGATTTCTGCATTTCCATATGAGGTACCAGGTTCATCTCAATAAGGAGTGCCAAACAGTGGGTGCAGGACAATTGGTGCAGTGCACCGTGCATGAGCTGCAGCAGGGTGAGGCATTGCCTCACACAGGAAGTGCAAGAGGTCAGGGAGTTCCCTTTCCTAGCCAAAGAAAGGGGTGACAGATGGCACCTGGAAAATTGGGTCACTGCCACCCTAATACTGTGCTTTTCCAACGGGCTTGGAAAATGGCACACCAGAAGACTGTGTCCCACACTTAGGTCAGAGGGTCCTATGCCCACGGAGTCTCACTGATTGCTAGCACAGCAGTCTGAGATCAAACTGCAAGGTGGCAGTGAGGCTGGGGGAGGGGCGCCCGCCATTGCCCAGGCTTGCGTAGGTAAACAAAGCAGCCAGGAAGCTCGAACTGGGTGGAGACCACCACAGCTCAAGGAGGCCTGCCTGCCTCTATAGGCTCCACCTCTAGGGGCAGGGCACAGAAAACCAAAAAGTCAGCAGTAACCTCTGCAGACTTAAATGTCCCTGTCTGACAGCTTTGAAGAGAGCAGTGGTTCTCCCAGCACGCAGCTGGAGATCTGAGAATGGGCATACTGCCTCCTAAAGTGGTTCCCTCACCCCTGAGCAGCCTAACTGGGAGGCATCCCCCAGTAGGGACAGACTGACACCTCACTTGGCCGAGTACTCCTCTGAGACAAAACTTCCAGAGGAACTATCAGACAGCTGAATTTGTGGTCTCACGAAAATCTGCTGATCTGCAGCCACCGCTGCTGACACCCAGCAAAACAGGGTCTGGAGTGGACCTCTAGCAAACTCCAACAGACCTGCAGCTGAGGGTCCTGTCTGTTAGAAGGAAAACTAACAAACACCAAGGACATCCACACAAAAAACCCATCTGTACCTCACCATCATCAAAGACCAAAAGTAGAAAAAACTACAAAGATGGGGAGAAAACAGAGCAGAAAAATGGGAAACTCTATAAAGCAAAGCACCTCTCGTCCTCCAAAGGAACACAGTTCCTCACCACCAGTGGAACAAAGCTGGACGGAGAATGACTTTGACGAGTTGAGAGAAGAAGTCTTCAGACGATCAAACTACTCTGAGCTACAGGAGGAAATTCAAACCAAAGGCAAAGAAGTTAAAAACTGTGAAAAAAAATTAGACGAATGTATAACTAAAATAACCAATGCAGAGAAGTGCTTAAAGGAGCTGATGGAGCTGAAAGCCAAGTTTTCAGAACTACATGAAGAATGCAGAAGCCTCCGTAGCCAATGCAATCAACTGGAAGAAAGGGTATCAGTCATGGAAGATCAAATGAACGAAATGAAGCGAGAAGGGAAGTTTAGAGAAAAAAGAATAAAAAGAAATGAACAAAGCCTCCAAGAAATATGGGACTATGTGAAAAGACCAAACCTACGTCTGATTGGTGTACCTGAAAGTGACGGGGAGAATGGAACCAAGTTGGAAAACACTCTGCAAGATATTATCCAGGAGAAGTTCCCCAATCTAGCAAGGCAGGCCAATAGTCAGATTCAGGAAATACAGAGAACACCACAAAGATACTCCACGAGAAGAGCAACTCCAAGACACATAATTGTCAGATTCACCAAAGTTGAAATGAAGGAAAAAATGTTAAGGGCAGCCAGAGAGAAAGGTAGGGTTACACACAAAGGGAAGCCTATCACACTAACAGCGGATCTCTTGGCAGAAATTCTACAAGCCAGAAGAAAGTGGGGGCCAATATTCAACATTCTTAAAGAAAAGAATTTTCAACCCAGAATTTCATATCCAGACAAACTAAGCTTCATAAGTGAAGGAGAAATAAAATATTTTACAAAGAAGCAAATGCTGAGTGATTTTGTCACCAACAGGCCTCACCTAAAAGAGCTCCTGAAGGAAGCACTAAGCATGGAAAGGAACAACCAGTACCAGCCACTGCAAAAACATGCCAAATTGTAAAGGCCATTGAGGCTAGGAAGAAACTGCATCAACTAATGAGCAAAATAACCAGCTAACATCATAATGACAGGATCAAATTCACACATAATAATATTAACCTTAAATGTAAATGGGCTAAATGCTCCAATTAAAAGACACAGACTGGCAAATTGGATAAGGAGTCAAGACCCATCAGTGTGCTGTATTCAGGAAACCCATCTCACATGCAGAGACACACATAGACTCCAAATAAAGGGATGGAGGAAGATCTACCAAGCAAATGGAAAGCAAAAATAGGCAGGGATTGCAATCCTAGTCTCTGATAAAATAGACTTTAAACCAACAAAGACCAAAAGGGACAAAGAAGGCCATTACATAATGGTAAAGGGATCAATTCAACAAGAAGATCTAACTATCCTAAATGTATATGCACACAATCCAGGAGCACCCAGATTCATAAAGCAAGTCCTGAGTGACCCACAAAGAGACTTAGACTCCCACACAATAATAATGGGAGATTTTAACACCCCACTGTCAACATTAGACAGATCAACAAGACAGAAAGTTAACAAGGATACCCAGCAATTGAACTCAGCTCTGCACCAAGCAGACCTAATAGACATCTACAGAACTCTCCACCCAAAATCAACAGAATATACATTTTTTTCAGCACCACACCACACCTATTCCAAAATTGATCACATAGTTGGAAGTAAAGCTCTCCTCAACCAATTTAAAAGAACAGAAATTATAACAAAATGTCTCTCAGACCACAGTGCAATCAAACTAGAACTCAGGATTAAGAAACTCACTCAAAACCGCTCATCTACATGGAAACTGAACAACGTGCTCCTGATTGACTACTGGGTACATAACGAAATGAAGGCAGAAACAAAGATGTTCTTTGAAACCAATGAGAACAAAGACACAACATACCAGAATCTCTGGGACACATTCAAAGCAGTGTGTAGAGGGAAATTTATAGCACTAAATGCCCACAAGAGAAAGCAGGAAAGATCCAAAATTGACACCCTAACATCACAATTAAAAGAACTAGAAAAGCAAGAGCAAACACATTCAAAAGCTAGCGAAAAAGGCAAGAAATAACTAAAATCAGAGCAGAACTGAAGGAAATAGAGACACAAAATCCCTTCAAAAAATTAATGAATCCAGGAGCTGGTTTTTTGAAAAGATCAACAAAATGGATAGACCGCTAGCAAGACTAATAAAGGAGAAAAGAGAGAAGAATCAAATAGATGCAATAAAAAATGATAAAGGGTATATCACTACTGATCCCACAGAAATACAATCTACCATCAGAGAATACTACAAACACATCACACAAATAAACTAGAAAATCTAGAAGAAATGGATAAATTCTTTGACAAATACACCCTCCCAAGACTAAACCAGGAAGAAGTTGAATCTCTGAATAGACCAATAACAGGCTCTGAAATTGTGGCAATAATCAATAGCTTACCAATCAAAAAGAGTCCAGGACCTGATGGATTCACAGCCGAATTCTAACAGAGGTACAAGGAGGAACTGATACCATTCCTTCTAAAATTTTTCCAATCAATAGAAAAAGAAGGAATCCTCCCTAACACATTTTATGAGGCCAGCATCATCCTGATACCAAAGCCTGGCAGAGACACAACCAAAAAAGAATTTCAGACCAATATCCTTGATGAACATTGGTGCAAAAATCCTCAATAAAATACTGGCAAACCGAATCTAGAAGCACATCCAAAAGCTTATCCACCATGATCAAGTGGGCTTCATCCCTGGCATGCAAGACTGGTTCAACATATGCAAATCAGTAAATGTAATCCAGCATATAAACAGAACCAAAGACAAAAACCACATGATTATCTCAATAGATGCAGAAAAGGCCTTTGACAAAATTCAACAACCTTCATGCTAAAAACTCTCAATAAATTAGGTATCAATGGGACGTATCTCAAAATAATAAGAGCTATCTATGACAAACCCACTGCCAATATCATACTGAATGGGCAAAAACTGGAAGCATTCCCTTTGAAAACTGGCACAAGACAGGGATGCCGTCTCTTACCAGTCCTATTCAACATAGTGTTGGAAGTTCTGGCCAGGGCAATCAGGCAGGAGAAGGAAATAAAGGATATTCAATTAGGAAAAGAGGAAGTCAAATTGTCCCTGTTTGCAAATGACATGACTGTATATCTAGAAAACCCCATCATCTCAGCCCAAAATCTCCTTTAGCTGGTAAGCAACTTCAGCATAGTCTCAGGATACAAAATCAATGTGCAAAAATCACAAGCATTCTTATACACCAATAACAGACAAACAGAGAGCCAAATCATGAGTGAACTCCCATTCACAATTGCATCAAAGAGAATAAAATACCTAGGAATCCAACTTACAAGGGATGTGAAGGACCTCTTCAAAGAGAACTGCAAACCACTGCTCAATGAAATAAAAGGGGATACAAACAAATGGAAGAGCATTCTATGCTCATGGGTTGGAAGAATCAATATTGTGAAAATGGCCATACTGCCCAAGGTAATGTATAGATTCAATGCCATCCCCATCAAGCTACTGATGACTTTCTTCAAAGAATTGGAAAAAACTCCTTAAAATTCATATGGAACCAAAAAAGAGCCCGCATCACCAAGTCAATCCTAAGCTAAAAGAACAAAGCTGGAGGCATCACGCTACCTGACTTCAAACTATACTACAAGGCTACAGTAACCAAAACAGCATGGTACTGGTACCACAACAGAGACACAGATCAATGCAACAGAACAGAGCCCTCAGAAATAATGCCGCATATCTAAAACTATCTGATCTTTGACAAACCTGACAAAAACAAGCAATGGGGAAAGTATTCCCTATTTAATAAAAGGTGCTGGGAAAACTGGCTAGCCATATGTAGAAAGCTGAAACTGGATCCCTTCCTTACACCTTATACAAAAATTAATTCAAGATGGATTAAGGACTTACATATTAGACCTAAAACCATAAAACCCCTAGAAGAAAACCTAGGCAATACCCTTGAGGACATAGGCATGGGCAAGGACTTCATGTCTAAAACACCAAAAGCAATGGCAACAAAAGCCAAAATTGACAAATGGGATCTAAATAAACTAAAGAGCTTCTGCACAGCAAAAGAAACTACCATCAGAGTGAACAGGCAATCTACAAAATGGGAGAAAATTTTTGCAACCTACTCATCTGACAAAGGGCTAATATCCAGAATCTACAATGAACTCAAACAAATTTACAAGAAAAAAATGAACAACCCCATGAAAAAGTGGGCAAAGGACATGAACAGCCACTGCTCAAAAGAAGACATTTATGCAGCCAAAAACACATGAAACAATGCTCATCATCGCTGGCCATCAGAGAAATGCAAACCAAAACCACAATGAGATACCATCTCACACCAGTTAGAATGGCGATCATTAAAAAGTCAGGAAACAACAGGTGCTGGAGGGGATGTGGAGAAATAGGAACACTTTTACACTGTTGGTGGGACCGTAAGCTAATTCAACCATTGTGGAAGTCAGTGTCACGATTCCTTAGAGATCTAGAACTAGAAATACCATTTCACCCAAGCATCCCATTACTGGGTATATACCCAAAGGAGTATAAATCATGCTGCTATAAAGACACATGCACACATATGTTTATTGCAACACTATTCACAATAGCAAAGACTTGGAACCAACCCAAATGTCCAACAATGATAGACTGGATTAAGAAAATGTGGCACATATACACCATTTATACTATGCAGCCATAAAAAATGATGAGTTCATGTCCTTTGTAGGGACATGGATGAAACTGGAAACCGTCATTCTCAGTAAACTATCGCAAGGACAAAAAACCAAACACCGCATGTTCTCACTCATAGGTGGGAATTGAACAATGAGAACACATGGACACAGGAAGGGGAACATCACACTCTGGAGACTGTTTTGGGATGGGGGTAGGAGGGAGGGACAGCATTAGGAGATATACCTAATGCTCAATGACGAGTTAATGGGTGCAGCAAACCAACATGGCACATGGACACATGTGTAAGAAACCTGCACATTGTGCACATGTACCCTAAAACTTAAAGTGTAACAGTAAAAAAAAGATTGCTTTGGGCTGTATTTTTATTTTAATAATATTAATTCTTTCAATTAATTAGCATGGGATGTTTTCCCATTTCTTTGTGTCTTCTACAATTTATTTCATCAGTATTTTGTAGTTTTCCTTGTAGAGATCTTTTTCCTCTTTGATTAAATATATTCCTAGGTATTTTTTTTAGTTATGTAAATGAGATTGCCTTCTTAATTTCATTATTGGCTAGATTATTATTGGTGCATAAAAACACTACTATTTTTGTACATCAATTTTTTATCCTGAAACTTTAGTTAATTGATTCATGAAGTCAAAAAGTTTCTTCATGGAGTCCTTTGCTTGTTCTAGCTATAAGATTATATCATCAGCAAACAGGGATTATTTGACTTCCCAATTTCCAATTTGGGTGCCTTTTATTTCTTTCTTTTGCCTAATTGCTTATCTAAGTACTTCTAGTACTATGTTGAATAAGAGTGGGTGTACTTGTCTTGTTCTGGTTCTTAGAGAAAATGCCTTCAGCTTTCTCCCTTTCAGTTTGATGTTAGCTGTGGTTTTATGATATTGTAATCTTTAATATCTTGAGGTATGTTCATTCTATTTCTAGTTTGTTGAGGGTATTTATTATAAATGTATGTTGAGTTTTATCATATGCTTTTTATGCATCTATTGCAATGATCATATTGAGGTATATTACATTTGTTTATTTGCATATGCATAACTATCCTTGCATCCATAATATAAAACCCACTTGATTGTAGTGTATTATCTTCTTGATGTGCTATTGAATTTAGTTTGCTAGTATTTTGTTGAATATTTATGCATCTATATTTATCAGTGATATTGGTCTGGAGTTTTTTTTGTTGTGTCCTTGTCTGGTTTTGGCATAGGTATCAACTGTAATGTCTTGTTTTTCATCTCTAGTTTTACTTGGATCTTCTCTCCTCTTTTCTTGGGTAGTCTTTGCTTATTCTTTCTTCTTCTTTTTTATTTTTGTCTCACTTGATTTTTTTCAAAAGATCTGTTTTTTTTTTTTTTTTTTTTTTTTTTTGAATCAACGTAAATGCTCATCAATGGTAGACTGGGTAAAGAAAATGTGGTACACATATACCACAGAATACTATGCAGTTACAAAAAGGAATAAAATCATGTCCTTTGCAGCAACATGGAGAAAGCTGGAGACCATTATCCTAAGCAAACTAACACAGGAACAGAAAACAAAATACTACATGTTCTCACTTATAAGTGGGATGAATATTGAGTACACATGGGCATGAAGAAGGTAACAAAAGACACTGGGGCCTACTTGAGGGTGAAGAGTCAGAGGGGAGTGAAGATTAAAAAACTACCTATTGGGTACTATATCTCTTACCTGGGTGACAAAATAATCTGTACACCAAGTGCCTATGACACGTGATTTACTTATATGACAAACCTGTACATGTATCCCTAAATCTAAAATAAAAGTTTTTTAAAAAAACCTATCTTTAACTTCTAAAAAAATTTTTTTCTGCTTGATCTAGCCTATATCATTAAAGCTTTTAAATAATGTATTTGGTATTTCCTTCATTGAGTTTTTCAGTTCCACAGTTTTTGTTAAGTTCTTTAAAAAAAAATCTATCTTCTTGGTAAGTTTCTTGTTCACTTCCTGGACTGATTTTTTGAGTTCTTTGCTTTTCAGATTTGTCTGGCATCTCAATGAGCTTCTTTAAAATCAGTGTTTTGAATTATTAACAAAGCAAGAAAAAAAGAGAAATATTTTGAATTCTTTATGTGGCATACTGAGGATTTATTTTGGGTTAGGATATGGTGTGGAAGAATTATTGTGTTTCTTTGAAGATGTTATTTTACCTTGCTTTTGCATGTTTCCTGTTTTTTTTTTTACATTGATTTTTATGCATTTGGAGCAAGAGTAGCTTCTTCTTACTTTTGAATTTACTTTTTTTGGGAAGGAGACTTTTTTCTTAAACTTGTGACTATAAGGTTTGTTTGGTGGAAGTCTTTGATTTTGCTTCTGAGTGCATACAGTGGTGAAGATTCTGTATGATTTCTTAGGCTATAAATAGTGTTAGTCTAATCTGTGTTTTCCTTTATGTGTTACAGTATAGTTGTTTGTGGGGCTGTGGTAAAATTATGGGGGACTGGAATGCTAGATGTGTCGATCTTCAGGTTTTAGTGGTAGGAGTGGTGGGCTAACATGTTTATCCTTACTATCTGGAGCAGCATATGCTGGCATGTGTGTTTTCAATTCAGGCAGGCTGTGGTTGGGCCTCTGGGTGACTTTCTCTGATGTCAGTTGTTAGCAGTATATGGGATGGGACAGCAGAAAATCAACCGTAGGCTTCTGAGCAGCCTGTTTATGGGCAATGGCAGTAGCAGTGATTGTGATGTGTTCCTCAAAGTCTTGAGTGCTGTGCTCTTATGTTATCAGTGATTGCAATGGACTGTATGAGTTGAACTCCAGACCAGTAGGTGGTACTTTTAGGAAAGATCCAGCTGTGGTGTTAGTGGTATAATATTTATGCTCATTTTTGTTTCTCAGGAAAATACTTGGGCATCCCAGGTGGTAAATTATGTTGTGGAACATCCCAAAGCCTGGATTCCATGCTCTGTCATATGAGGGGCATGGCAAGGCTGGGCAATGAAGTGGGCAATGTTGTGCTCAGGCCCTTCAGTAGTGAGTGTATACATCAGCCTTGATGAAATGCTTGGGTGAGGGACCATAGCTGCTGTACTGATGTCTTAGCATGGGGAGGGGGAGCGTGATCCCAGCAGCCAAAGGTTTGATTGGCAGAAGTGGGACTTGTGTCACCCTCATGCCTTAGTCCTGGTGAATTTCCCTTCCCCATACTGGTTGTTTCAGCCAACACAGCTATTCAGTTAATCCCAGGAGTTTTCACCATAGGAGCTGCTGCCCAACCCAACACCAAGCCTATGCAGAGACTATCCTCCTGCACAGGTCCCAGGGGGCAAGGTGCCTGGTTCCAGCACCAGTAGCTGGAGCCCACACCATATTCCCTTTTCAGACCTTGTTGTGGGATCCCAACTCCCACTCAAGCCACAGTTCTGCAAATGCTTCCAGAGGTTTTTTTAATAGCTAACAGTGATACCACTGGCTCCCAGGATCCCAGGACCATGTGTAATTTGTGAAGAGCTAGGATCAGAAATGACATCTTACTGTAGCTGGTTAGGTCTCAAAAAGGCACGTGACACTTCCTGTGCAGTTCCCTCTCGTAGTCTCCCTTCTGCTTCCTAACTTAGATTCAGGGACTGGGTGAGTCAAGGTACTCTCCAGTGGCCTGGATTCATGGACAAGTAGATTGCAGAAAGCACTTACCCTGTCCTGTATTGGGCATTCACTTCTGGTTCCTGTATTTTCCGAGCCATGTGGGCTGCCTGTTTTCCTTCTTTTTCCTAGATTTTAAAGTTTCCTTTCACTTTTCTGTTTAACTCCTATGTTTTGTCTTGAATAATATTTTCAAAATATGATTGTCTACACATTATTTTGGTTCATCTAAGTGGATGAGGCATGCTGGAAATGCTTCCAGTCAGCCATCTTGGAAACTAAAACATTCCATATATATTACTTGAGATCTGTTATGCGTCTTACCCTGTGTTCAGGCCCAGATTTTAAGTTGAAGAGAAGTCGAGGCACTATTTCTTGTCACAAATTATGGTAGTGATAAATAAACTTTCTATGCTGTGGAAAAAGTGACATTCCCTACGTATAACTTTATTTTTGATAATGGAATAAACAGTGTTGGACTCAAGCAGGAATATTCATTATTTAATCAAGGTAGTTCTTTAAGAAATAGCTGTATTATTGTTCTTTCTTAAAAATCTGTCGTTTTATCTGAGAAGTTATTTATTTATGTCAAAAGTAGAAGATGAGATGGGGGCTTCAAGATGGCTTATTAGAGGTGCCTGGCACTTGCCTCCTCTACAAAGAGAAACTAAAGCAGTGAATAGATAATCACATGTCCAATAGAGCATTGAAGAATACTAGAATTCAGCAGGGAAGTGACAGCGAACCTCTGAGGCATGGAAGGAGAAAAAAGCAAAGCAGCTGGCCTGGCTGGGATTCGCTTGAAGCCAGGAGGGACTCCCCATTGTGGGGAAAGGTAAACTAGAGATTTTCAACAGTCCACATCCCCACTGTGGGTAGACTCCTGAAATCCTAGCCATGGGAGATACCCTTGGCCCTTACAGGCCCTGAAACTAGTATGGGGAACTGCCTGGAGTCCATGTGATGGCATTGTTCCAGAGAGGGAGTTTGCCCTGGGTCCCACACATCCCCTGAGACACAAGCAGCCACAGCACAGAGCCATTTTAAGAGCTCAGCCCTCACCAGACTGCATTCTCCCCTGAGTCCTAATAGTTCTGATATTGCCACATCCCTAGAACCATGCTGACCACCCTTAACCCATGTCCACCCAGAGGGCTGCAGTCTCATGACATTGGCTGGACTCAGTGATGTGGCTGGATTCCCAGCACCCTAGCCTATGCAATATTCTACATTCCAGGAAATGGATGGTGCAGTGCACCAGAGATGCCAACCCTGGGACTAAAGGAGCAAAGGTGTGTGCTCCCAAGAGTCTGAGTGCTGCCTTCCTGGGCTGTGGACTCTGATAGAAACTAGACCCCCTCCAGCAGCAGGGCCACTGTGCACCTGCATGGTCCTTCAGGGGTCCTGGGGAACAGCCCTCCCAGGGACTGTCCCAAGGCCTACCACAGGCCTGTTTGAGGTGTACTAGCACTTGCACACACCACCTGGTGGCCTGAGGAAAGGCTTGTCCCCCCAATGTCACTATTGCCAGTTCCTGAGAACATTTTCCAGGGCATGGGGATTGGCTTACCTGCCTGCTGCAGCTGGTATCCATGTGAACCATCGGGGGTCCTAAAGGCATGTCCAACCCATGTACTGCCACTGCCAGTATACACATGTGTCATCCAGAGGCCTGAGGACAGGCCTACCCCACCCACCATCACTGCCACTGATACTCGTGTGCCATCCAGGGACCTGGGGAGAATCCACTCCACCTGTTGGTGCCAGGGCCTGCACATGCCTTCTGGGGGCCTGAGGATGGTCATGTACCATCTTCCACCACTGGCTGCATGCATTTCCTGAGGTCCTGGGGACTGACTCACCCAGCTTGCCACTGCCACTGCTGCTAGTACCCGCCTGCATATGATTCCTGGGGTCCTGGAGATTGGCCTATCCAGTCCACAGCTGCCACTGCTGGTGCTCACATGTGCCACTCAAGGATCCAAGGGTTTGCCTGATGCCCCTACTACTACTATTGATGCTATGAATATCATCCAGGGGCTTTAGGATCCACCTGCTCATTCTGCCCATCACTGCAATGGTCAATACTCAAGCATGCTGCCTTGAGGCCCAGGGACTGGCCTGCCTGGATGAACTACCACTAGTTCCCATGTACACTGCACAGGAGGCCCAAGGACTGGCATGACCAGACCATTGTTGCCACCACTGCTGCCCAAGGGCTGGCCTGTCTGGAATCCCTCTCCCTAGCAAAACCTTATTACAGCCTCCACTAACAGCTGCAGCCTAAGCCACTAGTGATCTCATGGACACCACTGAGGCTGATTATAGCCAATGAAATCATGCAGAGACTAAACTGCATCCATCCAGAATCAAAGTCAAAGCACCCTATCCACCCAACACTATAATTACATCTATAGGAAAAAGTCTTTTCCTACAAAGGCTATTACATAAAAGTGGAAGAAACAGGGCTGGGCATGATGGCTCATGCCTGTAATTTCAGCACTTTGGGAGGTTGAGACAGGTGGATCACTTGAGTTCAGAAGCTCGAGACCAGCATGAATGACATGGTGAAACCCCATCTCTATGAAAAAATATAAAAATTAGCTGGGTGTGATGGCCCATGCCTATAGACACAGCTACTAGTGAGACTCAGGTGGGAGGTTTGCTTAAGACTGGGAGGTGGAGGTAGCAGTGAGCTGATATTGTGCCACTACACTCTAGCCTGGGGCACAGAGTGAGATACTGTCTCAAAAACAACAACAACAAAAAAAGAAAAAAAAGGAAAGAAACAACTGTCACACCATATGCATAGATATCAATATAATGACACACAAAAAACATGAAAAAGCAAGGAAAGATCATACCTCCAAAGAATGCAATTATTCCAAAGAAAGAAATCTTAAGGAAAAGGAAATCTATAAAATACCTGAAAAATAATAATGATATTAAAGAAACTCAGTGACATACAAGAGAACACAGATAAATAATACAAAGAAAGCAGAAACAGAATTTATGATCTGAATGAGAAATAGATATCATAGATATCAACAAAAAATAGATATCATGAAAAAGAACAGAGATCCTGAAAATGAAGAATTCAATGAAGAAAGTTAAAATAATATAATCAAGAACTTCAGCAGAAAAATGTCTGAACTTTAAGATGTATTCTGAAATAACCCAGTTAGACCAAAAAAAATAAAATCCATAAAAAAGAATGAAGAAAGCTTACATAACATGTAGGATACCATAAGGTGACCACATTTTTGAATTCAGGGAGTTCTAGGAGGCAAGATGGACAAAGATATAAAAAACACTCTTTAAAAAAAATAATAGCTGGCTGGGCACAGTGTCTCATGCCTGTAATACCAGCACTTTGGGAGACTGAGGCAGGCAGATCACTTGAGGCCAGGAGTTTGAGACCAGCCTGGCAACATGGTGAAAACCCATCTCTACTAAAAATACAAAAATTAGCCAGGCATGGTGGTGGGCACCTGCAATCCCAGCTAGTTGGGAGGCTGAGGCAGGACAATCACTTGAACCCAGGAGATGGAGGTTGCAGTGAGCAGAGAACATGCCACTGCACACCACCCCAGGCAACAGAGTGTGACTGTCTCAAAAAAAAAAAAATAGCTGAACACTTCCCAAGTCTTACAAGAGATATAGACATCTAGATACAGCAAGCTCAAAAAAATTCAATTAGTTCAAATCCTAGAAGTCTTCTCTAAGGTCCACTGTAGTCAAACTGGCAAAAATCAAAGACAAAGAGACAAAAAGACAAAGGCAAGAGAAAAGTGTTCAATCGCATATAAAGGAATCTCTATTAGACTAGCAGTGAATTTCTCAGCAGAAACCTTATAGGTCTATAAGGAATGGTATGATATATTCAAAGTGCTGAAAGAAACTTCCAGCCAAAATACTACACCAAGAACAGTTATCCTTCATAAAAGAAGGGAAATAAAGTCTTTTTTAGACAAGCAAAAATGAAGAGAATTTGTTACTACTTGCCTGGTCTTATAAGGAATTCTTTTTTTTTTTTACATTTTATTATTATTATACTTTAAATTTTAGGGTACATGTGCACAACATGCAGGTTTGTTACATATGTATACATGTGCCATGTTGGTGTGCTGCACCCATTAATTTGTCATTTAGCATTAGATATATCTCCTAATGCTATCCCTCCCCGCTCCCCTCACCCCGCAACAGTCCCCGGTGTGTGATGTTCCCCTTCCTGTGTCCATGTGTTCTCATTGTTCAATTCCCACCTATGAGTGAGAACATGCGGTGTTTGGTTTTTTGTCCTTGCAATAGTTTGCTGAGAATGATGGTTTCCAGCTTCATCCATGTCCCTGCAAAGGACATGAACTCATCATTTTTTGTGGCTGCATAGTATTCCATGGTGTATAGGCGCCACATTTTCTCAATCCAGTCTATCATTGTTGGACATTTGGGTTGGTTCCAAGTCTTTGCTATTGTGAATTGTCCCACAACATACATGTGTATGCTCATCATACCTTGGGCAGTATGGCCATTTTCACGATATTGATTCTTTCAACCCATGAGCATGGAATGTTCTTTCATTTGTTTGTATCCTCTTTTATTTCATTGAGCAGTGGTTTGTAGTTCTCCTTGAAGAGGTCCTTCACATCCCTTGTAAGTTGGATTCCTAGGTATTTTATTCTCTTTGAAGCAATGGTGAATGCGAGTTCACTCATGATTTGGCTCTCTGTTTGTCTGTTATTGGTGTATAAGAATGCTTGTGATTTTTGCACATTGATTTTGTATCCTGAGACTTTACTGAAGTTGCTTATCAGCTTAAGGAGATTTTGGGCTGAGACGATGGGGTTTTCTAGATATACAGTCATGTCATCTGCAAACAGGGACAATTTGACTTCCTCTTTTTCTAATTGAGTGCCCTTTGTTTCCTTCTCCTGCCTGATTGCCCTGGCCAGAACTTCCAACACTCTGTTGAATAGGAGTGGTGAGAGAGGGCATCCCTGTCTTATGCCAGTTTTCAAAGGGAATGCTTCCAGTTTTTGTCCATTCAGTATGATGTTGGCTGTGGGTTTGTCATAGATAGCTCTTATTATTTTGAGATACATCCCATCCATATCTTATTTATTGAGAGTTTTTAGTATGAAGAATTGTTGAATTTTGTCAAAGGACTTTTGTGCATCTATTGAGATAATCATGTCATTTTTGTCTTTTGTTCTGTTTGTTTGCTGGATTACATTTATTGATTTTCGTATGTTGAACCAGGCTTGCATTCCAGGGATGAAGCCCACTTGATTATCTCTGATAAGCTTTTTGCTGTGCTGCTGGATTTGGTTTGCCAGTATTTTATTGAGGATTTTTGCATCAATGTTCATAAGGATATTGGTCTAAAATTCTCTTTTTTTGTTGTGTCTCTGCCAGGCTTTGGTATCAGGATGATGCTGGCCTCATAAAATGAGTTAGGGATTCCCTCTTTTTCTATTGATTGGAATAATTTCAAAAGGAATGGTACCAGCTCCTCCTTGTACCTCTGTTAGAATTCGGCTGTGAATTCATCTGGTCCTGGACTTTTTTTGGTTGGTAAGCTATTAATTATTGCTTCAGCTTCAGAGCCTGTTATTGGCCTATTCAGAGATTCAACTTCTTCCTGGTTTAATATTGGTAGGGTTTATGTGTCCAGGAATTCATCCATTTCTTCTATATTTTCTAGTTTATTTGTGTAGAGGTGTTTATATTATTCTCTGATGGTAGTTTGTATTTCTGTGGAAACAGGGATGATATCTCCTTTGTCATTTTTTATTGCATCTATTTGATTTTTCTCTCTTTTCTTCTTTATTAGTCTTGGTAGCAGTCTATCAATTTTGTTGATCTTTTCAAAAAACCAGCTCATGGATTCATTGATTTTTTCAAGGCTTTTTTTGTGTCCCTATTTCCTTCAGTTCTGCTCTGATCTTAGTTATTTCTTGCCTTCTGCAAGCTTTTGAATGTGTTTGCTCTTGTTTCTCTAGTTCTTTTAATTGTGATGTCATGGTGTCAGTTTTAGACCTTTCCTGCTTTTTATTGTGGGCATTTAGTGCTATAAATTTCCCTCTACACACTGCTTTGAGTGTGTCCCAGAGATTCTGGTATGTTGTGTCTTTGTGCTCGTTGGATTCAAAGAACATCTTTATTTCTACCTTCATTTCGTTATGTATCCAGTAGTCATTCAGCAGTAGGTTGTTCTGTTTCCATGTAGTTGAGCAGTTTTGAGTGAGTTTCTTAATCCTGAGTTCTAGTTTAATTGCCCTGTGGTCTGAGAGACAGTTTGTTATAATTTCTGTTCTTTTACGTTTGCTGAGGAGTGCTTTACTTCCAACTATGTGGTCAATTTTGGAATAGGTGTGGTGTGGTGCTGAAAAGAGTGCATATTCTGTTGATTTGGGGTGGAGAGTTCTGTAGATGTCTATTAGGTCCACTTGGTGCAGAGCTGAGTTCAATTCCTGGATATCCTTGTTAACTTTCTTTCTCGTTGATCTGACTAATGTAGACAATGGGTGTTAAAGTCTCCCATTATTACTGTGTGGGAGTCTAAGTCTCTTTGTAGGTCACTAAGGACTTGCTTTATGAATCTGGGTGCTCCTGTATTGGGTGCATATATATTTAGGATAGTTAGCTCTTCTTGTTGAATTGATCCCTTTACCATTATGTAATGGCCTTCTTTGTCTCTTTTGATCTTTGTTGGTTTAAAGTCTGTTTTATCAGAGACTAGGATTGCAACCCCTGCCTTTTTTTATTTTCCATTGGCTTGGTAGATCTTCCTCCATCCCTTTATTTGGAGTCTATGTGTGTCTCTGCACGTGAGATGGGTTTCCTGAATACAGCACACTGATTGGTCTTGACTCTTTATCCAATTTGCCAGTCTGTGTCTTTTAATTGGAGTATTTAGCCCATTTACATTTAAGGTTAATATTGTTATGTGTGAAGTTGATCCTGTCATTATGATGTTAGCTGGTTATTTTGCTCGTTAGTTGATGCAGTTTCTTCCTAGCCTTGATGGTCTTTACAATTTGGCATGTTTTTGCAGTGGCTGGTAGTGGTTGTTCCTTTCCATGTTTAGTGCTTCCTTCAGGAGCTCTTTTAGGGCAGGCCTGGTGGTGACAAAATCTCTCAGCATTTGCTTGTCTGTAAAGTATTTTATTTCTCCTTCACTTATGAAGCTTAGTTTGGCTTGATGTGAAATTCTGGTTTGAAAATTCTTTTAAGAAACTGGAAACCATCGTTCTCAGCAAACTATTGCAAGGACAAAAAACCAAACACTGTATGTTCTCACTCATAGGTGGGAATTGAACAATCAGGACACATGGACACAGGAAGGGGAACATCACACACTGGGGACTGTTGTGGTGTGTGGGGATTGGGGAGGGATAGCACTAGGAGATATACGTAATGCTAAATGATGAGTTAATGGGTACAGCACACCAACATGGCACATGCATACATATGTAACAAACCTGCACATTGGGCACATGTACCCTAAAACTTAATAGTATAATAGCAAAATAAAAAAATAAACAAATAAAATACATATTTATGTATGGAAAAGAAAAGAATGTTGAATATTTGCCCCCACTCTCTTCTGGCTTGTAGAGTTTCTGCTGAGAGATCAGCTGTTAGTCTGATGGGCTTCCCTTTGTGAGTAACCCCACCTTTCTCTCTGGCTGCCCTTAACATTTTTTCTTTCATTTCAACTGTGGTGAATCTCACAATTATGTGTCTTGGAGTTGCTGTTCTCAACTAGTATCTTTTTGGTGTTCTGTGTATTTCCTGAATTTGAATGTTGGCCTGCCTTGGTAAGTTGGGGATGTTCTCCTGGATTATATCCTGCAGAGTGTTTTCCAATTTGGTTCCATTCTCCCCGTCACTTTCAGGTACACCAATCAGATGTAGATTTGTTCTTTTCACATAGTCCCATATTTCCTGGAGGCTTTGTTGGTTTCTTTATATTCTTCTTTCTCTAAACTTCTCTTCTCACTTCATTTCATTCATTTGATCTTCCATCACTGATACCCTTTCTTCCAGTTGATTGCATCAGCTACTGAGGCTTTTGCATTCATCACGTAGTTCTTGTGCTGTTGTTTTCAGCTCCATGAGGTGCTTTAAGGACTTCTCTGCATTGGTTATTCTAGTTAGCCATTCGTCTAATTTTTTTTTCGAGGTTTTTAACTTCTTTGCCATTGGTTTGAACTTCCTCCTTTAGCTCAGAGTAGTTTTATCTTCCGAAGCCTTCTTCTCTCAACTCGTCAAAGTCATTCTCCGTCCAGCTTTGTTCCTTTGCTGGTGAGGAGCTGCATTCCTTTGGAAGAGGAGACGCACTCTGATTTTTAGAGTTTCCTGTTTTTCTGCTCTGTTTTTTCCCCATCTTTGTGGTTTTATCTACCTTTGGTCTTTGATGATGGTGACGTACAGATGGGTTCTTGGTGTGGATGTCCTTTCTGTTTGTTAGATTTCCTTCTAACAGTTAGGACCCTCAGCTGCACATTTGTTGGGAGTTTGCTGGAGGTCCACTCCAGACCCTGTTTGCCTGGGTATCAGCAGTGGTGGCTGCAAAACAGCAGATATTGGTGAACTGCTAATGCTGCTGCCTGATCTTTCCTGTGGAAGTTTTGTCTTAGAGGAGTACCCGTCCATGTGAAGTGTCTGTCCACCCCTACTGGGGGGTGTCTCCCAGTTAGGCTACTCCAGTGTCAGGGACCCACTTCAGGAGACAGTCTGCCTGTTCTCAGATGTCAAGCTGTGTGCTGGGAGAACAACTACTGTCTTCAAAGCTGTCAGACAGGGATATTTAAGTCTGTAGAGGTTACTGCTGCCTTTTGGTTGTCTGTGCCCTGCTGCCAGAGGTGGAGCCTACAGAGGCAGGCAGGCCTCCTTGAGCTGTGGTGGGGTCCACCCAGTTCGAGCTTCCAGGCTGCTTTGTTTACATACTCAAGCCTGGGCAATGGTGAGCGCCCCTCGCCCAGTCTTGCTGCGGCCTTGCAGTGTGATCTCATACTGCTGTGCTAGCAATCAGTGAGGCTCTGTGGGCATAGGGCCCCTGAGCCAGGTGTGGGATATAATCTCCTGTTGTGCCATGTGTTAAGCCCTTTGGAAAAGCACAGTATTAGGGTGGGAGTGACCTCACTTTCCAGGTGCCATCTGTCACCCCTTTCTTTGACTAGCAAAGGGAATTCCCTGACCCCTTGCACTTCCTGGGTGAGGTGATGCTTCACCCTGCTTTGGCTCATGCACAGTGCACTGTGCCCACTGTCCTGCACCCACTGTCTGGCACTCCCCAGTGAAATGAACCCAGCACCTCAGTTGGAAATGCAGAAATCACCCATCTTCTGTGCCTCTCACGCTGGGAGCTGTAGACTGGAGCTGTTCCTATTTGGTCATCTTGGCTCCACCCTGCAGGAATTCTTAGGAGAGTCTATGATGGTTAATACTGAGTGTCAACTTGATTGGATTGAAAGATACAAAGTATTGATCCTGGGTGTGTCTGTGAGGGTGTTGCCAAAGGAGATTAACATTTGAGTCAGTGGGCTGGGAAATCCAGACCCATCCTTAATCTGGGTGGACACCATCTAATCAGCTGCCTGCATGGCTAGAATATAATAAGCAGGCAGAACAATGTGAAAAGAGAGGCTGGCCTACCCTCCCAGCCTACATCCTTTTGCTGTGCTGGATGCTTCCTGCTCTCGAATATTGAGCTCCAAGTTCTTCAGTTTTGGAACTCAGACTGGCTCTCCTTGCTCCTCAGCCTGCAGATGGCCTATTGTGGGACCTTGTGATCATGTGAGTTAATACTTAATAAGCTCATATATATATGTATGTATTCCATTATTTCTGACCCTCTAGATTAATACAGAGTTCTAATTGAGGGAGCAAAAGTACAATATCTACCATGATGCAAACACACACACAGAAATACTCACTCTTAGAGCAGAAACACAGATGAGAAAGAGAAGGTAGCCAAAGGTTACCACTAGAGAACCATCAAATGACAGTGATAAACTATAAAAGAGGATGAAAGAAGCAAAAGATATATAAAACAGTGAAAAACAATTAACAAAATGATAGAAATAAGTCCTCATCTATCAATAATAACTTGGAATGAAAATGGAATAAATTCCTCACTTACAAGATATAGACAGGCTGAAATAATTAAAAAACCTAACTATATGCTGCCTATATCACTTCACCTTTAAAGACACATATAGACTGAAAATGAAAGGATAGAAAAAGATTCCTTGCAAACAGAAACCAAAAGTGAGTAGCAGTAGCTATAGTTATAGCAGATAAAACAGACTTAAGTCAAAAATAGTAAAAAAGACAAAAAAGAATATTATATATTGATAAAGGGATAACTTCAGCAAGAGGATATAATTTTAAATATGTATGTATCCACATGAGAACACTCAGATAGATAAACATATCTAAGAAGAGCAGTAGACTCCAAAATAATACTAGTTGGGGACTTCAATACCCCATTATCAGCAGTGGATGGATCATCTAGAAAATCAACAAAAAAAATTGGATTTAAACTGCACTTCAGGCCAAACAGACCCAAGAGATATTTACAAACATTTCATCCAATGGCTGCAGAATACATTCTGCTCAGCAGCATATAGAACATTCTCAAGGATAGATTATATGTAAGGCCACAAAACAAGTAGCTTCAATAAGCATATGGAAAAATTCTCAACATCACTAATCATTAGAGGAATGTAAATCAAACCACAATGAGATACCATCTCACATCAATCAGAATGGCTATTATCAAAAAGTCAAAAAACAACAGATACTGGTGAGGTTGCAGAGAAAAGGGAACACTTGCCACATTTTCTTAATCCAGTCTATCGTTGTTGGACATTTGGGTTGGTTCCAACTCTTTGCTATTGTGAATAGTGCCGCAATAAACATACGTGTGCATGTGTCTTTATAGCAGCACGATTAAGAAAATGTGGCACATATACACCATGGAATACTATGCAGCCATAAAAAATGATGAGTTCGTGTCCTTCGTAGGGACATGGATGAAACTGGAAAACATCATTCTCAGTAAACTATCGCAAGGACAAAAAACCAAACACCGCATGTTCTCTCTCATAGGTGGGAATTGAACAATGAGAACACATGGACACAGGAAGGGGAACATCACACTCCGGGGACTGTTGTGGGGTGGGGGAAGGGGGGAGGGAAATCATTAGGAGATATACCTAATGCTAAATGACGAGTTAATGGGTGCAGGAAATCAACATGGCACATGGATACATATGTAACAAACCTGCACATTGTGCACATGTACCCTAAAACCCTAAAGTATAATAAAAAAAAAAAAAGAAAAGGGAACACTTATACAATGCTGGTGGAAATATAAGTCAGTTCAGCCACCAGGGAAGGCAGTTTGGTGATTTTTCTTTTTTCTTTTTTTCTTTTTTAGTTTGGTGATTTTTCAAAGAACTCAAGGTAGTATTACCATTTTACCCAGCGATCCCTTTATTGGGTATATACCTAAAGAAATATAAATTGCTATACCATAAAGATACATACATGTATATATCCATCACAGCACTCTTCACAATTTCAAAGACATAAAATCAACCTAAATATCCATCAACAATAGACTAGATAAAGAAAATGTGGTACATATGCACCACAGAATACTATGCAGTCATAAAAAAGAATGAGATCATGTCCTTTGCAACAACATGGATGGAGTTGGAGGCCATTATCCTAAGCAAACTAACACAGGAACAGAAAACAAAGATACTGCCTGTTTTCACTTATAAGTGGGAGCTAACCATTGAGTATATATGGACACAAAGAAGGGAACAACAGGCACTGGGGCTTATTTGAGAGTGGAGGGTGGGAGAAGGATGAGAACTGAAAAAGTACCTATTAGGTACTATGTTTATTACCTGGGTGATGAAACAGTCTGTACACCAAACCCCCATGACATGCAATTTATCTATATAACAAACCTGGACCTGTACCCTTGAACCTAAAATAAAATAAAAACAAATAAGTGGCCTTAACAAATTTTAAAATATCAAACTTCTATCAAGTATCTTCTCATTTCACAGTGGCATAAAACTAGAAATCAGTAACAAGAAAAACTATGGAAACTGTACAAATACATGGAGAATAAACAATGTGTTCCTGAATGACCATTGGGCCAATGAAGAAATTAAGAAGGAAATAAAAAATTTTGAAAGAAATGAAAATGAAAATATAATATATCAAAAGCTATGGGATACAGCAAAAGTAGTACTAAGAGAGAAGTGCATAACAAGGAATGCCTACATCAAAAAAGTAGAAAGATTTTCAATAAACAACCTAATGATGCATCTCAAAGAACTAGAAAAGCAAGAACAAACCAAAACCCGAATTAGGAGAAGGCAAAAATAATAAAGATCAGAGAAGAAATAAATGAAATTGAGAATAAAATAATACAAAAAATTGGAAAAAAAAAGTTGGGTGTTTGAAAAGATAAACAAAATCGACAAACCATTAGCTAGATTAAGAAAAAAGAGAGAAGACCCAGATAAAGAAAATCAGAAAGAAAAAAGGAGACATGAAGTAAGTGGCCAAGATGTCTGACTAGAAGCAGCTAGTGTGTGGCTCTCACAGACAGGAACAGAAGGGGTGAGTAAATACAACACCTTCAGCTGAAACATCCAGGTACTCACATTGGGACTAATAAAGGAAACAACTTGACCCACGGGGAACAAAGAAAAGCAAGACAGAACAATGACTCACCTGAGAGCAACATGAAGCCGGAGAACCTCCACCAAACAGGAAAGTGGTGAGTGAATGTGCAACCCCAGGAAACCATGCTTCTCCCGTGAATCTTTGCAACCCTTGGGTCAGGAGATCTGGCGAACCCACTCCATCAGAGCCTCCAGTATGACAGACAGAGCTACGTGGATTCTCAGCAGAGCAGGCACCCAGGCATGCGTGGAGACCCTGGGGACCTATATGCTCAGGATTTCTGTCAAAAGTAGCTGCAGCTTTGGCAAAATGGGAGGTTACACTCCCATACATACCCCTAGGAAAGAGGCTGAATCCAGGAGGCTGAGCAATGACAGACTGCAGACACCACTTCCACAGCACCTCACAAGAAAAGGCCCACAGGCTTGGAATTCTCAGCCAGCCAATTGTAGCAGCATTGCACCTCCCTAAGAATAAGCTACCAGGGTGTGGGGCAGGCTGCCATCTTTGCCATTTGGCCACCTTAGCCATTCCACCCTTCAGGCTTTGGAGAGTCCAAGCTGACTGAAGGCAGAAGGGATCACCCAGCACAGGACAGTTTCTCTACTAAAACATGGCCAAACTGCTGCTTTAAGCAGATACTTAAAGCAGATATCCTGTTCCTCCTCACGGGGTGGGGGGGGGGGGGGGGGAACTTTCAACTTGGGCCTCCAGCCACTTGCACTCATGTTCTCCAGCTGACAGAGATTTGAATCCCTACTGGGATGGCACTCCCAGAGGGAGAGATGACCTGCCTTGTTTGCTGTTTGAGCAACTTAGTTGTTTCAGCCGTTGGGCTCTGGGAAGTTCAAGTCAATCCAGGGCAGGATGGATCCCTCAACACAGCACAGCTCCTCAACCAAAATGTGGCCAGACTCCTTTAAGTGGGTCCCCAATCCCACTGGGTTGGTTCTTCCCAACCAGGGCCTCCAGCCACCTCTATGTGTGTTCTTCAGTCAACAGAGAGCTGAATTCTTCCTGGGACAGTGCTCCCAGAGGGGTGGGGGTGGAGGGTAGGCCGCCATCTTTGCTATCTGGGTGACTTAGCTGTTCCAGCCTTTGGGCATTGGAGAGGCTGAGCTGATCAGGGGCAAAAATGATGCCCTAGCACAACAAAGCTGCTCTACCAAAACATGGTGTATTAGTCCATTTTCATGCTGCTGATAAAGATAAGCCTGAGACTGGGCAATTTACAAAAGAAAGAGCTTTTATTATTATTATTATTATACTTTAAGTTCTAGGGTACATGTGCACAAAGTGCTGGTTTGTTTCATGAGTATACATGTGCCATGTTGGTTTGCTGCCCCCATCAACTCGTCATTTACATTAGGTATTTCTCCTAATGCTATCCCTCCCCCAGCCCCTCACCCTCCAACAGGCCCCAGTGTGTGATGTTCCTCTCCCTATACCCATGTGTTCTCATTGTTCGACTCCCACTTATGACTGAGAACATGTGGTGTTTGGTTTTCTGTCCTTGTGATATTTTGCTGAGAATGATGGTTTCCAGCTTCACCCATGTCCCTACAAAGGACATGAACTCATCCTTTTTTATGGCTGCATAGTATTTCACAGTGTAAGTGTGCCACATTTTCTTTATCCAGGCTATCATTGATGGACATTTGGGTCGGTTCCAAGTCTTTGCTATTGTGAATAATGCTGCAATAAACATATGTGAGCATGTATCTTTATAGTAGCATGATTTATAATCCTTTGGGTATAAACCCAGTAATGGGATTGCTGGGTCAAATGGCATTTCTGGTTCTAGATCCTTGAGGAATCACTGCACTGTCTTCCACAATGCTTGAATTAATTTACACTCCCACCAACAGTGTAAAAGCATTCCTATTTCTCCACGTCTTCTCCAGCATCTGTTGTTTCCTGACTTTTTAATGATCGCCATTCTAACTGGCATTAGATGGTATCTCATTGTGGTTTTGTTTGCATTTCTCTGATGACCAGTAATGATGAACATTTTTTCATATGTCTGTTGGCTGCATAAATGTCTTCTTTTTAGAAGTGTCTGCTCATATCCTTTGCCCACTTTTTGATGGGGTTGTTTGTTTCTTTCTTGTAAATCTGTTTAAGTTCTTTGTAGATTCTGGATATTAGCCCTTTGTCAGATGGATGGATTGCCAACATTTTCTCCCGTTATGTAGGTTGCCTGTTCACTCTGAAGATATATTCTTTTGCTGTGCAGAATCTCTTTAACTTAATTAGATCCCATTTGTCAATTTTGGCTTTTGTTACCATTGCTTTTGGTGTTTTAGTCATGAAGTCTTTGCCAATGCCTATGTCCTGAATGGTATTGCCCAGGTTTTCTTCTAGGGTTTTTATGGTTTTGAGTCTAACATGCAAGTCTTTAATCCATTGTGAATTAATTTTTGTGTAAGGTGTAAGGAAGGGTAGCTTTTGAATGTGTTTGCTCTTGCTTCTCTAGTTCTTTTAATTGTGATGTTAGGGTGTCAATTTCAGATCTTTCCTGCCTTCTTTTGTGGGCATTTAGTGCTGTAAATTTCCCTCTACACACTGCTTTAAATGTGTTCCAGAGATTCTGCTAGATTGTGTCTTAGTTCTCATAGGTTTCAAAAAACATCTTTATTTCTGCCCTCATTTCGTTATGTAGCCAGTAGTCATTCAGGAGCAGATTGTTCAGTTTCCACGTAGTTGTGTGGTTTTGAGTGAGTTTCTTAATCCTGAGTTCTAGT
Source organism: Nomascus leucogenys (assembly GCF_006542625.1). Lineage (NCBI taxonomy): Eukaryota > Metazoa > Chordata > Mammalia > Primates > Hylobatidae > Nomascus > Nomascus leucogenys. The sequence goes on from NC_044383.1 coordinate 72,333,020, forward strand.
TTAATTGCACTGTGGTCTTAGAGGCAGTTTGTTGTGATTTCTGTTCTTTTACATTTGCTGAGGAGTGTTTTACTTTCAATTATATGGTCAATTTTAGAATAAATATGATGAGCTGCTGATTAGAATTTATATTCTATTGATTTGGGGTGGAGAGTTCTGTAGATGTCTATTAGGTCCACTTGGTCCAGAGCTGAGTTCAAGTCCTGGATATCCTTTTTAATATTCTGTCTCATTGATCTGTCTAGTATTGACAGTGGAGTGTTAAAGTCTCCCATTATTATTGTGTGGGAGTTTAAGTCTCTTTGTAGGTCTCTAAGAACTTGCTTTATGAATCTGGGTGCTCCTGTGTTGGGTGCATATATATTTAGGATAGTTAGCTCTTCTTGTTGAATTGATCTATTTACCAATATGTAATGGCCTTTTTTTTTTTCTCTTTTGATATTTTTGGTTTGAAGTCTGTTTTATCAGACACCAGGATTGCAACCCCTGCTTTTGTTTGCTCTTCAGTTGCTTGGTAGATCTTCCTCCATCCCTTTCTTTTGAGCCTATGTGTGTCTTTGCACAGGAGATGGGTCTCTTGAATACAGCACTCTGATAGGTCTTGACTCTTTATGCAATTTGCCAGTCTGTGTCTTTCAATTGGAGCACTTAGCCCATTTATATTTAAGGTTAAGATTGTTATGTGTGAATTGGATTCTGTCATTGTGATGCTATCTGGTTATTTTGCCCATTAGTTGATGCAGTTTCTTCATAGCATTGATGGTCTTTACAATTTGGCATGTTTTTGTAGTGGCTGGTACCAGTTGTTTCTTTCTGTGTTTAGTGCTTCCTTCAGGAGCTCTTGTAAGGCATGCTGGTGGTGACAAAATCTCTCAGCATTTGCTTGTCTGTAAATAATGTTATTTCTCTTTCACTTATGAAGCTTAGTTTGGCTGGATCTAAAATTCTGGGTTGAAAATTCTTTTCTTTATTAATGTTGAATATTGGCCTCCACTGTGTTCTGGCTTGTAGGGTTTCTGCAGAGAGATCCACTGTTAGTCTGATGGGCTTCCCTTTGTCGGTAATCCTACCTTTCTCTCTGGCTGCCCTTAATATTTTTTCCTTCATTTCAACCTTGGTGAATCTGATGATTATGTGTCTCGGGATTACTAATTTGAGGAGTATCTTTGTGGTGTTCTCTGTATTTCCTGAATTTGAATGTTGGCCTGCCTAGCTAGGTTGGGAAGTTCTCCTGGATAATACATTAAAGAGCATTTTGTAACTTGGTTCTATTCTCCCCTTCACTTTCTTTTTTTTTTTTTTTTTTGAGACAGAGTCTCGCTCTGTCACCCAGGCTGGAGTGCAGTGGCACGATCTCGGCTCACTGCAAGCTCCGCCTCCCGGGTTCACGCCATTCTCCTGCCTCAGCCTCTCCGAGTAGCTGGGACTACAGGTGCCCGCCACCACGCCCGGCTAATTTTTTTTTTTTTGTATTTTTAGTAGAGACGGGGTTTCACCGTGGTCTCGATCTCCTGACCTTGTGATCCACCCACCTCGGCCTCCCAAAGTACTGGGATTACAAGCATGAGCCACTGCACCTGGCCCCTCCCCTTCACTTTCAGGTACACCAATCAAATGTAGATTTGGTCTTTTCACATAGTCCCATATTTTTTGGAGGCTTTGTTCATGTCTTTTCACTCTTTTTTCTCTAATCTTGTCTTCTCACTTTATTTCATTAATTTGATCTTCAATCACTGATATCCTTTCTTCTGCTTGATCGAATTGGCTATTGAAGCTTTTGTATGCTTTAAGAAGTTCTCGTACTGTGGTTTTCAGCTCCATTGGTCATTTAAGCTCTTCTAAACTGGTTATTCTGGTTAGTTATTCCTTTAACCTTTTTCCAAGGCTTTTAGCTTCATTATGATGGGTTAGAACATGCTCCTTTAGCCTGGAGAAATTCATTATTACCGACCTTCTGAAGCCTACCTCTGTCAACTCGTCAAACTCATATTCCATCCAGTTTTGTTCCATTGCTGGCAAGGAATTGTGTTTCTTTGGAGGAGAAGCGGTGTTCTGGTTTTTGGAATTTTCAGACTTTCTGCTCTAGTTTCTCCTCATCTTTGTGCTTTTGTCTACCTTTGGTCTTTGATGTTGGTGGCCTATGGAGGGTGTTTTGGTTTGGATGTCCTTTTTGTTGATGTTGATACTGTTCCTTTCTGTTTGTTAGTTTTCCTTCTAATGGACAGGCCTGTCAGCTGCAGATCTGTTGGAGTTTGCTAGAGGTCCACTCCAGACTGTTTGTCTGGGTATCACAAATGGAGGCTGCAGAACAGCAAATATTGCTGCCTGATATTTCCTCTGGAAGCTTTGTTGCAGAGGGGCACCCACCTGTATGAGGTGTCTGTCAGCCCCTACTGGGAGGTGTCCTCCAATCAGGCTACATGGGGGTCAGCGACCCATTTGAGGTGGCAGTCTCTCCGTTATCGGATCTCGAATGCCATGGTGGGAGAACAACTGCTCTCTTCAGAGCTGTCAGGCAGGGAAATTTAAGTCTGCAGAAACTGTCTGCTGCCATTTGTTCCAATATGCCCTGCCCCCAGATATGGAATCTCAAGAGGAGGTAGGCCTTGCTGAACTGTGGTGGGCTCCACCCAGTTCAAGCTTTCCTGCTACTTTGATTACACTGGGAGCATAGAACTGCCTACTCAAGCCTCAGCAATAGTGGATGCCCCTTCCCCTGCCAAGCTCCAGCATTGTAGGTTAATCTCAGAGTGCTGCGCTAGCAGGGGGCAAGGTTCTATGGGCATGGAACCTGCCAAGCCAGGCATGGGGGGGAGTCTCCTGGTCTGCTGGTTGTGAAGACTGTGGAAAAGGTGCAGTATTTGGGCAGGAGTGTACCATTCCACCAGGTACAGTCACTCATGGCTTCCTTTGGCTAGGAAAATGAAATCCCCCAATCCCTTGCACTTCTTGGATGATGCAACACCCCACCCTACTTCAGCTCACTCTCTGTGGGCTGCACCCACTGTCCAACCAGTTCCAATGAAATGAACCAGGTAGCTCAGTTGGAAATGCAGAAATCACCCATCATCTCCATTGATCTTGCTGGCAGCTGTAGACTGGAGCTGTTCCTATTCCACCATCTCTGAAGCAACTCCAAGAAAGAGGTTTATTGGACTTACAGTTCAACGTGGCTGGGGATGCCTCACAATCATGGTGGAAGGTGAAAGGCACCTCTCACATGGCAGCAGACAAGAGAGATTGTGCAGGGAAACTCCCATTTATAATAATCATCAGATCTCGAGAGACTTACTTACTATCATGAGAACAGGATGGGAGTGGCCTTCCCCCATGATTCAATTACGTCCCTCCTGGATCCTTCCACAATATGTGGAAATTCAAGAGGAGTTTTGGGTGGGGACATAGCCAAATCATATCACATGGCCAGACTTATGCTTTTTTTAAATTATACTTTAAGTTTTAGGGTACATGTGCACAATGTGCAAGTTTGTTACATATGTATACGTGTGCCATGTTGGTGTGCTGTACCCATTAACTCGTTATTTAACATTAGGTATATCTCCTAATGCTATCCCTCCCCCATGCCACCACCCCACAAATGGTCCCACTGTGTGATGTTCCCTTTCCTGTGTCCATGTGTTCTTATTGTTCAATTCCCACCTATGAGTGAGAACATGCGGTGCTTGGTTTTTTGTCCTTGTGATAGTTTGCTTAGAATGATGGTTTCCAGCTTCATCCATGTCCCTACAAAGGACATGAACTCATCATTTTTTATGGCTGAATAGTATTCCATGGTGTATATGTGCCACATTTTGTTAATCTAGTTTATCATTGTTGGACATTTGGGTTGGTTCCAAGTCTTTGCTACTGTGAATAGTTCCGCAATAAACATACATGTGCATGTGTCTTTATAGCAGCATGATTTATAATCCTTTGGGTATATATCAAGTAATGAGATGGCTGGGTCAAATGGTATTGCTAGTTCTAGATCCCTGAGGAATCACCAAACTGACTTCCACAATTGTTGAACTGGTTTGCAGTCCCACCAACAGTGTAAAAGTGTTCCTATTTCTCCACATCCTCTCCAGCACCTGTTGTTTCTTGACTTTTTAATGATCATCATTCTAACTGGTGTGAGATGGTATCTCATTTTGGTTTTGGTTTGCATTTCTCTGATGGCCAGTGACAATGAGCATTTTTGCATGTGTCTGTTGGTGGCATAAATGTCTTCTTTTGAGAAGTGTCTGTTCATGTCCTTCACCCACTTTTTGATGGAGTTGTTTGTTTTTTTCTTGTAAATTTGTTTAAGTTCATTGTAGATTCTGCAGATTAGCCTGTTGTCAGATGAGTAGGTTGCGAAAATTTTCTCCCATTCTGTAGGTTGCCTGTTCACTCTGATGGTAGTTTCTTTTACTGTGCAGAGGCTCTTTAGTTTAATTAGATGCCATTTGTCAATTTTGGCTTTTGTTGCCATTGCTTTTGGTGTTTTAGACATGAAGTCCTTGCCCATGCCTATGTCCTGAATGGTATTGCCTAGCTTTTCTTCTAGGGTTTTTATGGTTTTATGTCTAACATTTAAGTCTTTAATCCATCTTGAATTAATTTTTGTATAAGGTGTAAGGAAGGGATCCAGTTTCAGCTTTCTACATATGGCTATCCAGTTTTCCCAGCACCATTTATTAAATAAGGAACCCTTTCCTCATTGCTTGTTTTTGTCAGATTTGTCAAAGATCAGATGGTTGCAGATATGCGGCATTATTTCTGAGGGCTCTGTTCTGTTCCATTGGTCTATATCTCTGTTGTGGTACCAGTACCATGCTGTTTTGGTTACTGTAGCCTTGTAGTATAGTTTGAAGCCTGGTAGTGTGATGCCTCAAGCTTTGTTCTTTTGGCTTAAGATTGACTTGGCAATGCTGGCTCTTTTTTGGTTCCATATGAACTTTAAAGTAGTTTTTTCCAATTCTGGGAAGAAAGTCATTAGTAGCTTGATGGAGATGGCATTGAATCTCTAAATAACCTTGGGCAGTATGGCCATTTTCATGATATTGATTCTTCCTACCCATGAGCATGGAATGTTCTTCCATTTGTTTGTATCCTCTTTTATTTCATTGAGCAGTGGTTTATAGTTCTCCTTGCAGAGGTCCTTCACGTCCCTTGTAGGTTGGATTCCTAGATATTTTATTCCCTTTGAAGCAATTGTGAATGGGAGTTCACTCATGATTGGGCTCACTCTTTGTCTGTTATTGGTGTATAAGAATGCTTGTGATTTTTGTACATTGATTTTGTATCCTGAGACTTTACTGAAGTTGCCTATCAGCTTAAGGAGATTTTGGGCTGAGACGATGGGGTTTTCTAGATATACAATCATGTCATCTGCAAACAGGGACAACTTAACTTCCTCTTTTCCTAATTGAATGCCCTTTATTTCCTTCTCCTGCCTGATTGCCCTGGCCAGAACTTCCAGCACTATGTTGAATAGGAGTGGTGAGAGAGGGCATCCCTGTCTTGTGCCAGTTTTCAAAGGGAATGCTTCCAGTTTTTGCCCAGTTAGTATGATATTGGCTGTGGGTTTGTCATAGATAGCTCTTATTACTTTGAGATACATCCCATCAATACCTAATTTATTGAGAGTGTTTAGCATGAATGGTTGTTGAATTTTTGTCAAAGGCCTTTTCTGCATCTATTGAGATAATCATGTGGTTTTTGTCTTTGTTTCTGTTTATGTGCTGGATTACATTTATTGATTTGGACATGTTGAACCAGCCTTGCATCCCAGGGATGAAGCCCACTTGATCATGGTGGAATATTTTTGGTGTGCTGCTGGATTTGGTTTGCCAGTATTTTATTGAGGATTTTTGCATCAATGTTCATCAAGGATATTGGTCTAAAATTCTCTTTTTTGGTTGTGTTTCTGCCGGGCTTTGGTATCAGGATGATGCTGGCCTCATAAAATGAGTTAGGGAGGATTCCCTCTTTTTCTATTGATTGGAATAGTTTCAGAAGGAATGGTACAAGCTCCTCCTTGTACCTCTGGTAGAATTCGGCTGTGAATCCATCTGGTCCTGGACTGTTTTTGGTTGGTAAGCTGTTAATTATTGCCTCAATTTCAGAACCTGTTATTGGTCTATTCAGAGATTCAACTTCTTCCTGGTTTAGTCTTGGGAGAGTGTATGTGTCTAGGAATTTATCCATTTCATCTAGATTTTCTAGTTTATTTGCCTGTAGGTGTTTATAGTAGTCTCTGAAGCTAGTTTGTATATCTGTGAGATCGGTGGTGATATCCCCTTTATCATATTTTATTGCATCTATTTGATTCTCCTCTTTTCTTCTTTATTAGTCTTGCTAGCGGTCTATCAATTTTGTTGATCTTTTCAAAAAACCAGCCCCTGGATTCATTGATTTTTTTGAAGGGTTTTTTATGTCTCTATTTCCTTCAGTTCTGCTCTGATCTTAGTTATTTCTAGCCTTCTGCAAGCTTTTGAGTGTGTTTGCTCTTGTTTCTCTAGTTCTTTTAATTGTGATGTTAGGGTGTCAATTGTGGATCTTTCCTGCTTTTTTTTGTGGGCATTTAGTTCTATAAATTTCCGTCTACACACTGCTTTAAATGTGTCCCAGAGATTCCGGTATGTTGTGTCTTTGTTCTCATTGGTTTCAAAGAACATCTTTATTTCTGCCTTCATTTCGTTATGTACCCAGTAGTCATTCCGGAGCAGGTTGTTCAGTTTTTTTACATTTGCTGAGTAGTGCTTTACTTCCAACTATGTGGTCAATTTTGGAAGAAGTGCCATATGTTGTTGTGAAGAATGTATATTCTGTTGATTTGGGGTGGAGGGTTCTGTAGATGTCTATTAGGTCCACTTGGTGCAGAGCTGAGTTCAATTCCTGGATGTCCATGTTAACTTTTTGTCTCGTTGATCTGTCTAATGTTGACAGTGGGGTGTTAAAATCTCCCATTATTATTGTGTGGGAGTCTAAGTCTCTTTGTAGGTCTCTAAGGACTTGCTTTATGAATCTGGGTGCTCCTGGATTGGGTGCATATATATTTAGCATAGTTAGCTCTTCTTGTTGAATTGATCCCTTTACCATTATGTAATGGCCTTCTTTGTCTCTGTTGATCTTTGTTGGTTTCAAGTCTGTTTTATCCAAGACTGGGATTGCAACCCTGTGTTTTTTTATTGTCCATTTGTTTGGCAGATCTTCCTCCATCCCTTTATTTTTAGCCTATGTGTGTCTCTGCATGTGAGATGGGTTTCCTGAATACAGCACACTGATGGGTCTTGACTCTTTATCCAATTTGCCAGTCTGTGTCTTTTAATTGGAGTATTTAGCCCATTTACATTTAAGGTTAATATTGTTATGTGTGAATCTGATCCGGTCATTATGAGGTTAGCTGGTTATTTTGTTAGTTAGTTGATGCAGTTTCTTCCTAGCCTCAATGGTCATTACAATTTGGCATGTTTTTGCAGTGGCTGTTACTGGTTGTTTCTTTCCATGTTTAGTGCTTCCTTCAGGAGCTCTTGTAGGGCAGGCGTGGTGGTGACAAAATCTCTCAGCATTTGCTTGTCTGTAAAGGGTTTTATTTCTCCTTCACTTATGAAGCTTAGTTTGGCTGGATATGAAATTCTGGGTTGAAAATTCTTTTCTTTAAGAATGTTGAATATTGGCCCCCACTCTCTTCTGGCTTGTAGAATTTCTGCCTAGAGATCCACTGTTAGTGTGATGGGCTTCCCTTTGTGGGTAACCCAACCTTTCTCTCTGGCTGCCCTTAACATTTTTTCCTTCATTTCTACTTTGGTGAGTCTGACAGTTATGTGTCTTTGAGTTGCTCTTCTCGAGGAGTATCTTTGTGACATTCTGTGTATTTCCTGAATTTGAATGTTGGTCTGCCTTGCTAGATTGGGAATATTCTCCTGGATAATATCCTGCCGATTGTTTTCCAGCTTGGTTCCATTCTCCCTGTCACTTTCAGGCACACCAATCAGACGTAGGTTTGGTCTTATCACATAGTCCCATATTTCTTAGACAGTTTGTCCATTTCTTTATATTCTTTTTTTCTCTAAACTTTTTGCTTCATTTCATTCGTTTGATATTTTATCAGTGATACTCTTTCTTCCAGTTGATCGAATCAGCTACTGAGGCTTGTGCGTTCATCACGTAATTCTAGTGCCTTGGTTTTCATCTCCATCAGGTCCTTTAAGGACTTCTGTGCATTGTTTATTTTAGTTAGCCATTCATCTATTTTTTTTTTCAATGTTTCTAACTTCTTTGCCATGGGTTCGAACTTCCTCCTTTAGCTTGGAGTAGTTTGATCATCTGAAGACTTCTTCTCTCAACTCGTCACAGTCATTCTCCATCCAGCTTTGTTCCATTGCTAGTGAGGAGCTGTGTTCCTTTGCAGGAGGAGAGGCACTCTGATTTTTAGAGTTTCCAATTTTTCTGCTCTGTTTTTTTCCCATCTTTGTGGTTTTATCTACCTTTGGTCTTTGATGATGGTGACTTACAAATGAGGTTTTGGTGTGGATGTCCTTTCTGTTTGTTAGTTTTCATTCTAATAGTCAGGACCCTCAGCTGCAGGTCTGTTGGAGTTTGCTGGAGGTCCACTCGAGACCCTGTTTTTCTTGGTGTCAGCAGTGGAGGTTGCAAAACAGCAGATATTGGTGAAGAGCAAATGTTGCTGCCTGATTGTTCCTCTGGAAGCTTTGTCTCAGAGGAGTACCTGGCCTTGTGAGGTGTCAGTCTTCCCCCACTGGGGGTTGCCTCCCAGTTAGGCTACTCTGGGATCTGGGACCCACTTGAGGAGGCAGTCTGTCCATTCTCAGATCTTCTGCTGCATGCTGGGAGAACCGCTACTCTCTTCAAATCTGTCAGACAGGGACATTTAAGTCTGCAGAGGATCCTGCTGCCTTTTGTTTGGCTATGCCCTGCCCCCAAATGTGGAGTGGATAGAGGCAGGCAGGCCTCTTTGAGCTGCAGTGGGCTCCAACCAGTTTGAGCTTCCCAGCCACTTTGTTTACCTACTCAAGCCTCGGCAATGGTGGGTTCCTCTCCCCCAGCCTCGCTGCTGCCTTGCAATTTGGTCTCAGACTGCTGTGCTAGCAATGAGCAGGGCTCCATGAGTGTAGGGCCCTCCGAGCCAGGCACAGGATATAATCTCCTGGTGTGCCGTTTGCTAAGACCATTGGAAAACTGCAGTATTAGGGTGGGAGTGACCCGATTTTCCAGGTGCCATCTGTCACCCCTTTCTTTGACTATGAAAGGGAATTCCCTGACCCCTTGCACTTCCTGGATGAGTCGATTTCTCACCCTGCTTTGGCTCATGCTCAGTGTGCTGCACCCACTGTCCTGTACCCACTTTCTGACACTCTCCAATCAGGTGAACCTGGTACCTCAGTTGGAAATGCAGAAATCACCCATCTTCTGTGTTGCTAATGCTGGGAGCTGTAGACTGGAGCTGTTCCTATTCAGCCATCTTGGCTCCATCCCCCCCAGACTTATTCTTTAAGCAGGTTCCTGACCTTGTTTCTTCTCCCAGGCCAGGGTCTCCAGCCACTTCCTACAAGTGCTTTTGGGTTGGCAATAGGCACGTACCTCCTTGAGATGAAGCTCCCAGTGGGACAAGCAGGCTGCCATCTTTGCTGTTTTGCAGACTTCACTGGTGATACCTCCAGATACTGGAAAATCTGAGGTGACTAGGGAATGGAGTAGGCCCCAAGGATACCACAGCAGCCATATGGAAATGTGGCCAGATTGTTACATTTGTGCCCATTCCCATATCTACTTACTGGGCAAGTCTTTCAGGTCTTCCCAGCCACCGGCCACCAGAGCTATTGAGCCAGGAGCAACTCAGTGGCTCTCTGGACAGAGCCTCCAGGGGCAACTGAAAGCCTCTCTGCCATTGCCTCTGCAGTGGAAATGCCCTTTTCACCTTCAGAATAACAAAGAAGCAAAGATCCTAAGTGGCTTATTCACACCTCTAACAAGCTGCAGTCAGCTCAAGGAGAGGAGGCCAGTTAATCTTCCATGGGTCGCACACTTCTTCTCACCAGACAGGGAGCCCCTGTTGTGGTGACCCTCCATCCTGGGCTGATTGCCCTCGATGAGATCTGGGTCAGCATTGCTCAGGGCAATCAGCCCAGGATGACAAGCAAATGACTCTCAGCCACAACCACTACTAGGATCCCTTCCTCCACTGACTCCAAGTTGGGGAAGGAACATAAACACTGAGATTGCCCCAGAGCTGCAGTGGGCAGCCCAGGAGTCCCAAGTCATCATCTGCAGCCAGAACTCAAGGGGGAGAGTAACCCAGACTTTCAGAACCCTGAGAGGAAACATGGCTGCAACTGTGAGAAAACATAGATCAGCCACACAACCAAGCAAGAGTCTACCAACTGACCAGTAAGCCTGTGTACCTGTTGGAGTACACCTCAAAACTTCAACACTTAAAATACCTCACTAATATACTCTCCTCTGAAACCAGAGACAAGGAGTCAGCTTCAAATAAAGACCCTACACAAAGTCTTGGCCCAGTGAAAACACCCAGAAAAGAAGTCTATTGACTGTGCTCAATGTACATTTCAGTTAAAGGAAAATCCACATGCAGAGATGTGAAAGAACCAATGCAAGACACTGGTAGCAAAGATATGGAATCAACCTAAATGCCCATCAATGACAGATTAGTGTTGCATGCCTATAGTCCTGGCTACTCAGGAGACTCAGGTAGGAGAATGATTTGAGCCTAGGAGGTGGAAGTTGCAGTGAACTGAGATTTCACCACTGCACTCCAGGCCAGGTGACAGAGCAGGACTCTGTCTCAAAAAAAAAAAAAAATTCTCCCAACAAAGAAAAGTCCAGGATCAGAAGTTTTCACTGCTAAATTCTACTGAACATTTAAATGAGAACTAATACCAATACTTCTCAAACTATTCAAAAAAATTGAAGAAGTTAAATTCTTCTAAACTCATTATGTGAGATCAACATAACCTTGATAACAAAAGTAGAGAAGGACACAACAAAAATAGAAAACTGCAGGCCAATGTTTGTGATAAACATAGATTATATTATATTATATAGCAAAAGGAACAAAAATTCCCAACAAAACACCAGCAAACCAAATCTAATAGCATGTCAAAAAAGATAATGCACTATGATCAATCAAATGGGATTTATCCCAGGAATGCAAGGATGGTACAAGAAATGCAAATCAATAAATACAATACATAAACAGAATGAAGGACAAACACCATATGATCATCATCTCAATAGACAAAGAAAAAGCATTAGATAAAATTCAACATCGTTTCATGGTTGAAAAAAAAATTAGGTATAGAAGAAACATACTTCAACATAATAAAGGCAATATATTACAGACCCACAGATGACATCATATGGAATGTGGAAAAGCTAAAATCTTTTCCTCTGAGAACCGAAATAAGACAAGAATGCCCACTTTTACCACTCTTACTCAACATAGTACTGGAAGTTCCAGCCAGATCAATTGGTCAAGGGAAAGAAATAAAGGGCATTTAAGTAGATAAAGAGGAAGTCAGATTGTTCCTGTTTTCAAATGACATGGTCTTACATCTAGAAAACCCTAAAGACTCTACCAGAAAGCTGTTAGAATTGATAAACAAATTCAGTAAGGTTGCAGGACAAAAAACAAAACACAAAATTTAGTAGCATTTCTATACATCAATAATGCAAAGTAGGTGAAAAAGATGTCAAGGAAGTAATCCTATTTATAAAAGGTAAACAAACAAACGAAAAAACGCAGCACAGGAATAAATTTATCAAAGGAGGTAAAAGATCTCTACAAAGTAAACTATAAAAAAACTGATGAAAGGAAATGAAGAGTTCACAAATGTAAAGACATTCAATGTTCATGGATCAGAAGAATTACTATTGTTTAAATGACCATACTACCCAAAGCATTCTATAGATTCAATGCAAGTCCTAGCAAAATATCAATGACATTCTTCACAGAAATTTAAAAAATCCTAAAATTCTTTTAAATCAGAAAAGACCCTGAGTATCCAAACCAATCTTGAGCAAAAAGAACAAAGCTAGAGTCTTCCTACTACTTGATTTTAAAATAGACTACAAAGGTATAGTAACACTAACAGCATGATATCGCTATAAAAACAGACACAGAGACAAATGGAACAGAACAGAAAACTCAGAAATAAATCCACCTTTTTTGTAGCCAATTGATTTTTGACAAAGTTGCCAAGAACATACATTAGGGAAATGACACCCTTTTCAATATATAATGTTGGGAAAAATGAATATCCATATGCAGTAGAAGGAAACTAGTCCCTTATCTTTCACCCTATAACAAACTTAAAATGGATCCACAACTTAAATATCGGGACTTAAACTATAAAAACTACTGGAAGAAAACAGGAAAAATGCTTCAGAACATTGACCTAGGCAAAAATTTTACAGCGAAGGTTTCAAAAGCACAGGCAACAAAAATGAAAATAGACAAATGAGACTATATTTAACTGAAAAGCTCCTGAACAGTGAAGAAAATAATGAACAGAGTGAAAAGACAATCTGTAGAATAGGAGAAAATATTTGCACACTATTAACTTAACAATGGGCTAATATCTAGAATATTAGGAATTCAAACAACTCCACAGCAAGGAAGAAAGGAGGTTTCAACATACATAAATCGATAACTGTGATCGATAAACAGAATTAAAAACAAAAACCATATGATTATCTCGATGCAGAAAAAGCATTTGATAAAATTCATATCTTTACATGATAAAAACCCTCAACAAACTAGGCATAGAAGGAGCATTTCTAAAATTAGTAATAGCTATAATGACAAACCCACACCCAACACCATACTGAACAAGGAAAAGTTAAAGCATTCCCCACTAGGAAGTGAAAAAAGACAAGGATACCCACTTTTACTATTATTATTCAGCAAATAGTAGCAGAAATCATAGCCAGAGCAATCAGGCAAGAGAAAGAAATTAAGGGATTGAAATGGGAAAAGAGGAAGTCAAATGAGCTGTTTGCTAACAATATGATCTTATGCCTAGAAAACCCTAAAGACTCCTCTAAAAGACGCCTGGTTGTAATAAATGAATTTAGCAAAGTTTCAGATACAAAATGAATGTACAAAAATCAGTAGCATTTTTTATTTTGTTTTGAGACAGGGCTCACTCTGTCACCCCAGGCTGGAGTGCAGTTGTATGATGATGGCCCATTACAGCCTCGACCTCCTGAACTCAAGTAATCATCCCACCTCAGCCTCCCAAGTAGCTGGGACTATAGATGTGTGCCACCATGCCTAGCTACTTTTTCTATTTTTTGTAGGGATGGGGTTTTGCCATGCTGCCCAGGCTGTTCTCAAACTCCTGATCTCAAGTGATCCACTTGCCTCAGCCTCCAAAAGTGTCAGGATTATAGGCATAAGGCATTGCTCTCAGCCCAGTAGAATTTTTTACACCAATAATGATCAAGTTAAGAACAAGATCAAGAATTCAATTTCATTTGCAATCGCTACAAAACAATACCTAGGAATATATTTAACCTAGGTGAAAGATCTCTACAAGGAAAACTACAAAATATGGATGAAAGTAATTTTAGATGCTACCAAAAAATGGATAAACATCCCATGCGAATGGATCAGAAAAATCAATATCAGTAAAATGATCTTCCTGTCCAAATAAATCTGCAGATTCAATGCAATCCCTATCAAAATACCAATGTCATTTTTTTAACAAAATTAGAAAAAAAATTCTAAAGTTTATATGGAACCAGAAAAGAGCCTAAATAGCTAAAGCAGTCCTAAGCAAGAAGAACAAAGCTGGAAGCACCACACTACCTAACTTCAAATTATACTGTGAGGCTATGGTGACCAAAAGAGCATGATACTGGTATAAAAAGAGAAACACTGATCAACAGAACAGAACAGAGAATCCAGAGATAAAACCACATACCTGTAGCCAACTAATCTTTGAAAAAGTTGACAAAAACATACATTAGGGAAATAATTTTTTCAATAAATAGTGCTAGGAAAATTGAATTACCATATGCTGCAGAATAAAACTGTACCCTACCCTTATCTCTCACCATATAAAAATTAACTGATGCTAGATTAAAGACAAATATTAGACTGGAAGTGTAAAAGTCCTAGAAGAAAACTTACAGAAAACTGTTCTGAACATTGGTCTAGGCAAGGAATTCATTACTAAGACCTCAAAAGCACATGTGACAGAGCCAAAAATAGACAAATGGGATTTAATTAAACTAAAAAGCATCTGCACTGCAAAAGAAACCAACTGTGAACAATGCAGAATGGGAGAAAATATTTGCAAACTATACATCTGAAAAGGGACTAATATACCAGAATCTACAAGTAACTCAAAGGACTCAACAAAGAACACTCAAATATTCCCACTAAAAACTGAGCAAAGGACAGGAACAGACATTTTCCAAAAGAAGACATGCAATGGACAACAAGCAAATGAAAAAAATGTGCAACACCCCTAATGATCAGAGAAATGCAAATTGAAACCACAATAAGATATCATCTTACAGCAATCAGAATAACTATTATTAAAAACTCAACAAATAACAGATGTTGGCGAGGATGCAGAGAAAAGGGAACACTTATATGCTGTTCACGGGAATGCAAATGAATACAGCCTCTATGGAACACACTACAGAGATTTCTCAAAGAACCAAAGATGGAGCTACCATTTGATCCAGCCGTCTTACTGCTGGCTATCTACTAAAAAAAAAAAAAAAAAAAAAAAAAAAAACCAATCAGTTTATCAGGAAGATATTTGCACTCGCGTATGTCATAACACTATTCATAATAGCAAAGGTACGGAATCAACCTAAGTGTCCAACAACGGATGATTAGATAAAGAAAATGTGATATTATATATCTATATATATAAAATACAGAATGCTATTCAGCCATAAAAAAGAATGAAATAATGTCTTTTGCAGCAACATGGATGGAACCAGAGGCCATTATCTTAAGTGAAATAACTCAAAGTCAAATATACATATTCTCCCCACCTTTTTTTTTTTTTTTTTTTTGACAAGATCT
The DNA here is from genome assembly GCF_006542625.1 of Nomascus leucogenys. Taxonomy (NCBI): domain Eukaryota; kingdom Metazoa; phylum Chordata; class Mammalia; order Primates; family Hylobatidae; genus Nomascus; species Nomascus leucogenys. The sequence continues at coordinate 72,348,093 of NC_044383.1, forward strand.
CGCTCTGTTGCCTAGGCTGGGGTTTAGTGGTGCAATCTTTGCTCAGTGCAACCTCCACCTACCAGATTCAAGCGATTCTCATGCCTCAGCCTCTTGAGTAGCTGAGACTACAGGTATGTGCCATCACGCCCAGCTAATTTTTGTATTTTTAGTACAGCTGGAGTTTCACCATGTTGGTCAGGCTGGTCTCAAACTCCTGGCCTCAAATGATCTGCCCGCCTCTGCCTTCCAAAGTGCTGGGATTACAAGCATAAGCCGCCATGCCTGGCCCATGTTCTCACTTTAAAGTGGGAGCTAAATAATGTGTACTTATGGACATAGACTGTGGAATAATAGACAGTGGAAACTTGGAAGGGTGGGAGGATGGAATGGGGGTGGAGGATGAGAAATTACTTAATGGGTACAAAGTACATTATTTGGATATTGGTTACATGAAAATCCAAGACTTCACTAAATACACAATATGTCCATGTAACAGAACTGCACTTGTACCCCTTACATTTACAAATATAGAAAATAAATAAATAATAAAACAAAAAGAAAATTAACATCAAAAGACACCTGCCCACCCCTCGCTCCCCCACCATTTTATTGCAGCACTATTCACAACAGTCAAGGCATGGAATCAACCTAAATGTCCATCAACAAATGAGTGTATACAGAAAATGTGTTATATATACACAATTGAATACTATTCAGCCATAAAAAAGCATGAAATCCTGTCATTACTGCAACATGAATGGAACTGGAGGTCATTGTGTTAAGTGAAACAAACCAGGCAAATATCCCATTTTTCATTCATACATGGTAGCTAAAAAATTTGATATCATAAAGGTAGAGAGTAGAATGATAGCAGAGGCTGGGAAGAGTGTATGTGGCAGGAATGATGTGTGGTTGGTTAATATGGATAAACAAACAGAAGGAATAAATTCTATTGTTTGATGGCACAGTGCGGTGACTATAGTTAACAATAGTTAATTGTAGGTTTCAGAGTAGCTAGAAGATTTGAAATGTTCTCAACACAAAATAATAAATTTTAAGGTGATCGGTAAACTAAATAACATAATTTGATCATTATTCATTGTACATGTCTCAAAACATCATGTCTCCCATAAATATGAATAATTATGAATGAATAAAAAATAAATGGTAATTAATGGATTGCTTTGGAGATGAAATATATACATTTGTACATAATTCTAAAGATACTAAGGGATTCTACATGAAGAATGATATTTCCTTCTATTTTTGTGTTCTAGCTACCAGTTCTCTTCCTATGAGGTAAACATTGGTATCAGTTTTTTATATCTTTCCAGAGATGTTCTAAGCATATAAAGGCAACCATGTATTTCTCTCAGTTTTTAAAAAGTTATTGATTGAGTGTTATAACCAGTGTTCTGCACCTTGCTTTTAAACAAAATTTTAATATGGCAGTATATTTTGGAGCTTGTTTTGCTTAGGTGAAAAGGTATAAATAGATGAAAAATTGTATAGACCTGCCATATCTTTTCTCCAAGTTTTTAATTTTTTTATGCTTATTTTTGTTTGTTTCTTTTGAAACCATCTCAAACTTACAGAAAAGTTGCAAGTACAGTTCAAATACCTTTTTTATTCTAACCCATTTGAGAATAAGTTGCCAATCTACTGCTCCATCACCCGTGAATACTTTGGGATATGTTTTCTACATATAAGGGCACATAACCACAATACAACCATCAAAATCAGAAAATTGCATTGATATTCAACCACTATGTAATTCTCAAACTTTATTTAACTTTTGTCAGTTGTTCCGAAAGACATTCAGAGCAAAAGAGTCTGGTTCAGAATTGCACTTTGCATTTGCTTGTCATGTCCTTTCAGTCTCCTTCATTTGGAGCAGTTCTTCAATTTTTCTTTGACTTTCATGACCTTTACATTTTTTGAAGATTATGCAAGAGTTATTTCATAGATTCCTCCTCAATGTGGGACGTTGGTCTGATGAGTCTCATGATTAGATTCAGGTTATGTATTTTTGGCAAGGATATCCCAGAAGCAATGCTGTGTTCTTTTCTTTTCTTTCTTTCTTTCTGTGGGCGGCAAGCCACCCAGGCGCCGAGGCAAGAGACCGAGGACACGAGCTGTTCCAGTATAAAAAAAATAAAATAAAATAAAATAAAATATAAAACAAGAAAAGTCATACCAGATATAGATCTTAGATATGATTATATATGAATATCATTAATCATTAGTTGGTAGTAATTACTCTTTATCCCAATATTATAATAATCCCTGCTCTATAATCATAACCTAGGAAAAACCAGGCCATACAGAGATAGGAGCTGAGGGGACATAGTGAGGTGTGACCAGAAGACAGGAGTGTGAGCCTTCTGTTATGCCTGGACAGGGCCACCAGAGGGCTCCTTGGTCTAGCGGTGATGCCAGCATCTGGGAAGATGCCCGTTGCCAGGCGGACCGTGGTCTAGTGGTAGCAAGAGGTGTCAAGAAATGACACCTGTTACTTAGCAGACCAGGAAAGGGAGTCACCTTTTCTCCGGGGGAGTTTAGAGAAGACTCTGCTCCTCCACCTCTTGTAGAGGGCCTGACACCAGTCAGGCTTTCCCGCAGTTATCCAGAGGCGTAACCGTCTCCCTGTGATGCTGTGCTTCAGTGGTCATGCTCTTAGTCCACCTTCATGTTCCATCCTGTACACCTGGCTCTGCTTTCTAGATAGCAGTAATAAACTAGTGAAAGTACTAAAAGTCTCTGATATGTAGAAATAATGGTGTAAGCTGTCTTTCTCTTTGTCTTCTCTCTCTCTCTGCCTCGGCTGCCAGGCAGGGAAGGGCCCCCTGTCCAGTGGACACGTGACCCGAGTGACCTTACCTATCATTGGAGAAGACTCACATTCTTTACCCTGCCCCTTTTGCTTTATATACAATAAATAACAGTGAAGCCAGACATTTGGGGCCACTACCGGTCTCCGCGCATTGGTGGTAGTGGTCCCCCGGGCCCAGCTGCCTTTTCTTTTATCTCTTTGTCTTGTGTCTCTATTTCTACACTCTCTCATCGCCGCACATGGGGAGAGACCCACCGACACTGTGGGGCTCGTCCCTACATCTCTCTCTCTTTCTTTCTTTCCCTTTCTTTCTTTTTCTTTCTTTCTTTCTTTCTTTCTTTCTTTCTTTCTTTCTTTCTTTCTTTCTTTCTTTCTTTCTTTCTTTCTTTCTTCTTTCTTTCTTTCTCTCTCTCTTTCTCTTTCTCTTTTCTTTTTTTTCTCTCTCTCTCTCTTTTTCTTTTTTAAATTAAACTTTAAGTTCTGAGATACATGTGCAGAATGTGCGGGTTTGTTAGGTAGGTATACACATACTATGGTCGTTTGCTGCACCCATCAACCCATCATCTACATTAGGTATTTCTCCTAATGCTATCCCTCCCCTAGTCCCCCACCCCACAAACCCCCAACAGGCCCCAGTGTGTGATGTTCCCCTCCCTGTGTCCATGTGTTCTCATTGTTCAACTCCCACTTATGACTCAGAATATGTGGTGTTTGGTTTTCTGTTCTTGTGTTAGTTTGCCAAGAATGATGGTTTCCAGTTTTATCCATGTCCCTGCAAAGGACATGAACTCATCTTCTTTTATGGCTGCATAGTATTCCATGGTGTATATGTGCCACATTTTCTTTATCCACTCTATCATTAATGAACATTTGGGTTGGCTCCAAGTTTTTGCTATTGTGAATAGTGCTGCAATAAACATTATGTGTGCACGTGTCTTTACAGTAGAATGATTTATAATCCTTTGGGTATATACTCAGTAATGGGATTGCTGGGTCAAATGGTATTTCTGATTCTAGATCCTTCAGGAATTGATTGGCACACTGTCTTCCACAATGGTGGACTAATTTGTACTCCCACAAACAGTGTAAATGTGTTCCTATTTCTCCACACCCTCTCCAGCATGTGGTGTTCCCTGACTTTTTAATGATCTCATTGTGGTTTTGATTTGCATTTCTCTAATGACCAGTGATGATGAGCTTTTTTTCATGTTTGTCTGCATAAATGTCTTCTTTTGAGGAGTGACTGCTCGTATCCCTTGCCCACTTTTTGAGTGGGTTTTTTTTGTTATTTTCTTGTAAATTTGTTTAAGTTCTTTGTAGATTCTGGATATTAGCCCTTTGTCAGATGGATAGATTGCAAATTTTTTCTCCCATTATATAGGTTGCCTGTTCACTCTGATGATAGTTTCTTTAGCTGTGCAGAAGCCCTTTAACTTAATTAGATACCATTTGTCAATTTTGGATTCTGTTGACATTGCTTTTGGTGTTTCAGTCATGAAGTCTTTTCCCATGCCTACGTCTTGAATGGTATTGCCTAGGTTTTCTTCTAGGGTTTTTATGGTTTTCATTCTTACATTCAAGTCTTTAATCCATCTTGAGTTATTTTCTGTATAAAGTGTAAAGAATTTGTCCAGTTTCAGTTTTCTGTGTATGGCTATCCAGTTTTCCCAGCACCATTTATTAAATAGGGAATCATTTTCCCATTGCTTGTTTTTGCCAGATTTGTCAAAGATCAGGTGCTTTCAGATGTGTGGTGTTATTTCTGAGGTATATGTTCCGTTCCATTGGTCTATATATCTGTTTTGGTACCAGTACCATGCTGTTTTGGTTACTGTAGCAATGTAGTATAGTTTGAAATCAGGTAGCGTGATGCCTCCAGCTTTGTTCTTTTTCCTTAGGATTGTCTTGGCTATATGGACTCTTTTTAGGTTCCATATGAAATTCAAAGTAATTTCTTCTAATTCCGTGAAGAAAGTCAATGGTATCTTGATGGGGATAGCATTGAATCTATAAATTACTTTGGACAGTATGGCCATTTTTATGATATTAATTCTTCCTATACATGAGCATGGATTTTTTTTTTTTTTTTTTTGAGATGGAGTCTTGCTCTGTCACCCAGGCTGGTGCAGTGGGTGATCTTGGCTCACTGCAGGCTCCACCTCCCAGGTTCATGCCATTCTCCTGCCTTAGCCTCCCGAGTAGCTGGGACTACAGGCCCCCACTACTATGCCCAGCTAATTTTTTGTATTTTTAGTGGAGACAGGGTTTCACCGTGTTACCCAGGATGGTCTCCAACTCCTGGCCTCATGACCTGCCTGCCTCAGCCTCCCAAAGTGGTGGGATTACAAGCATGAGCCACCACACCCAGCTGAGCATGGAATGTTTTTCCATTTGTTTGTGTCCTCTCTTATTTCCTTGAGAGGTGGTTTGCAGTTCTACTTGAAGAGGTCCTTCACATCCCTTGTAAGTTTTATTCCTAGGTATTTTATTTTCTTTGCAGCAAGTGTGAATGGGAGTTCACTTATGATTTGGCTTTCTGTTTGTCTGTTACTGGTGTATAGGAAGCCTTGTAATTTTTGCACATTGATTTTGTATCCTGAGACTGCTGAAATTGCTTATCAGCTTAAGGAGATTTTGGGCTGAGATGATGGAGTTTTCTAAATGTACAATCATGTCATTTGTAAACAGAGACAATTTGACTTCCTCTCTATTTGAATACTCTATTTCTTTCTCTTGTCTGTTGGCTTTGGCCAGAACTTCCAATACTATGTTGAATAGGAGTGGTGAGAGAGGGCATGCTTGAGTTCTGCCAGTTTTCAAAGGGAATGCTTCCAGTTTTTGCCCATTCAGCATGATATTGGCTGTGGGTTTGTTATAAATAGCTCTTATTATTTGGAGATATGTCCCATCAATACCTGTTTATTGACAGTTTTTAGCATGAAGAGGTGTTGAATTTAATTGAAGGCTTTTTCTGCATTTATTGAGATAATCATGTGGTTTTTGTCATTGGTTCTGTTTATGTGATGGATTACATTTATTGATTTGTGTATGTTGAACCAGGCTTGCATCCCAGGGATGAAACCAACTTGGTCATATTGGATAAGCTTTTTGATGTGCTGCTGGATTTGGTTTGCTGATAGTTTATTGAGGATTTTCGCATCAATGTTCATCAGGGATATTGGCCTGAAATTTTCCTTTTTTTGTTGTGTCTCTGCCAGATTTTGGTATCAGGATGATGCTGGCCTCATAAAATGAGTTAGGGAGGAGTTCTTCTTTTTCTATTGTTGTGAATGGTTTCAGAAGGAATGGGACCAGCTCCTCTTTGTACAGCTGGTAGAATTTCGCTATGAATCCATCTGGTACTGGGCTTTTCTGATTGGTAGGGTATTAATTACTTCTTCAATGTCAGAATTTTTTAGTGGTCTATTCAGGAATTTAACTTCTTTCTGGGTTAGTCTTGATAGGGTATGTGTGTCCAGGAATGTATCCATTTCTCCTAATTTTCTAGTGTATATGCTTAGAGGTGTTTATGGTATTCTCTGATAGTAATTTGTATTTCTGTGGGATCAGTGGTGATATCCTCTTTATCATTTTTTATTGTGTCTCTTTGATTCTTCTCTCTTTTGTTTTTTATTAGTTTGGCTTGTGGTCTATCTATTTTGTTGATCTTTTAAAAAAACAACCTCCTGGGTTCATTGATTTTTTGAAGGGTTTTTCATGCTTCTATCTCCTTCAGTTCTGCTCTGATCTTAGATATTCCTTGTCTTCTGCTAGCTTTTGAATTTGTTTGCTCTTGCTTCTCTAGTTCTTTTAATTGTGATGTTAGGGTGTCAATTTCAGATCTTCCCTGCTTTCTCTTGTGGGCATTTAGTGCTATAAATTTTCCTCTACACACTGCTTTAGCTGTGTCCCAGAGATTCTGGTACATTTTGTCTGTGTTCTCATTGGTTTTAAATAACTTACTTATTTCTGCCTTAATTTCGTTATTTACCCAGTGGTCATTCAGGAGCAGGTTGTTCAGTTTCCATGAAGTTGTGTGGTTTTGAGTGAGTTTCTTAATCCTGAATTCTAATTTGATTCCATTGTGGTCTGGGAGACTGTTATGATTTCCATATTTTTGCATTCGCTGAGGAGTTTCTTCCTTTCTATTATGTGGTCAATTTTAGAATAAGTGTGATGTAGTTCTGAGAAGAATGTATATTCTGTTGAATTCAGGTGGAGAGTTCTGTAGATTTCTATTAGGTCTGCTTGGTCCAGAGCCAAGTTCAAGTCCTGAATAACCTTGTTAATTTTCTGTCTCATTGATATGTCTAATATAGACAGTGGGGTGTTAAAGTCTTTCACCATTATTGTGTGGGTGTCTAAGTCTCTTTGTAGGTCTCTAAGAACTTGCTTTATGAATCTGGGTGCTCCTGCATTGGGTACACATATTTTTAGAATAGTTAGCTCTTCTTGTTGGATTGATCTCTCTACCATTATGTAATGCCCTTCTTTGTCTTTTTTGATCTTTGTTGGTTTAAAGTCTGTTTTATCAGAGACTAGGATTGTAACCCCTGCTTTTTTTTTGCTTTTTATTTGCTTGGTAAATATTCCTCCATTTCTTTATTTTGAGCCTATGTGTGTCTTTGCAGGTGAGATGGGTCTCCTGAATACAGGACTGATGGGTCTTAACTCTTTATCCAATTTGCCAATCTGCATCTTTTAGTCGAGGCATTTAGCACATTTACAGTTAAGGTTAATATTGTTATGTGTGAATTTGATCCTGTCATTATGATGCTAGCTGGTTATTTTGCCTGTTAGTTGATGCAGTTTCTTCATAGTGTTGATGGTGTTTACAATTTGGTATGTTTTTGCCAGGGCTAGTACTGGTTTTTCTTTTCCACATTTAGTGCTTCCTTCAGGAGCTCTTGTATGGCAGGCCTGCTTGTGACAAAATCTCTCAGCATTTGCTTGTCTGTAAAGGATTTTATTTCTCCTTTGCTTATGAAGTTTAGTTTGTCTGGATATGAAATTCTGGTTTGAAAATTCTTTTCTTTAAGAATGTTGAATATTGGCCCTCACTGTGTTCTGGCTTGTAGCATTTCTGCAGAGATCCCCTGTTGTTTGATGGGCTTCCCTTTGTGGGTAACCCGACCTTTCTCTCTGGCTGCCCTTAACATTATTTTCTTCATTTCAACCTTGGTGAATCTGATGATTATGTGTCTGGGGTTGCTTGTCTTGAGGAGTATCTTTGTGGGGTTCTCTGTATTTCCTGAATTTGAATGTTGGCCTGTCTTGCTAGGTTGGGGAAATTCTCCTGGATAATAACTTGAAGAGTGTTTTCCAACTTGGTTTCCTTCTCTCTGTCACTTTCAGGTACACCAATCAAATGTAGGTTTGGTTTTGTCACATCATTCCATATTTCTTGGAGGCTTTGTTTATTCCTTTTTATTATTTTTTCTCTAATCTTGTCTTCACGTTTTATTTCATTAAGTTGGTCTTCAATCTCTGATATCACTTTTTTTTTTTTTTGCTGGATTGATTCAGCTATTGATACTTGTGTATGCTTCACGAAGTTCTCATGCTGTGTTTTTCATTTCCATCAGGTCATTTATGTTCTTCTCTAAACTGGGTGTTATAGTTAGCAATTCCTGTAACCTTTTTTTCAAGGTTCTTAGCTTCCTTGCATTGGGTTAGAACACACTTCTTTAACTCAGAGGAATTTGTTATTTTCCACCTTCTGAAGCCTACTTTTTTCAATTCATCAAACTCGTTCTCTGTCCAGTTTTGTTTCCTTGCTGGTAAGGAGTTGTGATCCTTTGGAAGAGAAGAAGAAATCTGATTTTTGAAAATTTCAGTCCTTTTGCACTGGTTTTTCCTCATCTTCATGGATTTATCTACCTTTGGTCTTTGATGTTGCTGCCTTTTGGATGGGGTTTCTGTGTGGATATCCTCTTTGTTGATGTTGATGCTATTCCTTTCTGTTTTTTAGTTTTTCTTCTAACAGCAAGACCGCTGTGCTGCATGTCTGCTGTAGTTTCCTGGAGGTCCATTCCAGACCCTGTTTGCCTGGGTATCACCAGCAGAGGCTGCAGAACAGCAAAGCTTTCTGCCCATTTCTTCCTCTGAAAGCTTTGTGCCCAGAGGGGCAATTGCCAGATGCCAGCCGGAGCTCTCCTGTATGAGGTGTCTGTCGACCCCTGCTTGGAGGTGTCTCCCAGTCAGGAGGCATAGGGGTCAGGGACCTACTTGAGGAGGCAGTCTGTCCCTTAGCAGAGCTTGAGGACTGTGCTGGGAGCTCTGCTGTTCTCTTCAGAGCCAGCAGGCAGGGACGTTTAAGTCTGCTGAAGCTGTGCCCACATCCACCCCTTCCCCAAGCTGCTCATTCCCAGAGAGATGGGAGTTTGATCTATAAGCCTTTGACTGGAGCTGCCACCGTTTTTTCAGAGATGCCCTGCCCAGAGAGGAGCAATCTAGGGAGGCAGTCTGCCTACAGCAGCTTTGCCAAGCTGTGGTGGGCTCTGCCCAGTTTGAACTTCCGGGAGTCTTTGTTTATACTGTGAGAGGAAAAAATGCCTACTGAAGCCCCATTAATGGTGGATGCCCCTCCCCCCACCAAGCTTGAGTATTCCATGTCGACTTCAGACTGCTGTGCTGGCAGTGAGAATTTCAAGCCAGTGGATCTTATGTTGGTAGGCTCCATGAGGCTGAGATCCACTTAGCTAGACCATGGTGTCTGTCCAAATGGCCACCCAATTTTGTACTTGAAACCCTGGGCCCTGGTGGCATAGGCACCCAAGGGAATCTTCTGGTCTGTGGGTTGTGAAGATCATGGGAAAATCACAGTATCTGGGCCAGAGTGCACAGTTCCTCATGGTACAGTCCCTGACAGCTCCCCTTGGCTAAGGGAGGGAGTTCCCCAACCCCTTGTGCTTCCTGGGTAAGGTGACACCCCACCCTGCTTCTGTCCACCCTCCGTGGGCTGCACCCATTGTCTAACCAGTCGCAGTGAGAGGAGCTGAGTTCCTCAGTTGGAAATGCAGAAATCACCGGCCTTCTGCATTGATCTCACTGGAGCTGCAGACTGGAGCTGTTCCTATTCGGCCATCTTGCCAGCCACCTCTGTTTCCAAGTTTTTATTGTGGTAAAATATGTATTACACAGTATGTATTTTGTTAATCATTTTAAGTGTACATTCAATGGTATTAAGTACATTCATATTTTACAAAAATATGAACACCCAGTTTAGAGAAGAACATAAATGACCTGATGGAAATGAAAAACACAGCATGAGAGCTTTGTGAAGCATACACAAGTATCAATAGCTGAATCAATCCAGAAAAAAAAAGATATCAGAGATTGAAGACCAATTTAATGAAATAAAGTGTGAAGACAAGATTAGGGAAAAAAGAATAAAGAGGAACAAACACAGCCTCCAAGAAATATGGAATGATGTGACAAGACCAAACCTACTTTTGATTGTTGTACCTTAAAGTGTTGGAGAGAAGGAAACCAAGTTGGAAAACACTCTTCAAAGATCAACAAAGACAAAGAAGGGCATTACATAATGGTAGAGGGATCAATCCAACAAGAGGAGCTAACTATTCTAAAAATATGTGTACCCAATGCAGGAGCACCCAGATTCATAAAGCAAGTTCTTAGAGACCTACAACCTTCATCACCATGATCCATTTCCAGAATGCTTTTCATCTTACAAAACAAAACAATACATTTATTTAACAATAACTCCCCATTTACCCTTCCCCCAGGTCATGGCTGTTGTGGTAAACTGAGGAATGGAGAGACCAATACAGAGTACAGGAGGAATTGTTTATTTTAGGTATGCATCAGCTCAGAGGATTCACATCTAAAAGCTGATCCCTGAATAAAGACAGAGTGGGGTTTTTATAAGCGGCCTTACAGAAGCAAAACAAAGGCAGTAGCAAAATAAAAGCAGTTAATCATACAGAAATAGATTACATAATCTATAGCATAACATTAACTTGTGACCTAGCCTGTGGCCTTGTAGCTGCATTAAAAGAAAAACATGAACTGGCTAAATACAGACATTTGTAAAACATAATCATGCTAATCATGCTTAAGAAGCCTGGGAAAAGAGTAATAGTAAAAAAACCTGTCTTTCTCTTTATTTTCTTTCAACCTTGCTCTGGAAGGGAGGAATGTGTCTGGAGCCTACTTTTTTGGCCTTGGCTATTTAGACAGTGTTATCTTCTAACTGTCCTTGAAGTGAGCTGCTAGGCAGAGGAAAACTTGTTCTTTTCTTTTTAAGCTTTGCCTTGCCACATTCTGGGCCTTAGCTTTTACTTTTCTTGGAGTGAATAAATGCAGTACTTATTATTATTATTTTAAATATCTGCCTCAGTTTCCCCTCTTTGATGCCTTTTATAAAAGAAGTTTAATAGGAGGTATCACTATTACTTAGTTCTGCCTGAAGAGACAAGTTTTCTTCTTTAGACAAAGGTTGATATTTAAGCAGAGCCATTAGCTAAGTGGTAGTTTTCCTAGCTACTATTGCTGCTATACTTGTTTGAATGCCTCTAACAAAGAGAAGGAAGAGACAAGGGAGTATTAGGCAACTTCCTAGTATGGCCAGAACCACTCCTATTAAAGTCTTGAACCTTCTGAAAAATGAAAACTGGCCTGCAAAGAGAGAATCTAGGGACCACCTTTTCCAGGTTTGAACTGGAACATGGGCTAATTTTCTTATTCTTGCAGTTATTTCCGTAATTGCTTTTCCATTGTCATTGATTTCCAGACAACAATTAGTTAGATTGAACTTTCCACATACTTCTCCTTCCTGGGCTAGGAGGTAGTCTAAAGCTAATCTGTTCTGATAGATAGCATTTCTCATTTTTGTGGTTTGCTGGGCCAGTAAATATAATGCATTTGCGGTTTCATTGGTGATGATTTCAAGTACTGCCTGCAACCTTATGATGTGGTGAAGCATGTAAATAGGAGTGTGGCATCCCTGTGAACCATCCTGTGCCCAGGTAGCTGGCCCATAGTATTGAATTATTTTTTCAGAGGGCTCATCTGTGTCTTTTTAATATCCTATTTTTTATATCTCTCTTTATGTCTGCATCTCTTTTGTTTCTTCTTCTAAGTTCATCATACACAGTATACCCTAAAGTTTTTCTCTATTGCAGTGGGAGTAGGAATAAAGATGGTCTAATTGTTCTAAGCACACAGGCCCCTGCCCATTTAACTGGCAACTGTTGATATGCCCATAGCCCACAGATCCAATAAAGACTGGGGGGTGCTTGCCAAGTATTTGGAGCTTCAAGTTGATACCAAGTGTGGTTTAGAGAAGAGAAATGGGAGAACGGATTTGGATAAGGTGCTTTGTAGTCATCTGTGCCCTGCCACAAAATTTTCCTTAATGTTTCATTATAATATTGCTGTCCTAAGCAGGTTAGTTCTCCTATTGGGTCTGTAAAAGCCTTTCCCCAGTGAACAACACAGTATCTCCTAATAATAGAAGTTTTTAAGAGCCAGACGCTTGAACTTGTGGGCATCTGTTTGGGGAAAGAGTTAGTCAGAGTAAAGTTATCTTGAGGCATTAACTTTTTTGCTTCCCAAGGCCATTGGTCTCCTATGTTAGTCCTTCCACAAACATAACATGAGGAAGTGCCTAGGCTGCCGACAATGTTTTCAGCCAGCTGAACAAATAGGTTTTTGGCTAAAGGAGGAGGCTCTGGTAACTTCTGGTTTGTATGCTCAAAGAATGACTAAAAGACCCGGATTTGTTGCTTGGCTGACTGCTTGGTTTGAGTCCTCTTTAGAATATACAAAGTTATTTTAGCTTTTTGACCATAGCTTTGTAATGCCATGAAGTAACCTGTAGTCCATATAGGTACATCTGGCTTTAAGATAGTAAGATTTACAGGATTGCAAGTGCTTGTCTTACAATTCGGTTTGCTGGTACTTTGATGAGCAAGATTGGCTTTGGCTTTGGTGATGATGTATCAGTGAACTGCATTGTGCAGTTCCGGTAAGCTATTGCTAGGGCCTTGGAAGGATAAACAGGGGGTGCACATACAATTTTGTACTGGCAATTTATATAGTACCTTGTAGAACCAGAGATTGTGAGATAGGTTGGGTTCATGGATGTTAACTGACAAATATCAAAGTATATGGATATAGCTCCCCCCTCTGGAAAGTGAGGCTTGGGTTTGACTTATAAGACTTCCTCCTTTTGACTTGGTATGAATCTCAAATTAAGTCCCAGGTAAAGACTTAGGGTCATAACATATATAATGCTGGCCATTTCCTGGGTCACAAATTGAATAATTGGTCTGATTATAAGTACAAGCTCCTAAGTGAGTCCTTGTACACTCATAATAAGTATAGTACAATAGGGTTCCAGTTATACTGTTCCCTGACCAAGTAGTATGTTACAGTGGGGACACCCTTCTGTAGGTGTTTCTTCTAGCATAGTTAAGGGGGGTAACAATGACAAAACAATGTACACTATATTCATATCCAGCAAAGACAAAAGAGGTCCTTACCTGGGATAAAGGTTGAGCATAGTGACAGAACAATAGTAAAACAGTTAGTATACAGGAAAACAACTAGTCCTAAGAAGATTTCTAACTACATTACTTGCTTGATGAGTCCCTAAGCTTCAGCTGTGCATAGACTAGTTAGCTTCCGGTGTGTGTCTAGAACAGGGCTTGTTGTTTCCTCAAGTTTCAGCTGAGTATAGACTGGTCAGCCTCTGGAGTGACCAGAGCAGGGCTGTCACCCTCAGCAGCAGCTTGGTCTCATCTCAGGGTCAGCCAGGTTGGGTGATCTGGGTCCTCCTAGCTGGTTCACTTGTCCTGAGCTGCTGGTTTCAGCTGACTGTGGTGGATCCAAGACACAACACCTGCAACTTTAACAGCAGTGGGAGTGGACAAGGTTACAATATAGGGCCCATAATAGGGATCCTAGAGAAATTAGATTCTACTTTTTAACCTAAACAGAGTCACCAGATTTAAAGGGATGTGAGGCTTATATGCATTTTCATGTGCATAATTATGAACACTTTGTATGGCTATTCATAAAGCCTGCATTTGCTTTCTTAAGGTTAATTCCCCTAGTTCCTGGAGGTCACCTTTAATTTGACCTATGATTTGGGGGTGGCTGACCGAACAAAATCTTATAGAGCAAATACCCAGTTTGTTTGGTGGGGGTGCACCTGACTCAGAGGACCATAGGCAAAAACCTGATTCTATCTCTAATGAATTTCCTGGCAATATTTCTTCAGTGGCTGCTTGAGTGTCCGGTTCATGTGTTCTACCTTTTCCTGAACTTTGCAGCTGATAGGCTGTATATAACTTTCATTTTATTTTTAACAGTCTTGTTAAATTTTGCACTATTTCAGCTACAAATGCTGGCCTATTGTCTGACTCTAAAGTTAGAGGCAGTCCAAACCTGGGGATAATGTCTTTTAAGTGTACGTTAGTCACTTCTTGTACCTTTTCTGTCCTGGTGGGGAAAGCTTCAACCTGCCCTGAAAAGGTGCAATCAAGCACTAGCATGTACCAATAGCTGGCATGGGGCAGTTCTGTAAAGTCTATAAGCAAATTTTCACAAGGCATGGCTCCTTCTCCTGTTCAGTTTCCCAGAGGAGGGGTTCTTTTCCTCCTCTTTTGTAACTCCATCTATTGGCTTAGCCATCAGTGAGAAATTGGAATCCAGATATGGCAGAATCCTGCTGCCTTTAACTTCTAATGTGACCATGGGCTCCTGGAAGCCTAATGAGAAGGTCCCCAGTCTGTCCAAGTCCTTACATCCTTCAGCTTCTACCAGCCTGATCGGATCAGTATTTGGTTCCTCCAAGGTGTGGCAGCCCTTGGCCGATGGTCTCTTTGTCTCGCGGCCTTGGCCATTTCCCTCATTGCTTTCTGAACATTCACCCTTCCAGTGTCCTTTCTTTTTGCATCTCGCACATTAATCTCTTTCTAGCCTTGTCCGGCTCTTGAATCCTTGCCTAACTTGACTTCTTCCACGTCTATGTCTGTGTCCCCTGTGTTCTCTCACATTGCTAATCTCTCTTTCTATAAGAGCTGTTGCCAACGGATTGACCTTTTTCTTAAGCCTTCAATTTACTTTCCTTTTTCCTTCCTGAGTTCTCCTGCTCCTGTAGCCAGCTGGTGGGGCTGGGCAATGGCATGGGCCCTGCCATCTGTCTCTCCTGTTTCTTTCTGATTTCTCTTTTACTTTCTTCTTTCCTTTCTCACACTTACTCTTACATTCTCCTTTCCTTCTTCCTTGCTCTTCTCCTGGCATCGGTTCCTGGTCCCCTCTTTTTCCAGATAAAGCTGGGCTGGGGAGAGGGACTTAACCCTTGGCATGCCCAGCTGCTGTGCTTGTTGCTTTTGCTCTTTCCCATTTTGTTCCCTGGTCACAGTTAGCATACACCTTTGTGGCCACTTTTATAGAGTAGGTGGTATTCATGCCTGCAACTTCTGCTTGATGTCACCTGGGCTTGCCCTACAAATGAAGTATTTACCATATGCTGATGTTCAGCAGAGTTAAATGGGGTGTAAAGCCAGAATGCTTCACAGAGTGTTTCATAAAACTGACTTAGGCTCTCGTCAGCTCCCTGAAGCACTTCTGAAATCTTCCTTATATTAATTGCTTTCCTTCTACCAACTCTTAGCCCCTGCAGAAATGCCTCTAGGTACCTCTGTAAATGCTGGAGCTGAGTTGCATCCTCTGGGTCCCAGTTGGGATCCTGGTCATCATAATAGATAAGTCCTCGCATCTCCCTGCGAGGCATTTGCATAGCTCGAGCAGGGCCAGAACTGAGACGGCCCACTTGATGACACTCTTCACTTCTTTCCATAGCCTCTTGAGGCTCTGATCCTCCCTTTTGAGGTGAGATCTGGGGGGTGTTAGCTCCTGAATCTGTTTCCTGGGGGGCTGTTTGTCTTGGTAAAAGTGGGGTAGGCTGGGACGTATGGAGAAACAATTTGTGTTACCTCTAGAGGCTCCTGCAAAACTGGCTTCTCTTGCTCTATCTGGGATTCTCCTTTTAACTCTGTGTCTGCTGGCAAAGCTGCTCTTACTTTCACTTTTGGCTTTTTTGCAATAAGCCATTAAACAGGGCTGGATCTATGCCAGTTTTGTCTGTATTATATTTAACCATGAGTCAATATAAAGGAATTTGTTCTGGGTACACTGGCTGTCCTCTGACCCCTGTCACCACCTTAAATACATGGCCAATTGTTCCCTGTCTATAGTTCCTTCCGTTGGCCATCCAACACGAAAAGTGGGCCATTCTAATTCACAGAGAGTTCTCAACCCCTAGGGGGTTAACTTAACTCTATAATCCCCTGCAAAACCTTTCTTAAGGTTCTGTAAAGTGCACTCCAATAGAGTAAGTTTTGATGTTTTGATGACTTTCCTCCCATTCCTCCCTTTACGACACAGCACATTCACTCTTGCACACTCACTCTTCCTCTTGTTTTGGCCCATTACACCATCTCCTGTTATAGGATTTTTCAGATGCTGCTTGGCTTTGGAGAGGTCCTTATTCCTACTACAATTCTGAGCTGTAGGGCAGCTCCTGTTGGCTGTATGCAGATTTCCACTAGTCTTAGTCAGCCCCACACTTTCTTGGAGCACACAGTCCACGTTAAGATCCATGACTCCCCACTTCGCAGCTGATGAGCCTAATTAGTCTCCTCCATTCACACACTTTCACACACTTTTAGTTCTCATGTTTGCAATTGGGATGGTGAGCCACTCTTGCCCCCTCTAGTTTTGCAGTTGGGGCGGCAAGCCACTCTCGCCGCCTCCAGTTCCCAGTTGGGGTAGGGAGCCATTCTCACCACCTCCAGATTACTAGACTTAGTGAGCCACTCTCATATCCTGTGTTGGTGGGGTGTGAGTTTCATCTGAATTGATGAGTCACTGTCATCGCCCTCAGCCCCTGTGGGTTGAACAATTCAGCACATCCCAGGAGGTGATCAGGCTCCCCTTCTGTCCAAGGGATGGGTCCTGCCTTGGGCCTCCAAAACCTTACCACAGTTCCTGAAGCACGCTGTTTTTGAATTCATCCTGTAGCCTCTGTTTAGGTTCCATGGCGCTGCTGGGTAGGGGCACTGCGTCAGGGGAGAGCTGATCTCCCTTCTGGGCTGAAGTCCTCCCAGTGGTGCCTGGGGTCACAGGTTTCCTGAGGCCCGTGCTCCAGCTCCAGAGGAAAGGAGACAGTAAGCCTGCTGTCTCCAGTCGCTTCGTGGTCACCAAAAATGTTGTGGTAAACTGAGGAATGGCGAGACCAATACAGAGTACAAGAGGATTTGTTTATTTTAGGAACACACTGGCTCAGAGGATTCACATCCAAAAGCTGATCCTGAACAAAGACAGATTGGGGTTTTTATAAGCAGCCTTACAGAAGCAAAATAAAAGCAGTAGCAAAATAAAAGCAGTAGCAAAATAAAAGCAGTTAATCATAGAGTAATAGGTCACAAAATCTATGGCATAACATTAACTTGTGACCTAGCCTGTGGCTTTGTAGCTGCATTAAAAGAAAAACAAGAACTGGCTAAATACAGACATTTGTAAAACGTAATCATGCTAATCATGCTTAAGAAGCCTGGAAAAAGAGTAACACAAAATAACCTGTCTTTCTCTTTATTTTCTTTCAGCCTTGCTCTGCAAGGGAGGGGGTGTGTCTGCAGCCTATTTTTTTGGCCTTGGCTATTCGAACAGCGTTATCTTCTAACTGTCCTTGAAGTGAGCTGCTAGGCAGAGGAAAACTTGTTCTTTTTTTTTAACCTTTGCCTTGCCACATTCTGGGCCTTAGCTTTTACTTTTCTTGGAGTGAATAAATGCAGTACTTATTATTATTATTATTTTAAATTTCTGCCTCATGGCAACTACTATTCTTTCTGTATCTATGAATTTGACTACTCTAGACACCTCCTATAAAGGGAATCATAAAGTATTTGTCTCTTTGTAACTGGCTTATTTCACTTAGCATAATGTCCTCAAGGTGCATCCAAGTTGTAGCATGTATTAGCATTTACCTCCTTGAGGCTGAATAATATTCAATTGTATGCATGTACCACATTTTGCTTATCCATTTAGTACTCAATAGACACTTGGGTTGTTTCTATGTTTTAGCTATTTAGAATAATGCTGCTATTAACAGCAGGGGGTACAAATATCTCCCAAAGTCCCTGCTTTCATTTTTTTGAGTATATAGCCAGAAATGCATTCACTGGATTACATTGTAACTCTGTTTTTGATTTTTCAAAGTTACTGCCATGCTGTTTTCCACAGTGGCTGTACTATTTTACTTTCTGAGCAGCAGTGCGGAAGGGTTTCAACTTTTCCACTTCCTTACTAATATTTGTTATTTTCTTTTTCTTTTTAATATTAACAACCCTAATGGAAGTGAAGTGGTATCTTGCAGTTTTGACTTGCATTTCCCTAATGATTAATGATGTTGAATATCTTTCTATTTGTATGTCTCCTTTGGAGAAATGTCCATGGAAATCCTTTGTCTATTTTTGAATAAGGTTACTTGTTTTCTTTTATTGCTGTTGAGTTTTAGGAGTTCTCTATATATTCTGGATATTAATCTCATATTAGACACATGAGTTGCAAATATTTCCTCTCATTGTGTACATTGCCCTTTTACTTTGTTAGTATAGTCTTTTGATTTAAAGACATTTAAAATTATTCTTGGGCAGTTTCCCTCAGCTTTGGCTGATGGAAGCTGCTGGGCTTCTGCTCCCAGCTGGAGGAGGGTGAGGCATTGCCAATAGCGGCCAGGCACCCAGTGCTGGTAGCCTGCATCCGTGCCCCACCGGCAGCATCCTGAGCCCACTATTTCTGCCGTAGCCAGCCCAACCAGCGGCCGAGATGTAGGCCATCAAGTGTGTAATTGTGGGAGATGGAGCTGTAGGGAAAACTTACCATCTCATCAGTGATCAGCTATACAACCTGGAGAATATATCCCTATTGTCTTTGGCAATCACTATGCCAGTGTTATGTTGAATGGGAAACCTGTGAATCTGGGTTTATGAGATACAAGTAGACAAGAAGATTACACACGTGGACAGATTACGACCCCCACCCCCATTCCTATCCACAAACAGATGTATTCTTAATTTGCTTTTCTCTTGTGAGTCCTGCGTCATTAGAAAATGTCCATGCCAAGTGGTGTCCTGAAGTGCAGCACCATTGTCACAACACTCCCATCATCCTTGTGGGAACTAAACTTGATCTTAGGGAGAGAAAGGCAAGACTGAAACACTGAAGGAGAAGAAGCAGGCTTCCATCACCTAACCGCAGGGTTTAGGTGCTGTAAAATACCTGGAGTGTTCAGCCAGGCCTCAAGATAGTGTTTGATGAAGCTGTGCAAGCTGTTTTCTCCCGACCTCCCTTGAAGTAGAGGAAGAGAAAATGCCTGCTGTTGTCGATATCCGAGCCTCTTGTTCTTGGTCCTGTCCCTTGGAACTTTTGTTTAAAAACAGCAAAACAAAACAAAACAAAAAACAAAAAACAAAACAACAACAACTAAAAACCCTAAAGCACAAAAAATCCTGTGGAGCCTTTGCACCCAGTACCAAGTTTTTGTTACAAATTAAGTTTTCCATGAAAGCATTTTGAATCAATCAGTAATTTTAAGGGTTTTCTTGTTGTGAATGTAGGAGTTTAGATTCACATTCTATTAAAATGTAGTCCTAAAATTGAAAAAAAAAAATCAAGAATTTTGCCTATTTTTTCTTTAGTTTCCTGTGCTTTTGGTGTCATATCCAAGAAATTGTTGCCAAATCCAATGCCATGAAGCTTTTGTCTTATGGTTTTTTCTAAGAGTTTATAGTTTTAGGTGTTACATTTCAGTCTTTGATCAATTTTGAGTTATTTTTTATATATGGTATTAGGTAAAAGTACAACCTCATTCTTTTGCAAGTGGATATCCAGTTTTCTAAGCAGCATTTGTTAAAAGACTGTCTTTTCTCTCTTGAATGATCTTGGTACCCTTGTGAATATCATTAGACCATAAGTGTGAGAGTTTATTTCTGGGTTTCCTCTTCTATTTGATTGGTCTACATATTTATGTTTATGCCAATATTACAATGTTTCTTTTTCCTTTTTCTTTTCTTTTTTTCCTGACCCATTGGTAGACATACACTTTTAATTACTGTAGCTTTGTAGTAAGTTTTGAACTCAGGTAAATCCTCTGGGTTTGTTCTTCTACATGATTGTTTAGGCTATTCACAGCCCCTTGAAATTCTTCATAAATTTTAGAATGGATTTTTCTATTTCTGCCAAAAAGTCATTGGGATTTTGATAGAGATTGTATTAAAATTGTAGATTGCTATGGTAGTATTGAGATCTTAACAATATTTAGTCTTCCAATTCATGAACATAGGATGTTGTTCCATTTATTTATGTTTCCTTTAATTTCTTTGGAAATATTTTACAGTCCTTGACTTTCTTGGTTAAGTTAATTTTGAAGTACTTTATTCTTTTTGATGCTACTGGAAATAGAATTGTTTTCTTAAATTCCTTTTCAAATTGTTCATTGTCAGTGTATAGAATTTGTAACACACAGATTTTGGTGTGTTCTCTCTGTATTCTGCTACTTTGCTAAATTAATTTAATTAGTTCTAAAATTTTTTTTTGTTGAATCTTTGGGTCTTTCTACATGTAAGATTCTATCATCCATGAACAGAGATAATTTTGTTTCCTTTCTGATTTGGATGACTTTTATTTTTCTTGCTTACTTGCTCTGGCTAGGACTTCCATTGCTATGTTGAATAGAAGTGGTGAAAGCGACACCCTTGCTTTGCTGTATATTTTTAATATAGGCTTGTACTATATTGAGATAGCTTCCTTCTATTCCTAGTTTGTCGAGTATTTCTATCATAAAAAGAGTGTTAAATTTTGTAATATTTTTTTTTTTTTGAGATGGAATGTCGCTTTGTCGCCCAGGCTGGAGTGCAGTGGCATGATCTCGGCTCACTGCAAGATCCACCTCCCGGGTTCACACCATTCTCCTGCCTCAGCCTCCAGAGTAGCTGGGACTACAAGCGCCCACCACCACGCCCAGCTAATTTTTTGTAATTTTAGTACAGATGGGGTTTCACCATGTTAGCTAGGATGGTCTTGATCTCCTGACTTCGTGATCCACCCACTTCAGCCTCCCAAAGTGCTGGGATTACAGGCGTGAACCACTGCACCCGGCCAATTTTGTAATTTTTCTGCTTTGAGATTATGTGTTTTTTTCCCTTCATTTTGTTGATGTGATTGATTACACTGATCAATTTTCATATGTTGAACCATCCTTTCGTTCAAGAAATAAATTTCGCTTGATTATGGTGTACAATCCTTTTAATATGCTCAATTTGGTTTGTTAGCATTTTGTTGGGGATTTTTGCATCAATGTTTATATGGGATATCTGTAGTTTTCTTATAGTGTCTTTGTCTGGCTTTGGTGTTAGATTAATGCTGGCCTCTGAAAAAGAGGATTATTTTCTTCTCTTCAATTTTTTTGAAAAATCTTGAGAAAGATTGGCATCAGTTCTTTAATGTTTGCTATAATTTACCAGTGAAGCCATTAGGTTCGTGACCTTTCTTTGTTAAGAGGTATTTGATTACTGATTCAATTTTCTTACTATTTATAAAGATATTCAGATTTTCCTGTTTCTTCATTGCTTAGTTGGTAGGTTTTGTTTCCAGGGACTTGTTCATTTCATTTAGGTTATCCAATTTGTTCTCACACAATTGTCCATAGTACTCTCATATTCCATTTTATTTCTGTAGGATGAGTAGTACTCTCCTTTCTGTAATTTCTTATTTTAGTAATTTCAGCTTACTTTTTTTTTCTAGTCCATACAGTGAAAGTTTTGTCTTTTTTTTTTTTAAAGAGCCAACTTTCAGTTTTGTTGATTTTCAATTATTTTTCCATTCTCTATTTTGTTTATCTATGCTCTATTCTTTATTATTACCTTCCTTCTGCTAGCTTTGAGTTTAATTTTTCTTCTTTTTCTGGTCTCTTAAATTGTAAAGTTAGGTTTTTTATTTCAGATCTTTCTTCCACTTTTAGCACTGCTTTTGCTGTGTTACATAAGTTTTGGTCCCTTCCTTCCTTCCTTCCTTCCTTCCTTCCTTCCTTCCTTCCTTCCTTCCTTCTTTCCTTCCTTCCTTCCTTCCTTCCTTCCTTCCTTCCTTCCTTCCTTCCTTCCTTCCTTCCTTCTCCTTCCTTCTTTCCTTCCTTTTTCTCTCTCTTTCTTTCTTTCTTTCTTTCTTTCTCGCTCCCTCCCTCTCTCTCTCTCTCTCTTTTCTTTTCTTTTCTTTTCTTTCTTTTCTCTTCTCTCTTTTTTTTAGGGTCTCTGTCATCTAAACTGGAGTGCAGTGGTGCAATCACTGCTCAATGCAGCCTCAAACTCACTGGGCTTAGGTGATCATGCTGCCTCAGCCTTCCAACTAGCTGGGACTACAGGCATGTTCCATCACACCCAACTAATTTTTGTATGTTTTTGTAGAGAAGGTCTTTTGTTACATTGTCCAGGCTGGTCTTGAACTCCTGGGCTCAAGCAAACCACCTGCTTTGGACTCCCAAAGTGCTGGGATTACAGGCATGAGTCACTGCACCTGGCTTGTTTTCTTTATTTTCATTTCTCTCTCTCTCCCTCTCTCTCTCTCTCTCTCTCTCTCTATATATATATATATATATATATAGTGAAAACAAGCTGGTGTTTGGTTTTCTGTTCTTGTGTTAGTTTGCTGAAAATGATGTTTTCTAGCTTCATCCATGTCCCTGCAAAGAACATGAGCTCATCCTTTTTATGGCTGCATAGTATTCCATAGTGTATATGTGCCACATTTTCTTCTTTTTTTAATTTTTGTTTTTATTTTTATTATTATATTGTAGGTTTTAGGGTACATGTGCACAATGTGCAGGTTTGTTACATATGTATCCATGTGCCATGTTGGTTTGCTGCACCCGTTAACTCTTCATTTAGCATTAGGTATATCTCCTAATGCTGTCCCTCTCCCCTCCCCCCACCCCACAACAGTCCCCAGAGTGTGATGTTCCCCTTCCTGTGTCCATGAGTTCTCATTGTTCAGTTCCCACCTATGAGTAGGAACATGCAGTGTTTGGTTGTTTGTCCTTGCGACAGTTTACGGAGAATGATGTTTTCCAGCTTCATCCATGTCCCTACAAAGGACATGAGCTCATCATTTTTTATGGCTGCATAATATTCCATGGTGTATATGTGCCACATTTTCTTAATCCAGTCTATCGTTGTTGGACATTTGGGTTGGTTCCAAGTCTTTGCTATTGTGAATAGTGCTGCAATAAACATACGTGTGCATGTGTCTTTATAGCAGCGTGATTTATAGTCCTTTGGGTATATACCCAGTAATGGGATGGCTGGGTCAAATGGTATTTCTAGTTCTAGATCCCCGAGGAATCGCCACACTGACTTCCATAATGGTTGAACTAGTTTACAGTCCCACCAACAGTGTAAAAGTGTTCCTATTTCTCCACATCCACTCCAGCACCTGTTATTTCCTGACTTTTTAATGATGGCCATTCTAACTGGTGTGAGATGGTATCTCACTGTGGTTTTGATTTGCATTTCTCTGATGGCCAGTGATGATGAGCATTTTTGCATGTTTTTTTTGCCTGCATGAATGTCTTCTTTTGAGAAGTGTCTGTTCATATCCTTTGCCCACTTTTTGATGGGGTTGTTTGTTTTTTTCTTGTAAATTTGTTCAAGTTCATTGTAGATTCCAGTTATTAGCCCTTTGAGTAGATTGCAAACATTTTCTCCCATTCTGTAGGTTGCCTATTCACTCTGGTGGTAGTTTCTTTTGCTGTGCAGAAGCTCTTTAGTTTAATTAGATCCCATTTGTCAATTTTTAGTTTCAGGTTTTAATTATTTCATTGTTAATTCATTATTTGATTTTTGTATATGGTATAAGGGTCCAATTACATTCTTCTGCATTTGAATATCTGGTTTCTCTAACATCATTTATTAAAAAAACTATTCTTTCCTCATTGTGCATTCTTTGCACTCTTGTTGGTGGTCAATTGACAGTAAGTGTGTGGAATTATTTCTAGGCTTTCTAGTTCCTGGATGTGTGGTTTGGGTTCTGACATTAATTTGGGGAAAATTCTGTCATTATTTCTTCAAATATTCCTTCGTTCCTTCCTTCTGCTCTCTCTTTCTCTTTTTCTTTTACCTCTTGCATTCCTATTATGCACACATTGCACTGACATGGTTTGGCTCTATGTCCCCACCCAAATCTCATCTTGAATTGTCCACCATGTGAGGCAGCATGACTGGAGTAGTGAGGTTCTTGTGATAAAGCATATTCTATGGGTCAGCAATCTATCATTATTAGCTTCTCTAGGAACACAGTGTGTGACACAGATGTTTGGCTAATGAATTTAGGTAGAATGTAATTTTTATTGCTTGAAGATACCTTAGAAGATTATCTAATCCACCTTTCATTTTAAATATGAAAAAAACTAGTTCTAGAGAATTTAAGCTGTGGGTTGAATAGCACTGTGAGTGAGTGGCAGAAATGGGAGCTTCAACTGCCTTTATGAATTAGCTTCCTTCAGCTCTGTTTGTGGTGTTAATAGTATAATAGGACTTTATCTTTATTATGTTTATTTGTTTTGAATATTAATTTCAGAGAAGATTGAGAAGAAACTCCTGCATTTTCATTTTTATTAATAAATGAATGTTTCTCTGAAAATCACAAAATAACTGATTTTCCAAGAAATGGTAATAGTGTAGTCTGAAGAAATGGCCTGAGAATAATTATACTTGAGTTGCATACTTTGGAATTGTTGATGAAGAGTAAACTGGGAGAAAATAAATTGGGACAATAATTTCCTCACTTTGCTTTTTACAATACCCTAATCTAATCTCCTTGCTTTACTTCCAATTCTCCTCCCCTCAAACAAACTACTAATTGCAATTCATAATGAACCAGTTCTTGGTGCCTACAAGCCCTAGAAAACAGCTCCCAGCCGTTCTTTTTTGTATGTAGAAAACTATCTGATACTAAATCTAGGATTTATCAAAGCAAATGCAAGAGGGAATTCTTTTCTTCACTGTAGATTTAATTCTTTCCTGGAGCCTCCTATGTTAGGTTAAGACTCTTTAGGTTGAACTAATAAACTCTTTCCACTACTTTAGTAAGAAAGGACACAAAAGTGACTTCCAGATTGCAATAACAGCTCTGCACCCAGGCCTTAGGTTAGAACTGGAACCAGAAATTGGACACCCTAAGAACCTTTTTTCTTTGCTCCTGTTTGACTGCCTCAGTCTTTTCTCTGCTTGCTGACTGACTTCCTCTGACTTTTGTTCCAAGTGAAAAATGAAAAATGACTGTGTGAAAGGAAAATATCTTGGTCCCCCAAAACCATTAAGCTAAAAGGAAAATTCAAGCTGGACCTCCCATTCTATTCAAAGTCATCCCTCTACTCACAGAGATAGATGCATATTCTGATTGCCTCCTTTGGATAGGCTTATCAGAAACTCAAAAGAATGCAACCATTTTTTTCTCACTTACCTGTGACCTGGAAGCCCCCCATGGGGGAAATTTCTTTGAATTGTCCCCACCTTTCTGGACAGAACTAATGTACTTCTTACATACATTGATTGATGTCTCATGTCTCCCTTAAATGTATAAAACCAAGCTGTGCCTTGACCACCTTGGGCACATGTCATCAGGATGTCCTGATGCTTTATCATGGGATCACATCCTCAACCTTGGCAAAATAAACTTTCTAAATTAACTGAGACCTGTCTCAAATTTTGGAGGTTCACATTTTGGCAACCACGGGGGATTCTGTGTGGAGATGCCCCTGACCTTTGACAAATCTCTTATTGGTGCTTGGTACCAGCATGAGCTAACTTTATGGCTCAAACCAATAGAACAATTTGCTGAAGTCTGAAACCACCCCCTCCAGAGAATCCCTGATCTCCCCAAATTTGGTTGAGACCTAAAAGTTATTTTGCTGTACAACTCATCATTTTTTGGAGATTCACTTGCTTCCAACACAAGCAAGACAAGTTTTTTTTTCCTGCTTCCATGACAATGGAACGTAGATAACTCTCTTATGGAGTTTGAGCTCACTTCCAACAGGAAAGATGAGTTTGTTTGTTTTTTTTCTGCTTCTAGGATGGTACAGAGCAGTCTTCAGCATGAGACCAATCCCTAGGTAACCTTAACTGAATTAAGGTTTGTCTTTGATAAAGTTAAGATTAACAACAAGCCGGTCTTATTTTGTCCTTACCAATAGAATGCTCAGTGATTATATGTGGAATTTTGTTGTCGTTGTTGTTGTTGTTTGTTCTGGTCTGAAGTTGTTGTTTAAGGATCCTAATTCTAGTATGGAGATGCATTCTAAAGGATCTTCTTTATTGCTTTTTCTCTCAAACCTAATCTTAATTCGATTTGTCTGTGTGCATTTCTGTGAGGAACTGAACTGTTGTTTTCATATGTTGATGAAAAACAGTTTTCTCAGCTCTGAAGAGAAAATGATTACTCCTCCCAGCTGAAAGGTGCCCCTGTGTGACCAAGGACCTTGTAGGAGTGTCTGAGGGGTTGACTCCCCCTGACATGCAGTGGCTCTGCAGGGAAATCGCCAACAAAAATTAATTTTAAAAATGGCTTGTCCAGGAATCATATATAAGAGCTAATCACCTGGCATTTTCAGCCTTCTATGAGGTCATAGACCTTTTGAGAGCGAACTTGAGACATGTAGAGGTTGGAAATGACTCAATGGTGACACACTGTGCAGTCCTGCCCACAAACAGCACATATGGATCCACCACACAAAAGCTGTAGGTCACAGCTCAGTTCCTCCTTAAAGAAAAAAAGCAGGAAACAAATAATATAATAATTTGGAGAAAACAAGGAGAATGACCCCCTTTTGAGCACTTGGGAAGTTTTATGGCACCTCTACTTGCCAAAGTTTATGTAAAATGGAAATAATATGGGTTTTGTGCACATTTATACTAAGGAAAAACAGCCCTAAGTTCAACCTGCAAACTATAGAATTCCTAAGTCCTCTTTTTCTCTATTTTTTTTCTTTTCTGCCTGCTCTAAATCTGCTGTTATTTTTCTATTGAGATAAAAACCACTGTTTAGATCCAAAGAGTTCTTTTTGCAAGCTAGTGAATTTGTATTTATCTCATGGCTAAAAGTTCTGAAGTAAAAGCTATAGGATCTCTCTGTGTGTGTGTGTGTGTGTGTGTGTATGTATGTGTATATATTAAAAAGGCCTTTATAATTTCTATAATTTTATGTTTATTTGGCAATTAAATCTATTTTAATTTCCCTCTAGTACACCAAACTTTTTCTCTTTGCACCTTATAATGTAAATTTTGTTATTTGACTTTCACATGAATTGTTTCCTTTAATATGCAAATTTAAAGCTATTTAGCTGACAACTGCCCAGGCTTGTAAAACAGGTTATCAAGAATCTGAAAGTCTAAGATAGAGGAAAAGAAGGTTTTTATGAAACTACAAAATGTACTTCTATTGGCATGCCTAATACATCTCTATATTTTTTTGTTGTGTACACAATATTTCACTACTAAAAATCTATAAAAGAGCTCTATTAGTTGGCTTAAAAAATAAAATAAAAGCACTGAAATCAGACACCAAAAAGGCTAGTCAGATGCTTTTTCAAGTTTATGTAACTTAAGTAAAATTGTTAATAAATAAGCTAGCCTTAAAATTATTGGTAAAGTAATATTAGAAATATCTTGAAAATGGCCAACATACATTTTCTGTTTGCATTTATTAATCAAGCAATTTCATCCTTATCCCTGACAAATACTATAAGGTGTCAAAATTTGGCACAGGGATTACAAAACTATAAACCCACCCAAGACAGAATGATCTTTGCTTATGTAATCTTTAATAAATAAGACATTGATATTGGTTTAATGAAAATAGCTGCATCTTGAATTATTTAGTAAAATTACCAAAACTTCTAATCTTTAGCTTTCAGCAGTCTAATCCACAGGCAGTAAGGAGGTTTGTTTTGGGAAAAGGACTAGTTATCAACTTTGTTTCAAAGTTAAACTATAAACTATGTTTCTCCCAAAGTTCAGAAATGAACTGGGACAGCTTGGAGGTTAGAAGCAAGATGGAGTCAGTTAGGTCATATCTTTATTATTGTCTCAGTTATAATTTTGCAATGGCAGTTTCATGACTAAATCATGACTATTGCAGTTTTCATTAATAATCTAGGTAGACAAAATAAAATAATTAGGTAAATGTAATGGGATAAATATTTATAGACAAACTGTCATAATTTAGAATCTAAAGTTATATTAAATTAAATAATAGACATTTTATTATTTGGCTATTTTCCAATAAATATATATTGTAGGAAAACATTCTTGCTAAAAAAAAGTCTGTCCTTTTAAAAAAGGTGAACAAGTTCTGTCTAATTCAAAGCTTATTTAAAGTTTATGTATGAAACAAGGTTAAAGGAACCAGGAAATAAAAGAGACGTAAAGAAACTTATAAAAATAAAGAGGTATTTTTGGGTGTGGTGTGGTAAAAAAGCTTAAAGAGAAATAATTATATATGAGAAAGACTATTATGGCCAGGCACACCGGCTAATGCCTGTATTCCCAAAATTTGGGGAGGCTGAGGTGGGTGGATAACCTAAGGTCAGGAGTTTGAGACCAGCCTGGCCAACGTGGTGAAACCTTTTCTGTACTAAAGATACAAAAAATTAGCTGGGCATGGTGTCAGGGGCCTGTAGTCCCAGCTACTTGGGAGGCTGAGGCAGGAGAATAGTTTGAGCCTGGGAGTCAGAAGTTACAGTGAGCTGAGATTGCCCCATTGCACTACAGCCAGGGTAACAAGAGGGGAACTCTGTCTCAAAAAAAAAAAAAGAGAGAATTTTGTACGACAAATTTAATCCTAAAATAAAATGACTCGTTGTTTAAGAAGCCAGGAAGTTCAGGTCAAACCAGAAAGTCAAAGCATGTCATGAATGGTTGGCGTAAGTCACAATAGAGGATTTTTTTTTTTTTTTTTTTTTTTTTATACTTTAGGTTTTAGGGCACATGTGCACAATGTGCAGGTTTGTTACATATGTATCCATGTGCCATGTTGGTTTGCTGCACCCATTAACTCGTCATTTAGCATTAGGTATATCTCCTAATGCTGTCCCTCTCCCCTCCCCCCACCCCACAACAGTCCCTGGAGTGTGATGTTCCCCTTCCTGTGTCCATGAGTTCTCATTGTTCAGTTCCCACCTATGAGTGAGAACATGCGGTGTTTGGTTTTTTGTCCTTGCGATAGTTTGCTGAGAATGATGTTCTCCAGTTTCATCCATGTCCCTACAAAGGACATGAACTCATCATTTTCTATGGCTGCATAGTATTCCATGGTGTATATGTGCCACATTTTCTTAATCCAGTCTATCATTGTTGGACATTTGTGTTGGTTCCAAGTCTTTGCTATTGTGAATAGTGCCGCAATAAACATACGTGTGCATGTGTCTTTATAGCAGCATGATTTATAGTCCTTTGGGTATATACCCAGTAATGGGATGGCTGGGTCAAATGGTATTTCTAGTTCTAGATCCCTGAGGAATCGCCACACTGACTTCCACAATGGTTGAACTAGTTTACAGTCCCACCAACAGTGTAAAAGTGTTCCCATTTCTCCACATCCTCTCCAGCACCTGTTGTTTCCTGACTTTTTAATGATGGCCATTCTAACTGGTGTGAGATGGTATCTCATCGTGGCTTTGATTTTGCATTTCTCTGATGGCCAGTGATGATGAGCATTTTTTCATGTGTCTTTTGACTGCATAAATGTCTTCTTTTGAGAAGTGTCTGTTCATATCCTTTGCCCACTTTTTGATGGGGCTGCTTGTTTTTTTCTTGTAAAGTTGTTTGAGTTCATTGTAGATTCTGGATATTAGCCATGCCTGTGTCCTCAATGGTATTGCCTAGTTTTGCTTCTATGGTTTTTATGGTTTTAGGTCTAACATGTAAGTCTTTAATTCATCTTGAATTAATTTTTGTGTAAGGTGTAAGGAAGGGATCCGGTTTCAGGTGTCTATATATGGCTAACCTGTTTTCCCAGCACCATTTATTAAATAGGGAGTCATTTCCCCGTTTCTTGTTTTTGTCAGGTTTGTCAAAGATAAGATGGCTGTAGATATGCAGCATTATTTCTGAGGGCTCTGTTCTGTTCCATTATTCTATATTTCTGTTTTGGTACCAGTACAATGCTGTTTTGGTTACCGTAGCCTTGTAGTATAGTTTGAAGTCAGGTAGTGTGATGCTTCCAGCTTTGTTCTTTTGGCTTAGGATTGACTTGGCAATGCGGGCTCTTTTTTGGTTCCATATGAACTTTAAAGTAGTTTTTTCCAATTCTGTGAAGAAAGTCATTGGTAGCTTGATGGGGATGGCATTGAATCTATAAATTACCTTGGGCAGGATGGCCATTTTCACAATATTGATTCTTCCTATCCATGAGCATGGAATGTTCTTCCATTTGTTTGTATCCTCCTTTATTTCATTGAGCAGTGGTTTGTAGTTCTCCTTGAAAAGGTCCTTCACGTTCCTTGTAGGTTGGATTCCTAGGTATTTTATTCTCTTTGAAGCAATGGTGAATGTGAGTTCACTCATGATTTGGCTCTCTGTTTGTCTGTTATTTGTGTATAAGAATGCTTGTGATTTTTGCACACTGATTTTGTATCCTGAGACTTTGCTGAAGTTGCCTATCAGCTTGACTTTGGCCTGAGATGATGGAGTTTTCTAGATATAGAATCATGTCATCTGCAAACAGGGACAATTTTACTTCCTCTCTTCCTAATTGAATACCCTTTATTTCCTTCTTCTGCCTGATTGCCCTGGCCAGAACTTCCAACATTGTGTTGAATAGGAGTGGTGAGAGAGGACATCCCTGTCTTGTGCCAGTTTTCAAGGGGAATGCTTCCAGTTTTTTCCCATTCAGTATGATATTGGCTGTGGGTTTGTCATAAATAGCTCTTATTATTTTGAGATATGTCCCATCAATACCTAGTTTATTGAGAGTTTTTAGCATGAAGGGTTGTTGAATTTCGTCAAAGGCCTTTTCTGCATCTATTGAGAAAATCATGTGGTGTTTGTCTTTGGTTCTGTTTATATGCTGAATTACATTTATTGATTTGCGTGAGTTGGACCAGCCTTGCATCCCAGGGAAGAAGCCAAGTTGACCATGGTGGATAAGCTGTATGATGTGCTTCTGGATTTGGTTTGCCAGTATTTTATTGAGGATTTTTGCATCATTGTTCATCAGGGTTATTGGTCTAAAATTCTCTTTTTTGTGTGTGTCTCTGCCAGGCTTTGGTATCAGGATGATGCTGGCCTCATAAAATGTGTTAGGGAGGATTCCCTCTTTTTCCATTGATTGGAATAGTTTCAGAAGGACTGGTACCAGCTCCTCATTGTACCTCTGGTAGAAGTCAGCTGTGAATCCATCTGGTCCTGGACTTTTTTTGGTTGGTAAGCTATTAATTATTGCCTCAATTTCAGAGCTTGTTATTGGTCTATTCATGGATTCAACATCTTCCTGGGTTAGTCTTGGGAGGGTGTATGTGTCAAGGAATTTATCCATTTCTTCTGGATTTTCTAGTTTATTTGCATAGAGGTATTTATGGTATTCTCTAATGGTAGTTTGTATTTCTGTGGGTTCGGTTGTGATCCCCTTTATCATTTTTTATTGCATCTATTTGATTCTTCTCTCTTTTCTTCTTTATTAATCCTGCTAGCGGTCTATCAATTTTGTTGATCTTTTCAAACAACAAGCTCCTGGATTCACTGCTTTTTTGAAGGGTTTTTTATGTCTCTATTTCCTTCAGTTCTGCTCTGATCTTAGTTATTTCTTGCCTTCTGTGAGCTTTTGGATGTGTTTGCTCTTGCTTCTCTAGTTCTTTTAATTGTGATGTTAGGGTGTCAATTTTAGATCTTTCCTGCTTTCTCTTGTGGGCATTTAGTGCTATACACTTCCCTCTATACACTGCTTTGAATGTTTCCCAGAGATTCTGTTGTGTTGTGTCTTTGTTCTCACTGGTTTCAAAGAACATCTTTATTTCTGCCTTTATTTCGTTATGTAGCCAGTAGTCATTCAGGAGCAGGTTGTTTAGTTTCCATGTAGTTGAACGGTTTCAAGTGAGTTTCTTATACCTGAGTTTTAGTTTGATTGCACTGTGGTCTGAGAGACAGTTTGTTATAATTTCTGTTCTTTTACATTTGCTGAGGAGTGCTTTACTTCCAACTGTGTAGTGAATTTTAGAATAAATGTGGTGTGGTGCTGAGAAGACTGTGTAGTCTGTTGATTTGGGGTGGAGAGTTTGGTACATGTCTATTAGGTCCACTTGGTGCAGAGCTGAGTTCAATTCCTTGGTATCCTTGTTAACTTTCTGTCTTGTTGATCTGTCTAATGTTGACAGTGGGGTGTTAAAGTCTCCTATTATTATTGTGTGGGAGTCTAAGTCTCTTTGTAGGTCACTAAGGACTTGCTTTATGAATCTGGGTGTTCCTGTATTGGGTGCATATGTATTTAGGATAGTTAGTTCTTCTTGTTGAATTGATCCCTTTACCATTATGTAATTGCCTTCTTTGTCTCTTTTTTTTTATTTCTGGGCATTTCTTTATTGCTGAACTATTTTTTTCTTTGTATTATTATTTTTTGCACACAAAAGAGTAAACATTTTCTAAAAGTACATACAAACAAAAAGATGCATATCAAACATATTAGGAAGGTTGCACATGGGAAGACGGGGAATAGAAATGGGGGGTGGGAATTAAAGAAAATAAATGAGAGAGGGACTTTGTATGGATCAATGATAATAACTCAATCCTCTATTTGACAAAGAAGAAGGAGAAGGAAGAAGAAGAAAAAGAAAGTGGGATAAAGGATCAGAAAGGGAGGAAAATAGAAAAAATTAGAGTATGACTCCAGGGTAGACCTGTTTTGTTGTCACTTGGTTGGTTGGTTGGTTTGTCAGTTGTATTTTTCATATGTTTCGCCATGTTAGCCAGGCTGGTCTCGAACTCCTAGCCTCAAGTGATCAACCCACCTCGGCCTCCCAGAGTACTGGGACTACAGGTGTGAGCCACCACGTCCAGCCCCCACATTGCTTCTGGCCTCTGTGGTAGACCTCCCAGATGGGGCGGCTGGGCAGAGGCGCTCCCCACATCCCAGATGGGGTGGCCAGGCAGAGGTGCTCCTCACTTCCCAGACAGGGCGGCCGGGCAGAGACGCTCCTCACTTCCTAGACAGGGTGGCGGCCGGGCAGAAGGGCTCCTCATTTCCCAGATGGGGCAGCCGGGCAGAGGCGCTTCTCACATCCCAGACAATGGGTGGCCAGGCAGAGGCGCTCCTCACTTCCCAGATGGGACAGCCGGGCAGAGGCGCTCCTCACTTCCCAGAAGGGGCGGCCATGCAGAGGTGCTCCTCACTTCCCAGACGGGGTGGCTGGGCAGAGGCGCTCCTCACTTCCCAGACAGGACGGCCGAGCAGAGGCGCTCCTCACTTCCCAGATGGGGCGGCCGGGCAGAGGTGCTCCTCACTTCCCAGACAGGGTGGCCGGGCAGAGGTGCTCCTCACATCCCAGAAGGGGCGGCCAGGCAGAGGCACTCCTCACTTCCCAGATGGGGCGGTCGGGCAGAGGCGCTCCTCACTTCCCAGAAGGGGCGGCCGGGCAGAGGCGCTCCTCACTTCCCAGATGGAGCGGCCGGGCAGAGACGCTCCTCACTTCCCTGATGGGGTGGCGGCCAGGCAGAGGGGCTCCTCACTTCCCAGATGGGGCGGCCGGGCAGAGGCGCTCCTCACATCCCAGACGATGGGTGGCTGGGCAGAGGCGCTCCTCACTTCCCAGATGGGGTGGCTGGGCAGAGGCGCTCCTCGCTTCTTCCCAGACGGGGTGGCCGGGCAGAGATGCTCCTCACTTCCCGGATGGGGTGGCGGCTGGGCAGAGGGGCTCGTCACTTCCTGGATGGGGCGGCCGGGCAGAGGCGCTCCTCACATCCCAGATGATGGGTGGCTGGGCAGAGGTGCTCCTCACTTCCCAGATGGGGCGGCCGGGCAGAGGTGCTCCTCACATCCCAGAAGGGGCAGCCGGGCAGAGGCGCTCCTCACTTCCCAAATGGGGCGGCTGGGCAGAGGCGCTCCTCACCTCCCAGATGGGGCAGCCGGGCAGAGGAGCTCCTCATAACCCAGATGATGGGCAGCCAGGCAGAGACACTCCCCATCTCCCAGATGGGGCGGCGGCCAGGCAGAGGCTGCAATCCCAGCACCCTGAGAGGCCAAGGCAGGCGGCTGTGAGGTGGAGGCTGCAGCAAGCCAAGACCACGCCACTGCACTGCAGCCCGGGCAACACTGAGCACTGAGTGAGTGAGCCTCTGTCTGCAGTCCCAGCACCTCTGGAGGCCGAGGCGGGCAGACCACCGGAGGTCAGGAGCTGGAGACCAGCCTGGCCGACATGGCGAAACCACGCCTCCAGCCAAAGGAGAAAAACCAGGGAGGGGTGGTGGCACGTGTCGGCAATCCCAGGCAGCCTGCAGGCCAGGGCAGGAGAATCACAGGAGCCGGACGCAGGGAGTCTGCAACGAGCCGAGTGTACTCCAGCCTGGGCCACAGAGGGAAGAAAAGAAAAAGAAAGAAAGAAAGAAAGAAAGGAGGGAGGGAGGGAGGGAGGGAGGGAGGAAGGAAGGAAGGAAGGAAGGAAGGAAGGAAGGAAGGAAGGAAGATCTCTTTCGATCTTTGTTGGTTTAAAGTCTGTTTTACCAGAGACTAGGATTGCAACTCCTGCCTTTTTTTGTTTTCCATTTTCTTGGTAGATCTTCCTCCATCCCTTTATTTTGAGCCTATGTGTGTCTCTGCACATGAGATGTGTTTCCTGAATGCAGCACACTGATGGGTCTTGACTCTTTATCCAAGTTGCCATTCTGTGTCTTTTAATTGGAGCATATAGCCCATTTACATTTAAGGGTAATGTTGTTATGTGTGAATTTGATCCCATCATTATGATTTTAGCTGGTTATTTTGCTCGTTAGTTGATGCAGTTTCTTGCTAGCCTTGATGGTCTTTACAATTTGGCATGTTTTTGCAGTAGCTGGTACTGGTTGCTCCTTTCCATGTTTAGTGCTTCCTTCAGGAGCTCTTGTAGGGCAGGTCTGGTGGTGACAAAATCTTGCAGCATTTGCTTGTCTGTAAAGGATTTTATTTCTCCTTAATTTATGAAGCTTAGTTTGGCTGGATATGAAATTCTGGGTTGAAAATTCTTTTCTTTAAGAATGTTGAATATTGGCCCCCACTCTCTTCTGTCTTGTAGAGTTTCTGCTAATAGATCAGCTGTTAGTGTGATGGGCTTCCCTCTGTGGCTAACCCGACCTTTCTCTTTGGCTGCCCTTAACATTTTTTCCTTCATTTTAACTTTGGTGAAACTGAAAATTTTGTGTCTTGGAGTTGCTCTTCTTAAGGAGGATCTTTGTGGCATTCTCTGTTTTTTCTGAATCTGAATGTTGGCCTGCCTTACTAGATTGGGGAAGTTCTCCTGGATAATATCCTGCAGAGTGTTTTCCATCTTGGTTCCATTCTCCCCATCAGTTTCAGGTACACCAATCAGACATAGATTTGGTCTTTTAACATAGTCCCATCTTTCTTGGAGGCAGTGTTCGTTTCTTTTTGTTCTTTTTTCTCTAAACTTCTCTTCTCACTTCATTTCATTCATTTGATCTTCCATCACAGATACCCTTTCTTCCAATTGATTGAGTTGGTACTGAGACTTGTGCATTCATCACATAGATCTCGTGCATTGGTTTTCAGCTCCATCAGATCCTTTAGGGACTTCTCTGCATTGGTTATTCTATTTAGCCATTCGTTTAGTTTTTTTTCAAGGTTTTTAACTTCTTTGCCATTGGTTTGAACTTCCTCCTGTAGCTCGGAGTAGTTTGATTATCTGAAGCCTTCTTCTCTCAACTTGTGAAAGTTGTTCTCCATCCAGCTTTGTTGCATTGCTGCTGAGGAGCTGTGTTCCTTTCGAGGTGGAGAGGCACTCTGATTTTTAGAGTTTCCAGTTTTTCTGCTCTGTTTTTTCCCCATCTTTGTGGTTTTATCTACCTTTTGTCTTTGATGATGCTGATGTACAGATGGAGTTTTGGTGTGGATGTCCTTTGTGTTCGTTAGTTTTCCTTCTAACAGTCAGGAACTCTGCTGCAGGCCTGTTGGAGCTTGCTGGAGGTCCACTCCAGACGCTGTTTGACTGGGTATCAGCAGTGGTGGCTGCAGAACAATGGATATTGGTGAATAGCAAATGTTGCTGCCTGATTGTTCCTCCGGGAGTTTCATCTCAGAGGAGTACCCGGCCATGTGAGGTGTCAGTCTGCCCCTACTGGGGGGTGCTTCCCAGTTATGCTACTCAGGGGTCAGGGAGCCACTTGAGGAGGCAGTCTGCCTGTTCTCAGATCTCCAGCTGCATTTTGGGAGAACCACTACTCTCTTCAAAGCTGTCAGACAAGGACATTTAAGTCTGCAGAGGTTTCTGCTGCCTTTGGTTTGGCAATGCCCTGCCCCAGAGGTGGAGTCTACAGGCCTCCTTGAGCTGCAGTGGGCTGCACCCAGTTCTAGCTTCCCGGACACTTTGTTTACTTATTCAAGCCTTGGCAATGGCGGGCACCCCTCCCCCAGCCTTGCTGATGCCTGGCAGTTTGATCTCAGACTGCTGTGCTAGCAATGAGCGAGGCTTCGTGGGTGTAGGACCCTCTGAGCCAGGTGTGGGATATAATCTCCTGGTGTGCGATTTGCTAAGACCGTTGGAAAAGCGCAGTATTAGGGTCGGAGTGACCCAACTTTCTAGGTGCTGTCTGTCACCCCTTTCTTTGACTAGGAAAGGCAATTCCCTGATCCCTTGCACTACCCAGGTGAGGCAATGCCTTTCCCTGCTTCAGCTCACGCTCAGTGCACTGCACCCACTGTCCTATACCCCCTTTCCAACACTCCCCAGTGAGATGAACCTGGTACCTCAGTTGGAAATGCAGAAATCACCCATCTTCTGTGTCACTTATGCTGGGAGCTGTAGACTGGAGCAGTTTCTATTTGGCCATCTTGGCTCCACCCCCCAAAAACATAAAAATTTTATATAATGGAAGCTGTATCTTATGGTCAAGATTAAAAGTTTACAGATTGTTTACAAAGTTTTGAAAAAGAAATTTAACTGGCTTCATGTTGTTTTTATTAGGGCTTATTGTTTGGAAAATTGTCTCCTCACTCAAAGAAGGAAAGTTTTCACATTATTTTTTAAATCCTTGAGTTATCACATTGGTTAAATGAATGATTTATTTTACAGTGACCTGTGATCCTATTTTGTGATATCATGTGTTAAGTCTTTGATATTTGACAAACTTTCCAAAATTAAATTATAAATTATTTTCTGACCTCATTAATGTTTTAAGATATTACATTCCCAAAAGTCCAAAAATGACATAAGTTGGCAGTTTTTGGTACTAAAATTATACAGGAACCATTGTCAAATATAAAATTGTGTTTGGTTTTCTTTGGGCTATATTTGTACAAATGTCATTGGTATGTGTTCCAGAATTATGGAAAACTCTTATAATTCTGATATAACTTAGTTTACATTATTAGTAATAATTATAATTGTTATGATAAATTATTGTGTGCCACAGAAGTAACAAATTTCCTTGTCAATTGTGTCTTTGACTATGGCTGCCCTAAAACTTTTTGTCATCCATGGACATTTGCTGTCTTGTTTTGGTCCTCTTTGTGAGGTGGTTCTATAATCAGCTATAGAACTCTGACAAGTGTTCTTAAATGCAAGTTTCTGATAACTTTGGAGACTGTGACATGAGAATAGAGGAAAAAAAAACTTTCAGGACTCATGGAGAGATGAAATATTTATGAACATCAAACAGAATAGGAGTTAACTGCCTAAACTGAACGGATAGAAGACTAAAGCAATCTTTTTGACTTTTACTTTAAACAGTGCTAATCCTTTGTTTTGTTGTTTTAGAGTCTTGAAACTTCTTTTGAGCTATTCACAGCTTTTAACAATTTAGTATACTCCTATGAACAAAATTTGGAGCAGATTTTTTTCTCTCTACCTAACTTCTCCAGAATTTGGAAACAATCTGTGGATATTCTTAACTTATGGCAATACAATTATTTGCATAAATGCAGTAAGAATGTTTCCACTTGTAATAGGATACAATCAGATAAATTGGTTATTTTTCCAAGGCTTTGACTGACATGGCATGCTTTCATTTAAGGAATCAAACTTGACTTATGTAGCCAATAAAGCCCTTGGAAAAACTGGCCTCATATTTTGTGTGCACAGTCCCTGTACAGGGTTTCTGACCTGCAGTAAGTAAAGAACGTCACTTTCTGATGGGTCGAGAAGCCCCAGGCTTATCTTGAAACCTCAAGAGGAGAAGAAATTCACCCAACTTATAGATATTTGATGACACAAATCCATGGGTGGGCTCGGCTTTAAGTCTTTTTTTTTTTTTTTTTTTTTTTTTGAGACAGAGTCTGGCTCTGTCGCCCAGGCTGGAGTGCAGTGGCACAATCTCGGCTCACTGCAAGCTCCACCTCCTGGGTTCACGCCATTCTCCTGCCTCAGCCTCTCTGAGTAGCTGGGACCACAGGCACCCGCCACTACGCCCGGCTAATTTTTTTTGTATTTTTAGTAGAGATGGGGTTTCACCGTGGTCTCAATCTCCTGACCTTGTGATCCGCCCGCCTCGGCCTCCCAAAGTGCTGGGATTACAAGCGTGAGCCACTGCGCCTGGCCGGGCTTGGCTTTAAGTCTTATCTGAGATTCCTCTTATGGAACAAGTTCCATCAAAGCCAATTTGGAAGACTATGTTTCCTGCTGCACTGTATACAGATAATTAGGCCAAGTATAATAAAGAAAACCAGTCCTATCATAATTTGTCTTTAGTAAAAATGGGAAACTGGGGAGAGAAAAGTTATGTTTCAAAATATAGTACACCTGTTGGTAGATTCTAGTCTTGCCTAATTGCTTTTCAGTTTTTATTATTTTCTATATTTTGGAGAAAATTCTAATTTTTCTTGGCTACACATCTTCAAAATAATGTTTTTTTCCTTCTTTTTTTCCCCATTTTTCCTAATTTGGTGTCACTGAAAACTAAGCTGTGCTTTCTTAAATTCCTGTGAACTGAAGCCAGACAACTTAAACCTCAGAAGAAAATAACAGCGACCTATTTACATACATATGCCACTTTCATGCTTGCCTATTAATGTATGGACTTGAGTAATGTGGCCTGTATCAATTTTTCCAGGACTGTTCTTTTGTTTGTTGTTGTTTTTCTCCCTTCCTCCCCTTTTTTTCTCTTCATATGACATGAGACTTCACAACTTGCTAAAAACCTTGGGACCTGACCCATCTAGGAATAAACCATCCTAACCATGATAGATCAGATAAAACCTGAGACCAGAGACTCATTTTCTTCTAAAATGCTTTCTCCAAAACATTTTTAAAAAGAAAGGTGGGGCGGTGGATATGTGAAAGGAAAATATCTTGGGCCCCCAAAATCATGAAGCTAAAATTCAAGCTGAAAATTGCTCAGGGCAAACCTGCCTCCCATTCTGTTCAAAGTCATCCCTCTGCTCACAGAGATAGATGCATAGTCTGATTGCCTCCTTTGGAAAGGCTTATCAGAAACTCAAAAGAATGCAAACATTTGACTTTCACCTACCTGTGACTTGGAAGCCCCCCAGGGGGGCTTTCTTTGAGTTGCCTCCACATTTCTGGATGAAACTAATGTACTTCTCATATATATTGGTTGATGTCTCATGTCTCCCTAAAATGTATAAAACAGAGCCATGCCCCAACCACCGTGGTTACATGTCGCCATAACTTCCTGATGCTGTGTCATAGGTGTGCATCCTCAACCTTGGCAAAATAAACTTTCTAAATTAACTGAGACTGGTCTCAAATTTTCAGGGTTCACAGCTGCTAACAGCACAAAAGTACGTCTTACAGCTCAAGTTTCCTGCCTCCAGAAAGAGCAACTGCTCCTCATTCTCTCTTCAGTTTTAAGTTGTTGGGAATAGGACACTTATTGGTCAAACATGGGGTCAGTTGCCCGCTGGTTGTGGCAATCACAAGGCCATGGGAGTGCCTTTACTTTAAAGTGCATTACTTTAATTAGATTCTGGGCCCTTTTAATTAGATTATTTCACATGCTGGGAGAAAGTACTTGCAAGAGGAGGGGAAATCATTGCCAACTAGGCAGTCAAATCAGCCAAGCAAATATTCTGAGGCTGTTTCCACTTCTGCCTTTCCACTTACAGTCAGGATACTGCACTGCTCAGGAAACACAGAAGTGATCCATTTACCAGTGGTGTTGTCAGGAGCATCCAGCATTGACAGAGGACTAAAGGAAGGCATTAAGGGAGATAAAATCTGTTTCTTTGAGGTTCTTGCAGGACTCATACAGAATTTTAAATTAATTATTAGCCACATTCCACATTGTAAATAACACCTCTCTTCTTGAAATGTTCTCTTTCCTTAGTTTTCATGATGTCACATGCTGTTTTTCATTTATTTATTTATTTATTTATTTATTTATTTATTTATTTATTTATTTTTGAGACAGAATCTCACTCTGTCTCCCAGGCTGGAGTGCAGTGCATGATCTTGGTTCACTGCAGCCTCTGCCTCCTGGGCTCAAGCCATTTTCCCACCTCAGCCTCCCAGGTAGCTGGGACTAGAGGTTCAGGCCACTATGCCTAGATAATTTTTGTACTTTTTTGTAGTGATGGGGTTTTGTCATGTGCGCAGACTGCTCTCAAACTCCTGAGCTCAACTGATCCACCAGCCTTGGCCTCCCAAAGTTTTTGGATTACAGGCATTAGCCACTGTGCATAATGCCACATGCTGTTTTCAACCCCAAGGTTGATGAGAACAGGAAACATTTACTATACTTTCTCTATACTAGACAGTGTGCTAAATATTTACATGAATGTTTAAATTGAATAATCTGATTTAATTCTTAGAATAATTTATCAGCTAGGGAGTATTATTTTCTCCATTTTGTAGGTGGAGAAACTGAGGGCTGAAAGAGGAGAACATGTTTCCTATGCCTTAAGTGTTTATTTTTCTGTGAGCTCTGACTCATGTTATGCACTTCCCTCAGGGTGCCACTCCTTTCCACAGCTGTAGTTGGCATCTATATATTGTCACTTTCACAATTTGCATCTTTGGTCCAGATTTCTCCTCTGAGCTCCAGACCTATATGTCTTTAGTAAAAGGTGAAATATTTATTTATTTGTTCTAAAGAGAAACCAAAGCATTAGACGTATATATCCAACTTCCTACTGGATGTTACCACTTTGATTGGAATATACTTGGTTCTTAGTAATATTTACTGAATAAATGAATGTATGAATTGATCATCCTGGCTAGAGAGACTTCCACTCCTGTGAGTTGTCACATTCTTCACCCTCTCTGCCAATAAAGGTAGGTTGGAACACATTTGTAGAATATTTGTTGAATATTTGGTTTCTAAGAAATTGCTATTATTATTATTATTATGTCATTAAACATCTTATACTAATATACAGAATATACAGACTAGCTTTAGTGAATTGTTTTCAATTAAATTTATGATTGAAATAAAAGAAGAAATAAAGAAAACTTGAAGAAATAAGCTGAAAAATGGGAAGCATGTCACTGAGTGGCAGAGTTGGAAAAGATGGCTATGTGTAATGAACTCTACTCTCTGGTTGAGAAGGTGGGCTTGAAAAATAATAGTGTATTGCAGAGTAAAGTGTTGCTATAGAAACAGTTACCTGAAGATCTAATCAGTATCTTGTTGAGTGAAAGGATTTTCTCTGTAATGTGAAACATTTCAGCAAGTACTAAAAATAGTTTTTTTTTAAGAGCCTCACAATCTATTCCCTAATCTCCTGCTCATTCCTAGGATTTAGAAAACAAATTATTAAAAATTATCAGCACCATATAATGAGAATGCCACCAATTTCAATAAAGTGAAAGGATTAAACCTGTATGTTTGGGTATCCTACATCATTTAGTTAAAAGGGTTAAATGTTTCATAGTTTGGGATCCTCCAAAGCAGAGCCTGGGATAAGCATCTGTGGGAGAGAGAGTTTATTTGGGAGGTATTTCAGAAAACAGGAGTAAGAGAGTAGGCAGAGTGAGGCAGGGAAGGAGGAATAGCCAGTTATGGTATCTTACCTGTCTCTGTGGTAGGCCACAAGGCTTGATCCTCCTGGGACCTCTGGGATGTACAGAAAGCCTTCCAGATTGGCTACCTGAAAGCTGGCAGCCAGAGCATTTGTCTACTAGTTCCATCTTCCATTGGTTGCAGGTTTCCCCTTGAGAGTGTTGCCTTCTCTGCTGCCCTAGGAAGAGAACCTAGTGACCTCAGACAGCCTGGGAGAAGGTGCTGGGGCAGAATGCAAAAAGATAAGAGGCCCAGGTTTGAAGCAGGATGCTGGCAGTAGAGCTTAGTCTAAACCCACACAGAATGCATAATGGCTTCCTGAACGCAGAGTAACAGAGGGGAAATTGATACAGATACCAGTTATGAGTGGTACAGTCTAATCCTACAGCAGTAGCTCCCTGATGTTCCCCTTTACCCAAGTATCTTTTCTCATGACATATTAGTTTATTTTTTAGCACTATGACCCTTAATCAGAAAGTTATGTAACCTTTCTCTGCATTAGTTTCTTTGCCTCTAAAATGGGTATAACAGTATTACCTACTCAAAAAGTTGTTGTGAGTATTAATTGTATTAGTTCCTGTCATGAATTTAGCATAGTCCCAGTCCGTGGTAAGTGCTCAGTAAGTGCTAGCCATGTTATTATTATTAACAATAGGAATACAAATGTATCACCACTACTACTATTGATGGTGAAGCCTACTGTTGTATTTAATATTTCTACAGTATCAATAACTTCATTATAGTATGATTTCTAGTCTATCTTGCACAGATTATCTGATTTGTTTCTCACCAAAGTTTTTATGAAGAACATTGAATTCTGAAAATATCTTTTGGATAAAAGTCACAAGCTGTATTCAGAACACGGTTGAATAATGTCATCTCTGTAAGTCTATCCAGTACGTGTTAAACTCGTGTAAAGTTGTTAAGTACATATTCTGAGCTTTGAAGCCTTCATTGTAAGACATTATTTAGGAAATCCCAAGTCCTTCAGCTATTGAGGGAGCAGTAGATCTGAATACTATTATTCATATTAGAAGAATAATTTTAGACTAGACAAATGATTTTCTGCAATGTCAAGATGAAGGCAAAAATCACATAGGAAGAGAAATCAAGGCTTGCCTAAAAGAAATCACAATCACCATTCACTAATAAAAAAGTTTATAAGGTATGTATCTTTTTTTATATATATATTTTAAGTTCTGGGATCCATGTGCAGAATGTGCAGATTTGTTACCTAGGTATACACGTGCC
This sequence comes from Nomascus leucogenys, assembly GCF_006542625.1. Taxonomy (NCBI): domain Eukaryota; kingdom Metazoa; phylum Chordata; class Mammalia; order Primates; family Hylobatidae; genus Nomascus; species Nomascus leucogenys. Next base: position 72,391,395 of record NC_044383.1, read on the forward strand.
ATGGTGGTTTGCTGCACCCATCAACCCATCATCTACATTAGGTATTTCTCCTAAAGCTGTCCCTCCCCTAGCCCCCCACCCCCAACAGGCCCCAGTGTGTGACATTCCCCTCCCTGTGTCCATGTGTTCTCATGATGTTCAACTCTCACTTATGACTGAGAACATGAAGTGTTTGGTTTTCTGTTCCTGTGTTAGTTTGTGAAGAATGATGGTTTCCAGCTTCATCCATGTCCCTGCAAAGGACATGAACTCATCCTTTTTATGGCTGCATAGTATTCCATGGTCTATATGTGCCACATTTTCTTTATCCAGTCTATCACTGATGTCATTTGGGTTGGGTCCAAGTCTTTGCTATTGTGAATAGTGCTGCAATAAACATACGTGGGCATATGTCTTTATAGTTAATGATTTATAATCCTTTGGGTATATATCCAGTAATGGGATTGCTGGGTCAAATGGTACTTCTGGTTCTAGATCCTTGAGGAATCACCACACTGTCTTCCACAATGCTTGAACTAATTTACACTCCCACCAACAGTGTAAAAGCATTCCTATTTCTCCACATCCTTACCAGCATCTGTTGTTTTCTGACATTTTAATGATCACCATTTTAACTGGCATGAGATGGTATCTCATGGTGGTTTTGATTTGCATTTCTCTGATGACCCAGTGATGATGAACTTTATTCACATGATTGTTGGCTGCATAAATCCCTTCTTTTGAGAAGTGTCTCTTCATATTGTTTGCCCACTTTTTGATGAGGATGTTTGTTTTTTTCTTGTAAATTTGTTTGAGTCCCTTGTAGATTCTGGATATTAGCCCTTTGTCAGATGAATAGATTGCAAACATTTTCTCCTATTCTGTAGATTGCCTGTTCACTTTTATGATAGTTTCTTTTGCTCTGCAGAAGCTCTTTAGCTTAATTAGATCCCATTTGTCAATTTTGGCTATTGCTGCCATTGCTTTTGGTGTTTTAGTCATGAAGTCTTTGCCCATGCCTATGTCCTGAATGGTGCTGCCTAGGTTTTCTTCTAGGGATTTTATGGTTTTATGTCTTATGTTTATATCCTTAATCCATCTCGAGTTAATTTTTGTATAAGGTGTAAGGAAGAGGTTCAGTTTCAGTTTTCTGCATATGGCTAGCCAGTTTTCCCAGCACCATTTATTAAATAGGGAATCCTTTCTCCATTTCTTGTTTTTGTCAGGTTAGTCAAAGACCAGATGGTTGTAGACGTGTGGTGTTATTTCTGAGGTCTCTGTTCTGTTCCATTTGTCTATATATCTGTTTTGGTACCAGTACCATGCTGGTTACTGTAGCCTTGTAGTATAGGTTGAGGGCAGGTTGTGTGATGCCTCCAGCTTTGTTTTTTGCCTAGGATTGCCTTGACTATATGGGCTCCTTTTCAGTTCTATATGAAATTTAAAGTAGTTTTTTCTAATTCTGCGAAGAAAGTAAATGGTAACTTGATGGGGATAGCATTGCATCTATTAATTACTTTGGGCAGTATGGCCATTTTCATGATATTGTTTCTTCCTATCCATGAGCATGGAATGTTTTTTCATTTGTTTGTGTCCTCTTTTATTTACTTGAGCAGTGATTTGTAGTTCTCCTTGAAGAGGTCCTTCACATCCCTGGTAAGTTGAATTCCTAGGTATTTTATTCTGTTTGTAGCAATTGTGAATGGGAGCTCACTCATGATTTGGCTCTCTGTTTGTCTGTTATTGGTGTATAGGAACGCTTGTGATTTTTGTATCCTGAGACTTTGCTGAAGTTGCTTATCAGCTTAAGGAGATTTTGGGCTTAGACAATGGGATTTTCTAAATATAGAATCATGTCATCTGAAAACAGGGACAATTTGACTTCCTTGTTTCCTAATTGAATACCGTTTATTTTTTTCTCTTGCCTGATTACACTGGCCAGAACTTCCAACACGATGTTGAATAGAGGTGGTGAGAGAGGGCATCCCTATCTTGTGCCAGTTTTCAAATGGAATCCTTCCAGTTTTTGCCCATCAGTATGATATTGGCTGTGGGTTTGTCATAAATAGCTCTTATTATTCTGAGAAATGTCCCATCAATACCTAATTTATTGAGAGTTTTTAGCATGAAGGCTGCTGAATTTTGTTGAATGCCTTTTCTGCATCTATTGAGATAATCATGTGGTTTTTGTCATTTGTTCTGTTTATGCGATGGATTATGTTTATTGATTTGCATATGTTGAACCAGCCTTGCCTCCCAGGGATAAAGCCCACTTGCTCATGGTGGATAAGCTCTTTGATGTGCTGCTGGATTCGGTTTGCCAGTATTTTATTGAACATTTTTGCATTGATATTCATCAGGGATATTGGACTAAAATTCTCTTTTTTTGTTGTGTCTATGCCAGGCTTTGGTATCAGAATGATGCTGGCCTCATAAAATGAGTTAGGGAGGATTCCCTCTTTTTCTATTCATTGGAATAGTTTCAGAAGGAATGGTACCAGCTCCTTTTTGTACCTCTGGTAGAATTCGGGTGTGAATCCATGTGGTCCTGTACTATTTTTGGTTGGTAGGCTATTAATTATTGCCTCAATTTCAGAGCCTGTTATTGGTCTATTCAGAGATTCAATTTCTTCCTGGTTTAGTCTTGAGAGGGTGTATTTGTACAGGAATTTATCCATTTCTTCTAGATTTTCTAGTTTATTTGCATAGAGGTGTTTATATTATTCTCTGATGGTAGTTTGTATTTCTGTGGGATCAGTGGTGATATCCCCTTTATCATTTTTTATTGCATCTATTTGATTCTTCTCTCTTTTCTTCCTTATTAGTCTTGCTAGTGTTCTATCAATTTTGTTGATCTTTTCAAAAAACCACCTCCTGGATCCGTTGATTTTTTAAAGGGTTTTCTGTGTCTCTATTTCCTTCAGTTCTGCTCTGATTTTAGTTATTTCTTGCCTTCTGCTAGCTTTTGAATGTGTTTGTTCTTATTTCTCTAGTTCTTTTAATTGTGATGTTAGGTTGTTGATTATAGATCTTTCCTGTTTTCTCTTGTGGGCATTTAGTGCTATACATTTCCCTCTACACACTGCTTTAAGTGTGTCCCAGAGATTCTGGTATGTTGTGTCTTTGTTCTTGTTGGTTTCAAAGAACATCTTTATTTCTGCCTTCATTTCGTTATTTACCCAGTAGTCATTCAGAATCAGGTTGTTCAGTTTCTATGTAGTTGTGCAGTTTTGAGTGAGTTTCTTAATCCTGGGTTCTAATTTGTTTGCACTGTGTTCTGAGAGAACAGTTTCTGTTCTTTTACATTTGCTGAGGAGTGCTTTACTTCCAACTATGTGGTCAATTTTGGAATAAGTGCGATGTGATGCTAAGAAGAATGTACAGTCTGTTGATTTGGGGTGGAGAGTTCTGTACATGTCTATTAGGCCCACTTGGTGCAGAGCTGAGTTCAAGTCCTGGATATTCTTGTTAACTTTCTGTCTCGTTGATCTGTCTAATATTGACAGTGGGTGTTAAAGTCTCCCATTATTATTGTGTGGGTGTCTAAGTCTCTTTGTAGGTCTCTAAGGACTTGCTTTATGAATCTGGGTGCTCCTGTATTGGGTGCATATATATTTAGGATAGTTAGCTCTTCTTGTTGAATTGATCCCTTTACCATTATATAATGGCCTTCTTAGTCTGTTTTGATCTTTGTTGGTTTAAATTCTGTTGTATCAGAGACTAGGATTGCAACCGCTGCTTTTTTGGCTTTCCATTTGCTTGGTAGATCTTCCTCCTTTCCTTTATCTTGAGCCTATGTGTGTCTCTGCATGTGAGATGGGTCTCCTAAATACAGCACACTGATAGGTTTTGACTCTTTATCCAGTTTGCCAGTCTGTGTCTGTTAATTGGGGCATTTAGCCTATTTACATTTAAGGTTAATATTGTTATGTGTGAGTTTGATCCTGTCATTATGATGTTAGCTGGTTATTTTGCACATTATTTGATACAGTTTCTTCCTAGCATGTATGGTCTTTACAATTTGGCATGTTTTTGCAGTGGCTGGTACTGGTTGTTCCTTTCCATGTTTAGTGCTTCCTTCAGGAGCTCTTGTAGGGAAGGCCTGGTGGTGACAAAATCAGTATTTGCTTGTCTGTAAATAATTTTATTTCTCCTTCACTTATGAAGCTGTTTGGCTGGATATGAAATTCTAGGTTGAAAATTCTTTTCTTTAAGAATGTTAAATATTGGCCCCACTGTCTTCTGGCTTGTAGAGTTTCTGCTGAGAGATTCACTGTTAGTCTGATGGGCTTCCCTTTTTGGGTACCACGACCTTCCTCTCTGGTTGCCCTTAACCTTTTTTCCTTCACTTTAACCTTGGTGAATCTGACAGTTATGTGTCTTGGGATTGCTCTTCTTGAGGAGTGTCTTTGTTGTGTTCTGTGTATTTCCTGAATTTGAACGTTCACTTGCCTTGCTATGTTGGGGAATTTCTCCTGGATAATATCCTGCAGAACGTTTTCCGACTTGGTTCCATTTTCCCCGTCACTTTCAGGTACACCAATCAAACATAGATTTGGTCTTTTCACATAGTCCCCTATTTCTTGGAGACTTTGTTTGTTTCTTTTTACTCTTTTTTCTCTGAAGTCCTCTTCTCATTCGTGTTCATTAATTTGATCTTCAATTACTGATACCGCTTCTTCCACTTGATCAAATCGGCTATTGAAGTTTGTGCATGCATCACGTAGTTCTCGTGTCATGGTTTTCAGCTCCATCACATCATTTAAGGTCTTCTCTACACTGTTTATTCTAGTTAGCCATTCATCTAATCTTTTTTTCAAGGTTTTTAGCTTCCTTGTGATGAGTTCAAACATCCTCCTTTGACTCAGAGAAGTTTGTTATCACTGACCTTCTGAAGCCTACTTCTGTCAACTCATCAAAGTCATTCTCTGTCCAGGTTTGTTTGGTTGCTGGTGAGGAGCTGTGATCCTTTGGAGGAGAAGAGGCACTCTGGTTTTTAGAATTTTCAGCATTTCTGCTCTGGTTTCTCTCCATCTTTGTCATTTTATCTGCATTTGGTCTTTGATGTTGGTGACCTACAGATGGGGTTTTGGTGTGGATATCCTTTTTGTTGATGTTGATGCTATTTTTTTCTGTTTGTTTTCCTTCTATCAGTCAGGTCCTTCAGCTGGAGGTCTGTTGGATTTGGCTGGAAGTTGACTCCAGATCCTGTTTGCCAGTGGAGGCTGCAGAACAGCAAGTATTGCAGAACAGCAAATATTGCTGCCTGATCCTTCCTCTGGAAGCATCATCCCAGAGGGGCACCTGCCTGTATGAGGTGTCAGTCGGTCCCTACTGGGAGGTGTCTCCCAGTTAGGCTACACAGGGGTCAGGAACCCATTTGAGGAGGCAGTCTGTCTATTCTCAGAGCTGAAACACCATGCTGGGAGAGCCACTGCTCTTCAAAGCTGTCATGCAGGGACGTTTAAGTCTGCAGAAGTTTCCGCTGCCTTTTGTTCAGCTATGCCCTGTCCCCACAGCTGGAGTCTACAGAGGCAGCAGGCCTTGGTGATCTGCAGTGGGCCCACCCAGTTTGAGCTTCCCTGGCTTTGTTTACCTGCTCATGCCTCAGCAACGGCAGATGCCCCTCTGCCTGCCAGGCTGCTGCCTTGCAGGTGTATCTCAGACTGCTGTGCTAGCAGTAAAGCAAGGCTCTGTGGGCTTGGGACCCACTGAGCCAGGCAAGGTATATAATCTCCTGGTGTGCCGTTTGCTAAGATCATTGGAAAAGCACAGTATTTGGGCGGGAGTGCCCCATTTTTCCGGGAAAGACTGTTATGGCTTCCCTTGGCTAGGAAAGGGAAATCCCCCAACCCCTTGCACTTCCTGGGTGAGGTAACGCCCTGCCCTGCTTCAGTTTGCCCTCCATGGGCTGCACCCACTATCCAACCAGGCCCAATGAGATGAACCAGGTACATCTGTTGGAAATGCAGAAATCACCCATCTTCTGTGTCAATTACACTGGAGCTGTAGACCGGAGCTCTTACTGTTTGGCCATTTGGAACATAGTCAAGTTTCTTATCTTTTAAAAGAAACTTCTTTTCCCTAATAAAGTACTGTACTTTAAGATACATACCTTTATAATAATAGATAAACAGAGACCCAAATCATGAGTGAAAGCCAAAATAGACAAATGGGATCTAATTAAGTTATAAACAGCTTCTGCACAGCAAAATGAACTACCATCAGAGTTAACAGGTGACCTACAGAATGGGAGAAAACTTTTGCTATCTACCCATCTGACAAAGGGCTAATATCCAGAATCTACAAAGAACTTAATCAAATTTACAAGAAAAAAACAACCCCATCAAAAAGTGGGCAAAGTATATGAACAGATACTTCTCAAAAGAAGACATTTATGCAGCCAACAGACACATGAAGAAATGCTCATCATTCTCAGTCATCAGAGAAATGTAAATCAAAACCACAGTGAGATGCTATCTCATGCCAGTTAGAATGGCAATCATTAAAAAGTCAAGAAACAACAGATCCTGGAGAGGATGTGGAGAAATAGGAATGCTTTTACACTGTTGGTGGGAGTGTGAACTAGTTCAACCATTGTGGAAGACACTGTGGTGATTTCTCAAGGATCTAGAACTAGAAATACCACCGGACCCAGTGATCCCATTACTGGGTATATACTCAAAGGATTGTAAGTCATGCTGCAATAAAGACACATGCACACATATGTTTATTGCAGCACTATTCACAACAGTAAAGACTTGAAACCAACCCAAATGTGCAACAATGATAGACTGGATTAAGAAAATGTGGCACATATACACCATGGAATACCATGCAGCTATAAAAAAGGATGAGTTCATGTCCTACAGGGACATGGATGAAGCTGGAAACCATCATTCTCAGCAAACTAAGACAGGAACAGAAAACCAAACACCACATGTTCTCACTCATAGGTGGGAATTAAACAATGAGAACACTTGACACAAGGCAGGGAACATCACACACTAGATCCTGTCATGGGGTGGGAGCATGGGGGAGTGATAGCATTAGGAGAGACACCTGATGTAAATGACAAGTTAATGGGTGCGGCAAACCAACATGGCACATGGATACATATGTAACAAACCTGCATGTTGTGCACATGTACCGTAGAACTTAAAGTATATTGGAAAAAAAAAAAAAGAAACATGTCCAAAATATAGTCAGTGACAAAAGACCAAAAAAAAAAAAGATTGAAAAAACTCGCATTTTCAAGTAGGGTGACTATCATCTTTCTTTTTTATTTTTAAAACATAAGTCAGTATTTTGTTAATTAAAATAACATGCTAACACATTGTTAAAATAACATTATTAAAACAACAAACATTATTTGAAAGAAGAAGAATGCATGTTGAATGCATTTTATATTTTTAACAATAAATCAAAGTTTATTTAAAATTAAACAATTCTTTTTTTCCTTATTTTGTTTTATTATTATTATACTTTTAAGTTTTAGGGTATATGTGCACAATGTGCAGGTTTGTTACATATGTATACATGTGACATGTTGGTGTGCTGCACCCATTAACTTGTCATTTAGCATTAGGTATATCTCCTAATGCTATCCCTCCCCCACCCCCCACCCCACAACAGTCCCAGGAGTGTGATGTTCCCCTTCCTGTGTCCATGTGTTCTCATTGTTCAATTCTCATCTATGAGTGAGAACATGTGGTGTTCGTTTTTTTGTCCTTGCAATAGTTTACTGAGAATAATGATTTCCAGTTTCATCCATGTCCTTACAAAGGACATGAACACATCATTTTTTATGGCTGCATAATATTCCATGGTGTATATGTGCCACATTTCTCTTAATCCAGTCTATCGTTGTTGGACATTTGGGTTGGTTCCAAATCTTTGCCATTGTGAATACTGCTGCAATAAACATACGTGTGCATGTGTCTTTATAGCAGCATGATTTATAGTCCTTTGGGTATACACCCAGTAATTGGATGGCTGGGTCAAATGGTATTTCTAGTTCTAGATCCCTGAGGAGTCACCACAGTGACTTCCATAATGGTTGAAGTAGTTTACAGTCTCACCAACAGTGTAAAAGTGTTCCTATTTCTGCACATCCTCTCCAGCACCTGTTGTTTCCTGACTTTTTAATGATGGCCATTCTACCTGGTGTGAGATGGTATCTCATTGTGGTTTTGATTTGCATTTCTCTGATGGCCAGTGATGATGAGCATTTTTTCACGTGTTTTTTGGCTGCATAAATGTCTTCTTTTGAGAAGTGTCTGTTGATGTCCTTTGCCCACTTTTTGATGGGGTTGTTTGTTTTTTTCTTGTAAATTTGTTTGAGTTCATTGTAGATTCTGGATATTAGCCGTTTGTCAGATGGGTAGATTGTAAAAATTTTCTCCCATTCTGTAGGTTGCCTGTTCACTCTGATGGTAGTTTCTTTTGCTGTGCAGAAGCTCTTTAGTTTAATTAGATCCCATTTGTCAATTTTGGCTTTTGTTGCCATAACTTTTGGTGTTTTAGACATGAAGTCCTTGCCCATGCCTATGTTCTGAATGGTAATGCCTAGGTTTTCTTCTAGGGTTTTCATGGTTTTAGGTCTAACATGTAAGTCTTTAATCCATCTTGAATTAATTTTTGTATAAAGTGTAAGGAAGGGATCCAGTTTCAGCTTTCTACATATGGCTATCCAGTTTTCCCAGCACCATTCATTAAATAGGGAATCCTTTCTCCATTGCTTGTTTTTGTCAGGTTTGTCAAAGATCAGATAGTTGTAGATATGCAGCATTATTTCTGAGGACTCTATTCTGTTCCATTGGTCTATATCTCTGTGTTGGTACACGTACGATGCTGTTTTGGTTACTGTAGCCTTGTAGTATAGTTTGAAGTCAGGTAGCATGATGCTATCCAGCTTTGTTCTTTTGGCTTAGGATTGACTTGGCAATGCCGGCTCTTTTTTGGTTCCATATGAACTTTAAAGTAGTTTTTTCCAATTCTCTGAAGAAAGTCGTTGGTAGCTTGGTGGGGATGGCATTGAATGTATAAATTACCTTGGGCAGTATGGCCATTTTCACGATACTGATTCTTTCAACCCATGAGCATGGAATGTTCTTCCATTTGTTTGTATCCTCTTTTATTTCATTGAGCAGTGGTTTGTAGTTCTCCTTGAAGAAGTCCTTCACATCCCTTGTAAGTTGGATTCCTAGGTATTTTATTCTCTTTGAAGCAATTGTGAATGGGAGTTCAGTCTTGATTTGGCTCTCTGTTTGTCTGTTATTGGTGTATAAAAATGCTTGTGATTTTTGTATATTAATTTTTTATCCTGAGACTTTGCTGAAGTTGCTAATCAGCTTAAGGAGATTTTGGGCTGAGACCTTGGGGTTTTCTAGATATACAATCATGTCATCAGCAAACAGGGACAATTTGACTTCCTCTTTTCCTAATTGACTACCCTTTATTTCCTTCTCCTCCTGGATTGCCCTGCCTAGAACTTCCAACACTATGTTGAATAGGAGTGGTGAGAGAGGGTATCCCTGTCTTGTGCCAGTTTTCAAAGGGAATGCTTCCACTTTTTGCCCATTCAGTATGATACTGGCTGTGGGGTTGTCATAGAGAGCTCTTATTATTTTGAGATACATCCCATCAATACCTAATTTATTGAGAGTTTTTAGCATGAACGGTTGTTGAATTTTGTTAAAGGCCTTTTCTGCATCTATTGAGATAATCATGTGGTTTTTTCCTTTGGTTCTGTTTATATTCTGGATTACACTTATTGATTTCCATATGTTGTACCAGCCTTGCATCCCAGGGATGAAGTCCACTTGAACATGATGGATAAGCTTTTAGGTGTGCTGCTGGATTCAGTTTGCTAGTATTTTATTGAAGATTTTTGCATCAATATTCATCAAGGATATTGGTCTAAAATTCTCTTTTTCGGTTGTGTCTCTGCCAGGCTTTGGTATCAGGATGATGCTGGCCTCATAAAATGTGTTAGGGAGGATTCCCTCTTTTTCTATTCATTGGAATAGTTTCAGAAGGAATGGTACCAGTTCCTCCTTGTACCTCTGGTAGAATTTGGCTGTGAATCCATCTGGTCCTGGACTCTTTTTGGTTGGTAAGCTATTGATTATTTCCACAATTTCAGAGCCTGTTATTGGTCTATTCATGGATTCAACTTCTTCCTGGTTTAGTCTTGGGAGGGTGTATTTGTCGAGGAATTTATCCATTTCTTCTAGATTTTCTAGTTTATTTTCATAGAGGGGTTTGTAGTAGTCTCTGATGGTAGTTTGTATTTCTGTGGGATCGGTGGTGATATCCCCTTTATCATTTTTTATTGCATCTATTTGATTCTTTTCTCTTTTCTTCCTTATTAGTCTTGCTAGTGGTCTATCAATTTTGTTGATCTTTTGAAAAAGCCACCTCCTGGATTCATTGATTTTTTAAAGGGTTTTCTGTGTCTCTATTTCCTTCAGTTCTGCTCTGATCTTAGTTATTTCTTGCCTTCTGCTAGCTTTTGAATGTGTTTGCTCTTATTTCTCTAGTTCTTTTAATTGTGATGTTAGGGTGTTGATTTTAGATCTTTCCTGCTTTCTCTTGTGGGCATTTAGTGCTATACATTTCCCTCTACACACTGCTTTGAATGTTTCCCAGAGATTCTGGTATGTTGTGTCTTTGTTCTCATTGGTTTCAAAGAACATCATTATTTCTGCCTTCATTTCGTTAGGAACCCAGTAGTCGTTCAGGAGCAGGTTGTTCAGTTTCCATGTAGTTGAGTGGTTTTGAGTGAGTTTCTTAATCCTGAGTTCTGGTTTGATTGCACTGTGGTCTGAGAGACAGTTTGTTATAATTTCTGTTCTTTTACGTTTGCTGAGGACAGCTTTACTTCCAACTATGTGGTCAATTTTGGAATAGGTGTGGTGTGGTGCTGAAAAGAATGTATATTCTGTTGATTTGGGGTGAAGAGTTCTGTATATGTCTATTAGGTCTGCTTGGTGCAGAGCTGAGTTCAATCCTGGGTATCCTTGTTAACTTTCTGTCTGGTTGATCTGTCTAATGTTGACAGTGTGGTGTTAAAGTCTCCCATTAGTATTGTGTGGGAGTCTAAGTCTCTTTGTAGGTCACTCAGGATTTGCTTTATGAATCTGGGTGGTCCTGTATTGGGTGCATATATATTTAGGATAGTTAGCTCTTCTTGTTGAATTGATCCCTTTACCATTATGTAGTGGCCTTCTTTTTCTCTTTTGATGTTTGTTGGTTTAAAGTCTGTTTTGTCAGAGACTAGGATTGCAACCCCTGCCTTTTTTACTTTTCCATTTGCTTGGTAGATCTTCCTCCATCCTTTTACTTTGAGCATATGTGTGTCTCTGCACATGTGATGGGTTTCCTGAATACAGCACACTGATGGGTCTTGACTCTTTATCCAATTTGCCAGTCTGTGTCTTTTAATTGGAGCATTTAGTCCATTTACATTTAAAGTTAATATTGTTATGTGAGAATTTGGTCCTCTCATTGTGATGTTAGCTGGTTATTTTGCTCATTAGTTGATGCAGTTTCTTCCTAGCCTTGATGATCTTTACAATTTGGCTTCATTTTGCAGTCTGGTACTGGTTGTTCCTTTCCATGTTTAGTGCTTCCTTCAGGAGCTCTTTTAGGGCAGGCCTTGTGGTGACAAAATCACTCAGCATTTGCTTGTCTGTAAAGTATTTTATTTCTCCTTCACTTATGAAGGTTAGTTTGGCTGGATATGAAATTTTGGGTTGAAAATTCTTTTCTTTAAGAATGTTGAATATTGGCCCCCACTCTCTTCTGCCTTGGAGAGTTTCTGCTGAGAGATCTGCTGTTAGTCTGATGGGCTTCCCTTTGTGGGTAACCAGACCTTTCTCTCTGGCTGCTCTTAAAATTTTTTCCTTCATTTCAACTTTGGTGAATGTGACAATTATGTGTCTTGGTGTTGCTCTTCTCGAGGAGTATCTTTGTGCCATTCTCTGTATTTCTTGAATCTGAATGTTGGCAGGCCTTGTTAGATTGGGGAAGTTGTCCTGGATAATGTCCTGCAGAGTGTTTTCCAACTTTGTTCCATTCTCCCCGTCACTTTCAAGTACACCAATCAGACATAGATTTGGTCTTTTCACATAGTCCCATATTTCTTGGAGGCTTTGTTCATTTCTTTTTATTCTTTTTTCTCTAGACTCCCCTTCTCACTTCGTTTCATTCATTTCATCTTCCATCGCTGATACCCTTTCTTCCAGGTGATCGCATCGCCTCCTGAGGGTTCTGCATTCTTCACATAGTTCTCGATCCTTAGCTCTCAGCTCTGTCAGCTCCTTTAAGCACTTCTCTGTATTGGTTATTCTAGTTATACATTTGTCTAAATTTTTTTCAAAGTTTTTGTCTTCTTTGCCTTTGGTTTGAATTTCCTCCTGTAGCTCGGAGTAGTTTGATCGTCTGAAGCCTTCTTCTCTCAACTCGTCAATGTCATTCTCTGTCCAGCTTTGTTCTGTTGCTGGTGAGGAACTGTGTTCCTTTGGAGGAGGAGAGGCACTCTGCTTTTTAGAATTTCCAGTTTTTCTGCTCTGTTTTTTCCCCATCTTTGTGGTTTTATCTACTTTTGGTCTTTGATGATGGTGATGTACAGATGGGTTTTTGGTGTGGATGTCCTTTCTGTTTGTTAGTTTTCCTTCTAACAGACAGGACCCTCAGCTGCAGGTCTGTTGGAAGTTTGCTAGAGGTCCACTCCAGACCCTGTTTGCCTGGGTCTCAGCAGCGGAGGCTGCAGAACTGCGGATTTTTGTGAACCAGGAATGCTGCTGCCTGATCGTTCCTCTGGAAGTTTTGTCTCAGAGGAGTACCCGGCCGTGTGAGGTGTCAGTCTGCCCCTACTTGGGGGTGCCTCCCAGTTAGGCTTCTTGGGGTTCAGGGGTCAGGGAGCCACTTGAGGAGGCAGTCTGCCCCTTCTCAGATCTCCAGCTGTGTGCTGGGAGAACCACTGCTCTCTTCAAAGCTGTCAGAGAGGGACATTTAAGTCTGCAGAGGTTACTGCTGTCTTTTTGTTTGTCTGTGCCCTGCCCCCAGAGGTGGAGCCTACAGAGGCAGGCAGGCCTCTTTGAGCTGTGGTGGGCTCCACCCAGTTTGAGCTTCCTGGCTGCTTTATTGAAGCAAGCCTGGGCAATGGCTGGTGCCCCTCCCCCACCCTCGCTGCCGCCTTGCAGTTTGATCTCAGACTGCCGTGCTAGCAATCAGTGAGACTCCATGGGCATAGGACCCTTGGAGCCAGGTGTAGGATATAATCTCCTGGTTTGCCGTGTTTTAAGCAAGTCGGAAAAGCACAGTATTAGGGTGGGAGTGACCTGATTTTCCAGGTGCCCTCTGTCACCCCTTTCTTTGACTAAGAAAGGGAACTCCCTGACCGCTTGCACTTCCTGAGTGAGGCAATGCGTTGCCCTGCTTTGACTCGTGCAGGTTGTGCTGCACCCGCTGTCCTGGGCCCACTGTCTGGCACTCCCTAGTGAGATGAACCCAGTACCTCAGATGGAAATGCAGAAATCACCCGTCTTCTGCGTCTCTCACGCTGAGAGCTGTAGATCAGAGCTGTTCCTATTCAGCCATCTTGGCTCCCTCCTCCGACTATCATCTTTCATTTTTGCACTTGTCCTTTTTTCAGAGTATGTTCAAATATATTATGTCAAATATATCACGGACTGTAAATTTTAAATAAGAAAAAAGAACTGGTGATTTTTGCTGTGTTAGTCTGCTTGGACTGTGGTATGGCTTGAATTTGTCTATAAGATCTCATGTTTTGGAAACTTAATCTCCTAACTTGTATGCTAATGGTATTTGGGGGTACGACCTTTAGAAGATAATTAGAACTAGATAAGGTCATCATGTTGGGGCTCTTATGATTGAACTGGTGGCTTTATAAGAAGAAAAGAAAGGGGAAGGGCCAAGATGGCTGAGTAGAAACAGCGCCTATCTGCAGCTCTCACTGAGACGAACAAAAAGGTGAGTGATTTCTGCATTTCCAACTGAGGTACCCAGATTTTTTCTTTGGTACTGTTTAGGCAGTTGGTGCAACCCACGGAGAGCAAGGGAAAGCAGGATGAGGTGACAGCTTCACCTGGCAGCTGCACGGGGCAAAAGGACCTTCCTTTCCCCAGCCAAGGGAGGAGGTGAGGGAATGTGCTGCCTACGTGGGTCACAATGCTTTTCCCATGGATTTTTGTAACGCGTGGGTCAAGAGATTCCCTTGTGATCCTACACTACCAGGGCCTTTGGCCCCAAGCACAAAACTGGGCATACTCGTGGCATAGCTGCTCTGTTGGGCGTCTGTTTGGGCAGGCACTGAACTGCAGGAGTTTTTACATAATCTGGCGGCTCCCAGAACTCCACAGAGGCAGAAGATCTGTCCATTCTTGTGGAAAGGGGCCTGAGGCCAGGGAGCCAAGCAACCTTGCTCAGCGGGTCTCACTCCCATGGATCCCCGCCAGCTAAGACCCAATGGCTTGGAATCCCGGCTGGCCAGTACAGCAGCCTGGAGTCTGCCTAAGATGACCGAGTCCCTAGCGGGACCGCCATTACTGCAGCTCTAGTCGGTGGTTTCCCCCTGCCAGGGCTAGGGAGGCTGGGTGGTTTGGACTAGGCAGTATTCCTCACAGCACAGCACAGTGACTGTGGCAGATTGTGGCCAGACTGCTTCTGTAGGTGGGACCTGGATCCATCTTCCTCACTGGGCAGGGCTATATTTGAAGATGAGGCATCTAGGGGTGTAATTAAGGTTAAATTAGGTCAAAATTATTAGTTTCCTTATAGGAAAAGACACCAGAAAGTGTTTCTCATTCACCTGCCTTGTGAAAACACAGTTAGAAGGCTGCTGTCTGCAAGCTACAAAGAGGACCCTCACTAAAAACCAACCCTGCCAGAACTTTACCTTCTAGCTTCTGGAACTGAGAGTCAATAAATTTCTATTGTTTAACTCCACTAAGAGTTAAGGCTTCAGCATATAAATTCTGGGGGGACACAAACATTGAATCTGCAGAAGTTACTTAAGAGTACAATTTTTAAGCACCAATGGTAGTTCATCTCCTTCTGTATAAGTATAAAAGAAAAGGAAATGGTCAACTGCAGAAGAAAGACAACGGCACTGTTCCTTCCTTTTTTCTACTTTTCTGAGCTCTGATTTTATTTACCATAGCTTTAGGTTCATAGGAAACACTACAGTTTTTACTTAAAATATCAAAAGTTCATGTTAGTGCTCTTTTTCTCTCTATATAAAATACTGAACAATTTCAATCTTGTAATAAACACACTAATTATGTATAAGCAATGGGGCAGATAGACCAAATTAACAGTTTACTATGATCCTCTTAATTACTATACCTGGGAGATAGTTATGTCTTTTTAAAGGTGCATCCTGGTACAGGCAGTGAGTTAAGCACTTTCTACGCACCTTACCCAATTTAATTCTAACAACTACCCTCCCAGACAGAATTATAAGCTATCTACAACATTTTCTGATTATGGAGGAAAATGAGATATTAAAATCAGATCATTTTTAGAGGTGTTGGAAATAGTGTTGAGATGCACATGTGTGCAATGGTTTAGCATATTATTGTCTGGAATTGGGATATTGATCATTTCAAGTAATCTTCAATTCTATCTTATTCTCTCCTGCCTGTTATACTTTGGATTTTTTGGGAGGTATCTTGCATCTGTTGAGAGATGGTTTCAGGAGGAAGCCATATAGGTATATGACTTTAAGGAAGAAATTAGTTGGAATGCAGGTATGTAAAATCTACCTTCTTCTTGGGATGGCTGACTCTTCAGATAAGTATGATTATCATTGTTAAAATAGTTATCAAAAGTCACACACTGTTTCAGCATGCTATAAAAATCTCAGTCTTTAGGACTCCACAACATGGGAGAAAAAAAAAATATTAGAAGCATTCTCCTGCACAGAAGTCCTAGAGCAGAGCCACAGAGTTGATCACTATGTTTCTTGATGTTTGCACTTCTAGTTACCATAGTTCCTGGCACATTAAAGATTGCCTGAGAAAGCATATGTTTTGGAAACTATAACCCTTTTTACTGTGTACTTCTCTAAGCTGCGTAAAATCAGGTGATGAAAAGCAAAAAGAAAATTTGAAAAAAAATCCTGAGAGTGGATGAGGAGGTTTATTTCTTTATTTCCTAAGGATTAGCTGTAGTCTCTGTTGTTGTTGGCTTCCTTTTCAAAACTGTAACAAATATAGTCAGCTGATGAAATTCTTAGAAGGTCTCTAAAAACTCTTCAATGGAAAAACAATGCCTCTGTTTCTAGGATGCCTAAGTGGAAAATCAGCACCTGCTGCTTAGGGAATTGAGAAACATTTAAAAGTTAGCTGTTTCATTACATAGCAATTTGAATCATTGGCTATACATTTTCAGTCAAACATCCATGATGCTTTACAACGCCAGGCATGCTAGCCATTTAGCAATTATATTATGGTCATAACTATTTCATGTAGAGCTCAGCTCTAAAGAAAATGATGAAATCAGAACAAAAGAAAGGCACATTTGGGATTTCTGGCCCAGCTGAATAAAAACGTGTCAATGTTTGATGTCAGCATAGTACCTCTTCTGCATTTTACCTTCTATAGAAAGAGAAGACCTTATGTAGTTCCATTTTATGCATTAATTCCTTAGGTATTTTTGAATTCTTAATGTGTGTTGAGTGTTGCTCTGGGAGTTTGGATTAAAAGACTCAAAGTCTCTGCTTTCATTGAGTTTACATTCTAGCAGAGGATGCAGAAGTTAAAAACAAGACAAAAAGTAGGGCCAGGAGCGATGGCTTACGCTTGTAATCCTAGCACTTTGGGAGGCTGAGGTGGGCGGATCACCTGAGGTCAGGAGTTTGAGACCAGCCTGGCCAACATGGTGAAACCCCGTCTCTACTAAAAATACAAAAAATAGCCGGGCGTGATGGTGGGCGCCTGTAATCCCAGCTACCTGGGAGGCTGAGGCAGGAGAATCACTTGAACCTGGGAGGCGGAAGTTGCAGTGAGCCAAGATTGCACCACTGCGCTCCAGCCTGTGCATTAGAGTGAGACTCCATTAAAAAAAAATAAGACAAAAAGTAAACAAGATAATTACAGATAGTGAAGTGCCACTTGCCTTGAAGGTAATAAAACAGTGTAGTCTGATAACGGTGTATCATTTATGATGCTTTTTGTTAAGATTAAAAAAAGACATCCTCAGTCAATGAACTGGTGCCTATATCTCTCTCTCACCACCTCCAGGTCTTTAACTTGGGTGATATAAGTGACCTCCAGGAAAAGTTAGTGCCCTTCACCCTCCTTCTGTGTGGCCCCCACAGCCTAGGGCCCAGGGCCCAGTATTCAGAGAGGCTTAGGGAAGATTCTGGCAAAAGCTGAAGGAGCTGCAAGCTATTGAACACCACCGAATTGAGACAGTGGAGCAACAACAAGTATGTAAGAAATGCGACAGTGCCTGATCATACACCAGTCTTCTGGATGTAAACATGGCTACTGCTTTATTTCTGCTTTTTAAATGTCACAGAAATGCTGCATGTGGCAGCCCTAATCTGAAACCATACAAGGAAGGGAATTTTGGGAAATGTAACTCCAGCTTAGCTAAACTGACATAATACTAGGTTACCACACTGCCCCATCTCTCCGACATTGCCCACCACTCCAATCACACCAACATGTTTCTGTTCCTGGAATTTCCACCTCAGAGCCTTTGTACTTGGTACTTCTTCAGCTGGAAGTGTTATTTCCCCAGATATCTCCTTACATAGCTTTTTCTTATCATTCACTTTTCCACCTTCATATCACCTCTTTCCCCTATATAAAGAATTTCTTGCTCCTCATTGCTCTCTGAAGTGAACATTTTTAGCGGCTTGGCCAACATCAATTCCTTCCCTCTCTTCTTACTAATAGTAGGCAGATCTTCTTTTCAGGAACCCTTTCCCATGCAGCCCCTCTCTCCCTGCTCTGGTGCCTGCATCGGTCTCTCACCATATCCAGGTCCCCAACTGGCTTAAATGAATCAGAAGATTTTATTCCTGGCCTCAGTCATTGATACAGGCATGAACACAAGACCTAAGCTAATGAATCAAGTCCCTTTTACTAGAATGCTCTGATGGAAGCCTTGCTGAACATGAACGAAGATGCATTGGACCCTGACTGCTGACAAACATCCTCCAACCCTGAGAACATCAGCCCTAAGATGAAGCCACCATTTATGGACTGAAGGATAGAAAAGAGACCCATTAGGTCAGCTGCTCTGCTGGCTCAACTTGGTGGTGTGGGACAGCTTGCAGCTCCTTTAGCTCCTTCCAGAATCTTTCCTAAGCCTCTCTGAATACTGTGCTCTGTGTGTGTTTGTGTACATGTTCATGTGTATGTGTATGTGTGAAGGGCACTAGATTTTCCTGCAGGTCACTCATATAATCCAAGCTGAAAGCTTAGAGGTGGTGAGAGAGAGATGCTTGTACCAGTTAGTCTGTTTGTATTCAGCTTGTTCTTTGGGGCCCAGCTTGTTCTTTGGGGTTCCTGTTAGTTCCTGCTCTCCTCCAGTTGTCTTTTCTTCCAGATTACCTGTTTTGCTAACTCCAGCCGGGCACCAGATGTAGAGGCAACAACCTTATGTAGACTGTTTACCTTCTATAATTGCCTAAGGTCAAACTCCTATAATAAATCTTGATCAAACCTAAACTGACACAGAATTTAGTACAGGAAGTAGTTCTAGAGGAATGGAAGATTAAGAAAGAGTTCTCTGAGTGAGTTCTAGGTTCTCTGAGTTGGTTCTGGATTCTCTGAAATCAGTTCTCTCTTCAGATTAGATTTAGAAGCATAATAATCCTGTTTCCAGTGGTAAAGGAGACACTGTTAGTTCATAACATGCAGAGGTAAAACACTTAACTTACATCACCATCTGTAGACACCTGTAATTTAATGCCTATAGAAGGCAGGTCCATAGGTGACTCACCATTCCCTGCCATAGAACATTTAAATGAAAACAAGGAGTGTAATGGGATTGGGTAGTTGATTCTACAAGTAGAAAGAAATGATGAGCTCAGGGCTTCAAGTTCCTGGAAACTTCTATAACTGTTCTAAAAACACACTTATCTCCTATAGCTGCAGGACCGATTTCTGAAAAGAAAACGTAAAGTCTGAGCTCAGGAGGGGCTGATTGACAGGATAATTTGGGTTTCTAACTCCTCTAGGTCTTTTGTATTAATGTTAGGACATTGATTGGAAAGGAGTGGTACCCTGAAAATTAGGATAAGGAAATATGAGTACGTTTTGATGAAACTGAAGATCTCCAACTTCTAAATTATGCTGCATTTTTCTTGCCAGTAGAAGCAACCCTTCAGCTACCTGAGAATATTAGATTCTCTCCTCCCTCTACTGATGTATTTGCAAGGGACTGATTATCTTCATCAGGAGCTTCTCCCAAATACCTGCCATCGCTTCTAGACCTATTACTAAACTGAAGTTGCAGGCTCCAGAGAGCAAGGTAAAAAGTGTTACCCAAATGGAAGTGTGATATATACTAAAATATTTGCAGTATTTTGCCAATTCGTATAAACAGAAATCTGGGAAATATGTGGGAGTAGATCTTGAAGGTGTTGAATCGGGGTAGAACAAATATAATGCTGGCCTGGGCTGAATTTATTAATATGGGTTCACTAGTTCAGATTCTGGGTTCAATGTATCAGCTTGAGCATTTGGGAGTGGCTCTTATTTGGCTTGATTGTGACCAAAACCTGAATCCAAAGGCAATATATACTAAATGAAGGTGAAAAACTAAAACTTCCCTGATATGCTCAGAAGAGGGTATCCAAAGACTCAGAAGATTTGGAATGCTGAGTGGATTTATCCTGTAAGCTCTGCTCACCTACCTCTTAAACATGTGCTTTGAGAGAGTCCAGAGGACACTTCTTTCACCGAGGTGGTGGGAGATAAACTTGTGAGGGGAGCTTCAGCATCATTGAAGACTTCTGTGGTGCTTATTCTTTGTAGGCCGGTAATAGTGGACCTGCCAGTCAACTTGGCTTCCTTATTCATGGCTATGATGGAAAGGAGTGGCAGGGACCAGGTTGAGTCATTGAATCTCCAGAATTAAGGTGGGGGTGGTTATCATAATGGGCAACAAAAGGAAGTAATAATCAAAATGGTTTAACCCACAGAGATTTTTTGGCGTTGACTAATTGATCATGAATTAACCTAAAACTGAAAGAGAGATAGGCAGCCTTTAAAGTCTTCCTGGATTTATTGATGCTGAAAAGCTCTAGGTCTGGTGGATAGAAGTCTGACTTGAATCATCACAATACAGAGTTGCAGTTCCCAATCAATTCCCAGATTTGAGCCAGCTCATTACCTAGAGTTCTGTAAATGGAAGAGAGGCCATTTACCTTGAGAAAAGACCCTGCTCCATGCCAAAAATTTGTATTGAAAATCTTCCTCCTAGTCTTCCCCAAGTGGACCTGCAGCCATTTTCCAAGTTGACTATGCGTTAGGGAAAGGGGACTAATGAAACTTTTTGGATATTACTGGATACTCACTGCTGATACTAATTTCTATAGACCCAAAATACTACTGGGTCCACCAGTCAGAGTAAGACCAGTTTTAGCTCAGGTTTTTCTCATAGTGAGTCAGGTTGGTCTTAGAAACCACTGTGTGGTTTATTTCTTCAGTTCCAGAATGCAGAGTTAGGCCAGACATACTTGGCGCCTGGAAGAATCTCTACATTGATTCCCTACTCCATGGAATTAAGGCTATTATGGTGGGAAAGGCCAAGTAGAAGCCATTAGAACTGTCTCTACCTACCAATAGTAAGCCACTGTTTCTGTAAAAGATATAGACATTAACGCAATAATCAAGGGCTTAAGGATGCAGGACAGTCATTCCTAGAGCATCCTCCTTCAAACTGCTATTTGGTCTTGTACAGAAGATAATGGGTCTTGGAGAATAACACCGAATTATCGTAAATGTAACCAATTACAACTGCTATTCCAAATATGATTTCATGGCTGGAGCTATCAAGAATTGTGAAGTGTCTGAGGTTTTACTATATTTGCAAGGTAATAAGTTAGCATACTATAGTTTTATACATGCTGGCAGATGATATGGGACTCCTTCATCAGAGACTGTAGCCTTTGTATGATTCACATCACAGCAAACAGCAAGAGTTTCATGTTTGAATTGGTTCTCCTTGCTTCAAAAGTCTCATAAAGCAACGTGGAGGACCCTGGGTGAAATCTGAAAATTCAGTGGATTTATGTTAGAGCTGAGGATCCCTAAGCTTAGGGAACCTTGACCTCTTAAAAGTATTGCAGTAAACCTGTCCAATATTTTCTCTGGAAGAAGACATTTTCTTTACTATCTTATACAACAAACAAATCTGTCCTCTGTCTCAGAGGGAGACCCTATTTCTATCTTCCAAGGTGTGTTGCTAAGCAAACTTTAAAAAAAAAATTTATTTTATTTTAAGTTACAGGATACTTGTGCAGGACGTGCAGGTTTGTTACATAGATAAACGTGTGCCATAGTGGTTTGCTGCACCTATCAACCCATCACCTAGGTATTAAGCCCAGCATGCATTAGCTATTTATTCTGATGCTCTCCCTCCCCCTACCCCACCCCCTGACAGGCCATGGTTTGTGTCATTCCCCTCCCTGTGTCCATGTGTTCTCATTGTTCAGCTCCCACTTATAAATGAGAACACGCAGTGTTTGGTTTTCTGTTCCTGAGTTAGTTTTCTGAGGACAATGGCTTCCAGCTCCATCCATGTCTCTACAAAGGACATAATCTCATCTCTTTTTATGGCTGCATAGTATTCCATGGTGTATATGTGCCACATTTTCTTTATCCAGTCTATCATTGATGGGCATTTGGGTTGATTCCATGTCTTTGCTATTGTAAATAGCAAATATGTGTACATGTATCTTTATAATAGAATGATTTATATTCCTTTACATATATACCCAGTAATGGGATTGCTGGGACAAATGGTATTTCTGGTTCTAGATCCTTGAGGAATTGCCACACTATCTTCCACAGTGGTTGAACTAACTTATATTCCCACTAACAGGGTAAAAATGTTCCTGTTTCTCCACAGCCTTGCCAGCATCTGTTGTTTCTTGACTTTTTAATCACTATTCTGACTGATGTTAAATGGTATCTCATTGTGGTTTTGATTTGCATTTCTCTAATGGTCAATGATGTTGAGCTTTTATTTGTGTTTTTGTTGGCCACATGTATGTCTTCTTTTGAGAAGTATCTGTCCATGTCCTTTGCCCACTTTTTGATGGGGTTGCTTGTTTTTTTCTTGCAAATTTGTTTAAGTTCCTTGTAGATTCTGGATATTAGACCTTTGTCAGATGGATAGACTGCAAAAATTTTCTCCCATTCAGTAGGTTATCTGTTCACTCTGATATAGTTTCTTTAGCTGTGCAGAAGCTCTTTAGTTTAATCAGGTCCCGTTTGCCAATTTTTGCTTTTGTTGCAATTGCTTTTGATGTTTTTAAGCAAACATTCTTGAAAAGATAGTGCATAACAAAAGGTAATACATAATGTGTAGAAATGTGAGAGATCCCTAGAGAATTGTCTCTCAACAGGAACAAATAAACACATATCATCTGACACGTGGCATGAAGCACTTGAACTGATGGATGCCTTTTTCCCTATATTTGTTAGTAAAGACAATTAAGAGCAATTGCATTCAGATGGTGTGAAGGTAAATTTTATCTGTCATCTTGGCTAGGCTACTGCCCAGTTATTTTGTCAACCACTAGTAAAAATGTTGCCGTGAAGCTATTTTATAAACATGGCAAACATTTGCAATCAGTTGATTTCAAGTACAGAAGATTACCTTTCATGAAATGGGTGCATTCCATACAATCAGTTGAAGTCCTTAAGAACAAAAATTGAGGTTTCTTGGAAAATAAGGAATTCTGTTTCAATACTGTGATGTAAAAACACAGGTCTGGTCTGCCCTGCAGATCTAAGATTGAAGACTGCAACGTCAACTCTTACCTAAATTTCCAACCTGTAAATTTGCCCTACAGATAGACTTTCCAGCTCCCAAAATCTCATCATTTTTTAATCATTTTATGATAGTTTAGTATTATCTGTACTCTGGAAGTTATTTATGTATACTGTATCTGTATAATGGAACTACTACATATTGATGTGCAACCGCCTACCTCTTCCTAACTCTGTGTTCAGTGATATCACATTTGGTGAGATAAAACTGGCCATGGTGGGAGTATTAATACCATAGAAACTGGCAAAATCTATGTAAGGGCTTTTTCCCCTTTGGAGAACTGGTTGCTAAACATTTATCAGTGAACCACTTCTTATAGCTCAGTGTTTAAATTACAGAATATCAAAGGGAGAGTGTGACTCAGCTACAAGAAGAATAAATACTATGCAAAAATATACAAAGAAATTTTATAGACCCTTGAGAAGTTTAACATATTTTCAGTTTTACAAAGGATAGTTGCATTATATGAGGCAGAAGCATAATTTATTTTTATTTGGAAATTAGGTATGGTTAAAAGAAGTATGGTTGGGCTACATTGACAAGAGTGGTTAGTAGTGGCCTTATACTTTGTTAACCTAGCTAAGCTGGAACTACATTTACAAGAATTCCCTTTCCCGTGTAGTTCTGTTTAGGGTTGGTGACAAGAAAAATTTGCATGAGATTTGGGAGGCATAAGTAAAGCATCAGTTGAGTTTGTGTTCAGATGGCTTTGTGTTCAGTCAGGTTCTGCTACAGTTCACACACATTGTCTCTGCTCTGTTGGCTCACATTAGTGGCACGGGACAGCAGCCAAGCCTACAGCTACTTCAACTGCTGATGAAACACCTTCTTTAGCTCCTCCTAATCCTAGGCCAGGTATGTGGCCTAAATCTATGATGAAGAGTGTTAGCTTCCTCTGCAAGTCACCCACAATGTTGAAATTTAGGCCTGAATGTAGCAAAAGATAGATACAAGTTCTAGTTCATATTCATGAGCTCCAGCTCATCCTTGCAGGTTTCAGCTCATTCTTGCTCTCCCCACTTCACATTTCCCATTCATCCTTCTTTCCAGTCCAGCGTCAGATATAGAAGCAACATCCTTATATAGAATCATTACTAGCTCTCACAATTGTTAGGGGCTCAATGTCAAACCCTTATGATAAACTTTATTCTGTATAACTTATAGTGGACCTCTTTTCTGATTGAATCCTGATACAGGGAGGCAATTAGGGTTTGAACTAATAGGCCATGATAAAGAGTGTGCATTTTATTCTTAATGCACTAAGAATCTTTTGGATAGTTTTTGGCAGCATGCAGTAATGTGAATGAATTGAGGACAGTCATAGGTATAAGCAAGGTGAGCAGTTCTATATCAATAGTCTAAATGAGAAATGATAGTAAATTGGACTAGGAAGATGGCAGTGTAGCTAGAAAGAAATGGATATATTAATACATTATTTGAGGTAGGGATAGTGTGACTAGCTGATGAATTGGATTTGGGTGATAAGGGATATGAAAGAATCAAGAATGACTTCTAGGTTTTCAGCTTGAGCAAGTAGGTGGATAATAATGCCATTCATTAGCTCTAAAAGACTGGAGGAAAACAGACAGAAAGTTATGTTTTGGAATTGTTAAATCTGAGAAGCATCTTTGAGATCTGAGTAGTCGATAAGATATAAGAAATCTGGATCATGAGAGAGTTCAGTGCTGAAAATACGAATCTGGAAATTATCAGCATAGATATGTAAAGTCTAGAAATTGGATGAAGTCATTCAGGGAGAAAGTGAATAAATATTATGATTCAGTTATGGCATAGTAATTGAGTAGAGAGCATTAGCTTATTTTTTTAATAGTTCACCATGCACTCATAGGTCACTGGTGATTATACAAGACCATTCCAAGTACCTCTCCACCCTCAATATAATTCTTTGACTTTCAGAATAAGTATTGAATGATATTAGGTAATGATAATGGTAACTCCAATATAAATAACCATTATTAATATTAGTTAACTTTATAAGAGAAACAATCATGATATAATTGATGTTATTCACTATTCCTTGCCTTATTAGAAAGGTATGTGATAAGGCTTACATAGATAGAAGTATATTAAGCATCAAAATTATAACAGCCAGGGACTATTAGTCAGAGTTTCTGGTTTTATTTTCCTTGGAATAAAGGCAATGTGTGTTTGTTTGAAAAGCTGTCTTAAAGTTGACTTAGAAAAAAATACCAGCCTATTCTCGTTTACTGTCTACAGAAGCAATTCACTTCATGCCAGATGTTAGTCTGGGGTGAATGGGCTAATTGCTCTTTCCAGTTCTGCACTAAGATTATAAAAATGTAGCACCACTTGAAACCAGTCCTGTAGCTTCTTGTATTCAATGACAGACTTAGGGATAAGTATAAAAGCAATTACTGGTGGGACCAGAATCTTGACTTTCCATTTTGGCATTGGCATGATTATATATCATCAATGAGATGCAATGTAGTGAGGCTTTGGAGTCAGAGTTCTGGGTGAAAATTTTGGGTCTATTACTATCAAAGTTGTCCATCCCCTTTGAGTCCCAGTTTCTTCACCAAAATGAGAATAACAATAACTAACTTCTAGAAATATTTTACTAAATGAAATACTGTGCCTAGTACACTCTTTGCAAATACTCAAGGTTCACCAGCTATCATTTATTGTTCATGTTTAGCCAGTTATATCTATTCTGTTTAAGTCTTTGATCTTCCATAATACCTTAAATCCCACAGATGACCTTCTCTTCTTCCTCCTTCTCCTCTTCTTCCTCTTCTCCTCCCGCCCCCTACTTCATCTCCTTGAGGCATGTGTTAGTTATCTATTTGTTGCCTCTGTTTTAGATCTATCCTTCATTGCCCTGCTTGTGATACTGAAGCATTTTTTCATTATCAGCTGTCACAATGTTAAATTTTGTCACTAGAGGGCACTGGAGGTATGCTGGAGGATGAAAGGGCTTTTCTTCTGGTTCCTAGTGTGCTCTGTGCGATTGCTTCTGCAGTGCATGACAGTCAGGAGCATATAGGACAATTGGCTGATACTTACTTCCCCATGGGCAGCATTCCCTAGCACCCCAGGGGATTGCTTCCTATTGGGCCACCCCTATGGGTAGTTTCTCAGTGAGCTCTGCAGCATGGCATCTTTCTGTGGGCAGCTTCACCTAGCCACCAAGGAAGTAGTTTCCCAGCTCACCATCTCTGTGGGAGGCTTTGCAGTGAGTTCTGAGGTACAACACCTTGTTGAGGGCTTCCTTCAGCATCCCAGAAGGCAGCTTCTCAGTAAGTTCTACCAGCATGGCATCTGCATGAACTTCACCACCATCCACATACAGGTAGATGGTGTCCTTCCCAGTGAAAGTTTGGATTTCAGCTCTGGAGGCCTCTTCTGTATTTGATTCATGCCTAGGTGCTGTGCTTCAGTGCTAGAGGTATTGATTGCTGTGTATGTTTTCTATGTATTTATCCTTTAAGCTTGTCTTTATCTATTAGTAGGTAATTCCCATTTATAGTTAATAATTTTTTATATTAAACTTCCCCTGTTCAAATTACTGTGTGGTTCTGTCTCCTGATAGGAATCTGATAGATATAAGATACAACTTACATGCAATGAAATGCTCAGATCTTAAGTCAACTCTTCCCTTTCACTCAGCACAATGTTGAGATTCATCCTTGTTGCATGCATACCTATCTGTCTCTATTATCTATCTATCTAGTTATCTATTTATAGTCTATTTTTCCTTTATATTACCGACTAGTATTTCATTGTATAACTGTATCACATTTTATTGATCCTTTCACCTGTTGATGGACATCAGGGTTGTTTCTAGTTTTTGGCTATTATATGTAAAGTTGCCATGAAACTTCTTGTGGAAGCTTTTTGTTGTCATAAGATTTCATTTCCCTTAAACAAATACCTAGGAGTAGAACTTCTGGGATGTGGGGGGTGATGTATGTTTCATTTTTCTATGGAACTTCCAGTTTTTCAAAGTGGTTGCATCGTTATATTCTCCTATCATGAATGTCTGAGATCCTGGTTGCTCTGTGTCCTCTTCAATATGTTGTGTTTTCACAGCTCTTCTTTGAGACAGCAAGGGCTGATAACCCAGATTAGATGAAAGCTGGTGTGCTGTCCTTGGCCTGCTTGCTCTCAGATTTGTTCTTTGTCTTTTCACATTCCTCATGACCATTCTGCAGTCCATTCTTTGGGAATGATCACCTACTTACAACTCTACTATTTTATAACTTTACCATCCTCTATGCTCTAACCACTTTTCTTTTTGATTTTTCTATTATAACTTTTATTTTTTAATTTGTTATTTTAAATATTTTTTATTATTTTATTTCAATAGGCTTTTGGGGAACAGATGGTACTTGGTTACATGAATAAATTATTTGATGGTGATTCTGAGATTTTGGTGCACCCATTACCCAAGCAGTGTATACTGTAGCCAATGTGCAGTATTTTATCCTTCCTCCCTCCCCCAACCCTTTCCTGCAGAGTCCCCAAAGTCCATTATATCATTCATATGCCTTTGCATCCTCATAACTTAGCTCCCGCTTATTAGTGAGATCATACAATGTTTGGTTTCCCATTCTTGAGTTACTTCACTTAGAATAATGTTCTCCAATTCCATCAAGGTCGCTGCAAATGCCATTATTTCATTCCTTTTTATGGCTGAATAGTATTCCATGGTATATATATATATGCCACATTTTCTTTATTCACTCATTGATTGATGGGCATTTGGGCTGGTACCACATTTTTGCAATTGCAGATTTTGTGGCTATAAATATGCATGTGCAAGTATCTTTTTCATATAATGTCTTCTTTTCATCTGGGGAAATACCTAGTAGTGAGATTGCTAGATCAAATGGTAGTTCTACTTTTAGTTCTTTAAGGGATATCCACACTGTCTTCCATAGTGGTTGTACTAGTTTACATTCCCACCAACAGTGTAAAAGTGTTCCCTTTTCACCACATCCATGCCAACATGGATTTTTTTTTATTTTTTTGATTATGGCCATTCTTGTAGGAGCAAGGTGGTAGTGCATTGTGGTTTTGCATTTCCCTGATCATTAGTGATATTGAGCATTTTTTCATATGCTTGTTGGTCATTCGTATATCTTTTGTTGAGAGTTGTTGATTCATGTCTTTAGCCCACCTTTTGATGGGGTTGTTTATATTTTTCTTGCTAATTGGTTTGAGTCCCTTGTAGATTCCTGATATTAGTCTTTTGATGGATGTATAGATTGCGAAGATTTTCTCTTGTTGTGTAGGTTGTCTATTTACTCTGCTGACCATTTCTTTTGCTGTGCAAACATTCTTTAGTTTAATTAAGTCCCACCTATTTAGCTTTGTTTTTTGTTGCATTTGCTTTTGGGTTCTTGGTCATGAAATTTTTGCCTAAGCCAATGTCTATAAGGGTTTTTCCGATGTTACATTCTTGAATTTTTATAGTTTCAGGTCTTAGATTTAAGTCCTTGATTTATCTTGAATTGATTTTTGTGTAAGATGAGAGATGAGGATCCAGTTACATTCTCCTACATGTGGCTTGCCAATTATCACAGCACCATTTGTCGAATAGGGTGCCTTTTTTCCACTTTATTTTTTTGTTTGCTTTGTCAAAGATCAGTTGGCTGTAAGTGTTTGGGTTTATTTCTGGGTTCTCTCTTCTCTTCCATTGGTCTATGTGTCTATTTTTATACCAGTACCATGCTGTTTTGGTGACTATGGCCTTATGGTATAGTTTGAAGTCGGGCAATGTGATGCCTCCAGATTTGTTCTTTTTGCTTAGTCTTGCTTTGGCTATGCAGGCTCTTTTTTGGTTCCACATGAATTTTAGAATTGTTTTTTTCTAGTTCTGTGAAGAATGATGGTGGTTTTTTGATGGGAATTGCATTGAATTTGTAGATTGCTTCTGGCAGTGTGGTCATTTTCACAATATTGATTTGACTTATCCGCAAGCATGAGATGTGTTTCCATTTGTTTGTGTCATCTATAATTTTTTTCAGCAATGTTTGTTGCATTCTACATTATTATAGTGATTTGTAACTATGTCCCTCTTTCTCTTCTGCTAGAATGTCAGCTCTTTGAAAGAATGGACTATGGTTTATTTATTTTAGTTTTCTACAATGTATGATATGGGACATTGCAAATATTAAGTGTTCAATTGATGTTTCTTGACACCTATTCATATGCTTAAAACAATTTGGATTCATATTGAACCTCTCCTTTAGATGCTTGGACTGAAATTGTAAGATAATACATGTGTGTTATATTTTATCTTAATTTTATGGATACATGGTGTATATATTTATGGGATACATGAGATATTTTGATACAGGCATACAATGTGTCATAATCACACAGGGTAAATGGGATATCTGTCACCTCAAGGTTTTTATTTTATTTTATTTTATTTATTTATTTTTTTAATTATACTTTAGGTTTTAGGGTACATGTGCACAATGGGCAGGTTAGTTACATATGTATACATGTGCCATGTTGGTGTGCTGCACCCATTAACTCTTCATTTAACATTAGGTATATCTCCTAATGCTATCCCTCCCCACTCCCCTCACCCCACAACAGGCCCTAGTGTGTGATGTACCCCTTCCTGTGCCCATGTGTGCTCATTGTTCGATTCCCACCTATGAGTGAGAACATGCGGTGTTTGGATTTTTGTCCTTGCGATAGTTTGCTGAGAATGATGGTTTCCAGCTTCATCCATGTCCTTACAAAGGACATGAACTCATCCTTTTTTATGGCTGCATAGTATTCCATGGTGTATATTTGCCACATTTTCTTAATCCAGTCTATCGTTGTTGGACATTTGGGTTGGTTCCAACTCTTTGCTACTGTGAATAGTGCCACAATAAACATACGTGTGCATGTGTCTTTCTAGCAGCATGTTTTATAATCCTTTGGGTATATACTCAGTAATGGGATGGCTGGGTCAAATGGTATTTCTAGTTCTAGATCCCTGAGGAATCGCCACACTGACTTCCACAATGGTTGAACTAGTTTACAGTCCCACCAACAGTGTAAAAGTGTAAAAGTGTTCCTGTTTCTCCACATCCTCTCCAGGACCTGTTGTTTCCTGACTTTTTAATGATCGCCATTCTAACTGGTGCGAGAGGGTATCTCATTGTGGTTTTGACTTTGCATTTCTCTGATGGCCAGTGATGATGAGCATTTTTTCATGTGTCTTTTGGCTGCATAAATATCTTCTTTTGAGAAGTGTCTGTTCATATCCCTCGCCCACTTTTTGATGTGGTTGTTTGTTTTTTTCTTGTAAATTTGTTTGTGTTCATTGTAGATTCTGGATATTAGCCCTTTGTCAGATGAGTAGGTTGCAAAAATTTTCTCCTATTCTGTAGGTTGCCTGTTCACTCTGATGGTAGTTTCTTTTGCTGTGCAGAAACTCTTTAGTTTAATTAGATCCCATTTGTCAATTTTGGCTTGTGTTGCCATTGCTTTTGGTGTTTTAGACATGAAGTCCTTGCCCATGCCTATGTCCTCAATGGTATTGCCTAGGTTTTCTTCTAGGGTTTTTATGGTTTTAGGTCTAACATGTAAGTCTTTAATCCATCTTGAATTAATTTTTGTATAGGGTATAAGGAAGGGATCCAGTTTCAGCTTTCTGTATATGGCTAGCCAATTTTCCCAGCACCATTTATTAAATAGGGAATCCTTTCCCCATTTCTTGTTTTTGTCAGGTTTGTCAAGGATCAGATAGTTGTAGATATGTGGCATTATTTCTGAGGACTCTGTTCTGTTCCATTGATCTATATCTCTGTTTTGGCACCAGTACCATGCTGTTTTGGTTACTGTAGCCTTGTAGTATAGTTTGAAGTCAGGTAGCGTGATGCCTCCAGCTTTGTTCTTTTGGCTTAGGATTGACTTGGCAATGCGGGCCCTTTTTTGGTTCCATATGAACTTTAAAGTAGTTTTTTCCAATTCTGTGAAGAAAGTCATTGGTAGCTTGATGGGGATGGCATTGAATCTATAAATTACCTTGGGCAGTATGGCCATTTTCACAATATTGATTCTTCCTACCCATGAGCATGGAATATTCTTCCATTTGTTTGTATCCTCTTTTATTTCATTGAGGATATTTTCAATGATTTTTATTTCATTCTCCTTGAAGAGGTCCTTCACATCCCTTGTAAGTTGGATTCCTAGGTATTTTATTCTCTTTGAAGCAATTGTGAATGGGAGTTCACTCATGATTTGGCTCTCTATTTGTCTGTTGTTGGTGTATAAGAATGCTTGTGATTTTCGCACATTGATTTTGTATCCTGAGACTTTGCTGAAGTTGCTTATCAGCTTAAGGAGATTTTGGGCTGAGACAATGGGGTTTTCTAGATATACAATCATGTCATCAGCAAACAGGGACAATTTGACTTCCTCTTTTCCTAATTGAATGCCCTTTATTTCCTTCTCCTGCCTGAGTGCCCTGGCCAGAACTTCCAACACTATGTTGAATAGGAGTGGTGAGAGAGGGCATCCCTGTCTTGTGCCAGTTTTCAAAGGGAATGCTTCCAATTTTTGTCCATTCAGTATGATATTGGCTGTGGGTTTGTCATAGATAGCTCTTATTATCAATACCTAATTTATTGAGAGTTTTTAGCATGAAGGTTGTTGAATTTTGTCAAAGACTTTTTCTGCATCTATTGAGATAATCATGTGGTTTTTGTCTTTGCCTCTGTTTATATACTGGATTACATTTATTGATTTCTGTATGTTGAACCAGCCTTGCATCCCAGGGATGAAGCCCACTTAATCATGGTGGATAAGCTTTTTGATGTGTTGCTGGATTTAGTTTGCCAGTATTTTACTGGGGATTTTTGCATCAATGTTCATCAAGGACATTGGTCCAAAATTCTCTTTTTTTGTTGTGTCTCTGCCAGGCTTTGGTATCAGGATGATGCTGACCTCATAAAATGAGTTAGAGAGGATTCTCTCTTTTTCTGTTGGTTGGAATAGTTTCAGAAGGAATGGTACCAGCCCTCCTTGTACCTCTGGTAGAATTCGGCTGTGAATCCATCTGGTCCTGGACTTTTTTTGGTTGGTAAGCTATTAATTATTGCCTCAATTTCAGAGCCTGTTATTGGTCTATTCAGAGATTCAACTTCTTCCTGGTTTAGTCTTGGGAGGGTGTATGTATCCAGGAATTTATCCATTTCTTCTGGATTTTCTAGTTTATTTGCGTAGAGGTGTTTATAGTATTCTCTGATGGTAGTTTGTATTTCTGTGGGATTGGTGGTGATATCCCCTTTGTCAAT
Source organism: Nomascus leucogenys (assembly GCF_006542625.1). Classification (NCBI taxonomy): domain Eukaryota; kingdom Metazoa; phylum Chordata; class Mammalia; order Primates; family Hylobatidae; genus Nomascus; species Nomascus leucogenys. The sequence continues at coordinate 72,423,710 of NC_044383.1, forward strand.
TTTTATTGCATCTATTTAATTCTCCTCTCTTTTATTCCTTATCAGTCTTGCTAGCGGTCTATCCATTTTGTTGATCTTTTCAAAAATCCAGCTCCTGGATTCATTGATTTTTTGAAGGGTTTTTGTGTCGCTATTTCCTTCAGTTCTGCTCTGATCTTAGTTATTTCTTGCCTTCTGCTAGGTTTGGAATGTGCTTGCTCTTGCTTCTCTAGTTCTTTTAATTGTGATGTTAGGGTGTCAGTTTTAGATCTTTCCTTTCACTTGTGGACATTTAGTGCTATAAATTTCCCTCTACAAACTACTTTGAATGTGTCCCAGAGATTCTGGTATGTTGTGTCTTTGTTCTCGTTGGTTTCAAAGAATATCTTTAGTTCTGCCTTCATTTCGTTATGTACCCAGTAGTCATTCAGGAGCAGGTTGTTCAGTTTCCATGTAGTTGAGCGGTTTTGAGTGAGTTTCTTAATCCTGAGTTCTAGTTTGATTGCACTCTGGTCTAAGAGACAGTTTGTTATAATTTCTGTTCTTTTACATTTGCTGAGGAGTGCTTTACTTCCAACTATGTGGTCAATTTTGGAATAATTGCGGTGTGGTGCTAAGAAGAATGTACATTTTGTTGAGTTGGGGTGGAGAGTTCTGTAGATGTCTACTAGGTCCGCTTGGTGCAGAGGTGAGTTCAATTCCTGGATGTCCTTGTTAACTTTCTGTCTCATTGATCTGTCTAATGTTGACATTGGGGTGTTGAAGTCTCCCTCTATTATTATGTGGGAGTCTAAGTCTCTTTCTAGGTCACTAAGGACTTGCTTTATGAATCTGGGTGCTCCTGTGTTGGGTGCATATATATTTAGGATAGGTAGCTCTTCTTGTTGAATTCATCCCTTTACCATTATGTAATGACCTTCTTTGTCTCTTTTGATCTTTGTTGGCTTAAAGTCTGTTTCATCAGAGACTAGGATTGCAACCCCTGCCTTTTTTTGTTTTCCATTTGCTTGGTAGATCTTCCTCCATCCCTTTATTTTGAGCCTATGTGTGTCTCTGCACATGAGATGGGTTTCCTGAATACAGCACACAGATGGGTCTTGACTCTATCATATTTGCCAGTCTGTGCCTTTTAATTGGAGCATTTATCCCATTTACATTTAAGGTTAGTATTGTTATGTGTGAATTTGATCCTGTCATTATGATGTTAGCTGGTTATTTTGCTTGTTAATTGTTGCAGTTTCTTCCTAGTCTCGATGGTCTTTACAATTTGGCATGTTTTTGCAGTGGCTAGTACTGGTTGTTCCTTTCCATGTTTAGTGCTTCCTTCAGAAGCTCTTGTAGGGCAGGCCTGGTGGTGACAAAATCTCTCAGCATTTGCTTGTCTGTGAAGGATTTTATTTCTCCTTCACTTACAAAGCTGAGTTTGGCTGGATATGAAATTCTGGGTTGAAAATTCTTTTCTTTAAGAAGGTTGAATATTGGCCCCCACTCTCTTCTGGCTTGTAGAGTTTCTGCCAAGAGATCAGCTGTTAGTGTGATGGGCTTCCTTTTGTGTGTGACCCGACCTTTCTCTCTGGCTGTCCTTAACATTTTTTCCTTCATTTCAACTTTGGTGAATCTGAAAATTATGTGTCTTGGAGTTGCTCTTCTCGAGGAGTATCTTTGTGGCATTCTCTGTATTTCCTGAATTTGAATGCTGGCTTGCCTTGCTAGATTGGGGAAGTTCTCCTGGATAATCTCCTGCAGAGTGTTTTCCAACTTTGTTCCATTCTCCCTGTCACTTTCAGGTACACCAATCAGACGTAGATTTGGTCTCTTCACATATTCCCATATTTCTTGGAGGCTTTGCCTGTTTCTTTTTACTCCTTTTTCTCTAAACTTCTCTTCTCACTTCATTTCATTCATTTCATCTTCCATCACCGATACCCTTTTCTTCCAGTTGATCACATTGGTTACTGAGGTTTGTGCATTCATCACATTGTTCTCGTGCCTTGGTTTTCAGCTCCATCGGGTCCTTTAAGGACTTCTCTGCTTTGGTTATTCCAGTTAGCCATTCGTCTAATATTTTTCAAAGTTTTTAACTTTTTTGCCATTGGTTCGAACTTCCTTCTGTAGCTCAGAGTAGTTTGATCATCTGAAGCCTTCTTCTCCCAACTCGTCAAAGTCATTCTCTGTCCAGCCTTGTTCCATTGCTGGTGAGGAGCTGCATTCCTTTGGAGGAGAGGTGCTCTGATTTTTAGAGTTTCCAGTTTTTGTGCTCTGTTTTTTCCCCATCTCTGTGGTTTTATCTACCTTTGGTCTTTGATGATAGTGAAGTACAGTTGGGTTTTTGGTGTGGATGTCCTTTGTGTTTGTTAGTTTTCCTTCTAACAGTCAAGACCCTCAGCTGCAGCTCTGTTGGGGTTTGCTGGAAGTCCAGTCCAGACCCTGTTTTCTTTTTTTTTATTTTTTTATTTTTTTATTTTTTTTATTTTTTATTATACTTTAGGGTTTTAGGGTACATGTGCACAATGTGCAGGTTTGTTACATATGTATCCATGTGCCATGTTGATTTCCTGCACCCATTAACTCGTCATTTAGCATTAGGTGTATCTCCTAATGCTGTCCCTCCCCCCTCCCCCCACCCCACAACAGTCCCTGGAGTGTGATGATCCCCTTCCTGTGTCCATGAGTTCTCATTGTTCAATTCCCACCTATGAGTGAGAACATGCGGTGTTTGGTTTTTTGTCCTTGCGATAGTTTACTGAGAATGATGTTTTCCAGTTTCATCCATGTCCCTACAAAGGACACGAACTCACCATTTTTTATGGCTGCATAGTATTCCATGGTGTATATGTGCCACATTTTCTTAATCCAGTCTATCGTTGTTGGACATTTGGGTTGGTTCCAACTCTTTGCTATTGTGAATAGTGCCGCAATAAACATATGTGTGCATGTGTCTTTATAGCAGCATGATTTATAGTCCTTTGGGTATATACCCAGTAATGGGATGGCTGGGTCAGATGGTATTTCTAGTTCTAGATCCCTGAGGAATCGCCACACTGACTTCCACAATGGTTGAACTAGTTTACAGTCCCACCAACAGTGTAAAAGTGTTCCTATTTCTCCACATCCTCTCCAGCACCTGTTGTTTCCTGATTTTTTAATGATGGCCATTCTAACTGGTGTGAGATGGTATCTCACTGTGGTTTTGATTGGCATTTCTCTGATGGCCAGTGATGATGAGCATTTCTTCATGTGTTTTTTGGCTGCATAAATGTCTTCTTTTGAGAAGTGTCTGTTCATGTCCTCTGCCCACTTTTTGATGTGGTTGTTTGTTTGTTTCTTGTAAATTTGTTTGAGTTCATTGTAGATTCTGGATATTAGCCCTTTGTCAGATGAGTAGGTTGCAAAAATTTTCTCCCATTCTGTAGGTTGCCTGTTCACTCTGATGATAGTTTCTTTTGCTGTGCAGAAGCTCTTTAGTTTAATGAGATCCCATTTGTCGATTTTGGCTTTTGTTGCCATTGCTTTTGGTGTTTTAGACATGAAGTCCTTGCCCATGCCTATGTCCTGAATGGTATTGCCTAGGTTTTCTTGTAGGATTTTAATGGTTTTAGGTCTAACATATAAGTCTTTAATCCATCTTGAATTAATTTTTGTATAAGGTGTAAGGAAGGGATCCAGTTGCAGCTTTCTACATATGGCTAGCCAGTTTTCCCAGCACCATTTATTAAATAGGGAATCCTTTCCCCATTTCTTGTTTTTGTCAGGTTTGTCAAAGATCAGATAGTTGTAGCTATGCGGCATCATTTCTGAGGGCTCTGTTCTGTTCCATTGATCTACGTCTCTGTTGTGGTACCAGTACCATGCTGTTTTGGTTACTGTAGCCTTGTAGTATAGTTTAAAGTCAGGTAGCATGATGCCTCCAGCTTTGTTCTTTTGGCTTAGGATTGACTTGGTGATGCGGGCTCTTTTTTGGTTCCATATGAACTTTAAAGTAGTCTTTTCCAATTCTGTGAAGAAAGTCATTGGTAGCTTGATGGGGATGGCATTGAATCTATAAATTACCTTGGGCAGTATGGCCATTTTCACGATATTGATTCTTCCAACCCATGAGCATGGAATGTTCTTCCATTTGTTTGTATCCTCTTTTATTTCATTGAGCAGTGGTTTGTAGTTCTCCTTGAAGAGGTCCTTCACATCCCTTGTAAGTTGGATTCCTAGGTATTTTATTCTCTTTGAAGCAATTGTGAATGGGAGTTCACTCATGATTTGGCTCTCTGTTTGTCTGTGATTGGTGTACAAGAATGCTTGTGATTTTTGTACATTAATTTTGTATCCTGAGACTTTGCTGAAGTTGCTAATCAGCTTAAGGAGATTTTGGGCTGAGACAATGGGGTTTTCTAGATATACAATCATGTCATCTGCAAACAGGGACAATTTGACTTCCTCTTTTCCTAATTGAATACCCTTTATTTCCTTCTCCTGCCTGATTGCTCTGGCCAGAACTTCCAGCACTATGTTGAATAGGAGCGGTGAGAGAGGGCATCCCTGTCTTGTGCCAGTTTTCAGAGGGAATGCTTCCAGTTTTTGCCCATTCAGTATGATATTGGCTGTGGGTTTGTCATAGATAGCTCTTATTATTTTGAGATACGTCCCATCAATACCTAATTTATTGAGAGTTTTTAGCATGAAGGGTTGTTGAATTTTGTCAAAGGCCTTTTCTGCATCTGTTGAGATAATCATGTGGTTTTTGTCTTTGGTTCTGTTTATATGCTGGATTACATTTATTGATTTGCATATGTTGAAGCAGCCTTGCATCCCAGGGATGAAGCCCACTTGATCATGGTGGATAAGCTTTTTGATGTGCTGCTGGATTCGGTTTGCCAGTATTTTATTGAGGATTTTTGCATCAATGTTCATCAAGGATATTTGTCTGAAATTCTCTTTTTTGCTTAAGTCTCTGCCAGGTTTTGGTATCAGGACAATGCTGGCTTTGTAAAATGTGTTAGGGATGATTCCCTCTTTTTCTATCGATTGGAATAGTTTCAGAAGGAATGGTACCAGTTCCTCCTTGTACCTCTGGTAGAATTCAGCTGTGAATCCATCAGGTCCTGGGCTCTTTTTCGTTGGTAAGCTATTGATTATTGCCACAATTTCAGAACCTCTTATTGGTCTATTCAGAGATTCAACTTCTTCCTGGTTTAGTCTTGGGAGGGTGTATTTGTCGAGGAATTTATCCATTTCTTCTAGATTTTCTAGTTTATTTGCATAGAGGTGTTTGTAGTATTCTCTGATGGTAGATTGTATTTCTGTGGGATCGGTGGAGATATCCCCTTTTTCGTTTTTTATTGCATCTATTTGATTCTTCTCTCTTTTCTTCTTTATTAGTCTTGCTAGCGGTCCATCAATTTTGTTGATCTTTTCAAAAAACCAGCTCCTGGATTCATTAATTTCTTGAAGGGTTTTTTGTGTCTCTATTTCCTTCAGTTCTGCTCTGATTTTAGTTATTTCTAGCCTTCTGCTAGCTTTTGAATGTGTTTGCTCTTACTTTTCTAGTTCTTTTAATTGTGATGTTAGGGTGTCAATTTTGGATCTTTCCTGCTTTCTCTTGTGGGCATTTAGTGCTATAAATTTCCCTCTACACACTGCTTTGAACGTGTCCCAGAGATTCTGGTATGTTGTGTCTTTGTTCTCATTGGTTTCAAAGAACATCTTTATTTCTGCCTTCATTTCATTATGTACCCAATAGTCATTCAGGAGCAGGTTGTTCAGTTTCCATGTAGTTGAGCGGTTTTGAGTGAGTTTCTTAATCCTTAGTTCTAGTTTGATTGCACTGTGGTCTGACAGACAGTTTGTTATAATTTCTGTTCTTTTACATTTGCTGAGGAGAGCTTTACTTCCAACTATGTGGTCAATTTTGGAATAGGTGTGGTGTGGTGCTGAAAAAAATGTATATTCTGTTGACTTGGGGTGGAGAGTTCTGTAGATGTCTATTAGGTCCACTTTATGTAGAGCTGAGTTCAATTCCTGAATATCCTTGTTAACTTTCTGTCTCATTGATCTGTCTAATGCTGACAGTGGGGTGTTAAAATCTCCCATTATTATTGTGTGGGAGTTTAAGTCCCTTTGTAGGTCACTCAGGACTTGCTTTATGAATCTGGGTGCTCCTGTGTTGGGTGCATATATATTTAGGATAGTTAGCTCTTCTTGTTGAATTGATCCCTTTACCATTATGTAATGGCCTTCTTTGTCTCTTTTGATCTTTGTTGGTTTAAAGTCTATTTTATCAGAGACTAGGATTGCAACCCCTGCCTTTTGTTGTTTTCCAGTTGCTTGATAGATCTTCCTCCATCCCTTTATTTTGAGTCTATGTGTGTCTCTGCACGTGAGATGGGTTTCCTGAATACAGCACACTGATGGGTCCTGACTCCTTATCCAGTTTGCCAGTCTGTGTCTTTTGGTTGGAGCATTTAGCCCATTTACATTTAACGTTAATATTGTTATGTGTGAATCTGATCCTGTCATTATGATGTTAGTTGGTTATTTTGCTCGTTAGTTGCTATACTTTCTTCCTAACCCCGATGGTCTTTACAGTTTGGCATGTTTTTGCAGTGGCTGGTGCCGGTCGTTCCTTTCCATGTTTAGTGCTTCCTTCAGGAGCTCTTTTAAGGTAGGCCTGGTGGTGACAAAATCACTCATCGTTTGCTTATCTGTAAAGTATTTTATTTCTCCTTCACTTATGAAGCTTAGTTTGGCGGGATAGGAAATTCTGGGTTGAAAATTCTTTTCTTTAAGAATGGTGAATATCGGCCCCCACTCTCTTCTGGCTTGTAGAGTTTCTGCTGAGAGATCAGCTGTTAGTCTGATGGGCTTCCCTTTGTGGGTAACCCGACCTTTCTCTCTGGCTGCCCTTAACATTTTTTCCTTCATTTCAACTTTGGTGAATCTGACAATTATGTGTCTTGGAGTTGCCCTTCTCGAGGAGTATCTTTGTGGCGTTCTCTGTATTTCCTGAATCTGAATGCTGGCCTGCTTTGCTAGATTGGGGAAGTTCTCCTGGATAATATCTTGCAGAGTGTTTTCCAACTTGGTTCCATTCTCCCCATCATTTTCAGGTACACCAATCAGACGTAGGTTTGGTCTTTTCACATAGTCCCAAATTTCTTGGAGGCTTTGTTCATTTCTTTTTATTCTTTTTTCTCTAAACTTCCCTTCTCTCTTCATTTCATTCATTTCATCTTCCATCAGCGATACCCTTTCTTCCAGTTGATCGCATCTGCTACTGAGGCTTCTGCAAACTTCGCGTAGTTCTCGAAACTTGGCTTTCAGCTCCATCAGCTCCTTTCAACCCTTCTCTCCATTGGTTATTCTAGTTATTCATTCTTCTAATTTTTTTTCAAAGTTTTCAACTTCTTTGCTATTGTTTTGAATTTCCTCTCGTAGCTCAGAGTAGTTTGATCATCTGAAGCCTTCTTCTCTCAACTCATCAAAGTCATCCTCCATCCAGCTTTGTTCCATTGCTGGTGAGGAACTGCGTTCCTTTGGAGGAGGAGAGGTGCTCTGTTTTTTGGAGTTTCCAGTTTTCGTGCTCTGTTTTTTCCCCATCTTTGTGGTTTTATCTACTTTTTGTCTTTGATGATGGTGATGTACAGATGGGTTTTTGGTGTGGATGTCCTTTCTGTTTGTTAGTTTTCCTTCTACCAGACAGGCCCCTCAGCTGCAGGTCTGTTGGAGTTTACTAGAGGTGCACTCCAGACCATGTTTGGCTGGGTGTCAGCAGCGGTGGCTGCAGAACAGCGGATTTTCGTGAGACCACAAATTCAGCTGTCTGATAGTTCCTCTGAAAGTTTTGTCTCAGAGGAGTACCTGGTTGAATGAGGTGTCAGTCTGTCCCTACTGGGGGGGTGCCTCCCAGTTAGGCTGCTCAGGGTTAAGGGACCCACTTTAGGAGGCAGTCTGTCTGTTCTCAGATCTCCAGCTGCGTGCTGGGAGAACCACTACTCTCTTCAAAGCTGTCAGTCAGACAGGGACATTTAAGTCTGTGGAGGTTCTTGCTGAGTTTTTGTTTGTCTGTGCCCTGCCCCCAGAGGTGGAGCCTACAGAGGCAGGCAGGCCTCCTTGAGCTGTGGTGGGCTCCACCCAGTTCGAGCTTCCTGGCTGCTTTGTTTACCTAAGCAAGCCTGGGCAATGGTGGGCGCCCCTCCCCCAGCCTCACTGCCGCTTGCAGCTTGATCTCAGACTGCTGTGCTAGCAATCAGCGAGACTCCGTGGGCATAGGACCCTCCAAGCCAGGTGCGGGACACAATCTCCTAGTGTGCTGTTTTCCAGGCCCGTTGGGAAAGCACAGTATGAGGGTGGGACTTACCCGATATTCCAGGTGCCATCTGTTTCCCCTTTCTTTGACTAGGAAAGGGAACTCCCTGACCCCTTGCGCTTCCCGCGTGAGGCAATGCCTCGCCCTGCTTCGGCTCGCGCACAGTGCGCTTCACCGACTGTCCTGCACCCACTGTTAGGCACTCCCTAGTGAGATGAAACCGGTACCTCAAGCAGAAATGCAGAAATCACCCATCTTCTGTGTCGCTGGGGCTGGGAGCTGGAGACCGGAGCTGTTCCTATTCGGCCATCTTGGCTCCCAGACCCTGTTTTCCTCAGTATCAGCAGCAGTGGCTGCAGAACAGCGGATATTGGTGAACCACAAATGTTGTTGCCTGATCGTTCCTCTGGAAGTTTTGTCTCAGAAGCATACCCGGCCATGTGAAGTGTCAGTCCACCCCTACTGGGGAGCGCCTCCCAGTTAGGCTGCTCGGGGATCAGGGACCCACTTGAGGAGGCAGTCTGTTCATTCTCAGATCTCAAGCTGTGTGCTGGGAGAACAACTACTCTCGAAAGCTGTCAGACAGGGATATTTAAGTCTGTAGAGGTTACTGCTGCCTTTTGTTTGTCTGTGCCCTGCCCCCAGAGGTGGAGTCTACAGAGGCAGGCAGGCCTCCTTGAGCTGTGGTGGGCTCCACCCAGTTCGAGCTTCCTGGCTGCTTTGTTTACCTACTCAATCCTGGGCAATGGTGGGCACCCCTCCCCCAGCCTGGCTGCCGCCTTGCAGTTTGATCTCAGACTGTTGTGCTAGCAATCAGGGAGGCTCCATGGGCATAAGACCCTCTGAGCCAGGTGCGGGATATAATCTCCTGGTGTGCCTTTTGTTAAGCCTATTGGAAATGTGCAGTATTAGGGTGGGAGTGACCCAATTTTCCAGGTGCCGTCTGTGACCCCTTTCTTTGACTAGGAAAGGGAATTCCCTGACCCCTTGTGCTTCCCAGGTGAAGCAATGCCTCACCCCGGTTTGGCTCACACACGGTGCACTGCACCCACTGTCCTGCACCCAGTGTCCAGCACTCCCCCATGAAGTGAACCCGGTACTTCAGTTGGAAATGCAGAAATCACCTGTCTTCTTCATCACTCATGCTGGGAGCTGTAGACTGGAGCTGTTCCTATTCAGCCATCTTGGCTCCACCCTTCCACCTGGCTAATGTTTTATACTTTTTTGGTAAATACAGGGTCTTGCTATTTGCCCAGGCTGGACTGGAACTCCTGGGCTCAAGCAGTTCTCCCACCTCACCCTCTTAGAGTGCTAGAATTACAGGCATGAAACAGCACATGTGGCCCATATTGACTTATTCTTCAGATAGTTGGAATCAATCTCTTTTTAGCATGTTTGGGAAAGTTTAGATGCAAAGCTTTGTACCTCCCACATTCCGATGTATATAATGCTGTTTTCTCCTGTTTTTTTTTTTCCTTATTATGTGCTTTGAGATTCTCAGGTCTGCTTCTATTTCTGCCAGCGTTAACTGATGAAATCCTGTACTTAAGTCTTAGCCTTCTAATCATGAATAAAAGAAGACACTTCAATATAAGAAGGAAATGTTTGTTTCTCCTTTCCTGCACTTGCAGAGAAAAATAGAAACTATTCTCGCTTATATTAATGCTAGATAAAAATTCTTATAAGATACCTGGGCTTCAGAGATTGTTGCTAAATACTTTGATGGTAAGCTATAACCCCTGAAAAGTTAGTAACTAACTTTGATTGGTTGTTTTACTTAATAATGTGTTTCATTGGAAATAATTTGGATGTAGACATCACTTTCTCATAAAAGGTATACGATTTGTGAACTCTGGAAGTCTGAAAGAAAGCCTTGGTATTTCCTTTTTATTTCACATGGTTGAGGTAAAATAAAATTACTCTGCAGATGTATTATTTAAACAAAATGCTTGTGATTATCTTCAAATTTAAAAAAGAGCATTCTTCAGTAGTATATCTTTTGCTACTTACTTATTTGAGGAAGTCTTTCTGTTGTTGTCACAAATAAATAATTACTTGGATGAATATGTAATTCCTGGGTCACAGCTGTTTTATCTCATCATTCAGTAGACTTTGATTGCTTTACTGTCTTCTGGTGTATTTAGGGTTGGGGAAAAATACAAAGTCGGATATTTTCTCCAGATGCTTACAGTGTTTTCTTTATCTTTTAAATTATGAAATGTTGCAAGCCTACATACATGCATATGTATACATCTATATATATAATTTTTGCATTTTATTCTATTTTTTCCTAGGTCTCTAAGAACACATAGGCTCAGGTATTTTTGCGGCTAAGATATTTTCTTCTAGTTGATTATTACTCTGTTTTATTTTTTTTCTTTTTGTTCAGCACATCAGAGAAATAATTTTTTTTCTTTTATTGAAACATTTATAATCTTAGCTGGCTTTTTGTCCTTTACCTTCCAAATATATTTTCTCCTCTCATTGTTTTCTCTTTGTTTTTCTTTTGTGCTTCTTGTTTTTCAATAATGATTTGCTGAGGGTGGGGTGGCTTTCTCTTCTATTTCAGAGGATAGAGTATGTAGTATGTGGTTCAATAACATACTACTCTATCTTGAATGGTGATGCATTTAGTAGAAATTCCACCAGTATTTTCCAAGATCTTCTTTTACCACAGGGTTCCAATTCCAAGCTTCCACATTTTTGTCTGTCTTCAAGAGTATTAGTCAGTGTGGCGATTCCTCAGGGATCTAGAATTAGAAATACCATTTGACCTAGCAATCCCATTACTGGGTATATACCCAAAGGATTATAAATCATGCTGCTATAAAGACACATGCACACATATGTTTATTGTGGCACTATTCACAACAGCAAAGACTTGGAACCAAGCCAAATGTCCAACAATGATAGACTGGATTAAGGAAATGTGGCACATATACACCATGGAATACTATGCAGCCATAAAAAAGGATGAGTTCATGTCGTTTGTAGGGACATGGATGAAGCTGGAAACCATCATTTTCGGCAAACTGTTGCAAGGACAAAAATCCAAACACTGCATGTTCTCACTCATAGGTGGGAATTGAACAATGAGAACACATGGACACAGGAAGGGGAACATCACACACTGGGGCCTGTCGTGGGGTGGGGGGAGGGGGGAGGGATAGCATTAGGAGATATACCTAATGTAAATGACGACTTAATGGGTGCAGCACACCAACATGGCACATGTATACATATGTAACAAACCTGCACATTGTGCACATGTACCCTAAAACTTAAAGTATAATCGTAAAAAAAGGAAAGTTAAGAAGAAGCTTAAGTATTTTATTAGAAAGTTAAGAAGAAGCCTATCAGGTTTATCTTTTTTTTTTTTTTTGCAATGGAGTCTCACTGTGTTGCCCAGGCTGGAATGCAGTGGTGCGTGCTCTCGGCTACTACAGCTTCCACCTCCTGGGTGTAAGGATTCTCTTGCCCCAGCCTCCCGAGTAGCTCAGATTACAGGTGCCCACCACCATGACCAATTTTTGTAGTTTTAGTTGACCAGGCTGGCCTTGAACTCTTGACCTCAAGTGATCTGCACGCCTCAGCCTCCCAAAGTGCTGGAATTACAGGCATGAGCCACCACACCTGGCCCTCAGGTTTATGTTATCATGTAAAATCTGTCTACATGTTAACTTGGAAGTTCAAATTCAATCATTTAAAATGCTTATGGAGGCCAGTAGCATTAGCTCATGCCTGTAATTCCAACACTTTGGGAGGTCGAGGCAGGAGGACTGCTTGAGGCCAGGAGTTCCAGACCAGCCTGAGCAACATAATGAGACTCTGTTGCTACAAAAAAATTGAAAAGATTAGCTGAGCATGGTGGCATATGCCTATAGACTTAGCTATTTCTGAGACTGAGGCCAGAGGATTGCTTGAGCCCAAGCGTTCAAGGTTACAGTGAGCTATGATTATGCTATTGCATCCCAGCCTGGTTGACAAAGCCAGACCTCCTCTCTAAAAAAAAAAAAAAAAAAAAAGGCTTCTAGAAATCATAGTGATATATACGTCACATTTCTTTTCCTGGACAACTCTGTGGAAATTTAGTAGACTATAATTTATTTCTCATTTTTCATTAGTGATTACAGCCTAAATATCTCACCTCCTATTTTTTTCCATTTATTTTGTTAGTAAAATATTTCATATTAATATTCAAAAATATTAATAGAAAATATTTCTAATATTTCTGTTAGTGTTTTAAATGGTCTTAGCATATGTGCTTGGAATTAGTAATACTCACTATTTGATCTTTGAAACTTTTGCTTCCTAGGATAAAAATGTTCACTATGTTTATATAAATTTATTATTAATAAACAATAATGAATTGTTTTAAACAGTTGTATTAAGAATTCTTCATCAATTTTCTAAAAATCTTGCATAATTCTGGGAAAAAGATATATCACACATTATCAAACATGTACTATATCAATTTGTGTGAATTTTAGATTAAGAAATACAGATTATCTTGTATGTCTAGAATTATACTTTCTGTAGTGAGAATTGGAATGGAAACAGTTCCTGAGCTTCAGAGTTCAAAACATTCTTGGAGAGAAAAGAAAGATGAAACAATACATAATGGTGTAATTGATTACAGATGCAAAAGAAAACAGAAAATTACTGGCAGCTGTCCAGTAATTGATTATTGATCCAAAAGAAAATAGAAAGTTACCGGCAGCTTATTATGTATTGATTTTTAAGTTACAAGATAAAACTTGGCATTTTATTAATTAACATTTAAAAATAAAATCTTTTAGTTTCTCTTTGGGGCTGTCTTAAGCCTATGTTTACATTACGTAGGGAAGAGAATATTTTTTCTAAGACAGTTTAGAAAATGGTTTGTGACTCAAGGATTTTTGACTTTATTTATAACAAAATCTTTAGTCTCTTTTATTTCTAAAACCAGCAAAAGACATTTCTGAAGCTGTATATCTCCTCAAATGTAATTTTTTTTTTTTTTTTTTTTTTTTAGCAAATAAAGAAATCGGTATTTGTGGGTCAGAATTTCTTTAGGTTTCATACTGCTGGAAAATTATATATAATTTGGTATTGGATTGTAGTGATTTTTATACTCAGGATCTCATCTTCTGTCTGCTGCAGAAATGGCTCCCTTACTCCTCTCCAGACCCTCTTAAAGTGGCATTGGCAAGACACATGCATCTCACCTTTACTGTAAATTTAATGTACATCTGACTCTGTCATTGCAATATTATTAACCTAAGACAGTTCTGTTTGTAAGGGAATCTACATGACACATGTATTTTAGTCTCAGCTGGACCCTCCATCTGATCAAATTCTGTTCTAGATTTGTTTCGATTTTGTGATAGCAAGAATGAAAACATTATGTAGTTTCTGCTCTCTTATTTTATCTTCAGCTGGTCTTGGTGACTTTTAAGCATTACCTTGAATTCACTGACATCACGTATTCTACTCCTACTCACTAATCCTGATAAATGTTTTTCCAGTAAAAATATTCCCCTCCAGTGAGGGCTGTCTGCTCAGCATCATTCATGTGGATTTTATTGATTGGCAGCTGAATCCAAAAGTATTCTCTCTCAGGACATAGTGCTGTGCAATTTCTCATTTGGTAATTTTTTGAATTCTTTTTGTCCAGTTAACAAACTATTTAACAAACTGCTCACAGAACAAAAGGCTTAAAACAACTGTTTTATTATAGCTCACTATTTTCGTGATCAGAAATTTGGAAATTTGGGTGATACAACTGTTTCCTGTGGCATTAATGGAGGTCTCTTGGTGGTATTCAGCTGGCAGATGGGCTGATCTGCAGAGCCCAAGATGGCTTTACTTACATGTCTGCCACTTTGATGGACATGACTGGAAGACTGACCTTAGTGACTCAAGGTAAGTAGACTCCTTCCATGAAGCTCAGGGCTCCTAGGGCAAGTATTCCAAGTGGCCCAGGAAGAAGCTGAAAGGCTCCCGTGACCTCGTCTTAGAATTTGAGAATGGTCAATTCTGTCGCATTCTATTGGCCAAGCCACTCCCTAAGGCTAGTCCAGATTCATGGAGAGGGAAATTAAAATCTAGCCTTCAATAAGAGGAGTAGCAAAGAATTTGTGATCATCTTTAATCTACCACATTCTAAAGTTTTAGTCTAAAATTTTGTGTTAACAGTAAGTGGCATGACAAAAAATTTAAAGTGATTAATCTGCATTCCTGAATTCACATTTATTAGTATGTGTTTTATTATTAATTTTATGAATCAAGTTGTAGAGATGATACATGTCCTGTTGACTACTGTCATTTACCCAGGGTCTATAAGCTGTGAACCAGGACAGTGCTATGAGCATTATATAAATTGGCTCCAATCCTAAGAGAATTCTGTAGGGGGATAACTATTATCTTCCTTTTGTAAGTGAGCACAGTGAGGCTCTGAGTAGTTAAGTAACTTGCAGTATAGAGATGTGTGGAACTGTTTGAGCTCAAGTTCCAACCCAGCCATTAACTACTAGTCTGACTTTTGAGTGAGTTCCTGAAGTTATTTTTGCTGTAGTTTCCTCTCTGTAAAAAGGGGGCTAATAATAAAACCCATACCATGAGAATATAATGGGCAAATATAGACAATAAGAGCAGGACTAGGCATTATGTAAATGCCCAATAAATGTTAGCTATTTATTGTTATTAGCCAAGGTCACACAGATAGTAAAAATGCTCACTGTGGCCAGGCATGGTGGCTCATGCCTATAATTGCAGCACTTGGGAGGCCAAGGCAGGTGGATCACGAGTTCAGGAGATCAAGACCATTCTGGGTAACACGGTGGAACCCCGCCTCTACTAAAAATACAAAAAATTAGCCAGGTGTGGTGGCATGCGCCTGTAATCCCAGCTACTCAGGAGGCTGAGGCAGGAGAATCGCTTGAACCTGGGAGGTGGGGGTTGCAGTGAGCTGACATTGTGCCATTGCACTCCAGCCTTTGCAGGAGAGCAAGACCCTGCCTCTCAAAAAAAAAAAAAAAAAATGCTTACTGAATTCTGAATGCTACAACATGGATGAAAGTTTATAGGTCCAAAATACCCAAGATATCTTACTGACTTAAATCATCCGGGCGTGGTGGCGGGCGCCTGTAGTCCCAGCTACTCGGAGAGGCTGAGGCAGGAGAATGGCGTGAACCCGGGAGGTGGAGCTTGCAGTGAGCCGAGATTGCGCCACTGCACTCCAGCCTGGGCGACAGGGCGAGACTTCGTCTTAAAAAAAAAAAAAAAAAAAAAAAAAAAAAAAAAAAAAAGAACTAAGAGTAGTTACAGTAAATCACAACTTGTTGAATTTGCAGAAGTAATTATTAATATCTATTTTGTAATGATGTGCAAAAAACAGGTAAACAATGTTATCTCAAAGTAGGAAGCATCTTCAATAATGTTACGCTCTTTTACCTCCCTAATTCATTCATGTATTCATTTAACAAATATTTTTGGGGCACCAACCATGTGCCAGGGCATAAGGCTAGCCCATGAGGCTAAAATGCTGAACGTAGAAGCAGTATCCCATCCTTCATGAGCACATCTTTTTTATAAGCTTTGCCTTAGTTGACTCTTTTGATGTCTCATGGTTCAGGGCTGACCATGTTTATTTCTTGCATTCCCAGATAACTGATCTTGCATTTGCAGTGTTGACATTAGTAAAAATGCAAGGTACTCATTTGGACATAATAGACCATCTTGCATTCAGGGAGCTGTTTAATGAGGTAATGAATAAAGTATATACCTAAGAACATTTGCTAGTGAGGACAGATGAGAAATTTGGAGAATTTGGAAGTTTGTTGTCCCTTTCACTTCCCATTTTATGTTTCCGTGGCTAATTTTTGGTGTCAACTTGACAAGTCTATGGCACCCAATTGTTTGGTTAAACACTAGTTTATACATTACTGTGGAGGTATGTTTTAGACATGATTAACATTTATAATCAGTAGACTTTGAGTAAAGCAGATTATTCTCCCATAATGTAGATAAGCCTTATCTAATCAGTTGAAGGTCTTAAGAGCAAAGACTGAGGTTTCCCAAAGAAGTTCTCAAGCGTGCAATTCAGAATTGCTGCCTAAGTTTTTAACCTGATAGCCTGAAGATTTCAAACTCAAGCCTGCAGCATCAACTTTTTTTTTTTTTTTTGAGACGGAGTCTCGCTCTGTTGCCCAGGCTGGAGTGCAGTGGCGTGATCTTGGTTCACTGCAAGCTCCTCCCACTGGATTCATGCCATTCTCCTGCCTCAGCCTCCCGAGTAGCTGGGAATACAGGCGCCCGCCACCGCGCCTGGCTAATTTTTTGTATATTTAGTAGAGACAGGGTTTCACCGTGTTAGCCAGGATGATCTCGATCTCCTGGCCTCGTGATCCACCTGCCTCGGCCTCCCAAAGTGCTGGGATTACAGGAGTGAGCCACCGCGCCCGGCCAACATCAACTCTTACTTAAATTCCTAGCCTGCCCTATATGTTTTGGACTTGCCAGACTCCACGTCACATGAATCAATTCATTGAAATAAATTTCTCTCTCTGTATATCTCTATATCTATCTATCTGTCTATCTATCATGTATGTGTGGGTGTGTGTACCTATGTCTATCTCTTATTGGTTCTGTTTTTCTGAAGAACCTAATACAATGCCATTCTCTAGACCAAATTTATAGAGATAAGTAAAATGCTTTAGGGGGTTTTAGATAATAACGACCTCTCATTCCTCTTTATGAAAATAGAAGCCTGAGAGTTGATTGGACTTTTGAATCCATAGAACTAAGTTCCAATGAGTCTGGAAATTGCATCAAAGATCTGAGTTTTCAAATGTTATTGGTGTGTATCTGTCTCATAGGGTTGCTGTTGGAGACCTGTTTGTTCACCTTCAAGCTCACTAAGTTTTGTGTCCTGTCACAGAACTTTTAAATTTTCATAGCAGTAATGCCTAACCCTCTAACAACGTGACCTCTGACAAAGGCAGACTTACCTTTTCTGACTCTGAGAATTCCTATAACTTCTCATCTTTTAAAAGAGTCAGGGGAAAACATATCCTGGTATTATGAATATATGTATCACTGCTGTCCTTTCCCTTGTGACCACTAGCTGTATTCTTAATCACATTTCTTAGTCATTGTTTTACTGGATGTCAGTCTTCTTGGGCTTCTATAACAAAATACCATAGACTGAGTGGTTTAAACAACAGACATTTATGTTTTCACAATTCTAGAAGGTGGAAGTCCAAGATTGGGGTGTCAGCATGATTGAGTTCTTGTGAGAGCCTTCTTCCTGACTTGGAGAAGGAGACTTCTTTCTGTGTCCTCACATGATAGAGAGAAAGAGAGAGAGAGAGATCAACCTCAATGGTATCTCATCTTATTAGGGCACCAATTTCATCAAGAGGGCATCATCTTCATGACCTCATTTAAACCTAATTAACTCCAAAAGGCCCCATGTCCCAACACCATCACATTGGAGGCTTAGGACTACAACATATGAATTTTGTGGAGTCACAAACATTGTCTGCAACACTGGATAAGAACAACAGATGAGCATTAGACAAGACATTTTCTTCTTTAGATCGTAAAAGTACACACTCTTTGTTTTACAAAGAAAGCATAAGAAGTAAAACTTGGTTGAAATTTATATGTGGGTTTCTTTGGAGAAAATCCTATTTACTTTCAAAAAAGTGTCTGATCTCAGGCAAATTAAACCTTCCTGTGGGCTGACCTTCTGTCAGGTCCTGTTGTGTGTGATAAGACAGACAAGCTCAAAGAAAAAACATTACACTTTTATCGTGAGTGATTTTGTTGCACTTTCCCAGAATTCATGCACACAGAGCCTACATAATGAATAAATATCAATACATTGGTTGATATTTATGAAATGCTGCTGGATACCCAGTCCTATTCTGGTTGCTCATGGTTGTGGTGGTGTTGTGGGTGGGAATCAAGATAGATTCACTGGCCTTGAGCAGTTTACAGGTTGATGGAGGAAAACATTTGTTGCTCTAGCTCTCACCCATGTATATGTCTATGATGTGTTTTGCTGGCTTTATACACAATCCTGAGGTTCCTCCTCATTTAATGTGCAAAATGAAGATTCTGACAACTAAAAACAAATTGTTTAGATGGATGCATTCTCAAGAAGAGGAGAACAAAAATAATATCAATGTTTTTGCTTCCTAGTATCCCCCTTCATATATTATATGCAGCAAACATAATTTTTCATGGGAAACTAGATGAAAGAATTAGGATTAGAGGGTTTATGACTTCTTTCATTTCTTTATCATAAGATTCTGAAAGAAACTAATACCTGTTTATGTGAAAAAAAAATGTACAATTTCTTTAGCTGTCATGGAAATGTAGTTTAAAAATATCTAGTGTCCTCTGCAAAAGCCTTGGCTGAGCTGTGAGAGCAGTCACTTGCCTGTCAGATGTCTAATTATTTCTCCCTCCTCCTCAACCACGCCAGTAGCAGGGAACCACTGAGACCATATTGTTGCCCATATGTCGGAAAGCTACTAAATTAAACCCCTGTGTAACATGCTGACAAGTCTAATGCAGTAGTTGGAGATTTGGTGAGTAAACTTTTCTAATCTATCTTTCCAATTGTAATGCTTTTGAGTTTTTTTTTTTCTTTCTGTCTGTGGTACAGGCTGGCTGTTCTTTGTCAAGGACTGAGATATTGTTACCACACATCAATACCAACTGAAAAGAAACTGAATATCTCGTTTGGACTGGATTTCTGCAGTTGATGAGTTAGAGTTAGGCTCAAATCCCCAGTGTTAGGTGACAAAAATCTTACGTTCAGCCTGTCCTGCTCTGAAGTGTGCAGAATGTTCAGAGAATTTGGGTTTGATACAAATGCTGTTCTATTCTTTTGCAAACCCACAGACAGTCTTCTGAAGTTCACTGTTTCATATGCCTGGCTGAAAAGGATCTTTCCCATATCTCCCATTTCTCTTGCTTTTACCAGCATACTTTTCTTAGCATGGATAATTTAGTATTTTAGAATACATTTTATGTTTTGTTTTCTCATTAATTGCAGGACAAGAGAACTGATTCCTAATTATTCCTAATTTTCCCACATCTGTAAGTAATTACTATCCTAAGGGAATGCTACTTTCCTCTTTCTTCTATCCTCCTAAGGGGAATGGGTAGTCTTTCCTTTGGAGAAGAACAAAAAGCTGGACAAACAGACAAAAAAAACAACAAAAATACTGGACAACTAAAGATTTCTCAAATTTTGCTCCACAGGACACTGATGTTCCTCTAAATGTTAGTAGGTATGTATCCTCTGCAAAGGGCTCTGTTGTCAAATACTCATGGGAAATGACGTCCTAAATCAACTTAAACAATTTTTTTTGACAACATACCTTGTAGCCTACAATATGCTTATGCACATTGTGAATTTCCAGGAATGTAATCTAGTGTATGAAGTATCCAAAATCAATTTGACTACCATTTATTTATTTATTTATTTATTTTCTGTAGAATATGTGGGTCCATGGTTTGGGGAATGCTGAGATAACCTTCTTCTCTTTCTCTTCCTGTATCAAAGTGAATAACTGTACTGGTAGCTTAGTTTGTTTCCATTTAATGGCATTTCAAGGTATTTGTTAAGCAGTGCCTACAGTATATGAGACTCTAATTGCCAGAGGAAAGGGTACTGTGAAGCAGTGAAATTATAAAATATGGATTAAAATCCTGACTTGGAGGAACTTATGATCTAGTGTGTAGTATTGTACATTTGAGGCATGTCATAGTACAACTGGGGAAGAGTTAAAAATACTTCTACAGGTAGCTTCCTGCATAGGGTTGTAGTTTGTACCTTTATATATTATGTATAATTTTTCTTCCTTTTGTATTTGTTTGTGAGTGGAGTTATAAAGAGTAGTGAGGAGAGGTCATGACTTCTGAGCTGAAGATTTTTGGCAAGAAGACCCTTCCCAATGTGGCAGATTAAAATAAAAATCTAATTTTATTATTATTATTATTATACTTTAAGTTTTAGGGTACATGTGCACAATGTGCAGGTTTGTTACGTATGTATACATGTGCCGTACTGGTGTGCTGCACCCATTAACTCGTCATTTAGCATTAGGTATATCTCCTAATGCTATCCCTCCCGCCACACCCCACCTCACAACAGTCCCCGGAGTGTAATGTTCCCCTTCCTGTGTCCATGTGTTCTCATTGTTCAATTCCCACCTATGAGTGAGAACATGCCGTGTTTGGTTTTTTGTCCTTGCGATAGTTTGCTGAGAATGATGGTTTTCAGTTTCATCCATGTCCCTACAAATGACATGAACTCATCAGTTTTTATGGCTGCATAGTATTCTATGGTGTATATGTGCCACATTTTCTTAATCCAGTCTATCATTTTCGGACATTTGGGTTGGTTCCAAGTCTCTGCTGTTGTGAATAGTGCCACAATAAACATACGTGTGCATGTGACTTTATAGCAGCATGATTTATAATCCTTTGGGTATATACCCAGTAATGGGATGGCTGGGTCAAATGGTATTTCTAGTTCGAGATCCCTGAGGAATCCCCACACTGACTTCCACAATGGTTGAACTAGTTTACAGTCCCACCAACAGTGTAAAGTGTTCCTATTTCTCCACATCCTCTCCAGCACCCGTTGTTTCCTGACTTTTTAATGATCCCCATTCTGACTGGTGTGAGATGGTATCTCATTGTGGTTTTGATTCGCATTTCTCTGATGGCCAGTGATGATGAGCATTTTTTCATGTGTTTTTTGGCTGCATAAAAGTCTTCTTTTGAGAAGTGTCTGTTCATATCCTTTGCCCACTTTTTGATGGGGTTGTTTGTTTTTTTCTTGTAAATTTGTTTGAGTTCATTGTAGATTCTGGATATTAGCCCTTTGTCAGATGAGTAGGTTGTGAAAATTTTCTCCCATTTTGTAGGTTGCCTGTTCACTCTGATGGTGGTTTCTTTTGCTGTGCAGAAGCTCTTTAGTTTAATTAGATCCCATTTGTCAATTTTGGCTTTTGTTGCCACTGTTTTTGGTGTTGTAGACATGAAGTCCTTGCCCATGCCTATGTCCTGAATGGTATGGCCTAGGTTTTCTTCTAGGGTTTTTATGGTTTTAGGTCTAACATGTAAGTCTTTAATCCATCTTGAATTAATTGTTGTGTAGGGTGTAAGGAAGGGATCCAGTTCAGCTTTCTACATATGGCTAGCCAGTTTTCTTAGCACCATTTATCAAATAGGGAATCCTTTCCCCGTTGCTTGTTTTTGCAAGGTTTGTCAAAGATCAGATGGTTGTAGATATGTGGCATTATTTCTGAGGGCTCTGTTCTGTTCCATTGATCTATATCTCTGCTTTGGTACCAGTACCATGCTGTTTTGGTTACTGTAGCCTTGTAGTATAGTTTGAAGTCAGGTAGCATGATGCCTCCAGCTTTGTTCTTTTGGCTTAGGATTGACTTGGTGATGCGGGCTCTTTTTTGGTTCCATATGAACTTTAAAGTTTTTTCTAATTCTGTGAAGAAAGTCATTGGTAGCTTGATGGGGATGGCATTGAATCTATAAATTACCTTGGGCAGGATGGCCATTTTCACGATATTGATTCTTCCTACCCATGAGCATGGAATATTCTTCCATTTGTTAGTATCCTCCTTTATTTCATTGAGCAATTGTTTGTAGTTCTCCTTGAAGAGGTACTTCACATCCCTTGTAAGTTGGATTCCTAGGTAATTTATTCTCTTTGAAGCAATTGTGAATGGGAGTTCACTCATGATTTGGCTCTCTGTCTGTTATTGGTGTATAAGAATGTTTGCGATTTTTGTACATTGATTTTGTATCCTGAGACTTTGCTGAAGTTGCTTATCAGCTTGAGGAGATTCTGGGCTGAGACAATGGGGTTTTCTAGATATACAATCATGTCATCTGCAAACAGGGACAATTTGACTTCCTCTTTTCCTAATTGAATACCCTTTATTTCCTTCTCCTGCCTGATTGCCCTGGCCAGAACTTCCAACACTGTGTTGAATAGGAGTGGTGAGAGAGGGCATCCCTGTCTTGTGCCGGTTTTCAAAGGGAATGCTTCCAGTTTTTGCCCATTCAGTATGATATTGGCTGTGGGGTTGTCATAGAGAGCTCTTATTATGTTGAGATACATCCCATCAATACCTAATTTACTGAGAGTTTTTAGCATGAAGTGTTGTTGAATTTTGTTAAAGGCCTTGTCTGCATCTATTGAGGTAATCATGAGGTTTTTGTCTTTGGTTCTGTTTATATGCGGGATTACATTCATTGATTGACCTATGTTGAACCAGCCTTGCATCCCAGGGATGAAGCCCACTTGATCATGGTGGCTAAGCTTTTTGATGTGCTGCTGGATTTGGTTTGCCAGTATTTTATTGAGGATTTTTGCATCCATGTTCATCAAGGATATTGGTCTAAAATTCTCTTTTTTGGTTGTGTCTCTGCCAGTCTTTAGTATCAGGATGATGCTGGCCTCATAAAATGAGTTAGGGAGGATTCCTTCTTTTTCTATTGATTGGAATAGTTTCAGAAAGAATGGTACCAGCTCCAACTTGTGCCTCTGGTAGAATTTGGCTGTGAATCCATTTGGTCCTGGACTTTTTTTGGTTGGTAAGCTATTCATTATTGCCACAATTTCGGAGCCTGTTATTCGTCTATTCAGAGATTCAACTTCTTCCTGGTTTAGTCTTGGGAGGGTGTATGTGTCCAGGAATTTATCCATTTCTTCTAGATTTTCTAGTTTATTTTCATAGAGGGGTTTGTAGTATTCTCTGATGGTAGTTTGTACTTCTATGGGATCGGTGGTGATATCCCCTTTATCATTTTTTTATTGTTTCTATTTGATTCTTCTCTCTTTTCTTTATTAGTCTTGCTAGTGGTCTATCGATTTTGTTGATCTTTTCAAAAAACCAGCTCCTGGATTCATTAATTTTTTGAAAGGTTTTTTGTGTCTCTATTTCCTTCAGTTCTGCTCTGATTTTGGTTATTTCTTGCCTTCTGCTAGCTTTTGAATGTGTTTGCTCTTGCTTTTCTAGTTCTTTTAATTGTGATGTCAGGGTGTCAATTTTGGATCTTTCCTGCTTTCTCTTGTGAGCATTTAGTGCTATAAAGTTCCCTCTACACACAGCTAGATTCTGGTATGTTGTGTCTTTGTTCTCATTGGTTTCAAAGAACATCTTTATTTCTGCCTTCATTTCATTATGTACCCAGTAGTCATTCAGGAGCAGGTTGTTCAGTTTCTATGTAGTTGAGTGGTTTTGAGTGAGTTTCTTAATCCTGAGTTCTAGTTTGATTGCACTGTGGTCTGAGAAACAGTGTGTTATAATTTCTGCTCTTTTACATTTGCTGAGGAGTGCTTTACTGCCAAGTATGTGATCGATTTTGGAATAGGTGTGGTTTTGTGCTCAAAAAAATGTACATTCTGTTGATTTGGGGTGGAGAGTTCTGTAGATGTCTATTAGGTCTGCTTCGTGCAGAGCTGAGTTCAATTGCTGGGTATCCTTGTTAACTTTCTGTCTCATTGATCTGTCTAATGTTGACAGTGGGGTGTTAAAATCTCCCACTATTATTGTGTGGGAGTTTAAGTCCCTTTGTAGGTCACCAAGGACTTGCTTTATGAATCTGGGTGCTCCTGTATTGGGTGCATATATATTTAGGATAGTTAGCTCTACTTGTTGAATTGATCTCTTTACCATTATGTAATGGCCTTCTTTGTCTCTTTTGATCTTTGTTGGTTTAAAGTCTGTTTTATCAGACTAGGATTGCAACCCCTGCCTTTTTTTGTTTTCCATTTGCTTGGTAGATCTTCCTCCATCCCTTTATTTTGAGCCTATGTGTGTCTCTGCACGTGAGATGGGTTTCCTGAATACAGCACACTGATGGGTCTTGACTCTTTATCCAATTTGACAGTCTGTCTTTTAATTGGAGCATTTAGCCCATTTACATTTAAAGTTAATATTGTTATATGTGAATTTTGTCTTGTCATTATGATGTTAGCTGGTTATTTTGCTTGTTAGTTGATGCAATTTCTTCCTAGCCTCGATGATCTTTACAATTTGACATGTTTTTGCAGTGGCTGGTACCGGTTGTTCCTTTCCATGTTTAGTGCTTCCTTCAGGAGCTCTTTTAGGGCAGGCCTGGTGGTGGCAAAATCTCTCAGCATTTGCTTGTCTGTAAAGGATTTTATTTCTCCTTCACTTATGAAGCTTAGTTTGGCTGGATATGAAATTCTGGGTTGAAAATTCTTTTCTTTAAG
Source organism: Nomascus leucogenys (assembly GCF_006542625.1). Classification (NCBI taxonomy): domain Eukaryota; kingdom Metazoa; phylum Chordata; class Mammalia; order Primates; family Hylobatidae; genus Nomascus; species Nomascus leucogenys. Next base: position 72,448,258 of record NC_044383.1, read on the forward strand.
AATGTTGAATATTGGCCCCCACTCTCTTCTGGCTTGTAAAGTTTCTGCCGAGAGATCCACTGTTAGTGTGATGGGCTTCCCTTTGTGGGTAACCTGACCTTTCTCTCTGGCTGCCCTTAACATTTTTTCCGTCATTTCAACTTTGGTGAATCTGACAATTATGTGTCTTGGAGTTGCTCTTCTCGAGGAGTATCTTTGTGGCATTCTCTGTATTTCCTGAATCTGAATGTTGGCCTGCCTTGCTAGATTGGGGAAGTTCTCCTGGATAATATCCTGCAGAGTGTTTTCCAACTTGGTTCCATTCTCCCTGTCACTTTCAGGTACACCAATCAGACATAGATTTGGTCTTTTCACATAGTCCCATAGTTCTTGGAGTCTTTGTTTGTTTCTTTTTATTCTTTTTTCTCCAAACTTCCCTTCTCGCTTCATTTCATTCATTTTGTCCTCCATCAGTGATACCCTTTCTTCCAGTTGATCGCATCAGCTCCTGAGGCTTCTGCATTCTTTGTGTAGTTCTCGAGCCTTGGCTTTCAGCTCCATCAGCTCCTTTACAGACTTCTCTGTGTTGGTTATTCTAGTTATACATTCGTCTAATTTTTTTTCACAGGTTTTAACTTCTTTGCCATTGGTTTGAATTTCCTCCTGTTGCTCGGAGTAGTTTGATCATCTGAGGCCTTCTTCTCTCAACTCGTCAAAGTCATTCTCTGTCCAGCTTTGTTCCATTGCTGGTGAGGAGCTGTGATCCTTTGGAGGAGGAGAGGCACTCTGCTTTTTAGAGTTTCCTATTTTTCTGCTCTGTTTTTTCCCCATCTTTGTGGTTTTATCTACTTTTGATCTTTGATTATGGTGTCGTACAGAAGGGTTTTTGGTGTGGATGTCCTTTCTGTTTGTTAGTTTTCCTTCTAACAGACAGGACCCTCAGCTGCAGGTCTGTTGGAGTTTGCTAGAGGTCCACTCCAGACCCTGTTTGCCTGGGTATCGGCAGCAGTGGCTGCAGAACAGAGGTGTCTTTAGAACAGCGGATCTTGATGAACCACAAATTCTGCTGTCTGATCGTTCCTCTGGAAGTTTTATCTCAGAGGAGTACCTGGCTGTGTGAGGTGTCAGTCTGCCCCTACTGGGGGGTGCCTCCCAGTTAGGCTGCTTGGGGGTCAGGGACCCACTTGAGGAGGCAGTCTTCCTGTTCTCAGATCTCCAGCTGCATGTTGGGAGAACCACTACTCTCTTCAAAGCTGTCAGAGAGGGACATTAATTCTGCAGAGGTTACTGCTGTCTTTTTGTTTGTCTGTGTCCAGCCCCCAGAGGTGGAGCCTAGAGAGGCAGGCAGGCCTCCTTGAGCTGTGGTGGGCTCCACCCAGTTCGAGCTTCCTGGCTGCTTTGTTTACCTAATCAAGCCCGGGCAATGGCGGGCGCCCCTCCCCGTGCCTCGCTGCCGCCTTGCAGTTTGATCTCGAACTGCTGTGCTAGCAATCAGTGAGACTCTGTGGGCATAGGACCCTCTGAGCTAGGTGCGGAACACAATCTCCTGGTGTGCCGTTTTCCAAGCCCGTTGGAAAAGTGCAGTATTAGGTTGGGAGTGACCTGATTTTCCAGGTGCCATCTGTCACCCCTTTCTTTGACTAGGAAAGGGAACTCCCTGACCCCTTGCGCTTCCTGAGTGAGGCAATGCCTAGCCCTGCTTCGGCTCATGCATGGTGCACTGGACCCACTGCCTGGCACTCCCTAGTGAGATTAGCCCGGTACCTCAGATGGAAATGCAGAAATCTCCTGTCTTCTGCATTGCTTGCGCTGGGAGCTGTAGACCGGAGCTGTACGTAGTTGGCCATCTTGGCTCCACCCTCCTGAAAAATCTAATTTTTTATCCAACTTTTACGTGGGAGAACTGATTCCACATTGAAAAACAAAAACTCATGTTATTTGCTGATTGTAATATTAAGATAACTCTGATATATTGAGGTTAAGGACAAATGAGATTTTTATTTTCTGGTGACAGTGAAGAAACCTATTATTAATCTCTTCAATAAGAGTGAAAACTAAAAATCTCTACAGCTCTTTAAGACGGTGGGATTTTACTGTGCTCAGTGGCTCATGCCTGTAATCCAAGCACTTTGGGAGGCTGAGGCAGGTGGACCATGAGATCAAGAGTTTGAGACCATCCTGTCCAACATGGTGAAACCCCATCTCTACCAAAAATACAAAAAGTTAGCTGGGCTTGGTGGTGCGTGCCTGTAGCCCCAGCTACTCAGGAGGCTGAGGCAGGAGAAACACTTGAACCCAGGAGGGGAAGGTTGCAGTGAGTCAAGATTGCACCACTACACTCCAGCCTGGGAACAGAGCAATAGTCTGACTCAAAAAAAAAAATAAAAATAAAAAAGAAGAAGGCCGGGTGTGGTGGTTCATGCCTGTAATCCCAGCACTTTGGGAGGCCGAGGTGGGTGGATCACCTGAGGTTGGGAGCTCGAGGCCAGCCTGACCAACATGGAGAAACCCCCTCTATAGTAAAATACAAAATTAGCCAGGCATGGTGGTGCATGCCTGTAATCCTGTGTGCTCGGGAGGCTGAGGCAGGAGAAATGCCTGCACTCCATCCTGGGCAATGAGAGCAAAACTCTGTCTCAAAAAAAAAAAAAAAAGAAAAGAAAGAAAAGAAAAAAACAAAAGAAGGAGGGAGTCTCCAAGCAAAGATTTTACCTAAAACAAATGGAGCATTTTTTAAAAAATTATGTGACTTTGCAGTTAAAATGTTATGTATACAAAGTTTCAGATTACTCTTAATGGTATATAAAGCTTGATTACAAGGCATATGTACTTGCCGCTAAGGCCCAAGAGAGCCACTGCAGTAAACAAAGTTTATTTTACTATTCACAGTCACCTAGATTGGTGGGTTTGCTAAATGCCTAAAATAACTTTCTACTGGGCTGGCATGTTTCTTAAAAACAAAATCTCAAAGATGGGCAAGGTTCATTTAAAGGAGGAAGACCTGACATGAAAAGAAAAATCCTTGCCTGCTTGACTTTTCCCTTTGCTTTGGAACCTTAAGAAACAGGGTTGGGTCACTTTAATCAAAATTTGCTCTGGGCCTAGGAAATTTCAAGTACATGCCATTGGCCTATTAATGAGAATTTTATTAGTTTGCAAAGAAATAAGGAGCATCCAGGTCTTCTCACATAGAGTGGAAATAATTTCCTTTATGGTTCACGTTTAGGACTCCATTGCTCTAATTTAAATATCTTTTACTGACATTACAGAACAGAAGGCTTTTGTGTGCATTATTCCAAACAGCTGATCTCAAATTTCTGTGGATACAGACAGCTAATGAAGCAGTTAAAGTCAACTGTTCAATAACTCCCAGAGATCTGCAGGCTCAGTCACTCAGCAACATTTAACACGCTTGGTGAGCACAGCATCTTAGATGTTGTCATGGATAAAAAGTAATAAACTATGGTTCTTGCATTCAAGGATTTTTGAGTTAGGTAACTATGAAAAACACGTACATGAAAAACTAGACTTTTAAAATAATACTCAAACAACTCCAAAGCAACCTAAACGGTTTGTTTATAAATTCATGTTGACCTTACCCTCAGCATGTTAGTATGAATGAATTTTCAAATCGTAGAGTTTAATTATTTTCAAGTTTAAATAAGGCATTCCACCTTCCTCAAAAGGGGGGAATTATACTTACAAAACATACTTAAAAATTTTGAGGAAAATAGAGACCCTTAAGGGAATAACTTGATAGATAGAAAAACTTTTGCCTAGTAGAACAACTATTCATCTATAAATCATCTTCAAAAATGAACAAGTGGCCATGATCTACACAACATAGCACAAACACCTTGCCATAGGATGCAGGAAAAACAGGCATCTGATCCATGGCTAGTCCATGGATGGCCTAAGCAGTGGACCTTGAGGTGGTCAAACCCAGAGTTCTGTCCAGCAAAGATGATGGTGATCAACTGAGCCTAGGAAATGCTCTCTCTCAGGAATTTGAATGTGAAACATAATGAAAGTTAAAATGCTACTGATAAAAAAGTAGAGGCTGAAAAGAGATGCAGAGTCTATATTAAACTTGTTCTACCCAGATCTTCAAAGGCAGATAAGAGTAATATGTTGGATACCCCAATTATGAAATTCTGCCCCAAATCTCATTCCATTAAATAAACTGGAGAACTTTATATTTTATATGTGTGTTTTTATCTTATTCCATCTCAAAAATAGGCACATGAAATAATATAACTAATGTTTAACCTCTTCTTCTCTACAAATCTATATTCTTTTAATCTAAGTCTACAGGATATCAGAATTCTAAGAAAAACTTGGAAATCATGTCCAGGACTATATAGGACTTTAAAAGCTTTATCTTCCCAAACTGAAAACCAGACCTCTTACATCTAGCTGCTCTCCTCCAGGTGCTGCATAAATGGTGAGCTCTAAGCACTCATTGGCCTCTGTGATCTCTTTGCACCTTCTTTTGTCATATTAACTTTCACGCCTATCTTCCCATTTTTGTTCTCTTCTGCCTCTTGAAATGTAATGTTTGGCAGCATTTTTTTTTGGCCACGTTTCTAGTTCTCCAGGACCCGGTCTTTGGCTATCTTACTTCAGATCACTTGGTTGAAACAGTTCCCTCAGTCAACTTGTCCACTGGACTTAAGCTGTGGGACACAGAAATTTTCCCTGGAAGAACAGAACAATGAAGATGAATAGTTGAAAAATGAGGTGAGCAGAGAAGTTATTTATTTATTTTAACCTTATTCTGTTACTTTGTAGTTGTGTAACCTAGGGTAATCTTCTAAAACTCTCAGAGCATCAATTTTAAAAATTTAGGTTGGAGATAAAATAATTCCTCATATGGGAAGTCAAATTGTCTCTCTTTGCAGATGACATGATTATATATTTAGAAAACCCCATTGTCTCAGCCCAAAATCTCCTTAAGCTGATAAGCAACTTTAGCAAAGTCTCAGGATACAAAATCAATGTGCAAAAATCACAAGCATTCCTATATATCAATAATAGAGAGCCAAATCATGAGTGAACTCCCATTCACAATTGCTACAAAGAGAATAAAATACCTAGGAATACAACTTACAAGGGATATGAAGGGCCTCTTTAAGGAGAACTAGAAACCACTGCTCAATAAAATATGAGAGGACACAAACAAATGAAAAAACATTCCATGCTCATGGATTGGATGAACCAATATTGTGAAAATGGCCATACTGCACAAAGTAATTTATAGATGCAATGCTATCCCCATTAAGCTACCATTGACTTTCTTCACAGAATTAGAAAAAACTAATTCAAATTTCATATGGAACAAAAAAAGTGCCCATGTAGCCAAGGCAATCCTAAGCAAAAAGAGCAAAGCTGGAGGCATCATGCTACCTGACTTCAAACTATACTACAAGGCTACAGTAACCAAAACAGCATGGTACTGGTACCAAAACAGATATATAGACCAATGAAACAGAACAGAGGCCTCAGAAATAACAGTACACATCTACAACCATCTGATCTTTGACAAACCTGACAAAAACAAGCAATAGGAGCAATGGGGGAAAGGATTCCCTATTTAATAAATGGTGTTGGGAAAACTGGCTAACCACATGCAGAAAACTGAAACTGGAATGTTTCCTTACACCGTATACAAAAATTGACTCAAGATGGATTAAACACTTAAATGGGAGACCTAAAATCCTAAAAACCTCAGAAGACAACCTAGGCAATAACATTCAGGACATAGGCATGGGAAAAGACTTCATGATTAAAACACCAAAAGCAATGACAACAAAAGCGAAAATTGACAAATGGGATCTAACTAAACTAAAGAGCTTCTGTACAGCAAAAGAAACTATCATCAGAGTGAACACACAACCTACAGAATGGGAGAAAATTTTTGCACTCTATCCATCTGACAAAAGGCTAATATCCAGAATCTACAAAAAGTTAAACAGATTTACAAGAACAAACAAACAGTCCCATCAAACAGTGGGCAAAGGATATGAACAGACACTTCAAAAAGGAAGACATTTATGCAGCCAACAAACGTCTGAGAAAAAGCTTATCATCACTGGTCATTAGAGAAATGCAAATCGAAACCACAATGAGATACCATCTCACGCCAGTTACAATGGCAATCATTAAAAAAACAGGAAACAACAGATGCTGGAGAGGATGTGGAGAAATAGGAACGCTTTCACGCTGTTGGCGGGAGTGTAATTTAGTTCAACCATTGTGGAAGACAGTGTGGCGATTCCTCAAGGATCTAGAACCAGAAATGCCATTTGACCCAGCAATCCCATTAGTGGGTATATACCCAAAGGGTTATAAATCATTCTACTATAAAGACACATGCACACATATGTTTATTGCAGCACTATTCACAATAGCAAAACTTGGAACCAACCCAAATGCTCATTAATGATAGACTGGATAAAGAAAATGTGGCACATATATACCATGGAATACTATGCAGCCATAAAAAGGATTTCATGTCTTTTGCAGGGGCATGGATGAAGCTGGAAACCATCATTCTCAGCAAACTAACACAGGAACAGAAAACCAAACACCGCATGTTCTCAGTTGCAAGTGGGAGTTGAACAATGAGAACACATGGACACAGGGAGGGGAACATCACACACCAGGGCCTGTTGGGGGGTGGGGGCCTAGGGGAGTGATAGCATTAGGAGAAATACCTAATGTAGATGATGGGTTGATGGGTGCAGCAAATCATGGCACGTGTATACCTATGTAACAAACCTGTACATTCTGCACATGGATCCCAGAACTTAAAGTATAATAATAATAATAAAAAAAGAAAATTACCATCAAAAAAAGAATAATTCCTCATATGATTATGATTAAATGAGATAATATATACAAGGTAATTTGAATACTTAAAGGGGTGAACATCAGATAGATAACACAACATGTTATTTTTATTTACTTGTTTATTTTTAATATATACTTTTTATCTCAGTAACTTGGTGGGTACAAGTGGTTTTTTTGTACTCAGATAAATCGTATAGTTGTGAACTCTAATTTTAGTGTACTCATCAGCCAAATAGTGTACATTGTACCCAATATGTAGTTTTTTAAAATTTCTCACCCCCCCCCCCACCCTACCCCTTCTGTGTCTCCAGTGTCCACTAAACCAATCTGTATGCCTTTGCGTACCCATACCTTAGCCCCCACTTATAATGAAAACATACGGTATTTGGTTTTTTATTTCTGAGTTATTACATTAACAATAATGGCTTCCAGTTTCATCCAAGTTGATGCAAAAGACATTATTTCATTATTATTATTATTATTTTTGTAAAACCATCTAAACTTATAGTTTATTTGTGGCAAGATTTTTAAACAATAAGCTCAATTTCTCGAACAGATATTAAGCTATTTGACTATTTCTTCTGAAATCACTTTTAGTGATTTGTGTATTTCAATATCTTTTTCTATTTTGTCTAAGTTGGCAATTTTTTTTTTTGCCACATTGTGTGAATGCAGTTGAATTCTTTTTTTTTAATATACTTTAAGTTTTAGGGTACATGTGCACAAAGTGGAGGTTTGTTACATATGTATACATGGGCCATGTTGGTGTGCTGCACGTATTAACTTGTCATTTAACATTAGGTATATCTCCTAATGCTATCCCTCCCTCATCTCCCCAACCCACAACAGGCCTCAGTGTGTGATGTTCCCCTTCCTGTGTCCATGTGTTCTCATTGTTCAATTCCCACCTATGAGTGAGAACATGCAGGGTTTGGTTTTTTGTTTTTGCGATAGTTTGCTGAGAATGATGGTTTCCAGCTTCATCCATGTCCCTACAAAGGACATGAACTCATCATTTTTTATGGCTGAATAGTATGCCATGGTGTATATGTGCCACATTTTCTTAATCGTCTATCATTGTTGGACATTTGGGTTGGTTCCGAGTCATTGTTATTGTGAATAGTGCTGCAATAAACATATGTGTGCATGTGTCTTTCTAGCAGCATGATTTATAATCTTTTGGATATATATCCAGTAATGGGATTGCTGGGTCAAATGGTATTGCTAGTTCTAGATCCCTGAAGAATTGCCACACTGACTTAAACAATGGTTGAACTAGGTTACAGTCCCACCAACGGTGTAAAAGTGCTTCTATTTCTCCACATCCTCTCCAGCACCTGTTGTTTCCTGACTTTTTAATGATGGCCATTCTAACTGGTGTGAGATGATATCTCATTGTGGTTTTGATTTGCGTTTCTCTGATGGCCAGTGATGATGAGCATTTTTTCATCTGTCTTTTGGCTGCATAAATGTCTTTTTGAGAAGTCTCTGTTAATATCCTTCACCCACTTGTTGATGGGGTTGTTTGTTTTTTTCTTGTAAATTGGTTTGAGTTCATTGTACATTCTGGATATTAGTCCTCTGTCAGATGAGTAGATTACAAGAATTTTCTCCCATTCTGTAGGTTGCCTGTTCACTCTGATGGTAGTTTGTTTTGCTGTGCAGAAGCTCTTCAGTTTAATTAGATCCCATTCATCAATTTTGGCTTTTGTTGCCATTGCTTTTGATGGTGTAGACATGAAGTCCTTGCCCATGCCTATGTCCTGAATGGTATTGCCTGGGTTTGCTTCTAGGGTTTTTATGGTTTTAGATCTAACATTTAAATCTTTAATCCATCTTGAATTAATTTTTGTATAAGGTGTAAGGAAGGGATTCAGTTTCAGCTTTCTACATATGGCTAGCCAGTTTTCCCAGCACCATTTATTAAATAGGGAATCCTTTCTCCATTTCTTGTTTTTGTCAGGTTTGTCAAAGATCAGATAGTTGTAGATATGTGGCATTATTTCTGAGGGCTCTGTTCTGTTCCATTGATCTATAACTCTGTTTTGGTACCAGTACCATGTTGTTTTGGGTACTGTAGCCTTGTAGTGTAGTTTGAAGTCAGGTAGCGTGATGACTCCAGCTTTGTTCTTTTAGCTTAGGATTGACTTGGCAATGTGGGCTCTTTTTTGGTTCCATATGAACTGTAGTTTTTTCCAATTCTGTGAAGAAAGTCATTGGTAGCTTGATGGGGATGGCATTGAATCTATAAATTACCTTGGGCAGTATGGCCATTTTCACGATATTGATTCTTCCTACCCATGAGCATGGAATGTTCTTCCATTTGTTGGTATCCTCTTTTATTTCATTGAGCAGTGGTTTGTTGCTCTCCTTGAAGAGGTCCTTCACATCCCTTGTAAGTAGACTCCTAGTATTTTATTCTCTTTGAAGCAATTGTGAATGGGAGTTCACTCATTATTTGGCTCTCTGTTTGTCTGTTATTGGTGTACAAGAATGCTTCTGATTTTTGCACATTGATTTTGTATCCTGAGACTTTACTGAGGTTGCTTATCAGCTTAAGGAGATTTTGAGCTGAGACGATGGGGTTTTCTAGATATACAATCATGTCATCAGAAAACAGGGACAATTTGACTTCCTCTTTTCCTAATTGAATACCCTTTATTTCTTTCTACTGCCTGATTGCCCTGGCCAGAATTGCCAACACTATGTGGAATAGGAGTAGTGAGTGAGGGCATCCCTGTCTTGTGCCAGTTTTCAAAGGGAATGTTTCCAGCTTTTGCCTATTCAGTATGATATTGGCTGTGGGTTTGTCATAAATAGCTCTTATTATTTTGAGATACATCCCATCAATACCTAATTTATTGAGAGTTTTTAGCATGAAGGGTTGTTGAATTTTGTCAAAGGCCTTTTCTGCATCTATTGAGATAATCATGTGGTTTTTGTCATTGGTTCTGTTCATATGCTGGATTACATTTATTGATTTGCATATGTTGAACCAGCCTTGCATCCCAGGGATGAAGCCCACTTGATCATGGTGGCTAAGGTTTTTGATGTGCTGCTGGATTCGGTTTGCCAGTATTTTATTGAGGATTTTTGCATCGAGGTTCATCAAGGATATTGGTCTAAAATTCTCTTTTATTTGTTGTGTCTCTGCCAGGCTTTGGTAACAGGATGAAGCTGGCCTCATAAAATGAGTTAGGGAAGAATCCCTCTTTTTCTATTGATTGGAATAGTTTCAGAAGGAATGGTACCAGCTCCTCCTTGTACCTCTGCTAGAATTCAACTGTGAACCCACCTGGTCCTGGACTTTTTTTGGTTGGTAACCTATTAATTATTGCCTCAATTTCAGAGCCTGTTATTGATCAGAGATTCAACTTCTTCCTGGTTTAGTCTTGGGAGGGTGTGTGTGTTGAGGAATTTATCCATTTCTTCCGGATTTTCTAGTTTGTTTGCATAGAGGTGTTTATAGTATTATCTGATGGTAGTTTGTATTTCTGTGGGATCGGTGGTGAAATCCCCTTTATCGTTTTTTATTGCATCTATTTGATTCTTCTCTTTTCTTCTTTATTAGTCTTGCTAACCATCTGTCAATTTTGCAGATCTTGTCAAAAAAGCCAGCTGCTGGATTCATTGATTTTTTGAAGGGTTTTTTGTGTCTCTATTTCCTTCAGTTCTGCTCTGATCTTAGTTATTTCTTGCCTTCTGCTAGCTTTTGAATGTGTTTGGTCTTGCTTCTCTAGTTGTTTTAATTGTGATGTTGGAGTGTCAATTTTAGACCTCTCCTGCTTTCTCTTGTGGGCATTTAGTGCTATAAATTTCCCTCTACACACTGATTTGAATGTGTCCGAGAGATTCTGATATGTTGTGTCTTTGTTCTTGTTAGTTTTAAACAACATCTTTATTTCTGCCTTCATTTCGTTATGTACCCAGCAGTCATTCAGGAGCAGGTGGTTCAGTTTCCATGTAGTTGAGCGGTTTTGAGTGAGTTTCTTAATCCTGAGTTCCAGTTTGATTGCACTGTGGTCTGAGAGACAGTTTGTTATAATTTCTGTTCTTTTACATTGGTTGAGGAGTTCTTTACTTCCCACTATGTGGTCAATTTTGGAATAGCTGTGATGTGGTGCTGAAAAGAATGTATATTCTGTTGATTTTGGGTGGAGAGTTCTGTGGATGTCTATTAGGTCTGCTTGATGCAGAGCTGAGTTCAATTCCTGGATATCCTTGTTAACTTTCTGTCTCGTTGATCTGCCTAATGTTGACAGTGGGGTGGTAAAGTCTCCTATTATTATTGTGTGGGAGTCTAAGTGTCTTTGTAGGTCTCTAAGGACTTGCTTTACGAATCTGGGTGCTCCTGTATTGGATGCATATATATTTAAGAGAGTTAGCTCTTCTTGTTGAATTGATCACTTTACCATTATGTAATGGCCTTCTTTGTCTCTTTTGATCTTTGTTGGTTTAAAGTCTGTTTTATCAGAGACTAGGATTGCAACCCCTGCCTTTTTTTCTTTTCCGTTTGCTTGGTAGGTCTTCTTCCATCCCTTCATTTTGATCCTATGCGTGTCTTTGCACCTTAGATGGGTTTCCTGAATACAGCACTCAGATGGGTCTTGACTCTTTATCCAATTTGCCAGTCTGTGTCTTTTAATTGGAGCATTTAGCCCATTTACATCTAAGGTTAATATTGTTATGTGTGAATTTGATCCTGCCATTATGATGTTAGCTGGTTATTTTGCTCGTTAGTCAATGCAGTTTCTTCCTAGCCTTTATGGTCTTTACAATTTGGCATGTTTTTGCAGTGGCTGGTACCAGTTGTTCCTTTCCATGTTTAGTGCTTCCTTCAGGAGTTCTTGTAGGGCAGACCTGGTGGTGGCAAAATCTCTCAGCATTTGCTTGTCTGTAAAGGATTTTATTTCTCCTTCACTTATGAAGCTTAGTTTGTCTGGATATGAAATTCTGGGTTGAAAATTCTTTTCTTTAAGAATGTTGAATATTGGCCCCCACTCTCTTCTGGCTTGTAGAGTTTCTGCTGAGAGATCAGCTGTTAGTCTGATGGGCTTCCCTTTGTGAGTAACCCTACCTTTCTCTCTGGCTGCCCTTAACATTTTTTCCTTCATTTCAACATTGGTGAATCTGACAATTATGTGTCTTGGAGTTGCTCTTCTCGAGGAGTATCTTTGTGGTGTTCTCTGTATTTCCTGAAGTTGAATGTTGGCCTGCCTTGCTAGATTGGGGAAGTTCTCCTGGATAATATCCTGCAGAGTGTTTTCCAACTTGGTTCCATTCTCCCCATCATTTTCAGGTACACCAATCAGATGTAGATTTGATCTTTTCATATAGTCCCATATATCTTGGAGGGTTTGTTCGTTTCTTTTTATCCTTTTTTCTCTAAACTTCTCTTCTTGCTTCATTTCATTCCTTTGATCTTCCATCACAGATACCCTTTCTTCCAGTTGATCAAATTGGCTACTGAGGCTTGTGCATTTGTCATGTAGTTCTGGTGCCATGGTTTTCAGCTCCGTCAGGTCCTTTAAGGGCTTCTCTGAATTGGTTATTCTAGTTAGCCATTCATCTAATCTTTTTCAGGGTCTTTAACTTCTTTGCCATGGTTTCAAACTTTCTCCTTTAGCTTGGTGTAGTTTGGTCTTCTGAAGCGTTCTTCTCTCAACTTGTGAAAGTCATTCTCTGTCCAGCTTTGTTCCATTGCTGGTGAGGGGCTGCGTTCCTTTGTAGGAGGAGACGTGCTCTGATTTTTAGAGTTTCCAGTTTTTCTGCTCTGTTTTTTCCCCATCTTTGTTGTTTTATCTACCTTTGGTCTTTGATGATGGTGACATATAGATGGGGTTTTGGTGTGGATTTCCTTTGTGTTTGTTAGTTTTCATTCTAAGAGTCAGGACCCTCAGCTGCAGGTCTGTTGGCAGTTTGCTAGAGGTCCACTCCAGACCCTGTTTTCCTGGGTATCAGCAGCAGAGGCTGCAGAACAGTGGATATTGGTGAACAGCAAATGTTGCTGCCTGATCTTTCTTCTGGAAGTTTTGTCTCAGAGGAGTACTCGGCCGTGTGAGGTGTCAGTCTGCCCCTACTGAGGGGTGCCTCCCCGTTAGGCTACTCAGGGTTCAGGGATCCACTTGAGGAGGCACTGTGTCCTTTCTCAGATCTCAGCTGTGTGGTGGGAGAACCACTACTCTCTTCAAAGCTGTCAGACAGGGACATTTAAGTCTGCATATGATTCTGCTGCCTTTGTTTTGCTATGCACTGCCCCCAGTGATGGAGTCTACAGAGGCAGGCAGGCTTCCTTTAGCTGTGGTAGGCTCTACCCAGTTCGAGGTTCCTGGTGGCCTTGTTTACCTACTGAAGCCTCAGCAATGTTGTGTGTCCCTCCCGCAGCCTCACTGCCACCTTGCAGTTTGATCTCAGACTGCTGTGCTGGAAATGAGTGAGGATCCATGGGCATAGGACCCTCTGAGCCAGGCATGGGATATAATCTCCTGGGTTGCCATTTGCTAAGACTGTCAGAAAGGCACAGTATTAGGGTGGGAGTGACCCAATTTTCCAGGTGCCATCTGTCACCCCTTTCCTTGGCTAGGAAAGGAATTCCCTGACCCTTTGCACTTCCTTGGTGTGGGGATGCCTCGCCCTGCTTTGGCTCAGGCTCACTGCACTGCACCCACTCTCCTGCCACCACTGTCCGACAATCCCCAGTGAGATGTACCCAGTACCTAAGTTGTAAATGCAGAAATCATTCGTCTTCTGTGTCGCTCATGCTGGGAGCTGTAAACTGGAGCTGTTCCTATTCAGCCATCTTGGCTCCAGCCTATTTCATTATTTTTTATGGTTGAGTAGTATTCTATGCTGTTTACCACATTTTTTTATCCACTCATCCGTTGATGGACACTTAGGTTGTGTCCATATCAGTTGATGGACACTTAGGTTGGTTCCATATCTTTGCAATTGTGAATTGTGCTACAGTAAACATATGCATGCTGGTATCTTTTTGATGGAATGACTTCTTTTCCTTTGCATAGATAGTGGGATTGCTGGATTGAAGAGTAGATATACTTTTAGTTCTTGTAACAAACATTTTAAGAAGAATTAGACTTCAGAAGAGATAAGAAACATAGTTCCTGTAATCCCAGCCCTTTAGGAGGCCAAGGCAGGTGGATCATGAGGTCAGGAGATCGAGACCAGCCTGGCTAACACAGTGAAACCTTGTTTCTACTAAAAGTATGAAAAATTAGCTGGGTGTGGTGGCACGAGCCTGCAGTCCCAACCACTTGGGAGGCTGAGGCAAGAGAATTGCTTGAACCTGGGAGGTGGAGGTTGCAATGAGCTGAGATTGCACCACTGCACTCTAGCCTGGACAACAGAGTGAGACTCCATCTCAAAAAAAAATAAATATAAAAAGAACAAGATAAGTGAACAAGCTTATTCCTTAGGGTAATGCAGAGAAACAAAGTTAACTGGCTGTGGAAGTTCTAGGGAATAAATCTTGACTCTACATGTCCTAGGAGGTAGTACTCAAAGAGATGCCCTGGACAACAGTATAGCTTACGGATGAATGTCATGATTCATTCTTGTCAGAGATGGTGGGAAGGATGGGGAACCTACTGAGTTCCTATAATGAATCTTTTTTTTTTTAATGATTTTTTCTGAGCCAATTGTTTGTAAGAAGCAGAAACTTCTATATGGAAAAAATTTAGCATTTAAAAGGAGTTTTAGGAAAGAAGGCTGCCTGGATGCTTTTCTGAGAAAAGGACAGAGAAAAAAATGGTGGATTCAGAGCAAAGATCACATTCAAGAAATGGAAAATCAGGTTCCATTGTACAAACTATGCCCCACGAGGACCAGTCTGACGACCTTCTCTTGCTGAGGTGACTTAAGGGAGATAAATGATGTGTAACACAGGCTGCCTGTATAATTCAATACGTGTAGAGTGTCTGTGTTCCAGTCACTCTGCTGGATACCATGGGACATATAATGGTGAAAAAAATATAACCCTTGGTTTCTGGAAGCATTTAGTCTACTGTGATCAGTGCTATAAAAAGATAAAAGGAGAGTATTTTCAATGTTAGAAGAAGAAAGGATAATTTTGGCTGTGTAACCAGAGAAAGAAGTGGCATTTGAGCTGGACTGTTATGCATTTTGACAGTCAGATACAATAGGATAGGTATTTCTGGCAGCAAAATGGCATAGGCAAAATATATTATTTACAACAATGCTAGTTTTACATTAGATAGCTCCTGAACTATCAGCAGCATAATAAAATAGAGATTTATTACTCAATCGCTTTGTTCAGAGGGTGTTCAATGGGCAGTCTTCCCTGAAGTGACTCAGGGACCTAGGCTCTTCTGTTGTATGATTTCACCTTCCCCTAGAGCCTCAGAATCTTTAGCTTCAAGCCAGTGTATGGAGAAAGATAGACTGTGGAGGGTTTTAGGGGAGATTTTGTGGTTTAGACTGGAAAGTGCAAACATCACTTCTCCCCGTATTCCACTGGCCAGAACTTAGTTGCATGGCTCCTCTAGAAACAAAGGAACCTGGGAAATGTAGGTTGAGACTGAGCAGCATCCACTGTCTACTTCCAAGCCTATGTCAGGATGGAGAAGGAAGGGAGAAGTTTCATATTAGATCAGCATGCAGAGTTTTAATTATTAACTGCACCAAACAAGTTGTGTGATTATTAGGTGGTTCTAGACTCTATTACCTGTAAATGATCAGATTACTTTTTCTTAATAAGAGATTGTAAAATGAAGAGACCTGCCCAAGATCTCATCTGAAGGTGGAAATAACTTTTCAACAGACCTGGTTTATCACAGAGGAGTTTCTGTTTGCTTAGAAGAGTCCAGCTTTTTCTATAATTGGTTACCAAGTTAACAAAAATGGGTAACAAGATGAAGAAAGCATTTTACGGGACCTTTTTATTGGTTATTGAATGGATGTTTGAGTAAGTAAAATGAGTGGGTTGAGGAAGAAGTTTTAGTTTCAGTCATATTGAGTTGAGGTATTAGTGGAATATCTGGGCAGAAGTCTCCAGCAGTCACCAGGAAATGCAGAACTGGCTCTGGGAGAGAGGAAAGGTATAGAGGAAAGGGTTTAGGGAAAAATCCATGACAGCTTTCTTTTATTTTCCCACTGTATCCTCAGTGTTTTAATTACAGATAGGCATCAATCCAAATTAAACAAGGCTCTGATAAAGACCATTCTTTTATGAATGTTTTGGCTCCTGTACTTGATAACCAAACATCTCTACAGTAGAACAAACTGAGCGAGATTAAAAAATATTCTCAGTGAGGCTTTAACCTAACCATCCCTCTGATGAATCTAGGCATGTCTGATAAATATTTTCTGGTTTAATGGCCAAATCCTTAGGGAAGTTGTAATTTTAGTGACTTAAAGTAACCCAGATCCATAGATTTAACAAAACCAACCTGTCTCACTCAGAACAAGTGGTTACAAAATGATGATTGGGTTAAAGAAAGGAAATGTATGGAGAAAAAACTGTGGCAAGATAGTTCTTTCATCAGATACTCTGTAAAGATAAGACATTCAGACTAAGCAGCATTTTAGAGGAAAAGTTTAGGTCATAAAAACAAAATTAAATCTAATAATTTGGATTAATAATTATTAGTTCTTTATCAGATTGTACCAGCCCACAATCCTACCAACAGTATATAGGTATTCCCTTTTCTCTGCATCCTCACCAACAGCTGTTATTTTTTGACTTTTTATAATAGCCATTCTGACTGGTGTAAAGAGTTATCTCATTGTGGTTTTAATTTGCATTTCTGTAGTGATTAGTGATGTTGAGCATTATTTCACATGCTTATTGGTCATTTATATGTGTTCTTTAGAAAAATGTCTTTTCATGTCATTTGCCAGATTTTTAATGGTGTTGTTTTATTCGTTAAGTTGTTTGATTTTCTTGTAGATTCTGGATATTAGTCACTTGAATACATAGTTTACAAATATTTTATTCCATTCTGCAGATTGTCTGTTCACTCTGTTGATTATTATTATTATTTGTACTGTACATAAGCTTTTTAGTTTAATTAAATCACATTCATTTATTATTGGTTTTGCATGTGCTTTTGAGGTCTTAGTCATGTCTTTGCCCATGTTAATGTCCAGAAGAGTTTTTCCTAGGTTTTCTTCTAGCATTTTTATAGTTTCAGATCTTACATTTAAATCTTTAATCTATCTTGAGTTAATTTTTGTATACGGCAAGAGACAAGGGTCTAGTTTCTTTTTTTTTTCTTTGCATACAGCAATCCAATTTTCCCAGCAACACTTATTGAATACGATGTCCTTTTTTCGGTATATGTTTTTGGTGACTTTGTCAAATATCAGTTGGCTGTAGGTATGTGGTTTTATTTCTGGGTTATCTGTTCTATACCATTGATCTATGTCTATTTTTATACCAGTAACATGCTACTTTGGTTACTATAACATATAGCATAATTTGAAGTCCCATAATGTGGTGCCTTCAGCTTTGTTCTTTTTGCTTAGGACTGCTTTGGCTCTTTGGGCTCTTTTGTGGTTCAATACGAATTGAATTTAAAAACCAATTTTAAGATTGTTTTTTCTAATTCTGTGAAAAACGACATTTTGATAAGCATTGCATTGAATCTGTAGATGTTTTGGGCAGTATGGTCATGATTCTTCCCATTCATGGGTATGGGATGTTTTTCTATTTGTTTGTGTCATCTATAATTTCTTTCATCAGTGTTTTGTAGTTTTTCTTGTAGAGATCTTTTGCCACCTTAGTTATATATATTCCTAAGTATATTTGTTTTGTAGCTATTATAAATGGGATTGACTTCTTGATTTGGTTCTCAGTTTAATATAATAACTTTTGGTTTATATAAGTGCTACTGATTTTTTTACATTGATTTTGTATTCTGAAACTTTCCTGAATTCATTTATCAAATTTAGGAGTATTTTGGAGGAGTCTTTAGGGTTTTCTAGGTATAAGATTATCAGCAAACAGAGCTAATTTTACTTCATCTTTTTCTATTTGGATGCCTTTCTTTCCTTCTCTTGTCTGATTGCTCTGGCTAGGACTTTCAGTACTATGTTGAATAGCAGTTGTGAAAGCTGGCATCCATGTCTTGTTCCAGTTCTTAGGGGGAATGCTTTAAACTTTTCCATGTTCAGTAGGAAGTTGGCTGTTGGTTCGTCCTATATGGTTTTTATTATCTTAAGGCATGTTTCCTCAATATCTAGTATGTTGATGGTTCTTATTATAAAGGAATACTGAATTTTATCAAATGCCTTATCTGCATCTATTGAGATGATGATAAGGTTTTTGTTTTTAGGATTTTCAAACGGTAACTGCAAACTTAGCTGGTTGGGAAGGTGTCCTAGTCTCTCAAGGCAATGGAGTATAACTGTAGCTGCATAAGAAAAGGTAAATTGAATAATATAATAAAAAAGACATTAATATATTTAAATCTACATTATTCATGATTTTCTAATAGTTTTCTAATACCTGTACTAATCAATTCTAGAAGCATTGCATTTATTTTATATTCCTTTTAAGGTTTTTAAAGAATTTTTAGGATCTGATATATCCTTGATTCTAAAAATCAACCCCTCCTAGCCCCTTCCCTTTTCCTGGTTGGTAGCTTTCCTGATCTCATATAGCCTCACTCTTTCTCCTTTTTTCTTAGAATCTGTTCCTCCTCTGCTATAGAAAGGGGGGTGGAGCCAAGATGGCCGAATAGGAACAGCTCCGGTCTACAGCTCCCAGCATGAGCAACGCAGAAGACGGGTGATTTCTGCATTTCCATCTGAGGTACCGGGTTCATCTCACTAGGGAGTGCCAGACAGTGGGTGCAGGACAGTTGGTGCAGCGCAGCGTGCACCAGCCAAAGCAGGGCAAGGCGTTGCCTCACTCTGGAAGTGCAAGGGGTCAGGGAGTTCCCTTTCCTAGTCAAAGAAAGGGGTAACAGATGGCACCTGGAAAATTGGGTCAGTCCCACCCTAATACTGTGCTTTTCCAACGGGCTTGGAAAATGGCACACCAGGAGATTGTGTCCCGCACCTGGCTTGGAGGGTCCTATGCCCACAGAGTCTTGCTGATTGCTAGCACAGCAGTCTGAGATCAAACTGCAAGGCGGCAGCGAGGCTGGGGGAGGGGCGCCTGCCATTGCCCAGGCTTGCTTAGGTAAACAAAGCAGCCAGGAAGCTCGAACTGGGTGGAGCCCACCACAGCTCAAGGAGGCCTGCCTGCCTCTGTAGGCTCCACCTCTGGGGGCAGGGCACAGAAAACCAAAAAGTCAGCGGTAACCTCTGCAGACTTAAATGTCCCTGTCTGACACTTTGAAAAGAGTAGTGGTTCTCCCAGCACGCAGCTGGAGATCTGAGAACAGGCAGACTGCCTCCTAAAGTGGGTCCCTGACCCCCAAGCAGCTTAACTGGGAGGCACCCCCAGTAGGGACAGACTGACACCTCACTCGGCCAGGTACTCCTCTGAGACAGAACTTCCAGAGGAACTATCAGACAGCTGAATTTGCGGTCTCACAAAAATCCGCTGTTCTGCAGCCACCGCTGCTGACACCTAGCCAAACGGGTCTGGAGGGGACCTCTAGCAAACTCCAACAGACCTGCAGCTGAGGGTCCTGTCTGGTAGAAGGAAAACTAACAAACAGAAAGGACATCCACACCAAAAACCCATCTGTACATCACCATCATCAAAGACCAAAAGAAGACAAAACCACAAAGATGGGGAAAAAACAGAGTAGAAAAACTGGAAACTCTGAAAAGCAGAGCACCTCTCCTCCTCCAAAGGAACACAGTTCCTCACCAGCAATGGAACAAAGCTGGATGGAGAATGACTTTGACCAGTTGAGAGAAGAAGGCTTCAGATGATCAAACTACTCTGAGCTACGGCGGGAAATTCAAACCAAAGGCAAAGAAGTTAAAAACTTTGAAAAAAAATAGATGAATGTATAACTAAGATAACCAATGCAGAGAAGGGATTAAAGGAGCTGATGGAGCTGAAAGCCAAGTTTTGAGAACTACGTGAAGATTGCAGAAGCCTCAGTAGCCGATGTGATCAACTGGAAGAAAGGGTTTCAGTGATGGAAGATGAAATGAATGAAATGAAGCGAGAAGGGAAGATTAGAGAAAAAAGAATAAAAAGAAATGAACAAAGCTTCCAAGAAATATGGGACTATGTGAAAAGACCAAACCTACGTCTGATTGGTGTACCTGAAAGTGACGGGGAGAATGGAACCAAGTTGGAAAACACTCTGCAAGTTATTATTCAGGAGAACTTCCCCAATCTAGCAAGGCAGGCCAACATTCAGATTCAGGAAATACAGAGCATGCTACAAGATACTCCTCGAGAAGAGCAACTCCAAGACACATAATTGTCACATTCATCAAAGCCTTGATGATATTGTTTTCTAATATCCAGGGAAAGAGAGTATGTTATTACTCCCAATATCGCAGGGGGTGTACACCTTTTTGTGATATTGTGTCTAATATCCAAGGAAACAGAGGATGACATTACTCCCAATATCGCAGAGGGTGGACAACCCCTGGGATATTGTTCTGAATATCCCAATGGGGAGAGGATAATATACTCCCCATATCAACCCTGGAGGGTTGTCTTCTGCCCCTTCTCTTGGCCACCGCTTAGCCAAAGCTGGTCTTCTCTCTTGTCCCGGCTCAGTGAAGAAAAGTCTCCATTCCTCCTCTCAGGGGACCATAAAGGTCATAATGACTCCCGTTCTGGGTAACTTTAGCAGCAAAGAGCCATGCTCTGTCAAAGAGATAGTGGCTCTCAGCTTGTTAAGCAAGACCCTCCCCAACAAGGGCAAGGGACAGTCAGGCA
This sequence comes from Nomascus leucogenys, assembly GCF_006542625.1. Classification (NCBI taxonomy): domain Eukaryota; kingdom Metazoa; phylum Chordata; class Mammalia; order Primates; family Hylobatidae; genus Nomascus; species Nomascus leucogenys. Next base: position 72,468,926 of record NC_044383.1, read on the forward strand.
TGGACAAAAACTGATGAATCACTGTATGTCCTCCTATAGTGCAAGTCCCAGGCAAGCAGAAAGCTTGCTTTGCTGAAACCCCCGTGGCTCCGATGATGTCAATAGTCTTTTTGGAGAAGGGGGTGACCGGGGCGGTTACTAGCGAATGTTCAGCACCGGTATCTACGAGAAAATCAACATCTCTACCCCCGACTGTCATACTGACCATAGGCTCTTTGGGGACACTTGAGCCCGCTCTCCGTCAGCCCAAGAACCCTTCTGCCAGGTTGAGCAGGGCCCCTTCCTCCTTGTCCGGGGCCTCCTGCTCTGAGTCACCTTGTTTTCTTTTAAGCTGAGGGCATTTGTTCTTCCAATGTCCTATTTCTTTACAATAAGCACACTGGTTATGCTGCCAACTCTGACAGCCAAGCCGAGTTTCCTTCCCAGGGCCCCCCTTCCCTTGCCTCTTTGGGGGGACCCCTCTGATTGCTGCAGCTAACAGACAGGTCGGCGTTTTGCCGGGCCTGACGTTCATTCTCTGTGCGGTGTTCCTTATGGCTTACTGCATCCCTGTTTACAAACACCTGGTTAGCTCTGTCTAATAATTGTGATGTATTCATCCCTGCAAGCCCAGCCTGTTTCTGCAGTTTTCTTCTCATGTCTTCTGCGCTTTGACAGACTCAAGCCATGTGAAGCATGTGCTGATTTTCAGGGCTATCGGGATCAAAGGGAGTATACATATGATAGGCCTCACACAATCTCTCATAGCATTGTGCTGGACTTTCTTCTATTCCCTGAATGGCATCAGAGACCTTGTTAACGTTTGTGGCCTTCTGAGCTCCCCTCTTGAATGCTTCCAAGAGAGCTTCCCTGTCTCAGTTTAGCCTTTGCATATCCTCTCTTTCATTTGGGTCCCACTAGGGGCCGGTTCCTGGTAACTGGGTCCTTCCATACTCTTGGGGGTTTTGATAATCAGCTGATGCATGTTCCTCTAGCCACTTAGTTGCTGCTTGGAGCACTCTCTGCCTTTCATCTCTGTGAAAGAGGAACATGAGCAACTGGTGGCAATCAGCCCAGGTGGGGTTGTGGGTCTGGATAATAGTTTGGAGCAAATCAATTCGAGCTTGTGGCTTTTCGGTATAGGACGGGGTATTGTTTTTCCAGTTGAGAAGGTAGGCACAGGTGAAGGGCTGGTACAGAGAAACATGCCTCTCTACCAAGTCACCATCCTCATCTATCCCAGTATGCCACTGCTCTGTCAGGGACATTTGTATCCCCGTTTTGGGTCATCAACGAGCTGCCAAGGGAGGGGTTTCTCCCGAGGCTTCACCTCCTCTCTTGTCTACTCTGGGTGGCCTAGGGATACGCTTGTCTTGTGGAGGCACAAGCACTGTGGGCTCAAGAGTGGGGAGGCTCTTTCCCTGGTAAGGGGAGGGCACCACTGGGATCACTGGTGCCATCTCCTGCAATGGATCTTCTGATGTTGGGTCAAACAGAACTTGAGGAGTTGATTTCCCTGGGAGGGTGGAGCGGGATCCTTCCTTAGCTGTCTGTCCCTTTGCTACTAGTGTTGCTGCTGCCTGCCCTCTTAGCCACTGTGGGGGGTCCAGCACCAGCTGTCACCAAGTGTCTATGTATGGGAAGCGGTCTAGGTATCCTTTCCCAGTTACCTTGTGCCACACTTGAGAAACAAGGGACCTGTCCAGGCTTCCTTCTGATGGCCAACCCACTTCTAATGTTGGGCAATCTATTTCCCACGAAGTTTTTAGTTCCCCGGTGGTCTAGTGGTTAGGAGTCAGCGCTCTCACCGCTGCGGCCCAGGTTTGTATTCCCAGTCATGTGAACCAAGAAGTGGAGCAGGATGAGCCGCGGACAAATTCCCTCAGACGCCAGATTCAAGAAGGAAGAGGTTCCTTTTAATCGGCTGGGGGCGTCGGCAGACTTGCGTCTTAAGAGCCGAGCACACGGAAGGAAGACAGAGTTCTTGGGCCTTTTCTCAGGGCTTACAACTCTAAGAGGTTCCACGTGAAAGGGTCGTGATGGATTCAGAGCACATGTGCTTAGAGTGGGGGGGGGGAGGGGGGGTTCATCTTTTCACCTCAGGCTGGCTCATCAGTGGCACCGGCTGGTCTTGCCACTGACTTCAATCCTCTTGTTTGTCAAGTTTTACTTCCTCCTCTTCTTCAGAGACAGGAGACAGAAAGAGAAATGCCTTTTCTCCTCAGGGCCACAGGATGATATGACTCCCAATATCGCAGGGGGTGTACACACCCCTGTGAAACTCTCCCTACTATCCAGAGGGAGAGAGGATGATATGACTCCCAATACCGCAGGGGGTGTACACAACCGTGTGATATTGTTCCTCATATCCAGAGCAAAAGAGGATGATATGACTCTCAATATCGCAGAGGGTGCACACCCCTCCTGTAATATTGTGAGGAATGTCGCAATATTACTTATCATAATTAATAATGTCAATTATTGATTGGTATTAATAATCATCAATATTAATAACTGATCATATAATTTTTAAAATCAATACCGATAATAATGATAATTAATATTCAAGAGTTATACTGATGATAACAATAAATTATTAAAATTAACTATTAATAACACCTGATATTAATAACTGGGACTGATCTTATTCATTAGAAAACAGTAATATTAGCTCATAATAATTAATATTAATAATCTGAAAACTTTTTATTAGCAATTATTTCTTAATATTAATATTGGTAACTCATATTAATGCGAATCATAAACGAGTAACAAGTAATACTAATATGACTCCTAATACCGCAGTGGGTGTATGCCCACCTGTGATATTGTTCCTAATGTCCAGGGAGGGAGAGAGCATGGTATCACTTTCAATATTGCAGTAGGTGTACACCCACCCACAGATATTGATCCGAATATAATATCTGGGGGTTGGAGCATGACGTTACTCCCAACAGAGCAGTGGGTGTACACCCACCCAGTGGTATTGCTCCTAATATTCACAGAAGAAGAGAATGCTATTACTCCCAGTATCTCAGGAAGTGTACGCCCCTTCAGTGATATTGTTCCTAATATGCGGGGGGGAGAGGGTGATATCACTCCCAATATTGCAAGCTGTGTACACCCACCCTGTGATATTGTTCCTAATAGCCAGGAAGGGAGAGGACGCTGTGACTCCCCATACAGCAGGAGGTGTACACCCAACCTGGGATATGATTCCCAATATCCACGGAGAGAAGAGACTGGTATTACTCCCAATATCGCAGGGGGTGTACATCCATTCTGTGATATTGTTCTTAGGCAGAGAGGTTGATATTACTCCCAATATCACAGAAAGTGTACAAACCCGTGTGATAGTGTTCCTACTGTCCAGAAGAAGACAAGATGATATTACCCCCCATATCGCAGGAGGTGTACACCCACTCTGTGATATTTTTCCTAATATGCAGGGCGGGAGAGGATAATATTCTTCTTAAGAGTGCAGGGTGTGTACAGCCCCCCTGTGATATTGTCCTTCATATTCCAAGGCGGAGAGGATGCTATGACTCCCAGTACCACAGAAAGTGTACACCACCCCAGTGATATTGTTCCCATGATCCAGGAGAGAAGAGGATTATATGACTTTCAATATCTCATGGGGTGGACATGACCCCAGGGATATTGTTCCTAATTTCAACTTGGGAGAGGATGACACTACAACCAATTCCGCTGGCCGTAGAAACATTCCTGTGATATTGTTCTTAATATCCAAGGGGAACAGGACGCTCTTGCTGCAAATACTGCAGAGGATGTACACCCGTCAGGGACAGAGTTGGTAATTTCCAGAGATGGAGAAGATATGACTCACACTAAGGTAAAGACTCTAGGGGACCACCGTGACTTGTAATATCTGGGGGGGAGAGAGGGGTGACATTACTCCCCACATCGTGGGGGTGCCCTAGCCCCCCTGCGATGTGGCTCGTAATATCCAGGGGGGGAGAGGGGGCTGACATTACGCCTTGCATCACGCCCATCGCAGGGGAGTAAGAGCCAGGGAAGTAAGATTCCACAAGGCGGGACATAAGAGCCAGACCCTCTGCCCCCCTGGCTCTTAGGACCCCCATCGCAGGGGGGCAAGGCGCCCTCCATGAGGTGGGGTGTAAGAGCCAGCCCCTCTGCCCCCCTGGCTCTTAGGACCCCCATCGCAGGGAGTACTGCCTCCTAGGACATGTAGAGTGAAGTTTTATTCCCTAGAACTTCCACAGCCAGTTAACTTTGTTTCTCTGCACTACCTTAAGGAATAAGATTGTTCACTTATCTTATTCTTTTTTTATTTATTTATTTTTTTGAGATGGAGTCTCACTCTGTTGTCCTAGCTGGAGTGCAGTGGTGCAATCTCAGCTCACTGCAACCTTCCCCTCCCAGTTTCAAGCAATTCTCTTGCCCCAGCCTCCCGAGTAGCTGGTACTGCAGGCTCGTTCCACCACACCCAGCTAATTTTTCATACTTTTAGTAGAAACAGGGTTTCACTGTGTTAGCCAGGCTGGTCTCGATCTCCTGACCTCATGATACACCCGCCTTGGCCTTCCAAAGGGCTGGGATTACAGGCACTTTTTTTCATCTCTTCTGAAGTCTAATTCTTCTTAAAATGTTTGTTATAAGAACTGAAAGTATATCTACTCTTCAGTCCAGCAATCCCACTATCTATCCAAAGGAAAAGAAGTCATTCCATCAAAAAGATACCAGCATGCGTATGTTTACTGTAGCACAATTCACAATTGCAAAGATATGGAACCAACCTAAGTGTCCATCAACCGATATGGACCCAACCTAAGTGTCCATCAACTGATGAGTGGATAAAGAAAATTTGGTATACACCATAGAATACTACTCAGCCATAAAAAATAATGAAATAGGGTGGAGCCAAGATGGCCCAATAGGAACAGCTCCAGTTTACAGCTCCCAGCATGAGCGACACAGAAGATGAATGATTTCTGCATTTCCAACTGAGGTACTGGGTACATCTCACTGGGGATTGTCGGACAGTAGTGGCAGGAGAGTGGGTGCAGTGCAGTGAGCCTGAGCCAAAGCAGGGTGAGGCGTCACCTCACCCAGGAAGTGCAAGGGGTCAGGGAATTCCTTTCCTAGCCAAGGAAAGGGGTGACAGACGGCACCTGGAAAATTGGGTCACTCTCACCGTAATACTATGCTTTTCCGATGGTCTTAGCAAATGGCACCCCAGGCTCGCCTGTGTCAGAGGGTCCTATGCCCATGGAGCCTTGCTCATTTCCAGCACAGCAGTCTGAGATCGAACTGCAAGGTGGCAGTGAGGCTGGGGGAGGGACGCACACCATTGCTGAGGCTTCAGTAGGTAAACAAGGCCACCGGGAAACTTAAACTGGATGGAGCCTACCACAGCTCAAGGAAGTCTGCCTGCCTCTGTAGACTCCATCTCTGGAGGCAGGGCATAGCCAAACAAAAGGCAGCAGAATCCTTTGCAGACTTAAATGTCCCTGTCTGACAGCTTTGAAGAGAGTAATGGTTCTCCCACCACACAGCTGAGATCTGAGAATGGACACAGTGTCTCCTCAAGTGGGTCCCTGAACCCCAAGTAGCCTAACTGGGAGGCACCCCTCAGTAGGGGCAGACTGACACCTCACACGGCCAGGTACTCCTCTGAGACAAAACTTCCAGAAGAAAGATCAGGCAGCAACATTTGCTGTTCACCAATATCCGCTGTTCTGCAGCCTCTGCTGCTGATACCCAGGCAAACGGGGTCTGGAGTGGACTTCTAGCAAACTGCCAACAGACCTGCAGCTGAGGGTCCTGACTCTTAGAATGAAAACTAACAAACACAAAGGACATCCACACCAAAACCCCATCTATATGTCACCATCACCAAAGACCAAAGGTAGACAAAACAACAAAGATGGGGAAAAAACAGAGCAGAAAAACTGGAAACTCTAAAAATCAGAGTACGTCTCCTGCTACAAAAGAATGCAGCTCCTCACCAGCAATGGAACAAAGCTGGATGGAGAATGACTTTGACGAGTTGAGAGAAGAAGGCTTCAGAAGACCAAATTACTCCAAGCTAAAGGAGGAAGTTTGAAACCATGGCAAAGAAGTTAAAGACCCTGAAAAAGATTAGATGAATGGCTAACTAGAATAACCAATGCATAGAAGTCCTTAAAGGACCTGACGGAGCTGAAAACCATGGCACCAGAACTACATGACAAATGCACAAGCCTCAGTAGCTGATTCAATCAACTGGAAGAAAGGGTATTTGTGATGGAAGGTCAAATAAATGAAATGAAGCAAGAAGAGAAGTTTAGAGAAAAAAGAATAAAAAGAAACAAACAAACCCTCCAAGATATATGGGACTATATGAAAAGATGAAATCTACATCTGATTGGTGTACTTGAAAGTGACGGGGAGAATGGAACCAAGTTGGAAAACACTCTGCAGGATATTATCCAGGAGAACTTCCCCAATCTAGCAAGGCAGGCCAACATTCAACTTCAGGAAATACAGAGAACACCACAAAGATACTCCTCGAGAAGAGCAACTCCAAGACACATAATTGTCAGATTCACCAATGTTGAAATGAAGGAAAAAATGTTAAGGGCAGCCAGACAGAAAGGTAGGGCTACTCACAAAGGGAAGCCCATCAGACTAACAGCTGATCTCTCAGCAGAAACTCTACAAGCCAGAAGAGAGTGGGGGCCAATATTCAACATTCTTAAAGAAAAGAATTTTCAACCCAGAATTTCATATCCAGACAAACTAAGTTTCATAAGTGAAGGAGAAATAAAATCCTTTACAGACAAGCAAATGCTAAGAGATTTTGTCACCACCAGGTCTGCCCTACAAGAACTCCTGAAGGAAGCACTAAACATGGAAAGGAACAACTGGTACCAGCCACTGCAAAAACATGCCAAATTGTAAAGACCATAAAGGCTAGGAAGAAACTGCATCAACTAACCAGCAAAATAACCAGCTAACATCATAATGGCAGGATCAAATTCACACATAACAGTATTAACCTTAGATGTAAATGGCTAAATGCTCCAATTAAAAGACACAGACTGGCAAATTGGATAAAGGGTCAAGACCCATCTGAGTGCTGTATTCAGGAAACCCATCTCATGTGCAAAGACACGCATAGGCTCAAAATGAAGGGATGGAAGAAGATCTACCAAGCAAATGGAAAAGAAAAAAAGGCAGGGGTTGCAATCCTAGTCTCTGATAAAACAGACTTTAAACCAACAAAGATCAAAAGAGACAAAGAAGGCCATTACATAATGGTAAAGGGATCAATTCAACAAGAAGAGCTAACTATCCTAAATATGTATGCACCCAATACAGGAGCACCCAGATTCATAAAGCAAGTCCTTAGAGACCTACATAGAGACTTAGACTCCCACACAGTAATAATAGGAGAATTTAACACCACACTGTAAACATTAGACAAATCAACGAGACAGAAAGTTAACAAAGATATCCAGGAATTGAACTGAGCTCTGCACAAAGTGGACCTAATAGACAACCACAGAGCTCTCCACCCAAAATCAACAGAATATACATTCTTTTCAGCACCACATCACAGCTATTCCAAAATTGACCACATAGTGGGAAGTAAAGAACTCCTCAACCAATGTAAAAGAACAGAAATTATAACAAACTGTCTCTCAGACCACAGTGCAATCAAACTGGAACTCAGGATTAAGAAACTCACTCAAAACCGCTCAACTACATGGAAACTGAACCACCTGCTCCTGAATGACTGCTGGGTACATAACGAAATGAAGGCAGAAATAAAGATGTTGTTTAAAACTAACAAGAACAAAGACACAACATATCAGAATCTCTCGGACACATTCAAATCAGTGTGTAGAGGGAAATTTATAGCACTAAATGCCCACAAGAGAAAGCAGGAGAGGTCTAAAATTGACACTCCAACATCACAATTAAAACAACTAGAGAAGCAAGACCAAACACATTCAAAAGCTAGCAGAAGGCAAGAAATAACTAAGATCAGAGCAGAACTGAAGGAAATAGAGACACAAAAAACCCTTCAAAAAATCAATGAATCCAGCAGCTGGCTTTTTTGACAAGATCTGCAAAATTGACAGATGGTTAGCAAGACTAATAAAGAAGAAAAGAGAAGAATCAAATAGATGCAATAAAAAACGATAAAGGGGATTTCACCACCGATCCCACAGAAATACAAACTACCATCAGATAATACTATAAACACCTCTATGCAAACAAACTAGAAAATCCGGAAGAAATGGATAAATTCCTCAACACACACACCCTCCCAAGACTAAACCAGGAAGAAGTTGAATCTCTGATCAATAACAGGCTCTGAAATTGAGGCAATAATTAATAGGTTACCAACCAAAAAAAGTCCAGGACCAGGTGGGTTCACAGTCGAATTCTAGCAGAGGTACAAGGAGGAGCTGGTACCATTCCTTCTGAAACTATTCCAATCAATAGAAAAAGAGGGATTCCTCCTTAACTCATTTTATGAGGCCAGCTTCATCCTGTTACCAAAGCCTGGCAGAGACACAACAAATAAAAGAGAATTTTAGACCAATATCCTTGATGAACCTCGATGCAAAAATCCTCAATAAAATACTGGCAAACCGAATCCAGCAGCACATCAAAAACCTTAGCCACCATGATCAAGTGGGCTTCATCCCTGGGATGCAAGGCTGGTTCAACATATGCAAATCAATAAATGTAATCCAGCATATGAACAGAACCAATGACAAAAACCACATGATTATCTCAATAGATGCAGAAAAGGCCTTTGACAAAATTCAACAACCCTTCATGCTAAAAACTCTCAATAAATTAGGTATTGATGGGATGTATCTCAAAATAATAAGAGCTATTTATGACAAACCCACAGCCAATATCATACTGAATAGGCAAAAGCTGGAAACATTCCCTTTGAAAACTGGCACAAGACAGGGATGCCCTCTCTCACTACTCCTATTCCACATAGTGTTGGCAATTCTGGCCAGGGCAATCAGGCAGTAGAAAGAAATAAAGGGTATTCAATTAGGAAAAGAGGAAGTCAAATTGTCCCTGTTTTCTGATGACATGATTGTATATCTAGAAAACCCCATCGTCTCAGCTCAAAATCTCCTTAAGCTGATAAGCAACCTCAGTAAAGTCTCAGGATACAAAATCAATGTGCAAAAATCAGAAGCATTCTTGTACACCAATAACAGACAAACAGAGAGCCAAATAATGAGTGAACTCCCATTCACAATTGCTTCAAAGAGAATAAAATACTAGGAGTCTACTTACAAGGGATGTGAAGGACCTCTTCAAGGAGAGCAACAAACCACTGCTCAATGAAATAAAAGAGGATACCAACAAATGGAAGAACATTCCATGCTCATGGGTAGGAAGAATCAATATCGTGAAAATGGCCATACTGCCCAAGGTAATTTATAGATTCAATGCCATCCCCATCAAGCTACCAATGACTTTCTTCACAGAATTGGAAAAAACTACAGTTCATATGGAACCAAAAAAGAGCCCACATTGCCAAGTCAATCCTAAGCTAAAAGAACAAAGCTGGAGTCATCACGCTACCTGACTTCAAACTACACTACAAGGCTACAGTACCCAAAACAACATGGTACTGGTACCAAAACAGAGTTATAGATCAATGGAACAGAACAGAGCCCTCAGAAATAATGCCACATATCTACAACTATCTGATCTTTGACAAACCTGACAAAAACAAGAAATGGAGAAAGGATTCCCTATTTAATAAATGGTGCTGGGAAAACTGGCTAGCCATATGTAGAAAGCTGAAACTGAATCCCTTCCTTACACCTTATACAAAAATTAATTCAAGATGGATTAAAGATTTAAATGTTAGATCTAAAACCATAAAAACCCTAGAAGCAAACCCAGGCAATACCATTCAGGACATAGGCATGGGCAAGGACTTCATGTCTACACCATCAAAAGCAATGGCAACAAAAGCCAAAATTGATGAATGGGATCTAATTAAACTGAAGAGCTTCTGCACAGCAAAACAAACTACCATCAGAGTGAACAGGCAACCTACAGAATGGGAGAAAATTCTTGTAATCTACTCATCTGACAGAGGACTAATATCCAGAATGTACAATGAACTCAAACCAATTTACAAGAAAAAAACAAACAACCCCATCAACAAGTGGGTGAAGGATATTAACAGAGACTTCTCAAAAAGACATTTATGCAGCCAAAAGACAGATGAAAAAATGCTCATCATCACTGGCCATCAGAGAAACGCAAATCAAAACCACAATGAGATATCATCTCACACCAGTTAGAATGGCCATCATTAAAAAGTCAGGAAACAACAGGTGCTGGAGAGGATGTGGAGAAATAGAAGCACTTTTACACCGTTGGTGGGACTGTAACCTAGTTCAACCATTGTTTAAGTCAGTGTGGCAATTCTTCAGGGATCTAGAACTAGCAATACCATTTGACCCAGCAATCCCATTACTGGATATATATCCAAAAGATTATAAATCATGCTGCTAGAAAGACACATGCACACATATGTTTATTGCAGCACTATTCACAATAACAATGACTCGGAACCAACCCAAATGTCCAACAATGATAGACGATTAAGAAAATGTGGCACATATACACCATGGCATACTATTCAGCCATAAAAAATGATGAGTTCATGTCCTTTGTAGGGACATGGATGAAGCTGGAAACCATCATTCTCAGCAAACTATCGCAAAAACAAAAAACCAAACCCTGCATGTTCTCACTCATAGGTGGGAATTGAACAATGAGAACACATGGACACAGGAAGGGGAACATCACACACTGAGGCCTGTTGTGGGTTGGGGAGATGAGGGAGGGATAGCATTAGGAGATATACCTAATGTTAAATGACAAGTTAATACGTGCAGCACACCAACATGGCCCATGTATACATATGTAACAAACCTCCACTTTGTGCACATGTACCCTAAAACTTAAAGTATATTAAAAAAAAAGAATTCAACTGCATTCACACAATGTGGCAAAAAAAAAAATTGCCAACTTAGACAAAATAGAAAAAGATATTGAAATACGCAAATCACTAAAAGTGATTTCAGAAGAAATAGTCAAATAGCTTAATATCTGTTCGAGAAATTGAGCTTATTGTTTAAAAATCTTGCCACAAATAAACTATAAGTTTAGATGGTTTTACAAAAATAATAATAATAATAATGAAATAATGTCTTTTGCATCAACTTGGATGAAACTGGAAGCCATTATTGTTAATGTAATAACTCAGAAATAAAAAACCAAATACCGTATGTTTTCATTATAAGTGGGGGCTAAGGTATGGGTACGCAAAGGCATACAGATTGGTTTAGTGGACACTGGAGACACAGAAGGGGTAGGGTGGGGGGGGGGTGAGAAATTTTAAAAAACTACATATTGGGTACAATGTACACTATTTGGCTGATGAGTACACTAAAATTAGAGTTCACAACTATACGATTTATCTGAGTACAAAAAAACCACTTGTACCCACCAAGTTACTGAGATAAAAAGTATATATTAAAAATAAACAAGTAAATAAAAATAACATGTTGTGTTATCTATCTGATGTTCACCCCTTTAAGTATTCAAATTACCTTGTATATATTATCTCATTTAATCATAATCATATGAGGAATTATTCTTTTTTTGATGGTAATTTTCTTTTTTTATTATTATTATTATACTTTAAGTTCTGGGATCCATGTGCAGAATGTACAGGTTTGTTACATAGGTATACACGTGCCATGATTTGCTGCACCCATCAACCCATCATCTACATTAGGTATTTCTCCTAATGCTATCACTCCCCTAGGCCCCCACCCCCCAACAGGCCCTGGTGTGTGATGTTCCCCTCCCTGTGTCCATGTGTTCTCATTGTTCAACTCCCACTTGCAACTGAGAACATGCGGTGTTTGGTTTTCTGTTCCTGTGTTAGTTTGCTGAGAATGATGGTTTCCAGCTTCATCCATGCCCCTGCAAAAGACATGAAATCCTTTTTATGGCTGCATAGTATTCCATGGTATATATGTGCCACATTTTCTTTATCCAGTCTATCATTAATGAGCATTTGGGTTGGTTCCAAGTTTTGCTATTGTGAATAGTGCTGCAATAAACATATGTGTGCATGTGTCTTTATAGTAGAATGATTTATAACCCTTTGGGTATATACCCACTAATGGGATTGCTGGGTCAAATGGCATTTCTGGTTCTAGATCCTTGAGGAATCGCCACACTGTCTTCCACAATGGTTGAACTAAATTACACTCCCGCCAACAGCGTGAAAGCGTTCCTATTTCTCCACATCCTCTCCAGCATCTGTTGTTTCCTGTTTTTTTAATGATTGCCATTGTAACTGGCGTGAGATGGTATCTCATTGTGGTTTCGATTTGCATTTCTCTAATGACCAGTGATGATAAGCTTTTTCTCAGACGTTTGTTGGCTGCATAAATGTCTTCCTTTTTGAAGTGTCTGTTCATATCCTTTGCCCACTGTTTGATGGGACTGTTTGTTTGTTCTTGTAAATCTGTTTAACTTTTTGTAGATTCTGGATATTAGCCTTTTGTCAGATGGATAGAGTGCAAAAATTTTCTCCCATTCTGTAGGTTGTGTGTTCACTCTGATGATAGTTTCTTTTGCTGTACAGAAGCTCTTTAGTTTAGTTAGATCCCATTTGTCAATTTTCGCTTTTGTTGTCATTGCTTTTGGTGTTTTAATCATGAAGTCTTTTCCCATGCCTATGTCCTGAATGTTATTGCCTAGGTTGTCTTCTGAGGTTTTTAGGATTTTAGGTCTCCCATTTAAGTGTTTAATCCATCTTGAGTCAATTTTTGTATACGGTGTAAGGAAACATTCCAGTTTCAGTTTTCTGCATGTGGTTAGCCAGTTTTCCCAACACCATTTATTAAATAGGGAATCCTTTCCCCCATTGCTCCTATTGCTTGTTTTTGTCAGGTTTGTCAAAGATCAGATGGTTGTAGATGTGTACTGTTATTTCTGAGGCCTCTGTTCTGTTTCATTGGTCTATATATCTGTTTTGGTACCAGTACCATGCTGTTTTGGTTACTGTAGCCTTGTAGTATAGTTTGAAGTCAGGTAGCATGATGCCTCCAGCTTTGCTCTTTTTGCTTAGGATTGCCTTGGCTACATGGGCACTTTTTTTGTTCCATATGAAATTTGAATTAGTTTTTTCTAATTCTGTGAAGAAAGTCAATGGTAGCTTAATGGGGATAGCATTGCATCTATAAATTACTTTGTGCAGTATGGCCATTTTCACAATATTGGTTCATCCAATCCATGAGCATGGAATGTTTTTTCATTTGTTTGTGTCCTCTCATATTTTATTGAGCAGTGGTTTCTAGTTCTCCTTAAAGAGGCCCTTCATATCCCTTGTAAGTTGTATTCCTAGGTATTTTATTCTCTTTGTAGCAATTGTGAATGGGAGTTCACTCATGATTTGGCTCTCTATTATTGATATATAGGAATGCTTGTGATTTTTGCACATTGATTTTGTATCCTGAGACTTTGCTAAAGTTGCTTATCAGCTTAAGGAGATTTTGGGCTGAGACAATGGGGTTTTCTAAATATATAATCATGTCATCTGCAAAGAGAGACAATTTGACTTCCCATATGAGGAATTATTTTATCTCCAACCTAAATTTTTAAAATTGATGCTCTGAGAGTTTTAGAAGATTACCCTAGGTTACACAACTACAAAGTAACAGAATAAGGTTAAAATAAATAAATAACTTCTCTGCTCACCTCATTTTTCAACTATTCATCTTCATTGTTCTGTTCTTCCAGGGAAAATTTCTGTGTCCCACAGCTTAAGTCCAGTGGACAAGTTGACTGAGGGAACTGTTTCAACCAAGTGATCTGAAGTAAGATAGCCAAAGACCGGGTCCTGGAGAACTAGAAACGTGGCCAAAAAAAAATGCTGCCAAACATTACATTTCAAGAGGCAGAAGAGAACAAAAATGGGAAGATAGGCGTGAAAGTTAATATGACAAAAGAAGGTGCAAAGAGATCACAGAGGCCAATGAGTGCTTAGAGCTCACCATTTATGCAGCACCTGGAGGAGAGCAGCTAGATGTAAGAGGTCTGGTTTTCAGTTTGGGAAGATAAAGCTTTTAAAGTCCTATATAGTCCTGGACATGATTTCCAAGTTTTTCTTAGAATTCTGATATCCTGTAGACTTAGATTAAAAGAATATAGATTTGTAGAGAAGAAGAGGTTAAACATTAGTTATATTATTTCATGTGCCTATTTTTGAGATGGAATAAGATAAAAACACACATATAAAATATAAAGTTCTCCAGTTTATTTAATGGAATGAGATTTGGGGCAGAATTTCATAATTGGGGTATCCAACATATTACTCTTATCTGCCTTTGAAGATCTGGGTAGAACAAGTTTAATATAGACTCTGCATCTCTTTTCAGCCTCTACTTTTTTATCAGTAGCATTTTAACTTTCATTATGTTTCACATTCAAATTCCTGAGAGAGAGCATTTCCTAGGCTCAGTTGATCACCATCATCTTTGCTGGACAGAACTCTGGGTTTGACCACCTCAAGGTCCACTGCTTAGGCCATCCATGGACTAGCCATGGATCAGATGCCTGTTTTTCCTGCATCCTATGGCAAGGTGTTTGTGCTATGTTGTGTAGATCATGGCCACTTGTTCATTTTTGAAGATGATTTATAGATGAATAGTTGTTCTACTAGGCAAAAGTTTTTCTATCTATCAAGTTATTCCCTTAAGGGTCTCTATTTTCCTCAAAATTTTTAAGTATGTTTTGTAAGTATAATTCCCCCCTTTTGAGGAAGGTGGAATGCCTTATTTAAACTTGAAAATAATTAAACTCTACGATTTGAAAATTCATTCATACTAACATGCTGAGGGTAAGGTCAACATGAATTTATAAACAAACCGTTTAGGTTGCTTTGGAGTTGTTTGAGTATTATTTTAAAAGTCTAGTTTTTCATGTACGTGTTTTTCATAGTTACCTAACTCAAAAATCCTTGAATGCAAGAACCATAGTTTATTACTTTTTATCCATGACAACATCTAAGATGCTGTGCTCACCAAGCGTGTTAAATGTTGCTGAGTGACTGAGCCTGCAGATCTCTGGGAGTTATTGAACAGTTGACTTTAACTGCTTCATTAGCTGTCTGTATCCACAGAAATTTGAGATCAGCTGTTTGGAATAATGCACACAAAAGCCTTCTGTTCTGTAATGTCAGTAAAAGATATTTAAATTAGAGCAATGGAGTCCTAAACGTGAACCATAAAGGAAATTATTTCCACTCTATGTGAGAAGACCTGGATGCTCCTTATTTCTTTGCAAACTAATAAAATTCTCATTAATAGGCCAATGGCATGTACTTGAAATTTCCTAGGCCCAGAGCAAATTTTGATTAAAGTGACCCAACCCTGTTTCTTAAGGTTCCAAAGCAAAGGGAAAAGTCAAGCAGGCAAGGATTTTTCTTTTCATGTCAGGTCTTCCTCCTTTAAATGAACCTTGCCCATCTTTGAGATTTTGTTTTTAAGAAACATGCCAGCCCAGTAGAAAGTTATTTTAGGCATTTAGCAAACCCACCAATCTAGGTGACTGTGAATAGTAAAATAAACTTTGTTTACTGCAGTGGCTCTCTTGGGCCTTAGCGGCAAGTACATATGCCTTGTAATCAAGCTTTATATACCATTAAGAGTAATCTGAAACTTTGTATACATAACATTTTAACTGCAAAGTCACATAATTTTTTAAAAAATGCTCCATTTGTTTTAGGTAAAATCTTTGCTTGGAGACTCCCTCCTTCTTTTGTTTTTTTCTTTTCTTTCTTTTCTTTTTTTTTTTTTTGAGACAGAGTTTTGCTCTCATTGCCCAGGATGGAGTGCAGGCATTTCTCCTGCCTCAGCCTCCCGAGCACACAGGATTACAGGCATGCACCACCATGCCTGGCTAATTTTGTATTTTACTACAGAGGGGGTTTCTCCATGTTGGTCAGGCTGGCCTCGAGCTCCCAACCTCAGGTGATCCACCCACCTCGGCCTCCCAAAGTGCTGGGATTACAGGCATGAACCACCACACCCGGCCTTCTTCTTTTTTATTTTTATTTTTTTTTTTGAGTCAGACTATTGCTCTGTTCCCAGGCTGGAGTGTAGTGGTGCAATCTTGACTCACTGCAACCTTCCCCTCCTGGGTTCAAGTGTTTCTCCTGCCTCAGCCTCCTGAGTAGCTGGGGCTACAGGCACGCACCACCAAGCCCAGCTAACTTTTTGTATTTTTGGTAGAGAGGGGGTTTCACCATGTTGGACAGGATGGTCTCAAACTCTTGATCTCATGGTCCACCTGCCTCAGCCTCCCAAAGTGCTTGGATTACAGGCATGAGCCACTGAGCACAGTAAAATCCCACCGTCTTAAAGAGCTGTAGAGATTTTTAGTTTTCACTCTTATTGAAGAGATTAATAATAGGTTTCTTCACTGTCACCAGAAAATAAAAATCTCATTTGTCCTTAACCTCAATATATCAGAGTTATCTTAATATTACAATCAGCAAATAACATGAGTTTTTGTTTTTCAATGTGGAATCAGTTCTCCCACGTAAAAGTTGGATAAAAAATTAGATTTTTCAGGAGGGTGGAGCCAAGATGGCCAACTACGTACAGCTCCGGTCTACAGCTCCCAGCGCAAGCAATGCAGAAGACAGGAGATTTCTGCATTTCCATCTGAGGTACCGGGCTAATCTCACTAGGGAGTGCCAGGCAGTGGGTCCAGTGCACCATGCATGAGCCGAAGCAGGGCTAGGCATTGCCTCACTCAGGAAGCGCAAGGGGTCAGGGAGTTCCCTTTCCTAGTCAAAGAAAGGGGTGACAGATGGCACCTGGAAAATCAGGTCACTCCCAACCTAATACTGCACTTTTCCAACGGGCTTGGAAAACGGCACACCAGGAGATTGTGTTCCGCACCTAGCTCAGAGGGTCCTATGCCCACAGAGTCTCACTGATTGCTAGCACAGCAGTTCGAGATCAAACTGCAAGGCGGCAGCGAGGCACGGGGAGGGGCGCCCGCCATTGCCCGGGCTTGATTAGGTAAACAAAGCAGCCAGGAAGCTCGAACTGGGTGGAGCCCACCACAGCTCAAGGAGGCCTGCCTGCCTCTCTAGGCTCCACCTCTGGGGGCTGGACACAGACAAACAAAAAGACAGCAGTAACCTCTGCAGAATTAATGTCCCTCTCTGACAGCTTTGAAGAGAGTAGTGGTTCTCCCAACATGCAGCTGGAGATCTGAGAACAGGAAGACTGCCTCCTCAAGTGGGTCCCTGACCCCCAAGCAGCCTAACTGGGAGGCACCCCCCAGTAGGGGCAGACTGACACCTCACACAGCCAGGTACTCCTCTGAGATAAAACTTCCAGAGGAACGATCAGACAGCAGAATTTGTGGTTCATCAAGATCCGCTGTTCTAAAGACACCTCTGTTCTGCAGCCACTGCTGCCGATACCCAGGCAAACAGGGTCTGGAGTGGACCTCTAGCAAACTCCAACAGACCTGCAGCTGAGGGTCCTGTCTGTTAGAAGGAAAACTAACAAACAGAAAGGACATCCACACCAAAAACCCTTCTGTACGACACCATAATCAAAGATCAAAAGTAGATAAAACCACAAAGATGGGGAAAAAACAGAGCAGAAAAATAGGAAACTCTAAAAAGCAGAGTGCCTCTCCTCCTCCAAAGGATCACAGCTCCTCACCAGCAATGGAACAAAGCTGGACAGAGAATGACTTTGACGAGTTGAGAGAAGAAGGCCTCAGATGATCAAACTACTCCGAGCAACAGGAGGAAATTCAAACCAATGGCAAAGAAGTTAAAACCTGTGAAAAAAAATTAGACGAATGTATAACTAGAATAACCAACACAGAGAAGTCTGTAAAGGAGCTGATGGAGCTGAAAGCCAAGGCTCGAGAACTACACAAAGAATGCAGAAGCCTCAGGAGCTGATGCGATCAACTGGAAGAAAGGGTATCACTGATGGAGGACAAAATGAATGAAATGAAGCGAGAAGGGAAGTTTGGAGAAAAAAGAATAAAAAGAAACAAACAAAGACTCCAAGAACTATGGGACTATGTGAAAAGACCAAATCTATGTCTGATTGGTGTACCTGAAAGTGACAGGGAGAATGGAACCAAGTTGGAAAACACTCTGCAGGATATTATCCAGGAGAACTTCCCCAATCTAGCAAGGCAGGCCAACATTCAGATTCAGGAAATACAGAGAATGCCACAAAGATACTCCTCGAGAAGAGCAACTCCAAGACACATAATTGTCAGATTCACCAAAGTTGAAATGACGGAAAAAATGTTAAGGGCAGCCAGAGAGAAAGGTCAGGTTACCCACAAAGGGAAGCCCATCACACTAACAGTGGATCTCTCGGCAGAAACTTTACAAGCCAGAAGAGAGTGGGGGCCAATATTCAACATTCTTAAAGAAAAGAATTTTCAACCCAGAATTTCATATCCAGCCAAACTAAGCTTCATAAGTGAAGGAGAAATAAAATCCTTTACAGACAAGCAAATGCTGAGAGATTTTGCCACCACCAGGCCTGCCCTAAAAGAGCTCCTGAAGGAAGCACTAAACATGGAAAGGAACAACCGGTACCAGCCACTGCAAAAACATGTCAAATTGTAAAGATCATCGAGGCTAGGAAGAAATTGCATCAACTAACAAGCAAAATAACCAGCTAACATCATAATGACAAGACAAAATTCACATATAACAATATTAACTTTAAATGTAAATGGGCTAAATGCTCCAATTAAAAGACAGACTGTCAAATTGGATAAAGAGTCAAGACCCATCAGTGTGCTGTATTCAGGAAACCCATCTCACGTGCAGAGACACACATAGGCTCAAAATAAAGGGATGGAGGAAGATCTACCAAGCAAATGGAAAACAAAAAAAGGCAGGGGTTGCAATCCTAGTCTGATAAAACAGACTTTAAACCAACAAAGATCAAAAGAGACAAAGAAGGCCATTACATAATGGTAAAGAGATCAATTCAACAAGTAGAGCTAACTATCCTAAATATATATGCACCCAATACAGGAGCACCCAGATTCATAAAGCAAGTCCTTGGTGACCTACAAAGGGACTTAAACTCCCACACAATAATAGTGGGAGATTTTAACACCCCACTGTCAACATTAGACAGATCAATGAGACAGAAAGTTAACAAGGATACCCAGCAATTGAACTCAGCTCTGCACGAAGCAGACCTAATAGACATCTACAGAACTCTCCACCCCAAATCAACAGAATGTACATTTTTTTGAGCACAAAACCACACCTATTCCAAAATCGATCACATACTTGGCAGTAAAGCACTCCTCAGCAAATGTAAAAGAGCAGAAATTATAACACACTGTTTCTCAGACCACAGTGCAATCAAACTAGAACTCAGGATTAAGAAACTCACTCAAAACCACTCAACTACATAGAAACTGAACAACCTGCTCCTGAATGACTACTGGGTACATAATGAAATGAAGGCAGAAATAAAGATGTTCTTTGAAACCAATGAGAACAAAGACACAACATACCAGAATCTAGCTGTGTGTAGAGGGAACTTTATAGCACTAAATGCTCACAAGAGAAAGCAGGAAAGATCCAAAATTGACACCCTGACATCACAATTAAAAGAACTAGAAAAGCAAGAGCAAACACATTCAAAAGCTAGCAGAAGGCAAGAAATAACCAAAATCAGAGCAGAACTGAAGGAAATAGAGACACAAAAAACCTTTCAAAAAATTAATGAATCCAGGAGCTGGTTTTTTGAAAAGATCAACAAAATCGATAGACCACTAGCAAGACTAATAAAGAAAAGAGAGAAGAATCAAATAGAAACAATAAAAAAATGATAAAGGGGATATCACCACCGATCCCATAGAAGTACAAACTACCATCAGAGAATACCACAAACCCCTCTATGAAAATAAACTAGAAAATCTAGAAGAAATGGATAAATTCCTGGACACATACACCCTCCCAAGACTAAACCAGGAAGAAGTTGAATCTCTGAATAGACGAATAACAGGCTCCGAAATTGTGGCAATAATGAATAGCTTACCAACCAAAAAAAGTCCAGGACCAAATGGATTCACAGCCAAATTCTACCAGAGGCACAAGTTGGAGCTGGTACCATTCTTTCTGAAACTATTCCAATCAATAGAAAAAGAAGGAATCCTCCCTAACTCATTTTATGAGGCCAGCATCATCCTGATACTAAAGACTGGCAGAGACACAACCAAAAAAGAGAATTTTAGACCAATATCCTTGATGAACATGGATGCAAAAATCCTCAATAAAATACTGGCAAACCAAATCCAGCAGCACATCAAAAAGCTTAGCCACCATGATCAAGTGGGCTTCATCCCTGGGATGCAAGGCTGGTTCAACATAGGTCAATCAATGAATGTAATCCCGCATATAAACAGAACCAAAGACAAAAACCTCATGATTACCTCAATAGATGCAGACAAGGCCTTTAACAAAATTCAACAACACTTCATGCTAAAAACTCTCAGTAAATTAGGTATTGATGGGATGTATCTCAAAATAATAAGAGCTCTCTATGACAACCCCACAGCCAATATCATACTGAATGGGCAAAAACTGGAAGCATTCCCTTTGAAAACCGGCACAAGACAGGGATGCCCTCTCTCACCACTCCTATTCAACACAGTGTTGGAAGTTCTGGCCAGGGCAATCAGGCAGGAGAAGGAAATAAAGGGTATTCAATTAGGAAAAGAGGAAGTCAAATTGTCCCTGTTTGCAGATGACATGATTGTATATCTAGAAAACCCCATTGTCTCAGCTCAAAATCTCCTTAAGCTGATAAGCAACTTCAGCAAAGTCTCAGGATACAAAATCAATGTGCAAAAATCAGAAGCATTCTTGTACACCAATAACAGACAAACAGAGAGCCAAATAATGAGTGAACTCCCATTCACAATTGCTTCAAAGAGAATAAAATACTAGGAATCTAACTTACAAGGGATGTGAAGGACTTCTTCAAGGAGAGCTACAAACCACTGCTCAATGAAATAAAAGAGGATACCAACAAATGGAAGAACATTCCATGCTCACGGGTAGGAAGAATCAATATCGTGAAAATGGCCATACTGCCCCAGGTAATTTATAGATTCAATGCCATCCCCAACAAGCTACCAATGACTTTCTTCACAGAATTGTAAAACACTACAGTTCATATGGAACCAAAAAAGAGCGCACATTGCCAAGTCAATCCTAAGGTAAAAGAACAGCCGAGCGCGGTGGCTTATGCTTGTAATCCCAGCACTTTGAGAGGCCAAGGTAGGTGGATCACGAGGTCAGGAGATCGATACCACGGTGAAACCCCATCTGTACTAAAAAAAAATACAAAAATTAGCCGGGTGTGGTGGCGGGCACCTGTAGTCCCAGCTACTCGGAGAGGCTGAGGCAGGAGAATGGCGTGAACCCGGGAGGTGGAGCTTGCTGTGAGCCGAGACTGCGCCACTGCACTCCAGCCTGGGTGACAGAGCAAGACTCAATCTCAAAAAAAAAAAAAAAAAAAAAGAACAAAGCTAGAGGCATAACGCTACCTGACTTCAAACTATACTACAAGGATATAGTACCCAAAACAGCATGGTAGTGGTACCAAAACAGACTTATAGATTAATGGAACAGAACAGAGCCCTCAGAAATAATGCCACATATCTACAACTATCTGATTTTTGACAAACCTGACAAAAACAAGAAATGGAGAAAGGATTCCCTATTTAATAAATGGTGCTGGGAAAACTGGCTAGCCATATGTAGAAAGCTGAAACTGGATCCCTTCCTTACACCTTATACAAAAATTAATTCAAGATGGATTAAAGATTTAAATGTTAGATCTAAAACCATAAAAACCCTAGAAGAAAACCCAGGCAATACCATTCAGGACATAGGCGTGGGCAAGGACTTCATGTCTACACCACCAAAAGCAATGTCAACAAAAGCCAAAATTGACAAATGGGATCTAATTAAACTAAAGAGCTTCTTCACAGCAAAAGAAACTACCATCAGAGTGAACAGGCAACCTACAGAATGGGAGAAAATTCTTGTAATCTACTCATCTGACAGAGGACTAATATCCAGAATGTACAATGAACTCAAACAAATTTACAAGAAAAAAACAAACAACCCCATCAACAAGTGGGTGAAGGATATTAACAGAGACTTCTCAAAAAGACATTTATGCAGCCAAAAGACAGATGAAAAACTGCTCATCATCACTGGCCATCAGAGAAACGCAAATCAAAACCACAATGAGATACCATCTCACACCAGTCAGAATGACGATCATTAAAAAGTCAGGAAACCAACAGGTGCTGGAGAGGATGTGGAGAAATAGAAGCACTTTTCCAGTGTTGATAGGACTGTAAACTAGTTCAACCACTGTGGAAGTCAGTGTGGCGATTCCTCAGGGATCTAGAACTGGCAATACCATTTGACCCAGCAAGCCCATTACTGGGTATATACCCAAAGGATTATAAATCATGCTGCTAGAAAGACACATGCACACATATGTTTATTGTGGCACTATTCACAATAACAATGACTCAGAACCAACCCAAATGTCCAACAATGATTTACGATGGCATACTATTCAGCTGTAAAAAATTATGAGTTCATGTCCTTTGTAGGGACATGGATGAAGCTGGAAACCATCATTCTCAGTAAACTATCGCAAGGACAAAAAAACCAAACACCGGATGTTCTCACTCATAGGTGGGAATTGAACAATGAGAACTCATGGACACAGGAAGGGGAACATCACACTCTGGTGACTGATGTGGGGTGGGGTGAGGGGGGAGGGACAGCATTAGGAGATATACCTAATGCTAAATGACGAGTTAATGGGTGCAGCACACCAACATGGCACATGGATACATATGTAAGAAACCTGCACATTGTGCACATGTACCCTAAAACTTAAAGTATAATAATAATAATTAAAAAAAAGAAAAAATAGGGTTTTTGTTTTTAGGATTTTCAAACTCTAACTGCAAACTTAGCTGGTTGGGAAGGTATCCCAGTCTCTCAAGGCAATGGAGTATAACTGTAGCTGCATAAGGAAAAGTAAATTGAATAATATAATAAAAAAGACATTAATATATTTAAACCTATGTTATTCATGATTTTCTAATAGTTTTCTATTACCTGTACTAATCAGTTCTAGAAGCATTGCATTTATTTTATATTCCTTTTAAGGTTTTTAAAGAATTTTTAGGATCTGATATGTCCTTGATTCTAAAAATCAACCCCTCCTAGCCCCTTCCCTTTTCCTGGTTGGTAGCTTTCCTGATCTCATATAGCCTCACTCTTTCACCCTTTTTTCTTAGAATCTGTTCCTTCTCTGCTATAGAAAGGAAAAGGTATATTTCCCTCTGACACCTTTTTAGAATTTCCTAAAATGTTCAAATAGTGTTGATATTAAGAAATTATCAAAAGGTAGTATAGTTTTTAATGTTGCTTGTATATGAATATGTGCATCTCCAAAAACTCAGTAATGTTCTCTAGGATTTCATAAAGGAGAGGGAAGAAACAGAGCCTAAGTCTAAGCAAGGAGAAAAGCTACAGGGGAGAACAATCCCCCAAGGTGCCTGATAGACTCCCGCCATGGGGAGCTCTAATTTGTGCAGCTCTCCAGCCCTGAAGAGCTTGGGTGGGCCGGGACGGGATGAAAGTATTTCCAGAGGTGCCCTAATGTCAGCAGTGCTGAAAATAACCCAAAGAGGAATCAAGTAAGCACGACACTTACTCAGGTATCAGCATAGGTAACAAAAAGGAACATGTTAAAATAAAAAGAGAAAGAAACCAAACCTTTTATCACATATGGCGAGATAAATACTTAGCAAGTAACTAAGGACACATGGTCCCTCCAATTAATGGCAGAGAAGGGGACTGGAGAGGGGTTTCTTATTTCTCGAGTCAAGTTCCTTTCTCCGGAGGAGTTTAGGGAGAGTCAGGGGAATGGCTGTTCATTCTATATATAGACTTTCAGTGAATCCCCCTGTTTTTAGTCTCCTTTTTTTCTGCTTTCCATGGTGTCTGATTTTTTTTTTAAGTCCAGAAACTTCCTAACTATCTCTCACATTAACATGTCATAGGAGAGGGATTGGCAAGCTATTTCTGTGGCCCAAATCTTGCCAGTCATCTGTTTTTGTATAGCCTGAGAGCCAAGAATTGTTTCTACATTTTAAATTACACTTTAATATTTATATTTTAAATTGAATTTTAAAATATATCCAAGAAATAATATTTTGTGACACATAAAATTATATAAAACTAAAATTTCAGTGTCCATAAGTGAAGTTTTATTGGAATGCAGTCATGTTTATTCATGTCTATATTGTCTATGGCTGCTTTCATGCTACAATGACATAATTGAGAGTGGTAACAGAGACTTAAATAATATCCTTTATTTTGCCTCTTGGCCTACAAAACCTAAAATATTTACCATATGGCATTTATAGAAACAGTCTGCCATCCCTGACACTAGGTGGTAGGTCCTCTGCTCTGTTCTGTCAGTAGTGTCCTTTTATCTTCTTTGTGTCTTTTATATATTCATTGATATAACTGTATTGATGGCTCCTTCTCTTGTCTTTGTTGTTGTCAGTTCATTTCATTTTTATTCATTTGCTAATATTTTGGCAAGCTAAAAAAATAGATAAAATCCTACTTGAGAGGCCGAGGCAGGAGAATCACTTGAGCCTAGGAGATTGAGGCTGCAGTGAGCTGTGATTGTGCCACCATACTCTAGCCTGGGTGACAAAGCAAGAGCCTGTCTCAACAAACAAACAAATAAAAAAAACCCCACTAAAATGTATGTAGCATAAATATGTCCTAACACACACACACTCATTTAATATATATAAACAGAGAACAACTGTTCTCAGTACAACAGGTAAGTACTGTTTTTCTATCTACTTTGAAGATAAGGACGCTAGGGTGAGAAAAGTTAGTAACTTTCCCAAGATCATCACACAGCTAGGAAGTAGTAAGACAAGATTCAAACTCAGGTAGTCTGGCTCCCGACTCTCACCCACTACACAATACTCCTTTGATTCCTGTGAGAAAGACGAGGCAAATTTGTGTGGTTGGTCCACTGTCTCGATTCATAAATAGATCCAATGTAGTTTAGAATAAATGAGAAATCTGACAAGTTTTATTAGGAGGTAGGGAGGGAGAAGAAATGTGCCCAAAGTGAGGCGAGATGGAATTCTGTACCATCAAATGTTTGTTTCTTGTGTCTTAACATTTGGCTCAAGGCTGTACTTTTCTGTTTGGCAATATGGTATTATTTTGTGTCATTTTATATTAGAGATAGGGTTGCATTCTGTTGCTCAGGCTGGAGTGTAGGGGTATGACCATAGCTCACTGCAGCCTTGAACTCCTGGGGTCAAACACTCCTCCCACCTCAGCCTCCCAAAGTGCTGGGATTACAGGCATGAGCCATTGTGACTGGTCTCTGTTTGGCAATATCTTATGTCACCAACTGATGAACTATAGCATAGGGGAAGCAGTGGAGTAGGGCTTGTGATCTTAACTGCTCTAAAGATTTGGGGGGGTATATCGATTTTTTAAATGTGAGAATTACTTCCAAAAGTGTTTATGAGAGGTGATCTTTGAAAATGAAGTTCTGGGCCAGGCATGGTGGCTCACGCCTGTAATCACAGCACTTTGGGAGGCTGAGGCGGGTGGATCAACTGAGGTCAGGAGTTCAAGACCAGTCTGGCCAACATGGTGAAACCCTGTCTCTACTAAAAATACAAAAAATTAGCCGGGTGTGGTGGTGGGTGCCTGTAATGCCAGTTACTCGGGAGGCTGAGGCAAGAGAATCGCTTGAACTCAGGAGGTAGAGATTGCAGTGAGCCAAGATTGCACCATTGCACTCCAGCCTGGGCAACAAGAGTGAAACTCTGTCTCAAAACAAGAAAAAAGAAAAAAAAGAAAAAAAAGAAAATGAAGTTCTGTGGATAAATATATTCAGGAAATGAGGCATTCCATATTACTCTATGCTGTCTGAAGACTTTGCATTAAATTTTTGTTTGTTTTTTAAACCAATTCCCTCAATTTAAATGACCACAATTTTTGGGGGGGCCTGTATACAATCTTTCAGTGTTCTAAGGAATTAGTGTTCTGTGGAACATACTTTGGGAAATATTATTCCTCATTTTTACTTGTACAGCAAGGTTGTATTGCGTCTGACATTGTAACATAGGGAAAAAAGTAAATTATTTTATCTACAATGAATCTCTTCTTTTTCCCAAGATTTTATCTGTGAAGTAGCAGGGAAACAAATGGACTCATATCATGTGTGATAAACAAAGACCAATATGACGAGTTTTGGGTTTCTTTTTTGGGATAAATGTTTACTCAGTCTCTCAGATGGCCTTTACCAGCCTTGGCTTCTTTCCCTAAGGTGTTTCAAGGACAGGGCTCCCTGGCTTGTGCTCATCCTGGGATATAGGCTTGCTGTTTTCTGCTGGTCTTAGGGGCAGTGTCTCTTGGATGACTGAGTGCTGCCGGCCCTGTTATAGACAGTGTACACCAAATGGAACTCTATTTGCTGTCCCTCAGCAGGGCTCCTCGCTGACCTGGCCTCACCTCACTCCTCTGTGAGCCTGCCACCCTGGTGTCTACCCCCAAGTCTCCTCTGCGACGTCACTTGTCTGCCCAGCAGGCCCTGTGGCAGGCCCACTATCTCTCAGCTGCAAACATGCAGGAACTGGAGAGGTTTGGGAAAACTCAACCTCATAACCTTTCTTTTTTTTGCACATAGTGCATAGCCAAGTAGCTGTGGCTGCATCCCAGGCTGTTGTATTTAGGGAGAAGGGAACAACTTGAAAGGTGCTCATTTTCCAGAGTCTTCCATGAGAAGTAGGTCACTTTAGCTCTTGTCTTTAACATTTATTTTATTTTCACTTATGTGACACACATCCCCCTGAAATCCAGGGAGGGTAAAAGGGGAGATATCAGTTTGATAATTTTCAATCCCTCTCTCTGTTTTCTTCTCATTGTCTCCCAAGCCAGATGCTTATTTTATTTCTCCTTTATCTTTTCTTCTTCTATAGAGTGATCCCGGCTGTTGGTAGGAGTATGAGACACTCCTACACATTAGCAAACCCTAGATTCTAAATCCATCGGCCTAAGTTGTTGATAAGTTAATGAAGGGAATAAAGACAAGTAAAACATTCTTCCCCAAGATAACATTCTGGTGAGCAAAGTTTATTGTCGTGCTATATGTCCAATTTGTATGTAGGGGCAAAAAACAAACTTTCTCTTTGTTCTTTTCCTTACATTTCTTATATAACAAATTTAATCTACCTATCGGCAGATGGATGCCTAATGTAAAGTATGATATACTCAGAAAAGCGAAAGGAACAAAGCACATTTGTAAAATTTGAAATAATTACCTTTTGACCCATATTCTACCATCCTCTCCTAGCTGGCCAATGTTCTTAAATGGTTCTCTGATATTGCTGTTTCTTGATTTTTCTTCTGCTGGCTGCTCTTTCTCTAATTTTCAGGCTCATCACCCTTTGTGCCTCTATGAAATATTGCTCCTTTCAAAAGTTCCATTTGCAGGCCATTGTTCCTCTCATTCTCTATACTGAATGATCTTAAACATACTAATTATTTCAATTGCTAAGCATGCCCTGATTTTCCAAATCTACATTCTAACCCTGAACCTTGTATCTGGTTAATCTGTAGGCACCTCAAAGTCAACACACTGAACCCATTCACCAGTGAATGCTTTCTTCTCTTGTGTGTGCCATCTCATGGTGGGAGAATTCAACCAGTTCCACACTGACAGCTTAGACTCCTTCTTTCCCCAGAATCCCCAACATTGGCCTCCTACCTTCCCATTTCCAAACCTCCCAATCCAAACCACTACCAATTCCTCTCCATGCCCTTCTTTCTACCCTCACTGTAAATACCCTAGGCCAGGTTCTCATTATTTCTTACATGGACTATTCTAATAACTTGCTAATAACTATTCTAATAACTTTGCTCCCTATTCCCCCATATGATAGCAATCTACCTCCATGTTGCTGCCAGAATGCTCTTTTAAAACCCTTTGGGCCCCATCCTTACCCTCATTTTATCCTGTCTCACATCCAGCTACTTCCCATAAACTTCTTTTCCTCCAGTCATTCTTCTGGTAGTTCTTAGAATGCTTCCTACTCTCTTATGCCTTGCTACTTTTACACAGGTGATTTATTCTTTTGGGTCACCTTTCTTTCCCTTATCCATTGAGCTAATTCTGAATTATGCTTTATAAATTATTTCCTCCTACCTTTCCCAGGAAGCCAACCCTTTAAATCCCAGCCTGAATAAGGCAGTATTTCTCTGTGCTCCTTCATGCATACCTTTAATTCACATGCTCTTGTGGAGCCATCACATTATATTTTAATGTTTAGCTCAACATTATTTATTTAATGTTCATCTCAACCTTCTTCTTTTATTCTATTTGGGAATGGGAACTGTATCTTTCTTGCTGATTTCTTTGTCCCTACTGCCTAGTTAAAGCCAGATACCCAGTAAGCTTTCAGTAAATATTTTTTTTCTGAAAGAATGTAAGAAGTTAAATAGAATAAGGATGGATAAAAGGTCATTGGATTTGGCTTTATGAAGTTCTCTGCTGATCTTGGGGAGAGGAGGTTTACTAAGTATATTTAACTTTCACAGTCTGGGCACTGAGAGGCTTGAAGGTAAGGCTGCATGCTTGAACACCAACCTCACCTCTCCCTGCAATACTTCAAAATAGAAAGAAGCTGTTAAGAGCTTCTCACAGTGAATTGTGGAGCAATTAAAGTGACAAAGATATGAGTGATTTGGGTGAGCATGCTTTTAGCCATGAAAAAGCAGCCAAATGCATCTGTTTCAATAAAATTCGGAGCAAAACCTTTGTAATCAGTCTGAAAACACCCAAGGCTTGTTTTCTTTTCTAAGGAAAGTAAAAATGATTTGGCAGCTGGATGCTTCATCATGAGAATAGTACTTAATCTTTCACTTTTTGAGTTATTTTAAAAAATATATAGGTATAAAGCCACAGTTCTTTCCTTCATGACAGGCTCATCCCCCAAACCTTGGGGGCAGGTGAAGGTCCTGGCAGCAACTCTCACCCTGCCAGGTTTCTGTGTAAGTCCCCAGACCCCTCCTTTCAACATCTCCACTTACTCTTCTAACAGACCGCCAGAGCCCCAGCTGCTCAGTTAGACCAGGGAAGAGGCTGTCAGCAACCACATAACTAATCTCAGCCAGAATGTGAGAACCCTAGGCAGGTCATAACACAGTGATTAGGAGCTAAAAAATAATAATGGAATAATAATGGAATGACTCTCCATCCCCAGTCACTCAGGTGGACAGGAGGCTGAGTTAGGGCTGCTGGAGACCTTAAAAGTGTTTTGACATATATAGATCAGGTGAAGGATATACTTAACTCAGCAAGGTGCATTTCAAAAATTGTGCTCAAAGTTGAAATTGGAAGCCCCAGATAGTAGGAACCAGAGATGACTTGAATTAATAACGGTGGGAGGGAGCAGGGAGAAGTGTGGAGTATATGGTAACTGTATTTGTTAGGGTTCTCTAGAGAAACAGCATCAACAGGAGATATGTTTATCTATATCTTCTATTGGTTATACATACATACATACACACACATATATATAGAAATATAATATATATATATTTATTTATTTTAAAGAATTAGCTAATGCAATTGAGGAGCTAGCAAGTCCAAAGTCTATAGAGCAGGCCAGCAGGTTGGAGGCAGTCAGGGTTTTTATGTTGTCGTCTTGAGGCAAAATTTCTTCTTTGAGAAACCTCAGTCTGTTTTCTCTTAAGGCCTTCAGCTGATTGGATGAGGCTCACTCACACTTTGGGAAGATAATCTGCTTCACTTAGAGTCTGCTGATTTTAATGTTAATCACATCTAAAACATACCTTCACAGCAATGTGTAGACTAGTGTTTGACAAAATGATTGGGCATCATAGCCTAGCCAAGATGACACATAAAATTAACCACCGTTGGCACCAAAAGAGGGACAGTGAAAACCCACATGAAGAGGCAGAGCTAGGTCAGGAGCCTGAGAAGAGCCATAGACAAACTCAGTGTCTGTGATGGGAAGTAAACAGCTATGTCTGGTTGGTCAGGGCTGGAAAAGCACAAGTTACAAGTTGTACTGATGCTGAGCTTGACCCCATCATGCCTTTTTAGATTTAGCTGAGTTCACTGGGTGATGGTAAAGATAATAGATCAAAACCCCCAAGGCTACCCACTGCAGGTCTTACTCAAGCGGGCAGAGGCTAGGATTTTGTTTCCCTTATTTCTCCAGCAAAACATACTTGTCCTATGTCTCATTTTATTAGGATGTTACTGAATGCCTAGCATAGACAAGTATTAGTAGTCTGAGTAGTTTAAGACAGCAAATACCAACCTTTTGTTAATAAAAATATAAACTCCTTCAATTGAAAACAGATAACAAAATTCACGCCAGGGTCTAAGTACTTCTGCAGTATCTGTTAATTTGAAAAGTATGTCCTTCACAACATTTTGGAGTATCCTCATTGTCCTCTCCAGTGACATGTTTTCTTTTTGTGCTGTGCTAGCTACTTACTTACTGTTTCTTAACTTATCCTTGGCTTCATGATGCCAGGCTGAATCTGCAAACTGAATTTTCAGGACTCCTTTGTAGCCCTACTGGGAGGAGTTGGCAGGAGATTCAAAAACAGGAGGAAGAGAGAAGGCACACTCCTCCTGTTCCCAGGTTTTGTAAGCATCCCAGCAGCAGTAGCTACGGAAGCCACAGACAGCTCCAGCTCTTACATTTTCTGGTATGCTAAGCAGCAGCTGCAAGGCACTCCCCTCAAAGGTCTAAGCACCAGATGTGCAGTATTTCCTCAACATACTTGAAAAACAGCCCCAAAGAAGCCCTGATTTAGAGATCTGAGTGCCTTTGTAAGACACATACATCCCCTCCCACAAAACCTCAAAAATTAGATAGGCAGTGCCTTCTCCAATCTTCGAGTACCAGTTGTTCAAGGAGCCCAGTCAGGTCCAAGCACCAGATGAGCAGTGCTTTCCTCTATGTTCTGAAAGCCTAATATGTGGTGCCTTCCTTAGGAGTCCAAACACTGAATTGCAGTGTCCTATCAGACGTCCAAGTGTCAGCTGTGTGGGGCCCACCCAGATCCATAGGGGTGTACATGAATTTGGAGCACTTCTTGTATGGTCAGAACCTCAGCTGCACAGCACCACCTCTTCTGCCCTATCTTTTATTTTCTGTCCTCCAAGCCCTAGGGGTGGTGGTTGCCTTCTAGAGTTACCCAAAACTCTAATTTTTGTTCTATTAGTTTTGAGTTCAAAAGCCTACCAACAATTTCCTGTATTAAACTTCTTGTATTTGAAATATCAATTTTACATCCTGGACCCTGAGCTGTGCATGTATCTTAGCTTTCCCAAAGCCAAGGTAGCTGAAACATACTAAGATTGTTGTCTTCAGGTTAGATTGTCACTGCAGAAGTGCAGGAGTGAAAGACTACTGATAAGTGTTTTTGTTTTTATAAAGTATTCTTTTGAAAGCCAAAGCAGAGACAAAAATGTTGAGCTTTAAGACCTTGAATTTTGGTTTCTCAAATGCAGAGGTCTTGGCCACAAATTTTTTCTCATAAACAATAAGTATTTTCTGCCTCTCTCTCTGACTATATAAATATTCTTGAGTTAGGAGTTTTTCCTGCTGATGGGTTCATGGTCTTGCTAACTTCAAAGAATGAAGCTGTGGACCTTCACGGTGAGTGTTACAGCTCAAAAAGAGTCCACGGACCAGGAGAGTGAGCAGCAGCACAGTTTATTGAACAAAGTGAAAGGAAAGCTTCCACATGGTGGAAGGGGACCTGGAAGGGTTGCTGTTGCTGGCTCGGGTGGCTAGGGCTTATATCCCTGTGTTACCCCCTCCCCTTTCTTTCTTTTTGTCCAGAGAGAGTGGTTCTTTTTCAATCCTCCCCTGGAGTGATTAATTTTGAATCCTTCACTCAATTGGCTAAGAACTCAAAACCCTGAGTCACAAGGGTCTTTTGCAAAAGTCCCCAAACCAGACCAGGAAGTCCTGCCAACTCCACCTGTCAGTCCTTCCTCTCAACAGGAGAGCCCAACTGCTGTTGGGGTGTGGGACAATGACGACTTTAACTGCTTCCTGCTGAATAGGGGTGTAGAAGGGGCCCTGCAGCTGAGGTTTCCTCATGAGAGGTGGTTTGGGTGTCTATGTCCGGGTATAGGCTGGCAGGCTGGTCTGGGGTTCCTTGATAATAGGTGCTGGTTGAAGTCATCTGAGGTTCCATCTGCCGTACCATTTGTAGTTTCATTGATTCTATTCAGGAAGAAATTAAATGGATGAGGAAATTGAAAAGACTCGGGCCAAAGGTTACTCCTAGAATAATCATATGGAGGGGACCTAAAAATGGAAGAAGCCAGGGGATAACATGCTGTGAGAACCATGAGGTAGCTTTGGTTGTCCCACTGTGTAGTCTGCTGGCTCTATCCTGAAGTCATTTAATTCCATCTCTGACTACTTGATTTATTGACATAAAAACAAGATTCCTCATTTAGAAAAAGGCATGTTCTTCCCCATTCAGCAGTGAGGAGATCTAGTGCACGCTGGTTCTGGAGAACCACGGCTGCTAATGAGTTATTTGGTCCTAGATTTGAATAAGTTGGAGAGAGATTTCATCTAGGCTTTCTCTTAATTCTTTAGAGAGTGTTAAGGACACTCTGAATCCAGTGGTTCCAGTTCCTAGGGTGGTAATAAATCCTAAACCAGCCGATAGAGGAAGTAGTGAGATTGCTCTTGGCTGAAGCTTAGCATGAATGGGCACAGCTACTGCCTCTTCTGAAAAGGAATAAGTCACAGGAGGTACTATGTAGGCTAAAGTACAAGTTCCCATCCAGTTGGTGGGGAGGCAAATATAGAAGGACCTTCCACATACAAAGAAAACTCCTTGCCGGGGTTCTATACACCCCTGTAGCTGAAAATCTAATAAGGGCTGAGGTCGGTCTGCATTAATTTCTTGTTCCCATGATTTGAGGCTTTGGGACAAATGAGCTGCTCCTAGTGGCTGGAGCTGAATAGAATTTGCCAAGGACATATTATGGGGTTCCTCTAAGGCAAACTGGTGGCTAACTGCATTAAGAAAAACTCGTGCTCCAGGGACAGGAAGCAGGGAGCAATGGGGTCTTTTGGCTCTTTGGAGACTCTTTTATTTGTTCTCTTTTGGGCTATAGAGGCCAGAGAGGCTTCAGCATTAGTAGGAGAAGGAGCTGTGGGGAGGCCTGGGTATGGGAGTAGACTTTGAGGACTCCTCGTGGGCTGCAGGTTACATGTTTTACACAATCATGGGTTACCCCTTAATGAGAAGAAGGTCTGAACATAATGGTACCTCACTCCATCTTGCCTTCTCGTTTACAAAAAAGATCTAGTTGTAGGATGGTATTATAGTTTATACTTCCCTCAGGTGGCCATTGTTCTCCTCCTGGAAGAGGACATTGTGGTCAGGCAGTGCTGCAGAAAAATATGAGCTGCTTATTTTTCAATGTCTGGGGATCAAATTGGTCCCAGTTATTCAGAATACACCTCAGGGGCAACTTTGCTTTGGAGGGAACATCTCCCATCTGAAAGGAGAGCATAGGGATGCCTGCACCCCTAGTCATTCCCTGTGGACACTGGTTCTAGGGAGTCCCATACTGTTTTAGTGTCCTTTTTCCAGGGTGCACAATCACCCATGGAACACTGCTTATTGGATTTAATTGTGCTTACCAACATAGCAGTTTCAACTGCACTCTTTTCCCTCCCTTCTTAGCCACAAAGAAGGAGGCCAGGCTATTGGGTTTAGTGGCCTCTTACCAGCACACCCAAAACAGTTTTTTTTCCTGTGAGTGGGTTCTAAGTCCAGGGTGTATTCTTAGATGGTTGATGAGGCTCCAATTAGCATATTTCTGAGCTTGAAACTGTCCCAGTAAGATAAACTCCTTAAAGATTGTACATAGACATAGCAATTTTAAGGTGGGGGGCAACGGGGCAGTGGGCCAAGGTTGAAATAGCATCTCATGTACTAAGGCCTTTTGTCCCACTTTCTATCATAAGAATATGACTTTTGATCTCCCAGTCAATGGTCTATTATATTACTTAACTCCCACAAGAGTGAGTGGTACCCCAAGTGGAAGAGCTCCATAGTTCGGATTGCTGATCACAAACAAGAAAGATGATGAGTGAAATGGTTCCCAGTGAGGTGGTGATGACAGAAAGAGAAATGGCCTAAGTCTTCCAGTAACCATTGACACACACTATATTATCCTGGGTGTTGCCTCGGGTGCTGAATATGAGGAACAGGTCCTGTATATTTGTATTGTTGCCCATCTACATAAGAATAAGCCATGGGATACCAGAAACATGGATCTGAGGGTTGCCCTCCTAATTGTTTTAGATTCCTAATCCAGACAGTTTTCATCCCAGAGGTAGAGAAAATCCTGGAAGACAGGTTCTCAAGAAAGTTTTCCCTACAGACATTTGGACCCAGGAGGCATGGGTCTAGAAGGGTGGGTGAAGCACATTTGGGAGGCTTTTTAACAAAGGTTTCACACAGCACCATGATCTCAACCGGGTGGTACCGGGAGCTCAGGGCTACTGTTTTCCACCCCTTGGCTGGCCCTCAGTTCAACCAGAAAATGCAGAGAAAGTGGGAACTGGTTCCAGGCAAACCAACACTCCTGACTCAGAAGGGTTGGGGTGTTGTTAGAGAGCCCTTTCCCAGAAAGCCTTACACCTGTGTCTTTAGTCCAGAGGCCACATTTGTCACTTTGAAATGGCCAACAGGTGCCTGGTGTTCACCCCCGATTCTAAAGAAAAATAGAGCAGAGTAGCAAGCGAAAGAGTTCCGATGTTATTCACCACTTTGGAAATCCCAGGCAAGCCCCCATGATGAGTCAGGAGTTTTTCCTGCTGATGGGTTCATGGTCTCACTAACTTCAAAGAATGAAGCTATGGACCTTCGTGGTGAATGTTACATCTCTAAAAGAGTCCATGGATCAGGAGAGTGAGCAGCAACACAGTTTATTGAACAAAGTGAAAGGAAAGCTTCCACATGGTGGAAGGGGACTGGAAGGGTTGCTGTTGCTGGCTCAGGTGGCTAAGGCTTTTATCCCTGTGTTACCCCCTCCCCTTTCTTTCTTTTTGTCCAGAGAGAGTAGTTCTTTTTCAATCCTCCCTTGGAGTGGTTAATTTTGAGTCCTTCACTCAATTGGTTAAGAACTCAAAACATTGAGTCACAGGAATCTTTTGCAAAAGTCCCCAGACTGGCCAAGGAAGTCCTGCCAACTCCACCCCTCATTCTGAAAGGTAGGAAGGAGGCAAAAACTGTAGGAGAAAAAAGCAAGATACTTAGAAACTTTTGAAGGTTTCTGAAGTGGAGGCTCTGTTTCTTGCCCCTCCCCATCAGATTCACACCAAGGAGGGATAACAGAGCCATCAATAGGTGTGAGAGTTTGAGAACCGTAGAGAGGTTTTTCTTCCTCTTTCTTAAAACCATGACATTGCAGTTCCTGTTACCACCTTGGTGTGGGGGCAAGAAAGTAGAGATAATCACTGTATGTAGTAGACAAAGAGAGCTTCAGTTTGAGGAACTGAGGGGGCCCTAGACCATTGTGTCAGGTTTTCCACCTGTCCAGGCTGAGAAACAGAGGTGGCCACCTTAGAGTGGTTTACAGTTGTGATGAATGATGATTTTGGTGGAAGTAAAGCAGAGTATATAACAAGAGTCTGGCAAAGAGTGTGGACACTTCTATAGATGCCAGTGTAGATAAAAGACAACATCCGAGAACCACAGGGTGCTAATGTAGAAAACAAATATAGTCTAGACAGAGAATCCAGAACACACAAATGCCTCTTCCTCATGCCATGATGCTAGGTAATGCCTGCCTCAGTAGCTTAGAAAATGCTAAAGGGAAAAAATGGTGATGGGAAAGTTCTATGCCTATTTTTTCTTTTTTTGAGATAGAGTCTCACTCTGTTGCCCAGGCTGGAGTGCAGTGGCATGATCTTGGCTCACTGCAACCTCTGTCTCTTGGGTGATAGCAATTCTCCTGCCTCAGCCTCCCATGTATCTGGGATTACAGGTGCATGCCACCACGCCCAGCTAATTTTTTGTATTTTTAGTAGAGACAGGATTTCACCATGTTAGCCAGGATGGTCTCGACCTCCTGACCGCATGATCTGCCAGCCTTGGTATCCTAAATTTTGGGATTACAGTTGTGAGACACTGCACCCAGTCCTATGGCTATTTTTAAAATAAGTTTTTTGAATTTTAACTACAATACCCAATTTAGCAAATTTGCCTAAGATTATATTATCTCTCATAGGAGGAAGAAAATTATATTGTTACAAGAGAATAAATATGTGCTTTTTGCATAGCTGAACATATGGACATTTATCCTAATACATATGTTCAGAGTGTCCCTCTTTTCAAGAAAGTGCCAGTGTAAAACATATTTAATCAGGAGATACTTTTTTGTATTAGAAAGAATAGCTTTGTGTCTGGGAGGAACAGAAATAATGTTTTCTTTCTTGCAATACAAATCAGAACAAAGAAATAATGACGAGGAGTCTGAGTTTTTTCCTCAGAAACAAAGAAACAACTTGAGGCATCTAATATAATCTAGGAAACCCAAATGACAAAACCAAAGCTACTTCTGAGTTACTTTTAAAAGTCATAAGGAACCTTTTCTCCCCCAAGATTAGAGGCTTTTAGTGTGCCTTAGCCAGTTGAAAAGAGCAAGATAATACATAAAGATAAACTGTGAGAAAGACAATATATAAAGATAAACTGTGAGCTTTAATTCAAGATGAAAATGGGAATGCACTGGAATTGTGAAAGACACTCCATCTGGAACACTTACTCTCCTGGATTAGGAGTGTAGGCAACCTCCGATCCCCACGCAACAACCTGGGGCCAAGGAGGTTTAACAGATTCATGCCTAGGCACACCTCTGGGTTCTTAGCAGCTTCTCACTAGATTCTCTCCTGGCATTGGTGCTTGTGCCCGTCATCTGGGGACCTGTATGTGGACTGCACCAGTTCAATCTCACCCATCTTTGTCCCCACCACCCTAGGGCTAAGCAGGGAGCTCAGACCACTCTGCACTCCATGGATCAGCCCATTGCCTGAGGTAACAGAGAGCTTCTCCCAGTAAACAAGGATCAGGTACTTACCCAGCCACTTTGGCTACAGCTCACTCTTATTTATAAGGACCGTCTACAGCCCAGCAGGTCCACTACACAGCCCAATATAAAACCTGCCATCAGAAGTGCATAGGGCTACAAAAGCAAAGCCAAAAGACCCTACTCAGCATTCTCTACAGTCACATTCACTAGAGAGCAGGGCAGGGGGCAGGGATGGAAAGGAAAAGAGAAACTCCCTTTCAATAATATTATAGGAAAAAGAAAGGAAAGGAAAAAATCCTGCCTATGAAAATAAATACAAAAGTTAGAAGTTACAACGTCTCTAGATGAGAAGGAACCAGCACAAGAATTCTGGTACTACAAAAAATCGGAATGTGCTGATACCACCAAAGGACTGAACTGGCTCTCCTAACCAAAATCAGAAATGACAGATAAAGAATTCAAAGAAACGACTGTGTGAACCCAGGAAATCTGAGACAGATCTCAGTTAATTTAGAAAGTTTGTTTTGCCAAGGTTGAGGACGTGACTGTGACACAGCCTCTGGAAGTCCTGATGACATGTGCCCAAGGTGGTCAGGACACAGCTTAGTTTTATACATTTTAGGGAGACATGAGACCTCAATCAATATGTAAGAAGTACATTAGTTCCATCCAGAAAGGCGGAGACAGCTCAAAGCAAGGCCCCCCACCACCCCACCCCCTGGGGGATTCCAGGTCACAGGTAGGTAAGAGACAGATGGTTGCATTCTTTTGAGTTTCTGATAAGTCTTTCCAAAGGAGGCAATCAGAATATGCATCTATCTCTGTGAGCAAAAGGGATGATTTTGAATAAAATGGGAGGCAGATTTTCCCTGAGTGGTTCACAGCTTGAAGGGGCCCAAGATATTTTCCTTTCACAACTGCAAGAAAGGTTCAATGAGCTCTGAGACAAAATAAATACAAAGAAACTTCTAAAGCACTCCAGGAAATGTAGGGAGAGAGCAGCACACTAAAAAGAATGAATCAGAGCTGCTGGAATTGATGAACCTACTTAAGGACTTTCAAAATACAATTGAAACCTATAGTAATAGACTGGACCAAGCAGAAGAAAGAACTGCAGAGCTTGAAGACTAGTCTTTCAAACTCTAGCCCAGTCAGACAAAAATAAAGAAAAAGGTGCCGTCTGTTACCCCTTTCTTTGACTAGGAAAGGGAACTCCCTGACCCCTTGCACTTCCCGAGTGAGGCAGTGCCTCGCCCTGCTTCGGCTTGTGCACGGTACGCTTCACCGACTGTCCTGCACCCACTGTTTGGCACTCCCTAGTGAGATGAAACCAGTACCTCAAGCAGAAATGCAGAAATCACCAGTCTTCTGTGTCACTCGGGCTGGGAGCTGGAGACCGGAGCTGTTCCTATTCGGCCATCTTAGACCTAAAACCATTAAAATCCTACAAGAAAACCTAGGCAATACCATTCAGGACATAGGCGTGGGCAAGGACTTCATGTCTAAAACACCAAAAGCAATGGCAACAAAAGCCAAAATTGACAAATGGGATCTAATTAAACTAAAGAGCTTCTGCACAGCAAAAGAAACTACCATCAGAGTGAACAGGCAACCTACAGAATGGGAGAAAATTTTTGCAACCTACTCATCTGACAAAGGGCTAATATCCAGAATCTACAATGAACTCAAACAAATTTACAAGAAAAAAACAAACAACCCCATCAAAAGGTGGGCAAAGGACATGAACAGACACTTCTCAAAAGAAGACATTTATGCAGCCAAAAAACACATGAAGAAATGCTCATCATCACTGGCCATCAGAGAAATGCAAATCAAAACCACAGTGAGATACCATCTCACACCAGTTAGAATGGCCATCATTAAAAAATCAGGAAACAACAGGTGCTGGAGAGGATGTGGAGAAATAGGAACACTTTTACACTGTTGGTGGGACTGTAAACTAGTTCAACCATTGTGGAAGTCAGTGTGGCGATTCCTCAGGGATCTAGAACTAGAAATACCATTTGACCCAGCCATCCCATTACTGGGTATATACCCAAAGGACTATAAATCATGCTGCTATAAAGACACATGCACACGTATGTTTATTGCGGCACTATTCACAATAGCAAAGAGTTGGAACCAACCCAAATGTCCAACAACAATAGACTGGATTAAGAAAATGTGGCACATATACACCATGGAATACTATGCAGCCATAAAAAATGATGAGTTCGTGTCCTTTGTAGGGACATAGATGAAACTGGAAAACATCATTCTCAGTAAACTATCGCAAGGACAAAAAACCAAACACCGCATGTTCTCACTCATAGGTGGGAATTGAACAATGAGAACTCATGGACACAGGAAGGGGAACATCACATTCCAGGGAGTGTTGTGGGGTGGGGGGAGGGGAGAGGGACAGCATTAGGAGATATACCTAATGCGAAATGACGAGTTAATGGGTGCAGGAAATCAACATGGCACATGGATACATATGTAACAAACCTGCACATTGTGCACATGTACCCTAAAACTTAAAGTATAATTAAAAAAAAAAAAGAAATTAAAAAAATAAAATAAAATAAAGAAAAAGGAATTTTGAAAAATGAACAGTCTTTGACAAATATGGGATTATGTAAAGCAAAGAAACCTGTAAGTTTAGGCATTCCTGAGAGAGAAAGAGAAAAAGTAAACAACCTGGAAAACATATTTGAGGGAATAATTCAAGAAAATTTCTCAAATCTTACTAGAGAGGTAGACATCCAGAGAACACCTGAGAGATACTGTATAAAACAAACATCACCGAGGCATGGAGTCGCCAGACTGTCCAAGGTCAATGCTCAATAAAAAAACTTAAAGCCAGTTAAAGAAACATGTCATATAACCTAAAAAGGCAACCTAATTAGTCTAACAGCAGACTTCTCAGCAGAAAAATTACAAGCCAGGAAAGAATGGGGGCCTATTTTAAGCATTCATTAAAAAAAGAAATTCCAGCCAAGAATTTCATATTTCACTAAACAAAGCTTCATAAGTACAGGAGAAATAACATCTTATCCAGACAAGCAAGCACTAAGAGAATTTTCTTAACCACTAGACCAGACTTACAAAAGATGCTGAAGAGAATTCTAAACATGGAAACAAAGCAAAGATACCCACTATGACAAAAAAACTCGTACATAGTCCATATATGCTACAAAGCAACCACACAATAGAAATTACAAAGCAGCCAGCTAACAACTTCATGATAGGATCAAAAGGTCACAT
Source organism: Nomascus leucogenys (assembly GCF_006542625.1). NCBI lineage: Eukaryota > Metazoa > Chordata > Mammalia > Primates > Hylobatidae > Nomascus > Nomascus leucogenys. The sequence continues at coordinate 72,509,512 of NC_044383.1, forward strand.
ATCAATATTAATCCTGAATCTAAATGAATCTTGAATCTTGAATATAAATGTTCTAAATGCCCCACTTAAATTGCAGAATGGCAAGGTGGCTAAAAAAAAGACCCATTGTCTGCTGTCTTTAAGAGACCCATTTCACACTTAACAATACCTATAGGCTCAAAGTAAAGGGAGAAAGATCAACCCCACAAATGGAAAACAAATAAGAGTAGGGGTCACTATTCTTATATCAGATTAAGCAGACTTTAAACCAATAAAAGTAAAAAAAGGATAAATTGAACCCAATAAAGGGTTCAATTCAACAAGAAGACTTAACTATTCTAAATATATCTGCACCTAACATGGGCACACCCAGATGCATAAAACAAGTACTTACAGACCTATAGAAAGACATAGACATATTTTCAAGTGGCCGAGGCATGCTAAAAGCCTCTAATCTGCCATAAACAAAATTGACATCTTTTTAAATGTAGTTATTTATTGCTAGAGTCTTCCCTCAGAACTGCTTTCACTGCATCTTATAAGTTTTGGTATGTTGTGTTTCTTAATATATTTTTTATTTTCCTTTTTGAATTGCTACTTTGATTCATGATTGTTTATGAGCATGTCATTTAATTTCCACATACTTGTGAATTTTCCTTCTGTTATTGAAAAGATACTTGATATGATTTCAGTGTTCTTAAGTATTTTGGGACTTATTTTCTGGCCTAATATATAATATATCCTGGAGAATGTCTCCTGTGTGCTTGAAAAGAATGTGTGTTCTGTTGCTGTTAGATGGAATGTTCTTTATGTCTGTTACGTCTGTTTAGTACATAGTTCAAGTCCAGTGTTCTCTTATTGATTTTCTGTTTAGATGATCTGCCCATTGTTGTGGGGCATTAAAGTCCTCAACTGTTACTGTATTGCTGTTCATTTCTCCCATCAGCCCTGTTAATATTTTAAAAATATACTAATTTCTCCAATGTTGGGTGCATATATATTTACATTTTTTATGTCCTATTGATGTGTTGACCTCTTTATCATGATATAATAACATTTTTTATCTCTTGTTACAGTTTTTGACTTAAAATCTATTTTGTTAGGTATAAGTATAGATACCCCTGCTATGCTTTTGCTTTCATTTTCATAGAATATCTTCTCCTCTCCCTTCACTTTAAGTGTTTGCATGTGTATTAGGCTGTTCTTGTATTACTATAAAGAAATACCTGTGACTGGTTAATTTTTAAATAAAAGAGATTTAATTGGTTCACTGTTCCTGCAGGCTATACAAGCATGATGACAGTACCTGCTCGGCTTCTGGTGAGCTTTTACTCATGGCAGAGAGCAAAGTGGAAGCAGTAAGTAACAAAGTGAAAGCAGGAGCAAAGAAGGGGGAAGTGCCATACTTTTAAACAACCAGATTGCTTGAGAACTCATTTACTGTTATGAGGACAGCACCAACTCATGAGAGATCCTCCCCTACGATCCAAACACCTTCCACCGGCATCATCTCCAACATTGGGGATTACATTTCAACATGAGATTTGGGCAGGGACAAATATCCAAGCTCTATCATTCTGCCTCTGGCATCCCCAAATCTCATGTCCCTCTCCCATTGCAAAATAAAATCATGCCTTCCTAATTGTTCCCCAGGTCTTAACTTTTTCCAGCATGAATTCAAAAGTCCAAAGTCCAAAGTATGCTCAGATATGGCAATTTCCTTCTGCCTATGAGCCTATAAAATAAAAAACAAATTATTTATTTTCAAAATACAATAGGAATACAGGCATTGTATAAACATTCCTGTTCCAAAAGGGAGAAAAGAAAGGGGCTACAGGCCCCATTCAAGCTCAAAACCCAGCAGGGCAGTCGTTACATCTTAAAAGCTCCAAAATAATCTCCATTGACTCCCTTTCCCATATCAAAGGCACTTCTGCAAGTCTCAGAGTCTAAAGGCTGAAAAACCTGGAGTCTGATGTCCAAGGGCAGGAGGAGAGGAAGCAAGCGTCTGACATGGAAAGAAAGAGAGAGCCAGAAGACTCAGCAAGCAAGACTACCCCCATGCCTTCTTCCACCTGGGTCTTCCTCTTCCAGTCCACTGACCCAAATGTGAATTTCCTTTGGTAACATCCTCTCAGACACACCCCAAAACAATACTTTACCAGCCATCTAGGAATCCTTTAATCCAGTCAAGATGATAACTATTGTAAACCATCACAGCATTTTTTAAGGTAATGTGAGTCTCTTGTAGACAAAATGCTATGTTTTTCGATTTGTGAATTTTAATCCATTTACATCTATAGCAATTATTGATAGGTAAGAATTCACTATTGCCATTTTATTAATTATTTTCTGATTGTTTTATACATCCTTAACTCCTTTCTTTCTCTCTTGTTGTCTTCTTCTGCGATTTGATGATTTTTCTGTAGTGGTTTGCTTTGATTCCCTTGTCTTCTATGTATCAACTACGGGTTTTTGTTTTGTGGTTATGATGAGGTATACATAAAGCATCTTATAATTTTACAAGCCTGTTTTAAGTTAACAACAACTTAACTTTAGCATATAAAAGCTGTGCACTTTTAGTATCCCTTCAACATTTTATGTTTTTGATGTCACAATTCACATCGTTGTATATTGTGTATCATTAACAAATTATTGTAGCTATAGTTATTTTTAATACTTTTGTCTTTTAACCTTTATAATAGAGCTATAGATAATTTATACACCACCATGACAGTATTTGAATATTCTGAGCACAAATTCACTTTAATAGTGAGTTTTATGCTTTCATATGTTTTTATGATACTTATTAGTGGTTTTTCTTCAGCTTGAAGTATTTTCTTTAACATTTATTGTAAGGCAGGTCTGGTGGTGATAAAGTCCCTTAGCTTTTGTTTGTCTCAGAAAGCCCTTATCTCTCCTTAGTTTCTGAAGGGCAGATTTGCTGAGTAAATTATTTGTGCTCACGGTTCTTTTTCTTTTACCACTTTGAATATGTCAACCCACTTTCTCCTGCCCTGCAAGATTTCTTCTGAGAAATCAGCTGATAGCTTTATTTGTGTTCCTTTGGATGTGGTATGCTTCTTTTCTCATGATACCTTCAAACACATCTCTCTTCCTTTGATATTTGAGTTTGATGATAATGTGCCTTGATTAAATATTATTTGGTTGAATGTTATTAGAGATCTCTGAGCTTCATGTATCTGGGTATCCATATTTTTCCCAAGATTTGGGAAGTTTTCAAGCATTACTTTTTCAAATAAACTTTCTATCCTTTTTTCTTCTTTTGGAACCCCTATAATGTAAATGTTAGGTCTCTTGATGGTGTCCCATAAATCCTATAGGCTTAAAACATTCCCTTTCATTATTTTTTTCCTTTTTTCCCTTTCAACTAGATAATTCAAAATGATCTCTCTTCAAGGTTGTCTATTCTCTCTTGTGTATGATTATTACACTGTTGAAGCTCTCTATTGTATTTTATATTTGTCATTGTATTTTTCATCTTCAAAACTTTTATTAAAAATTGTCTATCATTTTGTTGAACTTATTTTATTCTTCTATGAATTCATAAAATTATTTATGTTCTCTTATAGCTAGTTGAGTTTCTTTAGAACAATGATCTTGAATTCTTTGTCAGGAAATATGCACATCTCCAATTCTTAGGGATTTGTTACTGGAAATTTATTGCATTTCTTTAGTGATATCATGTTTCCTGATTTATTGTGATCCTTGTAGTCTTTTCTACACATTTGAAGATGCATTCATATCTTCCAGACTTAATGGACTGGCTTTGGTAGTAAAAGACATTCACCTATTGGGGGGCATGCTGAAGTGTGCTGTGACATTGAATCTAGAGATGTGGGACACCAAGGTTGGGAGGAATGCAGTTTCTCCAGGTCTTGGAAGAGTAGGGTGACTTGTCTTCTTACACAGCTGAGGTCTGTGACATTGACAACTACATGGTCCTTGGAGGCAAGAACTGCAGAATGTCTGCAGTAGCTGTGAGGGCTGTTGTCATCCTCTATGTTGCCTGTGAGTCCACCATCAAGGGACTGAGGTATTCAGCAGTAGGGGCTGTCATTGTATACATGCTTGGCTGAAGTGGCTGGCTGAAACACATTTGTGATAATAGAGGCTAGTTGAGGGCACATGTACAGCGATGAGGGCCAGAGTCAGGGGAGAGGCCCGGGGCAGACTATAGGCAGACATACGATGGTGGGGCCAGTGGTATGCATGTGCATGGCTATAGGAACCAGGACAGCATGCACGTGTGTTGTCGCAAAGGGAGCTATGAGTACATGCCCAAAAGTAGGTAACAGCAACAGGGATTGTGTTTGTGTGCAGCTGTGGGCCCAAGTTAGCAGTGGGCATATGTGTGGTTGCAGGGGCTGGCTGTGAGTGCAAACGTGCTGGTGGGTGTAGGTTCTGGGAAGTGGGGCTGATTGCATGCCAATATGCAGCTATGGGGGCTGGGGCTGCTGGTGAGCATGTATATAGCTGCACAGGCCAGCTGCAGGCATGTGTGTGGTAGTAGTGGCTGGCAATAGGAGTCAGAACCAGCTGATTGTGTGTTTGTATCTGCAGGGGCCAGGAATGATGCTGATTATGTGCATAGGTACACAGGCCAGCTATGGTCCCCTACTTGGTTGTGATAGCTTATGATGGGGGTGAGATTTATCAATGAAAAGACATACAGTGACTCAATGGATAAAAACAGACCCAATTATATGCTGCTGAGAAGACTCACTTCACTTTTAAGGATGTAAAAAAGTGAACATAGACTAAAAGTGAAGAGATAGAAGATATTTCAAGCAAATTAAAACCAAAACAGAGCAGAGTTTGCTATACTCATATCAGATAAAATAGACTTTGATACCAAAAGTACACAGCTGTGAGAACCAGGCTTTTGGTATGTATATGTTTGACTGCAGGAGCCAGCTACAGAAGCGAGAATGGTGGTAGGGACTGGTGGTGGGAATTGGGACCCACTGCTTGGCACACACAGCTGCAGAAGCCAGGGATAGTGGCAGGCACAACCTGGTGGTGAAAGTTGTGGGAGTCTGCTGTTGTGATGGCTGTTGGTTTCCTCGCCAGCAAAAGCTGCTAGGGTCCTCTGAAGAGTAGGCCACTGGGGTGTGTCATGGCAAACTCTGGCAGGGTTGGGGGGTGATTCTTCAGCAGTGAAAGCTGTGGGGCTGCACAATGGCTTCAAGGGCTGTTGAAGTCCTCAGTGGAGGGTGCTTCAGAATTCCTGTGCAGAGTAGGCCAAGGGGTACCATGGTAGCTCCCATTGTATGGCTGATATTGTTAGTGCCCACTCTTTGTTCTAAGCTGTCTCCAGACATCTTAGTTATGCCAGTCTCCCCAGTGATCTAGATGGGGTGAAGCTGAAGAACGTAATTCAGGCAGTGCCCTAGGAAGACTGTTGTTTAACTTATTCTTATTTTCCTTGAGGGGAACTCATGAGCTAGAGTATTCCCTCTCTGTGATGAGAAGTGATGGCCAGGGGATAGGATGATGCAGGTAAAGTAAAAACTGCCCCATTTTATGTGGTTATTTTTGGATTTCTTCCACTGCATTTCTGTAGCTTCTTAAGTGGACTCCTGAGCTCTTCCAGAGCTATTTTTATTCATGGATAACTGTCCAGTTGTTCTCTATGTGAGGACAAAGGATGGATTCACTCCATCTTCCTGACATCACTGTATCATAAGCCAAATTCTAAAAAAGAAATATGAAAAGAAATTAGTTGCAATGTTGTGTTAACACTGGCTTTCTAGTGGAAAGCAACAAATTTGGCCAATCTAACAGTCATTGGCTGCAGTTTTGCTCTATGTCTGGTGGTGTGCTGGACTTTTTGAGGAGAGAGTCCTTGCCTCAGAGTTGCCCACAGCTTCACAAATTTTGCTTGACTTGGGAAGGGATCTGTCAATATTAGTGACTGAGGAAAAAAAACTGTACTCACTGTGAGCCAAATTTGCATTAAAAAAGTTTTGCTAAATTGCAATATATGGAGATCCCTTTAACGATTCATTTTTTTTTCTTTTTTTTTGAGATGGAGTCTCGCTCTGTCCCCCAGGCTGGAGTGCAGTGGTGCAATCCCGGCTCACTGCGAGCTCCACCTCTGGGTTCACACCATTCTCCTGCCTCAGCCTCCCGAGTAGCTAGGACTACAGGTGCCTGCCAACATGCTCGGCTAATTTTTTGTATTTTTAGTAGAGATGGGGTTTCACCATGTTAGCCAGGATGGTCTCGATCTGCTGACCTCGTGATCCGCCCATCTCGGCCTCCCAAAGTGCTGGGATTACAGGCGTGAGCCACCGCCCCTGCCAAAAATTCATTTTTAATTAATTAATTAATTAATTTTTTTGAGACAGAGTCTTACTCTAGTTGCCCAGGCTGGAGTGCAGTGGTGTGATCTCAGCTCACTGCAGCCTTGATCTCTTGAGCTCAGGTGATCCTCCCACCTCAGCCTCCGACTAGCTGGGATTACAGGCATGCACCACTGTGCCTGGCTAATTTTTTGTACTTTTTAGTAGAGATCGGGTTTCGTTATGTTGTCCAGGTGGATCTTGAAGTCCTGGATTCAAGGAATCTGCTCACCTTGGCCTCCCAGAATGTTAGGATTACAGGTGTGAGCCAGCATACCCGACCTTCATTTTTAATTTAAAAGGAGGAGTTCAGGTGTCTATGGACAAATATAAGAGGACTTTTAATTGTAATGACTTAGAAATGGAAATAGTCAAAAGATTAAGATTAAAGCAGCTATTATTAGGTACTAATGTGTTAGTATTTAACAATCATTAATTTGGCTGACTCCTTCTAGCAAACATTATCTTCATTATTTGTGTATATGTGTGTGAAAAATAATGAGTTTTAATTAATTCACATTTGGTTGATTTAATAAATGCACCCAACTATCCATTTACAAATAGCTTGCTACAATACAATTTCACTTAGAACTCAACTTCTAATAAAAATTCAGTTAAATCAGCAAATATTTCTTAGACATCTATTTTGTGTACGTGTGAGGTACTGAGTAATTTTCTTTGGGGGATGTTAGAATGAATGGAGCCTCAGTTTTCACAGATGAGGGCAGGAGATTTTCCTATCTTCTTAACCACTGTATTTCCAGTGTTTAGAATAGTTCCTAAGACATAACTGTCATTCAAATAAAGCTCTCTGTGGTATTAGCCATAATATGAGCTTCGTGTGTGAAGTACTTTAAACATAAAATGCGATTTGGTCATAGAAGTGTGAGGAAGCAAAACAGATATCCTACTCTGTTGCAATTTTGTTTAAGAACATTGAAACTCTGAGATAAACCACACACACGTGCATGCACACACATGTGTGCCTGTGAATGCAGTATTTTCTTCTAGTCTCTCATGTAGATGAAGCCTTAATTTCATTTCCTGTAAGTTGATGATTCCTTAAGTAAAATGCTGATATTGACAGATACATAAGATCCTTGCAAACAGGGTAATTATGTGTAGTAGCTGTTATTTTCCACCAAAGAGAATTATAAACAGACTGAAAATTTGAAGATTTTTTTTTTTTTTTTTTTGACAGAGTCTCCCTCTGTTGCCCAGGCTGCAGTGCAGTGGTGCGATCTTGGCTCACTGCAACCTCCGCCTCCTGGGTTCAAGTGATTCTCCTACCTCAGCCTCCCAGAGTAGCTGGAACTACAGGTGTGCGCCACCACAACCAGCTAATTTTTTGTGTGTATTTTTAGTAGAGGTTTCTCCATGTTGGCCAATATTTGATTTTTTGATTGCTGATAAAATTATCTTTGCTATTTGTCTTGGTTTCAACAACAACAACAACAAAAACAAAACTCTCACTCACCTTGTAAGCATGCAGTGTAACAGAGAAGCAGCCCCTGGATCAAGGAATATCACAACAACTGTAACTTTAAGCCTTTTGTGACTCCTTGACTTTCATGTTCTGATGCTGTTACTACTGACTATTGAGTTTTTAATAAGAGGGTGACAAGTGTGTTCAGTTTCAAAGTTCATGAGTCAAAGATGGCCATTGACATATCTGTCTTGGTTAAAATGTCTCTTTTTAGGTTTTTAAATTTTTAATTTTTATGGGTATATAGAAGGTGTATATATTTATGGGCTACATAGGATGTTTTGATACAAGCATGCAATGTGAAATAATTACACGATGGCGAGTGGAGTATCCATCCCCTCAAGCATTTATTCTTTGGGTTTCAAACAATTCCATTAGTATTTTATTTATTTATTTTATATACATATATATATATATATTTTTTACTGAAATATTCAGTCTCCATCTCCACAGAGACTGTCAAAAACTGCCAATACTGACTATGTTACAAGTCGTCATGGTGGAGTATTGGGAAAAGTTTTCAATTAGCAATAATCATATCTCAGATAAACCTCATTGGCTACAATACTGCCATGGTGCAAAGCTCTTTTAGTTATTTTTAAATGTACAATTAAGTTAGTATTGAATGTAGTCACCCTGTTGTCCTATAAATACTAGGTCTTATTCACGCTATTGTTTTGTACTCATTCATGGTTAAAACATCTCTATCATTTATAAAATTGAAACTAAAATAATCTGTTTCTATAAATCATGACTGCTGGCTGAAAAATCAATTAAATAATAAAAATGCTATTTTTTTAAAACAGAATCCTGCATTCTAATGGATCTAGTCTGGATGCCAGAAGCTGTGTATAGGATGAGAGCCTGGTGGACCTGATTGGCCTCCTGTTGTTCAGTTCAGTTCAGAGACTGAAAATCAGGATTTGTGCTGGAGAGTCTTTGAACTGTGTGTGAAAGTATCTGAAGGTCCATGACAATTTAAAAGGTAAACAGTAATGGACTTTCATAGTATTTGCTCTTGACCTTGGCTGAAATTGTAAAACTGAGGCTGCCACATCTCTGTAAGTACTTTTCTCTTTTTGTATACAAATAAATTGGTTTTTAATGTGTTTATTCATAACTGTAGCCCTTTTGCATCTGTGTCTAGTGACTCTTATGGGAAAACTTTTGGGGGTTAATTGATTATAGGAATTTGTCATTTGTGCACAAATGTCTGAAGGGTTTAATGTCTAATTTAACAGAAGGCACGTGAAAAAGGTGCAGGAATCGAAGGCATGAGATACACCTGAAAGTGGTGGAGCAATGAATCCGAGCAGGATGATGGATTGAAAGTGCTTCAAAGAGGCAGCTAGGATCCTGGATTCATGTCCTACCACTGCAGCCAGGGAAAGATCCTCCCACATCTATCAGAAGACTGGAGGATTATGTCTGGAGAGATTGAATTCTAGGGATGCTCAGGCCCAAATGAAGGTGGGATGACAAGCCTTGATAAAATCTTTCAGTAGAAATAGTAGAGAATTTTAAGAGAATTTTACTGAAATTTTTGAGACATTTTCGTATATCTGGGAAAAAAGGAAACTAACTTGTTAGTGCTTTTCTGATTTGAATAATATGTGTTGGAAGAAACCGGAGGTGAAATGTGAATGATCCTTTTCTGGCTCGTCTGGAGGTTTCTCCTCAACAGAGAAATCTAAACGGTTATGAATTTATAATATTATGTCTTTGCTCTCTAAAAAATGGAAGCTTTCACAAAAAGACATCAAAATTTTAGAAAACAGCATATTTTTCTCTGGTCTTTCTTATTGCAATGATTGTTATTTAAAAGTTAGACCCTCATTGTTCAGTCATCTCATTTTATTATTTTTTTTTCTTGTTTTCTTGTTCTAGTCTCTGGCAGATTTTCTCAACTTTATTTTTCAACCCTTCTTTTGAATTCTTCTCTTCCTATATTGTATTTTCAATTTCCAAGAGGCTTTTGTTTTGTTCTCTGATGGTTCTTTGTTTTTTATAGCCTCCTATTTTTATTTCATGAATACAATATACTCTTTTCTTTTACAAGGAGATTAGTTATTATATTTTTAAACTTTCTTGGCTATTTTCTCTGTTTCTTGGATTTTCTTTCTTTTTAACATTTTTGTCTCCTCTGTTTTCATTTTGAATCCTGTCTTTCAAGAGAGGGCGATTCTTTAAGATAGAAGTAATAACAAAACAGACTAGAAACTATATTTGGATGGAGAATGGATATAAACTGGTAGGCTTTACCCAAGAAGGTTCTGGCTGGGCCTTCTTGTTGGAGAGCCATCAACTTGCAGTGTCTTTAGGTATTTTTGGAGGGTTGGTAACTTTCTCCAGAGAGGACTCCACTAATCTTTTGTCAAAAGAATCTAAGCCTGCTTGCAGGTTCTGCCAGCTGACTGGGGACTAGGGCTTTAGAATTTCTTTTAGTTAATACCCTTGTTTTTATCAGGGAATTTCATATTCACCTTAATCTGTGCCTGCATCCAGCATCCCCTGAATTCAGTTTTCCAGATAGTAATCCTTGAGACTCCTGGTATGATATGGGGGTCTATCAGCTGTCTGTGATGGATGGAAAAGGAGCCCTGGAATTCTATCTGCCTCTTTTTACACACTTTCAATCCTATTTTTAGATCCTACTCTGCTGCTTTCAGAAGTATCTGGTACCTTCATCCCTGAGGTGTTATACCAGGGTTTGGCAAACTGTAATCTGCCAACCAAATCACAATTTGCTTTGTCCCTTCAATCTTTGCCTGTTTTTATAAATAAAGTTTTCTTGGAACACAGCCATGCCCATAGACATGTATTATCTATGACTGCAGAGACGGACAGTTGTGACAGAGACCCTATGGCATGGAAAGCTTGAAATATTTACTATCTGGACCTTTACATAAAAAATGTACTGACCACTGTACTACACTACAGTATGAATCAACCTGCTTCTGGATTTCCCCTATTTCTACCTTGGGTTTGAATGCTTTCTGATTTACTAAATTGTTTACCATTTTTTGATCTATTTTCCAGGTTTCAAAATTCATTATCATTTTATTTTCTTTCAATCTTTTTGTCTTTGTGGGTTTATTCCTTTTGCTTCCTTTAATGTAATTTTAGTATAGAGTTTTAGGAGAGTGTAGAGGCAAACCCTTGTGTCTGCTCCGCCACGTTCAATCAGAAATCTGAGGTAGGAATCATCAATGCCATTAGAAAAGAAAACTAAGTTTGCAGGAAGTTAATCGCTCAAGGTCACAGAGCAGAACTGGGATACAAGCCCAGGTCTTTTGGAGAGCCCCTGTAAGGTAAACTCCACAAGGGCAGTGACTTTGTTTTGTTCACTGCTGTAGTCTTAGAAATTTGACAGATATTTAGGATGTACTGGATAAATATTTATTTTAGTTGTTGCTATTAAAATCATGTTTGTAACCATTTTGATTCGTTATCTCCAATAAGTGTTGATTTTTCTCAGGAATATTTGTTTCAGTCTCTGGATTTTTCCCATTATGAATTATGGCCTGGGTTTGTCACTAGCTTGTTATGTAAAATCAGAGCAGAGGCTGTTTGACTTTTAGTAACCTCAAATTTTTTCCTTATTTCATTCAGTGCAGTAGTGAGAACCATACAAGATATGGTGTCTGAAAGCTCATTGACATGTGTAAGTGTAAAATGCAAGGTTTTATTGTCAGAGTTTATAATATTAAATATCACCAATTGTACAATGGAAATTCAATGTTAAATAATAAATATACCGTAATAGGTGTCCTTTTCCTTAAAATACTTTCTTGGCTTGGTTCCAGGATATCAGACTCTTGGTCTACTCCTACGTCATTGACTAAATGTTCTCAATCTCCCCAGCTGGGTTTGCCTCTTTGTTACAATCTCTAAATGTTGGAGGGTCGAGGGACAAATCCTCAAGCCTCTTCTTTTCTCTTTTTATATCCTCCCCTAGGTGGTCTCATTCAGTTCCAAGATTTTAAATATTGTCTATGTATATTAATTACAACCTTTTATCTCCTTGATCTTCCTCTAATCTCTAGAAATCTCTTTTACAATATATCCACTTGGATATTTAATAGACACTTCAAACCTAACACACCACTGTATTCTAGAATCTCTGAGCCCTGGGACTATTGAAGTTTTGGGCTGGATAATTCTTGTTTTGGGGGACTGTCCTGTGCACTGTAGGATGCTTAGAAGCATCCCTGGCCTCTATCCACTATATGCCAGTAGCACCTCCTGGTTGTGATAACAAAAATTGTTTCCAGACCTTGTTAAATCTCCCCTCATGGGCAAAATCACTCCTGATGAAATACCAGTACTTTATTCTAGCTTCCAACAAATTCTGAACCTCCTTATTTTTCTCTACCTGAGTAAAAGGGACCACTATCCATCTCCAAACCTAGATCTCATCTTGATTTTTTTGCTTTACCTTACTCCCTACATCTAATGTAGCAGTGTCAATAAACTTCATCATAAAAATCTATCCTAAATCTGTCAACTCTCAGCTCACTACTACTGCCACCTGCATTAGTCAGGCTTTGCTGTGGTAATGATGGTAAAAAATAGCTCCGAAATATTCATGGCTAAGAACTGAAAATTTTTTTTTGACCTACCAGTCTATGGGTTGTCTATGACTCTGCAAGACTATGAGTGATGTTCAGGTATGCCTCATCTGTTTCTCATTCTTGGACACAGGTCAAAAGAGTTGAGTCTAGTCAGAGCATGTTTCTCTCTATTCTCACAGAATAGGAGCACATGTGGGCAAGTAGAAATGGGCAAGTCTTTCTAACAGCTTTGCTCAAAATTGGCACTTTCACTTCTGCTCATATTCTATTGGTCAAACTAAATCACATGGCCAAGCCACAAGTCAGTAGATCAGAGAAGTACACTTCACCAGCAGAAAAGCCACAACAAAGGCCAAGTGGAAGAAAAAAGTTGGGAACAAATAATACTCTGTACAACTTCACCCTGGTTCTAGCCTTTATCATCTTTGGCCTGAATGATACCAATAGCCTCCCTAATGGTCTCCCCAGTTCTTCTCATGCTCCCAGTACAGGAGCCCAGAGTGATTTTTCAGAAACATAAATCAGATTCCATCACTCTTAGACTTAAAACTCTTCAATGGCTTCTCATCACACTAACAGTAAAAATTAATCACCTTTGTTGTTAAATGCTAAAACAAAGTGCTAAAAGTGTATATGGTATGCTACCTTTTATGTGAGAAATAAGAGGAAAGAAGAAAATATGCACAAATCTACCTATCTTTAGAAAAAGAAACACCAGAAGTATCATCCACAAAACGATGAAGTTGGTTACCTATATGGAATGGTTAGGGAAGGGGAACAGGGTGGAAAGGATAGGTGATACAGTGACACATCTCTGAGTATACTTTTTGTTTAATTTTGATTTTTTGAACAACACTATAACCTGTTTTGGGTGGCATTGTAGTTTGGGGGAAGGTAGGGAGGGAAAAGCAAACACATTCTCAGCTCTTCTTATTAGGTTTGATTTTTATGTTGATATGAGTGAAACAATTCTAAAATTACTTTTGATATCTATAGGTTTGAGCACACAATGAAATGAGTTGATATTGACTGTTGGGAACCAGAGTTCTCAGTGGATGAAGAGACACAGAAAAATAAAATGGAGGAAGGCAAAGAAGATCTCTGAAGAGATGGATTGGAATTGGAAGCATTAGTATGAACCATGATTCTAAAATAGTTATATATTGATGTCTATGCTTGTATATATCCAGAAGTTTATGTATGTATGTTTAAATGTGTGTGCAATATATATGTATACATATATGTACACATGTATATATTTCCTAGCTTTGTCTACTGAAAGGGTCCACAAGCAAAGATCTTGTAGCAGATCTTGGTCTCTAAGATTGTTCCCTGATTAAAAAAAAAAAACAAAACAGGATCCATTGGAGAAATTGCTGATTCCAGTGCTGTAGCAGAAAAGGAAATACATGATTCTAAAATCTGTAATCTCATTCTGTTACATTACTGTGGGGTTCAATATGGTAGCCACTAGTCTCTTGTGCTATTTATTTATTTATTTTTATTATTATACTTTAAGTTCTAGGGTACATATGGACAACGTGCAGGTTTGTTGCATATGTATACATCTGCCATGTTGGTGTGCTGCACCCATTAACTCGCCATTTACATTAGGTATATCTCCTAATGCTATCCCTCCTCCCTCCCCAACCCCATGACAGGCCCTGGTATGTGATGATCCCCATCCTGTGTCCAAGTGTTTTCATTGTTCAATTCCCACCTGTGAGTGAGAATATGCAGTGTTTGGTTTTCTGTCCTTGCGATGGTTTGCTCGGAATGATGGTTTCCAGCTTCATCTATGTCCCTACAAAGGATATGAACTCATCCTTTTTTATGGCTGCATAGTATTCCATGGTGTATATGTGCCACATTTTCTTAATCCAGTCTATCACTGATGGGCATTTGGGTCAGTTCCAAGTCTTTGTTACAGTGAATAGTGCCACAATAAACATATGTGTGCATGTGTCTTTATAGCAGCATGATTTATAATCCTTTGGGTATATACCCAGTAATGGAACGGGTGGGTCAAATGGTATTTCTAGTTCTAGATGCTTGAGGAATTGCCACACTGTCTTCCACAATGGTTGAACTAGTTTACAGTCTCATCAATAGTGAAAAAGTGTTCCTATTTCTCCACATCCTCTCCAGCACCTGTTGTTTCCTGACTTTTTAATGATTGCCATTCTAACTGAGGTGGTATCTCATTGTGGATTTGATTTGCATTTCTCTGATGGCCAGTGATAATGAGCATTTTTTCACGTATCTGTTGGCTGCATAAATGTCTTCTTTTGAGAAGTGTCTGTTCGTATCCTTCACCCACTTTTTGATGGGGTTGTTTTTTTCTTGTAAATTTGTTTAAGTACTTTGTAGATTCTGGATATTAGCCCTTTGTCAGATGGGTAGATTGCAAAAATTTTCTCCCATTCCGTAGGTTGCCTGTTCACTCTGATGGTAGTTTCTCTTGCTGTGCAGAAGCTCTTTAGTTTAATTAGATCCCATTTGTCAATTTTGGCTTTTGTTGCCATTGCTTTTGGTGTTTCAGTCAAGAAGTCCTTGCCCATGCCTCTGTCCTGAATGGTATTGCCTAGTTTTCTTCTAGGGCTTTTGTGGTTAGGTCTAACATTTAAGCCTTTAATCCATCTTAAATTAATTTTTGTTTCAGGTGTAAGGAAGGGATCCAGTTTCAGCTTTCTACATATGGCTAGCCAGTTTTCCCAGCACCATTTATTAAATAGAGAATCCTTTCCCCATTTCTTGTTTTTGCAGGTTTGTCAAAGATCAGATGGTTGTGGATATGTGGCATTGTTTCTGAGGCCTCTGTTCTGTTCCATTGGTGTATCTCTCTGTTTTGGTACCAGTACCATGCTGTTTTGGTTACTGTAGCCTTGTAGTGTAGTTTGAAGTCAGGTAGCATGATGCCTCCAGCTTTGTTCTTTTGGCTTAGGATTGACTTGGCAATGTGGGCTCTTTTTTGGTTCCATATGAAATTTAAAGTAGTTTTTTTTTCCAATTCTGTGAAGAAAGTCATTGGTAGCTTGATGGGGATGGGATTGAATCCACAAATTACCTTAGGCAGTATGGCCATTTTCATGTTATTGATTCTTCCTATCCATGAGTCTGGAATGTTCTTCCATTTGTTTGTGTCATCTTTTATTTTGTTGAGCAGTGGTTTGTAGTTTTCCTTGAAGAGGTCCTTGACATCCCTTGTAAGTTGGATTCCTAGGTATTTTATTCTGTTTGAAGCAGTTGTGAATGGGAGTTCACTCATGATTGGCTCTCTGTTTGTCTGTTACCGGTGTATAGGAATGTTTGTGATTTTTGCACATTGATTTTGTATCCTGAGACTTTGCTGAAGTTGCTTATCAGCTTAAGGAGATTTTGGGCTGAGACGATGGGGTTTTCTAAATATACAATCATGTCATCTGCAAACAGGGACAATTTGACTTCCTCTTTTCCTCAGCAGAAACTCTACAAGCCAGAAGAGAGTGAGGGCCAATATTCAACATTCTGAAATAAAAGAATTTTCAAACCAGAATTTCATATCCAGCCAAACTAAGCTTCATAAGAGAAGGAGAAATAAAATACTTTACAGACAAGCAAATACTGAGAGATTTTGTCACCACCAGGCCTTCCTTACAAGAGCTCCTGAAGCAAGCACTAAACGTGGAAAGGAAAAACCAGTACCAGCCACTGCAAAAACATGCCAAATTGTAAAGATCATCGAAGCTAGGAAGAAACTGCATGAACTAACGAGCAAAATAACCAGCTAACATCATAATGACAGGATCAAATTCACACATAACAATATTAACCTTAAATGTAAATGGGCTAAGTGCTCCAATTAAAAGATACAGAATGGCAAATTGGATGAGGAGTCAAGAACCATCAGTGTGCTGTATTCAGGAGACCCATCTCACGTGCAGAGACACCCATAGGCTCAAAATAAAGGGTTGGAGGAAGATCTACCAAGCAAATGGAAAACAAAAAAAGCCAGGGGTTGCAATCTTAGTCTCTGATAAAACAGATTTTAAACTAACAAAGACCGAAAGAGACAAGGCCATTACATAATGGTAAAGGGATCAATTCAACAAGTAGAGCTAACTATCCTAAATATATATGCAGCCAATACAGGAGCACCCAGATTCATAAAGCAAGTCCTTAGAGACATACAAAGAGACTTAGACTCCCACACAATAATAATGGGAGACTTTAACACCCCACTGTCAACATTAGACAGATCAACAAGACAGAAAGTTAACAAGGATACCCAGGAATTGAACTCAGCTCTGCACCAAGCAGACCTAATAGACATCTACAAAACTCTCCACCCCAAATCAACAGAATATACATTCTTCTCAGGACCACATCACACTTATTCCAAAATTGACCACATAGTTGGAAGTAAAGCACTCCTCAGTAAATGTAAAAGAGCAGAAATTATAACAAACTGTCTCTCAGACCAGAGTGCAATCAAACTAGAACTCAGGATTAACAAACTCACTCAAAACAGTTCAACTACATGGAAACTGAACAATCTGCTCCTGAATGACTACTGGGTACATAACGAAATGAAGGCAGAAGTAAAGATGTTCTTTGAAACCAGTGAAAACAAAGACACAACATACCAGAATCTCTGGGACACATTTAAAGCAGTGTGTAGAGGGAAATTTATAGCACTAAATGCCCACAAGAGAAAGCAGGAAAGATCTAAAATTGACACCCTAACATCACAATTGAAAGAACTAGAGAAGCAAGAGGAAACACATTCAAAAGCTAGCAGAAGGCTAGAAATAACTAAGATCAGAGCAGAACTGAAGGAGATCGAGACACAAAAACTCTTCAAAAAATCAATGAATCCAGGAGCTGTTTTTTTTGAAAAGATCAACAAAATTGATAGACCGCTAGCAAGACTAATAAAGGAGAGAAGAGAGAAGAATCAAATAGACATAATAAAAAATGACAAAGGGGATATCACCACCGATCCCACAGAAATACAAACTACCATCAGAGAATACTATAAACACCTCTATGCAAATAAACTAGAAAATCTAGAAGAAACGGATAAATTCCTGGACACATACACCCTCCCAAGACTTTGAATCTCTCCCAAGAAGTTGAATCCCTGAATAGACCCATAACAGGCTCTGAAATTGAGGCAATAATTAATAGCCTACCAACCTAAAAAAGTCCAGGGCCAGACGGATTCACAGTTGAATTCTACCAGAGGTACAAGGAGGAGCTGGTACCATTCCTTCTGAAACTTTTCCAATCAATAGAAAAAGGGGGAATCCTCTCTAACTCATTTTATGAGGCCAGCATCATCCTGATACCAAAGCCTGGCAGAGACACAACAAAAAAAGAGAATTTTAGACCAATATCCCTGATGAACATCGATGCAAAAATCTTCAGTAAAATACTGGCAAACCAAGTCCAGCAGCACATCAAAAACTTAGCCACCATGATCAAGTTGGCTTCATCCCTGGGATGCAAGTCTGGTTCAACATATGCAAATCAATAAATGTAATCCAGCATATAAACAGAACCAAAGACAAAAACCACCTGATTATCTCAATAGATGCAGAAAAGGCCTTTGACAAAATTCAACAGCCCTTCATGCTAAAAACTCTCAATAAATTAGGTATTGATGGGACGTATCTCAAAATAATGAGACCTCTTTTTGACAAACCCACAGCCAATATCATACTGAATGGGCAAAAACTGGAAGCATTCCTCTTGTGGGTATTTAAAATTACATTAATTAAAATTAAATAAAATCAATAAGTCCGTTCCTCAGTTGCACTGGCCACATTTCAAATGCTCAGTAGCTACACTTGGCTAGTGGCTAAACTACTGAATAGCCCAGATTCGGAACATTTCCATCATTGTGGAAAGTTCACTGGACAGCATTATGCTAGCAAGTACAAAGGAATGCTCCAAGAAATAATAATCACAATAACATACAAACCAGATCAAAGGGTGTCCCACTGGTCAAGACTAGGAAAATGTGGGCATTGAAATAATAGAAAATATTAAAATGATTAGAAACATTAGTAACTTGTATGCCATTGGAAGAATACAAATCCATTCACACTGATAAGTAACATAACTAAATTAGAGAGAAGAGAGGACTCTTTCTTATAGTAGAATGCCGAAGACCAGTGATAAATGGGAAGGAATCCTGGAGTTTGAGATAGGCATTTTGCAACTGTCATAGTAAAGATGGGGTCAGGCATGAACCATTAATGGAGTATAAATCTAGAGGGAGATTTGGACAAAGACTAGGATGTTTGCATGATTTTCTCCAGATTGCTTATTAGTTGGAAGAACAAAAATGATAATTTTATAGTGGAGAAATCAGATAACACCTTGGCTGGGTGATCAAAATTAACATTATCAGTGAGAGGCAGATGGACATTGAGTTTCTCTATATACACTACCCTGAGGAGGATACCTCACTAAGGTACTAGTCTGGCTGGGATCCATTACCTGAACCTAATCACAAGGGAATCATTGGACAAAGCAAAATGAGTAATGTTTTGTCTGAGACATGACAACAAAATGAAGTATCTGATTACTAGATGAGATTCTGAGTAGAGGGAAAAAGGACAGTTTTAGGCTAATTGATAAAACTGGATCACAGATGGGAGATAAGATAAAAGTACTGTATTAGTGTTAATTTTACTCAAGTTGATTATTATCAGATGGTTATGTAAGACACATTCCTATTGTTAGAAAATACACATTGATGTGTTTAGGGGCAAAGGGCCAGGATGCATGCAACTGACTCTGAAATGGTTAAAAAATGTATTTACATACACCCAGACACATGTAAAGAGAAAACAAATGATAAAGCAAATGGGTTAAATGTTAACACTAGACACATCTGGATAAAGAGAATGTGGATCTTTGTGGTGTTATTCTTTCAAGTATGAAATTACTTCCCCAAAAGAAGATTAAGAAGGTAATCTTAAAGTTCCTGTTTACTCTCATTTCTACTGTTTCTTTGACTTTATATCTGGCTGGTTCAGTTTTTCCACCTCCCTGGGACCTGGAATGCATACATCTTCGTCTAGACTTAGAGTCTTTACATATGTTTTTCCCTCTACCTGGAACGTTCTCCCTTGGGTAGTTGCAGGAGTAGTGCCTTCTCATTGCTGAGATTCAAGTCTCCATCCAGATGCCATCTCCTTAGAGGGGCTTTCTCGGAGACCCTGTGTACTTCTTCTTTGCACTTATCACTAACTGAAATTGTTCACTTATTTTATTGTGTGTTTCTTCAAGTGAATGCACATTCCATGAGACCAGCAATTTTGTCTTTACTGCTGGATCTTTGGTATCTAAAACAGAACATTTATTGAGTAACCACCCAACAAATATTTGTTGAATGAATAAGCAAATGACTCTTTAATGTCCTTTATGACCTGCATTTTGTCATTCATGATTCTATAACTCACTTATGACCCCTCTGGAACCTATCCCTGGGTCTGTTACAGTGGGTAGCATTAGGTATGAGTAGGTCAGGAGAGGGCTCCCTCTCCAACCCCCCAGCACAGACACTAGGAGTGTAGGGTGACCATTAGGTGATGGTCAGGTACTTGTTAACTGTTTCTCTAAAGTAATAATTGGTCACAGCTGGTGCCAGGGAATGGCAGTCTCCTAACAGAAAACACCTGAAGCCAGGTCAGGCACAGCAGCTCATGCCTGTAATCTCAGCACTTTGGGAGGCCAAGGCAGGTGGATCACTTGAGGCCAGGAGTTTGAGACAAGCCTGGCCAACATAGTGAAATCCCATCTCTATTAAAAATACAAAAATTAGCCAGGTATGGTAGCTCACACCTGTAATCCCAGCTATATCGGGGAGTGTGGGTGGTGGGGGGTGGCAGCGGCTGAGGCAGGAGAATTGCTTGAACCTGGGGGGTGGAGGTTGCAGTGAGCTGAGATCACTCCACTGCATGCCAGCCTGGGCAACAGAGTGAGACTCTGTTTCCAAAGGAAAAAAGAAAAAAAAAAAAAAGGATCGAAAAAGAAAACACCTGAAATTGATCAGCAGCTTCCCAATAAGATCGCAAGTTAAAAAAAAAAAGGAAAAAGAAAACACCTGAAATTGATCAGCAGCTTCACAATAAGATCTCAGGAGTGGGGAGAAGTAATTCAAGATCCCAGAAGTATGCCAACATATAAAATCCGGAGTCAAGAGGCCAAGCTGAGCACTTGGTTTCTCAAGAAGCCTGCTTGGCCCTCTTCCAAGTTGTACTTTCTTTCTTTTAGTTCCTTTCCTTACTGTTCTAAAGCCTTTTTTAAAAATAAACTCCCACTCCTGCTCGAAAACTCACTTAGGTCTCTTTTGCCTTATGGCCCTCAGTCGAATTCCTTCTTCCGAGGAAACAAGAATTGACATCGCTGCCGACCTGTATGGACAGGCCACCGGTAACTCAGCTACCTTCCACAGGTAACGGGTCCTCCTTAGCTTGGTAGTGACACTGAAGAGTTTATGCCCTGAAATCACACGTCCCGGGTTCTAGCTCTAGCTCTGTCATTCACCTGTCCTTGCCTCTGGTCATGGGAGTGACCCCATAGGCTTTTTTGGTGAAAATTTAATGAGAGAATGAATATAAAATGTTTACAGCAGTGCCTGGCACATAGTAATCAGTTAGTAAGTACTTGATATTTTAATCATTGATATATCTGCCTGGCACAAAGCCTGGCCTGGTTTCAGGTGTTTTCTGTTAGGTATTTAATAAATATTGAATTGCCAAATGGTAGGAATTCCATTTTTATTTCGTTCATTTTGGAAAATATCTCCTAATTTTGGGAGTGGCATCTATTTGCTGTCTTTTGTTAGCAGAGAACCAAAAAAAAAACACAAAACACATTTTTCATACCTATGAGTTAAATTAAAAAAATTTGGAGGAGAAATTTATATTTTTTTGAAAGATTCTAAATCTTAGATTTTTGTGTATGTATTATTCTGATTACCATAGATTTTTCCACAGTAGTTTAAAAGCACAGTTTAAACTAGGCATTCAATGGTGGCATCATCATTTGTTTTGCAGAGAATTGCAACAAAATATGTGGCTCAGTTGACACTAATTCTAATGTCATTGTTTCCTTGACTTGTTTTGTTATAATTTTTATTGAAATCCCCGTAATAACTCCTTTTAAAGAGAAGTCTATTTTATTTACTTCTATAATTCAGGTTCATATTTTTAGTTTATTTCTACTTCTTTACATGTCCATCAGTTGTGATTTAAAATTCCTTTTGGCATGTCATTTCAATCTTTTAGAGTTATTTTTATTTTTTGTCCCAGAATACAAATGATTTCTTTTTTAATTTTAAGTTCAGGGGTACATGTACAGGTTTGTCATAGGTAAACTGTGTCATGGGGGTTTGGTTTACAGATTATTTTGTCATCCAGGTAATAAGCACAGTACCTCATAGGTAGTTTTTCAATAATCACCCTCCTCCTACCCTCCACCCTCAAGTAGGCCTGGTATCTATTGTTCCCTTCATTGTATCCATATGCACTCCATGTTTAGCTCCCACTTACAAGTGAGAATATGCAATATTTGGTTTTCTGTTCCTGTGTTAGTGCACTTAGGATAATGGCCTCCAGTTCCATCCATGTTGCTGCAAAGAACATGACGTCATTCTTTTTTATGGCTGTGCAGTATTCCATGGTGCAAATGCACCACGTTTTAAAAAAATCTAGTCTTTCACTGATAGGCATTTAGGTTGATTTCATATCTTTGCTATTGTGAATAGTGCTGCGATCAACATACATGTGCATGTGTTTTGATGATAGAATGATAGAATGATTTATTTTCCTTTGGGTATATACCCAATAATGGGATTGCTAGGTTGAATGGTAGTTCTACCTTTAGCTTTTTGAGGAATAGCCATACTGCTTTCCACAATGGTTGAACTAATTTACAATCCCAACAACAGCGTATAAGGGTTCCCTTTTTACCAGAACCTCACCAGCATCTGTTATTTTTTGACTTTCTAATAATAGCTGTTGACTGGTGTGAGATGGTATCTCATTGCGGTTTTTTTTGTTTTGCATTTCTCTAGTGATGTTGAGCATTTTTTCATATGCTTGTTGGCCACATGTATGTCTTCTTTTGAAAAATGTTCGTGTCCTTTGCCACTTTTTAAGGGGTTGTTTTTTGCTTGTAAATTTAATTTTCTTATAGAATCTGGATGTTAGATGTTTATCAGATGCATAGTTTGCAAATATTTTCTCCTATTTTGTAGGTTATCTGTCTACAGAGTGCAAATAATTTCTTTTTATTTTATTTTATTTTATTTTATTTTTATTATACTTTAGGGTTTTAGGGTACATGTGCACAATGTGCAGGTTTGTTACATATGTATCCATGTGCCATGTTGATTTCCTGCACCCATTAACTCGTCATTTAGCATTAGGTGTATCTCCTAATGCTGTCCCTCCCCCCTCCCCCCACCCCACAACAGTCCCCGGAGTGTGATGTTCCCCCTTCCTGTGTCCATGAGTTCTCATTGTTCAATTCCCACCTATGAGTGAGAACATGCGGTGTTTGGTTTTTTGTCCTTGCGATAGTTTACTGAGAATGATGTTTTCCAGTTTCATCCATGTCCCTACAAAGGACACGAACTCATCATTTTTTATGGCTGCATAGTATTCCATGGTGTATATATGCCACATTTTCTTAATCCAGTCTATTGTTGTTGGACATTTGGGTTGGTTCCAACTCTTTGCTATTGTGAATAGTGCCGCAATAAACATACGTGTGCATGTGTCTTTATAGCAGCATGATTTATAGTCCTTTGGGTATATACCCAGTAATGGGATGGCTGGGTCAGATGGTATTTCTAGTTCGAGATCCCTGAGGAATTGCCACACTGACTTCCACAATGGTTGAACTAGTTTACAGTCCCACCAACAGTGTAAAAGTGTTCCTATTTCTCCACATCCTCTCCAGCACCTGTTGTTTCCTGATTTTTTAATGATGGCCATTCTAACTGGTGTGAGATGGTATCTCACTGTGGTTTTGATTTGCATTTCTCTGATGGCCAGTGATGATGAGCATTTCTTCATGTGTTTTTTGGCTGCATAAATGCCTTCTTTTGAGAAGTGTCTGTTCATGTCCTTTGCCCACTTTTTGATGGGATTGTTTGTTTTTTTCTTGTAAATTTGTTTGAGTTCATTGTAGATTCTGGATATTAGCCCTTTGTCAGATGAGTAGGTTGCAAAAATTTTCTCCCATTCTGTAGGTTGCCTGTTCACTCTGATGGTATTTTCTTTTGCTGTGCAGAAGCTCTTTAGTTTAATGAGATCCCATTTGTCAATTTTGCCTTTTGTTGCCATTGCTTTTGGTGTTTTAGACATGAAGTCCTTGCCCACGCCTATGTCCTGAATGGTATTGCCTAGGTTTTCTTGTAGGATTTTAATGGTTCTAGGTCTAACATATAAGTCTTTAATCCATCTTGAATTAATTTTTGTATAAGGTGTAAGGAAGGGATCCAGTTTCAGCTTTCTACATATGGCTAGCCAGTTTTCCCAGCACCATTTATTAAATAGGGAATCCTTTCCCCATTTCTTGTTTTTGTCAGGTTTGTCAAAGATCAGATACTTGTAGATATGCGGCATCATTTCTGAGGGCTCTGTTCTGTTCCATTGATCTATATCTCTGTTGTGGTACCAGTACCATGCTGTTTTGGTTACTGTAGCCTTGTAAAGTCAGGTAGCGTGATGCCTCCAGCTTTGTTCTTTTGGCTTAGGATTGACTTGGCGATGCAGGCTCTTTTTTGGTTCCATATGAACTTTAAAGTAGTTTTTTCCAATTCTGTGAAGAAAGTCATTGGTAGCTTGATGGGGATGGCATTGAATCTATAAATTACCTTGGGCAGTATGGCCATTTTCACGATATTGATTCTTCCAACCCATGAGCATGGAATGTTCTTCCATTTGTTTGTATCCTCTTTTATTTCACTGAGCAGTGGTTTGTAGTTCTCCTTGAAGAGGTCCTTCACATCCCTTGTAAGTTGGATTCCTAGGTATTTTATTCTCTTTGAAGCAATTGTGAATGGGAGTTCACTCATGATTTGGCTCTCTGTTTGTCTGTTATTGGTGTACAAGAATGCTTGTGATTTTTGTACATTAATTTTGTATCCTGAGACTTTGCTGAAGTTGCTAATCAGCTTAAGGAGGTTTTGGGCTGAGACAATGGGGTTTTCTAGATATACAATCATGTCATCTGCAAACAGGGACAATTTGACTTCCTCTTTTCCTAATTGAATACCCTTTATTTCCTTCTCCTGCCTGATTGCTCTGGCCAGAACTTCCAGCACTATGTTGAATAGGAGTGGTGAGAGAGGGCATCCCTGTCTTGTGCCAGTTTTCAGAGGGAATGCTTCCAGTTTTTGCCCATTCAGTATGATATTGGCTGTGGGTTTGTCGTAGATAGCTCTTATTATTTTGAGATACGTCCCATCACTACCTAATTTATTGAGAGATTTAGCATGAAGGGTTGTTGAATTTTGTCAAAGGCCTTTTCTGCATCTATTGAGATAATCATGTGGTTTTTGTCTTTGGTTCTGTTTATATGCTGGATTACATTTATTGATTTGCGTATGTTGAACCAGCCTTGCATCCCAGGGATGAAGCCCACTTGATTGTGGTGGATATGCTTTTTGATGTGCTGCTGGATTCGGTTTGCCAGTATTTTATTGAGGATTTTTGCATCAATGTTCATCAAGGATATTGGTCTGAAATTCTCTTTTTTGGTTATGTCTCTGCCAGGCTTTGGTATCAGGACGATGCTGGCTTTGTAAAATGTGTTAGGGAGGATTCCCTCTTTTTCTATCGATTGGAATAGTTTCAGAAGGAATGGTACCAGTTCCTCCTTGTACCTCTGGTAGAATTCAGCTGTGAATCCATCAGGTCCTGGACTCTTTTTGGTTGGTAAGCTATTGATTGTTGCCACAATTTCAGAACCTGTTATTGGTCTATTCAGAGATTCAACTTCTTCCTGATTTAGTCTTGGGAGGGTGTATGTGTCGAGGAATTTATCCATTTCTTCTAGATTTTCTAGTTTATTTGCATAGAGGTGTTTGTAGTATTCTCTGATGGTAGATTGTATTTCTGTGGGATCGGTGGTGATATCCCCTTTTTCGTTTTTTATTGCATCTATTTGATTCTTCTCTCTTTTCTTCTTTATTAGTCTTGCTAGCGGTCTATCAATTTTGTTGATCTTTTAAAAAAACCAGCTCCTGGATCCATTAATTTTTTGAAGGGTTTTTTGTGTCTCTATTTCCTTCAGTTCTGCTCTGATTTTAGTTATTTCTAGCCTTCTGCTAGCTTTAGAATGTGATTGCTCTCGCTTTTCTAGTTCTTTTAATTGTGATGTTAGGGTTTCAATTTTGGATCTTTCCTGCTTTCTCTTGTGGGCATTTAGTGCTATAAATTTCCCTCTACACACTGCTTTGAACGTGTCCCAGAGATTCTGGTATGTTGTGTCTTTGTTCTCGTTGGTTTCAAAGAACATCTTTATTTCTGCCTTCATTTCATTATGTACCCAATAGTCATTCAGGAGCAGGTTGTTCAGTTTCCATGTAGTTGAGCAGTTTTGAGTGAGTTTCTTAATCCTGAGTTCTAGTTTGATTGCACTGTGGTCTGAGAGACAGTTTGTTATAATTTCTGTTCTTTTACATTTGCTGAGGAGAGCTTTACTTCCAACTATGTGGTCAATTTTGGAATAGGTGTGGTGTGGTGCTGAAAAGAATGTATATTCTGTTGACTTGGGGTGGAGAGTTCTGTAGATGTCTATTAGGTCCACTTTATGTAGAGCTGAGTTCAATTCCTGGATATCCTTGTTAACTTTCTGTCTTGTTGATCTGTCTAATGCTGACAGTGGGGTGTTAAAATCTCCCATTATTATTGTGTGGTAGTTTAAGTCCCTTTCTAGGTCACTGAGGACTTGCTTTATGAATCTGGGTGCTCCTGTGTTGGGTGCATATATATTTAGGATAGTTAGCTCTTCTTGTTGAATTGATCCCTTTACCATTATGTAATGGCCTTCTTTGTCTCTTTTGATCTTTGTTGGCTTAAAGTCTATTTTATCAGAGACTAGGATTGCAACCCCTGCCTTTTTTTGTTTTCCAGTTGCTTGATAGATCTTCCTCCATCCCTTTATTTTGAGTCTATGTGTGTCTCTGCATGTGAGATGGGTTTCCTGAATACAGCACACTGATGGGTCCTGACTCCTTATCCAGTTTGCCAGTCTGTGTCTTTTGATTGGAGCATTTAGCCCATTTACATTAAACGTTAATATTGTTATGTGTGAATCTGATCCTGTCATTATGATGTTAGTTGGTTATTTTGCTTGTTAGTTGCTATAGTTTCTTCCTAGCCTCGATGGTCTTTACAATTTGGCGTGTTTTTGCAGTGGCTGGTACCGGTTGTTCCTTTCCATGTTTAGTGCTTCCTTCAGGAGCTCTTTTAGGGCAGGCCTGGTGGTGACAAAATCACTCAGCATTTGCTTGTCTGTAAAGTATTTTATTCCTCCTTCACATATGAAGCTTAGTTTGGCGGGATAGGAAATTCTGGGTTGAAAATTCTTTTCTTTAACAATGTTGAATATCGGCCCCCACTCTCTTCTGGCTTGTAGAGTTTCTGCTGAGAGATCAGCTGTTAGTCTGATGGGCTTCCCTTTGTGGGTAACCCGACCTTTCTCTCTGGCTGCCCTTAACATTTTTTCCTTCATTTCAACTTTGGTGAATCTGACAATTATGTGTCTTGGAGTTGCTCTTCTCGAGGAGTATCTTTGTGGCGTTCTCTGTATTTCCTGAATCTGAATGCTGGCCTGCTTTGCTAGATTGGGGAAGTTCTCCTGGATAATATCTTGCAGAGTGTTTTCCAACTTGGTTCCATTCTCTCCATCATTTTCAGGTACACCAATTAGACGTAGGTTTGGTCTTTTCACATAGTCCCAAATTTCTTGGAGGCTTTGTTCATTTCTTTTTATTCTTTTTTCTCTAAACTTCCCTTCTCTCTTCATTTCATTCATTTCATCTTCCATCAGCGATACCCTTTCTTCCAGTTGATCGCATCTGCTACTGAGGCTTCTGCAATCTTCGCGTAGTTCTCGAAACTTGGCTTTCAGCTCCATCAGCTCCTCTAAGCCCTTCTCTCCATTGGTTATTCTAGTTATCCATTCTTCTAATTTTTTTTCAAAGTTTTTAACTTCTTTGCTGTTGTTTTGAATTTCCTCTCGTAGCTCAGAGTAGTTTGATCGTCTGAAGCCTTCTTCTCTCAACTCGTCAAAGTCATCCTCCATCCAGCTTTGTTCCGTTGCTGGTGAGGAACTGCGTCCCTTTGGAGGAGGAGAGGTGCTCTGTTTTTTAGAGTTTCCAGTTTTTGTGCTCTGTTTTTTCCCCATCTTTGTGGTTTTATCTACTTTTTGTCTTTGATGATGGTGATGTACAGATGGGTTTTTGGTGTGGATGTCCTTTCTGTTTGTTAGTTTTCCTTCTACCAGACAGGACCCTCAGCTGCAGGTCTGTTGGAGTTTACTAGAGTTCCACTCCAGACCCTGTTTGGCTGGGTGTCAGCAGCGGTGGCTGCAGAACAGCGGATTTTCGTGAGACCACAAATTCAGCTGTCTGATAGTTCCTCTGAAAGTTTTGTCTCAGAGGAGTACCCGGCTGAATGAGGTGTCAGTCTGTCCCTACTGGGGGGGTGCCTCCCAGTTAGGCTGCTCAGGGGTGAGGGACCCACTTTAGGAGGCAGTCTGTCCGTTCTCAGATCTCCAGCTGCGTGCTGGGCTACTCTCTTCAAAGCTGTCAGTCAGACAGGGACATTTAAGTCTGTGGAGGTTCTTGCTGAGTTTTTGTTTGTCTGTGCCCTGCCCCCAGAGGTGGAGCCTACAGAGGCAGGCAGGCCTCCTTGAGCTGTGGTGGGCTCCACCCAGTTCGAGCTTCCTGGCTGCTTTGTTTACCTAAGCAAGCCTGGGCAATGGCGGGCGCCCCTCCCCCAGCCTCGCTGCTGCCTTGCAGCTTGATCTCAGACTGCTGTGCTAGCAATCAGCGAGACTCCGTGGGCATAGGATCCTGCAAGCCAGGTGCGGGACACAATCTCCTAGTGTGCCGTTTTCCAGGCCCGTTGGAAAAGCATAGTATTAGGATGGGACTGACCCGATATTCCAGGTGCCGTCTGTTTCCCCTTTCTTTGACTAGGAAAGGGAACTCCCTTACCCCTTGCGCTTCCCATGAGGCAATGCCTCGCCCTGCTTCAGCTCGCGTGCAGTGCGCTTCACCGACTGTCCTGTACCCACTGTTAGGCACTCCCTAGTGAGATGAAACCGGTACCTCAAGCAGAAATGCAGAAATCACCCGTCTTCTGTGTGGCTGGGGCTGGGAGCTGGAGACCGGAGCTGTTCCTATTCGGCCATCTTGGCTCCACCAAATAATTTCTAATTGATTTACTGGGAAACTCTATACAACTATATTTTGCTATTTCTATTTCATATATTGCCTTAATTCTTGTTCATAAATGTATTCTTTCCTTCTGTATGAAGCATTAATACTTTGATTTTTAAGAAATTGTTATGCTTTTGTTACTTTTTGTCTGCATTACCAATAATTTATTTCATTTGTTCCTTTTAATTAATGCTATAGCAAATTACAGCTATAAAGCCCTTTTTAATGGTTTATTTTTGTTGAATAATGTAAGAAGTTTTAATACCACGTCTCATTTATTTTGATTGTGTTATATACACTTATAATCTGTAAAGAACTGCTTTAAAGTTGTTTAAAAAGAATCTCTGAAAATCCATATCTATGAGGATATTTTAATATTCAAGACTAAAATCAGAATATATGGCAAAAAATTTTACCCCACTGTCCATTTTGGAATATATACAACTAGATTTTTAAGAGTTTAACAATCAAATCACAGTTTTAGTAAATGTAGGAGCTCTCTATGGCATTGTAAATTAGGGCATCCTGTGACAGCTATACTAGCATAATCAACAAGTACATTGCTTTTTGGCCTTGGTGGATATAACACAGTCCTCCTTTGTTGTGTGAATTCAGCAGGGTAATGCTATGGAAGCTGCGAGTAGACTGTCTCCTCTATTTAAGAATCTCAGTTTGATTAATAATTATTCTAAATTTTATGAATATCTCTTGGCAAGTTTAATGGGCTGAAATGTGTCCCTCCAAAATTCTTATGTTGAAGCCCTAATCCCCAGTACCTCAAAATATGACTGTATTTGGAGATAGGACTTTTAAAGAGGTGATAAGTTAAAATGAGGTTGTTCAGGTGGGCCCTAATCCAATATGACTTGTGTCCTAATAAAGACAGGAAATTTGGACACACAGACACCAGCGATGGGGACACCCAGAGAAAAGGCCATATGAGGGTTCAGAGAGAAGGTTGCTGTTTGCCAGCCAAGACAAGAGGCCTCAGGAGAAACCAAACTTGCTGGCACCTTGATCTTGGACTTTCACCCTCCAAAACTGTGGAATATAAATTTCTGCTTTTTATGCCACCCAGTCTGTGTACCTTGTTATGGTAGCCCTAGAAGACTAATACAGCAAGTCTCCCAATAATTCTCTTGGCTTGACAAAAATTTTTCAGTTTCAATAGTTGTTGAAAATTTTTCTCATTCCCTAAATTTGTTACTCAGGGAAAAATGGCCTCTCAACAGCACATATATACCTGAAGCTGAAGAAAGATAGTAAAATCCCATCTCTACTAAAAGTACAGAAATTAGCCAGGCATGGTGGTGTGCATCTGCAATCCCAGCTACTCGGGAGGCTGAGGCAGGAGAATTGCTTGAACCCAAGAGGCAGAGGTTGCAGTGAACTGAGATAGCACCACTGCACTCCAGCCTGGGCCACCGCACTCCAGCCTGGGTGACTGAACGAGACTCTGTCTCAAAAAAAAAAAAAAAAAAAACTTTTTAAATGTGTGGGTTATCAGTATTCTCTGTCTTAGCCTATACTTCATTACGCTTTTGTCCAATACGATTAACT
The DNA here is from genome assembly GCF_006542625.1 of Nomascus leucogenys. Classification (NCBI taxonomy): domain Eukaryota; kingdom Metazoa; phylum Chordata; class Mammalia; order Primates; family Hylobatidae; genus Nomascus; species Nomascus leucogenys. The sequence goes on from NC_044383.1 coordinate 72,539,938, forward strand.
AATTCTCATTTAAGTAAGAATTAAGGCTATAGAAAGTACATTAAAAAGTTCATTATAGCCAGGTGCAGTGGCTTATGCCTGTAATCCCAGCACTTTGGAATGCTGAGGCAGGCGATTGGTTGAGCTTAGGAGTTCGGGAACAGCCTGGGCAACATGGTGAAACCCTGTCTCTACAAAAAATACAAAAATTAGCTGGATGTGATGGTGCATATCTGTAGTAAGAGCTACTTGGGGGGCTGAGGCAAGGGGATTGCTTGAATCCAGGATGTTGAGGCTGCAGTGAGCAGAGATCACGCTACTGCACTCCAGCCTGGGTGACAAAGTGGGACCCTGTCTCAAAAGAATAAAAAGAAAAAAGTTTATTATATAACACAGTGAGAATAGTACTCCAAAAGACATCAGACCTTTTCTGTGTCATCCCATTGAGGGCTTTAAAAAATGGAATACAGTTTAATGGGAGAGACCCTATTAAGGCAGTATTTCCAAGTTTTACCTGTTTTAGGAAATTAACATAGCAGATCGTTATCAAGTCCAAGATTCAAGCCACACTTCAAAATAATTTTTCCCTACTCTATGATGTGAGTGCAATTATTTTTCAAAGTACATACACAGTTTTACCAAGCAAGTTTACTTGATGGACTAAGTTTCAAATACATAATTTAACTGATATTTTACTAGGTTTAAGTCTTATAATGCAATTTAAGGTCTGAATCTGAAAGAGTAGGTCATCCTTTATCTCTGTTAGTCTTCTGGTCTTTTTATTTGGTTAAATGTTTTTCTTTCTTTTCTTTTCTTTTCTTTTTCTTTTTTTTTTTTTTGAGATGAAGTTCTCGCTCGGTCGCCCAGGCTGGAGTGCAGTGGCGTGATCTTGGCTCACTGCAGCCTCCATCTCTTGACAGTCCAGGGGTTCAAGTGAGTCTCCTGCCTCAGCCTCCCAAGTAGCTGCGATTACAGGTGCCCACCACCATGCCTGGCTAATTTTTGTATTTTTAGTAGAGACATCATGTTGCCCAGGCTGGTCTCGAACTCCTAACCTCAGGTGATCCACTCCTCTCAGCCTCCCAAAGTGCTGGGATTATAGGCATGAGCTACTGCGCCTGGCCAAATATGTTTTTATTTCTATTCACAGCCTTGTGGAATTTGTATAGGAAACATCAACTGTGTTGGCATTTCCAAGCAGACTGAAATGTCTGGCAACTTTCACCTCAGAGGTCAGTTTTCCTTGTTCATGTTTGGATGCTTTGACAAGTCTGGTAAATGTTCTGAGTCATATGCAGTACTTTCAAGGAGTTTCTTTAGTTCTTATCTCAGAGGCAAATGAACTAATTTCTCTGAGACATTAACTTGAATAACAGCACTTAATCTGGTAAATGAACAGGCAGAGAATTAAGAGTGGAGGCAGGCTGGTGCATCATGTGGAAGGTCTGGTCAGCCAGGGGATCAGAGCAGTTGGACAGGGAGGGGGTGTAAAAACACCACAGATATGGGCAGGAAAATGAAATCTGGAGTTGTTAGAATCAGTTCACAAATGTGAGGCATGACGCAAGAAAACAGGTGTGAGAAGTGAGAAACAGGGGTGTGGTAGAGACAGGATTTTGAGCTCCTGGTGGGTTAGCTAGGTCAGAATCCCAGAAATGAGGAAGGCAGTCAAAGAGACTCTGACAAACAAGAGTGGGATGCAGGTGAGGCCACTGTAGCAAAAGGTTTGGAGCCTGTTGCTGAGGTTTAGTCAGAAAGACCTGAGAGCTCTGCAAAGACCAGGGAGGAAGGGGGGTGGTGGGCAGGGAGGGCTGCGAATGTCCCAGGATCCCAGCTCTGTTAAGGTTTCCTGCTCATTTCAGGCTGATAAATCTGGCAGGTGTATGTGAATAGCTAGGGAGAGGTCAGCTGTGCTTGTAGCAGAAGCAAATGCCTGTACCTTTGGGGAGTTTTAATGTATTACAGAATTTCATTAATTTTAATTAACTTACAAGTTTAAGTAGCTCAGATAATTGTTTTCTAACCCCTAAAGGAGTACTTTTTTTTTTTTTTGAGAGAAAAAAGTCAAGTGACATCAATACTTTAGTAATATTTCCAAAAACCATTTTGCTTTTCAGGAGAAATTTCATTTAAACCCAATGTTATATTAAGGGTAAGGGTGGGACACTTTGTAACTAAAAGTATTGCCTAAATCAGGGGGCTTTTATTTGTCCTTTGAGGCAGAGTGTGTCAGGAGTGGAAAAGCTGAGTTCAGCATGCCCAGTGCTACCAAGATTCTCAGTTTTATTCAGCTCCAGTCATTTTGGGAGTGTAGCTGAGGAATTATGCAAATCATCAGCTTCCTGAGGGAACCTAATGATACCTCGGAAGCAACACTAGAGGCTGCCCAGCTTCACCACTTTCTCTGGGGACTGCACCCTACATAGGCTGTGCCATGATGTGCCTAAGTGTCCATGTGACTTTGTTCTCTGGCCAAGCAGTTTGGACCACAGTGGCTATCTGGACAGCAGGCTGACTCTATTGTCTGGCATGTGCCCCCAAAATTCTTCCTCTCAAGAGCTTGAGTCAAAAGACTCAGTTTGTGATGGGTGCTGGATCTTGAGTTTATGTAATGTTGGGGTCAGGGTCTGTGGGTTTAGAGTCAAAACCATCTAGAAGCTAAAGTTGTGGGCAAAGAAATTATGGGTAAGAGTAGAAATGCAGTGAGAGAATATAGCAAAGAGAAACAGAGATGGAAGCCAATGCTGGGTTGCAGGGGAGGTGAGGTGGGAGTGGTGGGGAGAGAGATTAAGAAACAGACCAAGCAGCCAAGAGAGTATTTGCTTGGATTCTTGATGGCTTCCTCATCCCTAGCTCCCTGTCCTATGAGTTCCTTTTTATTTGAATTAGTTGAAATGATGTTAATTCCTTGCCCCTAAACTAGCTTTCATTAAAACAAAGACAAAATTTTAGGCCATAAAACTGCTTTTGGGGAGTTCTAACATACAGAATTTTATTAATTTTAATTAACTTACAAGTTTAAGTAGCTTAGATAATTGTTTTCCTAATCCCTAGTGGAGTACTCGTTTTTGTTTTTGTTTTTTGTTTTTTTTTTTAGAAAAAATATCAAGTATAAATAAATGTTCCAGAGGAGGCAGCTCTGAAAGTAATCAAAATTTCATGAAGAGAATTTGACATGAATGGCAAACTCTAGACATACCAATGTTGTGGGAAGTCAGGGACCCTGAATGGAGGGACCGGCTGGAGCCGTGGCAGAGGAACATAAATTGTGAAGATTTCATGGACATTTATCAGTTCCCAAATAATACTTTTATAAGTTCTTATGCCTGTCTTTAATCTCTTAATCCTGTTATCTTTGTAAGCTGAGGATATACATCACCTCAGGACCACTGTGATAATTGTGTTAACTACAAATTGATTGTAAAACGTGTGTTTGAACAATATGAAATCAGTTCACCTTGAAAAAGAACAGAATAATAGCAATTTTTAGGGAACAAGGGAAGACCACCATAAGGTCTGACTGCCTGTAGGGTTGGGCAAAAAGAGCCATATTTTTCTACTTGCAGAGAGCCTATAAACAGACGTGAAAGTAGGAGAGATATTGCTGAACTCTTTTCCTAGCAAGGAATATTAATATTAAGACCCTGGGAAAGGAAGGCATTCCTGGGGGGAGGTCTATAAATGGCTGCTCTGGGAATGTCTGTCTTATGTGGTTGAGATAAGGACTGAGATACGCCCTGGTCTCCTGCAGTACCCTCAGGCTTACTAGGGTGGGGAAAAACTCCACCCTGGTAAGTTTATGGTCAGATCGGTTCTCTGCTCTCAAACCCTGTTTTCTGTTATTTAAGATGTTTATCAAGGCAATACATGCACCGCTGAACATAGACCCTTATCAGTGGTTCTGCTTTTTCCCTTTGTCCTATTCCCTCAGAAGCATGTGATCTTTGTTAGACCCTTATTAGTAGTTCTTCATTTTGCCCTTTGAAGCATGTGATCTTTGTACCTACTCCCTTTTCTTACACCCCCTCCCCTTTTGAAACCCTTAATAAAAACTTGCTGGTCTGAGACTCAGGTGGGCATCATGGTCCTACCCATATGTGATGTCACCCCTAGTGGCCCAGCTGTAGAATTCCTCTCTTTTTACTCTATTTCTCAGCTGGCCAACACTTACGGAAAATAGAAAGAACCTACGTTGAAGTATTGGGGCAGGTTCCCCCAATATATCAAGCTATGAAGGGTCAATAGGTGTGAAACTATAAACAATACTGTCCATAGAAGTAACTTTTATTGAAATATTTTTAGAGTCAGCAGTCAACAATTTTGGAAACTTCTTGCAACATATCAGTAATTCTAGCTGACTGCTGAAAACTTGGCTTATAATTTTAATATCACCTTTTATTTGGTATTCTATGCCTCCTTAACTGGAGATGTCTGAGGAAGGGAAAATGTACTCACAAAATAATGGGAGAGACAGCTTTTAAATCTATGTCTTTTCAAAGAGGATCTTGTCATTACCGAGTTGGTGACATGCAAAAGTAAAAGGAAAGTTATTTATTCCTTTCAGCTTTCACCCAAGATTTATGATCATGGTTGATTCATCCATCAGTCCTGATCTGTTTCAGTGATATTTGCAGATTATTTATTTCTGGGGACATTTTTTGGCACCAGAATTTTGTGAAAAGAAGTATAACTTAGAATTCTATATGAGGATATGTTTTGCTATTGGCTACTCATTCTATTCACAAAAAAGAGAGACATCTTAAAATATTGGATGGATTAACTATCCATTTCTATTGCAATAAAAAGGAGAGAAAATAGCAGCAACATGGATGAGGATTTAATAACTGTTTCAAAACAGGTGTTCAAAGATTAGGAGTAAAGGTAGATAATGCCAACGCTACTGACAGATGACTCTCTATAAACTAGTGATTCTTATGGTGTCAGGGAGGACCCTCTAGAGCTATGCTAATGATCTCAAAGGATATTATGAAGTTCTCAGAATATAATTAATTTTTGATACTAAATTTAAAGGAAAAAAAACCATGTTTTTAGGAGAATTAAAAGGGACATTATATGTGAAAGTACCTACTTCAGTGTATGCTATGTGGAAGGTGTTCCCCCAAAGCATTTTTAATTTAGGAGGAAGTGCCACTCGTTCAAAAGCCTAAGGCATCACGGTTCTGTAATTTTAGAGGAAGATCCTCAAATCTGAATATTGAATTCATAGGGCCTTGGAAAAGAGAACTCAAGCTTTATCTCAGGTCCCTGACCACCCATCCTTGCTGGAATCAGGATTACCAGATCATCTAAGTTATAGTTTTTATATAATCAGGCTATTTCCATGGCTGCATGGAAGTTCATTATCAGCAGAATATTGTTGATTTGGTAGCCTAAATGCTCTGAAAAAGGCAGCACACTGCTGATCTTTCTCCAGCCTTTGTCTATGTTAAACATACTTTAATGAAAATATATGTGACCACATGTTTTTAGGAGGCTTCTGCACTTGCTGATTATTTGAGAGAGGAAAACTGCAAGAGGTCAAACTTGAGCACAACTTTCTGCACAAGGATAAAATGTGAGCTAATTAGCCTGGCACACAGTCTCTCTTAATTGAGTCCTTCTGCAGCTCAGTCTTCTGACATACATAAGTAATCAGTTATGGTTCTCTGGAAACCTCATTATTTCTCTTGCATCTATGTTCCCTCTTCCTTAAATGACCCCTTGCCACATGCCTACTGTCTGTTCTTTCAGTCAGCTTAGGCATCCCTGGGCAGCCCTCCTTGAATCCTCCAGGCTTCAACCCCTTTTATGACCATCATCTCATTTTATACTCATAGCACTAAAGATTTAAGAAAGGCAGCTACTAATTAAGAGCATTCTCAATTAATGAATGAGAAGGGGATCAGGAGAAGTGACTTGTTCAGGGCCAAAAAGCTTATTAATGATGGGGTCAGGACATCTGTATCCTCTTATACTAAGTCTAGTGTTCTAATCCCATACCCTACACTGATTTTGGACGAGCAAGGCCAGAATGGAATTTAACTTCCAGTTTTAGCTTCCAGAGTTGCAAGGCTAATAAGGCAAAGCAATTTTTGGATGAGACGAGGGACAGTTTCTGGGGGAAAATTGTGCTTTACTTTATGAAAAAAAATTGGCATTCAATAGCGTTCTAGTATAACTGGGGTTTTAGACTGAGTATCTATTAACAGCCTCATTTAGTAGTTTGTTGGCTTAGGGTGTTGCCTATATTAAAATCTAGTCACACCTACTTAGATCAGAGGTATGCAGAGCTCGATTCCTAGAGGAACAGGTTATAATGCTGCCCTTACACTCCTATCTTATTCAAGTTCTCTGGGTATGTAGTGATCGCTTCATTGCTATTGGGCAAAGCTTTCTTATGTTATAGTAAATTTGCTCTATGTGGGCAATGGACATGACAGCAATTAACTTTCCTTTGAAAATTAATTATTGATATCCAACTCACTGTTACTTCTATTACTTTTTTAATGTTATGTTTTTCTTAATTCAATTGTATTTCTTTTTGTTGTTTTATTTCACTAAACACTTGTTTGCTTAGTTTACATTTTTAAATGCTCATTGACACTTCTTTCATTATGTCTTTTCTGAGATGTTTAATATTTTCAAGGTTTTTCTTCATCAACCACTCTCTTCATGTTTGGATACATTTTTGTTTTTATTAGCTTATTTCAGATTCTCTTTAAGAATACTGAGTATCTTGGGCATGATCTCATCAGTTACATGCAGGATAGAAAACAGACACATCCCCTTTCTTACTTTTGATTAAATGCTTTTTTTTTTTTTTTTTTTTTTTTTGAGATGGAGTCTCTCTCTGTCACCCAGGCTGGAGTGCAGTGGCGCAATCTTGCAGTGGCGCAATCTCGGCTCACTACAAGCTCCGCCTCCCGGGTTCATGCCATTCTTCTGCCTCAGCCTCCTGAGTAGCTGGGACTACAGGTTCCCGCCACCACGTCTGGCTAATTTTTTGTATTTTTAGTAGAGACAGGGTTTCACCATGTTAGCCAGGATGGTCTTGATCTCCTGACCTCATGATCCACCCACCTCAGACTCTCAAAGTGCTGGGATTACAGGCATGAGCCACTGCGCCTGGCTTTGTTTACTTTTAGTTTGGGTTGCTATGCCCCAGGACTATGAGCTTCCTAGGATGTACAAGGCATTCCCTTTTCATGGAAAAGGTGAGGCAATGGTTAGGGTTTATTGACAGGGTGTTGTGTCTTGGGATTGACAGAAGTTGGCTGGATTAGAACTTAAAATTGTACCATTGGAGGCTGCAACAGAGTCAGACTTCTGCAAACAGTTGTCAACAAAGAGCTCAATATGAAGTACCAAGATGTCTCCAGAAATGGAGAAATGGGCAGAGAGTAGGGATTCTGGGGGCAGTCACACAGGAGATTCAGGCATTGAATACAAGGCTGAGGTTGGGGCAAGGAAGGTGATTAGAACAGGAGCAGGATGGAGAGTCCAGGAGTACCAGAGTCAGAGTTGGCTCTCAGAGTGGAGAGTGGCAGGCTGTTTGCACTGGAGCTGGGGCTTGGAAGGGAGGCCATCATCATAACTGGAACATGGGCCAGTAGAAGAATAACTGAATGTTGCTTTTCTTAACCAAACTACAGGTACTCTTGGGTTGCATTCCCCTGGAGACCACCAAAGTGATGCCTTGCAAATGATTTTCCATGAATGCAAGAAAAGATGATTAAAATGGGATTCTTACCTTACTTCCTTTCTTCTGAGAACTCTCTTTTGCAGTTTTCCTTCTTGCGGTAGTATTTATCTTTGGTATTAATCTGGAGAAACAACTACCTTAGTTAAAATTGTACTCTATGTGAGAGAGAAAGTTATCTCATTGGCAAGCCTGTGACCATGGTTTTGATGAGAAGTGATTTAAAGTAACTTTACCCTTGCAACTGAAAAACAGATGAGATGTCTCTAAGACAGTTTCTAAATTTCTGGCCATCAGCTCCAGCCTTTCCCTTCATATTTACATAGTGATATCTTTCTGTCCACACTGAAAGGCCAAGAATTCTTCAGTTTCTGAGCAGGAAGTATATCAGCAGTTTGATTGCTAATAGTAAATAACAAGTAGAAGTTTTTACTTAATTGTTGCTTCCTGAAGAGCAGGCACTGCATCCCCATAAGAGCAGAATTTCCTTGGATTGTGATAAACCTGCAAGATTGTCTCTCAATGGCAATCAAGAGACCTTGAGGTCTCACCCTCCTATGAGCTTTATGTACCATGCTGTGGATATAATGTCTATATATTGTTCACATGCTCTGGATATAATGTCTATATATTGTTTCCTAATCATCTGTTACCTGGTTCTGGTGAAATCCTCTTTCTCCCTGGCTGATATTGCCAAGGTCAGACACACCTCATTCCCAAGGCAGTTCACATTATGACAAGAGCTGAAGATGGCTAAAGCCATCACCACCACCACCATTATTACCACCACCACTGCCACCACCACAACCAAATAACTGAAAAGGTTTAGATTTGAGAAGAAAATAACAGGAGAAAGCTTGCTGTCTTCAAATGGGAACTTGAAGTTTGCCACTGGCTTCTAGAGTAGGTTTATAGCTGCCTAATCTTTTATATTGTTTTTAAAGTAATTTTATTTCCATTTAATATGTTTTAATAAAATTTAAAATGTACGTCAACTCTGTCTTCAAATTATTTTGGTTTGCAGACAAATATCCTTGCAGCTCAAATCTTTAAGATGCTCTCAACAATAAATAACGTTAATGCTATTTAGCAATACAAGTGAGTTTTTGCTATTAGTGGAAACAGTTTCAATGTGTTAATAAACTGCACCTTAATTAGTAAGCTGCTGTAACTATGTCACAGTTAATGAAAAATAATACTGATATATATTAACAGAACTCTAACTTGCACATCAACTAAGTTTTCTCAAGAAAGTACCATGGCTATGTGAAATATGTAGATGACACTAGAAAAAATAAAAAAGTTAAAATATTTTGCTGGGCATTTAAAGATGCTCAAATGTGAATTCTAAACAGGGATGTTATCTCACTGAACTTTGAGTATTTAAACTTCGGCATCTCAGATACTTACATGGGATGTACTGCTTCTTCTGCTCCTATAGTCATCTGGGTAAAATCTGTCCATCTTTTAAAGCCCAGCTGAAATAGCAACTCCTTCAGGTAACCTTCCTTGTTCTTCCTCCTTCCTTTGAACATCTCAGACTTTTTTTCTTCTACTTCCCTTTCAATATTTGATGCTGCTTGCCTTCCATGCATTGTAGAATGTTTTATTTGTTTGACTAGATAAGCTTATTGAGGGTCATGATGACATTTCCTTCACCCTTGCATGTTTTACAATGATATATCAGAGAAGTTAATTTAATAAATGAATGCCCCTTATTCCATTCTCCTGTTTAATGTTCTTAAGAGATAGTATCACTAGCTGAAATTACTGCATTTGCTGTACTTTTTTCTTACTCATTTGTAATCTCTCAACTCAAATGAAGCCCCACAAAGACAGAGGCCTTACCTATCTTGTTAACTTTAGTATCTCCAGCATTTAGCATAATAGCTAACTCATATGGATCTAATTTTGTATTTGTAATTTTTATTTCTTTTTCTTTTCTTTTCCTTTTTTTTTCTTTTTTTGTAGAGACAGAGTGTCTCCCTCTGTTGCCCAGGCTGGAGTGCAGTGGCACGATCTTGGCTCACTGCAACCTCTGCCTCCCGGGTTCAAGCAATTCTCCTGCCTCAGCCTCCCAAGTAGCTGGGACTACAGGCGTATGCCACCACTCCTGGCTAATTTCTTTTGTATTTTAGTAAAGATGGGGTTTCACCGTATTGCTCAGGCTGGTCTCAAACTCCTGAGCTCAGACAATTCGCCCACCTTGTCCTCCCAAAGTGCTGGGATTACAGGCGTGAGCCACTGTGCCCGGCCTATTTCTTTTTCTTAAAGAGGACTCCTCTACTGTCAATTATATAAACTTTAATATCTCACAAAAATCTAGATCCATCCCTGCCTCTTCCTGTAAACTTTAACTTGACCACAATTCTGGACAGTTAATCATTAACCTAGGTATGTTTTTGAAATCTGAACTGTCAGTTTTGCTTTTCTTGAGGTCTCTGACTTTCCCTCTATGTGATGATACCTAACCAAGGCTTTTCTCCAGTCTCAAGAATTCTAAAAAAAAAAAACTGTAGATTTGTATTCAGCATAAAGTTTCAAATACAGATTATGACTGTATAATTTTCCCTGACCTTCAGTTATAGGAATATTCTGAAGTTCTCATTACTTGAGGTATATTCAAACTTGAGATTTAGAGAGAATTTTAGTTAGACTGAAGGCACATTTTATTTTTCTTCCATAACAAACTAGGCCCCCATGTATAATTTAAAGTATGTCTCATCTTAAATAAGTATATGAATATGCCTGTATCACTTTTATGAATATAAAATTCCATAACTGTATGAACCAAGTGCCTGGCTTTGTAGGAATATTGGGGGCATCGGACACCGACGTTTTAGCTTTTAATCCCTGCCCTCCCTGGATCTATGGATTTCATTTTTCATCATTTTTTTTCAAAACTATTTTCCAAATGCATTGGAAGCACAAAACTATCTTAAAATATTTTCTGTTTTTACCATTTTCTCTAAATGTCCCCCTGAATTTTACAATTGATTGTTTTTCAAATGCTAAAGAATTCAGTAGGGAAAAGCACCTTTTCTTTCCCCTTACTTGTGTTTTTCAGCTTCTAAAAATAGTACTATAGCCACAGCTGCAAGCATAAATAAAAATGCAATAATAAATCAGTTGGAGCTCAAATAAAACATTCCAGGCCAGTTCTTGCATTCCCCGTGCCAGCCTTGGCAGAGTTTTTATGTTGCTGGGTCAGCTCCTGGGAAAGCTCCAGAAAAATAAGGAAAGCTGCTGCTGGAGCTGATAGCTCCTCTCTGTCCTCACAGATGCTGGGCCAGTCCTAGGGACAGAGTAGGTCCTTAGCAAATGTTTGCTGAATTTTTTGCCAGCACTAGGAATCTAGAATGGTTGTAGTAAAGATAAATGATACTGACAGTCACCATTTATTGAGCACTACTATGTGCTCAAGCATGTGTACAGTGTTCAACATGCACTGTCTGGATGGGTACTGGACACTTTCATTGAAATATTTTGAGGTAGCTATTTTAATAAAGCTATTTGAAGGCCACACACATTTTAACAAGCAAACTAATATTTTTAGCTTTTAAAATTAGCAGCTCTTCAATATCCTTACACTTTATGTAAGGCACAGCCTATTACCAACTTCCATCCCTGAGGCAGGGCTTGGGCAGGGGTAAGGGATAGATATTCTGTCACTCCAAAGCACACTGAAGCAGAGTTCATATGATTATTATACTTGCTAAAGACAAGAAGCCTTCTAATACCATTAATCGTTTTGAAAAATCAGCCACTAATTCTCTAAGAATTCACTTGTGTGTATTTTTTATTTTTTATTTTTTTTGAGACAGAGTCTTGCTGTCACCCAGGCTGGAGTGCAGTGATGTGATCTCAACTCACTGCAACCTCCACCTCCTGGGTTCAAGCGATTCTCCTGTCTCAGCCTCCTGAGCAGCTGGTATTACAGGTGTGTGCCACCACACCCGGCTAATTTTTGTATTTTTAGTAGAGACAGGGTTTCACCACGTTGGTCAGGCTGGTCCTGACCTCGTGATCTACCCACCTCGGCCTCCCAAAGTGCTGGGATTACAGGCGTGAGTTACAGTGCCCAGCCAATTGTGTGTATCTTACAGGCTTAGATTTCTCCCTGAGCATTCTATGGTAATGTTCAGTGATTTTAAATTAATAAATATGTGGGTCTATTTAATAATAAAACTTTCTGATTTCCAGTTGAAAAACTAGATCAGTGACTCTCAGTGTTCCTAGAGGGACATATTTGAATACAAGTTTTAAAAAAGGATATTTAGTATGTAATATAATTTTATCTCTAGAGAAGGATAAATATAATCACTAAAAATATCAAATACACAAAAATGAACAAAATGGAAAGGAAAAGTACATCGTAATTTAGAAGAAATGGATAAATTCCTTTACACATATACCTTCCCAAGACTAAACCAGGAGTAAGTCAAATCCCTGAACAGACCAATAACAAGTTCTGAAATTGAGGCAGTAGTTAATAGCCTACCAACCAAAAAAAGTCCGGGACCAGATGGATTCACACCCGAATTCTATCAGAGGTACAAAGAGGAGCTGGTACCATTCCTTCTGAAATTATTCCAAACAACAGAAAAACAGGGAATTCTCACTAACTCATTTTATGAGGCCAGCATCATCCTGACACCAAAACCTAGCAGAGACACAACAACAACAACAACAACAAAAAGAAAATTTCAGGTCAATATACCTGAGGAACATCAATGCAAAAATCCTCAATAAAATACTGGCAAATCGAATCCAACAGTATATCAAAAAGCTTATCCACCACAATCAAGTCAGCTTCATCCCTAGGATGCAAAGTTGGTTCAACATATGCAAATCAATAAACGTAATCCATCACATAAACAGAACCAATGACAAAACTACCTAATTATCTCAATAGATTCAGAAAAGGCCTTAGATAAAATTAAACAGCCTTTCATGCTAAAAACTCTCAATAAACTAGGTATTGATGAAACGTATCTCAAAATAAAGCTATTTAGGATAAACCCACAGCCAATATCATACTGAATGGGCAAAAGCTGGAAACTTTCCCTTTGAAAATTGGCACAAGACAATGATGCCCTCTCTCACCACTCTTATTCAACATGGTATTGGAAGTTCTGGCCAGGGCAACCAGGCAAGAGAACGAAAGGTATTAAAATAGGAAGAGAGGAAGTCAAATTTTCTCTGTTTGCAGATGACTTGATTGTATATTTAGAAAACCCCATCATCTCAGCCCCAAATCTCCTTAAGCTGATAAAAACTTCAAAAAAGTCTCAGAATACAAAATCAATTTGCAAATATAACAAACATTTCATGAGTGCACTCTCATTCACAACTGCAAAAAAGGTAATAAAATACCTAGGAATACAACTTAACAATGGATGTAAAGGACCTCTTCAAGGAGAATTACAAACCACTGCTCAAGAAAATAAGAGAGGACACAATCAAATGGAAAAACAACAACAACAAAAAGAAAATTTCAGGTCAATATACCTGAGGAACATCAATGCAAAAATCCTCAATAAAATACTGCCAATCAAAACCTGACAAAAACAAGCAATGGGGAAAAGATTCCCTACTTATTCCATGCTCATGGATAGGAAGAATCAATATCGTGAAAATGGCCATACTGCCCAAAGTAATTTATAGATTCAATGCTATCCCCATCAAGCTACCACTGACTTTCTTTACAGAATTAGAGAAAACTACTTTAAACTTCATATGGAACCAAAAAAGAACCAGTCTAGCCAAGACAATCCTAAGCAAAAAGAACAAAGCTAGGGGCATCACACTACCTCACTTCAAACTATACTACAAGGCTACAGTCACCAAAGTAGCCTCGTACCAAAACAGATATATAGACCAATGGAAAAGAACAGAGGCCTCAGAAATAATGGCACACATCTGCAACCATCTGACCTTTGACAAACCTGACAAAAACAAGCAATGGGGAAAAGATTCCCTACTTAATAAGTGGTATTGGGAAAACTGGCTAGTCATATGCAGAAAACTGAAACCGGATCCCTCCCTTACAACTTATACAAAAATAAATTTAAGATGGATTAAAAACATAAACGTAAAACCTAAAGCCACAAAAACCCTAGAAGAAAACCTAGGCTGTACAATTTAGGACATAGGCATGGGCAGACTTTATGACTAAAACACCAAAAGCAATGGCAACAAAAGCCAAAATTGACAAATGAGATATAATTAAACTAAAGAGCTTCTACACGGCAAAAGCAGCTATCATCAGAGTGAACAGGCAACCTACAGAATGGGAGAAAATTTTTACAATCTATCCATCTGACAAAGGGCTAATATCCAGAATCTACAAGAGACTTAAACAAATTTACAAGAAAAAAAAACCATCAAAAAGTGGGCAAAGGATATGAACAGACACTTCTCAGAAGAAGACATTTATGTGGCCAAGAAATATGAAAAAAAGCTCATCATCACTGGTCATTAGAGAAATGTAAATCAAAACCACAATAAGATACCCTCTCATGCCAGTTAGAATGGTGACCATTAAAAAGTTAGGAACAACAGATGCTGGAGAGTATTTGGAGAAATAGGAACACTTTTATGCTGTTGGTGGGAGTGTAAATTAGTTCAACCATTGTTGATGACAGTGTGGTGATTCCTTCAGGATCTAGAATCAGAAATACCATTTGACCCAGAAACACCATTACTGAGTATGTACCCGAAGGATTATAAATCATTCTACTATAAAGTCACATGCACACACATGTTTACTGCAGTAATGTTCACAATAGCAAAGATTTGGAACCAACCCTAATGTCCATCAGTGATAGACTGCATGAAGAAAATGTGGCACATATATACCATGGAATACTATGCAACCATAAAAACGGATGGATTCATGTCCTTTGCAGGGACATGGATGAAGCTGCGTGCCATCATTCTCAGCAAACTAACACAGGAGTAGAAAACCAAACACTGCATGTTCTCACTCATAAGTGGGAGTTGAACAATGAGAACACATGGACACAGGGAGAGGAATGTCACACACCAGGGCCTGTCAGTGTGTGTGGGGGGGAGGGGGGGATAACATTAGGAGAAACACCTAATGTAGTTGATGGGTTGATGGATGCAGCAAACCACCATGGCACATGTATACCTGTGTAACAAAGCTGCACGTTCGGCACTGTGTCCCAGAACTTAAAGTATATTAAAAAAAGTTGTTCATGAAAGGTAATTCTGCTTCCATAACCATATGGTATAATTTTGATTGATGTTTCACCTTTTTTTTTGTTTTTGAGACAGGGTCTTGCTCTGTCACATAGGCTGAAGTGCAGTAGCATGATCATAGCTCACCGTCACTGTGAGCTCCTGGGCTCAAGCGACCTTCCTGCCACAGCCTCCCAAGTAGCTAGGACTACAGGTTTGTGCCACCATGCCTGACTAATTATTGTCAATGTTTAAATTTTTTTCTTTTTTTGTAGAGACAGGATCCCAGGCAGGTCTCAAATTCCTGGCCTTAAGCAATCTTCCTGAGTGCAGTAGCTCATGCCTGTAATCCCAGTGCCTTGACCTCCAAGTGAGGCCATAGTGAGCCACTGCTCTCAGCCCACTCCTTATTGTCTCTGTTTGACAGGTTTCAGTGACAAAAATGGTAATAGGGAAGTTATGCAATGAAAACAAAAAACTACAGTTATTACTTACTTGGAGTTTGGATTGCTGTTTCTTTGGAACACAGATTTAATACCAGGAATAAACAAAAGACATCTTTATTGACAACCTATCATATAGTAAAAAAAATTATACATGGCTGGGTGTGGTGGCTCACACCTGTAATCTTAGCACTTTTGGAGGCCGAGGTGAGTGGATCACCTGAGGTCAGGTGTTCGAGACCAGCCTGGCCAACATGATGAGACCCTGTCTCTAGTAAAAATACAAAAATTACCTGGGCATGGTGGCACACAGCTGTGGCCCCAGCTTCTCCGGAGGCTGAGGCAGGAGAACTGCTTGAACCTGGGAGGTGGAGGTTGCAGTGAGCTGAGATCACACCAGTGCACTCCAGACTGTGCAACAGAGCGAGACTCCATCTCAAAATAAATAAATAAATAATACACACACACACACACACACACACACACACACACACTTTGCTCATTTTAAGTTTTCAATAGGCCTTCTTATGGTTCTTTCAGAATTCTATTCACAGTAATAAAAATAATTGAAAATAGAAAGGACAGAGATACAGCAGTAGACACTGTCAGGGCTGACAGTGGAATCAGAGGAAGTATAAAAACTACTCAGCTGAAGGCAGATGACTCACCATTCCCTAGTAGCTTTTGAGGTACTTCTATATCATGTGCTGCACATGCACTATTTTTTGTGCATCTCTCCTGACAGTAACTGAGGATCATAGTAAGAGTGTTCAAATCATGAAGAAAAGATGAAGAACAGTGTTTTCTGTTTAATAAGGTGGGTATCAATGAAGGTGTTAAAAGATTTCTAATAAGAATGACTCAAATAGCATCTTGCCTAAAGGAGTAAGCTTCAGTTAGCTGGACACTGCTTTGGTGCAGTACCACTTTCCCCCAGGGTTTTGGATCAATGAGGCATTGCTGTTACATATATTAACTCAGGTAACAGTGTTACCTTGAGAAAAATTACAACTAACTTCATTTTTCTCAAAAATGTATTAATTATGATATCTAAGTTTTTGTTTTTCTATAATTTAGAAATGGCCACTAGTCAGCATCTTTGGCTCTGTCTGAGAAATCCTTCAGATCTGATGAACTCTGGATCACTACTTCTGAGACCTCTTTCCTAGCAATATTTAGATTTGCCAAGAAAAAGTTTTCAGATGTTCTTCCTTTTTAATATGGAGATGTTGAGCTCAAACTAATACTGAAATTATGTCATTTCCTTTGCTTTTTCTTGGGGGCTTTCATTAATCCTTGATACCACCGAGAGACTAAATAAACTCTAAGCCTTTCATCTTATATTTGGATAAATTAGATAATTACTTTTAGAAGTCTAATAATTCACATTCATGAGCAAAAGCCTTGGGAAAATTAGATAGGTTGAAAATGAATAGAAGATTGAAAATTTAATGATGAGTTATAAAGATATTCAATAGGAAACATGTGCTTCAGAAGCAGACATTTTTTTTCAGAGAATATACAACACTCTGAAGCTTATCCTCAAATTGACTAAAAAATAAAGACAATCAAATTCAAAGGACAGGTTGTTTCTGTTGTGCAGGTTCAGGGTTCTCATGTGAAAAGAAAAAGAAAGGATTTAAAATTTCCCAACTTCTTCTTTCCAAAGGATTTAAAATTTCCCAACAATTTCTTTCTAAAATCTCTAAGCCTTAAAAATAAGGAACAGAATCTGAGATCCACTCTGATTTATGATTTTATAATTCTACAAAAGCCTTTCACTGGAAATTTAGAGTGATATGACTTCACTTTATAATGATATGTAAAGATGTCTTAGTTGAAGAGGGATGAAAAATGTTTTAATACATGTACAGTTGCCTATGCTTCTTTGTGGGTGGTTTATCCATAAATATTATCTCTTCTATTACTTTGATTACTCCTTTTCTATTTGCTTTAACAATATTATCTTGCTGTTCCCCAAATGGAAATATTCCACAAGGTTTGGCTCTAAATCGTCTACTCTTTTCTTTCCACGTTGTACAGTGAAAGTCTCATTCAAGACAGCTTGCTGCAACTCTCCCCTCTATATGGACAACAACCACTCCCCCACTCCACACACAGGAACGTTCTTGCCTGCATATGCATGCATGCACACACACACTCCTCTCTGAATTCTTGGTCAGGCATCCTCTTTTTAGTTTTCAGCCTCCTGTGAGAACATAGCCTGCTACAAATGGAGGAGAAAGATTAAAGGGTTCTTAGGGGTCATCTACTTGAAACTTCCACAAATCAAATTCTATAGGTTCTGCTTGAATTCCTCCAGTAACAGAGAATTTTAGTGTCAAATTGATATATGTGAGAATCCAAGCTCATCACTTAGAAACTGTCACTTAGAATAAATTACATACCTTTTCCCAGCCTTAGTATCCTCATCTGAAATGAGAATAGTAACAGTATCTACCATATGGGTTCATGACAAGCAACTGGAATGACTCCATACATAATAACTATGCCAATTATGCCTTTCTTTTTTGCAGTTTTTATTATGTGCAACTGCTGTGTCCATTTTAATTTTTTGTGCATTACCCTTATCTCTCTCCTAGATCCTAAACTTATTAAAGGCAGCTACTGTGTATTATTCATCTCTTCATTCCACAAACTCACAAACCAGGTTTTCCTAAGAACAGATCCATAGATAAACACTGAACTGTGATAAAATTTGTTCTAGGCTTCAGCCAAGAACAAATAAAACCAAAATAAAACCATTGTCTTCCATAAACCTGAAGATGCAGAATTTAATGGATTGTAACTTATTCTGAGACAATTTTTAACATTTTTTTGTTGTCAAAGTATCTTTATTTTAAACACGAAATGATTTTGAGATTAGATAGTTGTTGCTTTCAAATGTTTTAATTTAGAAAAATGAAAAGGTGGAAATCTCTTGCCATTATCAATCATTTAAAGATTGCTAAATTTATCAAATTCAAAATGGCCTAGGATAGTGCCTCGTGTGTAGATGGCTCTCACAGTTGTCAGTTGATGTCTAATCTCCTTGATGCTTACTTAGTGGTCATTTTTCTTCTCTTGTCTCTACTAGAGATCTGAGAGAAAAATATGGAAAATGAAGTAAAAATAGACTATTAAAATATTTAATAGCTCCAATTAAAGACTTGATTGGAAAATTGAAGAGTGAGAAAAACCAGTGGTTAAAAAACATATTTTGGAATTAATTATTTCAGTTTCATACTAACCATTGCTTATTATTTGCCACGTTACTTGATTTGCAGCTAATTACAAACTTAAGCAGTGGATAAAAATATTAGTTACCACTTTTCTGTGTGAAGACAAAAATATGTTTAAGGTAAATGCCAATGTATTATAAGATGATTTTAACAATTTGATTAAATTCTAAAAATACTTTCATAATTAGTATGTAAATTTTAAATAAATTAAAAATAGATTACAGAAATTATATAGAAAAATAGATTAGCCAGGTGTGGTGGCTTATACCTGTAATTCTAGCACTTTGGGAGGCTGAGGCGGGAGGATCACTTGAGCCCAGGAGTTTGAGACCAGCCTGGACAACATAAGGAGAACTTATCTCTATAAAAAATAAAATTAGCTGGGTGTGGTGATGCATGCCTATGGTCCTAGCTACTTGGGAGGATGAGGTGGGAGGATGCTTAAGCCAGGAGGTTAGAATGCAGTAAGCTGAGATTGTGCCACTATACTCCAGCCTGGGCAACAGAGTGAGACCCCCGTCTCACAAAATAAATTAAAAAAAATAGATATATCAGTGGAACAGAATACAGAACCCAGAAATAACATAACACACAGCCATCTGATCTTTGATGAAGTTGACAAAAATAAGCAATGGGGAAATGACTCTCTATTCAATAAATGGTGCTGGGATAGCTGGCTAGCCAGATGCAGAATATGCAGACAGGACCCCTACCTTTCACCATAAACAAAAATTAACTCAAATTGGATTAAAGGTTTAAATGTAAGACCACACACTATAAGAATCCTAGAAGAAAACCTAGAAAATACCATTCTGTATATCAACCCAGGAAAGAAATTATGACTAACTCCTCAAAAGCAATTGCAACAAAAATAAAAATTGACAAATGAGGCCTAATGAAACAAAATAGCTTCTGCACAGCGAAAAAAAAAAAAAAAAGAAAAAAAACACAATAAACAGAGTAAACAGACGACCTACAGAATGGAAGAAACTACTTGCAAACTATGCCTCCAACAAAATTCTAATATCCACAGTCTATAAGCAACAATTGAACAAGCCAAAAAAAACCTAATTAAAAGTGGGCAAAAGACATGAACAGACACTTCTCAAAAGAAGACATGCAAGCAGCCAACAAGCGTATGAAAAAATGCTCAACATCACTAATCAGAGAAATGCAAATCAAAACCACAATGACATATCATATCACACTAGTTAGAATGGCTATTACTAAAAAGTCAAAAAACAACATGCTAGCAAGGCTGCAGAGAAAAGGTAATTCTTATACACTGTTGGCGAAAATGTAAATGAGTTTATTCACTGTGGAAAGCAGTTTGGAGATTTCTCAAAGAACATAAAGCTGAACTACCATTAAAGTCAGCAATACCATTATTGTGTATATACTCAAAGGAAAATGAATTGTTCTACCAAAAGACACATGTACTCTTATGTTCATTGCATCACTATACACAATAGCAAAGACAGGGAATCAACCTTGGTTCTCATCAGTGGTGGACTGGGTAAAGAAAATGTAGTACATGTACACCACAAAATACTACACAGCCATAAAAAGAATAAAATTATATCCTTTGCAGCAACATGGATGCAACAGAAGGCCATTATCTTAAGCAAATTAACATAGGAACAGAAAAGCAAATACCACATGTTTTCACTTATAAGTAAATGCTGAATATTGGGTACACACGTGGACATAAAGATGGCAAAAACAGAACTGGAGACTACTAGAATGGGGAGAGAGGAAGGGGGAAAGGGCTGAAATTCTACATATTAGGTACTATGCTTAGTACCTGGCTAATGGGGTCATTCATAACCCAAACCTCAGTATCATGCAATATACCCACCTAACAAACAAGCACATGTACCCCTTGAATCTGAAATAAAAGATGAAATCATAAAATTATATATTGGAAGAATTTAGTCTCCTTGAGAAATGCTGTGAAGTTTCTGAGGTCTCTGATTATAATTTTTAAATTAAATAGAACTAAAAACCTGATCT
The DNA here is from genome assembly GCF_006542625.1 of Nomascus leucogenys. NCBI lineage: Eukaryota > Metazoa > Chordata > Mammalia > Primates > Hylobatidae > Nomascus > Nomascus leucogenys. The sequence continues at coordinate 72,560,520 of NC_044383.1, forward strand.
AATCATGTGGCACTAAAAATTAATTATGGCACTGCCTTTTTTGACCTTGATTTAAAAGAAAATGTTAATGAGGTTTGTTTTCACTGATGATAAATAGAATAAGAAAAAATGTAAATGTATCTTTAAAATTCTTTATTATCTGTCAAATGTTTCATTGAGGGATTAATATTATTAAATATATTTTTATACATTTCTTTAAAGTTAAGAAAATGCATTTTTTTAAGGGTTTATTTTACCAAAAGTCACTAGATGGTCACTGCTTTTATATGGTTACTATCCCAGGGTAAGTCCCACACACAACTAATTTCCACAGATCAGAGTTTAGAAAGTGATTATATAAATACTAACATAGATAAAATATTGACTTTTTTTTGTTTTTTTTTGAGACGGAGTCCCGCTGTCGCCCAGGCTGGAGTGCAGTGGCACGATCTCGGCTCACTGCAGGCTCCGCCCCCCGGGGTTCACGCCATTCTCCTGCCTCAGCCTCCCTAGTAGCTGGGACTGCAGGCGCCCGCCACCTCGTCCGGCTAATTTTTTTTGTATTGTTAGTAGAGACGGGGTTTCACCGTGTTAGCCAGGATGGTCTCGATCTCCTGACCTCGTGATCCGCCTGCCTCGGCCTCCCACAGTGCTGGGATTACAGGCGTGAGCCACCGCGCCCGGCCAAAATATTGACTTAAGTCCTCAGTCACTCAGTCAATCAAGAAGTATATTTAATGAGTGTTTCCTACGGATCAAGCACTGTTAAGCTACCTAGGCTTTAGTGGTTGTCAATTTTAGTTTAAAAAACAAGCAGAAATTTTGAGTTGCATAGAAATTCTCATTTGTTCCCCAAGACTATGTCTGACTCCAGTTTTTTCTTTTTTTTTTTTTTAACTTTTATTTTAGGTTTGGGCATACACGTGAAGGTTTGTTAGATAGGTAAACACGTGTCATAGGGGTTTGCTGTACATATTATTTCATCACCCAGGTGATAAGCTTACTATACAATAGTTATTTTGTCTGCTCTTCTCCCTCCTTCCACCCCTGCCTCAAGTAGACCCCAGTGCCTGTAATTTTCTTCTTTGTTTTCATAAGTTCTTACCTTGGAATGATGACTGTACTTTTATGGCAGTAACTGCCATATTTAAAAATCTAATCCCAACGTCAAGTTTTCCTTCAAGAACATTGAAGCTCATGTTTGCTTTTTTCTCTTTCTCCTTCTCTCTTTCCGTTCCTTAATTTTCTCTTCTTCCTTCTCATTCATCTTTAGTTCTTTTATTTTTGTCATGACAATGTGTAAAGCCACTTATAGAATGATAATCTTATTTTTATTTATTGTTTGTCAAGGGATGGAATGAAACCTTGAAGTATATATGTCATGTCAATAGAAATACTAACAGTTACAGGTTTCCTTAAATCAAACTCAATGATTTTTTTAATGTGTAAATGAAAATAAAAGTCTACCTTCAATCCAGTGAAAATTCCCCGGCCCACATCTTTATAGCACACAGAAATAGCCAAGGATTATTACTACATAAACAAGTTGCTGATTTCAGAGTTAGTGGTTGCTTTCCTTTTTAAATAAAATTTGAACAAAAAGGATTCAGAAAAGATACTATTTTAAATTATTGTTTTAAGAAAATGACATAATGGATTTAGTCAGATTTTACTTAGTATTTTGACAAATAACTCTTTATACTTAATTAAGCTATAATACATCTCATTTTCACAATGTTTGTAAAAATGTTTTTTCTTTTGGCTGATAATTTACCATCAAATACTGGTTGTATATATAACAAAGCATGTTATAAGCTCACTTTTTCTTCACATGCTTATTTTGTGTGATTAACTTTCCCTGAGAATTATCGTTTTTGTTTTGTTTTGTTTTGTTTCTGTTTTTGTGTGTGTATGAAGATTCACCATTCTAGGGTTTGACTGTTTATGGTGTAAATACTATGTCAAGTCTTGACTCAAAATCTTTTTGGTGTTAGATACTTAATTTCTTCTTGAATTAACGCTGCTGCTTTTTTAGTTTTTTTTCTGTTCTGATAAGGAAACAATTTTTTAAAATCTGTAATCAAAAGTACACTATTTTACTGCATTCAACCAATGTTGAATTTTTATTTTTTATAACATTTCCTGACAGTTATATATGTTAGTGATATTATTCTCTGCTAAAAATATTTTCTCTTAAAGATAATATAATATCAAAAGTAAAGCCTGCAAAAATGAGAAAATCTCTAGTACCATTTTGGTATGTCTCATTAAGCTTGTTTACTGAAAATCACAAGTAACCACAAGTGAAATCAGGTACCATACTTACTGGTAGATATGCTGACTCCTTTTATATAAATTTCCTAAAACTTATAAAATGTGTTTTACATTTTACATAATTTTAGAAGTTATAAAAATCAGTCAAAGTAAATATATTTCTTATTAGGATTTGCTTTGAGGTGAAAGATTAACAACATATTCTTTATGTGAAAAAATGAGGAGGAAATATCAGTAAGTTATATTCTGTTTATTCTGCCAGTTGCTATTTTCCTTTTACTTCTCTTCAAATAAAATTTTAAAAGTGATAATCAAGTCTTTTTTTTTTTTTTTGAGACGAAGTCTTGCTCTGTCACCCAGGCTAGAGTGCAGTGGCAAGATCTTGGCTCACTGCAAGATCTGCCTCCCAGGTTCAAGGGATTCTCTTGCCTCAGCCTCCTGAATAGCTGAGATTACAGGCATGGGTCATCATGCCTGGCTAATTTTTGTATTTTTAGTAGAGATGGGGTTTCACCATGTTGGCCAGGCTAGTCTCGAACTCCTAGGCTCAAGTCATCCACCTGTCTTAGCCTCCCAAAGTGTTGGATTACAGGCGTGAGCCACTGTGCCCAGCCTCAATTCTACTCTTATTCTTATGTTTCCTTCTAAAGTGATAAATTATGGTTTTCTCAAAATCCATAGTTATATAGATGTCAGTCTTCATACCAGAAAGTTAGAGAATAAAGTGAAGATAGTTTTGCATGTATTTATTGATTGTTACTCAGTTCATGATTCTCTTTCAGAAAGTGCTGGGAAAGTGAATCATTGTAAATGTCTAAAGGCTATCAACCTTTTCCTAACCCTTGAAACTTCTTCCTTTCTCAGTATCACTGAATGTAAAGTGGAATTCATTAATACAGTTGTCTCCATACCAATGTTTTCTTCACGTTCTTCATTAAAACCCTTTCTCAGGCTTTTGCCATGTATTGGTGTTTTTAAAAAAACTGCAAAAGAGGATTTACATGTTTAGATCTAGAAACCATCTTTGTCTGTTTTTAGGATTAGGACAGAGGAAGATTATAATGGCACTGATTTTCAGAAACTTAAGTTAGCTCCAGAAGACATTAAGTTAACCACCAATATTAATTGTAATCAGAAGAGATCATCAGATGTTCTGGCTGCTTTTCTGTTCCTCAGAGGTGAGACTTCTGTTGCTCTAGATATGGCTGGAGTCAGATTTGCTTTGGTGATAAATCAGTTGTAGAAATGACATGCCAAAGTTAGAAGAGTGATGTGATTTCAGTGTCCCAGACTCAGTACTGTTAATGAAAGATCAAGGTCCAAATCCTATTGAATTTTCAAAATTCTAAATTGGGTAATTGCAGTTAAATGATTTTGAACTTGTTTTTCTTCTTCTCTTACTTCACTTTTAATTCTTGTACCCAAATAAACAGCAAGATGTTTTCTGATGTTAAAAAAATGTTTTGCTAATGGATAGTGGTTCTGAAAATGTGTGATTTGTACCACTTATCTCAATTTCAAATACAATTTTAACACAATGATTAGATCAAACTGTGTATTTGCCTCAGTGTTGGCAATTTAGAGTAATTGGTCTTAAATTACCCAATGGTGCACTTATCATCAATGTGTAGTCAATATAATAGATTCCAGAGCCCCTTCATACATAACAATATGATATAATATCTTTTTATGCTATTAAATATAATAAATAAAAGTAATAGATGCTTTCTGTAGGAAACATGAAATGTACTAAAGAGGTTAAGAAGAAATTAAAAACTACTAAAACTACCACACCCAGAATTGATGTCTGTTAACCATTAAAACATTTTTTTGGTCTTTTTTGTTTGATATGTATCTGAAGAGTTTAAAAATACATAGTTATTTTTAGTGTAGTTTTTCATCCTGTTCTTTCATTAACATTATATCTTGAGAATTTGCCTTAAATATTCTTCAAAATTATGATTTGAATGACCACATTATATTCCATTTTATAGAGGTTCATAATGTATTTAACTATTCTCATATTCAGTTTATTTTCAAGTTTTTTTACCTTTATATATCCTATTTTCCACATTAAATTTTTTTCTTTGATTATTTGCATAAGGTTTCAAGAAGTGGGATAGTTGGTTGAAAGGGTATGAACAATTTAAAGACTGAATAATGAATCCACTCTATCCTTCAAACAAGTATCAATTTATACTCATACTAGCAGACTTTGAAATTTCATCTCTCACAGCACCAGTGTTTTACCCACAGTATCATTTATTTTTATTTGATAGATGAAAAATGTCTCTCTCCCTTCTCTCCTTTGAGACAGGGTCTTGTTATGTCGCCCAGGCTGGCTGGAGTGCAGTAGCATGATCACAACTCACTATAGCCTTGAACTTCTGAGGTCAACCAATCCTACCACTTCAGCCTTTCAAAGTGTTGGGATTATAGGTGAGAGTCACAATTCCCAGCTTTAATTTCAATTTGTTTGAACATTTTAGAATGTATTTTTTAACCATTTGTGTTTCTGTTGGATGTGTGACTTGTATGCTCATGTCTTTTGCCAATTTTCTGTTAATTTTTTAAAATTCATTTTAAGAGTTTTTAATGCATTAAGGATGTTAACTTTTGTACCTTAAATTTGTTCTTCATGAGCCACTTTACTTTTTTGTTATTTTTAATTAATATATCATAGTTGTACATATTACTGGACATGTGATATTTTGATACATGTATATAATGTGTAACTATCAAATCAGCATAATTGGGATATCCATCAACTCAAATGCTTATCTTTTCTTTGTGTTGAGAACACTAAAATTCTAGTCTTCTAGCTACTTTGAAATATACAATAAATTATTGTTAACTATAATTTTCCTACTGTACTATCAAATATTAGAACATTTTTTCTATTTAACTGTATTTTTGTACCCATTAAGCAACATCTCTACGTCCCCCACCTCTTTCCTTTCCTGGTCTCTGGTAAGCACCATTCTGCTCTCTACCTCCATGAGTTCCACTTTTTTAGCACATACATGTGAGTGAGAAAATGCACTATTTGTCTTTCTGTGCTGGCTTATTTCACTTAACATAATGATCTCCAGTTCCATCCATGTTGCTGCAAACGACATAATTTTATTATTTTTTATGCCTGTATAGTGTTCAATTTTGTATATATACCACATTTATTTTATCCATTCATCTGTTGGTGAGCATTTAGGTTGATTCTATATCTTGGCTATTGTGAATAAAGCTGTAGTAAACATGAGAGTGCAGATTCCTCTTTGATAAATGGATTTTCTTTCTTTTAGATATATATCCAGCGGTGGACTTGCTTGATCATATGGTAGTTCTACTTTTAGTGTTTTGATGAACGCCATACTGATTTCCCATAGTGGCTTTACAACTTTACACTCCCATCAATAGTGTATGCTTTCTCTGCATCCTTACTAGCACTTGTAATTTTTTGTCTTTTAAATGATATTTATTCTAACTTGAGTGAGATGATGTCTCATTGTGGTTTTGATTGACATTTACCTGACTTTGAGCATTTTTTTCATGTAACTGGTTGTTATTTGTATATCTTCATCTAAGAAATATCTACTCAGGGTTTTCGCCCACTTAAAAATTGGATTACTATTATTATCTTCATTTATTTGCCTTGAAGTTCCTCATATATTGTAGTTATTAATTCCTTGTCAGATGAATAGTTTGTAAATATTTTTACCCTATCTGTAAACTGTTTCTTCACTTTGTTAATTATTTTCTTTGCTATACAGAAGCTTCTTAGCTTGATATAATCTAATTCATCTATTTTTCTTTTGATGCCTGTGCTTTTGAGGTCTTATTTAAAAACTCTTTGCCCAGACCAATGTCCTGTAGTATTTTCCCAGTGTTTTCTTCTAGTAGTTTCATAGGTTCAGGTCTTACTTTTAAGTCTCCAAGCCATTTTGAGTTGAATTTTGTATATGTTATAATGTGGAGATCTAGTGTTATTCTTCTGCGTATGTATATCCAGTTTACCCAGCACCATTTACTAATGAGATTGTCCTTTCCTCAATGTCTGTTTGTGGCACCTTTGTTGAAAATGAGTTGGCTGTGTGTGGATTTATTTCTGACTCTCTATTCTGTTCTTATAGTCTATGTGTCTGTTTTTATGCCACTATCAGGCTGATTTGGTTATTATAGCTTTATAGTACAATTTGAAATCAGGTGGTATGATACCTCAGCTTCATCTTTTTTGGTCAGAATTGATTAAACTATTTGGGGTCTTTTGTGGTTCCATATGAAATTTAAAATTTGTTTTTCTATTTATGTGAAGAATGTCATTGATGTTTTCATAGAGATTGCATTGAATCTGCAGAGCACTTGCAGTATAGACATTTTCAAAATATTGATTCTTCCAATCCATGAGCATATCTTTCCATTTTTTGGTTTCCTCTTCAATTCCTTTCATCAGTATGTTACAGTTTTTCTAATAGTGATCTTTCACTTTGGTTCAATTAAATCCTAGGTATTTTATTATTTTGTAGATTGAATTGATTTCTTTTTATTTGTATAAATTTAGGTGGTAAAAATGCACTTTTGTTCTATAGATATACTGAGTAATGGTGAACTCTGGGCTTTTAGTGTATCCATCACCAGAATAGTGTACATTGTACCCATTAAGTGATTGCTTATTCTTCAACTCCCTCCCATCCTTCTACCCTCTGAGTCTCCAATGACTATTATTCCATACTCTAAGCCCATATGTACACTTTATTTAACTCCCGCTTTTAAGTGAGAACGTATGGTATTTGACTTTCTGATTCTGAGTTATTTCACTTAAAATAATGGCCTCCAGTTCCATCCATGTTGCTGAAAAAGACATGATTGCTTTCTTTTTATGGTTGAATAGTATTCTAGTGTGTGTGTGTGTGTGTGTGTGTGTGTGTGTATTGAATACTATTATATTTATTACAATTTCTTTTTTTTAATTTTCTTTTTAATTCTCAGCAAGGCAAGTTACTTCTATATAGAAGGGTGTGCCCTTACAGATGGAACAATGGCAAGTGCACATTTGGACAAGGGAGGGGAAGGAGTTCTTATCCCTGACACACGTGGCCCCTGCTGCTGTGTCGTTCCCCTATTGCCTAGGGTTAGATGGCACAGGCTAAACTAATTCCGATTAGCTAATTTAAAGAGAGTGACGGCGTGAGTGCTTTGGCAAGAGTCAGGGCAGAGCAGGTAGCAGGTAATCAGAATGAGTTAGGGTGGAGCAGGTGATCAGAATGAGTTAGGGTGGAGTAGGTAATCGAAAAAGGTTGCTTTACGAGGAAGTTATGTTTAAAAGTAGAAGGCAAAGAATTGAATTACAATTTCTTTATCAGTCATCCACTGATGGATACTTAGGTTGTTTTCATATTTTTGCTAATGTGAATAGTGCTGCTATAAACACATGAGTGCAGATATCTTTATAATGTAATGATATAATGTTTTTTTTCTCTTCGGGTGTATATTCAGTAGTGGGATTGCTGGATTGAATGGTAGTTCTAGTTTTAGTCCTTTGAAAAATCTTCATACTGTTTTTCATGGAGGTTGTACTAAGTTACATTTCTATCAACAGTGTATAAGCATTCTCCTTTCTCCACATCCTCACCAGCATGTATTATTTTTTCTGTTTAATAATAGCGATTATCACTGGGGTAAAATGATATCTCATTGCAGTTTTGATTGTATTTTTGTAGTAATTACTGATATTGATAATTTTTATATATACTTGTTGGCCGTTTGTGTGACTTCCTTGAAAAATACCTATTAAAGTCCTTTGCCTACTTTTTAATTGGATTATTTAGGAGGTATTTTCTTGTTGACTTGTTTGAGTTTCCTGTATATTTGGAATATTACTCTGCTGTCAGAGGAATAGCTTGCAAATATTTTCTTTTATCCTGCAGGTTGTCTGTTAAATCTGTCAATTATTTCTTTTGCTGTGCAGAAGCTCTATAGTTTAATTACATCCTATTTGTCTATTTTTGTTTTTGTTGCTTATGCTTCTGAGGTCTTAGTCATGGCTTCTTTATCGAGATCAATGTCCAGGAGAGTTTTCCTAGGTTTTCTGCTAGTATTGTTACAGTATCGGGTCTTACGGTTAAGCCTATAATTCATCTTGAGTTGATTTTGGCATATGGTAAGAGACATGGATCCAATTTTTGTCTTTTGCAAATGGCAATCCAATTTTCCCAAGGCCACTTTATGTAAAGGGTGTTCTTTCCCATTGTATATTTTTGTTGACAGCCAAAGGCCAGTTGTCTATAGATATGTAACTTTATTTCTGAATTTTTTGTTCCATTCCATTGATCTGTGTGTCTATTTTTATACTAGTACCATGCTATTTTGGTTACTGTAGCCTTGTAGTAACACTTGAAGTCAGGTAATATGATGCCTCCAGCTTTGGTCTTTTTACTTAGGATTGCTTTGCCATTCAAGTACATTTTTGGTTTCATATGATTTTTAGGATTTTTTTTTCTAATTTTTTGAAAAATGGCATTGGAATTTTGAAAGGGATTGCTTTGACTCTGTAGTTTGCTTTGGGCAATATGGTCATTTCAACCATACTAATTCTGATCCATGAACATGGAATGTTTCTCCATTCATTTGTGTCATCTATGATTTCTTCCGTCAGTGTTTTGTAGTTGTCCTTGTAGAGATCTTTCACCTACTTCTTTAAACATATTCCTAGATGGAATACTATGTAGCTATAAAAAGGATGAGTTCATGTACTTTGCAGGGACGTGGGTGAAGCTGGAAACCATCGTTCTCAGCAAACTAACAGGAAAAGAAAACCAAACACTGCATTTTCTCACTAATAAGTAGGAGTTGAACAATGAGAACACATGGACACTGGGACAAGAACATCACACAGCAGGGCCTGTAGGGAGATGGGGGGCTAGGCAAGGAATAGAATTAAGAGAAATACCTAATGTAGATGACAGGTTTATGGGTGCAGCAAACCACCATGGCATGTGTATACTCATGTAACAAACGTTCATGTTCTGCACATGTATCCCAGAACATAAAGTATATATATATAAACAAAACAACAGCAAAAAAAGCATATTCCTAGGTGAGATTTTTGTAGCTATTGTAAATGAAATTGACTTCTTGATTTGGTTCTCAGCTTGATTGTCGTTGGTATTGAAATGCCTCTAAATTTTGCACATTGACTTTAGATCTTAAAAGTTTATGAATTTGTTTATCAAATAGGAGTTTTTTGGAGTATTGTTAAGGATTTTCTACACACAAGATCATATCATCAGCAAGGAGAGATAATTTATCTTTCTCTTTTTCACATTAAATGACTTTTATATATTTTCTCTTGTCTGATTGCTCTGGCTAGACCTTCCAGTATTATGTTTGAATAGGAGTGGTGAAAGTGGATGTTTTTATCTTGTTCCAGTTCATAGGGGAATTACTTTTGACTTTTTTCTGCTCAGTATTATGTTGGCTGTGGGTTTGTTATATACAGGTATTATTATTTTGAGATATGTTTCTTCTATGACTATTTTTTGAGATTTTTTTTTTTTTTTTTTTTTTTTTTGAGACGGAGTCTCACTCTGTCGCCCAGACTGGAGTGCAGTGGCGCGATCTCGGCTCACTGCAAGCTCTGCCTCCCAGGTTCATGCCATTCTCCTGCCTCAGCCTCCCAAGTAGCTGGGACTACGGGTGCCCACCACCAGGCCTGGCTAATTTTTTTGTATTTTTAGTAGAGACGGGGTTTCACTGTGTTAGCCAGGATGGTCTTGATCTCCTGACCTCGTGATCCACCCGCCTTGGCTTCCCAAAGTGTTGGGATTACAGGCGTGAGCCACCGCGCCCGGCCGAGATTTTTTATCCCGAAGAGATGCTGATATTTACTGAATGCTTGCTTATTCTGCCTCTATTGAACTTATCATATGGTTTTTGTCTTTAGTTCTGTTTACATGATGAATCACATCTATTGATTTATGTATGTTGAATCATCCTTGCACTCCTGGAATAAAACACACTTGATCATGTTGTACTATCTTTTTCATGTGCTGTTGTATTTACTAGTATTTTCTTGAGTATTTACACATCAGGGATATTGGTGTAAAGTTTTATTATTTTATTTGTTGTGTTTCTGTCTAGCTTTGGTATCAGGGTTACACTGGCTTCACAGACTGAATTAGGGAGAAATTTCTGTTCCTCAATTTTTCAGAAAAGTTTTGGGAGGATTTGTACCATTTCTTTTTTGTATGTCATGTGAATCCATCCAGTCCTGTGCTTTTCTTGTTGTTGTGAGGTGTTTCATTACTGATTCAATCTTATACTTTATCATTGATCTGTTTAGAATTTTTATTTCTTCCTTTTTCATTCTTGAGAGATTATATGTTTCTAGGAATTTATCAATTTTCTGTCAGTTTTCTAATTTGTGGGTATATAGTTCTTCCTAGTAGTCTCTGATCTTTTATATTTCTTTGTGATTATTTGCAATGTCTTCTTTTCATTTATGATTCGGATTACTTGGATCTTTTATCCTCTTTTCTTATTCTTTTTAACAGTTTATCAATTTTATTTATCTTTTCAAATAACCAAGTTTTTGTTACACTGATATTTTGTATTTCTTGGGGTCTCAATTTTATTTATTTATACTCTAATCTTCATTGTTTATTTTCTTCTGCTAGCTTTGTGTATGGTTTGTTCTTGTTTTTCTAGTTCCTTGAGGTGAGATGTTCGGTTGTTAATTTGTGATCTTTCTATTTTTTGATGTAGCTATTTAATACTATAAACTCGAATTTTAGCACTGCTTTTACTGTTTCCCAGAGGTTTTGGTATTTCCAATTTCACTTATTTAAAAAAATTTCTTTTAAAAGAAATTGATTCCATCATTGACCCCAAAATTGTTAAGGAGTATGTTGTTTAGTTATTGCATATTTGCGTAGTTTTAAGAGGTTCTCTTAGAGTTGATTTCTAGTTTTGTTCTGTTGTGATCCAAGAAGCAACTTGGTATGATTTTAATTTTTAAAAATTTATTGAGTCTTGTTTTGTGGCCTAACAAATGTTTTAAATTAGAGAATGTTCTAATTCCTCTAATGAGAGGAATATATATTCTGTGGTTATTGAGTAAAGTGTTCTGTAAATGTCTGTTAGGTGTTTGGTCTAAAGTCCAATTTATGTACAGTGTTTTTTGTTGATTTCTGTCTCAATAATCTATCTAGTGCTGTCAGTAAGGTGTTGGAGTCCTCCACCTTTTTTTTTTCAATATCTGTTCTAAGCTGTTTGGCTTATTTTGGAAGATGGGAATTGGCCACTTTTATTTTCCAGTGTCTGTTTAGAAGCTGGGTCACAAGAGGTTAACTTGTTAAAAAAATGAAAAACAAGTTGCCTTTTCCAGAAAAAAAAAATGTGACTTTCAGTGAGAATAAAGCAATGTTCCAGTAATACTGGGTAGTTCTTTAGCAATTCTTTAGTGATAAATCTTTTATCAGGAATGTAATTTGGTGGTTCTCCAATTTAAATATACTTTTGAAATATCGATATAAGTCAAAAATTGATTTTATCAGAATATGGAATTATTTGACTAAAAATTATAAAATGATTGAAGCAGAAATTATTTTAATAGAGATATGTGTGCAATTTTCAATGAGTAATTGCATGAAGTATGTTAATTTCTTAAATTTTTTTAAATTAATTTTTAAAAATGTACTTTAAGTTCTGGGATACATGTGCAGAACATGCAGGTTTCTTACATAGGTATACATGTGCCATAGTGGTTTACTGCACCCATCAACCCATCATCTACCTTAGGTATTTCTCCTAATGCTATACCTCCCCTAGCCCACCACCCCATGACATGCTCTGGGGTGTGATGTTTCCCTCCCTGTGTCCATGTGTTCTCATTGTTTAACTCTCACTTATAAGTAAGAACATATGGTGTTTGGTTTTCTGTTACTGCGTTAGTTTGCTTAGAATTATGGTTTCCAGCTTCATCCATGTTCCTGTAAAGTACATGAACTCATCTGTTTTATGGCTGCATAGTATTCCATAGTATATATGTGCCACATTTTCTTTATCCACTCTATCATTGATGGGCATTTGGGTTGGTTCCAAGTCTTTGCTATTGTGAATAGTGTTGCAATAAATATATGTGTGCCTGAGTCTTTATAGTAGAATGATTTATAATCCTTTGGGTATATACCCAGTAATGGGATGGCTGGGTCAAATGGTATTTCTGGTTCTAGATCCTTGAAAAATCACCACACTGTCTTCCACAATGGTTTAACTAATTTACACGCCCACCAGCAGTGTAAAAGTGTTACTATTTCTCCACAGCCTCTCCAGCATCTGTTGTTTCCTGACTTTTAATGATCACCATTCTAACTGGCATGAGATAGTATCTCACTGTGGTTTTTGATTTCCATTTCTCTAGTGACCAGTGATGATGAGCTTTTTTTCAAAAGTTTGTTGGTTGCATAAATGTCTTCCTTTGAGAAGTGTCTGTTCATATCATTTGCTCACTTTTTGATGGGGTTGTTTAATTTTTCTTGTAAATTTGTTTAAGTCCCTTGTAGATTCTGGATATACTAGCCATTTGTCAGATGGGCAGATTGCAACAATTTTCTCCCAATTTGTAGGCTGCCTGTTCACTCTGATGATAGTTTCTTTTGCTCTGCAGAAGCTCTTTAGTTTAATTAGATTCAATTTGTCAATTTTGGCTTTTGTTGCCATTGCTTTTGTTGTTTTTGTCATAAAGTCTTTGCCCATACCTCTGTCCTGAATGGTATTGCCTAATTTTTCTTCTGGGGTTTTTATGGTTTTAGGACTTACATTTAAGTCTTTACTTCATCTTGAGTTAATTTTTGCATAAGATCTAAAGAAGGGGTCCAGTTTCAGTTTTCTGCATATGGCTAGCCAGTTTTCCCATCATTTATTAAATAGGAAATCCTTTCCCCATTGCTTGTTTTTGTCAGGTTTGTCAAAGATCAGATGGTTGCAGAGGTGTGACATTATTTCTGAGGCCTCTGTTCTATTCCATTGGTCTATATATCTGTTTTGGTACCAGTAACATGCTGTTTTAATGACTGTAGCCTTCTAGTATAGTTTGAAGTCAGTTAGCATGATGCCTCCAGCTTTGTTCTTTTTGCTTAGGATTGTCTTGGCAATGCAGGCTCTTTTTTGGTTCCATATGAACTTTAGTTTCTTCCAATTCTGTGAAGAAAGTCATTGGTGGCTTCATGGGGATGGCATTGAATCTATAAATTACCTTGGGCAGTATGGCCATTTTCATGATATTCATTCTTCCTATCCATGAGCATGGAATGTTTTTCCATTTGATTGTGTAGTCTCTTATTTCCTGACCACTGGTTTGTAGTTCTTCTTGAAGAGGTCCTTCACATCCTTTGTAAGTTGTATCCCTTGGTATTTTATTATCTTTGTTGCAGTTGTGAATGATAGTTCACTCATGATTTGGCTGTTTGTCTATTATTGGTGTGTAGGAATGCTTGTGATTTTTGCCCATTAATTTTGCACCCTGAGACTTTTCTGAAGTTGCTTGTCACCTTAAGGAGATTTTGTGCTGAGATGATGGAATTTTCTAAATATACAATCATGTCATCTGCAAACAGCGACAATTTGACTTCCTCTCATTCTATTTGAATACACTTTATTTCTTTCTCTTGCCTGATTGACCTGGCCAGAAATTCCAATACTATGTTGAATGGGAGTGGTGAGAGAGGGTATCCTCATCTTGAGCCGATTTTCAAAGGGAATGCTTCCAGCTTTTGCCCATTCAGTATGAAATTGGCTGTGGGTTTGTCAAAAATATCTCTTATTATTTTGAGGTAGTTCCATCACTACCTAGCTTATTGAGAGTTTTTAGCATGAAGGGGTGTTGAATTTTACCAAAGGCCTTTTCTGTATCTACTGAGATAATCATGTGTTTTTTTTGTCACTGGTTCTGTCTATGTGATGGATTATGTTTATTGATTTGCATATGTTGAACCAGCCTTGCATCCCAGGGATGAAGCCAGCTCGATCATGGTGGATAAGTTTTTTGATGTGCTGCTGGATTCGGTTTGCCAGTATTTTATTGAGGATTTTTGCTTCGATGTTCATCAGAGATATTGGCCAGAAATTTTCTTTTTTTGTTGTGTCCCTCCCATGTTTTGGTATCAGGATGATGCTGGCCTCATAAAATGAGTTAGGGAGGAGTCCCTCTTTTTCTTTTGTTTCAGATAGTTTCAGAAGGAATGATATGAGCTCCTCTTTGTACCTGTGGTAGAATTCTGCTGCGAATCTGTCTGGTCCATGGTTTTTTTTTGGTTGGCAGACTATTAAATACTGTTTCAATTTCATAACTTGTTATTGGTCTATTCAGAAATTCTACTTCTTCCTAGTTTAGCCTTAAGAGGGTGTATGTGTCCAGGAATTTATCCATTTCTTCTAGATTTTCTAGTTTATTTGCATAGAGGTGTTTATAGCAATCTCTGATGGTAGTTTTTATTTCTATGGGATTGGTGGTGATATCCTCTTTATCATTTTTTATTGTGTCTATTTGATTCTTCTCTTTTTTCTTCTTTATTATTCTGGCTAGCGATCTATGTATTTTGTTAATCTTTTCAAAAAACCAGCTCCTGGATTCATTGATTTTTCGAAGGGTTTTTCGAGTCTCTATCTCCTTCACTTCTTCTCTGAGCTTAGTTATTTCTTGTCTTCTTCTAGTGTTTGAATTTGTTTGCTCTTGCTTCTCTAGTTCCTTTAATTGTGATGTTAGGGTGTCAATTTTAGATGTTTGCTGCTTTCTCCTGTGGGCATTTTGTGCTGTAAATTTCCCTCTAAACACTGCTTTAAATGTGTCCCAGAGATTCTGGTATGTTGTGCCCTTATTCTCAATGCTTTCAAAGAACTTACTTATTTCTGCCTTAATTTTGTTATTTACCCAGTAGTCATTCAGGAGCAGGTTGTTCAGTTTGCAGGTGGTTTTGCTGTTTTGAGTGAGTTTCTTAATCCTGAGGTCTAATTTGATTGTACTGTGGTCTGAGAGACTGTTTGTTATGATTTTTGTTCTTTCGCATTTGCTGAGGAGTGTTTTACTTCCAATTATGTGGTCAATTTTAGAATAATTGCAATGTGGTGCTGAGAAGAATGTATATTCTGTCGATTTGGAGTGGAGAGTTCTGTAGATATCTATCAGGTCTGCTTGGTCCAGAGCTGAGTTCAAGTTCTGAATATCCTTGTTAATTTTCAGTCATGTTAGTCTGTCTTATATTGACAGTAGGGTGTTAAAGTCTCCTACTATTACTGTGTGAGAGTCTAAGTCTCTTTTTAGGTCTCTAAGAACTTGCTTTATGAATCTGGTTGCTCCTGTATTGGGTGCATTTATATTTAGCATAGTTAGCTCTTCTTGTTGCATTGATCCCTTTACCATTATGTAATGCCCCTTCTTTGTCTCTTTTGATCTTTGTTGATTTAAAGTCTGTTTTATCAGAGACTAGGATTGAAACCCCAGCTTTTTTTTTCTTCACTTTTGCTTGGTAAATATTACTCCATCCCTTTATTTTGAATCTATGTATGTCTTTGCACAGGAGATAGGTCTCCTGAATACAGCACACTGATGGGTCTAGACTATCTAGTTTGCCAGTCTGTGTCTTTTAACTGAGGCATTTAGCTCTTTTACATTTTAGGTTAATATTGGTATTTGGGAATTTGATCCTGTCATTATGATGCTATCTGGTTACTGGTTATTTTGCCCATTAGTTGATGCAGTTTCCTTATAGTGTTGATGGTCTTTACAATTTGGTATGTTTTTGTAGTGGCTGGTACCATTTTTTTCCTTTCTATATTTACTGCTTCCTTCAGGAGCTTTTGTAAGGCAGGCCTGGTGGTTACAAAATCTCTCAGCATTTGCTTTCTGTAACGGATTTTATTTTTCCGTCACTTGTGAAGCTTAGTGTGGCTGGATATGAAATTCTGGGCTGAAAATTCTTTTTGTTACAAATGTTGAATGTTGGTCCCCACTCTCTTCTTGTAGGGTTTCTGCAGAGAGATCTGCTGTTAGTTTGATGGGCCTCCATTTGTGGATGACCTGACCTTTCTCTCTGGCTGTCCTTAATATTTTTTCCTTCATTTCAACCTTGGTGAATCTGACGATTATGTGTCTTGGAGTTGCTCTTCTCGAGGATTGTCTTTGTAGTGTTTTCTGTATTTCTTGAATTTCAATGTTGGCCTGTTTTGCTAGGCTAGGAAAGTTGTGGTGTATAATATTTTGAAGAGTGTTTTCTAACTTGATTCCATTCTCCCCGTCACTTTCTGGTACAACAATCAAATGTAGGTTTGTTCTTTTCACATAGTACCATATTTCTTTGGGGCTTTGTTTGTTCGTTTTCATTCTTTTTTCTCTAATCTTGTCTTCACGCTTTATTTTGTTAAGTTGATCTTCAGTCTGTAATGTCCTTTCTTCTACTTGATCAATTCAGCTATTGATACTTGGGTATGCTTCACAAAGTTCTCATGCTGTGTTTTTCAGCTCCATTAGTTCATTTATGTTCTTCTCTAAAGTGGTTATTCTAGTTAGCAATTCTTCTAAACTTTGTTCAAGGTTCGTAGCTTCCTTGCATTCGGTTAGAACACGCTTCTTTATCTTGGAGGAGTTTGTTATTACCCACCTTCTGAAGGCTACTTTTTTCACTTCGTCAAACTCATTCTCCATCCAGTTTTATTCCCTTGCTGGCTAGGAGCTGTGATCCTTTGGAAGAGAAGAGGTGTTTTGGCTTTTGGAATTTTTATCCTTTTTGTGGTTTTTCCTCATCTTCGTGGATTTATCTTCCTTTGGTCTTTGATGTTGGTGACCTTTGGATGAGGTTTCTGTGTGGATGTCCTTTTTGTTGATGTTGATGCTCTTCTTTTCTGTTTATTAGTTTTCCTTCTAACAGGCCCCTCTGCTGCAGGTCTGCTGGAGTTTGCTGGAGGTCTGCTCCAGACCCTGTTTTCCTGGGTATCACCAGTGGAGGCTGCAGAACAAAGATGGCTGCCTGTTCCTTCCTCTGGAAGCTTTGTCCCTGAGGGCACCCACCAGATGCCAGCCAGAGCTCTCCTGTATGAGGTGTCTGTCAATCTCTTCAGGGAGCTGTCTCCCAGTTAGTAGGCACAGGGGTCAGGGACCCACTTGAGGATGCAGTCTGTCCCTTAGCAGAGCTTGAGCGCTGTGCTGGGAGATCCACTGCTCTTTTCAGATCTGGTAGACAGGAACATTTAAGTCTGCTGAAGCTGCACCCACAGCCCCCATTTCCCCAGGTCCTCTGTCCCAGGGAGATGGGAGTTTTATCTATAAGTCTCTGATTGGGGTTTCTGCCTTATTTTTGGGATGCCCTGACCAGACAGGAGGAATCCAGAGAGGCAGTCTGGCTACAGTGGCTTTGCTGAGCTGAGTTGGGTTCTGCCCAGTTTGAAATTTCCAGAGGCTTTGTTTACACTGTGAGGGGAAAACCACCTACTCAAGCCTCAGCAATGATGGATGCCCCTGCCCCCCACCAAGCTCAAGTGTCCCAGGTCAACTTCAGACTGCTCTGCTGGCAGCGAGAATTTCAAGCCAGTGGATCTTAGCTTGCTGGGCTCTGACAGGGTGGGATCTGCTTAGCTAGACCATTTGGTTCCCTGGCTTCAGCCCCCTTTCCAGGGGAGTGAACAGTTCTGTCTTGCTTGCGTTCCAGGTACCACTGGGGTATGAAAAATAAATTACTGCAGCTAGCTCGGTGTCTGCCCAAATGGTCACCAGGTTTTGTGCTTGAAACCCAGGGCCCTGGTGGTGTAAGCACCTGAGGGAATCTCCTGGTCTGTGGTTTGCAAAGACCATGGGAAAAGCATAGTATCTGAGCTGGAATGCACTGTTTCTCCTGGTAAAGTCCCTCATGGCTTCCCTTGGCTAGGGGAGGGAGTTCCTCAACCACTTGTGCTTCCTAGGTGAGGTGATGCCATACCCTGCTTCGGCTCACCCTCGCTGGCCTGCACCTACTGTATAACCAGTCCCAGTGAGATGATCCCACTACCTCAGTTAGAAATGCAGAAATCACCCGCCTTCTGCATTGATCTTGCTGGGAACTGCAGACCGGAGCTGTTTCTATTGGGCCATCTTGCCAGCCACCCCTTCTCCTCCACTATTATTGTATTGCTTTCTATCTCTTTTATTTTTTTAAAGTTCTGTTGATACTTGTTTTATAAATCGGGGTTCTTCAATGTTAGACACATATGTATTTAGGATTATTATATCTTATTAAAATTTTCAAAATCAATTTTTTAAAAATTTATCTGTTTATTATTATATAAAGACCTCTGTCTTTTATGATTGTTGGTTTAAAGTCTGTTTGCTTTTCATTCCTGTTTGCATATAATGTTTTTTCATTTCTTTACCTTTAGTCTATAAATGTCTATACCAATAAGATAAGTTTATTTTAAGCAATATGTAGTTGGTTCATGGTTTTTAAAATCCATTTTACTAATCTATATTTTTTAAGCAGAGAATTTAATGTATTTACATTCAAGGTTGATTGAGACGTGAAATTTTATTCTGGTCATAATATTAATTGTTATCTTGTTGCTTTGTAGATTCTTTTTTTGTTTTGTCTAAAGTCGGTTTGTAATTTTGGTTTGGTAGAGTTCTGTCATGTTGCCATTTGATTTCTCTCTTCCTCATTTGTGTAACTGTCTTATAAGTCTTGTGAGTTTTTCACTTTTATGTGTTTTAATGATAGCAAGTATTGACCTTTTGTTTCCATGTTTTTAACTCTGAGCATTTCTTGTAGTGTTGGTTTAGTGGTGATGAAATGCCTTAGCATTTGCATTTCTGGAAAGCTTTATTTATGAAGCTTATTCCAACAGAATATAAAATTCATGGTTGACAGTTTTTTTTTCTTCAAACACTGTTAAAATAGAATCCCAATATATAATGGCATGTAACAGTGGACTGAGAAGTCTGCTGTTAGTCTGATGGCATTTCTTTTATACGTGACTAGACACTCTTCTCTTGCTGATTTTAGGATATAATTTTCTCCAGGTTGACTTTAGATAGTCTGTTGACTACATGTCTTGGCAAAATTTGTCTTACAATGTATTTTTCTGGTGTTCACTTCACCTCTTGTCTCTGAATGTTTAAATCTCTTGCAATACTAGGGAAGTCTTGATTATTTTCTTAAATAGGTTTTCAAATCATTTGGTCTTTTTCTGTCCCTTGGTAAGAAGAATGATTCATAAAGTTGAACAGTTTTTCCCATACTTCTGAAAAGCTTCACTATTTTTTTTTTTTTGAGACAGGTCTTGCTTTGCTGTCCAACCTGGAGTGCAGTAGTACCACCATAGCTCACTACAGCCTCAAACTTCTGGGCTCAAACAATCTTCTTGCCTTAGCCTCTCAAGCAGCTGGGACCACAGGAACATGCCACTCCACTATGCCTAGCTAATTTTTTAAACTTTTAATTTTTTTGCAGAGACTGGGTCTCACTATATTTCTTAAGCTGCTCCCAAACTCTTGACCTCAAGTGATCCCCCCTGAAATTACAGGCATGAACCAATGTGCCAGGTATGTTTATTCTTTTTAAATATTTTTCTTTATTTTTGTTTAACCAAATTAATGAAAAAGACCTATATTCAAGTTCTGAGATTCCATCTTCTGCTTGGTCTGTTGTTGAAAATTTCAACTGTATTTTTAAGTTCCTTCAATACTTTTTTTATTTCTTTTTTTTTTTTAAATTAAGATATATATATCTACTTGGTCAATTTCTTGTTTATATCCCAAATTGATTTTCTGATTTCTTTGTGTTAGTTTTCAGGTTTCTTTTGAATCTCCATTAGCTTCTTTAAAATCAATAGTTTGAATTCTGTTTCTGGAATATCAAAATTTTTATTTTGGTTAGGATCCAATTTTAGAAAGTTAGTGCAATCTTTTGAGGGTGCTGTAACACCCTGCTTTTTGATACTTTCATAATTGTTGCCTGGGAAATATTTTATTTCTCCCTCATTTCTGAAAGATAGCTTGGCTGTGTATAATGTTCATGGATCACAATTTTCTTCTTTCAATGTTTTGAATATATCTTCATTTTCTCCCCTCCTATAAGGTTTCTGCTGCAAAAACTGTATTTATTTTATGGAAATTCCCTTATTGTAACTTGGGGCTATTCTCCTGTTATTTTTAGAATTCACTCTTTGTCTTTCACTTATGACATTTTGACTATAAAATGCCTTGGGGAGGACTTTTAGGGTTGAATTTATTTGGGGACTTTTAATCTCCCAAGATTTGGATGTCTATATCTTTCCCTACATTTGGTAAGTTTTCAGCTATTATTTCAGCAAATTATTTTTTTCAAACTTTTTCCATTTCTTCTTTTGGAATTCTCATGATACAATTTGCAGGCTTATGGTGTCCGGTAAGTTTTGTAAACTTTCTTTACTCTTTTTTATTCTTATATCTTTTTTTCAAACTGGTTAATTTCAAATGCCTGTCTTCAAGTTTAGTGATTCTTTCTTCTGCTCAATCAAGTCTCCTGTTGCAGCTCTCTATTGTATTTTTTATTTCATTATTGAATTCTTCGGCTGCAACGTTTCTTCTTTTTGTTGAATTTCCTGTTCATATATTAATTTGTTTTTCTTACTTTGTTGATTTATCTATCTGTATTTTTGTTTCTAATTGAGTTTCCTTTTCATTATTTTGAATTTCTTTTCCAGCAATTTGTTGATATCCCTTTCATTCATGTCAGTTACTAGAGTTATTAATGTCTTTTGGTGATGTCATATTTCCTTGCTTTTTCATATTTTTTTTGTGTGTGTCCCTGCGTTGATGTCTGTGTATCTGGTGGAACAATCACTTCTTTCAACATTTGAGTGGATTTCATAGAAAAAGATTTTTGCCTGCAGTGAGATCTTAGTGTGCTGGTTAGAAAGGGTATGGTTATTCTGTTTCTGCATAACTGCAGTGATATAGTCTCCATGCAGCTTCTTCAGTTGTTTTCATTATCATCAATAACTGGAGGTCGTCAGTGTCCTAGGCTCTGGAAGTTTGTAGTAGTCATGGTGGCAGTGTAGGCTATTAATATTCTCTGTCATGAGAGCTCCTGAGATCTTTCTATTCTCACTTTCCTCACAATGGAGAGACTTAATGGAAGAGATCCCTCTTCTCATTATGTCTTACAGTTTCCAAACAGCAGGATTCCAGCAGATACAGGTGCTTGGACAATGTGGGGCTGACGGTCCTAGGCTCAGAGTCTGACAAACCTATTGTGGCACTTGGGCCTTGGAATGCAGATTCACCCTCTGTTGCAGGGTTGGTTGGTTGCTCACAGCAACAGGATCTGTGGCTCTGAGAGACCCCCTGGCAGCTTGGGTCCAGGGGGTTCAGTTGTACTGTGATTCCACCCCCAATGGGGAGGGCACAGCCCTGGCCTGACTCTAGGGAGAAAGGGGTACTCTGAAGGTTCAATCCCAGGGTACAGGGTGTAACTATAATTTGGAAACCTGAGCCACTAAGGCTCAGTGGCAACTTGGGTCCTTGGGGATGAGGCACCATGTAGAACCTAGACTCTAGACCCCAGGATGGTGGGTCTTGGCAATAATGCAGACTCTGTGAGGCCAGGTACAGCAGCAGCAAGAAGCAAGAATCCCAGAATGACTGAGCACGACTGTTGTTTGGGCCCTTGGAGGAATGGAGCAGTACAGTGATGACTCAGCTCCCTGGGGAGAGGGGTGTTTTGGTATGTCAGACTCTGGGAGGCTAGTCCAGTTTGAGGGAAGAAGGGTACTAGAGTTGTTTGTCCTGTATGGTGGCTCAGCTACTGCTCTTTTATATCTTAGCACATTTACCATTGGATAGAAAAAACACTGATTTATCTGAGCTTCCACTTATTTCCTTTAAGAGATCCAAGTTATCCTCCTAACCCTGAGTATATTTTCTTCTTAAGACTTTCTCAATATTTCACATCTAGGATCAGAGTTGATTGTAGATTTCCTATGACAATGGCTATTATCACTGATTCCAGTTTGCTCAAATATTAACCTATACCATTCTTACCAATTCTGAGCTGTCCTTAAAGATGAGGAAGGATTTATTTTGAACCAGAATATGTTATTATTTATTAAGCTTCTCAAATATACTTGGATATTTCAATGTTTATATGCTTTTCCTTGAAGAACTCAATTTGTGGGCAGATGGATAACTCAGCAGGAAACTCGTAACACTTTTCCTGGCCAACTATGAACAAGTGGTCCAAGATAAGGCCCAGGTAACTTGACTTTCTCCTAACTCATGGAAACTTATCAGTTACCCTCTTCCTTGAGAAATTGAGAAACATCATTTATCTTCTCTTTTTGTGTGTATTAACCTTGGTATCCTATAGCTGATTCTCAGTCTCAAAGTCTTTATTCTTCCTCTAAGGAGACCTGACATATTCCAGTATAAATAGTAGGCCTAGATGCTTGCGATAATGTCTTGGTGGTCCCAAATTGTCACCCCTATTAGATTACCCATCACTGTCTAAGCTAACTCTCTTCCACTTGCCAAATGACCTCTCACTCTATAAAGATGACAAGTCACTTAAGGATTAGAAAATATCTAACAGAGAGTATTTTTGCCACTTTCACTGGGGAGTAGAACAGTTAAGAAAAATACTGTGCGAACATTTATTCCAAACTTCTATTATGTTAGGGCATTTATTCTGTAAACTTTTCTTTTAATTCTTTTTCTTGAAGATTTCTCTTAGGAGCAAAATAGATTCTATCAGGTTTTGCTGATTACTGAAAAGTTAATTTTTTAATCCAGTGGCCACATTAAAAAAACCCAGCCCACATTATTTCTCATCAATTGATAAGTACTGTGGTAACGCAAACTATGGACAAAAAGTAAACAAGTAGTAATAGAAATCTGTTATCCTAGTAAAATTATAAGATGTATTTTACTATCAAACAGAAGTTCTTTGTATGTGATTCTCTTTACCTGTTTATTAGATTATTTAGACTAATCTACACCAAATAAAATGAGCAATAAATTTCTTAAAATTCTCTTTGTGAGAAACTTTTTGGATGTCAAGAGAAAGAAAAGCCTAAGCAGTTCTGCCAGGGTAATTCACTGAATGTTGACATAACTATGTCTCACTGGAAGAGAAGTAAAGTTTGTGTTTAGGGTAGAATATTGATTATGGTTTATTCACTGAGACCTACCTGTAAAAACAAATTAATTTTAACTTATTATGTTTTGAATCCTGAAATAAAATAAAGAAATTGAGTCAGTTATAATCCTTATGTCTCTGACTAGGTCTTAGCCAGAAATAAGCCAAGAAGAGATTCTACCTTTTTTTCTGATAAAATAACCTGAATGTAGGGCTCTTCACACAATGAATAGAAGAGGAGGGGCATTATAAAAGGGAGGCATTATAAAAAGAGGGGGTTATAAAAGGGATAATGACAGTCATAATGTAGACTTTTGTGGTATACAGTTTATTTATTTAACTGGGGTCTTGAGACTGATTTCTCGTAGAAGAGTGAGTCAAACAATAATGGCACCCAGTGGAGCCACTTCATGGTCCCAAGAAGGTGAGTTGTTATTATTGTTATCACATTTATCATCAGCTTCAATTATACTAGCAGAAAATACCTAAGAAATGAAAGCATCCTGTTTGCAATGAAGTAATAGAAAGGAAAACAAGGAAATAGATGGCCATTGCCATTTATTTTCTTTTGTAGTCCAATTCTAGATAAACCACACTGATGAGATAGGAAATATTTACATAAACTATTTCCTGATTCCTCAAACTTGTTCAGGAGCCATTCTGTAAATTATCTTTTTCTAGGCTTTTATGTTCAGTCTTCCTATAAGAACCACTAAGTACCACTGAATACAGACAATTCTTGATGAGCTTTTCTAAATCTTAATTTGCTCTCCTACATAAGCTGAGTAAATGGACAATTGAATTACAGTGGTTTTATTTTAAGTGAAGTGAAATTCAAATTTGTAAAAAACTTAAAAATTGATGGAAAAACAAAAACATTAAAATGAAGCAAAGATATTTATATTAATGCAGTTTTATATAATAAATACAATAACAATAAATCAATATGTAGTTTGAAAGCTACAGTAATTAAATTGTAAGCAATTATAGCTATTTAACAGGATGGAGATACAATGTAAACAAAGTACATAAAGGAAAAAGCAGACAAAAAACCAACATCAACAAACCACAAAACATCCACTTATTATTATGGATAATCCATCTATACTAAACAAATAGATGTAATGTAGTTTTGGGGTTACTATTGATTTTTTTTTTTTAAATTGGTAGATACTCATAAAGTTCTTTTTGTGATAGTTTTTCCTTGGAGTTGGGATGAAATAGAGAAACCAGGTTTCAGCTTATGTTTGAGAACTTTTCTTTACAGACAATTGCCCAATTGTTCAAAAGCAAGAACAAGGTCATGCTAATATTAGGAGTTTAGAGTTTAAGTAAGCTCAAGTATCAAACTTTGTTCTGTTCCATAAGGCCCAAGAGGAAAACGTTCTGAATTATTAAAGTTGTTTTCCTTTATAGTTAGGGCAACAGTACACAGAACTCCCATTTTTCTCTGCCTTATTTTTACAAAGCAAATCAATGAGAATGACTCCTCTCTTCTCTCATCAGCATTCTCCATCATTTTGTTTAGGATCTTTTGAGTTCGAGGGTATGGCAAAAACCAGTTCAGTTTTGATGAACAAAAGTTAGGAGGTCTACCCTAAAAGTTAGGAATCTTGACACAGATGGGGGCTGCTGTTGTAGTCATTATATACAACCTAATGGAACTATGTTCTGATACCCAGCCACACTTTTTAAATTCTTTCCAGGATGAGAAAAATGGAGAATTGTGCCATTTATCCTTGGCCCAGGAAGAAATATTGATATCATGTTCCAAGTGGAAACAAACCCACACCTGTGACATTTTTCCACTAGAGGTGGAAAGAGTAGGATGGGGTGAGAACTATCTTTTTTTCCCCTTTGGCTCTGTACCCAATTAATGTGTTTTTCATATTTTTTAATGCCTGGGATTAAGAAGTGGTTAGTTCAGTCAAGTCAAGTGAAAATGCTTATAGAATTGGAAAAAAAGCTATCAATTATTGGCATTACCCTATAGAAGTCATTTTACAAGAGTCATTGTCAGTATATTACTGTATGTATACTCTTTGCAAAGGAAACCAAGTGGTAAAGTAAAAAATCTACTGGGCCTAGAGTCATGGAAAATGACTAGTTTCCATAAATTTCCTGTGTGGTAGTAGTCAAATCACTTAGCCTTTTTAGTTATTTGACCAAAAGTGAGGAAGTAAAAACTAATCCAGGGTGCTGTATTTGTTAAGCCTGTAAATTTAATAGCTTTGGCAGAGGCTGGTAGTTGCAAACATACCTCCTGTTCCATATAAAATTTAGATGAACTACTGAAAATTATGGTCAAACACAGCTTAATCTCTGAGGTTAATCAGAGTCCAAAGGGAGTAAGTTCAATTTCTATGACAAAACTGAACAAGATCTCAGCAGTTCCCTACTGCCATTGCTCCTCAAGGAGGAGCCCTGTACAATCTGGCAGACATACCTATACTGCTATTATGATGCTGGGCTCATCAGTTCTCTACCTAGGCAGCAGTTCATCTTCATGGGAGATTGAACTGACCTCAAAATACAAGCTCAACTAGCGGAGAACAACATAGAATTCCACCATTGTCCCATCTTGGTGGTCAGTTTTTACTTCAAATACAAGTGACCATAAGAATACTGGATTAAAAGTAATGCTATCATTTCCTGCTTCACATATCCAACATATTAACAAGGCTGAGTATAGCAGTTGGTACTTTGCCATGGGGAAAGGTATTTTCTTTATAAAAAAGCCCCTTTACAAGACCTCTGAAATGTACTATTTCTTAACCATAATAGCAATCTCAGACAATGAATTTAAAAACCTAGGTAAAATGGACAAATTCCTAGAAAATACAAATTATTTAAAATGGCTCAAGAAGAAATAAAACATCTTAATGGTTCTATAACTATTCACCTACAATCAATAGTTTAAAATCTTTCCCCAAATAAAACACCATGGCTGGATTATTTCACAGGCAATTGCTATAAAAACTGAAGGAACAGATAATTTTAACCTTACAAATTTCAGAGAATACTAAAAAATGAAGAAGCACTTTATATATTGGTTAAAATATAAGTTTATCTGTATTCAACAGGAACCAAGACAACAATGACTTAAAATATGTAGAGTTTTATTTTCTGTCTCGTATGATAGCCTGGAGACAGCTGGCCAGCACGGGTATAGCAGACTGCTTTTTAAGGTCATTTGTGGGAAATGTAGTGCTCCACAGGTTCAGCATCTCAGGTTCCTTTTGCTGTGTTTCCCCATCATACGTAAAGTGATGCCTTTGAACACATAATCCAAGAAGGCTCACAACCGCATTCTCATTTCAGTGAATAACTGAGAGGATGGGTTGAAGAAGGGGACCTCTTTTTTTTGATAGGTTATTGGGGAATTGGTGATGTTTGGTTACATGAGTAAATTCTTTTATTATTATTATTATTATACTTTAAGTTTTAGGGTACATGTGCACAATGTGCAGGTTTGTTACATATGTATCCATGTGCCATGTTGGTGTGCTGCACCCATTAACTCGTCATTTAGCATTAGGTATATCTCCTAATGCTGTCCCTCCCCCCTCCCCCCACCCCACCACTGTCCCTGGAGTGTGATGTTCCCCTTCCTGTGTCCATGTGTTCTCACTGTTCAATTCCCACCTATGAGTGAGAACATGCGGTGTTTGGTTTTTTGTCCTTGCGATAGTTTACTGAGAATGATGGTTTCCAGTTTCATCCATGTCCCCATGAGCAAATTCTTTATTGGTGATTTGTGAGATTTTGGTGCACTCATCACCAAAGCAGTGTATACTGTACCCAATTTGTATTCTTTTATCCCTCACCCTCTTCCCACCCTTTCCCCCTGAGTGCCCAAAGTCCACTGTGTCATTATTATGCCTTTGTGTCCTCATAGCTTAGCTCCCAAATATCAGTGAGAACATACAATGTTTAGTTTTCCATTCCTGAGTTACTTCACTTAAGATAATAGTTTCCAGTCTCATCCAGGTCACTGCAAATGCCTTTAATTCATTCCTTTTTATGGCTGAGTAGTATTCCATCTATATGATGAGTCTGAGTTTGTTGTGTGTGTATATATATACACATTGCAGTTTCTTTATTCAGTCATTGATGGGTATTTTGGTTGGTTTCACATTTTTACAATTGTGAATTGTGCTGCTGTAAACATGTGTGCAAGTATGTTTTTCATATGACTTCTTTTTCTCTGGGTAGATACTCAGTAGTGGGATTGCTGGATCTAATGGTAGTTCTACTTTTAGCTGTTTAAGGAATCTCCACTGTTTTCCATGGTGGTTGTACTAGTTTACCTTGCCACCAGCAGTGTAGAAGTGTTCCCTGTTAACCGCATCCATGCCAAATCTGTTATTCTTTGATTTTTTGATTATGGCCACTATTGAGGGACTAAGGTGGTGTCGCATTGTGGTTTTGATTTGCATTTCCCTGCTCATTAGTGATGTTGAGCATTTTTTCATGTTTGTTGGTCATTGTATATCTTCTTTTGAGAATTGTCTATTGATGTTTGTTTTTCTTGCTAATTTGTTTGAGTTTGTTGTAGATTCTGGATATTAGTCCTTTGATGGATGTATAGATTGTGAAGATATTCTCCCAATCCGTGGGTTGTTTGTTTACTCTGCTGACTCTTCCTTTTGTCATGTAAAATCTCTTTAGTTTAATTAAGTTCCATCTATTTATCTTTATTTTTATTACATTTACTTTTGGGTTCTTGGTCATGAATTCTTGCCGAAGCCAACGTCAGGAAGGGATTTTCCAATGTTGTTTTCTGGAATTTTTATAGTTTCAGGTCTTAGATTTAAGTTCTTGATCCATCTTGAGTTGATTTTGGTATAAGGTGAAAGATGACAATCCAGTTTCATTCTCCTCCATGTGGCTTGCCCATTATGCCAGCATCATTTGTTGATGTCCTTTCCCCACTTTATGCTTTTGTTTGCTTTGTCAAAGATCAGTTGGGTGTAAGTATTTGGGCTTATTTCTGCATTTTCTATTCTATTCCATTTGTCTTTGTGCCTATTTTTATACCAATATCATGTTGTTTTGGTGAATATGGCCTTATAGTGTAGTTTGAAATCAGACGATGTGATGCCTCCAGGTTTGTTCTTTTTGCTTAGTCTTGCTTTGGTTATGTGGGCTATTTTGGTTCCATATGAATTTTAGGATTGTTTCTTCTAGTTCTGTAAACAATGGTGGTGGTATTTTGAATGGGAATTGCATTGAATTTGTAGATTGCTTTTGGCAGTATGATCATTTTCACAATATTGATTCTACCCATTCATGAGCATGGGATGTGTTTCCATTTGTTTGTGTTGTCTATGATTTCTTTCAGCAGTGTTTTGTAGTTTTCTTTTGTAGAGGTATTTCACCTCCTTGGCTAGGTATATTCCCAGGCTTTTTTTTTTTTTTTCAGCTATTGTAAAAGGGGTTGAGTTCTTGATTTGATTCTCTGCTTGGTTGCTGTTTGTTTATAGATGAGGTACTAATTTGTGTACACTAATTTTGTATCCAGAAACTGCTGAATTCTTTTATCAGTTCTAGGAGCTTTCTGGAGGATTCTTTAGGGTTTTCTAGGTAAACAATCATATCATCAGCAAACATTGACAGTTTAACTTCCTCTTTACCAATTTGGATGCCCTTTATTTATTTATCTTGCCTGATTGCTGTGGCTAGGACTTGCAGTTCTATGTTGAAGAGGAGTGGTGAGATTGGGCATCCTTGTCTTCTTCCAGTTCTCAGACGAAATGCTTTCAATTTTTTCACATTCAGTATTATATTGGCTGTGGGTTGTTCATAGATTGACTTTATTACATTGAGGTATGTCTCTTGTATGCTGATTTTGCTGAGAGTTTTACTCATAAAGGGATGTTGGATTTTGTTGAATGCTTTTTCCGCATCTACTGAGATGATAATGTGATTTTCATTTTTAATTATATTTATGTGGTGTGTCAAATTTATTGACTTGTGTATGTTAAATAATCCCTGCACCTCTGGTATAAAACCCACTTGGTCACGATGGATTATCTTTTTGATATGTTTTTGGATTCAGTTAACTAGTATTTTGTTGAGGTTTTTTTCCATCTATGTTCAGGGATATTGGTCTGCAGTTTTTTGTTATTGTTGCTATGTCCTTTCCTAGTTTTGGTATTAGGGTGATATTGGCTTCATAGAATAATTTAGCAAAGATTTCCTCTTTCTCTGTCTTGGGGGAATAGTGTCAATGTAATTGGTACCAATTCTTCTTTCAGTGTCTGGTAGAATTCTGCTGTGAATCCATCTGGTCCTGGACTTCTTTTATTGGTAAAAATTTTTTTATTGCCATTTCAATCTCGCTGCTATTTAATGGTCTGTTCAAGGTATCTAATTCTTCCTGATTTAAGCTAGGAGGGCTGTATCTTCCCAGGAATTTATCCATCTCCTCTAGGTTTTCTAGCTTATGAGCATAAAGGTGTTCATGGTAGCCTTGAAAGATCTTTTGTATTTCTGTGGTATTTCATTTCTAATTGAGTTTATTTAAATTTTTTTCTCTTTGTTTCTTCGTTAATCTGCTAATGGTCTATCAATTTTATTTATCTTTTCAAAAAACCAGCTTTTTGTTTAATTTATCTTTTGTATTTTTTTTTTAATTTTGTTTATTTCTACTCTGATTTTTATTATTTCCTTTCTTCTGCTGGATTTGGGTTTGCTTTGTTCTTGCTTCTCTAGTTCCTTGAGGTGTGACTTTAGATTGTCTGTCTGTGCTCTTTCAGACTTTTTGATGTAAGTCTTTAGGGCTATGAACTTTCCTCTTAGCAGTGCCTTTGCTGTATCCAAGAGGTTTTGGTAGGTTGTGTCACCATTGTTGTTCAGTTTGAAGAATTTTTTAATTTCCACCTTAATTTCATTTTTGTCCTGATGATCATTCAGG
Organism: Nomascus leucogenys; assembly: GCF_006542625.1. Classification (NCBI taxonomy): domain Eukaryota; kingdom Metazoa; phylum Chordata; class Mammalia; order Primates; family Hylobatidae; genus Nomascus; species Nomascus leucogenys. The sequence continues at coordinate 72,590,820 of NC_044383.1, forward strand.
GGCAAGTTATTTAATTTTCATGTATTTGTAGGGTTTTGAAGGTTTCTTTTGGAGTTGATTTCCAGTTTTATTCCACTGTGGTTTGAGAGAGTGCTTGATATAATTTCAATTTTCTTAAATTTATTGTGGCTTGTGGCCTATCATGTGGTCTATCTGGTAGAAAGTTCCATGGACTGATGAATAGAATGTATATTCTGTGGTTGTTTGGTAGAATGTTCTTTAAATATCTGTTAAGTCCATTTTTTTTTCCAGGGTATAATTTCAATTCATTGTTTTTTTGTTGACTTTCTGTCTTGATGACCTGTGTAGTGGTGTCAGTGGAGTATTGAAGCCCCCCATTATTGTGTTGCTATCTCATTTCTTAGGTCTGTTAGTAATTGTTTTATACATTTGGAAGCTCCAGTGTTAGGTGCATATATATTTAGGATTGTGATTTTTTTTGTTGGACAAGGCCTTTTATTATTATATAATGACCCTCTTTGTCTTTTTAAACTGCTATTGTTTTAAAGTTATTTTTTGTCTGATATAAGAATAGCTACTCCTGCTTGTTTTTGGTGTCCATTTGCATGAGATGCCTTTTTTCACTCCTTTACCTTGAGTTTATATGAGTCCTTATGTGTTAGGTGAGTCCCTTGAAGACAGCAGATAGTTGGTTGATGAATTCTTGTTTATTCTGCAATTCTGTATCTTTAAGTAGAGCATTTAGGCCATTTACATTCAATGTTAGTATTGAGATATGAAGTATGATTCTATTTATTGTGCTATTTGTTGCCTGTATTCCTTTGGGTTTTTTAAATTATATTTTTATTATATATGTCCTATGAAAGTTATGCTTTAAAGAGGTTCTGTTTTGATGCATTTCCAGTATTTGTTTTAAAATTTAGAGTTCCTTTTAGCAGTTCTTGTAGTGCTGGCTTGGTAGTTGCAAATTCTCTCAGCATTTCTTTGTCTGAGAAAGACTATATCTTTCCTTAACTTCGGAAGCTTAGTTTCACTGGATACAAAATTCTTGGCTGATAATTGCTTTGTTTGAGGAGGTTGAAGATAGGGCCCAAATCCCTTCTAGCTTGTTAGGGTTTCTGCTGAGAAATCTGCTGTTTATCTGATAGAGTTTTTTTTTTTTTTAATATATATGTTACCTGGTGCTTTTGCCTCACAGCAATTAAGATTCTTTCCTTTGTCTTAACTTTAGATAACCTGATGACAATGTGCCCAGGTGATCTTTTTGTGATGAATTTCCCGGGTGTTCTTTGTGCTTCTTGTATTTGGGTATTTGGATGTCTAGGTCTCTAGCAAACCCAGGAAAGTTTTCCTTAATTATTCCCCCAAATATATTTTCCAAACTTTCAGATTTCTATTCTTCCTCAGGAATACCAATTATTCTTAGGTTTGGTCATTTAACATAATCTCAGACTTCTGGAGGCTTTGTTTATATTTTATGTTTTTCTTTGTCCTTGTTAGATTGGGTTAATTCGAAAACCTTGTCTTTGAGCTCTGTAGTTCTTTCTTCTGCTTGTTTGATTCTATTGCTGAGACTTTCCAGAGAATTTTGCATTTCTATAAGTCTGCCCATTGTTTCCTGAAGTTTTGATTGCTTTTTATTTATGCTATCTATTTCATTGAAAATTTATCCTCCCATTTCTTGTATCTTTTTTGTACTTTCTTAAATTGAGCTTCACCTTTCTCTGGTGCCTCCCTGATTAGCATAATAACTAACCTTCTGAATTCTTTTTTAGGTAAATCAGGGATTTCTTCTTGGTTTGGATCCATTGGTGGTGAGCTAGTGTGATTTTAGGGGTGTGTTAAAAAACCTTGTTTTGTCATATTACCAGAGTTGGTTTTCTGGTTCCTTCTCATCTGGGTAGGCTATGTCAGAGGGAAGGTATAGGGCTCAAGGTTGCTTTTCATATTCTTTTGTCCCAGGGGTGTTTCTTTGATGTAGTACTCTCCCGCTTTTCCTAGGGATATGGCTTCCTGAGAGCTGAGCTGTAGTGATTGTTATCTCTCTTCTGGATCTCGCCACCCAGCAAGCCTTCCAGGCTCTGGGCTTGTACTGGGGGTTGTCTGTACAACATTTTGTGATGTGAAACATCTGTGGATCTCTCAGCAGTGGATATCAGCACCTGCTCCAGTGGAAGTGGCAGGGGCGTGAAATGGACTCTGTAAGGTTCCTTAGCTTTGGTTGTTTAATGCAATATTTTTGTGCTGGTTGTCCTCCTGTTGGGAGGTGGTTCTTTCAAGAGAACATCAGTCGTGGTAGCATGGGGAGGAACAGGTGGTGGGCAGAGCCCTAGAACTCCCAAGATTATATACCCTTTGTCTTCAGCTACCAAAGTGGGTAGGGAATGACCATTAGGTGGGGTCAGGGCTAGGCATGTCTGAGCTTAGACTCATCCTTGGGGGATGGGGGTGTGGTTCCCAGGTCAATGGAGTTATTTTCCTAAGAGGATTATGGCCGTCTCTACTGTGTCATGCAGGTTGTCAGGAAAGTGGGGGAAAGCCAGCCATCATAGACGTCACCCAGCTCCCATGCAACCCAAAGGTCTGGTGTCACTCTCACCATGCCCCATCCAATGGCACTGAGTCTGTTTGAGGCAGTGGGTGAGTAGGGCTGAGAACTTGCCCCAGGCTACCCATCTCCCAACTGTGAAAGCAAGTAAGGCTTTCTTGCTCCCCCCGCCACCCACCCCCATGAAGTCTGCACACCAGATTCATACCCTTCCCCAAGTTCTGGCCAGTAAACATCTCGATCACTTCCAATTGTTACGAAGTTCAGCTAGAGGATTTTTCTTCCTGTGGCCTTTTTCTAGTGCCTCTGGCAGACCTCCCCAAGGACCCCTGTGAGGCAAGGGAGAAATAGCTTGCTAGGATACCCAGCAAGCCCACAGGACTTTTTCCATTGCTTTCTCCACCCATGTATTTTGTTCAGCTCTCTAAATTGACTCAACCCCAGGTAAGGTCAGACTCTTCTGTGATCTAAACCTTTAGTTTCCCTAGTGAGGGTGTGTATTTGTGGGTGGACAATCCCCCTTTCTCACTTCTACAGTTTGTGCACTCACAGTATTGGGTTGTCTACTGAGTCCTGTAGGAGCAATCTGCTTCCTTCAGAGGGTCTCAGGGGACCTCTTTCTAAAAAACCACATCCCTAAAGTTGCCTTATATCCCGTAAATCAAAGCTTAGTTACATGGTCACACAAATTTGCAAGGGAGGCTGAAAAATACAGTCTTATTTTGGACATCCAGGTGTCTGGAGGCTTTATTATTCAGATGTCTAGGGATTTCTGTTACCTTAGAAGAGAGAGAGAACAAAAACTGTGCCACATGCTCCAACTCATTTTATATAGCTAATATTACCTTGATACCAAATCAAGGTAAAGACACTGAGAAATAAATATGTGTCAAAAATTATTAAAAATTTTACTAAATTGAATCAAGCCATGTATAAAGGTAATCTATCCTCCTTTTCTCATCGCATATATATATATATATATATATATATATATATAGGCAGTGCCTCTTCTTTCATATATATATACATATATATATAGGCAATGCCTCTTCTTTCATATATATACACATATATATATGAAACAAAAATACTTCTTTCATATATATAAAATAAAAAAAGGAAGATCTTTTTTTACCCTGATAAAGGGTATCTACAAATGCCAAAATCAAGCATGACACTTAACAGTTCAATATTAGAAGTATAATAGAATATTACAATTGAAGTTTTGATCAAGGCATTGTAACACAATAAGTGCTGCATAACAACTGAAGGTAATGGGCAAAAATGAAGAACATAGTTATGTGACTACAGTTAAATTCCTGAAGTACATCATACAATTTATTTGATTTGGTTAAATGCTTGGAGAGAAGGAATACCTTCTATTTCATCTAACTGCTCTGTGCAAAAGCATGAGCTTAGTAACACTTCTGTCAACCTGAGATAATCTGAAAAGAATTCCTTTCACAGTAGACCATAGCACTTAGTTTGAGCAATTATTTTATGTCTTTTCCAGGAATGATTTGTTTATGCTCTTCTTTTACCTTCCAACTTTTATTTGGGGTTCAGGGGTAAACATGCAGGTTCGTGACATGGGTAAATGTGTGTTGTGGGGGTACAGAGTACAAGTGATTTTGTCACCTAGGTAGTGAGCATAATATACTATAGGTAGATTTTCAGTCCTCATCCTCCTCCCACTTTCTACCCTCAAGTAAGCTCTGGTGTTTATTTCTCTTTGTGTCCATGTGTACTCAGTGTTTGGCCTCCACTTATAGATGACAGCATGAAATATTGGGTTTTTATTCCTACATTAATTTGCTTAGGATAATGGCTTCCAGCTCTATCCATGTTGCTGCAAAGAACATGATTTCGTTCTTTTTTATGGTTGTGCAGTATTCCATGGTGTATATGTACCACATTTTCAATATCCAGTCCATAGTTGATGGGCACTGAGGTTGATTTTACGTCTTTGCTGTTGTGAATAGTGCTGTGATGAACATATACATGCAAATATATTTGTGGTAGAGCAATTAATATTCCTTTGGTTATATACTCAGCACTGGGATTGCTGGGTTGAATGGTACTGGTTTTAAATTCTTTGAGAAATCACCAAAGTGCTTTTCACATGCATGAACAAATTTACATTCCTAGAAGCAGTGTATAAGCTTTCACTTGTGTCCATAGCCTCAGCAGCATCTGTAGTTTTTTTGACTTTTTAATAATAACCATTCTGACTGGTGTGACATGGTATCTCATTGTGATTTTGATTTGCATTTCTTTAATGATCAGTGATGTTGATGATTTTCCCATATGATTGTTGGCTGCTGGTATGTCTTCTTTTGAGAAGTGTCTATTTGTGGTCTTTACATATTTAACATTTTTAAAAAACATCTTTTTTTTCTCACCATCCACAGTAGATAGGTTGTTTTTTGCTTGTTGATATATGTTTCTTGTAGATTCTTAATATTAGACCTTTGTCAGATGCATAGTTTGCACATTTTCTCCCATTCTTTAGATTGTCTGTTTACTGTGCATAAGCTCTTTAATCAGGTTTTACTTGTTAATTTTTGTTTTTGTCACAATTGCTTTTGGAGTCTTTGTCATGAAATATTTGGCAAGGCTTATGTCCAGAATGGTATTTCCTAGGTTTTCTTCTAGGGGTTTTATAGTTTTAGGTTTCATGTTTAACTCTTTAATCTGTCTTGAGTTGATTTTTATATATGGTGAATGGAAGTGGTCCAGTTTTAGTCTTCTGCATATGGCTAGCTAGTTATCCCAGCACCATTTATTGAATAGGAATTTCTTTCTCATTGCTTGTTATCATTGATATTGTCAAAGATCAGATGGTTGTAGGTGTGTTGCTTTATTTTTGGGTTCTCTAACCTGTCCCATTGGTCTATGAGTCTGTTTTTGTATAAGCACCATGCTTTTTTTGTTACTTCCAGATTTTGCACGTTCAGTATGATGTTGCCTGTGGGTTTGTCATATTAGGCTCTTTTTAATTTAAATTATGTACCTTCAATGCCTAGTTTGTTGAAGGTTTTTAGCATGAAGAGATGTTGGATTTTATCAAAAGGCTTTTCTGCATTTATTGAGATGATCATGTGCTTTTTGGGTTTATTTCTGCTTATGTGATTCCTGGTTAACTATTTCTAGATATTTTATTCTTTTTGTGGCTATTGTGAATAGGATTGTGCTATTGATTTAGCTCTTAGCTTGGACATCTTGTTGTATATAAATGCCACTGATTTTTGTACATGTATTTTGTATACTGAAACTTTTCTAAAGCTATCATATATAGAGTCACATTTATTGATTTGTGTATATTGAACCAAACTTGCATCATTGGCATAAATCCTACTTGATCATATTGGATTAGCTTTTTTATTTGCTGCTGCATTTGATTTGATAGTATTCTGTTCAAGATTTGTGTATCTAAGTTCATCAGGGATATTGGCGTGAAGTTTTCTTTTCCTGTATCTCTACCAGGTTTTGTATCAGAATGATGCTGCCTCATAGAATGAGGTAGGGAGGAGTCCTTTCTCCTTAATTCTTTGGAATAGTTTCAGTAGGATTAGAACAAACTCTTCCTAGCATATGTGGCGGAATTTAGCTGTGAATCTTTGTGGTCCAGGGTTTTTTCTGGTTGGTAGACTTTTTATTACTGATTCAATTTTGGAATTCATTATTGGTCTGTTCAAGTATTCATTTTCTTCATATTCCAGTCCTGGAAAGTTGTCTGATTCTAGAAATTTATCAATTTCATCTAGGTTTTCTAGTTTGTGTGCATAGAGGTGTTGATAATAGTCTTTGAAGGATTTTTGTAGCTCTGTGGAACCAGTGGTAATGTCTCCTTTGTCATTTTAAATTATTTTTATTAGAAACTTTTTAAATTTTTTCTTTATTAGTCTAGCTAGCAGTCTATCAATCCTATTTGTTCTTTCAAATAACCAACTTTTGGTTAGTTTATCTTTTGTATGGATTTTCGTGTCTTAATTTCACTCATTTCAACTTTGATTTTGATTATTTCTTTTTTTCTGTTAGCTTTGAAATTTGTTTCCTTTTGTTTTTCTAGTTCTTCTGGGCATGATGTTAGGTTTTTAACTTGAGATTCTCTTTTTTTCTTTTTTTTTATTATTATTATACTTTAGGTTTTAGGGTACATGTGCACAATGTGCAGGGTTATTACATATGTATCCATGTGCCATGTTGATTTCCTGCACCGATTAATTCGTCATTTAGCATTAGGTGTATCTCCTAATGCTGTCCCTCCCCCCTCCCCCAACCCCACAACAGTCCCCAGAGTGTGATGTTCCCCTTCCTGTGTCCATGAGTTCTCATTGTTCAGTTCCCACCTATGAGTGAGAACATGCGGTGTTTGGTTTTTTGTCCTTGTGATAGTTTACGGAGAATGATGTTTTCCAATTTCATCCATGTCCCTACAAAGGACATGAACTCATCATTTTTTATGGCTGCATAGTATTCCATGGTGTATATGTGCCACATTTTCTTAATCCAGTCTATCGTTGTTGGACATTTGGGTTGGTTCCCACTCTTTGCTATTGTGAATAGTGCCGCAATAAACATACGTGTGCATGTGTCTTTATAGCAGCATGATTTATAGTCCTTTGGGTATATATCCAGTAATGGGATGGCTGGGTCAAATGGTATTTCTAGTTCTAGATCCCTGAGGAATCGCCACACTGAGTTCCACAATGGTTGAACTAGTTTACAGTCCCACCAACAGTGTTAAAGTGTTCCTATTTCTCCACATCCTCTCCAGCACCTGTTGTTTCCTGCTTTTTTAATGATGGCCATTCTAACTGGTGTGAGATGGTATCTCACTGTGGTTTTGATTTGCATTTCTCTGATGGCCAGTGATGGTGAGCATTTCTTCATGTGTTTTTTGGCTGCATAAATGTCTTCTTTTGAGAAGTGTCTGTTCATGTCCTTCGCCCACTTTTTGATGGGGTTGTTTGTTTTTTTCTTGTAAATTTGTTTGAGTTCATTGTAGATTCTGGATATTAGCCTTTTGTCAGATGAGTAGGTTGCAAAAATTTTCTCCCATTCTGTAGGTTGCCTGTTCACTCTGACGGTAGTTTCTTTTGCTGTGCAGAAGCTCTTTAGTTTAATTAGATCCCATTTGTCAATTTTGGCTTGTGTTGCCATTGCTTTTGGTGTTTTAGACATGAAGTCCTTGCCCACGCCTATGTCCTGAATGGTATTGCCTAGGTTTTCTTGTAGGATTTTAATGGTTTTAGGTCTAACATTTAAGTCTTTAATCCATCTTGAATTAATTTTTGTATAAGGTGTAAGGAAGGGATCCAGTTTCAGCTTTCTACATGTGGCTAGCCAGTTTTCCCAGCACCATTTATTAAATAGGGAATCCTTTCCCCATTTCTTGTTTTTGTCAGGTTTGTCAAAGATCAGATAGTTGTAGATATGCGGCATCACTTCTAAAGGCTCTGTTCTGTTCCATTGATCTATGTCTCTGTTGTGGTACCAGTACCATGCTGTTTTGGTTACTGTAGCCTTGTAGTATAGTTTGAAGTCAGGTAGTGTGATGCCTCCAGCTTTGTTCTTTTGGCTTAGGATTGACTTGGCGATGCAGGCTCTTTTTTGGTTCCATATGAACTTTAAAGTAGTTTTTTCCAATTCTGTGAAGAAAGTCATTGGTAGCTTGATGGGGATGGCATTGAATCTATCAATTACCTTGGGCAGTATGGCCATTTTCACGATATTGATTCTTCCAACCCATGAGCATGGAATGTTCTTCCATTTGTTTGTATCCTCTTTTATTTCATTGAGCAGTGGCTTGGTAGTTCTCCTTGAAGAGGTCCTTCACATCCCTTGTAAGTTGGATTCCTAGGTATTTTATTCTCTTTGAAGCAATTGTGAATGGGAGTTCACTCATGATTTGGCTCTCTGTTTGTCTGTTATTGGTGTACAAGAATGCTTGTGATTTTTGTACATTGATTTTGTATCCTGAGACTTTGCTGAAGTTGCTAATCAGCTTAAGGAGATTTTGGGCTGAGACAATGGGGTTTTCTAGATATACAATCATGTCATCTGCAAACAGGGACAATTTGACTTCCTCTTTTCCTAATTGAATACCCTTTATTTCCTTCTCCTGCCTGATTGCTCTGGCCAGAACTTCCAACACTATGTTGAATAGGAGTGGTGAGAGAGGGCATCCCTGTCTTGTGCCAGTTTTCAGGGGGAATGCTTCCAGTTTTTGCCCATTCAGTATGATATTGGGTGTGGGTTTGTCATAGATAGCTCTTATTATTTTGAGATACGTCCCATCAATACCTAATTTATTGAGAGTTTTTAGCATGAAGGGTTGTTGAATTTTGTCAAAGGCCTTTTCTGTATCTATTGAGATAATCATGTGGTTTTTGTCTTTGGTTCTGTTTATATGCTGGATTACATTTATTGATTTGTGTATGTTGAACCAGCTTTGCATCCCAGGGATGAAGCCCACTTGATTATGGTGGATAAGCTTTTTGATGTGCTGCTGGATTCGGTTTGCCAGTATTTTATTGAGGATTTTTGCATCAATGTTCATCAAGGATATTGGTCTGAAATTCTCTTTTTTGGTTATGTCTCTGCCAGGCTTTGGTATCAGGACGATGCTGGCTTCATAAAATGTGTTAGGGAGGATTCCCTCTTTTTCTATCGATTGGAATAGTTTCAGAAGGAATGGTACCAGTTCCTCCTTGTACCTCTGGTAGAATTTGGCTGTGAATCCATCAGGTCCTGGACTCTTTTTGGTTGGTAAGCTATTGATTATTGCCACAATTTCAGAGCCTGTTATTGGTCTATTCAGAGATTCAACTTCTTCCTGGTTTAGTCTTGGGAGGGTGTATTTGTCGAGGAATTTATCCATTTCTTCTAGATTTTCTAGTTTATTTGCATAGAGGTGTTTGTAGTATTCGCTGATGGAATGCCACAAAGACGCTCCTCAAGAAGAGCAACTCCAAGACACATAATTGTCAGATTCACCAATGTTGAAATGAAGGAAAAAATGTTAAGGCCAGCCAGAGAGAAAGGTCGGGTTACCCACAAAGGGAAGCCCATCAGACTAACAGCTGATCTCTCAGCAGAAACTTTACAAGGCAGAAGAGAATGGGGGCTGATATTCAACATTCTTAAACAAAAGAATTTTCAACCCAGAATTTCATGTCCAGCCAAACTAAGCTTCATAAGTGAAGGAGAAATAAAATACTTTACAGACAAGCAAACGCTGAGTGATTTTGTCACCACCAGGCCTGCCCTAAAAGAGCTCCTGAAGGAAGCACCAAGCATGGAAAGGAACAACTGGTACCAGCCACTGCAAAAACATGCCAAATTGTAAAGACCATCGAAGCTAGGAAGAAACTGCAACAACTAACGAGCAAAATAACCAACTAACATCATAATGACAGGATCAGATTCACACATAACAATATTAACTTTAAATGTAAATGGGCTAAATGCTCCAATTAAAAGACACAGACTGGCCAACTGGATAAGGAGTCAGGACCCATCAGTGTGCTGTATTCAGGAAATCCATCTCACATGCAGAGACACACATAGACTCAAAATAAAGGGGTGGAGGAAGATCTATCAAGCAAATGGAAAACAGAAAAAGGCAGGGGTTGCAATCCTAGTCTCTGATAAAATAGACTTTAAACCAATGAAGATCAAAAGAGACAAAGAAGGCCATTGCATAATGGTAAAGGGATCAATTCAACAAGAAGAGCTAACTATCCTAAATATATATGCACCCAACACAGGAGCACCCAGATTCATAAAGCAAGTCCTGAGTGACCTACAAAGGGACTTAAACTCCCACACAGTAATAATGGGAGATTTTAACACCCCACTGTCAACATTAGACAGATCAACAAGACAGAAAGTTAACAAGGATATCCAGGAGTTGAACTCATCTCTGCAGAAAGTGGACCTAATAGACATCTACAGAACTCTCCACCCCAAAACAACGGAATATACATTGTTTTCAGCACCACACCACACCTATTCCAAAATTGACCACATAGTTGGAAGTAAAGCTCTCCTCAGCAAATGTAAAAGAACAGAAAACAAACTGTCTCTGAGACCACAGTGCAATCAAACTAGAACTCAGTATTAAGCAACTCACTCAAAACCGCTCAACTACATGGAAACTGAACAACCTGCTCCTGAGTGACTACTGGGTACATAATGAAATGAAGGCAGAAATAAAGATGTTCTTTGAAACCAACGAGAACAAAGACACAACATACCAGAATCTCTGGGACACATTCAAAGCAGTGTGTAGAGGGAAATTTATAGCACTAAATGCCCACAAGAGAAAGCAGGAAAGATCCAAAATTGACACCCTAACATCACAATTAAAAGAACTAGAAAAGCAAGAGCAAACACATTCAAAAGCTAGCAGAAGGCTAGAAATAACTAAAATCAGAGCAGAACTGAAGGAAATAGAGACACAAAAAACCCCTCAAAAAATTAATGAATCCAGGAGCTGGTTTTTTTAAAAGATCAACAAAATTGATAGACCGCTAGCAAGACTAATAAAGAAGAAAAGAGAGAAGAATCAAATTGATGCAATAAAAAATTTGCTAATGGTTTTAATCATAAAGGTTACTGGATTTTGTCAAATGTTTTTCCTGTGTCTATTGAAATGATCATGTAATTTTAGTTTTTTATTATACTTTAAGTTTTAGGGTACATATGCACAATGTGCAGGTTTGTTACGTATGTATACATGTGCCATGTTGGTGTGCTGCACCCATTAACTCATCATTTAACATTAGGTGTATCTCCTAATGCTATCCCTCCCCTCTCCCCCCACCCCACAACAGGCCCCGGTGTGTGATGGTCCCCTTCCTGTGTCCACATGTTCTCATTGTTCAATTCCCACCTATGAGTGAGAACATGCTGTGTTTGTTTTTTTGTCTTTGCGATAGTTTGCTGAGAATGATGGTTTCCAGCTTCATCCATGTCCTACAAAGGACATGAACTAATCCTTTTTTATGGCTGCATAGTATCGCATGGTGTATATGTGCCACATTTTCTTAATCCAGTCTATTATCGTTGGACATTTGGGTTGGTTCCAAGTCTTCGCTATTGTGAATAGTGCCTCAATAAACATATGTGTGCATGTTTCTTTATAGCAGCGTGATTTATAATCCTTTTGGTATACACCCAGTAATGGGATGGCTGGGTCAAATGGTATTTCTAGTTCTAAATCCCTGAGGAATTGCCTCACTGACTTCCACAATGGTTGAACTAGTTTACAGTCCCACCAACAATGTAAAAGTGTTCCTATTTCTCTACATCCTCTCCAGCACGTGTTGTTTCCTGACTTTTTAATGATTGCCATTCTAACTGGTGTGAGATGGTATCTCATTGTGGTTTTGATTTGCATTTCTCTTAGTTTTTAATTCTGCTTATGTGATGTATCCTATTTGTTGACTTGCATATATTAAACCATCCCTGCATTCCTGGTATAAAACCCACTTGATCATGGTGGATTATCGTTTTGATATGCTACTGGATTCAGTTACCTAGTATTTTGTTGAGGATTTTTGCATCTATATTCATCATAGATATTGATCTGCAGGTTTTTGTTGTTGTTATTGTTGTTGTTATGCCCTTTCCTGGTTTTGGTATAGGAATAATACTGACTTCATAGAATGATTTAGGGAGAATTCCCTCTCTTTCTCTATCTTTTGGAATAGTGTTAATAGGATTAGTACCACTTCTTTGAATGCTTAATAGAATTCAGCTGTGAATTCATCTGGTCTTGGAATTTTTTTGTTGGCAATTCTTTTATTACCATTTTAATCTTCCTGCTAGTTATTGGTCTATTCAGAGTTCCTGTTTCTTCCTGGTTAATATAGGAGGGTTGTATATTTTCAGGAATTTGTCCAGCTTTTCTAGGTTTTCTAATTTGTGTGCATACAGGTTTTCATAGTAGCCTTGAAGGATCTTTTGTATTTCTGTGGTATTGGTTGTAATATCTCCCATTTCATTTCTAATTGATCTTATTTGGATCTTCTATCTTCTTTTCTTGAATCATCTTGCTAATGGTCTATCAATTTTGTTTGTCTTTTCAAATAACTAGCTTTTTGTTTCATTTATCTTTTGTATTTTTTTTTGTTTCGATTTCATTTGGTTCTGCCTGATCTTTATTACTTCTTTTCTTCTGCTGCGTTTGGGGTTGGTTTGTTCTTGTTTCTTTAGTTCCTTCAGGTGTGACATTAGATTGTTTATTAGTGCTTTTTTAGACTTTTTGATCTAACCATTTAATGCTATCAACTTTCCTTTTAGCCCTGCTTTTGACATATCCCAGAGGTTTTGATAGGCTGTCTCACTATTATTATTCAGTTCAAGGAAATCTTGATTTCATTTTCGACCCAATGATTATTCAGGAGCAGGTTATTTAATTTTAATGTACTTGCATGGTTTTAAGGATTCCCTTTTGGAGTTGATTTCCAATTTTATTCCACTCTGGTCTGACAGAGTACTTGATATATTTTGATTTTCTTAAATTTGTTGAGACTTGTTTTGTGGCCTGTCATATGGTCTGTCTTGGAGAATGTTCCCCGTGCTGATGAATAGAATGCATATTCTGCAGTTGTTGGGTAGAATGTTCTGTAAATATCTGTTAAGTCCATTTGTTCTCTGGTATAGTTTAAGTCCATTGTTTCTTTGTTGAGTTTCTGTCCTGAAAACCTCTCTAGTGCTGTCAGTGGAGTATTGAAGTCTCTCACCATTATTGTGTTGCCCTCTATCTCATTTCTTATGTCTAATAGTAATTGTTTCATAAATTTGGGATCTCCAGTGTTGGGTGCATATATATTTAGGTTTGTGATATTTTCCTGTTGGACAAGCCCTTTTATAATTATATAATGTTGTATTTTGTTTTTTTTTTAACTGCTGTTACTTTAAAGTCTGTTTCGTCTGAGACAAGAATAGCTACTCTGGCTCAATTTTGGTGCCTATTTATATGAAATATCTTTTTTCACCCCTTTATTTTAAGCTTATGTGAGTCCTTATGTGTTAGGTGAGTTTCTTAAAAACAGCAGATACTTGGTTGGTGAATTTTTATTCATTCTTCCATTCTGTACCTTTTAACTGGTGCATTTAGGCCATTTACATTAAATATTAATATTGAGATGTGAGGTACTATTCTGTTCAACATGCTAGTTGTTGCCTGAATACCTTTCTTTTTTTTCCATTGTGTTACCATTTTATAACCCCTGTGGGATTTATGCTTTTTGGAGGTTCTATTTTATTGTACTTCAAGGTTTTGTTTTAAGATTTAGAACTCCTTTTAGCAGTTCTTATAGTGCTAGCTTGGTGGTAGTAAATAATCTCATGATTTGTTTGTCTGAAAAAGACTGTATCTTTCCTTCATCTATAAAGCTCAGTTTCATGGGATACGAGATTCTTGGCTGACAATTGTTTAAGAAGGCTAAATATAGGGCCCCATTTCCTTCTAGCTTGTAGGGTTTCTGCTGAGAGATCTGCTGTTAATCTGATAGTTTTATATATATATATATCTATATGTTACCTGATGTTTTTTCCTCACAGCTCTTCAGATTCTTTCCTTCATCTTGACTTTAGATAACCTGATGACCAGGTGCCTAGGTGATGATCTTTTTGAAATGAATTCCCAGGTATTCTTTAAGTCTTTGCTATTTGGATGTCTAGATCTGTAGCAAAATCAGAGAAGTTTTACTTGATTATTCTCTCAAATAAGTCTTCCAAATATTTAGATTTCTCATCTTCCTTAGGAACACCAAACATTCTTAAGTTTCATTATTTAATATATCTCAAACTTCTTGTAGAACTTTATTTGTTTTTTCTTTTTCTTAGTTGAATTGGGTTCATTTCAAATAAGTTTTCCAAATATTTAGATTTCTCATCTTCCTTAGGAACACCAAATATTCTTAAGTTTCATTATTTAATATATCTCAAACTTCTTGTAGAACTTTATTTGTTTTTTCTTTTTCTTAGTTGAATTGGGTTCATTTGAAAGCCTTGTCTTTGGGGGACGTGGCCAAGATGGCTGACTAGAAACTGGCAATTGGAGGCTCCCATCAAAAAGAACCATAATTACCATGTGAATACTTCACTGGCAACCAACGTATCCAGGTTCTTTCATCAGAACTAACTAGGTGGCTGGCATAATCCATGGAGAGGAAGGAAGAGCAGTGTGGTGTGGTGGCCCACCTGAGAGCCACACAGGGCATGAGAGCTCCCAACCCCCAGCCAAGGGAGGCAGAACTTCAACTCCAGCCAGAGGCTCAGGGACAGAATTTGGATTTTCCTGGGCCTAAGCCCCTGGGGGAGGGTTGGTCAGAGTCTCTGTGGACCAGCAAACTTAGCCTTTCATCCTGGTAGTTCTGAGGAATCTGTGCAGCCCAGATGAGTGGGTTACCCCCCAGCAAAGCACACCCCCTCCAACAAGGGAAAAAGTGCTTCATTAAATGGGTCCTCTTCCCCATGCCAGCCAACTGGGTGAGACCCTCCAACAAGGGTTGTCAGACACCTGATACAGGAGCAATCCTACTGGAATCAGGTTGGTGCCCCTCGAGTTTACAGATCCTAGAAGAAGGAGCAGGCAACCACCTTTGCTGTTCTACAGCCTCCCTGAGTGACGTCTGTACGTATGGGAGTGAACTAGATGAATAGGACCTGAAGTGAACCCCCAGCAAACTGCAGCACCCCTACAGAAGAGAGACCTAACCATTGAAAGAAAAGCAAACAAACGGAAAGCAACAACAACAGCCTCAAAAACAACAAAAAAGTTCCCACAAAAACCCCATCCAAGGGTCAGCAGCCTCAAAGATAGAAATTAGACAAGCTCACAAAGATGAGAAAGAATCAATGAAAAAAACGCTGAAAACCCAAAAGGCTGAAGTGCCTCTTCTCCTCCAAATGATTGCAATGCCTCTCCAGCAAAGGCACAAAACTGGACACAGGATTAGGTGGACAAATTGACAGAAGTGGGCTTCAGAAGATGGGTAATAAAAAACTACGCTGAGTTCGAGGAGCATGTTCTAACCCAATGCAAAGAAGTTAAGAAATTTGATAAAAGATTAGAGCTGCTAACTAGAATAACCAGTTTAGAGAAGAACATAAATGACTTGATGGAGCTGAAAAACACAGCATGAGAACTTCATGAAGCATACACATGTATTAATAGCCAAATCGACTAAGCAGAAGAAAGGATATCAGAGTTTGAAGACCACCCTGCTGAAATCAGGCATGCAGGCAAGATTAGAAAAAAGGATGAAAAGGAATGAACAAAGCCTCCAAGAAACAAGGGACTTTGTAAAATGATTGAACCTCCAATTGATTGGTGTACCTGAAGGAGATAGGGAGAATGGAAACAAGCTCACCCTCAAAGGGAACTCCATCAGACTAACAGCAGATCTCTCAGCAGAAACCCTACAAGACAGAAGAGATTGGGGGCCAATATTCAACATTCTTAAAGAAAATAATTTTCAAACCAGAATTTCATATTCAACCAAACTAAGCTTCATAAGCCAAGGAGGAATAAAATCCTTTCCAGACAAGCAAATGCTGAGGCATTTTTGTCACCACCAGGCCTGCCTTACAGGAGCTCCTTAAAGAAGCACTAAATATGGAAAGGAAAAACTGGTACCAGCCACACAAAAACACAACAAAAGTTAAAGACCAATGAAGCTATGAAGAAACTGCATCAACTAGTGTACAAAATAACCAGATAGCATCATGATGACAGGATCAAATTTACACATAGCAATACAACCTTAAATATAAATGGGCTAAATGCCTCATTTAAAAAAGACAGACTACAAATTGGATAAAGAGTTAAGACCCTTCAGTGTCCTGTATTCAGGAGACCCATCTCATGTGCAAAGACACACATAGGCTGAAAGTAAAGGGATGGATGAAATTTACCAAGCTCCTAGTCTCTGAAAAAACAGACTTTAATGAAGATCAAAAAAGACAAGGGCATTACATAAATGGTAAAATAAAAAAGCTCAATATTCTAAATATATGTCTACCCAATACAGTAGCACCCAGATTCATAAAACAAATTCTTAGAGACTTACAAAGAGTCTTAGACTCCCGTACAATAATAGAGGGAGACTTTAACACCCCACTGTCACTATTAGATCAATGCGAGAGAAAATTAACAAGGATATTCAGGACTTGAACTTAGCCCTGGTTCAAGTGGACCTAAGAGACATCTACAGAACTCTCCACCCCAAATCAACAGAGTGTACATTCTTCTCAGTGCCATATGGCACTTAATCTAAAATCGACCACATAATTGAAAGTAAAACACTCCTCACAAATGAAAAAGGACTGAAATCATAACAGTCTCTCAGACCACAGTCGAATTAAATTAGAACTCAGGACTAAGAAACTCACTCAAAACCACACAATTATGTGGACATTGAACAGCTGCTCCTGAATGACTCTTGGCTAAATAATGAAATTAAGGCAGAAATAAATAAGTTCTTTGAAACCAATGAGAACAAAGAGACAACATACCAAAATCTCTGGGACACAGCTAAAGTAGTGTTAAGGCAGAAATTTATAGCACCAAATGCCCACATCAGAAAGCTAGAAAGATCTCAAATTGACCCCCTAACATAACAATTAAAAGAGCTAGAGAGGCAAGAGCAAACTAATCCAAAAGCTAGCAGAAGGCAAGAAATAACTAAGATCGGAGCAGAATAGAAGGAGATGGAGACACGAAAAATCCTCTAAAAAATCAATGAATCCAGGAGCTGTTTTTTTTTTTTTGAAAAAAATAACAAAATAGACAACTAGCTAGAGTAATAAGGAAAAAAGAATCAAGTAGACATAATTAAAAATGATAAAGGGGATATGACCACAGACTCCACAGAAATACAAACTACCATAACAGAATACTATAAACACCTCTACACAAATAACCTAGAAAATCTAGAAGAAATGGATAGATTCCTGGACACATACAGCCTCCTGAGACTAAAGGAGGAATAATTTGAATCCCTGAATAGACCAATAACAAGTTCCGAAGTTGAGGCAGCAATTAGTAGCCTATCAACCAAAAAATAAAATAAAAGCCCAGGACCAGACAGATTCACTGCTGAATTCTACCAGAGTACAAAGAGGAGCTGGTAAGATTCCTTCTGAAACTATTCCAAACAATTGAGAAGGAAGTAATCCTCCCTAACTCATTTTATGAAGCCAGCATCATCTTGATACCCAAACTGGGCAAAGACACAACCATAAAAGAAAACTTCAGGCTAATATCTCTTATGAACATTGATGGGAAAATCTTCAATAAAATACTGGCAAACTAAATCCAGCAGCACATAAAAAAACTTGTCCACCACAATCAAGTTGGCTGCAACTTGGGATGCAAGGCTGGTTCAACATATGCAAATCAATAAATGTAATCCATCGCATAAATAGCACCAAAGACAAAAACCGCATGGTCATCACAATAGATGCAAAAAAGGCCTTTGATATAATTTAACATCCCTTCATATTAAAAGCTCTCAATAAACTAGGAATTGACGGACCATATCTCAAAGTAATAAGAGCTATTTATGACAAACCCGTAGCTAATATCATACTGAATGGGCAAAAGCTGGAAGCATTCCCTTTGAAAACAGGCACAAGACAAGGATGCCCTCTCTCACCACTCCTATTCAACATAGTATTGGAAGTTCTGGCCAGGGCAATCAGGCAACAGAAAGAAGTAAAGCTTATTCAAATAGGAAGAGAGGAAGTCAAATTGTTTCTCTTTGCAGATGACATGATTTGGTATTTAGAAAACATCATCATCTCAGCCCAAAAACTCCTTTTTCAGCAAAGTCTCAGGATACAAAACCAATGTGCAAAAATCACAAGCATTCCTTTACACCAACAATAGATAAGCAAAGAACCAAATCATGATTGAACTTCCATTCACACTCTGGGAATCACAGTTTTTCAGCTTTCTTGTGGAGTTTGCAGCAGCAGGCTACTTCTTTCAAAGGTCTGTGAATTCTTTCTTTTTTTTTTTTTTTCTGGTATGTTCCTGTGGTGGTTCTTGGAGCAAAAGTTCACAAAGTGAGCCTCCACACAGTCTGTCCATCCAAGTGGGAACTGCTCATTAGTACTGTCTCCTATCCACCATTTTCTTCAAGTTATCTCCATTTTAAGTTTTTTAAACATGCATTTAAGCTATGCAAATTATAGTATTAGACACTGCTATAACACAGTATATTGTGAGATATAGTTATTTCTTTTCTTAAAAATATATGGGTTCACATGCAGTTGTGTACCATGGATATATTACATAATGGCAAAGTCTGGACTTTTAGTGTATTGATCACTTGAATAGTGTACATTGTACCCAATAGGTAATATTTTGTTCTACACCCCTTTCCACATTTTCACCTATTGTAGTCTCTAATGCCTATTATTCCAGTCTGTATGTCCATGGGTGGCAGTTATTTAGCTTCCACTTATAAGTGGGAACATGTGGCTTTTGACTTTCCATTCCTGAGTCATTTCAGTTAGAGTAGCCTCTAGTTCCATCCATGTTGCTGCAAAAGCATTGAATTATTTCTTTTTTTTTTTACAGTGGAGTAGTTTTCCATGGGGTGTGTGTGTGTGTGTGTGTGTGTGTGTATCACATTTTTTATTCAGTCATCTGTTGATGAACACTTAGGTTGATTCCATGACTTTGCTAATGTGAATAGTGTTCTGATAAACATATGAGTGCAGGTGTATTTTTTATATAATAATTTCTTTTCCTTTGGGTAGACAAACAGTAGCAGGATTGCTGGATTAAATAGTAGTTTTATTTTTAGTTCCTTGAGATATCTTTATACAGTTTTTCATAGAGGTTGCACTGATTTACATTCCCACCAACAGTGTATACGTGTTCCCTTTTTTCCACATCCTCACCAACATCTGTTATTTTTAGACATTTTAATAATAGTAATTATGATTGGTATAAGATAGTATCTCACTGTGGTTTCATTTTGCATTTCTATGATAATTCATGGTGTTGAGCATTCTTTTCATATGTTTTTTGGGTGCTTTTGTCTTCTTTTGAAAAATGTTTGTTCATGTACTTTACCCGCTTTTTGATGAGGTTGTTTGTTTTTTCCTTATTGAGTTCCTTGTGGATTCTACATATTGGTTTTTTGTCAGATGCATTGTTTGCGGATATTTTTCCCATTCCGAGGTTGTCTTTACTCTGTTGATTATTTCTTTCACTGTTCAGAAGCTTTTTAGTTTAACTACATCCCATTTGTGAATTTTTGTTTTTGTTTCATTTCCTTTTGAAGGGTTAAACATGATTTTCTTTTTTTTGCCTTGGCCAAAGTCCAGAAACATTTTTTCAAGGTTTTCTTCTAGGATGTTATAGTTTGAGGTCTTACATTTGAATCGTTAATTCATCTTGCATTAGTTTTTGCATATAGTGAGAGATAGAGGTCTAGTTTCATTCTTCTGCATATGACAATCCAATTTTCTCAGCACCATTTATTGAATAGGCTGTTGTTTTCCCAGTTTATATTTTTGTCAACCTTGTCACAGATAAATTGGTTGTAAATACATGGCTTTATTTCTGAGTCATTTATTCTGTCCCATTGGTTTTTATGCACATTTTTACACCAGTGCCATGCTGCTTTGGTTATTACAGCCATGTAGTATAATTTGAATTCAGATAAGTGATGGCTCCAGTTTTGTTCTTTTTGCTTAGAATTACTTTGGTTATTCACATACACACTTAGTTTTATATAAATTCTAGCACTGTTTTCTTCTAATTCTGTGAAAAAACACATTGGTAATTTGATAATTGCATTGAATTTATAGATTGGTTTGTGTAGTACACTTATTTAAAAAATATTGGTTCTTTCGATCTATTGCATGGGACTCTTTTTTCCATGTGTTTGTGACATCTATGCTTTCTTTCATCAGTATTTTGTAGTACTTCTTGTGGAGATCTTTCACCACCTTGGTTACATGTATTCCTAGATATTTTGTAGCCATTAGAAGAGAGATTGAGTTGCTGATTTAGTTATCACTTTGATTGTTATTGCTGTATGAAAATACTACTTCTGATTTTCTCATGTTGATTTTGTTTCTTGAAATTTCACCAAAATTATTTATCAAATCTAGGAGACTTTTGGAAGAATCACTAGAGTTTTCTAGGTATATGATTATATAATCTATGAATAGAGAAAACTTAACTTTCTCTTTTCCAATTTGAATGCCTTTTATTTATTTCTATTGCCTGATTGCTTTAGCTAGCACTTTTAATGCTATGTTGAATAGAAATGGTGAGAGTGTGCATCCTTGTTTTGTTTCAGTTCCTAGGGGAATGGTTTCTATTTTTCCCTGTTTAGTATGATATTGGCTATGAGTTTGTCATATATGGCTATTATTATTTTTAGAAATGTTCCTTCTATGTCTAGTTTGTTGCATGTTTTAATCATAAAGGAATAATGAACTTTATCAAGAGACTTTTCTGCATCTATTGAAATGATCATATCATTTTTAAAAATTATGAGGTGTGTTACATTTATGAATTTTCATATGGTGAACCATCCCTGCATTCCTTGGATAAAATCCACTTGATTGTGGTATATTATCTTTTTGATATGCTGTTTATTTATTTTTTTTTTTTGGCTAGTATTTTGTTGAGGCTTCTTGCGTTTATATTCCTCAGGGATATTGGCCTGTAGTATTCTTTTTTTATTGTTTCCTTGCTAGTCTTTGGTATCAGGGTGATGCTGGCTTCATAGAATGAGTTACGAAGAATTAGATTCCTTTATTTTTGGAACAGTCTCAATAGGATTCGTATCAGTCCTTCCTTGTATGTCTGGTAGATTTTCGCTGTCAATCTGTCTGAATTTTAACTTTTGTTGGGGATAGACTTTTTTATTACTGATTCAATCTTACTAGTCATCATTGATCTGTTCGAGATTTTTATTTCTTTCTTGTTCTGTCTTGGGAGGTGTATATTTACAGGAATTTATTTTCTCTAGGTTTTCTAGTTTATGTGCATAGAGTTGCTCATAGGACTTGCTGGTGATCTTTTGTGTTTCTGTGATATCAGTTATAATGTCACCCTTATTATTTCTCATCATGCTTATTTGAATCTTTTCTCTTTTCTAGCTAGTGGTCTATCAGTTTTGTTTATCTTTTCAGAAACCAACTTTTTACTTCATTGATCCTTTTATTGTTTCTTTGGTCCCAATTTCTTTTATTTCTGCTCTGATCCTTGCTATTTCTTTTCTTCTGCTGGCCTTGGATGTGGTTTGTTGTTTTTCTGGTTCCTTGAGGAGCAACGTAAGGTTGTTAATTTGTAATCTTTGTATGTTTTTGATGTACACTTTTAATGCTGTAAACTTCCCTTTAGCATTGCTTCTGTTGTATCCCAGAAGTTTTGGTATTTAGTGTCTCTATTTTCATTTGTTTCCAAAATTTTTTAAATTTAAGCTTTAATTTCATTATTGACCCAATGGTCATTCAGGAGCAGGTTGTTTAATTTCCATTTATTTGTATAGGTTTAAGGGTTCCTCTAGATATTGATGTCTAGTTATATTCCACTGTGGTCTGAGAAGATACTTGATATGATTTTGATTTTTTAAAATTTATTGAGACTTGCTTTGTGGCCTAGCATATGGTCTCTTTTTGAGAATGTCCTATGTATACAAGAGAAGAGAATGTATGCTCTGCCACTGTTGAATAAATGTTCTGTTAATGTCTGTTGGGACCATTTGGTTTAGAGTTCAATTTAAATCCAGAATTTTTTTTGTTGATTTCCTGCTTTGTCAGTGTAGTGTATTGTTTTGTTGTCTAACTTTTTTCTTAGGTCTAATCATATTTGTTTTATGAAGCTGGGTGCTCCAGTAATGGGTACATATATATTTTGAATTTTTTTTAACATGGTTGACTTAAAGTCTGTTTCATCTGATGTACGTATAACTATTCCCACTTGATTGTGGTTTTCATTTGAATGGAAAAATCCTATTCCACCTTTTAACTTAGAGTCTCTATATGTTTTTACCACTTGGGCAGGTTTCTTGTATAAATCACATGATTGGTTTTCTTTTTTAATCCATTCCTTCAGTCTATATCTTTTAAGTGGGCAGATAGTTCATTTTATGTTCAAGGTTAGTATTGATATGTTGGCTTTTTCCTGTCATAATGCTAATTATTACCTAGCTGCTTTACATTCTTGATTATGTAATTGCTTTATAAGATTTGCAAGTTTTATACTTCCATGTATTTTTATGATGATGAATATCGCCCTTTTATTTCATGTTTAGATCTCTGTTGAGCAGTTTTTGTAGAACTAGTCTAGTGGTGACATATTCCCTTTTTGTTTCCTTGTCTGTAAAAGACATAATTTTCTCTTCATTTATGAAGCTTAGTTTAGCAGGATACAACATTCTTGGCTGGTATTTTTTTTTTTTTAATTTAAGAAAACTAAAAACAGGACCTCAATCTCTTCCGGCTTATAAGTTTTTTTCTGAGAAGTCTGCTGTTAGTCTGATAACATTTCCTTTTCAGATTATGAGATGCTTCTCTCTCTGCTTTTAGAATTTTTCCTTCATGTTGACTTTGAATAGTCTGATAATTATATGCCATGGTGAGGTTTCTTGCAATGTGTCTTTCAGGAGTTCTCTGAGCTTCTTGTATTTAAATGTTTAAATCTCTAGCAAGACTAGGGAAGTTTTTCTGAATTATTCTCTCAAATAGGTTTTCCACACTTTTTCCTTTTTCTTTTTCTCTCTCTGGAATATGTACAACTTGTACATTTGGATGCTTTATGTAATACCACATTTCTCAAAGGCTTTGTTTATTTCTAAAAATTCTTTTTCCTTTTTTCTGACTCAGATAATTTGAAGGACCTGTCTTTCAGTTCTCAAATTCTTTCTTCTGCTTAGTCCAGCATATTGTGAAAGTTCTCAGTTGTATTTTGTAATTAAATAATTTTTTTATTTTCAGAAGTTGTTTAGTTTTGCTGTTTTCAAATAATAGCCATCTCTTTGTTCATTTTCTAATAGTTTTTCTGATATATTGTATTTTCAACTTTCTCTTGGATATCATTGAACTTCTTTAAAATTAATATTTTGAATTCTTTATCTGATATTTCAAAGATTTCATTTTGATTAGAATCCATTTCTAGAGAGTTAGTATGATCCTTTGGGTGTGTTGTAATACTCTGTTTTTCCAGAATTGTTTCTGTGATTTCTTCTCATCTGGGTATGCTATCTTTTCTTCTTCTTCTTTTTTAAATGACTGTTGCTTAGATGGAATTTCCTTTCTCTCCTTGGGGAGGGAAAAGTGTATGTTGTACAGGGTCCTTTGGCTCTAGTTCTAGGTGTTTTCAGTGGCAAAGATTTTTTATAAATTCCTTGGTTATATATACCCTCTGTATTTTATCTTTCTCAAATGCTAGTTGTGATAGTGAGGCACTGGAAATGTAAGCAGGCTTACTGGCTCTTGTGAGGATGGGTAAACATTTGAAATCTCAGGAAGCTTATATCATTTCCCCAGTGCTGTTCACTTGTGTCAGCACATTTTCTATGGGCTTTTGCAGATCAATCCTCAGGCAAGTAGGTGATGTTTACAGATAAGTCTGCTTCAGCAGACTCAGATGGGTATACACTTGATCTTTATTTACCAGGAGCAGCTCTCTGTTGCCTCAAGCAATGGGGTGATGTTTGGAATCCACTATCAGCTCTCTGCTCATCTCAGGATGTGGGGAACAAGCTGGGAGGGCCAGGTGGAATAGGCCTGCCCACAGGTTCCCTAATGGAAAGTGCAAGCATCAGCTCCAGTGGAAGTTTTAATGGTAAGACACCAAGTACCCAGTGATGTGTCTGAGCATGGAGTGGAGAAACTTCTACTTCCACAATTCTCTGCACAGGAAGGGAGGGGCAGCCTATCCTCCTAATCTAGACCCATGGGTGTTCCAAATCCTTAAAAATATTTCTGGATATTAGTGGAGAGTGCATCACTGCACCAAGTTATCTATGTGAAAAGGAAGGGGTAGCTCAGGCTTCTAATCCAGGTGAGCAGGTGCATTGAATGACTGGAAATGTGTCTAGGCATGGAACAAAGGAAGCACCACTGAACCAAGTTCTTTGCAAGGGAAGGAAGGTGTGGCCCAAAGTCTCAATCCAGGTGAGCAAGAGTGATATCTGTCACCCTATTGCTCCTCAGAGCCAGTTCATCTCACTCCCCTGACTTACCAAAGTAGCACGTGGGGCCACTCAACAATGACACATGTAAACTGGTCCCAGGTTGCCAAGCTAGACCTGGCTGCAAATCTCACCACCCAAGAGAAACCATGGCTCCAGCAACTCTCTTCCCACTCCAGTCCTGTGATGAGAGAGGACCCAATTCCAGCCCAGTCCCAGCATGTTCCATACTCTCCACTCAATTCTGGCTGAGAGGGTCTCTTTTCTAGAGCAACTTCTCCAACTCTGGCCCAAGACGAAAATGCCAGGTGGCCACCACTTCCAGGTTCCCAAACAATCACTTACTTTGTATGAGCCTGGATGGAAAGTGTCATTCTCTTTTTCATCCCTGACCTGTGAAAATGCCTGTATCATATATAACAAACCTGCATGTTGTGCACATGTACTCTAGAACTTAAAGTATATATATATAAAATGCCTGTATCTTTTCCCAGTGTGTTTCACTCTCACTATATTTCTGCCCCTCCCTAAGGTAGTTCTAAGGCTTTGGAGAAGCAAGGTGCTCTCCTATGGCTTGGGTTGTATAAATCCATAGTGGAAAGGTGAATCACAGAGGGAGACTCTCTGCCTCTCTCATATCCTGGAGTCTCACTCACTTCCCTTTGCAAATTAATAAATTATTTTTGGTTAGTTGAGATTATCCTGGATTCTTACCCTCAGTATCCAATGGCTCAGCACGGCATTTCTTCTGAACACATAAGGTCTTATCTTAAGAGGAATTATGATGAGTCCATGTTTCTGTCTTGTTACACAGTGGTGTCCTCTTCTCTCTTTTCATCTTTGCTTTTCCAGATTATTGTGGGCCTTACTTTTATTTTATTTTACTGTCATTCTTATATATATCAATGGTCCATAACTTTTTCTAAACAACAAGGCAGTTTCCGCTCTTTACAAGAGGTTTGTAAATATTTATTCTTGGTGCTTTGTTTTTTGTGAGTCAGTAGATTGATTTTGGTGAATTATCACAGAGCCATAGATTAAGCTAAGGTCCCTATTAACCCTAGGTCATGCTATTATATGACCCAACAATGTGAAATAGAAATAAGTAGACTTTATTTCATTCTTGTCCATGTAGCTATTAAATACCAGGCCACAAAATAGTATGTTCTTCAATGACTATTGTTGACACCAGAGAGCAACTGTACGATCTTATCTTTCTTCTTCTTTTTAGTTTGTTCTGGTCTATGGTCATATCAATGGATACTAATTATTCCATCTTTACCTGTAATAAAAAGACAGACTGAATGGAACTGTACATCCAGTGCAATGATAAAAACTCTTTGCTTTGGCTACTAATGCCTAGTACTATAGAGACAATAGTAGTAATGAGGTATATGAGAGCAAGGGTTGTAGTCCCCAGGACTTATGTTAATTGTCCCTATATTTTCTCACAGTTAGTCAAGGTATTTATTAATCACCATAAAGTTAGTGTTCTGTCTACTCTGGTAAAAAAAAAAATAAATGCACAATGTGGCCTCTAGTTGCTTTGTTTTCCTCTCTTTATATTTTTAGAAAGGAGTAGCTCATTCAGGCAACTGAAGTTCTCTTGATCTTTATGTAGTGACTAGATGCAGTAAAGGGTAATGCAAGGATGCAGAATTCATTTTGTTATTTCTAGACCTATTTGGGCTTCAAAAACAGTATAAAAAACTGCTTTAAATTACTGTGCATATTGAAGATTAAGACCATTTACACGTTGATCACCTAAGACATAAATGGAGGTTTTTTGGTCATCTAATAGCTAAGATAACAGTTATTGTATGATTACCATATACTGGTGCACAACATACATTTTAAATCTCAGTTAACGTTTATAATAATCTTTGAAGTAAGTCATTTTATTATCCTTAATTTATAGGTGAGAAATAGGCTGAGTGATTACATAAAGAGTTCAAAGTGAAATGTCTCATAAGTAGCAAGAAGAGCTGGAATTCAAGTCCAGGCAGCTCTACTCCAGAGCCAACATAGTAGAATAGAATGGACAAATCAGTTTAGCTTCTGCACTGAACCTAGTGGCAGATTGAATAAATGGGTATGATTAGTTGGTTTCTAGGTGCCTACTTTTTATTTATTATAATTATACTTTAAGTTCTGCAGTACATGTGCAGAACATGCAGGTTTGTTACATAGGTATACACGTGCCATGGTGGTTTGCTGCACCCATCAACCCATCATCTACATTAGGTATTTCTCCTAATGCTATCCCTTCCCTAACCGCCCCCCTCCCACCCCACCCACTGACAGGCCCTGGTGTGTGATATTCCCCTTCC
The DNA here is from genome assembly GCF_006542625.1 of Nomascus leucogenys. Taxonomy (NCBI): domain Eukaryota; kingdom Metazoa; phylum Chordata; class Mammalia; order Primates; family Hylobatidae; genus Nomascus; species Nomascus leucogenys. The sequence goes on from NC_044383.1 coordinate 72,617,852, forward strand.
TGTGTTCATGTGTTCTCATTGTTCAACTCCCACTTATGAGTGAGAACATGTGCTGTTTGGTTTTCTGTTCATTTTAGTTTGTTGAGGATGATGGTTACTTCTAATCAAAGGCAGTAGCATCTAGCACTTTCTGGGCCTGTATCCAATAAATGCTTTTTCCATATCCAGAAGTCTTCACTGTCTCAGATTGCTTTCAAAGTTTATCTAGACTGCTCTCTACTTTCTTTCTAGTGCTATGCTTCTTGAAATAGACATCTCATGTTCGGGAGTATTTTATCAGTTGCCATGGGTCCTTTCTCCCCAATATGTGAAGCATTTGAGGCATTGGGGGAAATGAAGAATGTGTTAGATATTAGATAATAGAAGCAGGGTTTTTTTTTGTTTTGTTTTTGTTTTTGTTTTTGGCAGACTCTCACTCACTCACCCAGGCTGGAGTGCAATGGCACGATCTTGGCTCACTGCAACCTCTGCCTCCTGGGTTCAAGCAATTCTCCTGCCTCAGCCTCCCAAGTAGCTGGGATTACAAGTCTGAGCCATGACACACAGCTAATTTTTGTATTTTTGTGGAGATGGGGTTTCACCATGTTGGCTAGGCTGGTCTCGAACTCCTGACCTCAGGTGATCCGCCCTCGTCAGCCTACCAAAATGTTGGGATTACAGGTGTGAGCCACCAAACGTGGCCTAGAAGCAGGTTTTAATGAAAAGTAGCTGCGTTTTATAAACCTCAGGAAGAGTCTGAAAGAAAACTGTGGGGTAAGCAGTCAGCAGCCCCCTGGAACCAGAGCCCTGTACTTAGAAAGACCTGTGATTTCCCAATGGCTAGAAATATTTTATTTGGAAGGCTTATTCAGTGCAGATGGCTTACAGCACCCAGCTGTGCCTGAATAGCTTTGATAGACACTTGAGTTGTCAGTTAATGCACTGCTTTATGTGCAAATAATTAGCTTTACTCACTATTCCTTTTGATGGCTTACATTGCCAGAAATTGTCATGTTCTATTGGATTATTTTGTTTTTAATCATATTTTGATTTAGCTTGGTTATGAAAGCCAAAAAATGTGCTATTATGCTATTCTTGATTCAAATTTAATACATCCATATTATTTGGTGTCCCTTGTTATGTTTTTGTCTGTAGACTGCAGGTTAGAGTCCTTGGATATTAACTTTCCTACTGAAATTCAAGACTTTTTTAAATCTGGAAAACATAAAAATGAGTAGAGGAAATAATTAGAAATGTCTTTTTTTTTGGTCATAAGAGAAATCAACAGCAATTGATGTTTTTACCATGATGTTAATGCAGGATTAATTGTTACTCCATCAGGAATACAGGTGTGCCCCTAAACAAATGATTACTTTAATTCAATCCATTTTGCTGTTTCTCTTAAATGAGAGCAGAAGGAGTGGTGCTGGATGTGCAAATCACTGTGATTTTTATCTGCACCAGGTAGAAAGTGGGAGAACAGAGTGGTTAGGCACACTCATGCCTAGCCATGCTGCCTCTGTTTGAATAGCAGCTCGGATATACACTAACAGTAAGCCCAGTGCAAATTATTTAACTGCTGTTTTCAGTTTCCTATTCTGTAAAATGAGGGTGGTAAAATGAATACCCAAATAAGGTGGTTATAATAATTACATTAGATGATACACAAGTAATTTTCTTTGAAGAGTGCCCAGCATATTGTAGGCATGCAATAGCTTTTAAGCATATAATAGTAGTACAGCAACTGTATACAGGAACTGAATTCTTGTATGTACCTTACAAGTGCAATTCGATACCATACCAGTACCATTGCGCCATAACAGTACACCATACCAGTGCAATTCTAGGTGGACGGGTATGGAAGAAAATAGGGATAATAATTGTTAAATTTTTATTTTTATTTTTAGTTTTTGTGGGTACATAGTAGGTATATATATTTATGGGTTACATGAGATATTTTGATACAGGCATGCAATGTGTAATAATCAGATTATGTAAAATCAGATATTCATCACCTCAAGCATTTATCCTTTGTGTTATAAGCAATCCAATTGTACTCTCTTATTTATTCTAAAATGCATAATTAAATTATTTTTGACTATAGTCACCCTGTTGTGCTAGCAAATACTAGGTCTCATTCTTTCTCACTATTTTCTTTGTACCCATTAATCCTTCCCACGGCTCCCACCCCCTCTTACCTGTTACATTTCCTAGCCTCTGGTTACAATCCTACTCGTTATCTCCAGGAGTTCAATTGTTTTAATATTTAGCTCCCACAAATACGTGAGAACATGAGATGATTGTCTTTCTGTGCCTGGCTTATTTCACTTAAAATAATGACCTCCAATTCCATCCATGTTGTTGCAAATGATAAGATCTCATTCTTTTTTTGTGGTTGAATAGTACTCCCTTGTGTATACGTAGCACATTTTTAAAATTCATTCATCTGTTGATGATGCACATGTAGATTGTTTTCAAATCTTGGCTATTGTGAATAGTGCTGCAATAAATACAGGTGTGCAGATAATTTCTTTGATGTACTGATTTCCTTTCTTTGGGGTATATAGCTGGTAGTGGGATTGCTGGATCATATGGTAGCTCTATTTTTTGTTTTTGAGGAACCTCCAAACTGTTCTTTATAGTGGTTGCACTAATTTATATTCCCCAAAACAGTATACAGGGGTTCCCTTTTTTCTGCATCCTCACCAGCATTTATTATTGCCTGACTTTTTGATAACAGCCATTTTAACTGGAGTGAGATGATATCTCATTGTAGTTTTGATTTGCATTTCTTTGATGATCAGTGATGTTGAGCTCCTTTTCCTATACCTATTTGCCATTTGTACATCTTCTGTTGAGATATGTCTATTCAGATGTTTTGACCATTTTAAAATCAAACTGTTAGATTTTTTCCTATTGAGTTGTTTGTGTCCCTTATAAATTCTGCTTATTAATCCCTTGTCAGATGCATAGTTTGCAAACATTTTCTCCCATTTTGTGGGTTCTCTCTACTTTGTTGTTTCTTTTGCTGTGCTGAAGCTTTTTAATTTGATGTGATTTTATTTGTCCATTTTTGCTTTGGTTACTTTTGCTTTTGGGGCATTACTCAAGAAGTCTTTGCCCACGCCAATGTCCTGGAGATTTTCACCAATATTTTCTTTGAGAAGTTTCATAACTTGAGGCCTTATATTTAAGTCTTTAATACATTTTGATTTGACTTTGTATATGGTGAGAGGTAGGAGTCTAGTTTCATTCTTCTGCATATGGATATCCAGTTTTCCCAGCACTGTTTATTGAAGAAATTGTCCTTTCCCCAATATGTGTTCTTGGAATCGTTGTCAAAAATAAGTTCACCATAGATGTATGGATTTATCTCTGGGTTATCTATTCTGTTCCACTGATCTATGTGTCTGTTTTTATGCCAGTACCATGCTGTTTTGGTTACTATAGCTCTGTAGTATAATTTGGAGTCAGCAAATGTGATTCTTCCATTTTTGTTGTTTTTGCATAGGATAGCTTTAGCTATTTTGGGTCTTGTGTGGTTCCACATAAATTTTAGAGTTTTCTATTTTTGTGAAGAATGTAATTGGTATTTTGATAGGGATTACATCTGCAGATTGCTTTAGGTTGTATGGACATTTTTTTTTAAATTATACTTTAAGTTTTAGGGTACATGTGCACAACGTGCAGGTTAGTTACATATGTATCCATGTGCCATGTTGGTGTCCTGCACCCAGTAACTCATCATTTAACATTAGATATATCTCCAAATGCTATCCCTCCCCCCTCCCCCCACCCCACAACAGGCCCTGGTGTGTGATGTTCCCCTTCCTATGACCATGTGTTCTCATTGTTCAATTCCCACCTATGAGTGAGGACATGTGGTGTTTGGTTTTTTTGTCCTTGCGATAGTTTGCTGAGAATGATGGTTTCCAGCGATATTGATTTTTCTAGTTGATGAACATGGACTACTTTTCTATCTTTATCTGTCTTCTTCAATTTCTTATATCAATGTTTTACAGTTTTCATTGTGGAGAATTTTCACTTCTTTGGTTAATTTTCAGGTATTTAAATATTTTATAGCTATTGTAAATAGAATTATTTTCTTAATTTCTCTTTCAGATGGTTGACTGTTGGCATATAAAAATGCTCCTGAGTTTTGTATGTTTACTTTGTATCCTGCAACTTTACTGAATTTTTAAATGTTTTAACAGGTTTTTTTTTTTTTCTTGGCAAATCCTTTAGGTTTCACCAAATATAGTATCATATCATGTGCAAACAAGGATAATTTGACATCCTCCTTTCCAATTTGGATAACCTTTATTTCTTTCTCTTCTCTGATAGCCCTAGCTAGGACTTCCAGTACTATGTTAAATAACAGTGGTGGAAGTGGGCATCTTTGTTGTTTCTGATCTTACAGGAAAGGCTTTCAAGTTTTTTCCATTCAGTATGATATTAATTTTGTGTCTGTCATATAAGTCTTTTATTACATTGTGGTATGTTCCATCTATATTTAGGGTTTTTTTTGAGGACTTTTATTATGAAAGAATGTTGAATTTTATCAAATACATTGTTACTATCAATTGAAATTATCACATGGCTTTGCTCTTCATTCTGTTGATATAATGTATAATGTTAATTGATTTGTGTATGTCAAACCATCCTTTCATCCCTGGAATAAATCTTACTTGGTTATGATGAATTATCTTTTTAATGTGTTGTTGAATTCAGTTTGCTAGTGTTTTGTTGAGAATTTTTGCATCAATATTTATTGGCCTGTAGATATTGTGGGGTTTTTTGACGTGTATTTGTCTGGTTTTATCATCAGGATGGTGCTGGATTTGTGAAATGAGTTTGGAAGCATTTCCTCCTATTCTATTTTTTGGAATAGTTTGAGTAGTATTGGTATTAGTTCCTTAAATGTTTGGTAGAATTCAACAGTGAAGCCATTGGGTTCCAAGCTTTTCTTTACTGGGAGACTTCTTATTATGGCGTCAATTTCATTACTTGTTACTGGTCTATTCAGATTTTCTAGTTTTTCATGGTTCAATCCTGGTAGGTTTTATATTTCTGGGAATGTATCTATTTCTATTCAATTTTCCAATTTATTGGCATATGATTGCTCGTAGTAGCCACTAATGATCCTTTGAATTTCTGCAGAGTATCAATTATAAGGTCTTCTTTTTAATATCTGATTTTATTTATTAGTCTTCTCTCTTCTTTTCTTAGCCTAGCTAAATGTTTGTCATTTTACCTTTTCAGAAAGCCAAATTTTGTTTCATTGATCTTTTGTATTGCTTTCTTCACTTCAAATTTATTTATTTCTGCTCTGAATTATTATTACTTATTTTCTTCTACTAATTTTGGGTTTGATTTGCTCTTGCTTTACTAGGTCTTTAAAATACATTCTCAGGTTGTTATTTTAATTATTTTCCAATGTAGGCACTTATTGCTATAAATTTTCTTCTTAGTACTGCTTTTGCTGTATCCCATTGATTTTGGCATGTTGTATTTTCATTATAATTTGCTTCAAGAAAATTTTCAATTTTCTTTTTAATTTCTTCATTGACCTACTTGTCATTCAGGAACATATTAACTTCCATGTGTTTGCATAGTTTCCAAAATTTCTCTTGTTAGTTATTTCTAATTTTATTCCACTGTGGTCAGAGAAGATACTTGATATTATTTCAATGCTTTAAATTTTTAAAGATTTGTTTTGTGTCCTAATATATGATCTATCCTTGAGAATGATCCATGTGCTGAGGAAAGGAATGTGTATTCTGCAGTCACTGGATAAAATCTTCTGTAAATATCTATTAGGTCCATTTGGCCTGTAATGAAGATTACATTGAATGTTTCCATTTTGATTTTCTCTCTGGAATATCTGTCCAATGCTGAAACTGGGATGCTGAAATTTTTTTTTTTTTTCTTTTTTTGAGATGGAGTCTTGCTGTGTCACCCAGGCTGGAGTGCAGTGGCGTGATCTTGGCTCACTGCAAGCTCCACCTCCCGGGTTCATGCCATTCTCCTGCCTCAGCCTCCCGAGTAGCTGGGACTACAGGCACCCGCCACCACACCCGGCTAATTTTTTGTATTTTTAGTACAGTTGGGGTTTCACCGTGTTTACCAGGATGGTCTCAATCTCCTGACCTCTTGATCCACCAGCATCAGCCACCCAAAGTGCTGGGATTACAGGTGTGAGCTACCCTGCCCAGCCTCCAACTTTTTAAAATATCTCTTTAGCTTTAATACTATTTTCTTTATATATATATATATATATATATATATATATATATATATATATATATGGGTGCTACAGTGTTGAGTTCATATATATTTAAAATTGTTAGAGCCTCTAGTTGAATTGGCCCCTTTATCATTATATACTGACTTGCTTTGTCTCTGCTTATAGTTTTTGTCTTGAAATCTATTTTGTCTGATAGAGGTATAGCTACTCCTGCTTTTTTTTGGTTTCCATTGATATGGAATACCTTTTTCTATCTCTTTATTTTCAGTCTATGTATGTCTTTATAGGTGAAGTATACTTCTTGTAGGCAACAGGTCATTGGGTCTTGTTTTTGTATTCATATAGCCACTCTGTCTTTTGATTGAATAGTATTGTTCAATTTAATTCAATGTTCCTATCGATAAGTAAGAATTTACTTCTGTCATTTGTTATTTGTTTTCTGGTTGTTTTGTGGTCTTCTCTTCCTTCTTTCCTTCATTCTTGTATTCCTTTGAGTGAAGGTGATTTTCTCTGGTGATATGCTTTAATTTATTGCTTTTTAAAAATATCTGTTGTACTTTTTTGATTTGAGGTTACCAGGAGGTTTGCAAATACTATCTTACATCACATTAGTTTAAGCTGATTACAGCTTAACACTATTTGTGTAAACAAACAAGCAAAAAGAAAGCTAATAAAAGTGTACACCTTAACTTTGTTCTCTCACTTTTAAAATTTTTGCTGTTTCTATTTATATATGATTGTACATGTCTTGAAAAGTTGTGGTTATTATTTTTGATTTGTTTGGTGCTAGGTGATTTTAATTAAGATAAGAGTAGTTTACACACCATAGTTATGGTATTATACTATTTGGTGTTTTTCTATGTACTATTACCAATTACCAGTGAGTTTTGTACTTTTTGGTAATATTTTATTGCACATAATATTCAGTTCTTTCTGATTGAATTACTCCCTTTAGCATTTCTTGCAGGACAGGTCTGATGTTGATGAAATCCCTAAGCTTTTGTTTGTCTGTGAAGGTCTTTATTCCTCCTTTGTTTGAAGGGTATTTTTGCTGGATATACTATTCTAGGGTAAATGTGTTTTTTGTTCAGCACCTTAAATATGTCATACCACTCTCTCCTGGCCTGTAATGTTTCCACTGAAAAGTCTGCTGCCAGATGTATAGGAACTCCATTGTACGTTATTCATTTCTTTTTTCTTGCTGCTTCTAGCTTCCTTTGTTTATCCTTGACCTTTGAGAGTTTCATTATTAAATGCCTTGAGATAGTCTTCTTTGAGTTAAATATGCTTGGTGTTCTATAACCTTATTGTATTGGAAATTGATATCCTTCTCTAGGTTGTGGAAGTTTTCTGTTGTTATCCCTTTGAATAAACTTTTTACTCCTTTCTCCTCTCTACCTCTGCTTTAAGGCAAATAACTCAGATTTTCTCCTTTGCGGCTATTTTCTAGATCCTGTAGGGATGATTAATTATTTTTTATTCCTTTTTCTTTTGTCTCCTCTGGCTATATATTTTCAAATAGCCTTTCTTCAAGCTCACTATTTCTTTTTTCTGCTTGATCAATTCTGCTATAAAGACTCGAATGCATTCTCAGTATGTTAGTTGCATTTTTTCAGCTCCAGAATTTCTGCTTGATCCTTTTAAATTATCTCAATCTATTTGTTAAATTCATCTGTAGAATTATGAATTCCTTCTCTGTGTTATCTCGAATTTCTTTGACTTTTCTCAAAACAGTTATTTTGAATTCTATGTCTGAAAGGTCACACATACCTGTTTCTCCAGGATTGGTCCATGGTGACTTACTTATTTGGTGAGGTCATGTTTTCCTGGATGGGTCAGATGCTTGTGGATGTTTGTCTGTGTCTGAGCATGAAGACTTCATTATTTATTTATTTATTTATTATTTTTTGTTGTTGTTGTTTTTTTTGGATGTTAATTAGCTTGATTTAATTATTCAACATTGCATTCATATATCATAACATCGTGTTGTGTCCCATAAATATACACAACTATAATTTGTCAATTTACAATAATTTTTTTTAAGTTTAAAAAAATGTCTTCTGTGGACCAGCAGCCACAGCATTATCTGAGAGCTTGTGCAATATGTAAGTTCTCAGACCACAACCCAGGCCTACTGAATCAAAAGCTCTGGGAGTGGGTTTTAAAAATCTGTGTTTTTTTTTTTTTTTTTTCACTTTTTCCAAATCACAGATTATATCTTTTTTTTTTTTTTTTTTTTTTTATACTTTAGGGTTTTAGGGTACATGTGCACAATGTGCAGGTTTGTTACATATGTATCCATGTGCCATGTTGATTTCCTGCACCCATTAACTCGTCATTTAGCATTAGGTGTATCTCCTAATGCTGTCCCTCCCCCCTCCCCCCACCCCACAACAGTCCCCAGAGTGTGATGTTCCCCTTCCTGTGTCCATGAGTTCTCATTGTTCAATTCCCACCTATGAGAGAGAACATGCGGTGTTTGGTTTTTTGTCCTTGTGATAGTTTACTGAGAATGATGTTTTCCAGTTTCATCCATGTCCCTACAAAGGACACGAACTCATCATTTTTTATGGCTGCATAGTATTCCATGGTGTATATGTGCCACATTTTCTTAATCCAGTCTATCGTTGTTGGACATTTGGGTTGGTTCCAACTCTTTGCTATTGTGAATAGTGCTGCAATAAACATACGTGTGCATGTGTCTTTATAGCAGCATGATTTATAGTCCTTTGGGTATATACCCAGTAATGGGATGGCTGGGTCAAATGGTATTTCTAGTTTGAGATCCCTGAGGAATCGCCACACTGACTTCCACAATGGTTGAACTAGTTTACAGTCCCACCAACAGTGTAAAACTGTTCCTATTTCTCCACATCCTCTCCAGCACCTGTTGTTTCCTGATTTTTTAATGATGGCCATTCTAACTGGTGTGAGATGGTATCTCACTGTGGTTTTGATTTGCATTTCTCTGATGGCCAGTGATGATGAGCATTTCTTCATGTGTTTTCTGGCTGCATAAATGTCTTCTTTTGAGAAGTGTCTGTTCATGTCCTCTGCCCACTTTTTGATGGGGTTGTTTGTTTTTTTCTTGTAAATTTGTTTGAGTTCATTGTAGATTCTGGATATTAGCCCTTTGTCAGATGAGTAGGTTGCAAAAATTTTCTCCCATTCTGTAGGTTGCCTGTTCATTCTGATGATAGTTTGTTTTGCTGTGCAGAAGCTCTTTAGTTTAATGACATCCCATTTGTCGATTTTGGCTTTTGTTGCCATTGCTTTTGGTGATTTAGACATGAAGTCCTTGCCCACGCCTATGTCCTGAATGGTATTGCCTAGGTTTTCTTGTAGGATTTTAATGGTTTTAGGTCTAACATATAAGTCTTTAATCCATCTTGAATTAATTTTTGTATAAGGTGTAAGGAAGGGATCCAGTTGCAGCTTTCTACATATGGCTAGCCAGTTTTCCCAGCACCATTTATTAAATAGGAAATCCTTTCCCCATTTCTTGTTTTTGTCAGGTTTGTCAAAGATCAGATAGTTGTAGCTATGCGGCATCATTTCTGAGGGCTCTGTTCTGTTCCATTGATCTATGTCTCTGTTGTGGTACCAGTACCATGCTGTTTTGGTTACTGTAGCCTTGTAGTATAGTTTAAAGTCAGGTAGCGTGATGCCTCCAGCTTTGTTCTTTTGGCTTAGGATTGACTTGGCGATGTGGGCTCTTTTTTGGTTCCATATGAACTTTAAAGTAGTTTTTTCCAATTCTGTGAAGAAAGTCATTGGTAGCTTGATGGGGATGGCATTGAATCTATAAATTACCTTGGGCAGTATGGCCATTTTCACGATATTGATTCTTCCAACCCATGAGCAGGGAATGTTCTTCCATTTGTTTGTATCCTCTTTTATTTCATTGAGCAGTGGTTTGTAGTTCTCCTTGAAGAGGTCCTTCACATCCCTTGTAAGTTGGATTCCTAGGTATTTTATTCTCTTTGAAGCAATTGTGAATGGGAGTTCACTCATGATTTGGCTCTCTGTTTGTCTGTTATTGGTGTACAAGAATGCTTGTGATTTTTGTACATTAATTTTGTATCCTGAGACTTCGCTGAAGTTGCTAATCAGCTTAAGGAGATTTTGGGCTGAGACAATGGGGTTTTCTCGATATACAATCATGTCATCTGCAAACAGGGACAATTTGACTTCCTCTTTTCCTAATTGAATACCCTTTATTTCCTTCTCCTGCCTGATTGCTCTGGCCAGAACTTCCAGCACTATGTTGAATAGGAGTGGTGAGAGAGGGCATCCCTGTCTTGTGCCAGTTTTCAGAGGGAATGCTTCCAGTTTTTGCCCATTCAGTATGATATTGGCTGTGGGTTTGTCGTAGATAGCTCTTATTATTTTGAGATACATCCCATCAATACCTAATTTATTGAGAGTTTTTAGCATGAAGGGTTGTTGAATTTTGTCAAAGGCCTTTTCTGTATCTATTGAGATAATCATGTGGTTTTTGTCTTTGGTTCTGTTTATATGCTGGATTACATTTATTGATTTGCGTATGTTGAACCAGCCTTGCATCCCAGGGATGAAGCCCACTTGATCATGGTGGATAAGCTTTTTGATGTGCTGCTGGATTCGGTTTGCCAGTATTTTATTGAGGATTTTTGCATCAATGTTCATCAAGGATATTGGTCTGAAATTCTCTTTTTTGGTTATGTCTCTGCCAGGTTTTGGTATCAGGATGATGCTGGCTTCATAAAATGTGTTAGGGAGGATTCCCTCTTTTTCTATCGATTGGAATAGTTTCAGAAGGAATGGTACCAGTTCCTCCTTGTACCTCTGGTAGAATTCAGCTGTGAATCCATCAGGTCCTGGACTCTTTTTGGTTGGTAAGCTATTGATTATTGCCACAATTTCAGAACCTGTTATTGGTCTATTCAGAGATTCAACTTCTTCCTGGTTTAGTCTTGGGAGGGTGTATTTGTCGAGGAATTTATCCATTTCTTCTAGATTTTCTAGTTTATTTGCATAGAGGTGTTTGTAGTATTCTCTGATGGTAGATTGTATTTCTGTGGGATCGGTGGTGATATCCCCTTTTTCGTTTTTTATTGCATCTATTTGATTCTTCTCTCTTTTCTTCTTTATTAGTCTTGCTAGCGGTCCATCAATTTTGTTGATCTTTTCAAAAAACCAGCTACTGGATTCATTAATTTTTTGAAGGGTTTTTTGTGTCTCTATTTCCTTCAGTTCTGCTCTGATTTTAGTTATTTCTAGCCTTCTGCTAGCTTTTGAATGTGTTTGCTCTTGCTTTTCTAGTTCTTTTAATTGTGATGTTAGGGAGTCAATTTTGGATCTTTCCTGCTTTCTCTTGTGGGCATTTAGTGCTATAAATTTCCCTCTACACACTGCTTTGAATGTGTCCCAGAGATTCTGGTATGTTGTGTCTTTGTTCTTGTTGGTTTCAAAGAACATCTTTATTTCTGCCTTCATTTTATTATGTACCCAATAGTCATTCAGGAGCAGGTTGTTCAGTTTCCATGTAGTAGAGCGGTTTTAAGTGAGTTTCTTAATCCTGAGTTCTAGTTTGATTGCACTGTGGTCTGAGAGACAGTTTGTTATAATTTCTGTTCTTTTACATTTGCTGAGGAGAGCTTTACTTCCAACTATGTGGTCAATTTTGGAATAGGTGTGGTGTGGTGCTGAAAAAAATGTATATTCTGTTGACTTGGGGTGGAGAGTTCTGTAGATGTCTATTAGGTCCACTTTATGTAGCGCTGAGTTCAATTCCTGGATATCCTTGTTAACTTTCTGTCTCGTTGATCTGTCTGATGCTGACAGTGGGGTGTTAAAATCTCCCATTATTATTGTGTGGGAGTTTAAGTCCCTTTGTAGGTCACTCAGGACTTGCTTTATGAATCTGGGTGCTCCTGTGTTGGGCGCATATATATTTAGGATAGTTAGCTCTTCTTGTTGAATTGATCCCTTTACCATTATGTAATGGCCTTCTTTGTCTCTTTTGATCTTTGTTGGTTTAAAGTCTATTTTATCAGAGACTAGGATTGCAGCCCCTGCCTTTTTTTGTTTTCCATTTGCTTGATAGATCTTCCTCCATCCCTTTATTTTGAGTCTATGTGTGTCTCTGCACGTGAGATGGGTTTCCTGAATACAGCACACTGATGGGTCCTGACTCCTTATCCAGTTTGCCAGTCTGTGTCTTTTGATTGGAGCATTTAGCCCATTTACATTTAACGTTAATATTGTTATGTGTGAATCTGATCCTGTCATTATGATGTTAGTTGGTTATTTTGCTCGTTAGTTGCTATAGTTTCTTCCTAGTCTCGATGGTCTTTACAATTTGGCATGTTTTTGCAGTGGCTGGTACCGGTTGTTCCTTTCCATGTTTAGTGCTTCCTTCAGGAACTCTTTTAGGGCAGGCCTGGTGCTGACAAAATCACTCAGCGTTTGCTTGTCTGTAAAGTGTTTTATTTCTCCTTCACTTATGAAGCTTAGTTTGGCGGGATAGGATATTCTGGGTTGAAAATTCTTTTCTTTAAGAATGTTGAATATCGGCCCCCACTCTCTTCTGGCTTGTAGAGTTTCTGCTGAGAGATCAGCTGTTAGTCTGATGGGCTTCCCTTTGTGGGTAACCCGACCTTTCTCTCTGGCTGCCCTTAACATTTTTTCTTTCATTTCAACTTTGGTGAATCTGACAATAATGTGTCTTGGAGTTGCCCTTCTCGAGGAGTATCTTTGTGGCGTTCTCTGTATTTCCTGAATCTGAATGTTGGCCTGCCTTGCTAGATTGGGGAAGTTCTCCTGGATAATATCTTGCAGAGTGTTTTCCAACTTGGTTCCATTCTCCCCATCATTTTCAGGTACACCAATCAGACGTAGGTTTGGTCTTTTCACATAGTCCCAAATTTCTTGGAGGCTTTGTTCATTTCTTTTTATCCTTTTTTCTCTAAACTTCCCTTCTCTCTTCATTTCATTCATTTCATCTTCCATCAGCGATACCCTTTCTTCCAGTTGATCGCATCTGCTACTGAGGCTTCTGCAATCTTCGCGTAGTTCTCAAAACTTGGCTTTCAGCTCCATCGGCTCCTTGAAGCCCTTCTCTCCATTGGTTATTCTAGTTATCCATTCTTCTAATTTTTTTTCAAAGTTTTTAACTTCTTTGCTGTTGTTTTGAATTTCCTCTCGTAGCTCAGAGTAGTTTGATCGTCTGAAGCCTTCTTCTCTCAGCTCATCAAAGTCATCCTCCATCCAGCTTTGTTCCGTTGCTGGTGAGGAACTGCGTTCCTTTGGAGGAGGAGAGGTGCTCTGTTTTTTAGAGTTTCCAGTTTTTTTGGTCTGTTTTTTCCCCATCTTTGTGCTTTTATCTACTTTTTGTCTTTGATGATGGTGATGTACAGATGGGTTTTTGGTGTGGATGTCCTTTCTGTTTGTTAGTTTTCCTTCTACCAGACAGGACCCTCAGCTGCAGGTCTGTTGGAGTTTACTAGAGGTGCACTCCAGACCCTGATTGGCTGGGTGTCAGCAGCGGTGGCTGCAGAACAGCGGATTTTCGTGAGACCACAAATTCAGCTGTCTGATAGTTCCTCTGAAAGTTTTGTCTCAGAGAAGTACCGGGTTGATTGAGGTGTCAGTCTGTCCCTACTGGGGGGGTGCCTCCCAGTTAGGCTGCTCAGGGGTGAGGGACCCACTTTAGGAGGCAGTCTGACCGTTCTCAGATCTCCAGCTGCGTGCTGGGAGAACCACTACTCTCTTCAAAGCTGTCAGTCAGACAGGGACATTTAAGTCTGTGGAAGTGCTTGCTGAGTTTTTGTTTGTCTGTGCCCTGCCCCCAGAGGTGGAGCCTACAGAGGCAGGCAGGCCTCCTTGAGCTGTGGTGGGCTCCACCCAGTTCGAGCTTCCTGGCTGCTTTGTTTACCTAAGCAAGCCTGGGCAATGGCGGGCGCCCCTCCCCCAGCCTCACTGCCGCCTCGCAGCTTGATCTCAGACTGCTGTGCTAGCAATTAGCGAGACTCCGTGGGCATAGGACCCTCCGAGCCAGGTGCGGGACACAATCTCCTAGTGTGCCGGTTTCCAGGCCCGTTGGAAAAGCGCAGTATTAGGATGGGACTGACCCGATATTCCAGGTGCCATCTGCTTCCCCTTTCTTTGACTAGGAAAGGGAACTCCCTGACCCCTTGCGCTTCCCGAGTGAGGCAATGCCTCGCCCTGCTTTGGCTGGCGCACAGTGTGCTTCACCGACTGTCCTGCACCCACTGTTAGGCACTCCCTAGTGAGATGAAACCGGTACCTCAAGCAGAAATGCAGAAATCACCCATCTTCTGTGTCGCTGGGGCTGGGAGCTGGAGACCGGAGCTGTTCCTATTCGGCCATCTTGGCTTCACCCTCCAAATCCGACTTCATTATTTATTGTAGTGTTGGCAGTCTAGGCTTGTTTGTACCCCTCCTCCTCGGGAAGGCTCTCCAGGTATTTGAAAGGACTTAAGTGTTCTGATATGTGTCTTATCTGCATTATAGGGCACTCCAAGCCCAGTAATGATGTGGTTATTGCAGATTTGTAGACATATTGCCTTGATGGTCTTGGACAAGATCTGGGAGAATTCTCTGGATTACCAGAAAAAGACTCGTTCATTTCCCTTCTTTCACCCAAGCAAATGAAGTCTCTGTGTTCTGAGTCACCTGGAGCTGGGAGTGGCGTGATACTAGCACCCCCGTGGCTACCACCACTGGGAGTGTGCTGGGTCAGACCTGAAGCTAACACAGCACTGAGTCTTACCCAAGGCCCACTGTAACCACTGCCTGTCTACTGCCTATGTTCTCTCAAGGTCCTGGTGCTCTACAATCAGCAGACAGCAAAGCCAGCCAGGCTTGTGTCCTTCCCTTCAGAAAGATGAGTTCCCTCAGGCCCTGGGCAGATTCAGAGGTGCCATCCAGGAGTCAGAGACTACAGTCAAATACCTTAGAAATTTACCTGGTATTCTCTTATACTTCAGCTGAACTGTCACTCAAACTATGAGATGCAATACTTCCCACTCTTTCCTCCCCTTTCCACAGGCAGAGGAGCCTCTCCCCATGGCCCCCACTAGCAGAGTCTCATGTGGAATAATGTTAGGCTACCACTGATGTTCCTTTAAAGCACAAAGACTCTTCAGTCATTTTGTGGCAAATGATGCCTGGCCTGGAGCTCACCCTTCAGGGCAGTGTGCTCCCCTCTGGACCAGAACAGGTCCAGAAATGCTGTTCAAGAGCCAAGGCCTGGAATCAGGGACCCCAAGAGCTCACTTGGTGCTCTACCCTCCTGTAGCTGAGCTAGTACCTAAGATGCAAGACAAATTCCCCTTTTCTTTTCTCTCTGCTTTTCTCAAGCAGAAGGAATCTCTCCCTATAGCTACCATAGCTGGGAATGTGCTGAGGCTCACCTAAAGTCAGCAAGTCTCAGCGTTTCACTGAAGAGCCACAGTATACTACCTGGGTATTATACATAAGTGCTCTTTAGTCAGCAGGTGATGGGTCCTGCCAGGACTGGGTTCTTCCTTTTAAGAAATTGGGTTCCCTTCAATGCAAGGTGTATCTGGAAATATCATCTGGGAACTAGGGCTTGGAAAGGCAGTCTCATTACTCTGACTGTTGCCCTATCCTGTTGTGGTGGAGCTGGTATCCAAGGTGCAAGAAAAAATCCTCCTTGTGCTTCCCTCTCCTCTCAAGTGAAAGGAAGAGGTCTCTTATGGATCCATGAGCTGTGCAGTCTGTGGTTGGGGGAGGGGTGGTGCAAGCAGTCCCTTGGACACCCAGCTAGCAACTCGGCAGGCTGAATGCCCCCAAAGTCTACTGGCTCTTAGCCCAGTTTGGCAGTAGGACTCACCTAGGAGTTGCAGTCCTTTTGGCCTAGACTGCCTTTCAAGTTTATTTAGGGCCCCAGGGCACCTTGGCCCATGGTGGTGAGGCTTGCCAAAACTCAAGTTCTGACCACTGGGATGGGCAATTCTCTACTGGTTAGGGCTGGTTTAAATACTTCTTCTGTGGGCAGACATCGGCTGAGTTCATCCTGGCTCTGCTTTCTGCTGTGATAGGCCAGCACTAAGTTCTCACAATCCTGGTGCTGTTCCTTTCCCCAAGCACACAGATTCTCTCTGTACGACATGGTCACTGCCAGTGGATGATGGAGAGGTGATGTCCATGATTCAAGACTGTCTTTCCTACCCTCTTCCATTGTATCTTTCAGCAATATGAAGTTAAAACCAGGTACTGTGAGTGCTCACCTGATTTTTTATTCTTTTGAACTGCTTTGTGTGTGTGTTTGTGTGTGTGTCTGTAGAAAGTTGTTAAGTTGACATTTATGTAGGGAAGATGATTGGTGGAGCCTTCTATTTGGCCATCTTGCTCTGCCTCTCTCTCTCAAGGCTAATACATTTGGCACACTCCCTTTATTGTGATAATGTGTGTTCTAACAAATAAATATTTAGCAAACTTCCTGAAGAAAGTCCAGCTAATAGGATTATCCTCAGCAGTACTAGATTAACAAGTGATGCAATTCTTGTTCATTTTTTCCCTAGATCACTGCTAAAGACAATCATATAAATGTAGTTTAAAAAAAAAACCTTCTCTTGAAAATTCTCATGTACTTATTTGTTCTGAACCCTGGCTGCCCACTGGAATTACATGGACAACTTTCAAATCTAGTTTCAGTGTGGTTTCATTGTAATGGGAGTGATTTTAAATTGTGTCTGGTGTTGCAAATCAGTAATGTGATATATCACAAAGCCAAACCTATGTAGGTCTGGATTATCTCCAGCTTCTGTACCTCGGTGAAAACAGCTGAGGACTTTATCATAAGAGTTTCTCTTAGGCTGTCACTTTGGAAAGTTTTCTTGAAGTTGGTACAGACGTCATTATTAGTACATGGAAAAGATGTTTTGATTTTCATAATTTTGTTTATTTATGTATTTGTTTATTTTGGTTTGTGTTAGAAAAACTACCACCAGCTTTTCAAGAATGTTATTTAATGGGTAGTATTGCCTAGGAATTGATTTAAAAGTGAGTTGGTTTAAAGAAAGTATTAAGTGACAAATACTAGGTTGGTACAAAAGTAATTGAGGTTTTTGCCATCACTTTTAATTAAATTACTGTTAATGGCAAAAAACATAATTACTTTTGCAGCAACCTAATAATATAAATGGTTGTATTGGATAATTTCCTTCCCCCAAATTCATGTCCTCCCCAAAATTTCAGGATGTGACCCTATTTAGAAACAACCCATATGTAATTGGCTAAGATGAGATCTTACTGGATGAGGGTGAGCCTTTAATCCAACAAAGACTTAAAATTCAGTATGTTCTTATGAGAAGAGGAGAAGAAACACAGAGACAGAGACACAAGGGGAATGCCACGTGATTGATAAAAAGCAGAGACTGGAGTGACGCCTCTAAAAATGTAGGAAAGCCATTTCCAGCAGCCAATAGAATCTAAGAAGAGGCAAGGAAGTATCCTCCTGGCTAACACTTTTATTTTAGATTTCTGGCCTCTGGAGGTAAGAAAGAATAAAGGTTTGTTGTTTCAAGCCATCCAGTTATGGTACTTTGTTAAGGCAATTTGAGGAAACTAATGTAGGGACAAGGCCACATGATAAATTGGGAATGTGAATGATTAGAATTGAGGAAACGCTGCCTTGGGGTAAAGCTTAAAGTTTTCAGTGTGGTTTAAAAGTATCTCCATCAAGGGACCAATGATGACTTTTCCATTTACCCCTCTTGCCATTGTTCCCTTTGCACTTTATGCTCAGCCTTACTGAGCTTCTCTCAGGTTCTGAGTTCCTCTGCTTTGAGGAGCTGACAGGCAGTGTTTTCTTTTCTTTCATTACTGACCAGCTGTTGTCATCTTTCTACATCCTCCTTACCCTGAATCTCAACTAAACATGATTTTCTCTTCAGAGGTCTTCCCCAAAGCCTATACTAGGTGAATTATTCTATTTTCTATAGTTCTCTTGTCATTATATTCATTGCCTTTTATTGTTAATCATTAGTGAATTGTCTATTTTCTTTGCTAGACATATTTCATGATTTTTTGGTCATCACTACTTCTCCAATATAGTATACAGTATCTAATGTTTAGGAGACAATAAATATGCCAAATGAATATTTCATGTTCCATGTAAATCTTAGGAAGAGATACTTACCATTGCCCTTATCATGTATTATTTATCTATATATATAGTATATATGGCCAAATCAGATGTTGAAATAATATTGTCATACTCTTTACTACTTATTTCTTGAGGGAGCCCTGGAGTGATAAAAAGAGGACTGGACTAAGAATCAGACAATAGGATTTATCTTTTTTGTTCTGCTACTAATTAGTTCTGTGTTATTAAGCAAACTAATATGCATCTATTGTTTTTAGTTTGTAAACTGAAAGAGATACACTGGTGATTATTTAAATCCTGTTCACATCTGTGGCTATGTTTCAAAGTGGGTCCTTGTGTTCACCTTGGCTTAGAATTCTAGCAACAGTTTAGCCAACATAGCAGCTTTGTGAATATCAACAATTGGAGCTTAATAGACATTCCACCTCCTGAACTGCAGAGGCTGGAAAGCCAGAAGTTGCATTATGCAAAGTCCCTTGCAGCCATCATAAGGAATGTGGTTTGGGTTTGGCTGGTTACATGAGATTTGGAAGGCAGAAGAGGGGTTGAAGCTCAGAGGTGAAGCTGAATCACTGATGCTTCTAGTATTTCTACTGACAAACCCAGTTGTGAAGGTTTTTGTTTTTCTCAGGTTGTGTTAGCAGAAGTTCCAGTGGCCAGTCACCAGCTTTCTTCAAAATGGAGGGCATGGGCATCCATTGTGCTTCCATGGATCATGATGAGCACAGCTCATTCAGGAGCTGGCAACAGTGGCAGTGGCTCTTTTGACAACAATGGCTTTGTGATCATGGCAGCTGGATGTGGTTCTGGAGCTGGAGCTTCCTGACTCCAGAAGAGGCAGAAGCTCTTTGGTGGATACTGCTCTGTGATATGGCTTTGGGGGTGAATATTCAATCTTGAGTTTGTTTCTTCAGCCTTCTCAGAAATTTGTAAGGCATGAATTCTTACTGATACAAACATTAATATTTATGAAACATAATCAAAAACAAAGTAATTTCAATAAGGCCTTATAATTTAATATGATTATTTGCCTATCTACCCCAAGCCCACCATAAAGTTCAAGATAGAACCTTTGTCTATAAATGGTTTGTGTTAGAGTCATGAGATAATTTCCAATATTTAGGTCCCTCAGAGTGTTGTGCCTTATCAGTATGGCACTGATACTCTCAGACAATGAGATGTCATTCCTTTTGTTCTGTTTATAATATGTTATAGCTTACTTGACACATTCAAATATTAACAAATTAAGGTCTGTTGTGCTGAGAGAGACCTTGGGAAATTCTATCAATGTGAATTATAAAATAAGCAAAAGCTCATTTTTAATCCTCTTCATGAGTTTCCAAAGAAATCAAAGCTATAAACTCCACTTTAAATTACTCAGCTCTATAGCACACATCATTGCTATGTAGTTACTGGCCTGAAAAAATATTTAGTAGCTCAGCTTGAGAATTTGACACACAGATAAAAAGTCCAAATTCTGCATTTGGGTCAATTCTGTGTGATTTCTCATGTAAATGAGGAAACTTGTTAAGAGGTTCAGTGGGTCAGGAAAAAAGCTCTTTGAAAATGCAGAGAACATCTTATTCTTCTCACTGACAGTATGTTTCTGGTCAGAAATTAGGTTTTATCAGGGCTCTGCATGGTGGCTCATGCCTGTAATCCCAGAACTTTGGGAGGCTGAGGCCGGTGGATCACCTGAGGTCAGGAGTTCAAGACCAGCCTGACCAACATGGAGAAACCCCATCTCTACTAAAAATACAAAAAAATTAGCCGGGCATGGTGGTGGGCACCTGTAATTCCAGCTACTTGGGAGGCTGAGGCAGAAGAATTGCTTGAACTTGGGAGGCAGAGGTTGCGGTGAGCTGAGACAGTGCCATTGCGCTCTAGCCTTGGCAACAAGAGTGAAACTTCATCTCAAAAAAGGAAGAAAAAATTAGGTTTTATCATCATACACTCAATGGTTATTATAAAATAAAAAAATAGATTTTACAGTTTAACTGTTCCTGACCTAGCCAATATCTTCCATGGCTATGTTTTTGCTTTTGTTTGTTTTTTCAGAACAAGTTTCTGGCTCTGAGAGTAAAACAAAGAAACAAACAAAAAAACCCAAAACTAACAAACAATTCTTTATTCAATATAAATATGAGATCGGATCAGTGGAATTTGGAAATACTAGGTTTTATAGCCCTGGGTATTTCCTGATAAAGACAGGTGCTTTAAACTATATTTAAAGTATCTGGCTCCTCTTTTATATTGATTCATATATAATGGTGATATAGTTTAGATATTTGTCCCCTCCAAATCTCATCTTAAAATTTGATCCCAGTGTTGGAGGTGCGGTCTAATAGGAGGTGTTTGTGTCATAGGGGCAGATACCACATAAATGGCTTGGTGCTGGCCTTATGATGATGAATGAGTTGTCATTCCATTAGTTCCCCTGACATGTCATTATTGAATAGAGCCTGGTACCTTCCTCTCCTCTCTCTTTTGCTCTGTCTCTAAACGTGTGACTCACCTGCTTCCTCATTGCCTTCTGCCATAATTGGAAACTTCCTGAGGTCCTTACCAGAAGCAGATGCCAGTGCCATGCTTCTTGTATAGCCTGCAGAACTGTGAGCCAAATAAACAAACCTCTTTTCTTTATAAATGACCTAGCCTCAGGTATTCCTTTATAGCAACACAAAATGGACTAAGACATATAGTATTTGTCTCCAGGACAAAAAAAAAAAATTCAGAATTAAGAGGAAGATTTTATGTGCCTAGGTGAAGGACAAACTATAATATGTTCCTTTGTTTTGACAACTAATTGGTTTAACCAGGGTCTAGCTATTGTACCATGTACTATGATATTAACTTTTGGCTAGTAATATGGTATGGATCTGTGTTCCTGCCCAAATCTCATGTCAAATCGTAATCCCCAGTGTTGCAGATGGGGCCTGGTGTGATGTGATTGGATCATGGGGATGGTTTCTCATGAATGGTATAGTGCCATCCCCTTGATGGTGTCCTCATGATAGTGAGTTCTTGAGAGACCTGGTTGTTTAAAAGTGTATAGCACGCCCTCCCTCTCTCTTCTCTCCTCTTACTCTAGCCATGTGATGTGTGTGCTCCCCTTCACCTTCCACCATGATTGTAAGATTCCTGAGGCCTCCTCAGAAGCCAAGTAGATGCCAGTATTGTGCTTCCTATAAAACCTGCAGAATCAGAATCATGAGGCAATTAAACCTCTTTTCTTTATGAATTACCTAGTCTCAGTATTTCTTTATAGCAATGTGAGAATGGACCAATACAGCAAGTGACCTGGATACTGTTTTTTTCTTTGTTTTTTTGTTTGTTTGTTTTGTTTTGTTTTTTGCTTTGCTGATGATGAAGGTAAGGAAGGAGATGTTAACAGATGTTGTTAAGGCCCCATAACTGACAGATAGGTCTTCTGACTGATCTAAAGCTCTTTCTGCTACATCTTGTCATTTTCAAACCACATTCCACTGAGGTGCCTTGGGCTGTCACAACAGGCAGTGTGTTGTGTGGTAATGGGGAAATGAAAAGGGAGAGTGTCTGAAAGGAAGGCTGAGCTTGATGAATCCTCCACCACCTTAGATCAGACTGACATTGCTTTCATTCACCTTAGGCACTAGAATTCCATAAAAATTTTATTTAAAAAAATGATTTCAGATAAAGTTTAGATTAGACAGCACTTTTTAAATATTTCTGTTTTATCCCTTCTTATCTTCTCTCTCCTCTTGCCGTAAAGTTATTTTTTTTTCTCTTTATGGAAAAATAGGCAAAGGTTGCCTTGTTGTATGTGAGTGGCCACAGGCATGTGGTGTGGATTCAGTTCAGTTTGATAAACATTGGTTCAATATTCTTTTATTCAATACATATTTATGGAGTTCCTCTCATGTGCCAGGCTTCGTGCTTTGTGCTAGGGACACAAACATAAATGACATGCGGTGCCTGTCCTTACCCTTTATGTGTGAGTTTGGGGTAAGAGTAAGGGGAGGGAACTTTGAGAATAATGGATTAGATATTTAGATTGAGCACTTTTGTTGTCTACACTAATCCTGTGGTGATGCAAATGAGGTAAAGTTTGGCTTTATTGTCTGTCCATTCCTACACTTGATCTTAGCCAAAAGGCCGAGAAGCGATTGTCTGTCCATTCCTATGGCAGCAGCCTTACTTCTCAGATAGGTTAGGCTGAAGGACAATCCTCTTCATTTAGGACATAGCTAAAGATAAAACCAGAAAGCGAGTAAGAAGGCAGTGCCTTCCTAAGCTCACCTGAGTGTTGCCAAGAGAACAGGGTTGAATCTGTAAGTTGGATGAAAGATTCCAGTTTTAAATGTTTTCTAGCCTGATGTTTCCTCAGCAAGCTGGATTGGAGTCAAACATTTTCTGGGGGCAGTGCAGGAAAATTTGTATGTGAGCACTTACAAACTATCAACATCCAATCTGGATTCAATTTGAATGATAAGTGGCCCATTATATTCAGACAGTCTGGGGAGATGCTGCATAGCCACTGGAAAAAACACATGGAATTCATGATACATCAGAATGCTCAATGCATAGATTTTCTTCAAGGTGCTATTATTTGAGTATTATTAGATAGTTTCCTTCATTTTAGAGAAAAGATAACCTGTAACAAATGCCTGCTTTATATTCTAAAGATGATTAAATTTATTCTACAATGTCACTCTTAACAGACATGAATTCTCATCCTTCAAAATATAGGATCAGTGTTAGCTGGGCTTCTATTAACGTAGAAGAGCCCTTCCTTGAAATTACTAATTTTTGACAGTTCTTCAATTTTTGGTGAGAATCATATTAGCAACAAGCAGGGAACTTCTCATCAGCATATTGGAGCTACTCAAAAATCAAGTCTTTGAGTCAAGGTTTTGTCTTGGGTGTGCTATTTAGGCTTCCTAATGTCTAAGTCATAACTTGTAACCTACTCGCAGTTGCATCCTATGATGCATATATTAATTTGTTAAGGCTTCCATAACAAAGTATCACAGACTGGGTTGTTTGAACAACAGAAATTTATCTTTTCACAGTTCTGGAGGTTAGAAGTCCAAGATCATTGTGTTAGCGGGGTTGGTTTCTTATGAGGGCTGTGAGGGAAGGATTCATTGCAGGCTTTTCTCCTTGGCTTGTTAATGCCATCTTCTCCTTATGTCTTTTCTTGCTCTTTCCTCCATGTGTGTCTGTGTCCTAATCTCTTCTTCTAACAATACTAGTCATATTGGACTAGGGCTCACCCCAATGACCTTATTTTACCTCAATTACCTCTTTAAAATCCTATTTCTAAATGCAGTCACAATCTGAGTTACTGTACCTCAATATGAATTTTGAGAGGACACAATTCAGACCATAACAGTGTGATTCAGGATAAGGCATCTGGAATAAAATATTTCATGTAGATATGAATTGGTGTACTTCTTTGAACTTTGGCTTCATTAATAGCATAGGGAAAATATGAAATAAGATTGTATTTTGGTGTATTTTGAGACTAAACACAGGTAACAGATTTATACACATGTAAATGTATCAAGAGTCATAAAATATTATAAATAGAAAAAGGAAGGTAAACTCTTGGTAACAGAACCTTGATAAAGTATCTTGCAGAACAAGATACTTAAGAGTATTTTACTATGTAGTATGAATAAAGAAGTAACAGACACAGTGTCCATTTTAAGCCTCAGAAATGAGGCTACAGTGGGATTATTAGTATTATAAGACATTTAAAATTGCCTCATGCCAGTTGATTTTCAGGAATTAAATATTATTATGGTAAAATCAGTTTGTAAGACATATAGGATTTGTGGAAGCCCAGGAGCTGCTTTACATTAAGTGGTTTGAAATTCTAAACCAGATAATACTTATATTACTACAACACATGCCCTGGGCAGAGCTAATTTCATCCACCAAAATGCCAGCCTGTTCTCTAAACTAGTTTCAATGTTGCACACTACCTGAAATTCTAGTAAAATAAATAATTTTCCTGTAACTTATAAATTTATTTATTTTACCAATAGTCATATGGCACTTGTTATGTGCCATGTGCTATTGTAACCACTTGATATCTGTTAACTGATTTAATCTCTATAATTAAACTCTGTGGATGACACTATTATATAATTATTAACTCTATTTTATAAATGAAAAGTGAAAGGCACTGACAGGTTAAGTTACTTTCCCATAGCCACACAGCTAGTAAGTATTAGAACTAAGATTCTGGCTCAACGGTCTGGGCTTCTGATGACTATGCTGTGCTACTAGAAAAGTAGCAGAAATGATGGGAGATTGTGGTATCACATAGACAAGAAGAGTGTGGTCTTAAGGAAAGTCCACTCAAATAAGTGGAGCAAAAGAGGATAAACCAAGACATTAGAACCTATGCCCTTCTGCCCTGGGTCAGAAGCTGTTTGCTCTCTCTGTTCTCATACCATAACCCTCTTCAGCTACTGGCCCATTTCTCTGTTCTCCTTTGCAGTAAACCAATTGGATAGATCTGTTTGTATTCACAGTTCCCATGTCCTCTCCTGCTGCTGTCTTCAACTCACTCTAATCTGATTTCCATTCCTTCTGCCGATGAAAGGGATCTTGCCCTTTCACCCCTATCTTGTGACATTCAGTGTCTATTTGTTTCTTATCTTAACAAATGTTCAGAAGCATTCCATACAGTAAGCCCTTCTTTTTTTTTTCTTGAAACACTTTGTTCTCTTTGTATCTGTATCATGACACTCTCCAGAGTTTAGTACAGTGCCCAGCACATAATAGGCAGTCAATAAATCACTGTTGAATAGATAATAGAGCTGTTCTTTATTTACGTTTTTAAATTCATTTCATACTATTCTCAATTAATGAACCTGTAGCCATACTTGCCTTTCATCCCCTCGCCCCCAGAACATATGAAATACTTCTGCCTCAGGGCCTTTGCACTTGCTGTTATTTCTAAAAGGAACTCAGTTCCCAATATATTTGCATGACTGACTCTTTCTTACCATTCATTTCTCATCTCAAGTGCTGCCTTCTCAGATTGCCTACCCTGACCTCCCTCCATTGCTTTCACTCTCTATTATATTATCTCTGTATTTAGGTATGACAAAAAAATTAGAGATGCCCCCTCTTTCCTGGAATAGACTGTAATGACATAGAAATTGCATGGTACTCAGAGACAGAAAATAATTAAAGGGTTTCATTCACCATTTGCTGTCAAGGTTGGATTTTTTGATATTCTGAATAATCAGTCCTGGACTAGGATTATTTCTAGGTGGTTCACTTAGTGACAGGTTAGGATACCAGGCGCAGCTCATATTCAAGCCTCTGTGAGAAAACTCAGCAACTATTCAAAGAAAAAACGTAGATGCTCTGAACCTGTAGTAGATGCTGGAGGGTGCCACACAGATCTACTCTTCAGTATCTAACCATCATTCTCTCAGCTGCTAGAAGGTCTACTGCCAACAGTCACAGCAGACTCTTTCCCAAAAACTGTCCTCCACCAAAGGCAGCTGCTTTGCTCAAATATACTCACCCTAACCATGGGAGCCCTAATTCAAAGATTGATTGTCAGAGTTTGGGAGTTACAAAGATCTTATTTCATTGTCTCAATTTGGGACTTCTCTAAAAGACCATCAGCTTCACCACTCTGTGGGCTAGGCAACTACATTGCAGTTAAACTCCCTCTGCCCACTTCTACTTCCTTCACTCCCTCATAGATGCTATATCCAAGAGCATGTCAAATAATTTGTGCATACAAATCTCCATATCAGTGTTTATTTCTGGGCCATCTTACCTATACAAACCATTTCATATAGCCCAGAATAGAAGTCATGAGCCTGTGGGAACATGTAGTCTCCATTTTTCTTTCCTTAGTAGGGTTACAAAGAGAAATGTTTTTTTCATAATTATTAATAGACATATATATCAATGAAGAAAGCTCTTGAAACAAAAAAGCTATAAGCTAGGGCTTTCTTTGGGGTAGATGGATAGCCTATTTTAACCTTTGCTTAGGAACAATAAAAAATGATTGCAGTTTGTTAAGCCCACCAATTTTCTAGGATATATAAAGAGACTATTACATGCATGGTATTAGGGGTTCTAGATGATTTTCCTGAGGATCTGCCATAATCCCCTCTTTTATTTTTTCATAGTACTTATCATTGTATGAAAGCATCTTTAGTTTTTGATTTCATTTATTTATTGTCTTTCTCTCTTTCTCTAGAATATAAGCTCTCTGAAGGCAGAGAGTTTGTCTTATTTCCTGCCACAGCCTGACCTTTTAGAATCTTTCTCAGCATGCAAAAAGTGCTCAATACCTAACTGTTAAATAAATGCTGCTCTGTGTACTTTTTAAAAATTTTGTGATGTGTAGATGGATGGCCAAGGATTTTCAGTCTGGTATTTAGAGCCAGTGAGAACTCTGAGTCTTGCAGGTGCTGGGAAATACTGATTAAGGCAGATATAGGAGATAGACTTCCTGTAAAGTTCTTATAAGCTGCCAAGAACAGAGCCATAGCAGATAAGATCTATAGTTTATCTCCATGGGAAGTTGCTGGTCATTTGCTAGCCAGAATGAACTGAAGTTGAGAAGTCAAGACAAAATGTGGATCATGCAGAAAACAGGAGAATCCAGAAGCTAGAGAGCAGGTCAATACAGATTATAGTGCTTCTGAGCTGGAACTGAATCCCGGCTTCATCCTGTATGTGTCACCTTGGCCAAGCCATTCAATGGGCATAAGTAGTCTTTGTTTGCATATCTATCAAATAAGGTTAATAATAGCACAGAAAAAGTCTTACTAAAAAGACTGAACAAGTTAAATCTTGCACATTAAACATATAATAAATATTAAGTTCTTTTTAACAAGCAAGCGAGTTGGCCAACAGAGAAAGATAGGGCAGGACTAGTTAGAGAAGCAAGTCTTGGGATTTGTACACTCTGAGAATGAGTAACTGAGGCAGTTAGATTTCTTCCCCTTGCTGGCTGCTGGACTTTGCATTTTACTCTTGGCATAGGACCTGAAACGGTGACCCTTGTAGCTGTAGTAGAATGCTGTGACCCTTAATCCTGTGAGCTCAAGGAAAGTTAAGAAGTCCTGTACAAGTGAAATGTTGTTCTTCTTATCCTCATAATGCAGAGTAATTGGATGTTCAGGAGCATAAAGGCAATAACTTTGTGAAACAGCCTGCTCTGAGATCTCTTTGATTACAAGAAAGGAACAAGAAAGCCCTCCAGGGTGTAGAGCCTAGGCTGTCCTAGTCTGAGACATGCTTTTTTGAATTGCGAACACTAAGTACAAAAAAGGATGTAATATGTCTCATTAATAATTTTTTATATTGACTACACATTGAAAGAATACTTTGAATATACTGTGTTGAATAAAATACATTATTAGAACTATTTCACTGTTTCTTGTTTTTAAACAAAGCTACTAGAAATTTTAATGTTACATATGTGACTCAAATTTGTGGCTTGCATTATGTTCCCATTGGACAGTGTTGGTCTGGCATTTGCTTTACAGAGTCAGCTCAGCAGTCGGTATGTTTGAGAGATAAAAGGGTTCTCACTGCACCACTCAGTCTTCAGTGTTGCCTCTTCAGCTATAAGGGACCTCTTGACTAAATAGATGAAGTTTGTACATTGATAATTGTAGGTTTCTGATTTGTGAGCCAACAATAACGTACAAGCTGTTGGGTTCAGTCTCTGAGAGTTTTATTTAAGAGTACATTTAGGTCAATGTTAGCTTTTCTTTTATATATTGCAATCAAAAACTGATCATGTTAAATTTAATGGCAATGCATTAAATTAGTGAGTCATCACCCCTCTGAGGTGAACTAAGTGTAATGTGCCACTAGACCTTTCTAGCAGCCTGTATTCAGAATTGTGATCTGATCTCTAATGGCTAAAATGCCTGCATACTCTATGCCTGTGAATTAAGGAGGTGGAATGGATTGAGCACTATCTTAAGGGAGCTTGAGATTAGAGGGAACACAATACTTTTATTCATGTTCCTCGCCTTTAAGTAAAGTTGTAAATTTATCTAAAATTTTAAAACTCTTCCTGGAAGTTACATCATTAAAAGTAAATTAGTATTAGCAAAACTTCCTGAAAGGAGCCAGACACACTCAGAGAATAAAAGACTAGGAATTGGTATGAAGTATAAAATTATCTGGAGAGTCAGCTTGATTAAAAAAAGGAGGTTTAGAGTCTCAGAGATGCCATTCAGATGACTGACTAGAGGTGCCCAGCACTTACTTCCTCCACGAAGAAAGACAAAAACAGTGAGTAAATAACCACATGTCAAATACAGCATATAAACGAGTGCAGTAGAATTCAGCAGAACAGAGACAGGGATCCTCTGAGTCATAGAAACTTGAGATGGCAGAATAGAGAGAAGTGAAATAGCCAGATGGGGTTGGTTTGGAGCCAGGAGGGACTCCTCATTGTAGGGAAAGGGAAAGACAGAGATCTCCAGCAGTCCTCATTCCCACCACAGATGCCTGCAATCCTAGCAAGAGGAGAACTCCTCTGCCCTTACAGGCCCTGAGCCTAGTACAGAAAGCTGCCTGGAGTCCACGTGACTACATTGTCCCAGAAAGGGATTTTATGGTGAATCTCATCCGCTTCCTAGGACCTAAGCTGCTGCAGGACAGTACCATTTTGAGAACAGAACCAACAGCAGGTTGCATCCCTTCCGGAGGCTGAAAAACCCCTGCATCCGCACATACCTAAGGTGCTGACATCCCACAAATCCACCCCAAAGGCTGCAGCATTGATACACCAGTTGAATTCAGAAGATGGGCACATCCCTGGCACCTGAGAGCCCTACAACTCAGAAAACAGGCAGTCCAGCACATTAGGGAGTTGCCCTAAGGCATAGGAAACTGAAGCATACACTCCCTAAAGCCTGAGAGCTTTCTGTCTTGGTCCACCACCACATACAGACATCTTGCCCTCTTTAGTAATGGGGCCACTGCACACTGAAGCATAACACCTGAAGACCTGCCCAGGCTGCTGCTGCCACCACAGGTGTCTGCACAAGCTGCTTGGGAATCCAGGGATTGGTTCTGTTAGGCCCCACTGCCACCATCATGAAGGCCTCTGTATGCCTGTGACTGCCATTGCCACTACCAGGCCCTGTGTGTGTTGTCTGGGGACCCAAATACCAGCCTTCCCAGCCTTCCACTGCCACTTCTGGTGCCTGCACATGGCATCTGGGCACCCAAAGACTTGTCCACCCAGAGCTGTGACTGCTACCATTGGCACCACGTGCACCACCTGGGGCACCAAGAACCAGTCCACTTTAGGCCAACTGTCACCACAGCTGGTACCCATGCACACCACCCAGTGGCTTCAGGACCAACACACCCAGCACCACAATCCCCAGCAAAGCCTCACCACAGCCTCCATAAAAAAACACAGTTGAAGCCACTGAACAACACATAGGCACTGCCAATGTTGATTAGAGCTAAAGATGCCATACAGAGATTACACTATGATACCCACTCAGAACCAAGACTGAAGTACCCTACCCAGCCAACACTAAGTATACATCTACAGGAAATAGTCTTTCCCTATGAAAGCTACTACATACATATGGAAGAAGTGCCTGTTAGGCCAGATATGCAGATATCAATGTGAGGATATAAGAAACATGAAAAAGCAAGGAAACATGACACCCCCAAGGGCGCATAATAATTCTCCAATAACAGACCTCCCTCACAAAAGAAAATCTATGAAAAACCTGAAAAGGAATTCAATATAATGATCTTTTTTTACTTTTAAGTTTACGAGTACATGTGCAGGTTCGTTACATAGGTAAACTTGTGTCATGTAGGTTTGTTGTACAGATTATTTCATCACCCAGGTATTAAGTCTAGTATCCATTAGTTATTTTTCCTCATCCTCTCTCTCCTCCCACCCTCTACGCTCTGTTAGGGCTCAATGTATAATTTTCCTCTCTATGTGTCCATGTGTTTTCTTCATTTATCTCCCACTTATAAATGAAAACACAGTATTTTTTCTTCTGTTCCTGCATTAATTTGCTAATGAGAACAACCTCCAGCTCCATCCATGTCCCTGCAAAGGACATGATCTTGTTCTTTTTTATGGCTGCATAGTATTCCATGGTGTATATGTAACCACATTTTCTTTATTCAGTCTATCATTAATTGACATTTAGATTGATTTCATTTCTTTGTTATTGTGAATAGGGATGCAATGAATATCTGCATGTATGTGTCTTTATAATAGAATGATTTATGTTCCTTTGGGTATATACCCAGTAATGGGTTTGCTGGGTCAAACAGTATTTCTGTTTTTAGCTATTTGAGGAATCACCACACTGTCTTCCATAAAGGTTGAATTAATTTACACTCCTACCAACTGTGTATAAGCATTTCCTTTACTTTGCAAGCTTGCCAGCATCTGTTATTTTTTGACTTTTTAGTAATAGCCATTATGACTGATGTAAGATGGTATCTCATTGTTCTTTTGATTTGTATTTATCTAATGATCAGTGATGTTGAGCTTTTTGTTTTTTGTATGATCGTTTGCTATATGCATGTCTTCTTTTGAAAATTGTCTATTCATGTCCTTTGCCCGCTTTTTAATGGGGTTGTTTTTTCTTGTAATTTTTTTAAGTTCCTTATAGATGTTGAATATTAGACCTTTGTCAGATGCATAGTTTGTTAAAAATTTCTCCCCTTCTGTAGGTTGTCTGTTTACTCTGTTGATAGTTTCTTTTGCTGTGTAGAAGCTCTTTAGTCTAATTACATCCCATTTGCCAATTTTTGATTTTGTTGCAATTGCTTTTGGCATTTTTATCTTGAAATCTTTGCTTATGCCTATGTTCTGAATGATATGGCCTAGGTTTTCTTCCAGTGCTTTTACAGTTTCTGGTTTTTGCATATAAGTCTGTAATCCATCTTGCATTAATTTTTGTATATGGTGTAAGGAAGGGGTCCAGTTTTAATCTTTTGCATATGGCTAGCCAGTTATCCCAGCACCATTTATTCAGTAGAAAATTCTTTCCCCATTGCTTGTTTTTGTCATGTTTGCCAAAGATCAAATAGTTATAGGTGTGTGGTCTTATTTCTGAGTTCTTTATTCCATTCCATTGGTCTATGCATCTGTTTTTGTATGAGTACCATGCTGTTTTGGTTACTGTAGTGCTGTACTATAGTTTGAAGCTGGGTAGTGTGATGCCTCCAGCTTTGTTCTTTTTGCTCAGGAGTACCTTGGCTATTTGGACTCATTTTTGGTTCCATAAGAATTTTAAAATGGTTTCTTCTAGTTCTGTGAAGAATATCAATGGTAGTTTAATAGGAATAGCATTTAATTTATATATTCATTGGCCAGTATGACCATTTTAATGATACTGATTCTTCTATCCATGAACATGGAATGCTTTTCTGTTTGTTTGTGCCATCTCTGATTTCTCTGAGCAGTGGTTTGTAGTTCTCTTTGCAGGGATCTTTTGCCTCCATAATTAGCTGTATTCCTAGGCATTTTATTCTTTTTGTAACTATTGTAAATGGGAATTTGTTCCTGATTTGGCTCTCAACTTGACTGTTGTTGGTGTATAGGAATCCTAGTGATTTTTGCACATTGATTTTGTATCCTGAGATTTTGCTGAAGTTGTTTATCAGCTTAAGAAGCTTTTGGGCTGAGACTATGGGGTTTTCCAGAAACAGGATCATGTCATCTGCAAACAGGAATAGTTTTACTTCCTCTCTTCCTATTTGAATGTCCTTTATGTCTTTCTCTTGCCTGATTGGTCTTGTCAGAACTTCCAATACTATGTTGAATGAAAGTGGTGAGAGTGGGCATCCTTGTTTGTGTGGGTTTTCAAGGGGAAAGAGTTCAGCTTTTGCCCATTTAGTATGATGTTGGCTGTGGGTTTTTCATATATGGCTCTTTTTATTTTGAGGTATGTTCCTTCAATACCTACTTTAATGAAAGTTTTTAACATAAATGGATGCTGAATTTTATCAAAAGCCTTTTCTACATCTATTGAGATAATCATGTGGTTTTTGCCTTTAGTTCTGTTTATGTGATGAATCACATTGATTGATTTCCCTATGATGAACCAACCTTGCATCCCAGAGATAAAACTTACTTGATCATGGTAGATAAAATATTTGATGTGCTGCAGGATTTGTTTTTCTAGTATCTTGTTGAGGATTTTTACATTGATGTTCACCAAGGATATTGGCCCGAAGTTTTCTTTTTTTGTAATTCTGCCAGATTTTGGTATCAGAATGATGCTGGCTTCATAGAATGAGTTAGGAAGAAGTCACTCCTCCTCAATTTTTTGGAGTAGTTTCAGTAGAAATGGTACAAACTCTTTTTTGTACATTTGGTAGAATTCAGCTGTCAATCTGCATGGTCATTTTTTTGGTTGGAAGGCTATTTATTACTTCCTCAATTTCAGAGCTTGTTATTGGTCTACTCAGGGATTTAATTTTGTTGTGGTTTAGTCTTTGGATGGTGTATATATCCAGGAATTTATGAATTTCTTCTAAATTTTCTAGTTTATATGCATAGAGATGTTCACAGTACTCTCTGATAGTTGGTTGTGCTTCTGCAGGGTCAGTAATAATATCCCCGTTGTCATTTCTGATTGTGTTAAATAATGATCTTAAGGAAACCAGAAAATACAAAAGAACACATATAGACAATACAAAGAAATCAAGAAAATAATTTATGATCTAAATGAGAAATTCAACAAAGATATAGATATAAAAAAGGACCAAATAAAAAATCCTGGAAATAAAGAATTCAATGAATGAATACAATTGAGAGCTTTAACAGTAGACTATACCCAACAGAAGAAAGAATTTCTGAACTTAAAGAGAGATCTTTTGAATAACCAAGTCAGATTTAAAAAAGAAAAAAAGAAAGAAGAAGAAAGAAGAATGAAGAAAACTAGTGAGACATGGGGTACCATCAGTGAAGAAATATTGATATATTGAGAGTTCCAGAAGGAGAAAAGATGGAAAAAGGCATATGTATTAGTCAGGGTTCTTTAGAGCGACAGAACTGATAGGATATATGTATATATGAAAGGGAGTTTATTAAGGAGAATTGACTCACATGATCACAAGGTGAAGTCCCATAATAGGTCATCTGAAAGCTGAGGAGCAAGGAAGCCAGTAGTGGCTCAGTTTGAGTCCCAAAGCCTCAACAGTAGGGAAGCTGACAGTTCAGCCGTCAGTCTGTGGCCAAAGGCCTGAGAGTGCCTAGCAAACCACTGGTGTAAGTCCAAGAGTACAAAGGCTGAAAAATCTGGAATCTGATGTTCAAAGGCAGGAAGCATCCACCATGGGAGAAAGATGAAAGCCAGAAAACTCAGCAAGCCAGTTTATTCCACTTCTTCCATCTGCTTTTTCTAGCCATGCTAGGAGCTAATTGGATGGTTCCCACCCACATTGAGGGTGGGTCTTTCTTTTCTAGTCAACTGACTCAAATGTCAGTTTTCTCTGGCAACACCCTCACAGACACACCCAGAAACAATACATCATATCCTTCAATCCAATCAAGTTAAAACTTAATATTAACCATCACAGCATAGAAAACATAATAACAAATAATAGCTGAGAGCTCCCCAAGTCTTTAAAGAAATAGAGTCAGCCAGACTCAGGAAGCTCAAAGAGCCCTAAATAGATTCAACCCAAAAAGATCCTCTTTGAGGCACATTATAGTCGAACTGCTGGAAGTCAAAGGCAAACTAATATAATTATAAATATAGCAGGAGAATTCTAAATATAGCAGGGGAAAGGCATCAAGTCACATATAAAGGAATTCCTATCAGTCTAACAGCAGATTTCTGAGCAGAAACCTTACAGGTCAGAAGAGAATGAGATAATATAGTCAAAGTGCTGAAAGAAAAATAAACTTTTCACTCAAGAATACTACACCCAGCAAAGCTATCCTTTGGAAATGAAGGAGAAATGAAGTCTTTCCCAGACAAGCGAAAATGGAAAAACTTCACCTACTATGTGGACTCTACAAACATGCTTAAGGGAATTCTACATCTGGAAGCAAAAGGATAATATGTACCATTATGAAAACACATGTAAGTATAAAACTCACTGGTAGAGCAGATACACAAATGAGAAAGAGAAAGGAATCAAATGTTATTATTATAGAAAATCAGCAAGCCACAAAGATAACCAATAAGAGAAAAAGAAAGCAACAAAGGATATTCAAAACAATCATAAACCAGTTAAGAAAATGACAGGAGTAAGTCCTCACAGTAGCAATTTTGAATGTAAACAGTTTAAATCCCCCATTGTAACAAGATAATAGCTGGATGTGGTGGTGTACACCTGTGGTCACACAAGTTATACTACTTGTGCCTAGGAGTGCTGGCCTGTAGTACTTTATGATTGTGCCTGAGAATAGCCACTGCACTATATAGCCTGGGCAAAATGGTGAGACCCCATCTCTAAAATACACACACAGACACACACACACACACAACACACAACACTGGCTACATGGATAAAAAATAAGACCCAACTATAAACTGCGTACAAGAAACTCACTTTGCCTGTAATGACACACATTGACTGAAAGTGAAGGAATGGAAAAAGTTATTCCACACAAATGAAAACCTAAAGCATGCAGGTGTTGCTATACTTACCTCAGATAAGATAGATTTTAAGGGCAAAAACATAAAAATTGGCAAAAAAGTTATATAATGATAAAGGAATTGATTCAGCAAGAGGATTTAATAATTGCCAATATATATGCACCCAACACTGGAGCACTTAGATATATAAAGCAAATATTATCAGAGCTAATGAGAGAGATAGACTTCAATATAAAAAGAGTTGGGGACTGTCTTCATTTATTTCCTTTTTTTTCCAGAATACATAAAACTGAATAATTTGTAAATAAAAATTCCTTCTGTCCTTCCTTCCCTCCCTCCCTCCCTCCCTCCCTCCCTCCCTCCCTCCTTCCTTCCTTCCTTCCTTCCTTCCTTCCTTCCTTCCTTCCTTCCTCCTTTCCTCTTTTCTTTTCTCTTCTCTTCTCTTCTTTTCTTTTCTTTTCTTTCTTTTTTTTTTTTTTTTGATGGAGTCTTGCCCTTTTGCCCAGGCTGGAGTGCAGTGGCACGATCTTGGCTCACTGCAACGTCTGCCTCCCAGAGGATCACTCCTCAATCGATCCTCCTGCCTCAGCCCTACTAGTAGCTGGGATTACAGGCATGTGCCACCACACCTGGTAATTTTTGTACTTTTAGTAGAGACAGGGTTTCGCTGTGTTGGCCAGGCTGGTCTCGAACTCCCAACCTCAGATGGGATCACCTCGGCCTCCCAAAGTG
Source organism: Nomascus leucogenys (assembly GCF_006542625.1). Classification (NCBI taxonomy): domain Eukaryota; kingdom Metazoa; phylum Chordata; class Mammalia; order Primates; family Hylobatidae; genus Nomascus; species Nomascus leucogenys. Next base: position 72,653,544 of record NC_044383.1, read on the forward strand.
CTGGAATCCCACTTTGGGGTGGCGTGAGCCACTGCACCTCACCAGAAAACTTATTTCTGGAGGTGGGGGTATCCAAGGTTGAGGGCAGAATCTAGTGAAGGCCTTCTTGCTGGTGGGGACTCTCTGCAGGGTCCCATAGGGATGCAGGGTATCATATGGTGTAGAGACTGAGGCTGCTACTCAGGTTTTTCTTCCTCTTGTTGTAAAGCCAATAGTCCCATGTCAGTTAAAATCCATTAATCCATTAGCCATTAATCCAAGAACGGATGAATTCATAATGACAACAGAACCTCCATGACTCAATCACTTTATAAAGGCTGCACCTTTCAATGCTGCCATATTAAGAATTAAGTAGCAACATGAGTTTTGGAGAGGACAAACATTCAAATTACAGCAGGGACTTCAACATCCCACTTTCAGCATTGAATAAATAATTGAGGCAGAAAATCAACACAGAAACATCAGACTGAAACTTCACTATAGACCAAGTAGACCTAACAGATATTTACAGAACATTTCAGCCAACAGCTCCAAAATACAATTTTTCTCATCAGCACATGGAACATTCTCCAAGATGAACAATATGTTAGGACACAAAACAAATCTCAACAATTATAAAAAAATTCAAATCAACTTACGTATCTTCTTAGACCACAATTGAATAAAATTAAAAATTTATAACAAAGGGAACTCTAGAAACTGTACAAATACATGAAAAATTAAATAACATGCCCCTTAACAACCACTGGATCAATGAAGAAATTAAGAGAGAAATAAAAAATATTTCTGGAAATGAATGGAATTGTAAACACAACATTCCAAAACCTGTGGGTAGGCCGGGAGCGGTGGCTCACGCTTGTAATCCCAGCACTTTGGGAGGCCGAGGCAGGCAGATCACGAGGTCAGGAGATCGAGACCACGGTGAAACCCCATCTCTACTAAAAATAGAAAAAAAACTGGCCGGGTGAGGTGGCGGGCGCCTGTAGTCCCAGCTACTCGGAGAGGCTGAGGCAGGAGAATGGCGTGAACCCGGGAGGCGGAGCTTACAGTGAGCCGAGATTGCGCCACTGCACTCCAGCCTGGGCGACAGAGCGATACTCCGTCTCAAAAAAAAAAAAAAAAAAAAAAAAGAAAAAACCTGTGGGTTACAGCAAAAGCAGTACTAGGAGGAAAGTTTATAGCAATAAATGACTATATCCTAATAGTAGAAAGATTTCAAATAAATGACTTAACAATTCACCTCAAGGAGCTAGAAAGCAAGAACAAACTAACCCCTACATTAGTAGAAAGAAAGAAATAACAAAGATCAGGGCAGGCATAAACAAAATAGACTAAAAAATACAAAAGGTAATGAAATAAAAAGTGATTTTCTAAAATGATAAACAAAATAAAAAACCCTTTACCTAGTATAAGAAAAAATAGAGAAGATTCAAATAAATAAAATCAGAAATGAATAAGGAGACGATACAACTGATACCACAGAAATAGGAAGAATCATTTGAGACTATTATGAGCAACTATATGCCAGCAAATTGAAAAATCTAGAGGAAATGAATGTTTCTGGACACAAATGATCTACCAAGATTTAACCAAGAAGAAATACAAAACCTAAACAAACCCGTAATGATTAATGAGATTGAATCAGTAATAAAAATTCTCTCATCAATGAAGAGCCCAGGATTAGATGGCTATACTGCTAAATTTTATCAAACTTTTAAAGAACTTATACTTCTTAAACTATTCCAAAAATTGAAGAGGAGAGAATTCTAACTCATTGTACCAGGCTAGCATTACCAAGATACCAAGATTAGACAAAGATACACACACACACACACACACACACACACACACACACACACACACAACTACAGGCCAATATTCCTGATGAAAATAAATGCAAAAATCCTCAACAAAATACTAGCAATGTGACTCCAACAACATATCAAAAAGATAATACACCATGAAAAATTGAGATTTATCCCAGGAATGCATGATGGTTCAACACATGCAAATCAATGAATGTGATAAATCACCTTAACAGAATGAGGACAAATGCCTTATAATCATTTCAATATATGCAGGAAAAGTATTTGATAAAATCCAACATCTCTTTGTGGTAAAAAATCTGAACAAATTAGGTATAGAAGAAATGCACCTCAACACAACAAGGCCATAAATAAAAAGCCCACAGCTAACATCATACTTAATGGGAAAAAGTGGAAAGTATTTCCTGTAAAAACTGGAAAAAGACCAGACTGCCAACTTGTATCACTCTTATTTAACACAGTACCTGATATCCTAGCCAAAACAATTAGGCAAGAGAAAAAAAGCAAAGGACATACAAATTTCAAAAGAGAATCTCAAATTGTTCCTCTTTTCAGATGACATGATCTTATATAGAGAAAAACCTAAAGAGTCTATCAAAAACGATAAGCAAATTCAGTAAATTTGAAGGATACAAAATTAATATATAAAAATCAGTAGTATTTCTGCACACCAAGCTGAAAAAGAAATCAAGAAAGTGACTCCATTTACAATAGCTATTAAAAAAACCCATCCAAAAAAAAAAAACCCACCCAGGAATAAATTTAACAAAGGAGGTGAAAGATATCTACGATGAAAACTACAAAACACTGATGAAACAAACTGAGGAACATACAAAAAAATAGATATTTTGTGCTCATAGATTGGAAGAATTAATATGGTAAAAATGACTAATAAGCTTTGGATCTGTATCCCCACTGAAATCTCATATCGAATTCTGATCTCCAGTGTTGGAGGCAGAGCCTGGTGGGAGGTGATTGGATTATGAAGGTGTTTCTCATGAATGGTTTAGCACCATCCTCTTGGTGCTGTTCCCATGACAGTGAGAGAGCTCTCACGAGATTTGTCTGTTTAAAAGTATATAGCACCCCCTCCTCTATCTTGCTCCTGCTTCTGCCGTGTGAGACACTGTGCTCACCTTTGCCTTCTGCCATGATTGGAAGTAGGGAAAGGAAACCCTTTTCAACTAATGGTGCTGGGATAAGTGGCTAGCAACATGTAGGAGAATGAAACTGGATTTTCATCTCTCGCCTTATACAAAAACCAACTCAAGATGGATCAAAGACTTAAGTCTAAGACTGAAACTATACAAATGCTAGAAGATAACATAAAAAACGTTTCTTCTAGACATTGGCTTAGGCAAGAATGTCATGACCAAGAACCCAAAAGCAAATGCAATAAAAACAAAGATAAATAGCTGGGACTCAACTAAACAAAAGAGCTTTTGCACAGCAAAAGTAACAGTCAACAGAGTAAACAGACGACCCACAGAGTGGGAGAAAATGTTCACAATCTACACATATGACAAGGGACTAATATCCAGAATCTACAATAAACTCAAACAAATTAGCAAGAAAAAAACAAACAATCCCATCCAAAAGTGTGCTAAGAACACGAATAGACAATTCTCAACAGAAGATATAGAAATGACCAACGAACATATGAAAAAATGCTGAACATCACTAATTATCAGGGAAATGCAAATGAAAACCACGATGTGATACCACCTTACTCCCACAAGAATGGCCATAATAAAAAAATCAAAAAGTAATTGATGTTGGCACGGATGTGGTGAAAAGGGAGCACTTTTACACTGCTGGTGGGAATGTAAAGTAGTACAACCAGTATGGGAAACAGTGTGGAGATTCCTTAAAGAACTACAAGTAGAACTACCATTTGATCCAGCAATCCCACTACTTGGTGTTTACCCAGAGGAAAAGAAGTCATTATATGAAAAAGATACTCACACATGCGTGTTTACAGCAGCACAATTCACAATTGCAAAATTGTGTAGCCAACCCAAATGCCTATTAATCAATGAGTGGATAAAGAAACTGTGAGATATATATATGTAATGGAATACTACTCAGTCATAAAAAGGAATAAATTAATGGCATTTGCAGCAACCTGAATGAGATTGGAGACTATTATTCTAAGTGAAGTAACTCAGGAATGGAAAACCAAACACCATATGTTCTCAATCATAAGTGGGAGCTAAGCTATGAGGATGCAATGGCATAAGAATGACACAATGGACTTCGGGGAATCAGGGGGAAAGTGTGGGAAGAGAGTGAGGGATAAAAGACTACAAATTGGGTTCAGTGTATACTGCTCAGGTTATAGGTACATGAAAATCTCACAAATCGCCACTAAAGAAGTTACGCATGTAATCAAACATTACCTGTTCCCCAAAAACCTATGGAAATAAAAATTTATTAAAAACCCTGGAAAATACTGACCTAGTATAATCTCTTTCAAAGTTCCAATATTTAAAAATACAAGACAATCAAACTAGTTTTATTTGGAAGTTACTGAGCTAAAATTCGCTTTTTCCCTCTAATTTTTAATTTTTATGTGTTCATAGTAGTGTATATATTTATGGGGTATATAAGATATTTTAATACAGGCATACAATATGCAACAATCACATCAGGGTAAATTGGGTATCCATCACCTCAAGCATTCATCATTTCTTTGTGGTAGGAACATTCCAATTATACTTCCTCAGTTATTCTAAAAGGTACAACAACTTATTGCTGACTGTAGTCCCTGTTGAAAGTATGCATATTTTCATTTGATTATATCCAGTCACTTATTGTTTACCCTTTGTTTCTTGTTTCTACATATAGATTATATTTGCTTAGTGGATCAGTTTGCTAGGTCTGCCATAACAAAGTACTACAGATTGTGTGGTTTAAACAACAGAAATTTATTTTCTCACAGTTCTACAAACTGGAAGTCTGAGATCAAGGTGTCAGCAGGCTTGGTTGCTCCACTCCTGGTTTCCCGAGTTCTCCCTCCTTGGCTTGTGGATGATTGCATTTTCATTGTATCCTCATATAGCCCTTTATATGTGTGTGCCCAATCCTGGTGTCACTTCTTCCCATATGGACCAGTTCTATTGGATTAAGGACAAGTTCTATTGGATTAAGGCTTCACTCTTATAACCTTGTTTTACTTTCTAAAAGGCCCCATCTCCAAATGCAGTCATATTGGGGATTAGGGCTTTGATATATGTGTTTTTTTGGGGAGAACCAATTCAGTCCATAATACTCTGTAAGATTATAAGCTGCACCAAGAATATATATTTCCTTTGCAGCCAGACTAGGAATGCTGGTAGAATCTATAATAAAGGATAGTCACTGAACATAAACAAATGAACTATTGGGATAGTAGTGGGGTTGGAAGATAGCATAGTTTCTTTAGGATAAATCATTATCTAATATATGGACATCCTTTGAAGAAATGAATACCTAGATAAAGAATGTACATAAATAACAGAGTTGCATGGAGCCTTGAAGATCATCTAGTTCATCCTCTTGTCTTTTCCAGTGAGTGCATTGGGTGCTAGGAGGCCATGGGCTTTGCATGGGGCCACACTGCTGGTTACAGGCAGAGTTGAGAAGAGGTTGTAACCACTTACCCTTCCATAATGTGCTACCTCTAAACACACTGATGGATAAGGAGGACTGGTGGATGTAATCTATTCAGACTTCTAAAAAGTGATTGTCAACTTTTAATCCTAAAGTTACTAAAACATAGAACTTCAGGGGGTTAGTTTTATTGTACTAAATAACTAAAAAATACAGGAGTTAAAAGAGAGAGAGATGGACATTTATCATGGTAAATATTTACATTATTTTGTAGATATCTATTAAATGTCCAGTAGGCCGTGTCGTAGATGGGCTTTTTAAATAGAAACATTTTTTTATTTTTTTAACTTCTATTTTATATTTAAGGGTACACGTAAACTCGTGTCATGGGGGTTTGTTATACAGATTATTTCATTACCCACGTATTAAGCCCAGTATCCAATTGTTATCTTTTCTGCTCCTCTCCCTCCTCTCACCCTCCACTCTCGAGTAGACCCCAGTGTCTATTGTTCCCTTTGTGTTCCTGAGTTCTTATCATTTAGCTCCCACTTGTAAGTGAGAACATGCAGTATTTGGTTTTCTGTTTCTGCCTTTAATAAGTGGTCTAAATAAAAAGGTGATCATTGCAATAAATCAGCATTTGATAAAGAGGGATAGTAGTAAGAATTATGAGGAAAATGGCTATAGGCAAAATAAGTTTGGAAACACTGAGTTAAAGTAAAAATAATTTATTGGTGTCAAACTTCTCTGAGCCATTGCTGCATAATAAAAAATGAGGTGTTAGTATATTCCTAAGCTTCTTTGACCAGAAAAGCTCCCTTTTATAGAGTTTCTTATGAGGATTCTGTAAAGCAATTCTGTGAGGAAATGATACCAAATCAGTGAGGATAAAATGTAGGAAGAATCTGGGCGGCTGAAAAACTTATTATTTATAAAATATACTTTAGTGTGGTACGTACTCTTGTTATCTTCTTTTTCCCATAAGTAGGTCTAATCTATGGATTTTGTACAAATTTCTACCTAAGGAGAGGGGCCTGTTTTCTATTTCTTTCATATTACTTGCAGTTTCTAGTACAGTGCTCTATACATAATAGGTGCTTAGTGAACACTTGTTAATTGTCCATGTGACTTTGGTAGAGCAGTTTCAATGGTGATGACTCAGGGGTAATGCATTTAGGAAAGCAAAACAAAGCTATATGTTATAGGCACAAAAATTACTCCACACAAAAGAAATGTCAAATTAAATTTTTTTCTTTTTTTTCCCTTTCATACCTGGTCTTGCAAAAAATGTCATATTTTAAATTTTTCTTAATATCAAGATAATTTGGACTATGAGTTCAGTTCTTAGCTATTAATGTGGCTTCCTTCCTTTTTTGGTGCCACATAAGAATCCCTTGACTTACTAGATGTATGGAGATTGGAGGAAGGATCTCGAATCTCCAGTTCATCAGTATAACCCCTGATGCCCTCATTTGCAAGACTGGATTGTCCAGATGAGTGAAATGTTATCAGAAGCGTCCTTATAAGAGAGGTAAGAAGGTTGGAGTTACAGGGGGAGATGTGACAAGGGAAGCAAGGTTGGAGAAAGAGGGAGGATTGAGAATGCTATACTGCTAGCTTTGAATATGGAGGAAGGGGCCATGAGCCAAGGAGGAGGGGGCCATGAACCAAGGAATAAAGATGACATTTAATAGCTGGAAAGGGCAAGGAAATAGATTTCTCTTCTAGAGCCTCCGGAAAAAAATGCATTCCTTTCCTGAAAGCACCTTGATTTGAGGCAAGTAAAACCCGTTTTGAATTTCTAATCTCCAGAACTGTAAGATAATATGTGTGTGTGTGTGCGCATGCACACATGTGTATGTTTTGAGAAAGAGTCTCACTCTGTCACCCAGGCTGGGGTGCAGTGGCGTGATCTTGACTCACTGCAACCTCCACCTCCTGATGCTAAGCAATTCTTCCACCTCAGCCTCCCAAGTAGCTGAGATTACAAGTGCATGTCCTTACGCCCAGGTAATTTTTGGATTTTTCATAGAGACAGGGTTTCACCATGTTGGGCAGGCTAGTTTCAAACCCCTGACCTCAAGAGATCTGTCCTCCTCAGCTTCGGAAAGTGCTGGGATTACAGGCATTAGACACCGCTCCTGGCTGATATTTGTCTTTTAAACTACCAAGTCTGTGGTAATTTGTTATAGCAGCAATAGGGAAACTAATATGGGCTTTCAGTATCTTGAAGCTTTTTGTTCTGGTATTTTCTTTCTAAACAGGGACATAGTGTGGGCCTGGGATTGTCCTATGGGGCCATTGCCCTTTGCCTCATCTCTCAGGTATTGCTTGGAACAGGCACTGCTCTATGAACCTACAATGATGCTTTTCCATTTTCCCCTCTCCAATTCTACCTCTTCCCACTGTTGTCATTTCAGGATAAGATCTCTTTATTCATCTCAAACTTATAAGGAGAGGCCTACTTGGAATGGAGGAGGGAAAATTCTGTTTGAACAAATCACACATTAATAGCTCAATAAATCATCCTATCAAATGTACTTGCAGAATAATAATTTCTAAGCTGTGTGTTTTGATCCAGAAAAGAATCTTAGAGACTCTCAACTGTTGGATTGATCAGCTTTTGTTGATTTACTTCTTGCCTTTCTCTTGCTCTTCAGTGAACTAAAAACTCCTTATCTGCTACCCTTTATATGTGTACGTGTGTGTGTATGTATGTATATGTCAAATTACTATATATTACTGTATACAAAATTTATAAAATGCATCACATTAATAAAAAGGAATGAAGATTTAGAATTTTTAATTTAGAATTTTCTAGAAAATATTAGATATTTTTTGGTTGCTCTGGGAAAAGAGGGATAGAGTTAACATTTAGTAAAAAGATGTCTGGCTTTTATTCTAAGGGATTATTCTTAGAAATAGGTACATTTGTATATTCTAACTCATAGGACAAAAGAAAATCTGTGCTTAGTTTTGACCATAATGAGATTCTTGGTTCTTTTCAAAGCCATTAATGTTATGATTCTATTTTTCTCTGGTGCTACCTAATATATATATTTATATATTTATAAAATTAAAAAATATATTTTTCTTTTTCTTTGAGCCATGACTGATACAATGAGCAGTTAGAGACCTGAATCAAACTAAACTGGAATTAACCATACTAATTTTCTGAATCTTGAACTGAACTCAAATATTAATCTTGCATCAAATTAAAAATACCAGTATGCTTCCTGAAAAAAAAAGAACCAGTTTGAGCCAGAACCGAGCCTGTTTATATTTTTTCCCTCAAATCATTGAATTGGAAGACTGCTGAAATGTCAGAATATACCCTGAACAAAAGTTGTGCAAAATTGTATCATTTTGGTCTGGATCTTTGATGAAATGGGAATTCTATCTCAATAGGCTTGTTTTTTTCTGTCTTTCCTTTATCTTGTAGGTGTAACAAGTATGATCTTGTGTTATTTTCTAGAAGCTTTGGCAATAATTGTCATACTAAAAATGTCATTCAGAGTTCCAAGTAATATTACCAAAAGGAATTAGCAAATGGCTCACTAGTAGGCACACAAAGAGGCTAGTGAATGGACAACTGGAGGCCCACCAATGATTGGGGAACTAGGTGGAAATATTCATAATGCTAATTGGTCCTTCACCACTTTTATTTTTTAAGAAAAATGCATTCATATGTTAGTATTCCGATTGCATTGAGGCCCTAATTTTTTAAAGACCTTGAAAATTATTTTGAGTTGTAGCTATCTACTATTTCTCTGAAATAAAAATAAGCAGCCTGACTTCAGGAGCCACAGTTCAGGAGGGTGTCTCCACAGGTCACCAGCATTACCACGGCCGATCTTTCTGCGGAAACTTAGGCCTATATCTGTGCATATATCAGGGCGCTGGATTCTTCCAGGTTAGAAGTCTAGAAACTCAGAAAACTCTCTAGGTTTTGGATTACAGGAAGGAAGGAAGGAATGGAGGTGCAGATGGAGGTTGCCTTACTGGAGAACAAGTAGGAGACTTGCCAATATTAGGTTTCTTCTTAGCCCTTCTGAGTCAGTCTGTAGATGGAAGCCATTTCTACATAATATATTATGCTTTATTATAAAATCTGCAATAGAAGATAAAGACCTTTAAAACTATGTAAAATGTGCCTCCAATAATGAAAGTCAGTTCTTCAGAATACACTTTAGCATTTTCTATGATCTACTGAAAAGAAGAAACCCAGTCCATACAGACATGTAGAGTAATTCTCTAGAGGGGTTATTTTCTGCACCCACACAATTCCCAATAAAAGAAATTGCTATTATCTTAGTTTACTTTCATTGGTTCTACCCATTATTGTATTTGACCCTTTATGCGAGGTTATCACCTCCCCTCTCCTACTCTTGGACATTTATCATCAAATATTTCTTTCCTCAGTATTTGACTTACAAAGACCTCATTCTTAAATAATCTTTCTCATTATCAGTTTATTAGTATTTAACCTTGTTAGTTGTTAAAAGAAACTTATAACAGCTCACTAAATTTTGCATTTTGTAAATGCCTTTCTGAAACTATGTTTTGTATTTTTAATTTCTGATGATGTTTTCCACATAGTTGCATAAATGAAAAAAGCATTGGAAATTTAGTGTAGGTACGGTCTTACAGCAAAAAATAATTATGAAACAGAGTAACAACTAATATAGTAAATTACTTATATTCATATTGCTCTATGAAGACTGCATAGACCACAATAGATTTTAATAGCTATTTACAGGATAAAGTAGATTTATTGCTGATTATTTGAAGATGGTAACAATATTCTCCTTGATAGTGATTTCTAACTTGCAAGTTGCTTTTGTATACATGATCTCATTTTGTCTTGACTACAACCTCAGAAATGAGGCAGAGAAGAAACCATTATTTCTAGATCTGAAGAGGATAATCACCTATCCCAAGGACAAAAACTCATAGTGGAAAAGTATAACTGGTTCCTGTTTCTTTCAGCAATTAATTTGTGTCCTACTCATCACCCATTGTTGCTTTCTGAACTTTTTGCAAACATTTCTCTATTTCATTTTGTTTAATTTTACAAGTGATAGTTTTTCTCTGCTTTGATCTGATTGATCCTCCAGGTTCAAGCAGTTTGAAAAGGTCTGAGAAACAACATTCAGTTGAAATTTATCCCATATTTGGAGGAAAAAATTAGATCTCCTTTAGGATCACATAAACCATATAACTTATTACCACTGCAATTCTGACCAAAGATTTTTATTTGTCTTCTAATTGGATGCTGTTTTATTTCCTGTATTCACTAAAAGTTACATGTAAATTTTTTAAAATTCTTTTTGGGTTTATCAGCATACAGCAACTTTACAGATTTAGGAAGAATTAAGGCCAGGGAGGCATATAGCAAACCCCCCTGACCTAGGTGAGAGGAGACCAGTATTCCAGTTCCATGTCTACCGCTGATTCCTTATGCCCATCTGAGCCTCAGTTTATTAGTCTGTAACATGAGACAGTAAGACTGGCTGATCTTTGAGGTTCCCCTTGCTACCTCTAATATTATAAGGTCCTAAACATCAAATTGCTGATTTCTGATTATGCCAGAATCTCCCAATCTGTCTTCTCCTAATGTTGGGGAAAAGCTGAGTGTTTGGAAAAAAGCTGAGGCAGGGCTTGCATGTCTGACATAATGTAAAAGAGTCTTGGAACATGTCCGGAGTCCAGGGTCTAAAACCCCTCATGGCCTTTGGAACACCAAACTCTGTGCCAAAGTGTGGAAGGCTTCCCGGCCCCACCAGAATCTAAGCCCAGGGCATAAAACCCCTCATGGCTTGGATGGAATCCAGGGCTCAGGGTATAAAACCCCTCGTGGCTTCTGGAATGTGTCTAGACTTGCTGGCTCCTTGCTTCTAGCACTCCCAAGCTTATAGATCGATTGTATCTTAAACTAGAAGAACATGTTTCCCATTATCTCAAGTAGCAGAACATGTTCCATATGCTTCAAAGGAAATGCTAAACTGTCACAGCTATAGCTCATGCACTTGATACACCACTTTCTTTCAACCCCCACATCCTCACCACCTGCTTCTGTGTTTGATCACCAATAGATAGTGTGGGCTTCCAGGGCTTGGGGTCTTTGCAGCCTCCATACTAGCATTGACCCCCTGGTCCCACTTTACGCACTCTTGTCTTGTCTCATTCCTTTGACTCTGCTGGACATCGTAGACCCCATGGCCTGGTATTAGGTCTGATCACCCCAATATCCTAATAAGCTCATTGATGTTTTATTAATAGGATAACAGAATTTATATTCTTCTAATTACATAACGGGAGCAACATGAGTGTTGTGTATGACAGGCTGCTATGTGTTTACCAAAACTCATTTCCTTTATCTCCTGGTACATAGCAGGTACCGGCAGGTGACTGAGTTCAGGCCTCTGGAATGTGGGCAGAATGTGGGAACTTTAAAGTCTGATTTAAAACCACTTCCACATAACCATATCTTTCTCTTTTCCTGACTTTTGGCTAGAAGCTAGGGACTTCCTGGTCCTAGGTAATAGAGGAGACACAAGGTAGAAGGAAAGAATCTCTGTATGGAAGTTCACCTGTTAAACATATGATTAGACTACATGTAAGTGTAGAAATAAACTTCTATAAGTCCACTGAGATTATCTTTTACTGCAGCTGGTACCAGAGTGGAGTGCTGTCATAATACAGAAAGTAAACATATGCCTCATTGTCTTGGTGATCAGGTGGTAGAAAACAAACAAAATATCCACCTAGCTATATAGAAGACTGAAGAGCTCTGTTGTACCATGCCGAAATATTTGGTGAAAATATCATCTGTGACAACTTATAAAACATACATGTATAAGCCTAGGACCCTGTAGCTCTGAAAGGGGAGAGGTTCCCTCATTCACCCCCCAGAGCATGTGATGGGGGTGTAGCTGGCTTCTTCAGTGTCTCGCTGCTCAAAACCTCTAGGGGAGCATAGAGATGGGCAGGCTATAGGGCTCTAACCCCATGGCAGTGTCTAGGAGTGAATGTTTACAGCTCCTGAAGCCCCAGTGGGTGTGTGTTACAAGGTGTTCTTTCTTTCCTTTTTTTTTTTGAGATGGAGTTTCGCTCTTGTTGCACAGGCTGGAGTGTAATGGCATGATCTCGGCTCATCACAACCTCTCCATCCTGGGTTTAAGTGATTCTCCTGCCTCAGTCTCCCAAGTAGGTGGGATTACACGCATGCACCACCACGCCTGGCTAATTTTGTATTTTTAGTAGAGACAGGGTTTCACCATGTTGGTCAGGCTGGTCTCAAACTCCTGACCTCAGGTGATCCGCTGGCCTCAGCCTCCCAAAGTGCTGGGATTACAGGCATGAGCCACCATGCCCGGCCACAAGGTGTTCTTTTAGTTTGCCTATAGGGGGCTTGTGTTAATCAGCTCTATTAGACCCCCTTCCTTATCACAAAGACAGAGGGATTTCTGTAGCCTGGGTTCTTGCCTTGGTGTACTGGAAAGATTGGATCATATGTGGCCTTGGAGAATGAGTGCAAAGTTTTATTGAGTGGAAGTAGCTCTCAGCCAATGAGGGTGCCAGAAGGGAGGTGGCTTTTCCCTGGAGTTGGGCCACTCAGTGGCCCTGGCTCTCTTCCAACTCTCCCAGCCAAACACCACCTTATCTCACAGGTCCATGGCTTGCTGGCGTGCCATCTCTGTTGGTGTGCTCTTTTGCTGGAGTGCTCCTCTCGACGTCCTCTCTATGACCAACCACTTACATCTTCTTCTGCTGATGTGTTCCTCATGACATCCAGCTGCTTGTGTGTCTGCCCGCTAGGGTCTCAGGTTTTTATAGGCCCAGGATAGGGGCATGGCAGGCCATGGTGGTTTTGGGAAATGCAGCATTTGGGCAGGAAATTCCTGTCCTCACCTAGGTCTATGGGGGTGGAGCCCTAGCCAGGGACCATGCCCTCCTCTACCCAGAATGTCCCTTCTGCAATTCTGTATCATTTAAAGTGAACACACTCTTCTCAGCACTCTCGTATCATTTTTCCCCTTTGAAGAGGTACATCTAACTGCCTTTAAAATATGGATGATCACCGGTCTTAGCTGTTTCCTGCTGATAGGGGGCATTGTTTTGGGGAAAACAGCAGTCAGATTCCTCCCAGAGGTCTCTCTAAGGGTTCCTGGAAACGGGGAGTCATTATCTGAGGCTCCGGTTGTCTGACCATTTGGAGTTTGATGGCTTCTAGGTGTGAGAGAAACAACAAGTTTTATGAGGTTAAGTATGCATATTTCCTTGTATATTATACAAACATACATTTGTATAATTATACATTTCCTTGTATAATATACAAACATGTATATTATACAAGGAAAGAATTTAGTGCCAAAGATTACAGAGATAAGAAGTGAAATACACTAACAATAACATTGTACCCCAAGCTATTTCACCCTGGTGAAAGAAATTAAACCTTGTGTTGGAGCAAATGAACTTTTGGAAGAGAGATAGCCGTTCTTGCCATATCTTTAGCAGTTAACAGGTGCACTTGGGAATTCTGGGGTTTGTGGACTTGCCTGGTTGCCATTAAACTTCTGTTTCTTTCCTGTATTTCCTCTTTCTTTCTTGGGCCTCCCTCTCTCTATTATAAAAGACCGAGGTAGCCACTTTCAGGATGTCCCCTAATGTACTTTCTGGTCCCAGGGCCTGTTTTTGTAGTTCCCTTCTTATGTCAGGAGCTGTCTGGGTAATAAATTTATCCTTTAGGATTAGCTGTCCTTCAGCTAAATCAAGAGATACAGAGGTATGCTTTTACCAAGGCCTCTCTTAGACTTTCCAGGAAGGCAGTGGGATTTTCATGAAATCCCTTGTGGATCATGGACAACTTAGTGTAATTGAGAGGCTTGGTCCTAGCTCTACGTAAGCTTTCCATTAAGCACACCTGAAAGCGTGTTCTCTTCCAGTCTTCCACTAAACCATTGAGATCCCATTTAGGGTCATCCATTGATACTGCTTCTCTTCTTGTTGGATAATGTTCACCCCCTTCCCTGGCACTATATGTGATACAAAGCTCATCCCCAAATCTCTCTGCTGCTTGCAGAGCAGCCTGCTTCTCAGTGTCCATCAGGGTCTGATTCAAAGGTAACATAGCATCTCTCCAGGAGAGTTCAAATATCTGGGTGAAATTCTCGAAAGCCTCTATATGTCTATCAGGGTCATCCGAAAGCTTGCCAAGATCCCCCATAATTTGCTTTAAATCCTGTAGGGAGAAGAGGACCTGGACCTCACTGGACCCAATTTCACTGGGTATTTGTTGGAGGGGCAGGAGTGAGACTGGGACTTGTTTAGATGGAGGATTTTTAGGAGGGAGCAAGTGAGAGGCTGAAGCTGTATAGGGAGGTTGGGGTGGACCTCGAGAAGAAGGGCTTGAGGGAGCTGGCTCCTCTGCTAGAAGTGCCTCTTGGACTCATATGTTTACTTTCCTGGGCTTGTCCCTTGCCTGAGATGGCAAACGGGGGGCTGGATCAATCTTATATTGTCACCAAAGGTCTGGATTATCTTGCAAAGTATAGAAAGCCTGCATATATGGGGCCCCAGACCATCTGTCCTCACATCTACAGAAAAGTTCCAATTGCCGGATGGTATTGAAATAAATGGTTTCTTCCTGAGGCCAAGCCAGTCCTTCATAATTTGACCAAACCTTTGTGCAGAGAGCTATGTGGTGTTTTTCCTCCAGATTCTGAAGGTCAAAGCAGTCCCAATGGTACAAGATACACTCCAAAGGAGCATAGGCTGGGGGTGGTGAAGAGAACTGGCTGCCCATTCTGAAAGACAGGGTATAGAGGTGTCCCTTATTCCCTTCCTTCTTCAGTGAAAACTCAGGGTGTGATGGAGAGAGAAAGCAAGTGTTCTTCTTTCACTTTCCACCCTTTATCTCCGGCCATAGGTACTACTGCGGTATGCACCCACGAAGCAGGGAAAACCTGGAGAATAGGAATTAACCACCCTCACCCAAGCCTCCATTTCTTTCTGCTGTCAGCAAACTTCCTGGGCCTGTTTATGCCATGGAGCATGGCCTCCTTCCATGGGGTGGTGGGTTTAGTCAGCAGGAATTGGTCCTGCCCATTTACATAGTGCCTCTTGCCTGGTTTTGCATCCCTCAGACCTGGTTTTTCTTTCTAAGGCCTTGGCCTGAAGTTTGGAATTGAGTTTGGGACTGAAAAGGCATTTAAGAGGCTGTTTATGCCCATGTACAGTGTCTCAAATGTACTCTGTTGAATTTGCAGTTCTCAGCCAGAAGCGTCCATTCCTCCATTAACTTCCCTATCAGAAAGAGAGTTGGGAGGGGGGCCCTCTCACTAAGAAAAGGAAAAAAAAGAGAAAAACAGTATAAGGGGCAAAGAGGGGAAGTCTCCAGGGGAAAGAACAGTTTGCTTAGTGCAAGTGGGCCGCCCCAATTCTTATATCCTTCCCCCAGTTCAGACCAGGCTTAATTCCTTGGCCAGGGAAAGAAAGCTTCCACTGGGGTAGTGGGCAAGAAGTGCCCGTCAGTTAGCCCTGTGGAATCTAGGCTACCACTGTGGATTTCTCCCACCCCTCTTCATGTCTGTTGGGTGCAGCCTTTGCCTGCTGCAGGAATGCCTGAGTGCCTGAGCTGGGAGGGGAAAGGGTAAGGAGAGGTGCCCTGAGCCATGCATGCCTGCAATTGTTGAGATGGAGGCATACATGCCACCTCTAGGAAAAATTGGTCTGATTTGTACCTTTGGTGACCGAGGCAAATGTTCATTTTACTTAGTAACATTCCTGTAGTCTGTAGCAAAACTGTTAACATTATAAAGAAAGAGGTAAGAGCCATTTCAAACCCCCGTGAGAGAAGAGACAAAGTCTGGGGGTTTTGTCAGGCCCAGTTATGGAGGTTTAAAACTCTGTGAAGTGAAACAGAGACTCTTACTCACAGGAAAGAGAGAGATGGCAGGGATTTGGAAGAGAGGCAGACCCGACAGTTTTGCATTCATTCACACTCACATTCCCAGATCTCGGGTGAGGCCCAGTTGAAAGGTTCCCTTGTCCCCCTCCCAGGACATGCGATGGGGGTGTGGTTTGCTTCTTCAGTGCCCCACTGCTCAAACCTGTAGGGGACCATACAGATGCACAGGCTGTGGGGCTTCAACCCACCCATGGCAGTGTCTAGGGGTGAATGTTTACAGGCCCTGAAGCCCCAGTCGTTGTGGGTTACAGGATGCTCTTTTAGTTTGCCTGTAGGTGGATTGTGTTAACCAGCTCAATTAAACCCCTTCCTTATCACAAGGACAGAGGGATTTCTGTAGCCCGGGTTTTTGCCTTGTAGTAGAAAAATCAGATAATACCTGGATTTGGAGAATGAGTGCCAAGTTTTATTGAGTGGAAGTAGCTCCCAGCCAATGGGGAACCAAATGGCAGATGGTTTTCCCCTGCAGTTGGGCCACTCAGCAGCCCTAGGTCTCCCCCAGCTGCCCCAGCCAAACTCTGCCTCATCTAGCAGGTCGATGGCCTGCTGGCATGCCCATCCCTGTGGGTGTGCTCTTTTGCTGGCATGCCCCTCTCAACGTCCTCTCAATGACCAACCGCTTATGTCTTATTCCACTCGTGTGTTCCTCAGAATGTCCAGCCGCTTGTGTGTCTGCCTGCTAGGTTCTCGGGTTTCTATAGACCCAGGATGGGGGTGTGGCACACCAGGGTGGTCTTGGGAAATGCAGCATTTGGGCAGGAAATGCCTTTCCTCACCTGGGTACATGGGGACCATGCTCTTCTCTATCCCACACTTTCCTTTCCCCATTCCATGTCATTTAAAGGGACCATGTTCTTCCTTCCCCAGCATTCCTGTATCAGCTCTACCAGGATGACAGTCATTGTGATTATGTTGACTTTTATTGCTGTTTTGAGAAAAGTATTATAATAAAGAGATAAAGATTTGGCCAGTTTTTGAGCAGAGGATAAAGGGAACAAAGAATTTCTCGATTTCAAGGGCCTTACAAGTTGGAAAAAGTCAACCACTTCTGGACTCTGAATAGTGAGATTTAAGACTTAAAAGCCTGGATTGGAAAAGATGACTAAAATCTCTCAGCAAAACACAATAACTCAGATTAACAGTGTTACCATTCCATCAAATTCTCTTGTTTCAGACAGCATCAAAGCAGCCACAGTAAAATTGAGAGGAAGGGGCGGGGGTGGGGAGAGAGAGAGAGAGACAGATACACAGACAGGGGCATGGAGTAAAGACGTTAAGAAGGAAAACAAACTTAGAAACTATGTCTGATAAAGAATTTTGGATGTGGTTATTGGCACTTGCAACTGAATGGGAGTGGCTTTTGGCCTGAAAAATATTGGGGGAAATCTATTGCCAGGTAAGTACGAAACTGCTATAAGTTTGGGACCATTTAGAGATCTTAAAAGAAGCTTTGGCAGGGAATGTGTTGTAAGAAGCCTGCAAATGTCCATTTTGGATATGACCTTGGAGGTTAATGAACAAGGAAGAAACTCTCAGAAAGTAGTATCTGTGGCCATGGAGACTGGTGGACAAACAAGTACCTTCTAGATAGCAAAATCAATATGTAAGCAAAGTACTTCACAACTCCCCAGGGTGGAGCCTTCACAGAGGCTACCCGACAGGACTGCATTGTTTCCATTGACCAGGGGCTGCTTATGTGCCTTATAGTCTTTCCTGTTTTGAATAGAATATTTTATTATAATTATCCTGTTCCTACATCCCCATTATATATTGGATATTTGTGAAAGGTGGAAAGATAACTTGATATTTCATTCTAAAATCACTAGTTGTTTTATATCCTAGCTACCAGGCTATAAGGAGCCACCTTTGGACCTGACAGACTGCATCAAGTGGAGAGTTTTGCTTTTGAAACTGGATGTGGTGACTTCATGGGGCTTTGGATGTACCTTTCAGCTGGGGGAATAGGGTGCTGGTAAATGTGTTCTATAGATAAGAGAAAGTATAAAATAGACATTTGGTGACCAGAAGGGTGGACCATGAATAATTGTTATGTGTTAACAGTGTCATTACTTGTATATATCTCTTGGCAAGCAGCGAGTCTACATTTTCCACTGCTGCTTTGTGTGGCTGTGTGACTGAAGTCTGGCCACATTATGTCTGCCTCTTCCAGGCTGGGTCCAGGTCTGCCTGGTACACACACACACACACACACACACACACACACACACACACACACACACATCTATGCTGTCTCTTTCCTTTCCAGTTAGTTAGAAGCAAAGCACTCTGAGGTTCTGTGGTGGTGGTTGGCAAACTGTAGCCTGTGGATGAAATCCAATCTACCACCTGCTTTCATAAATAAACTTACCCTGAAACATAGTTCTGCTTGTTAATTTAGGTATTATCTATGACTATTTTCAAATGACAACAGCTAACTTGAATAGTTTCAACAGGCACGGACTGGCTCATTAAGCCTAAAATATTTCTAGCTCTTCTTCACAGCAAAAGTTTGATGATGCGTGTTAAAGGGGATGGTGAATGGAAGGATCTTGGATTGCTGTATCACTTTGTGAAAAACTATCCACTGCATGCCCTATTAGATTTTACTAGAGTAAATTTGACTGTGCTAGGGATTGAGATTTTGGGGATTTACCTTTATAGCGGCTAGAACTGCCTTAACTGATCTGCTGTAATTTAGATGTGGAAGGACTTGCCCTGTCTTATGACCAAGGTCTCAATGTGAGATTTGTGTCTATAAACAGTAAAAATGAACCAAACCTTTCAAAAGGAAGTTGTGCTCTAATCAGAAAAACTAATGCATTCTTCTAATAGGATTATACTTACACCTGTATTTTTAAGGATTAACTTTTAAAGGTGGAGAATTGTCTTATGGTTTACCTTGATTTCATTTGTGGTCACGAGAAAATTAAAACATGAAACACATGCTCTAGTTGTCTTTTAAATATTTGTTCTTACAGAGTGCTTAGTCCCAGACTCTCAAGCTAAGAGCAAAAGCTCTGTTTTGCTATTAAATGGCCTCCAGAAGAGCATCTGTCTCTCTGATAACTGAGCTATCCTTGCTTTTTTCAAGAAATGGGCATTTATAAAAAACATTCAAAAATATAACCACGATTCTTAAGAAATTAACTCTATATTAATTGTTAGCTTTAGAAAAAATCTTATAAAAGTTAAATATCTAAAGCTTCTCTTTAGAAAGATTTACAATTCAAAAATGGCACCTGATGCACTTTAACCTCTCTAATAAACCCAGAAGCTAGTAGATTATGTGGTATAATCAACAAAGGTTTGTTGGGGAATGCTGTAATATAAAGGGACAAGCCTTAGATGGGGAATCCAAGGAGTGGAAGGTCAGGCTTTCCCTAATTAACAGTGTGATATGCCTCAGAAAGTCATATGCCTTTCTGAGCCTCAGTTTCTCACTGATACATATTCTCCAAGGTTCCTTTTACCCCTCTGTTGAGTGGAATCACTTGGATAAGGTGTCGTTTTCATTGCTTATTGTTCCTTACTGTCCAAGCCTTAATTAAAAGTGAAATTCTCTAAGAACCTTGCTGAAAGTGTACTTTGTGGATTAAACATTTGTTCTTTTAAACATGCTGTTTCAGCCACATCTGGAGATGAAAGTACCTGACTTCCACTGGTTTTCTCACATCCTTTAGTAGCTAAATAGAAAACTTGAGAAGCTAGCCAATTTTATGTTTCTTCATCTTGTTTTCTTGTACAATCAGGAAAGTTTTTAGGGTTCTATCCATTTTAGTTGATAAACATTATTCCTTAAGACATGCCTGGGTTTATTTAGAAGCTGTATGACAAGTTTCAGTTATTATTTACCAGCCCTGCCCTGGAAAAAATAGGTTGGTGTTATATAAATGAGATAAAGATGGCCTCTGTGTGTTAAACCCCTAAGTTGTTTATTTATTCACTGAAGGCTGACTCATTAGCTCAAAAGCCTGCTGTCACCAAACTCAGATTGATCTCAAACGAGCATATTTTTTAGCCATTTAGAAATTGCCTGCTTTGTATACCATGCAAAACCTCACCCCATAGATGTTATTTATTATAGCATAGGGCCTAGCAGTTATAAGGCCCAAGCTGATCCAGTGAGTTGCTGTCATGCTGCTGAGTGACATTACCTTGACACATATACCTCTCTGATCCTCCTGTCTCCTGGGAGTTCCTGAGCCATCCTTCTGTTTTTTTATGGTGCAGGGGTACGACCCAGGTGTAGGATCCCTATACCAGAACTTCTGGAAAAATCCTGCTGTGAGAGACATTCTTCCTCCTGCAACCCCGTCCAAATGCCACCCTGCAAGGCTTGTTGTGGTTACTGCCTCTTGTGGTCATGTGTTTTGTCCTCAATCAGCCCCAGATTTCTCTGCTATGGACTGAATATGTTCCCTAAAAATTCATACATTGAAACCCTAATCCTCAGTGAGATAGTATTTGCAGGTGGGGCCTTTAGGAAGTAATTAGGGTTAGATTAGGTCATGAGAGTGGAGCTCCATGATGGGATTAATGCCTTTGTAGGAAGAGAAAGAGACTCAAGATCTCTTTCTCTTGTGCATGCACCAAGGGAAAATTTTTGTGGAGACATAACCAGGAAGAAAGCCCTTATCAAGAATCCAATCATGTTTGTACCCTGATATTAGATTTCCAGCCTCCAGAACCAGGAGAAATAAACACTTGTTGTTTAAGCCACCCAGTGTATGATAATTTGTTATGGTAGTATAAGCTGAGACATTCTTTGACCCTCAACAATTGGGTTTATTGATAATTATTCTTCTGGATATCCCTTTGTATCGATAACAGCCCACTGGATTTTTATCCTCCTACGTCTCAGCCTCCCCAACTACCTTATTTAAAGATATCACTATAGTTACTCTTACATGTCATTCTGTTTTCTTCTCGGTATTAATATTCATGTTCATTTTCTCTCTGCCCCACTAGAATGTAAGCTTCATGAAGGAGAGGAATTTATCTGACTGTGCACAACTCTTTCCAGTACCTACCATAGATCCTTTACCTAGGATAAACCAGATAAATCTTTGTTGAATGAATAAATTAGCAAATAATTACCTCTATTGAATCCTGTTTAAGTTATTCCCTACATTTCATGGTAGATATCTAGGTTCGGCTAACACTTCCGTATGTGTCAATTTATAACACAAAGTTTATCTAAACCAGTAAGTGATTATCACCATCGATTTAGTTGTTCTTTTTGGGAAATTTATATTAGATTTTAAAGTATACATATACAAATAAGAAGAGGCATACTATATTAGTAATATACTCTCAGCTGCCACTAGTGGAATGCACCAGTTTAAGGTTAAACAATTGGTGTTTGTCTTTCCTCTGTAAACAAGGAACTAAGAGGCAGCCTATTCCATGGCTGGCTCAGTGTTCAATGATGATGTCAAAACATTTGAATAAGTCTTTGCCTTATTGTCATAAAGATTGTGGCATCAACTCCAAATCTCATGTCCTCAATGGCAGCAGCTTACGCAGGAAAGAGGAAGAGGACACAGATTTTTGACAGATGAAAATCCTTCCCAGAAGCCCCCAGAAAACTTTACCTCAGATCCTGTTAGGTATCATGGGACCACATGCCCATCCTTAGAACAGTTACTGACAAGAGGATATGAGAGTTCTGTCTGGCTTAATCTGATTTATCCCCTGCAGTAGGACCACCATCTTCCTGGAAATCAAATGATCTCTACTGAATCCTGAATTAAATTAGAATTTCCTAGTCAGGAAAAAGGAAGGATACCTTTGGTGGGCAGTTGGTAATAACTGCTGCATATAATACATTGAATCTTAACTGATTTTTACTTCTCCCTATTTTTGCTGCTTTTTATTGAAAACGTTTTTGGGGAACAAATAATAAAAAGGTCTTATGGAATCAGTGAGGTGACCATCACCAGTGTATCGGATAAAGAAAATTGGTACATATACATAATGGGATACTCTGTAGCCATAAAAATGAAATCATGTCTTTTGTACAACATGGATTCAGCTAGAGGCTACTATCCTAAGAGAATTAATGCAGGAACAGAAAACGAAATACTGCATGTTCTCCCTTGTAAGTAGGAGTTAAACATTGGGTACTCATGGACATGAAGATGGTAACAATAGATACTGAACACTATTAGAGGAAGGAGAGAGGGGGGCAAGGTTTAAAAAGTAAAATTTGGGTATTAGGCTCACTACCTGGGTGACAGGTTCAGTCATATCCCAAACCCCAGTGAGACACAATATACCTATGTAACAAACCTGTACATATATACCCTGAATATAAATAAAAGTTGAACATATAAAATAAAAAATAAGTCTTAAGAAATTTTAACATGAATATCAAATAATTTCATCAATTTTTATTTATTAAGCACTTAATGGGCTCAGTGTTATGCTTGATTCTCTTTGCTAGTTCGATAAAGCAAGGCATAGAAACCACAAAACAAATAATAGAGAATATAAATATAAATATTCTCTCCCCTTATTCTGGTTGAGAATGGCTTTCAATTTTTCCTGAGGCTCTGATTAGGGCTCACTCAGTTGTTCAAGTAATGCATTAACTTTGCATGCAAGGAGTTTCTTCCATAGAAAAATACCTGGAAGGGAACTGTTTTCACTGTGTTATGTTTATAATGTGGGATTTGTAAAGGAGCTGGAAGATCCAGATGAGACAGAATGCTTAGAATGCTTGTATTGCTTCTGTAACTTATTTAAAATAGCTGCACATTTACTTAGAGTAACAACAAACAGTGGTGGAGCTCATGGAGTTGGGACAAATCATGTGGTTGTGACCCAAAGGGATGGCAGGTCTTCCTCACCTTATGAACAAGCATACATCTCTGTGACCTGGGATTTTGGGGCAAAGTTACTCAAGGGCCTGAGGGTGTGTGTGTGTGTGTGTGTGTGTGTGTATGTGTGTGTGTTGCACATAGGCCATCTCACTTTGCTTGGCTCATGGCTTGCATGAGTCATTGCCCAGTGATAACCTGGCTGTCTCTATTGGCTTTAGTGTTGTTTTCAGGAGACACTATTCCTGCTTATTTACCTCTTCAGGTGCTAAATCTTTAAGTAGTTTCAGAATAGATTCTGTTCTCCTCAAATAGCCAGGTTAAAAAGTATAGTGCCTTGCTACTGAAAATGTGATTTATTGATCAGCAACATCGATATCACTTGGAAACTTGCTAGGAATGTAAAACTCAGGCCCCATCCCAGACCCACTGCATCAGAATCTGCATTTCAATAAGATTCCCATGCACATTCAAGTTTCAGAAGACTGGTCTAGTAGACTTTCTCCATGGTTATTGTTATTGCCTTTGTTGTCGTCATCATTAAATGTGCAATGTGACCAGTCACAGATGGTTAGATAAAAACAGACAAGCAGCCACAACTCAAACACGGAGACTCTTTGTATCTTTCCCAATTCCCTATGTGAGATAATCCTTCTGCTAGCTTACAGGAAGGCTCTTTAATGAAGAGGCAGCATGAGAAGGTACCTCAATGGTTCTGAACTGGCCTCTGCACCCAAGAACTTTGTAAGGCAATCCTAAGCAAAAAGAACAAATCTAGAGGCATTATGCTACCCAACTTCAAATTATACATCAGGGCTAAAGTAACCAAAACAGCATGGTACTGGTATAAGAACAGACACACAGACCAATGGAACAGAATAGAGAACCCAGAAATTAGACTGCACACATACAACCATCTAATCTTCAACAAACTGACAAAAACAAGCAATGGGGAAAGGATTCCCTATTCAATAAATGGTACTAGGAGAACTGGCTAGCCATATGCAGGAAACTGAAACCGGACCCCTTCCTTGCATCATATACAAAAATCAATTCAAGATGGATTAAAGACTTCAATGTAAAACCCAAAGCTATAAAAACTGTAGAAGAAAACTTAGTCAATACCATTTAGAACATAGGCACAGGCAAAGATTTCATGACGAAGACACCAAAAGCAGAAAGAAAAAGCAGACAGCAAAAGCAGACATTGACAATTGTTATCTAAGTAAACTTAAGAGCTTCTGTACAGCAAAAGAAACTACCAATAGAGTAAACAGACAACCTGCAGAATGAGAGAAAGTTTTTGCAAACTATGCAACTGACAAAACAGAAATTTTTGAGCCCCATTCTAAATCTCCTGTATCAGAATCTCCTCTGTGGGGCCTTGGGACAGTATAAGGAGTTCTTATACAGTCATCCTGGCATGCTCACATAATAACACTTGGGAATAGTAATTTTGGGCTCACTTGTTTGATTTGATGCTGGAATTCTCACTTCTACACTTGTGACTCATTGTCACTGACCTCAGATTAAACACTTCTATTATTAGGGAAATTACTAGAAATATAAACATAACTTGAATTCTCACATGACTCCCCGAACTCTTACTTTCCTGGTAGGTCTCACATTCTTCTACTTTTGTGTCCTGTGTAGAATGGTAGAAAGAACTCCAGACCAGGTTCTAGTTCCAGCTGTCCCATGGTTTGAATTCATTTTTGGCCAGAATTGTTACTATTTGACAGACAAGGTCTAAGGAGCAGAAACGTGCTGGTGATCATGGGCAAGCTGCTAAGCCCTTCTGGTTTCCTTAACTGTAGAACGACAGGGTTGAACTGAAGTTCCTTTTCCTAAAATCTATTTTGGGATTCTAGGAAGACCTAGATCTACCTTCTCATCTCTAAATCTTTCAATTTAATTGATTTCTAAGTTCAGCACTAACATTACTGTGGTAAGAAAAATCACATTGCACCAAGCTGAAATAGACCTCTATTGCCTCTGAGGAGACTCCTGTGCATTAATATTTACTTGGCAAGGATGACATTTAGAAGGCATTTTTATTAATGTTCCTGAAAATAACACATTCCTTATACCAGTCCAAGTCCTGTGCCTTGCATTTGTTTTGGATGGAGAAAGGCAGGACACCTCACTTTCCAGTTTTATCACTGAGAAATAGTTTTTTATTTTTTAAGGCTTTTCAGCAGAATCTCTTTTTATTTAGAAATTCCTTTAGTATTCAGGAAACATCACTGATCTGATGATTATGGGGCATATTTTAGGAATCAAAAGGGTGTTACTTCAGTTGTTCATATTTTTTTAAAAAGGCCTCCTGTGAGGTGAGAACATATCTTTTCAAGGAGAAACTTCAATCATCAAGAAAGTTCAAATTCTTTGTCATATGGACTCTACAGCTTGGCTCATAGAAATGCCAAGTACAATCTAGAGAGTCTTTGGCTAACATTAGATCTAAATGTTAACTAAACATGAAGTCACAGCAGAGGGAGAAGGAAGGTTGGGGTGGGCATTCATTGCTAATATACCTTGGCTAGTGGAAACTGGCCTGAACAATCTGTGCCAGGCACTAACCACCCACACCCATCTCAGTCTGACTGTTCACTGCCTTCCCTTCCCATTCCTTGAATTTCACACACTTTCTTTGGGCTCAGGAGTTTTATATTCCACAGAAGAACCAAAGCATGACAGAGCCACAATGTGAGGTCAGGGTGTAGAGGTATGAATTCCTTTTCACAGTACAATATTCATAGAGCAAATATCTCTATGGCTTACCACTGTGCTGTATTTCTTTAAAGCCCAAGAATAAATTTTTCAACATTTTGTTTTCCAAATATATATATATATATATATATATATATATATATATATGTAACAAAATCCTCCTTTTGATTTTCAAATAGAACTTTTAAAATGATGGAATTTTGGCATGTATAACCAAACTGCTCTCTGGATAAATTCCATCCTTTTGGTCATCCCCTCACTTCTTCCTTAAATCTTTTACAATCTGTGTAGTTATCACAACACAAATACAGCTTATAAACTCCTGCTCTATTATATTATTGTAATATTTACTTTTCTTATTTGATGTCTGACCCCTCACTAACATCTTTCAGCAGTCTTGGAAGCTTTTTACACTTCAATTATTATTATTTTTTGGTCTCATACCCTTCTAATGAAAGCACATTCCCATTTCTCAAAACTCAGCTCAAGATTCTTCTCTTGGTACATACTTAGCTGATCCTTTATTTAAATACTTCCCCCTATGCCCTCTTAGAGGGTTTTTTATGAGGCTGCCTGTATCTCCAAGCAACCACCCAGATATCAAAAATTACATGATTAGCAGTAAGGCACCAAGCACCTATTTCCAAAGAGAGGCTTAGGGTATGCAATAAAAGTTTATTTTCAGAGCAGACTCCAGTCAGAAAGTGCCTTTTCCCAAGAAAAAACAAGTTTATGCCCTTTATCTTATCAATGCAGGAAAGGGAAAGTTTTTTTTTTTTTTTTTTGGCTGAGGCTCATCAGCCAATAGATGGGAAGTCATACCAAAAAAGCAGAGAGCTGCAGCATCGTACAGCCAGTCCTCAGTTGCCAAGTAGAGACGGAGCTTACTGTAGGGGAAGATAACTAAAACCAAAGGAGTTGCTTGATAAGAATTCAGTACTTAAATATTATACTTTAGGAAAATTCATTAGCAAAGAGTTTTCCTACATTACATCTACATCTACATTAGAGATGTTTTGGACCAGTATGAAGGAGGAGGAGGAAGAAAGTAGGGATCTCTGTGTAGGAGTCAGGGAGGGGTGGCAAGAGAGGCATGGCTCACATAGGTGGGGACCAGAACTATTGCCTTACCATACCAGTTAGGGCTAGTTATTAAGCTAATCAGAGAGGGACCAGAGAAAGGTGAAGCCCAGTGCAAGGAAATTTAAAAAATGATACAAGAAGTGAGGGGAGAAATATTCAAGGAAATAGCTAGCTTAAAGAAAAAACAAAACTTTGGGAAACTTTGGACACACTTTTAAAAATGTGAAATGCTCTGGAAAGTCTCAGCAACAGAATTGAAAAAGTAGAAGCAAGAAATTCAGAGCCCAAGACAAGGTCTTTGAATTAACCCAATAAAACAAAGACAAAAAATAATAAGAAAATACAACCAAAGCCTCCAAGAAGTTGGGAATTATATTAAATGACCAAACCTAAGAATAATCGATGTTCTTGAGGAAAAAGAGAATTCTAAAAGCTTGGAAAACATATTTGGGGGAATAATTGAAGAAAACTTGCCCGACTTTTCTGGAGACATAGACATCCAAATACAAGAAGCACAAAGAACACCTGGGAAATTCACAGAAAGATCTTCATCTAGGCACATTGTCATCAGATTCTCCAAAGTTCAGACAAAGGAAAGAATCTTAAGGGTTTTGAGACAGAAGCACCAGGTAACTTATAAAGGAAAACTCATAAGATTAACAGATTTCTCAGCAGAAACCTTACAAGCTAGAAGGGATTGGGGCTATCTTTAGCCTCCTCAAACAAAACAATTATCAGCCAAGAATTTTGTATCCAGCGAGACTAAACATCATATATGAAGGACAGATATGATCTTTTCCAGACAAAAAAGTACCGAGAAAGTTCTCCATTACAAGTTAAAAGAAAAGACAAAAACAAAAACACCAAAGTACACAGGCAACAAAGAGCATGATGAATGCAACAGGACCTCACATTTCAATACTAACAATAAATGTAAATGTCCTATATGCTCCACTTAAAAGATACAGAACTGCACAATGGACAAGAACTTAACAACGAACTATCTGCTGCCTTCATGAGACTCTCCTAACACATAAGAACTCACATAAACTTAAAGTATAGGGGTGGGGAAAGGCATTTCATGCAAATGGACACCAAAAGTGAGCAGGGATAGCTATTCTTATATTAGAGAAAACAAACTTTAAAGCAACAGCAATTAAAAGGGACAAAGACAGATATTATATAATGGTAAAAGGCTTTGTCCAATAGGAAAATATTATACTCCTAACATATATGCACCTAACACTGGAGCTCCCAAATTTATGAAACAATTACTAATAGGCCTAAGAAATGAGATAGACAGCAACACAATAATAGTGTGGGACTTCAAAACCCTGGCGGCACTACACAGGTCATCAAGACAAAGTCAACAAAGAAACAATAGATCTAAACTATACCTTGGAACAAATGAACTTAACAGATATATACAGAACACTTCATCCAACAACTGCAGAATACACATTCTATTCCACACACATGGAACTTTCTCAAGATAGACCATGTGATAGACCATAAAACATTTAAGAAAATTGAAATTGTATCAAGCACTCTCTCAGACCACAGTGGAATAAAACTGAAAATCCACTCCAAAAGGAACTTTCAAAACCATGAAAATACATGGAAATTAAATAACCTGCTCCTGAATGAGCATTTCATCATAAATAGAATAAAGATGAAAATTAAAAAGTTCTTTGAATTGAATGACAATCATGACACAACCAACCCAAACCTCTGGGATACAGCAAAGGCAACACTAAGAGGAAAGTTCATAACCCTAAAGGCCTACATGAAAAAGACAAAGAGCACAAACTGACACTCTAAGGTCACATCTCAAGGAACTAAAGAAAAAAGAACAAACCAAACCCAAAAACCCAGCAGAAGAAAGGAAACAACCAACATCAGAGCAGAACTAAATGAAGCTGAAACAAACAAAAAACCACAAAAGATAAACAAAAAGGTGGTTCTTTGAAAAGATAAATAAAATTGATAGACCACTGGCAATATGAACCAAGAAAAGAAGAAAATTCAAATAACCTCACTAAGAAATGCAACAGGAAATATTACAACTGACACCACTGAAATGTAAAAGATCATTCAAGGCTATTATGAACACCTTTATGCACATAAACTAGAAAACCTAGAGGAGATGGATACATTCCTTGAAAAATACAACCCTCCTAGTTTAAATAAGGAAGAATTAGATGCCCTATACAGACCAATAACAAGCAGTGAGATTGAAATAGTAGTAAAAATTACCAACAAAATAAGTCCAGGACCAGATGGATTCACAGCAGAATTCTACCAGACATTCAAAGAAGAATTAATACCAATCCTTTTGACACTATTCCAAATGATAGAGAAAGAAGGAATCCTCCCTAATTCATTCTATGAAACAAGCATCACCCTAATACCAAAACCAGTAAAGGACATAGCCAAAAGTGAAAACTACAGACTGATATCCTTGATGAACATAGACGCTAAAATCCTTAACAATCTACTAGCTAACCAAATCCAGCAATATGTCAAAAAGACAGTCCACCATGATCAAGTGGGTTTCATACCAGGAATGCAGGGATGGTTTAACATAGGCAAGTCAATAGATGTGATACGCCATGTAAACAGAATTAAAAACAAAAATCACATGATCATTTCAACAGATATAGAAAAAGCTTCCGACAAACTCCAGCATTCCTTTATGATTAAAACTCTCAGCAAAATTGGCATACAAGGAACATTCCTCAATTTCATAAAAGCCATCTATGCAAATTCACAGCCAATATAATACTGAACGGGGAAAAGTTGAATGCATTCTCTCTGAGAACTGGAACAAGACAAGGATGCCTACTCTCACCACACCTCTTCAACACAGTATTGGATGTTCTAGCCAGAGCAATCAGACAAGAGAAAGAAAGAAAAGGCATCCAAATCAGTAAAGAGGAAGTCAAACTGTCACTGTTTGCTGACAATATGATTGTTTACCTTGAACAAGAATTCAGCAAAGTTCCCTGATACAAGATTAATGTACACAAATCAGTAGTTCTTCTATACACCACCAGTGACCGAGTGGAGAATCAAATCAAGAACCCAACCACTTTTACAATAACTACGAAAAAAGTAAAAAATAAAATACATATTAAAAACCTAACTAAGGAATAGCAAGAACTCTACAAGGAAAACTACAAAACACTGCTGAAAGAAATCATAGGCAACATAAACTAATGGAAACACATCCCATTCTCATGGATGCGTAGAGACAATATTGTGAAAATGAACATACTGTCAAAAGCAAGATACAAATTCAATGCAATCCCCATCAAAATGCCACCAGCATTCTTCATAGAATTAGAAAAAACTCTAAAATTCATATGGAACCAAAAAAGAGCCTGCATAGCCAAAGCAAGACTAAGCAAAAAGAACAAATCTGGTGGCATCACATTACCTGATTTCAAACTATAGAATAAGGTCATAGTCACCAAAACAGCATGGTACTGGTATAGAAATAGGCACATTGACCAATGGAACAGAATAGAGAACCCAGAAATAAACCCAAATACTAACAACCAACTGATCTTCAATAAAGCAAACAAAACATAAAGTGGGGAAAAGACACACTTTTCCACAAACAGTGCTGGGATAATTGGCTAGCCACATGTAGGAGAATGAAACTGGATCCTCATCTCTCACCTTATGAAAATCAACTCAATATGGATTAAGGACTTAAATCTAAGACCTGAAACTATAAAAATTCTAGAAGACAACATTAGGAAAACCCTTCTAGACATTGGCTTAGGCCAGGATTTCATGACCAAGAACCCAAAAGTAAATGTAATAAAAACAGAGATAAATAGCTGGGACCTAATAAAACAAGAGAGCTTCTGCACAGTAAAAGGAACAGTCAGCAGAGTAAACAGACAACCCACAGAGTGGGAGAAAACCTTCACACAATCTATACATCTGACAAAGGACTAATATCCAGAACCTATATCAAACTCAAACAAATCAGTTAAAAAAAAAAAAAAGAAAAAGAAAAAATACATCAAAAAGTGGGCTAAAGACATGAATAGACAATTCTCAACCAAAGATACACAAATGGCAAACAAACATATGAAAAATGCTCAGCATCACTAATGAACAGGGAAATGGAAATCAAAACCACAAAGGGATACCTCCTTACTCCTACAAGAATGGCTATTACCAAAAAATAAAAAAACAGTAGATGTTGGCATGAATGCAGTGAACAGGGAGCACTTCTACATTGCTGGTGGGAATGTAAACTACTACAGCCACTATGGAAAACAGTATGGAGATTCCTTAAAGAACTACAAGTAGAACTACCATTTGATCCACCAATCCCACCACTGGGTATCTACCCAGAGGAAAAGAAGTCATTATTCGAAAAAGACACTTACACACGCATGTTTACAGCAGCACAATTCACAACTGCAAAATTGTAGAGCCAACCAAATGGCCATCAATCAATGAGTGGATTAAGAAACTATGATATATATATATAATATAATAATATAATATATAATATATAATATTTAATATAATATATGTTATAATATATATAAACTATGATATATATTATATATCATAGTTTCTTAATATATAATATTATATATAAACTATGATACATATTTATATATCAGTTTCTTTATATATAATATAAATTATATATGATATATAATATATAAATTATATTATATCTATAATATAATATAATAATGATGTATATATTATATATACACGATGGAATACAGTGCAGCCATAAAAAGGAATGAATTAATGGCATTTGCAGTGACCTGGATGAGATTGGAGATTATTATTCTTTGTGAGGTAACTCAGAAATGGAAAACCAAATATCGTAAGTTCTTACTGATATGTGGCAGAAAATCTATGAGGATGCAAAGGCATAAGAATTATACAATAGACTTTAGGGACTTGAGGGGAAGAGTGAGAGCAGGGTGAGGGTAAAAGACTACAAATATGGTGCAGTGTATACTGCTTTAGTGATGGATGCACCAAAATCTCATAAATCAGCACTGAAGAACTTACTTACGTAACCAAATACCACCTGTACCCCAATAACTTATGAAAAAATAAAAATAAATAAATAAATATGTATATGATGAACCCCAGAAGTATAGAATCTTGGTCTTTGAGATGGTGATGACTTAAATTCCAAAGAGCTGACAAGCATGCTGATATTCTCCTGGCATTTCCATTGACAGTTTTCTACTTCCTGTGTATATTCTTCCACCAAATATTTTTTTCTTTTTTTTCCTTTTACAAAGTAAACTACAATTTTGTTGTGAAATTCTTATAGATGGAAAATTAAGGCCAGGCAAGGTCGCTCACGCCTGTAATCCCAGCACTTGGGGAAGCCAAGGCGGGTGGGTCACTTGAGGCCAGGAGTTCAAGACCAGTCTGGTGAAAACCCATCTCTACTAAAAATGCAAAAATTAGCCATGCATGGTTGTGGGTGCCTATAATCCCTTCTACTCAGAAGGCTGAGGCAGGAGAATCACTTTAACCCAGGAGGTGGATGTTGCAGTGAGCAGAGATCATGGCACTGCACTCCAGCCTGGGCAACAGAGTAAGACCCTGTCTCAAAAAAAAAAAAAATTTAGTGTTTATTTTGTACATTTTATTTTACAGCAATCTTACCACTTATTTTTGTACCATGTATTTCAGTTGTCTCTTAGTGAAAAATGTAAAAGCCTGTTAATTTTTGGCTTGTTTTTAGCTTAAAATTTTTTAAATTAAATTAAGGACCCTACAATAAATTGTGTTGCCAGCAGCTTTATCTCAACCTTTTGTGTGAAGAATGTTTTGGCTGCCACTTCAACCTCAGGAAACAACTTTGACCTCAGTCACTTTAAAATGCTGGTATTAACAGAATATTACTTTTTCCACACACAAAACCCCTAGGATCTTGAAGGTCCTATTTAACAAAATCTTTATACATGCAGAATTTCACTGAAATAAATACATCTTCATTTATCATTACCACCCAGTATTTATGTTTTCAGTTAATTTTTAGGGGTATAATTTCTTTTTTTTTTTTTTTTTTTTTTTTTTTTTTTTTTTTTTTTTTTTGAGACAGAGTCTCGCTCTGTTGCCCAGGCTGGAGTGCAGTGGCGCGATCTCGGCTCACTGCAAGCTCCGCCTCCCGGGTTCACGCCATTCTCCTGCCTCAGCCTCTCCGAGTAGCTGGGACTACAGGCGCCCGCCACCATGCCTGGCTCATTTTTTGTATTTTTAGTAGAGACGGGGTTTCACCGTGGTCTCGATCTCCTGACCTCGTGATCCGCCCGCCTCGGCCTCCCAAAGTGCTGGGATTACAAGCGTGAGCCACTGCGCCTGGCCTTTAGGGGTATAATTTCTAAACTTAGGGCAATCAAATTTCCTGCTTTTTACCTCAGTGCTTAAACTCTCCTCCAATGTAAGTAATACAATTGTGAAGGATAAAATAATTGAATTTTACAGACAGCATGAAAGAAAAACATTAGCACACAAGTTAGTCTATTTGCTAATTAGGAAAAGTGTGCTGCTTTCCACCTCTACCACAGATACATTGATGAACTGTTGATTAATGAATGGTGTTCAGAAAGATCAGAAATAATAGGCTGGATAGCACACATCCTAAATTTGTGTTCCATACAATTTGAGCTCCCAGAACTACTAAGCTTGGTTAAATCCCTACACAGCATCAAAGCCTCTTCAGGTCATTTATTGGGTATTTTATCTAGAAAGCAAATATTGAATTCTGCCCTTTATATGTGAATAGAGCTGCAGTGGACATTCACATGCATGTGTCTTTATGATACAATGATTTATATTTCTTTGGGTATATATCCAGTAATGGGATTACTGAGTTGAATGGTAGTTCTGTCTTTAGGTCCTTGAGGATTGTCACACTGCTTTCCATAATGGCTGAACTAATTTATACTCCCACCAACAGTGTATAAGCATTCCTTCTTCTTTCCAAACTTGTCAGCATCAGTTATTTTTTGACTTTTTAGTAATAGCCATTCTGACTGGTGTGAGATGGTATCTCATTGTGGTTTTGATTTGTGTTTCTCTGATTAGTGATGTTGAGCTTTTTTTTATATGCTTATTGGCATCATGCATATCCTCTTTTGAAAAATGTCTGGTTATGTCCTTTGCCCACTTTTTAATGTGTTTTTTTGTAAATTTGTTTAAGCTCCTTATAGATGCTGGATATTAGACCTTTGTCAGATACGTAGTTTGCAAAAGTTTTCTCCCATTTCATTGGTTGTCTATTCATTCTTGATAGTTTATTTTCCTGAGCAGAAGCTCTTTGGTTTAATTAGATCCCATTGTAAGTACATTATTTGTTAAACATGTCTTTAGTTGTTTTGTATGTAGTATGCAAAAAATTACAACATCCTGCCGCCACAAATTACATGCAGAGTGTGAAGAAACCATTAATTAAATGGTATAATCTTTCCATTTATAACTCTAAAGGAAGAACTAGCAAATCAGATCTTACATATAACATCTTTATACATGGAAGTGACAGACTGCTTTTGTTGTTTGATACAAAATGGCTGAACTTCATCTTCAGAAGATTAAACCTGACATCTAAACATGCCAATGTAAACATCAAAAATATATATTCTAACTTTACAAAAGAAATCATGGGACGAAATTTGGTACCAGGAAATTGGCAAGGATTAGATGCAGTATTTTGTAAAGCAGCACACAAGAGTTTCAAAGTTTTCTGAAACTGAAATTAGCTATCTTGAGTCAAGGTAATAAAAAAAATGTCAGTATTGACTATTTACAACCTCTGACATTTGTGGAGATGGTAAGAATCTGTTATAGTGCAGCTACATACAATAAAATTCAGGCAATTTTGTTTTTTCATTTGGGTTAGATTGCAAATTTATTGTGTGAGAAAAAGACAGAAGCAAATTTTAGCATCAACCTTCACCTGACTGCTCGACCAAAGTGGTCTAAATTTTAAAATTAGACTTCTCTGCATCACCAGCTGTTGCTCTAGTCCCATTTGCTTTTTAATCTCAGATGCCATTGCCATGAAAGTCTGTTCTACATTTGCTGTGTTCTTAGCACCAGTTTCCAAAAATGGAATTCCAAGGGAATCAGCAAATTCCTTTGTTGTTGTGTAGTCTACTTTCTTTGTGGGCTGATCACATTTGTTTCCTACCAACAATTTGTTGACATTTTCACTGGCCTAGTGATCAATTTCCTGCAACCACTATTTAACATTATTGAAGGACTCCTGATCTGTCATATCATACAGCCTTGGGCTCCTGTGTAATAACTGGAGGTGATCAAAATCTTTCCTGGCCTGTTGTGTCCCCTAGTTGAAGCTTGATTATTTTGCCATATAATATTACAGTTCTTATTTTGAAATTCCCACTTATTGTGCTGATGTAGTTTTCTGTATATGTATTACACGTTTCACCTGCAAACCTAAGAAGGAAGCAAGGCTTTCTAGCCCCAGAATTGCCAATCAGAAGTAACTTGAGTAATTAAACATATTAGAGATTTCTGCTGGTAATGTCATTGCAGCTGCTGCCTGCACCACCATGACTCTAGGCTATGGGTAACCGGAGGAAAGGAATGAGATAGGCTGTTCTGGGAGGGCAAACATCTTTCTCCGCTCTGTTCCCTACAACACAATCACTTGGCAGCTGTCACCACTCAGCTACTGCTTCCACCCAAAAATCCAAAACCTTAACTGACTTTCCAATTCCGTATAGATTTCTTCCTCACTTTAGGAGCAAAATTTGCACTAGATAGATGCATGTTGAAAGAGTTTCATGAAAAAACAATTTTTTTAGTCTCCATTTACAGCATAAAGAGAGCGTATTCCTGTCACAGATCTGAGTCCCTGAGAAATGTGATATTCCACACTTTAGTGGTGAAAATATAGCACTTTTCTATTTTGGTTAGAACTGCCTAAGTGCCTCTTTCTTAAATCTCTTCTCTTTCTATTCACCCCTATAAGCAGCACTAGGTGTCCCTGGAAAGGGAAAAATTAAGCTGTCAGTGCACCTTACCCCATGCTGTCTTCATGAGACAAGGTTCTGTGTGTGCACGCTCCATTTTATTCCCTGACATTTACATGGCTGTTTCTTAGTGTTACCTGTCTTCGTTTTCTACCAGCCTGTGTGTTCTGGGCAGTAGGGATTAAGCTCCCATCTTAGCTGTCTCTTCACACTTAGCAAATTTCTTGGTTCATGGAAATTGCTCAGTAAATGTTCGTTGAACAAGTGCTTAGTCTGAAACAAGTAGGATTGGAGCGTCTGATGATTAATTTTGAGTGTTAACTTGATTGGATTGAAGGATGCAAAGTATTGTTCCTGGGTATATCTGTGACTGTGTTGCCGAAAGAGATTAACATTTGAGTCAGTGGACTGGGAGAGGCAGACCCACCCTCAATCTGGGTGGGCACCATCTAATCAGCTGCCAGCACAGCTAGAATAAAGCAGGCAGAGGAATGTGGAAGGACTAGACTTGCTGAGTCTTCCGGCCTTCATCGTTCTCCCATGCTGGGTGCTTCCTGCCCTTGAACATCGGACGCCAAGTTCTTCAGCTTTTGGACTCTTGGACTTACACCAGTGGTTTGCCAGGGGCTCTCAGTCCTTTAGCCACAGACTGAAGGCTGTACTGTTGGCTTCTCTACTTTTGAGGTTTTGGGATTCAGACTGGCTCCCTTGCTCCTCAGCTTGCAGATGGCTTATTGTGGAACTTCACCTTGTTATCGTGTGAGTCAATACTCCTTAATAAACTCCCTTTTATATATCCATCTATCCTATTAGTCCTGTCCTTCTAGAGATCTAATACAGAGAGTGTTGAAAAATGTTAATTGAGTCTTTTGTTATTGATATATATTTCTAACCTGTGGCTCTTACCTTTCTCTACTTAGCCAGATGTTCTGCATTTATTGTCTTCACTTATTTGGAGACGGGGTAACACAGGGAAATAGGGGGAAAAAAATCCTGAGTCAATATTTGCCTTCTGAGTTTCACAAAACCTGTACCTGAAGAAGGGGGAAGAGGAGAGATCTTGATGCATAGAAGAAAAGCCTCATGAGAAACAGCCAGCTTCTTCCCCACTGCTGAGATTAGGAGAGATTCTCTGGGCTGGTGAGACCAGTGACCAGGTTCCTGGAGGAATAGGCTGGGTAGGAGCAGCACCAGAATCCAGACACCTAGCTGGTCTTGTGCAACCTCCAGTCATGTCTTGTCTACACATGACCTGTATTTTTTGTACTTCCTGTCTGTTCAGGTGAGGCTATCCTTCCACATCAGCCCCAGTGGGTCACTACTGATTATGCAGAGGTATCTGGACCCATTTGTGCCGTAAGATCTGGAGGGATGCTGTCTGAGTCACAAGTCCATTCCAGTGGCCTACAGGGTCCTGAAGGTTCAGCCTTTACTACTTCTCTGACCTCATTGCCTACAGCTTCCTCCTTGCTCACTATACTGCAGTCACACTGGCTTCTTGCTCTTCCTTGGGAATCCCAGGCACATTGCCTTTGCACTGGCTGTTTCTCATGCCCAGAGGGGCTCTTCCCCCAGAAATTCACCTGTCTTTTCTCAAATGTGACTTCTCAAAGAGATCTTCACTGACTGTCCTGCCTGAAATTGCAGCCCAGCCCCAACCCATACCTGACACACCTGACCCCTCCTACCCTGCTCACCTTGTTCTGTTTCCCATAACACTTCCCATACTCTAACGAATCATGTGCTTTACTCATGTATTAAGTCTGTTGTTTATTGTTTCTCTCACTCTAATAGATTACAAGCTCCACAGGGAAAGGGATTTCTGCTTTATTCACAAATGTATCCAAACATCTGGAGCAGTGTCTAACATACAGTGAATGCTCAATAAATACTTTGGAATGGATGAATACTTAAGAGAATATTTATTACTGTTTAATATCTCAGGACTTTCCAAACCACCTGAAATAAACAGTGGAGTCTAGGTTGTGTGTGTGTAAGACAAAGCCCCCTACCTCCATCTATGCTTGGATGGGACTCAAGAGAGCAAGAATGAGACTTGCCTTCTAACTGGCTCCCTATCAGGCTGTCACAGTGTTATCTCTGTTATACAAAGAATCCTGATTTCATTAACAAAAGCTGTAATAGTTTTTAAATGTCCAATACTATTTTTGTAAGGGCATCTATTAGTCTGAAGTTTATAAATGAAAGCACATTTTCTTTTAAACTCACTGTTATGAAAGGAGATTTCATTCTTAGCCTAGCCATTCTAAATGGGTATAACTTATAAGTGTATCTATAGCATTATTTTCTTCCTGTCCTCTTCTGCCTATACATCTGATGAATGGTCACATGTAAACCTATTGGCTCAGGGAAGCCTGACTTCTAGGCCTCTGGGTGGCTGGTTACTGGCTTCAATGCAGAACAGGTCATTGCAGAACAGGTAGAAAGTCTGTTTATATGAAGAGCACTAATAAAAATGATTATTTATTGAATAAGTCTGGAAGCATGACAAAGAAGCTGTGAGACTTATTTTGAAGATGAGGAAATGGAAATTTTAAGGAACCCAGGTTCACACATTTAGTAAGAGGCTGAGGTGAAATTTGAGCCTCATTCTGTGCACTGTAAACCTTTTATTTTTACCATCTGCCTGGTGGACTGATTGTTGACATTTCTTTAGCACTTTCAACTTTTCCAAACAATGGCCCATCAATGATCTCATTAAGTGCTCAAAAAATGCTTTTGAGGATCCATGAGTTGCATGAGGAAGGACAACCAGAAAATGTTTTCTACTATGTGAAGGGTTGAGTCAATGAGATTGCTCCGCTCAGAGCTGTGGCACCACGCTTGGGAAAAGCATTTTGTTGGAGAATCTCTCAGGGCATCCGGGTACTGTTGTGCTGTTACCCTGTACCAAGAAAAGGAATGTCTGGCCATGGGCTTGCCTCTGACATAACCTCAAAACGTTTACTATCCACACTTGGAGAAACCTGAAATATGTAGTTGATCTACAAGATGAGTACATTTTTCTGGGACCAAGTGCCTGTGTCACATTGATCATAAGCATGTCTGTCTGTTGTTTTTTAAAAAATGGTCTTTCTCATTGAGCAGAATTACACTTTGCAAACCTTGAAATCACAAATTAGGCCACACATTGCAGTGGTTATTGACATTTGTGGAATATTAATTTTTTTGAGAGTGTAATTAACCTTATACTTTCTCCCTAGGAAATACGTAGTTATAAACATGTCAAATCTTCCTATATTTAGAAAGTGTTCTTAGAAAGTTCAGAACCTTGCAGCAAGGGATAGGACACTTGAATTTTAAATGTGTATCCTTTCTCCACTCACTATCTCATGTCCACCCCAAAATATCCTAAAATAAAATTGTTTTACAAAGCAATGTTGTGGCAGAAGTTTCCTTTGTAAAATTTTGCTCACAACCTTTATTCTTTAAAGTTATTGATTCTATGTAATTATTTCCTAGAGAAGTTAGTTGAACTAAAAAAAAACTATCAGCATTCTAAAAGGCTGTTTCTCATCTGAGGCTGAGACTGCATCCTTCTAGTGGTCATCTGCCACATGCAGCTGACACTGTAGTCTACAACAGAGTGTTCCATGAGCTCCCGGTGACATGGTGTCCAATTGCTCCAGAGAGGTTGGCTTCATTCAAGGCAGAAAGTGCTTATCTGTTTAAAATTCCATCATATGCCTGGCACAAGGTTAATTAAACTTTAGTGGTGTGAAACTTTTAAAAGGTGACTCTCAGTCTTTCTCAAATTGTGAAATTTTCTTGCAAGTGTCAGACTTAAAAAAACTCTAAGAGATGTGTATCTTTACAAAATAAATTGCTTTAAAATAACTTTCATTCTGAAAACCTCTGAGGTTTTCAGAGCATCTGGGTAGGTAATTGGAGAGAACTGATATATCATGAAATATGTTTCAGGCTTTCAGGATCAGTAAGAGCACTGTTATATGTGGAAGTATAACTGAGCACCGTTATGCAGAACCCCGGTTAAGTTCTACATCTATACTATTAGGCAAATGTGTCAATGAATTAGAAATATGCATTGTTTGTAAACAAAGTTTTTTCAGTGTTCCAGGGTCCATTAGAAACCATTAACTGTTGAACACTGTGATTGAATAAGTTGTTGATTTCTCTTTTTTAAACAAGTGTCAAGATCATGTACTAACTCACCCAGAAATGCCATTTTAAAAATAGTATCTTCTAAAGTCATGGTCTGAAATGTTCTTTACTGGAGTTTTCAAAAGTGTGATTGATACTTTACTAAATGTATTCTAACTTGTGCCTTGAGTCAGAAACAGACATTTTGGGAGGCATTTTTTTTTTTTCCAATTCTATCCTTTGTTTTATTTTGTTTTTTTGTTTTGTTTTCCCCCTGTATATTGACCAGAATCTCAATCTACGCAATTTGGATAGTTGTCTACCAAGCTTCCTATAATGATTATTTAGCATTTTGAAAATAAAAGATTTGTGGAGAATGACCACAACTGCAATAAGGACCAGAAGTTTAACATGTTTTACTAAAGCATTTGCTTCAGCAGACTTTACATTTATCAATCACACGTTGGAGTTCTGATATTAACTTCCAGTTTATTCCCGCTGAAAAAATCAGTGGAAATGCTCAACCAGGTTACCTCTGCCATAGCCCAGGATGACTTTCTTTGCTGTGTTGTCCAGACTTTGCCAGCTTTCTTCTTTTACTCCATATCATTCTTGTCATGGGTTTTCAGGCAGAAGTATTGCTTTCATAATTCATGCTCTTTCTACTATTTACTGATTTTTAAAATATAATCTGCAAATGTTTAAAGTTCACATTAGAATAATTCTAATGCATTGCATTGCTAATGAGTGTTATTTTCTCCCATATTCTCCCATGTATAAAATATCTACTAATTCTCTATGAACATAAGGATATCTTTTCTTGCTGCAGGTCCTCTAAATGGGATTCTCTGTATCATGCTAGCTCCTGGCTGCAGCATCTCCATCCTCTCTCCATTTGTGGGCATGGAAAGGGAGTAGTGAGAAAAGAGACTGGGTTTCCCAAGGTATGTTTTGCTGTTTATAAAAAGCTTTTCCTATTAGGAACTTTAGCATTCTACTGATCCCAGTTCTATCTTCTGAAATTATCACTAGTCTCAGTTCTCATTGAATCACACACATTACGTCTAACCCTTTTTATAGCATTAGAGCCTTTTTAAAGCTTTTTAGCAATAATTATTTATTTATTTATTTATTTTTATTTATTTATTTTATTTTTATTTTTTTTGAGACGGAGTCTCGCTCTGTCACCCAGGCTGGAGTGCAGTGGCGCAATCTCGGCTCACTGCAAGCTCCGCCTCCCGGGTTCACGCCATTCTCCTGCCTCAGCCTCTCCGAGTAGCTGGGACTACAGGCACCCGCCACCACACCCGGCTAATTTTTTTTGTATTTTTAGTAGAGACGGGGTTTCATCGTGGTCTCGATCTCCTGACCTCATGATCCGCCCGCCTCGGCCTCCCAAAGTGCTGGGATTACAATCGTGAGCCACCGTGCCCGGCCCCTATTTATTTTAATTTATTTTATATTTTGCCATAAGTTATTGAGATACAGGTGGTATTTGTTTACATGAGTAAGTTCTTTAGTTGTGATGTGAGATTTTGGTGCA
The DNA here is from genome assembly GCF_006542625.1 of Nomascus leucogenys. NCBI lineage: Eukaryota > Metazoa > Chordata > Mammalia > Primates > Hylobatidae > Nomascus > Nomascus leucogenys. The sequence continues at coordinate 72,695,240 of NC_044383.1, forward strand.
CCCACCCCTCCAGCATTATACACTGCACCATATTTGTAATCTTTTATCCCTTACCTCCTGCCCACCCTTTCCCCCAAGCCCCAAGGTCCATTGTATCGTTCTTATGCCTTTGCACCCTCATAGCTTAGCTCCCACGTATCAGTGAGAACATACAATGTTTGGTTTTCCATTCCTGAGTTACATCACTGAGAATAATAGTCTCTGATCACATCCAGGTCACTGCAAATGCAGTCAATTCATTCCTTTTTATGGCTCAGTAGTATTCCATTGTATAAATATACCACAGTTTCTTTATCCACTCATTGATTTATAGGCATTCGGGTTGGTTCCATGATTTTGCAATTGCGAATTGTGCTGCTATAAACGTGTGTGTGCAAGTATCTTTTTTCATATAATGATTTCTTTTTGTCTGGGTAGATACCCAGTAGTGGGATTGCTTGATCAAATGGTAGTTCTACCTGTAGTTCTTTAAGGAATCTCCACAATGTTTTCCATAAAGATTGTACTAGTTTACATTTCCACCAGCAGCATAGAGGTGTTCCCTCTTCACCGCATCCATGCCAACATCTACCGTTTTTTAATTTTTTGATTATGGCCATTCTTGAAGGAATAAGGTGATATTGCATTGTGGTTTTGATGTCTATTTCCCTGATAATTAGTGATGTTGAGCTTTTTCATACGTTTGTTGGCCATTTGTACATCTTGTCTATTCCTGTCCTTAGCCCCCTTTTTGATGGGATTGTTTCTCTTTTACTGATTTGTTTGAATTTGTAGTAGATTCTGGATATTAGTCCTTTGTCAGATGTATAGATTGTGAAGGTTTTCTCCCACTCTGTGGGTTGTCTGTTTACTCTGCTGACTGTTCCCTTTGCTATGCAAAAGCTCTTTTAATTAGGTCCCAGTTATTTATCTTTGTTTTCATTGCATTTGCTTTTGGGTTCTTGGTCATGAAATCCTTGCCTAAGCCAATGTCTAGAAGAGTTTTTCTAATGTATCTTCTAGCATTTTTATAGTTTTAGGTCTTAGATTTAAGTCCTTAATCCATCTTGAGTTGATTTTTGTATAAGGTGAGAGATGAGGATCCAGTTTCATTCTCCTACATGTGGCTAGCCAATTATCCCAGCACCATTTGTGGAAAAGAGTGTCCTTTCCCCATTTTATGTTTCTGTTTGCTTGGTCGAAGATCAGTTGGCTGTAAGTATTTGGGTTTATTTCCAGGTTCTCTATTCTGTTCCATTGATCAACGTGCCTGTTTCTATACCAGTACCATGCTGTTTTGGTGACTATGTCCTTATAGTATAGTTTGAAATCAGGTAATGTAATGCCTCCAGATTTGTTACTCTTTTTGCTTAGTCTTACTTTGGCTATGTGGGCTCTTTTTTGGTTCCATATGAATTTTGGAATTGTTTCTTTCTAATTCTGTGAAGAATGATGGTGGAATTTTGATGGGGATTGCACTGAATTTGTATATTGCTTTTGGCAGTATGGTCATTTCACAATATTTATTCTATGCATCCATGAGACTGGGATGTGTTTCCATTTGTTTGTGTCATCTGTGATTTCTTTCCCAGTGTTTTGTAGTTTTCCTTGTAGAGGTCTTTTGCCTCCTTGGTTAGGCATATTACTAAATAGTTTATTTTTCTTGCAGCTATTGTAAAAGGGGTTGAGTTCGTGATTTGATTCTCCACTTGGTCGCTGCTGGTGTATAGAAGAGCTACTGATTTGTGTACATTAATCTTGTATCCGGAAACTTTACCAAATTCTTTAATTAATTCTAGGAGCTTTCTGGAAATCTTTAGGGTTTTCAAGGTAAGCAGTCACATCATCCGCAAACAGTGACAGTTTGACTTCCTCTTCACTGATTTGGTTGCCTTTTATTTCTTTCTCTCGTCTGATTGCTCTGGCTAGGACTTCCAATACTATGTTGAAGGGGAACAGTGAGAGTGGGCATCCTTGTCTTGTTTCAGTTCTCAGAGGAAGTGCTTTCAACTTTTTCCCATTCAGTATTATGTTGGCTGTGAGTTTTTCATAGATGGCTTTTATTACATTGAGGGATGTTGCTTGTATGTCAATTTTGCTGAGAGTTTTAATCTTAAAGGAATGCTGGATTTTGTTCAATGCTTTTCCTGCACCTATAGAGATTATCATGTGATTTTTGTTTTTAATTCTGTTTATATAGTGTGTCACATTTATTAAATTGCATATGTTAAATCATCCCTGCATTCCTGGTATGAAACCTACTTGATCATGGTAGATTATCTTTTTGATATGTTATTAGATTTGGTTTGCTAGTATTTTGTTTAGGATTTTAGTATCTATGTTCATCAAGGATATAGGTCTGTAGTTTTCTTTTTTGATTATGTCCTTTCCTGGTTTGGGTATTAGGGTGGTACTGGCATCATAGAATGAATTAGGGAGGGTGCCTTCTTTCTCTATCTTATGGAATAGTGTCAAAAGGATTGGTATTAATTCTTCTTTGGATGTCTGGTAGAATTCTGCTGTGAATCTGTCTGGCCCTGGAGTTTTTTTGTTGGTGATTTTTTATTACCATTTCAATCTCACTGCTTCTTATTGGTCTGTTCAGGGCATCTAATTGTTCCTGATTTAAGCTAAGAGGGTTGTAGTTTTCAAGGAATTTATCCATCTCTTCTAGGTTGTTTAGTTTATGTGGGTAAAGGTGTTTGTAGTAGCTTTGAACGATCTTTTCTATTTCAGTGGCATCAGTTGTAATATCTCCTGTTTCATTTCTTAGGTTATTTGGATTTTCTGTCTTCTTTTCTTGGTTCGTCTTGCCAATGCTCTATCAATTTTATGCATCTTTTTAAAGAAACAGCTTTTTGTTTCATTTATCTTTTATATTTTTGTTGTTGTTGTTTCAATTTCATTTAGTTCTGTTCTGATCTTGGTTATTTCCTTGCTTCTGTTGGGTTTAGGTTTGATTTGTTTTTCTTTCTCTAGTTCTTTGAGATGTGACCTTAGAATGTTAGTTTGTGCTCTTTCAGTCTCTTTGATGTAGGCGTTTAGGGCTATTAACTTTCCTCTTAGCACTGTCATTGCTGTATCCCAGAGGTTTTGATAGGTTGTGTATTGTCATTCAGTTTGAAGAAGTTTTTAATTTCCATCTTGATTTTGTTTTTGACCCAATGCTCACTCAGGAGCACGTTATTTAATTTCATAATATTTGCATGGTTTTGAACCTTCCTTTTGGAGTTGATTTTGTTTTATTCCACTGTGGTCTGAGATAGTGCTTGATATAATTTCAATTTTCTTAAATTTATTAAGGCTTGTTTTATAGCCTATCATATGGTCTATTTTGGAGGAAGTTCCATGCACTGTTGAATAGAATGTGTATTCTATGGTTATTGGATGAAATCTTCTTTATATATCTATATATCTGTTAAGTCCATTTGTTCCAACGTATAGTTTAAATCCATTGTTTCTTTGTTGACTTTCTGTCTTGACGACCTGTGTAGTGCTGTCAGTGGAGTACTGAAGTCCCACACTATTATTGTGTTGCTGTCTGTCTCATGTCTTAGGTCTATTAGTAATTGTTTTATAAATTTGGAAGCTCCAGTGTTAGGTGGATATATGTTTAGGATTGTGATATTTTCCTGTTGGACAAGGTCTTTTACCATTATAAAATGTCCCCTTCATCTCTTTTAACTGCTGTTGCTTTAAAGTTCATTTTGTCTTGTATAAGAGTAGCTATCCCTGCTCAATTTTGGTGTCCATTTGCATGAAATGCCTTTTTCCATCCCTCCACTTTAAGTTTATGTGAGTCCTTATGTGTTAGGTGAGTCTTCTGAAGGCAGCAGATAGTTGTTTGGTGAGTTTTTATCTATTCTGCAGTTCTGTGTCTTTTAAGTGGAACATTTAGACCATTTACATTCATTATTTGTATTAAAATGTGAGGTACCCTTGCATTCATCATGCTATTTGTTGCCTGTGTACTTTGTTTTTTTGTTTTTGCTTTTAAGTTGTATTTTTGTTTTATAGGTTCTATATGATTTATGCTTTAAAGAGGTACTGTTCTGATGTGTTTCGAGGACTTGTTTCAAGATTTAGAGCTCCTTTTAGCAGTTCTTGTAGTGGTGGCTTGGTAATGGTGAATTTTCTCAGCATTTGTTTGTCTGAAAATACTGTATCTTTCCCTCATGTAAGATGCTTAGTTTTGCTGGATACAAAATTCTTGGCTGATAATTGTTTTGTCTGAGGAGGCTGAAGATAGGGTGCCAATCCATTCTAGCCTGTAGGGTTTCTGCTGAGAAATCTGCTGTTAATCTGATAGGTTTCCCTTTATATGTTACCTGGTACCTCTGTCTCACAGCTCTTTATATTCTTTCCTTTGTCTTAACTTTAGATAACCTGATGAAAATGTGCTTAGGTAATGATCTTTTGCAATGAATTTCCCAGATTTTCTTTATGCTTCTTGTATTTGGATTTCTAGGTGTCTAGCAAGGGTGGAGAAGTTTTCCTTGATTATTTCCCCAAATATGTTTTCCAAATTTCAGTTTTCTCTTCTTCCTCAGGAACATTGATTATACTTATGTTTGGTCATTTAATATAATCCCAGACTTCTTGTAGCCTTTGCTCATATTTTCTTATTTTTTTTCTTTGTCTTTGTTGGATTGGTTTAATTCGAAGACCTTGTCTTCAAGCTCTGAATTTCTTTCTTCTACTTGTTAAATTCTATAGCTGAGACTTTCCAGAGCATTTTGCATTTCTCTAAGTGTTTGCAATGTTTCCTGAGGTTTTGATTGTTTTTCCTTTATGCTATTTCCTTGAATATTTCTTTTTTCACCTCTTGTATCATTTTTTGGATTTCCTTGCACTTGGCTTTGCCTTTCTCTGGTGTCTCCCTGATTGGCTTAATAACTGAATTCCTGAATTCTTTTTTAGGTAAATCAGGGATTTCTTCTTGGTTTGGATCCATTGCTGGTGAACTAGTGTGATTTTTTGGGGGTGTTGAAGAGCCTTGTTTTGTGATATTACCAGAGTTGGGTTTCTGGTTCCTTCTTATTTGGGTAGACTCTGTCAGAGGGAAGGTCTAGGGCTGAAGGCTGTTGTTCAGATTCTTTTGTCCCACAGGGTGTTCCCTTGATGTAGTACTCTCCCTGCTTTCCTATGGACATGGCTTCCTGTGAGCCGAACTGCAGTGATTGTTGTCTTTCTTCTGGGTCTAGCCACCCAGTGAGTCTACCTGGCTCTGGACTGATACTGGGGGTTGTCTGCACAGAGTCCTGTGAAGTGAACCATCTATCAGTCGTTCAGCTGTGGATGCAGTGCCTTTCTGGTGGAGATGACAGGAGGGTGAAATGGACTCTGTGAGGGTTCTTAGCTTTGCTGGTTTAATGCTCTATTTTGTGCTGGTTGGCCTCCTGCCAGGTGGTGGCATTTTACAGAGAGCATCAGCTGTGGTAGTGTGGAGAGGGATTGGCAGTGGGCAGGGCCCTACAACTCCAAAGATTATGTGCCCTTTGTCTTCTGCTACCAGGGTGATTAGGGATGGTCCATCAAGTTGGGGAAGGGCTAGTGGTGTCTGAGCTCAGACTCTCCTTGGGTGGATCTTGATGCTGGTGCTGTGTAGGATGGAGTTGAGGTTCTCAGGTCAATGGAGTTGTGTGCCTAGGAGTATTATGGCTGCCTCAGTCAGGCAGGTTGTCAGGGAAATGGAGGAAAGCCAGCAGTCACAGGCCTTACCTGGCTCCCATACAAACCAAAGAGCCAGTCTCACTCTCACTGTGCCCCACTAACAGCCCTGAGTTTGTTTCCAGATGGTAGGTGAGCTGGGCTTGAGAACTTTCTCCAGGCTACCCACCTCCCAGCTGTGAGTGAAAAGGGTCAGGTTCTTCCTCTGCCTGTGGAGTCTGCACACCAGATTCATGCCCTCCCCCGAGTTTTGGCCAGGAGTGTTCTTGCCTGGTTCAAGTTATTACAAAGTTCAGCTGGAGATTTCCTTCTTCCTGTGGTTTTTTCCCCTGCTTCTCTGGCTGCCCTCCCAATGGGACCCCATGGTGCCAGGCAGGAATGGCCTACTTGGGGACACAGCAACCTCCCAGATCCTTTCTCGCTGCTTCCTATACCCCTGTATTTTGCTCAGCTCTCTACATTGACTCATCTCCAGGTAAGGTTGGAAACTTCTCCCGCAAACAGACCTTCAATTTCTTTAGTGGGGGTATGCGTTTGGGATGCGAGGATCTCCCTTTCCCACTTCTGCAGATGGGGCACTCACAGTATTTAGGGTGTCTCCTAGGTCCTGCAGGAGCAGTCTGCTTCCTTCAGAGGGCCTGTGGGTTCTCTTGGAATTGCTGGTTTGTTCTTGCAGTCGTTCTGGAGTGAAAATTTAAAATGCGAGCCTCCACATGCTGCTCTGTCCATCCCAGTCAGAGCTGCAGTCTAGTCCTGCTTCCCATCCACCATAATAATCCCCTATAGCCTATTGATGCAAATAAGGAATGTGAAACACGAAGGTTAAAAAATTAATTTGTAGTGATTGTAAAAACAACATGCCTATTGTTTAGTATTTGGAAGATAGAGATATATAAATGATAAACTAAAAATAATCTATTATTTTACTACCCCCAAATATTCATTTTCATTTGGTATGTTTTTCTCCTTGTGTGTGTGTTTATTCTAATAGTTTAAAAATATTGTATGTAAAGTTTTAAATCATATTTTCTAAATAAGAAGTGAGTTTACAAATTCAGTCTCTTTACTGAGAAAATCTGATAATACACCTATTCCACACCTTACTAATGCTAGTGATTAGTACTTACATTAGTTTGGTAAAATTTTGTGATGATGCTCAATATCATAGCCTTTCTATAAAATACATAGTGGGGAATTTGAAAAATGGTTTTGCTATAGAGCTGTACTAAATGTTAGTCTGCTTCAGAATAAAGCCTTTTGTTCTGCTCGTCCTATGGCAGGCTTGGAATTTTTGACATTCATTCTTTATGCTTGGATGGAGAGGCAAGCAGTGAGAAGTGATTATTTCCAAACGTAGCAAAGGAAATTTCCATTTCTTTATTTTATTCTCTCACAATAACATAGCTCTGACAAATTCCAGGACCTTGCTCCCTGGCCAGGGTATGACTAGGCAGGCAGGTTCTGGATTAATTATAGTTTATGTAGTTAGCAGGCAGTCATGGCAAATGCTTTGGGTGAAATCTTTTGTATCTTAACCAGCATCTTTCTATGTTGTGTAAATGAGGTAAAGAATCATTCTCTCTTTTCTGTACTCCTTTACAAATGTTTTAATCAATACATGGCCCCCTACAGCCTGTAGTTTGAACCAAAATAAATTTTTCTGGGATGCCTATGCAACTTTTAGGCCTATCCTAATTACGTATAGCTATTGCAAAGATACAGAGATTTGAGAGCCCCACCATTAATTGAGAGTACGACTTCTCAGAGAGTGAAGTTAGTTGAACTTCACATCAACTTTTCAGTGCAACTGTAGCCTCAATCTGATAGTTATACAGACCCTGAACATTAAGGAATTGGCTCACTTAGCTTCCCAAAAGATGCTAGACAAAAAGACTCACAGTAGATTTGCAATCATCTGGAGCAACTGTAATTGATGTTGTTCAGATTATGGTTAGAGAACAGTGTTCAGCTGTGATTTCAACACTTGAAAAATGACATGAAATAGGTCCAGAGAAGAAAAGCCTGACATATTCTGGCATTTTAAATTGCTATTTTTACTATTTTAGTTTTTAAAACAGTCCCCCTCAAAGTAAATAATTAGCAAAAAATGCAAACTTTTGGTTTGACAGATTGTAGTTTGAATATAGGCAATGCCTCCTTTAGCTCTGTGAATTTAATTTAATTTTAAAAAGCTAATATAAACTATATAAAATATTTATAACTAACATATGTGAATGACATAAAATATTATGATAAAATGAACACTGTTAGTTGATTTGCCACACAAGAGTTGTTCAGATTATCTGTCTGCTATATTATCAGAAATGGAAGTTGGGTTCTTAAACTTTTTTCTGAGTCCTTTTTTGTCTTATCTGTAAAGTAGGGAGAATAATACCTGATTCACAGGATTGCTATGAAGATTAGATAAAGAAGATTGTATAAAAACAGCAAGTGTGGCACCTGCTAAGGAGTGGTCCTCCCCGCTGCCTGCACCCTCATGGCACATTTGCTCCTCAAGCTCGTACACCCTTGCCTCTGCCAAGCCCATCCCTAGAAACTAGGTTCACCAAGAACAGAGAGTGAGCTTCTTGGTTACAAACACTGATTTCAGAAAGCCTTTGTTTCTTTTCTCCAATCCCTCCTTCTTGAAGATCCCTTTGCCATTGTTGGTGCAGTGCTACTCGCTCTGTTTTCCTCTTACTGTTCTGACTAGTCCTGTTCATTCTCCTTCTAAAGCTCCTCTTTCATTGCTCATCCTTTAAATGCCAGTGGCCCCCAGGCTTATGCCCTTAGTCTCCTTTTTTATTTTCTCTACACAGTCTCTCTGGGTGATTTATTCATTCCATGTGTAAACAATGACAGTACTTAAGGCTGGTAACGTATATCTCCTTTGCCTGGCAGAAGTTTCTCCTGTTCTTCAAATTTACCAATCAATTTCCTGGTGTTTTCCACTCAAATGACCCACAACATCTCCAAAACAAAAGTCATCATCAAGCATGTATTTCATGTACATTGATTGGGTGCCTCCAATAGGCCAGGCCATGCCTATTTCTTCAATCTCATCTCTAGTCTACTCCTCAGCTGATGCCCTCCCCTACAGTTATATGGCACTATGGAGTCCCCCAAATTCATTATGCTCCTTGTGTTTCTGTGCATAGAAAGAAGAAGAGATAAGAGCCATATGATCCTAAACAAATAGAGAAAATTACCTGGGGTCCTGATTTTCCAGATCCTGATTCCAGTCCTCATGTGAAATAAATGCCTCTGTTACTCTTCCAATAAACATCCCTTTAAGGTTGAATAGTTTGGATAGATTTTGTAATTAAGATCATGGAGTTTTGAATAAATGGGCCTTTGCATGGATGAAGATATTGGAGAAGTAGTTCCAATGAGTTAATCTGTTACCTTAGGAAATATAACCAATAGTTAATGCAGAGTGGCATGGCTGCCAATTATTTTCCTTTAGGGTAAGTTGTTTTCTAACTATGACCTATTTCTATTTCATTTTCCTCCTCACACCAACCTTAATACAAAACACAATTTTTGCATTCACTCTAAGAAATTTAGCAAGGAGGATTTCCTGGTGGTTATGGGAGGACAAAACATGCTGTATCTCACCACAACATCTTTATGGGCTAATCTCCTCTCCCAAGTCTCTCTTTTGAGAGGTCAGCTGCCGTATTTCACGTTTCTCCAAATCTTACCTGCATCCTTTACATCTTCCTGGGCCTCTCAACTTCTTGTCCTTTCTTTGGCAGAGTATTTCTGCCCTTTCCAGGGTGTGAAAAGATGTCTCAATATTAATTACTGAGGGTTTTTTCTGTTAATTTCCTTTTCCTTCCCCCACCATTTAGGGAGGCTTTGACTTTGGCATACCCTATCAGGCGTAGTTATAGCAGATGTACATGAAGAAAAGGAAGGCAGTTTTTTGAGCTTCTAAATAGACTTTCGAACAACCCAACCCAAAAGTAGAAGAAGAATGTTTTTAAGCTGCAAAAGTCAAAGTTTGTGGTATAAATAATACATTTGGGAAGCATGATGATTTCAGAGTCAGTTTCCTGAACTAAATTTGTCCAAGTGTGAGTTGAAGAGAGAAGAGAGATGGAGAGGAGATAAAAGACAATGGACTGCTGAAAATTAGCTTGTGACCTGCCCTCTCTGTCACCATCCCTTGGCCAATTTTATGTAATTTTCATGGCCTGAGGTCAGAGGGGATCTGTGCTTGATATCTGGATGTGGCCCAGACAAACAAACTGAGGCTCTAGAGATCCTCGCACTGCATCGGCAGAATGACGTGCTGCCTAGAGTGTCTAGACACACAGGGCTGGAGGCAGTCCTCAGACTACCATAGTGCCCTAGTGACTGGAAATAATCTCAAAGGACACAGAAGTGCCTGAGCAAAGCTGGTAGAACTAAAGGATCTTCACAGACTAGGTGAGAGGACATGAGTGGTGGGGAAGATAATCCAGACTATGAGCATTAGCCAATGTAGAGGGGGTACAATGGCTAGGAACCAGTAACTTCTCTCATGCCATGGCATGATAAGAAGCACCAGAGGAGAAATAAGGGAGGGAATGAAGGGGCTGAAGGGGGAGGTGCTTGGCTTTCCATGGTGGCCTCTCAAGTAGCAATGATAGTTTACTTTTCTGTTGTAGGTCTACTCTAAGTCCAAATCATCACTGAAATTGTGTTGAACATTTCAGATGGAAAATATAAAGACTGAGGCTGTGTTGGAGTTGGGGGAACCTTTTGAAAACAATAGGGATTATTTGGAGGGGACTGCCCATAGGAAAAGCAAGAGAAGCAGACTAAAGCCAAATGCCCAGCTGAGGGGGAAAGAGATTTCAGGAAAATATGAACAGTGGACTTGGGGAACATGTGAGCATTGTCTGGGGAAAGAGAAATCTGGTAAATAAACTTCAAAGTGCATGGATGGTTACAAAATCATTAGAATTTGCATATTACAGAAAAAGCGACTTCCTACTAACACTTAACATGAAGAAGAGAAATTAGGTTTTTCTCTTTTTTTTTCCAATCTAGACATAAACAACTTTAACCAATAAAAGTCTTGTGAGATTGTCACTTTACCTATGCCATAGGAATGCTGTGCTTCTAACTCTGGTGGCATAGTTCAATGCCAGGGGAGCTTAAAAATATGCTGATGCCCAGGCCTCCCTCCCAGAGATTCTGATTAAACTGGGTTGAAACATTGTTTACAAAAGCTAGCCAGGTGATTCTAACACATAGCCAAGGCTATGAACTGCTGTAGTGAGGGCTTTAGCTCATTTTATGTAGTTTTCAGAAAACCCTCTTTTATAACGTCTGTGTCCATATAAATCGGATACAGCCTATTGAACAAGATTCTAAAATCACCAATAATGATCAAAGGAATCAAAAAGAAGATAAAAGAGAAAGCTATATCTTGTTCATCTTGTTTTGTTTCTTGGTTTTCCTGCCTCTGATCCTTCAGCTTATGAATTACCCAGACTCTTTCTTTCTTGTCTCTTTCTCTTTGGTGGTCTGCCTTTGGGACATTTTATTTTCTTCAGCTCTTTTAAAAGAAGATGAGTGAATAAAGTCATGAGAGTCTATTTTGCTGCTTGTTTGAGTAAAATGTTTGAGTGGCCAAAATTAGAAACTATTGACTTACTTGAGATTGGAAGATAGGGTATGAATTTGATTGAGCTATACTTTGAACAAACATGATGGATAGGATAGCTTTGTTATGCTTTATCATCTTCCAACTTAATTTACAACTGAAACCATAAAGCAGCAATTCTTCATCTTTTTAGAATTAAAAATACCCAATAGATGTTTGTTTGATATCATTACCTGTTCCACCAATCCTGGTCTCAAAGATGCTGCATAGCATAGACTTGATTTAAATTAAATAAATTAAGATGAACTCTCCTTGGAACATCACTGGAAATTGTTGGCACGGTAGCTGAGATTCTGGTGACTGCTATGGCACTCTCCTTTTCACTATATGGGTAGGAAGCTTGGATCTGATGTTTTACATTTTTGCTTTCATGTACAACTCGTCTTTTTTTTTCTTTTAAGTTCTGGGATACATGTGCAGAATGTGCAGGTTTGTTACAGTGGTATACATGTGCCATGGTGGATTGCTGTACCTGTCAACCTGTCATCTAGGTTTAAAGCCCCACATGCATTAGGTATTTGTCTTAATGCTCTCCCTCCCTTTCCCCCACACCCACTGACTGGCCCGTGTGTGTGTGATATTCCCCTCCCTGTGTCCATGTGTTCTCATTGCATGTACAACTCTTTTCTACCTGAGTACTTCGGGTGGAAAAAGTTCTGATGTCATTCGAGTATTCTCATAGTGGGAGGAAAGACTTAGCAATTAAAAATATTCTAGAGTAAAGAGTAAAAGAAACTTCTTACCGTTTCATAGTAATTAGCTGCCAGCTAAGCTCAAGTCTTGTTCTGAAGAAAATTAGAAATTATTTATATTCCATTAGAAATAAAGAATAATGCAGCAATGTTCCTTAACACTTACTTTTTAGTCCACATTTTAGGTGGTTCATATATTGCTATTTAAACCCTTGGGGCTTTTTCAGGGCTTTATAGATGCAATCTTAAAAGCATAACCTTTGAAGGAAAGTCAATATTATTGTACATAATCTTTTAAGTATTCATTTTTTCAATGTGCTCCAATATAAGAAAATGGCAAGAGATTACAGAGCACTGGTTTGTAATGTGGGTAATATGGTCATTTTCCTCAAACCACTTATGTTTAAACAGTAGATAAATCTTCATTAGCTTTTTACACAGAGAAGCTAAAATTCCCAACAATGTAATCACATTCAGAGTTACTCTTAAGTTCATTATCTAATTTTAGCTTATAAAGGGTGATATTATTACAAATGTAAAGAAAATCTGAAGGTAGTTTGTGTTTTTTTCTATTCTTCTTTGGGTTTTATTTTTTAGTCCTAAGAAAATATATTATGGGCTACCAAAGCTGGTGAAGGCAAGAAGGTTGCACACTATAAGGGTGATGGTGACAATTTATGTTAGTCTTTTAGAAAGCAATGTATACTGACATATTTGAATTGTTCATACTATTTGATGCAGTGATTTTGCTTTATGAATGTATATAAAAGAAATCACCCTAAAATAATTTGTAAGCACTCCATGTACAATGATATTTATCATAATGTTATTTAGGATATAAGAAAATTAGAAGCAACATCAATGTCCAACTATAGAGGAAAGGCTAAGTAACTATAGGACACCCACTGGATGTAATAATACACTATCATTTAAAAGAGAGTGTAAAAATATAGAAAAAATATCTAGGATACTACAGAACAACAATATAATAAAAAGTGGTATAAGATGTTCAATCGTAACTCAAAGCAATGAAACCAAAATCTATGTATAAGTCCCTGTAAAAACACATTATACTGGTTATGTTTGGATGATGGGATCAGAAATGAACTTAAAATAGTTTTCTATTTTCATGTAATTTTTCCAATTTTCTAGAAAAAATAAATTTAAAACATTAAATAATAAAATGAGGAAGATATAGTAAAATGAGGAAGCAACTGGTTTATGGGCTATGGGCTTAATAGCTGCATAGGGATGGGGAAGAAAGGTGCCATCCTTTTCTTGGTGGGTAGAAGACTTGGTGGGTAGTGCCAGCATGAGTGGGTAGGCTATGACTCAAGTAATAAAGCCTCCATCCATTTCTTGGTTTCCCAGTCTATGCAAGTCACTGGTTGTCCAATTGTGATTTTAAAATTTGTTTTAACTAAGGAGAACTTTTGTTTAGAAGAAACTTCATATAGAAGCAGAACAGATAGAAGCAGAGCTTCTTTGATTAAAGTGGGAGCAGGAGGGCTGAGCTCTGTTTATTCCATATCTTCCCAGATCTCTTGCTGACCAGAAAGAGGGGTGTTGGGGAACCCCTAGAACTACTCACAGCATTTCGAAGAAACTATTAATACTATTTTTGTAAATACTGTTTTTTGAATGACTTTTAAATATAAACCCTTTACATATGTTTTCTCTATTACTTACAAAATCCTATGAATTAGGCATTATGAGGTCCATTTTATAGGTGAATGAACTGAGACTCATAGAAGTGACTTGAGTTGCTGGAGATCATACATCTCAATGTCTAGAATTTGAGCCAGTTCTTGTCTGATTCCAAAACGTATGCTTTTTACCACTATGTCATGTTGCTGCCTGCTAGGATTTGGATATTCATCTGCTCCAAACCTCATGTTGAAATATGATCCCCTATGTTGGAGGTGGGGCCTAATGGAAGGTGTTTGGGTCATGTGAGCAGATCCCTCATGAATATCTTGGTGCCATCCTTGGGGTAGTGACTTCTTACTCTATTAGTTATTGTGACACCTAGTGGTTAAAAAGAACCTGGCACCTCCCCCCACCTTTCTCTTACTTCCACTCTCGCCATGTGATCTCGTCACATGCCCATTGCCTTTCACCTTCTTCCAAGAGTGGAATCAACCTGAGGCCCTCATTAGATGTCCAATCTTGAACCTTCCAGTCAGCAGAACTGTGAGTTAAATTAACCTACTTTCTTTATAAATTACTCAGTCTTAGGTATTCCTTTATAGCAACACAAAACAGTTGAAGGCACTGCTCATGGACTAATAAGAAACTACCCGGTTTTCACCAGACAATGTCCTCAGAAACGGCAAAAAGCAAAAAGGAATTAGGCAATTCACAATAGGTGCCTCCCTATAAGGCACCTATTGCGCCTCTTATAATTTTCCCCTCCTTATCTTCCTATTGCAAAACTTATGAAATGAGGAAAAGATGCAAAAAACTAGCCACGATAATAATTGGGTATATGGTCGATCACTTGCCACCTCTTAAGAAGTATTTGCATGACTTCAAGCAGATTTAGAGTAAGTAGTAGAAGTCGTGAAATGCCAGAAGATATAGTACATGTGTAGGTTAATGGAAGAAAGTTATCTCCCTACATTTGAGTTGCATTTTGAGGTGGTCAGGGCTATTCCACATTTTTTCTACCCCCTTCTCTGTTCTTTCTACAGTTCTTTGGAGACTCCAGCCTGATAATGCAATATGGTCAATGGGGTAGCAGAAAACATTAAGGGTGAGATGAAGACCAGCCCCAGAGAGAAATAAGGACTGGAGGCACTCTAGGGTTTCTTGTTTGTCATGCACTGTTTGTGCAAGAATAAAATAAAAGGCTTCTTCTGGGATTTTACCAATAAACAAATGACAGTGTGGGTACCAAGGAGAAGCTCCCACCTGTTTGCTGGCAAACATCAGGCCTCAGTAGATTGCTCCTTGTATAAGTATTAAAGAAACTAAATCTTTCCCCATACTTATCCAAATAAAAATCTAGTAGAACTTAAAACAGTATTACTTACATTTTAAATGACTTGAAGACAAACAAAAACAAACCAGGAAATCATGCTCTATATGAGGAAAGACATAACAAAATAGTAAGAAATCATAAAAGTCAGAAAAAGTAATCCCATATAATTAATACTAGATTAATTTTGATAGTTAATCCCTCAGAAATTTTGATAGCTAATCCCTGAGTTAATCCCTCAGAAATACAAAGATTCTTAGATTGTGTCAAAACACAAAATTAATCTCTACTCTGTAGAAATTTGAAAAGAAAGGTGTCCAGTAAGGGAAAGGGCTGCCAGAGAGGAGCCTATTCACTGGGTATCCAGAAGACTTTGAATATGCAGTCCTAAGAAACTTCTAAATGTACTATTTGCCATATTCAGTTTTAACTAAAGGAATCTGCCTCATGTCAACAAAGCTCTTCATACCATTTTATTAATTTACAATGTGAAATATCAATTGAGTAGCCTGGATGATCAAAAAGGTCAAGCACACACTTTCTCTTCTATTTTCAGAGTGGTTATTATAGCTGAGCTTTATGTATATATTTACTGCCATTTAATTCCCAATCATATGAAGTAGGCATTATGAGTATTTCTATTTTACAGAGGGCAAACTAACGAAACACAAAGCTAATATAATTACCCAAAGTAACACAGTGAACAGGTGGTGAAGCAGGTGTCTTGGTAATGATGGGATCAGAGCAGCGAGAGTTAGTTAGATGGTGCCAATGTTTAACAGCATTAAGCTCTTAAAGGCTGATGTTTTCCATCTCCAAAGCAGACATTCTGTAGTTGGTCTGACTAGGCTCTACAACCTGGACAAAGGCTAGATGGGATCTTCAACACATTCTATTTTCTCCAGTTCACTTCTGACTGACATATTCTTAAGTTAATACATTCAACCAGGTTTTAGGCACGTGATACAGGTCTGAAACATTTTCTTTGTTTTTTTAAAGGCAACTTTGCTGTACCTGCTCTGCATATGGATGTTGATTTATGGTTTAACTCTCAAAGGGAAATCTCATTTATCTAATTTCAGTTGTTAATTAATGGTCTTACCCTGACCTGGAGGGAGGTTTTTAAAAATGTATCTGAAGGCTCTGTCTTTGACTAGGTAGTGGTGGAGTTTATTGTTAGTCGCTTGAGTAAGAACTTAGAGACAATATTGATCAGATTTGTAGATTACACAATTTAAAAACAAAACATAATACATTTATCATTAAAACCAAAATCTAAAAGGATCTGAGTAGCCTGAGATAATGGGACAGGTTTATTTATTCAGCCATTTATTTTTTTTAAAATGTATTTAGTACTTAGTATATGCCACGAATTAAGAGATGATTCAGTGGTAACCAGGCAGACAGGTATCCTGACTTTATAGCATTCTCAGTATTTCAGAAAAGATAAATTTTAATAGGAATAATTTTAAGGGCTGTACTTAAATTTTAAGGGTATATCTCACACAATATATGAAAATAAACTCAAAATAAATTAAAGACCTAAATGGAACACCTGAAACTGTAAAACTACTAGAAAACAACATAGGGGAAAATTTCCACAACACTAGTCTGGGGAATGATTTTTTGGATATAACTGCAAAGCACAGGCAACAAAAACAAAAATAGATAAATGAGATGGCATCAAACTAAAAAGTTTCTGCACAGCAAAGGATTCAGTCAACAGAGTGAAGAGACACTCTACAAAATGGGAGAATGTATTTGCAAACCATTCAGCTAATAGAGAGTAAATATCTACAGTATATAAGAACTCAAACTCAATGGTGCAGGAACAGATAACCAATTAAAACATGGGCAAAGGAATAGAAAAGACATTTCTTATAAGAAGACAAACAAATGGCCAAAGGGTATATTAAAAAAATGCAGAACATGACGGATTGTCAGGGAAATGCTTATTAAAATCACAATGAGCTGTCACGTCACACCTGTTAGAGTGGCTAAGATAAAAAAGATAAAAGATAATAAGTGAAAAAAAAAAAGATAATAAGTGTTGGTGCATATGTGGAGAAAAGGGAACCCTGTACACCGTTGGTAGTTATATAAATTAGTGCGGTCATTATGGAGAAAAGTATGGAGGCCCCTCAAAAAAACAAAAACAGAATTACCATATGATCCAGCAATCTCATTTCTGGCTATATATCCAAAAGAATGGTAATCAGTATGTTAAAGAGCTATCTAAATGCCATGCTTATTGCAATATTATTCACAATAGCCAAGATATCAAATCAACCTAAGGGTCCAAAAATGTATGAACGAATTTTTTAAAATGTGACACATTTACACAGTGGAATATTATTCAGCCTTAGAAAAGAAAACCTTGTCATTTCAATGACATGGATGAACCTGGAGAACATTATGCTAAGTGAAATAAGCCAGGCACACAAATACAAATACTGCACAATTCACTTATGCAGTAAGTGAAAGTGACTTTTTGGATTCCACATTCAAAAAGTCACACTTATTAAAGTAGAAAGTAGAAAGGTTGTTACTAGAGGCCTGATGAGGAGAAGTTGACCAAAGGGTACAAAATTCCAGTTAAACAGGAGGAATAAGATTTCAAGATCTATACACAGCAGACTAACCATAGTTAGTAATAATATATTTTATATTTCAAAATTGCTAAAATAATAGATTTTAAATATTCTCACTATAAAAATATCAAAAGTATATAAGGTGATGGATATGTAAATTAGCTTGATTTAATTATTCCACAAGTATATACATATGAAAACATAGTGTTGTACTTCATAAATATATGGAATTATTTTTATTTATTATTTATTTATGTATTTATTTATTGAGACAGTCTCACTCTGTCACCCAGGCTGGAGTGTAGTGGTGCGATCTCGGCTCACTGCAACCTCCACCTCCTGGGTTCAAGTGATTCTCCTGCCTCAGCCTGCCAAGTAGCTTGGATTACAGGTGCTTGCCACCAAACCCAGCTAATTTTTGTATTTTTGGTAGAAACAGGTTTCACCATCTTGGCCAGGCTGATTTCAAACTCCTGACATCAAGTGATCCTCCCACCTCAGCCTCCCAAAGTGCTGCAATTACAGGCGTGGGTCAATGCAATTATTACTTGTCAATTAAAAATAAAAATTTAAATAAGGCAGCACCTGTGAAAAAAAATTTTAGTTGAGATTAAGTTTTATATAAGTTAATGGTGGCAGATAACTCTAACAAAGCTGATATACTATTTACATTAAGAGAAATACATGATGTCTCAAGCAAAGGAAGTTTTATTATTATTAATTATTTCACCCCATGATGACCAGATCATGCCAAAAGCATTGTCTAAATTTCCTGTGTAGCACACTTTACATCAACAAATTTAATGAGGCCCAGAAGACAGCAATAAAGATGGCGAAAGAAGCTTGAGAACATGCCACAGGATGAGGAACTAAAAGAAACTGGGATGCTAAGCCTGGAGAAGGGAAAGTTTGTGGGCTACATGATGGTGATTTTAAGTATGTGAGAGGCTGGGGGAGAAAGTAGACTTTCGCTGAATGACTATCTTGTTCTCTGTGAAGAAGCATTAAGTTATTATGCAACAAGGGCCAATGTCTACGTCTGAGCTGTGGAGCTGGGTAAATACCAGAGAATGACTAAATTCCCTCTGTTCTCAGACTTGTATGGAAAAGAAATACAAGTAGTAAAGAATCATTTTTATTGTCATCTTTTTTTGGTGGAGTATATCTGTGAAATAGATAGATAGATAGATAGATAGATAGATAGATAGATAGATATGAGTGTTCCGTCTTACTTCCAGACTGAAAAATCACAAACCATACAATTCAGAATTGCTGTGGAACATCTGAGTTCCTACATGATAAACCACTACCTAATATACAGATTTGTGTTTTGCTTAGCTCACTTGAGCAATTTATATTTTCCTCTGGTGCAATGACAAGTCAGACTTCTTGGCAATTCCCTTGAGGTGCTCAGTATGATACAAAACTTGGGCATTAGAATCTTTTATTTTGGCTTTCATAAATGAGAATCACAATGAGGGGGGATGGCTTGTGCTGTGGTTTGAATGTGTCCCCTAAAGTTCATGTGTTGGACACTTACTCTCCAGTGTGACAGTGTTGAAAGGTGGGGCCTAATGGGATGTGTTTAGGTCATAGGGGCTCAACCTTTATGAATAGATTAATGCTAATTACAAAAAGTTTTGAAGTTGTGAGTTAGATCTTTTGCTCTCTCACGTCCTTTTGCTTGCCTTCTGCCTTCTGTTATGGGATGATGCAGCATGAAAGCCCTCACCAGAGGCAGTCCCTCAGCCATGGACTTCTCAGCCTCCAGAATCATGAATCATATGAACTATTGTTTATAAATTACTCCCAGTCTGTGGTATTCTGTTATAGAAGCACAAAATGGGTTAAGACAGCCTGTGAGAGCATTTCGTGCTTTCAATCTAGAATTAAATGCCAATTAGTGTGATCGCAGAAGAACTGCATTGCTAACTGTGGAAGTAGAGTAGTCCTAGAGGAATGGAGTAATTAATTATTCACCATTTAGCTCTATATATCCAGAATACTCTACCAAATCACACTCCAATCTGTTAAAAATAAGTATTATGGGTGACATACAAAGACTTTCTAACCTGTTCTCTTTCCTGCAAACTTTCCTTTTAGAGTCAGGATATCAGGGAGAATATTGGGAACTATGAGAAACTCTTAAATAAAACAAACTGAAATTCATGAAAAGACAAATAATTTCATGCCCATCTTCTGTAGAAATGCAGTTGCACAAAGCTTTATATATATTGGACTCTACAAAAACAGTTTCTATAAACACAACACAGCTCTTTAATTGGGCAAGATTTAAGAGTTAAAATTTTTAAATAAATTATTTAGGTTATTTTTCCTAACACAAAACCTTTTTAGGCTTACTGCTACTATTTTCATTTCTAATAATAACAAGTAATATTTCTAGGTGTAGTTGTTATACTTCAGAAATGTGACCTGGCTAAGAGTATTCCTAAATCTAGCAATAGTGAGTCATATTTTTATGAATCCAATAGCAATAATGGCAAAAACAAGTATTAGTGTTATTCAGGGCTAGGTAATTGTGACTTACATAGTACTTATCATTTTCATTTTTTTTTTTCTTTTTTTGAGATGGAGTCTGGCTCTGTCGCCCAGGCTGGAGTGCAGTGGCGCAATCTGGGCTCACTGCAAGCTCTGCCTCCTGGGTTCACGCCATTCTCCTGCCTCAGCCTCCCGAGTAGCTGGGACTACAGGCGCCCACTACCGCACCCGGCTAATTTTTTGTATTTTTAGTAGAGACGGGGTTTCACCGTGTTAGCCAGGATGGTCTCCATCTCCTGACCTGGTGATCCGCCCGCGTTGGCCTCCCAAAGTGCTGGGATTACAGGCGTGAGCCACCACACCTGGCCGTGCTTATCACTTTCTAAAATTTATTATCTCATCTGATCCTATAGATACTATCCCTTGAGATTTGTTTTTTGTTATTATCTATACTTTATTCATGAAGAAACAGATTTACAAAGTGCATATAACATGTTTAAACACAGTTAGAAACTTGCACAGTGAAATTTAAATTGAGAATTTCAAATTCTATGCTTATTCTATTTTGCCAAGCCACGTAGAATGCATCTTGAAGGAGGAGTTCAGGTTGCTGAGGCACCTGAGAGAGGTACATGGTCTAACATAGCTCTCACTAGGAAAAACCTCCACTTGAAGAAAACAAGAACATTTTGTCAAATAGTATAGAACATGCTAACAATAGTAGTGTTTATAATACTTAGAAAAATCTGTTTTTATCACTAAAGACAGGAAGGAAGGCTGCATTCTCTCATTGAGAATTGCAAAGGATGTACTTTTAGGGAGGGTCATAGATTACGGATCTTGAAGAAGTTGTGAAAAACATTGGGATAGAAACTCAGTCACTTTGTTAAACTCTACATGACTGGCTCAGACAACATAGAGGGTAAGTGCCTTAATTTGATTGTAGAATTTGGAAGGAAAAACTGGGAGAGTGTAGTCCAGATATTTCCTCTCGCTTCCTCATCTTGAGAGCTGACCTCCTCGCAAAGCCTGTGCCTTGCTCTGCTTCTTCAGACTACAAGTTTTACAGATGCAAGCACCATACTGGAGTTTTAAAGATGCAGGTATCACACACAAAATTTTAAAGATGCAGATGCCATACATGGAAACCACTGGTGACAGGTATGTGGCCTTGCGTAATTCTGAGGCTTGCACTACAGATGAAAGCCATATTCTTGAATATCACTTGACCAGTAATAAAGATAATATATTTCCTCCTCTGTCTGCCTTGCACTTGTGTAGTTCATTTGGCAAAAAAACTTAGAGAATGGAGGTGATAATTTATTGGGCCCCTTCAAATTTCAACGTTAGGTTAGATATTTGGAGGGTCCCTGATTAATATAATATATAGGTCCCAAATGTATTTCTAATATATATTTTCCAATAACAGCACAAAAGAGCTAGGTGGGAACAAGGCTATATTGGTCTAAGGAAATAACCTCAAATGGTAATTTGAATCCACACAAACAAATGAGATCCAAAAATGATTAAAAAGAAAATAAATATAACAAAAGCCATAAATATATACTTGTCCTTTCTGCTTTCAATTTCTTTCAAAGATATAAAATTATATAAAATAATAACTATAACAATTTAATGTTGGGTTTGTAACATTTATAGATGTAGTATTTATAACAATATCAGAAAAAGGGGGAAAAGGGAATGGAACTATAAAGAAATGTTTCTATGGTTCACTGGAATTAAGTTTGTATAAATTATAAGTTTGTATAAATCTGATAAAATGTATATGGTCAGCTCTAGAGCAACTAAACTAAAATATGCATAGTAAAGATTATTTAAAAAATTACATGCTATATTTTAAGACATTTACTACTGCAAAATAAGTGTTAAAGTAGAATAACAAACAATGGAGTAATAAATTTAAACAAGGGAGTGCAAGACTTATGCAATGAAAACTATATAACATCATTGATAGAAATTAAAGACCTAAGTAAATGGAAGGAAATCCTTTGCTCAGATATTGACTTAATATTGTTAAGACATGATATGGTTTGGCTATGTCCCCACGCAAATCACATTTGGGTTTTAATTAGAAGAAGAAATAATTAGCAAACTTGAAAATAGATTGATGAAGATTATGCAATCTAAAGTAGAGACCAAAAAAGATGCATAAAAATGAACAGAGCTTCACAGAAATATGAGACATCAAGTGCACCGATGTACACATAATGAGAGTACCAGAAGGAAAGGAGAGAGTGAAAGAAGCAGAAAAAATATTTATAAAAATGATAGCAGAAAATTTCCAAATTTATTAAAAAACATTAATCTACACATTCAGGAAACTCAATAAACGCCACATAAAATAAATACACATGTTGTGGGAGGGACCTGGTAGGAGTTAATTAAATCATGGGAGCAGGTCTTTTCAATGCTATTCTTATAATAGCGAATAAGTCTCACAGAATCTGATGGTTTTAAAAAGGGGAGCTTCCCTGCACAAGCTCTCTTTTGGCCTGCTGCCATCCATATAAGATGTGATTTTGTTCCTCCTTGTCTTCTGCCATGATTGTGAGACTTCCCCAGCCATGATTGTGAGACTTCTCCATGCCTTTTGCCATGATTATGAGACTTCCCCAGCCTCTTTCTTTCATAAATTGCCCAGGCTCAGGTATGTCTTTATCAGCAGTGTGAAAACGGACTAACACAAGTCGTTAATTCCCAAATTTGTCTACAGATTCAATGCAATCCTTTCTCAAAATCCCAACTGCTATTTTGCAGTAATGGACAAGTTAATATCTAGAAAAAACAAAGCAATATTGAAAAAGAAGAACAAAGCTTAATGACTCACACTTCCTGATTTCAAGACTACTGCAAAGTGACAGTAATTAAGATAGTATCGCACAAAGTTAAAAATAGAGATCAGTGCAATAGATTGAAAGTCCAGAAATAAGTCCACATGTCTATGGTCAGCTATTTTTTTTCTAAGATCATCAAATAGAGTAGAGAATAGTCTTCCCAACAAATGTTACTGGGATACCCAAATAGCCACAGTCAAAAGAATGAAGTTGAACTCTTACTTCATAGTATAAACAAAATTAATTCTAAGTGAATCAAGAATGTAAATGTAAGAACCAAAACTATAAAACTATTAGAAGAAAATATAGGGGTAAATCTTTGTGAACTCAGATTTGGCAATAGATTCTGAGATGACATTAAAAGCACAGGCAATAAGAGAAAAATGGATACACTGGACTTTATTAAAATTAAAAATGTTTGTTCTTCAAAGAACATTATCAAGAAAGTGAAAAAACAGCCTACAGAAAGGGAGAACATTTACGAATTATATACCTGTAATAGACTGAAGAACTCTTACAACTCAATAATAAGAAGACAACTCAGTTAACAAACATGCAATGGATCTGAGGAGATATTTCTCTAAGATACACAAATGGCCAATAAGCACTTGAAAGTAGATTCAACATTAGTTATCATGGAAATGCAAATCATACCACAGGGAGATATTACTTCTCATCCACTGCTGGTTAAAATTAAAAAGTGAGACTAAAAGCTAGTTTGGGCAAAAATGTGGAGAAATCAGAACCCTCATACACTGCTGGTGGGAATGGAAAATGGTACAACTACTTTGGAAAGCAGTCCACAATTTTTCAAACTGCTAAATACATAGTCACCATTTTATCTAACAATTACATTCCTATGTGTATATCCAAGAGAAATGAAAACACATGTCCACAGAAAGACTTGTATAAGAATGTATATAGCAGCATTTTTCAACAGCCAAAAGGTGAAAACAACTCAAATGTTCATCAACTAATGAATGAATAGACAAAATGTGGTATATATATATACAATAGAATAATATTGTTATTAAAACAAATGAGGTGCCGAAACATGCTACAACATGGCTGAACTTTGAAAACACTAGATGAAGTCAAAGTAGCCAGACACAAGAGGTAACACATTGTATGATTCTATGATATGAAATTCCATGAACAGGCAAATCGATAGAGACAGAAAGATTAGATTAATGGTTACTTATGGCTGAGGGCAATGGAGAAATAGAGGATGGTAGCTAAAGGGTAAAGTTTCTTTTTGAGGTGATGAAAATGTTTTAAGATTGACTGTGGCCCAACATATATCTGTGAATATACTGAAAACATTGACTTGTACTTGGGAGAGTTATAGGATATGTGAACTATATCTCAACAATCCAATGGGAGATAAACTAGAAATTTTTAAAATGTATGAGTAACAAAGGCATATATTTAGAGTTTAAAAATACTTTGCTGCTTTAATTCCAGAACTTTCCTTTTAATTTCTAGTGTCTGCCTTGCATGCCTATCTCTGGGAACATGAATTGCATTGTCTGGCCAATAGAAGGTAGTCTATGAACCCTTCAGAATTCCTCACTCTGAATAATTATCTTAGAAAACTCTCTGCTATGCACAAGAGTCTGAGTCCAACTTCCACAAAGTCAGGATAGATTCCTAGAAATTGGAAAATAAAAGTTACTACCACTTTGAGAAACAAATTTGTTTCTATTAAGAATAGAATTTGGCTTTGGTCACATTTGGTGGTATTTTAGTTTCAGAGGAATTTTTTTTTGTCCTGACCAATGTTCCACTCTAGTTTTCTTCTAAGCACCAAAGACCAAAGCGGTCTGCTTAACATGATTTACAAAGCCAATGTGAGGATGGCTGTGTGTGGGTTCATTGCACTCTGAGACACTAGTCAGTGGAAGAAAAGAACTGTCCTGTCAAGTACCAATTACAGAAACTGTGGATTCCCCCACTGGACTGAGGCTGAAGCTTTAAGCTGAAAGAGGCTTAAAGGCAGAAAGAGAAACACGTACTCTTTCCACTGGGCTGTCTCATGGTAGAGTGCCCTTCAAGTGTGTGGAATAAAGAGGAAGTCAATTGGAAAAGACAAACAAATTTGCATAGTTTCTGTCTTTGATTGGTTCTTGTGAAGAGACAAACTGAAAACATAGTGGTGAATGTAAATAACAGGTTGGATGAGACTAAAAAATAAGAATAGGAATCCTGGAAATGAGAATCTGGGGGAGCCTCTGGCGGTTTCAGGGCATTTAAATTCTCTACAAGCCTTGGGTTATGTAGCTTGTGCCTGAATCCAACTGAAAAGATCAGAAAAGGAAGGCCTAGAATTATGCCTTTCTGGCTGTTTTCTCTTTTGTAGGTTATTTAGTCCAAGATAAACAGAACATTGGCAAAAGCAACCCTCTTTAAGGGAGAGAATCAAGTATTTCCCCTGCCTTTTCTATTCAAACTGTACCCTAGGGTAATCAAATGGTTGATGAGGGAAGTTTTTCTTTCTAGAAATAGTCCAGCCAGTAAATAAAGGAGGAATAATAGAATCAGAATATCATCATTTTGCAACCATTAATTAATTTATGAATACAGGAAATACTCTTCAACAGCTGCAAACATCATAGAACAAGACAATCAGATATGTACCCTCTGATGCAAGAACTCACTACCACATAAGAAATTGTCTTGCCCCCAAAACTGAATCTGAATCCAATCTCTCATCTATATCTAACTACCAATTTATAGGAAATGCAGAGGACAAAGGAACATGTCAAATGTTATGATGAGAATGGAACTGAAAAATAATCCAAACTGTGGGATGCTCTAGAGGACAAATAACCCATTGCTTTCACAAACAAATTATCAAATTATAAGAAAGAATATGGTAGGGAGAACCTATAGATTAAAAGAGATTTAAGAGAAATGTTGAACAATTAGCATGTATAAACCTTGTTTACTCTTCATTCAAATAAATAGTAAAAGAGAAAGGAATAAAAACCACAGTTAAGACAATTCTTAACATCAACAATACGATGTTAAAAATTATTTTTAATTTGGGAGAAATGATGGTATTGTGGTTATATGTCTTTGGGGGATACAAACTAAAATACTTACAGGTGAAGTGATATAATATATGAAATTTGCTACAAAATAATGCAGGTGAGGAAGTGGAAGTATGTAGAGGAAACATTGGCCATGGATTGATAATTATTGAAGCTGGGTGATGAAGACTTGGAGGTTCATTGAACTATTCTCCCTACTTTTGTATATTTGGTGGTGTTTCTATAACAAAAATGTAAAAATAAGATACCACCACCAACCAGGGGTAGGAGAAAACAATGTGTTTAAAGTTTAGAATTAAACATGTATTTGTTATTCAAGGAATTTTCTTACTCATATAAGAGCCCCAAAATGGTAAACGTACCATTTTTCTCTAGGTTTAAAAAAATGCTTGTTTATAATATAATGGATTCCCTAATTATACCAACTTCATAATGAAAATGTATTTTTGAGTTCTGTGTGATAACATTTTGGAATTATTAATCGGTAGTTTATGTGAAAGAAAAATAAATGACATGATTGTGAAGTAGTTTCTCTATTTGAACAATCATATTAATAAGAGAATCTTTTCAAGATATTTTGAACTTTTTCCTGAATAAATATTCTTTCCTTTCTCTCCAAAAATCTGAATCATTCTCATTATTCAGGTTCTTAATGCTTATTTATTAAAATGATTTGAACCAATATGCCTTCCATTTCCACCTGAATAGTAAGTTTTTTTTTTAACATGGAGATGGTTGTAGGGAAAAACAATAACCCCTGTAGGTTCTTAGTTGGAACAGGGCCTCCTGTTACAAAAGACAGATTAACAAGAGAAAAGCAAGCAGAAGTTTATTTACATGAGTTTATTTGAGGAAATAATGACAATAAACTTGCCCAAATTAAAAAAGTACTTCAGCTTGAAGGCGTCCAAAGAATGACCAACAGAATAGGTAACGGCAAGTCCACACATTTTCACAGAAATAAAATTTAATGAACCACAGATGAGAATCCTAAATATTTCCAAATAGAAAGAAAATTGTAGCTGTAGGAAAATGGCAGTATTACCTGAATCACAGAGAGAATAATAAAGAGTAGTGACTGGTAGAGATGTGAGGATTCTGCTGGCTGCTGAGTATATCTATTCTAATTATGCATTCCAGAACTGGAGAAATGCTGCAGACCCTATCTTTGTTGGACTAAACAAAGGATGACGAATGCAGGAATAAAGACAAAAGAGTATATTTAGAAGAAGGAGTCAGGGGGCTCCTTGCTTCTGGTGAACACCGTCCCTGAGCTTTCATAGCCCTCCATATTTATTAGGTAAAAGAGATAGTAAGGGTGGGGTGGGGGGGTGGTGGTTGTCGATCGGCAGTCTGATTTACAGCAGGCTTGCAAGACTGCATTCTTCCAACAGTAGGCTCTAAATGCCCCAGTAGATAACCTCAAGGAGCATGGCACCAGGGAGTGATTGCCCTCAGCAAACCTTGTGGCAGGTACGGTCGTGAGTTTGCCCATATCCTGCATTCATGATAAACAGTTTGCTGTTTGATCATATAGCCTCAGTGGAATGCTGAGTTGGTCACAACCCCTTTGCCAGCTTTCTACAGAGAAATAACCACAGGATTGGTTCAAGTACCCACTGGGCCACTGTGAGATGGACCTGAGCTAAAACTCCATTGATCACCTGATCTCATAAGTTCCTACTCTGATTGGTATACCACAGTGACTTTTTTTTTTTTTTGTCTCAGTGATAGTGTCAATTCAAAGCCAGTACTCAGTAGTTATTTTTTAAAATATCTGTTTCCCATTCCTCAATGATCAGTTACCCTGGTAAAAGACCCTTTGGTGCTTTAAGGAAGGCTGGGATCAAAACTAACAGTATAAATTGTGGTAGTACAGCAGGATCCTTCCTCAAGGGAGCCTATCCTCTTCTTCATTCAAAGGGTTTTGAGTCTGTAAACTGGTTCAAGTCTAGAAATTGATTGAAGGTTCATGACTCTCAGTTTTCATGATTCAGGTTAGACTTTGTTCATTTGACCTAGAACTTTTCAGCTTATATAGATCAAGTAAAAATTTAGTAGGCATACTATCTATTTCACTCCTAGAGACACCATGTCAACTATTCTGGTTGCTGTCCATTATGGTAACCATACCTACTTTGCCTTTAGTGATTGAGTACCAACATGTGGTCCCTGACATTCTGAGATCCAACTACTCTCTTATTACATTTAAATTTCCCAATCCAGTGACCACAGTTCTCACTTGTAAGTTCTGGACTACAGAAAAAAGTGATCATAGAGCTCTTCTAGGATACTGGGGCTTCTCTCACAAATTTATTTTTCATGATAGTGATGAAAGGTACGTCTTCTGGACCCATCCAGGGTGGATGATTAGATCTTAAATGAGACATCAAGGCTGACATTCCAATCTTTCTACACCTTTGAATGCTTTCCTCTACATTAAACAAAGGCAGGTCTGGCATTTTCAGCTCACTCACTGTGGGCTGCCTTTTGATTCATGCTTCAGCCAACCAAACAAATAAACTGTTAGAGCCCTTTCGAATTCCCTGAGCTAGAGCACTAAATACAGAATCTCTGCTTTGCGAGCCCATTTCAATAAGTTCATCCTGATCCAACTTTGTTTCTCTACCATTATCTCACATCTTTAATATCCACTCCCCCATATGTAACCTATATCTGTATAAATTAGAAAACTTTAGTCATTCTTTTGGAGTATAGCACATCTCGTCATGAGTTGCATTTTCTACCTCACCTACCTTCAGGCTGTTGCTGGAACTTGAGTCTAATTACAGATCTAGAAGCAAAGATGGATGGTGGTGTTTGGTTCTGAGGAGACTCAGCTCTATCTTGCATGGCAACTGCCTCAGGGGAGGCCGTTACAAGTTCCTCTGGAAATGCAGGGTTAATCCTCCCAGACCAGGATAGAGAGGCCACTGTCATTGAAGGTGGGGTAGTTGCTGCCACTACGGGTAGAGAGCCAGCTCCTCTTGTGGATGGGGAGGCCTCTTCCACTGGCAAAGATTCATCAGAATTTAGGGGGTCAATATCCCCAGCTTTATGAGGGGTTTCTTACACTCACTCATATTGTCGTGATCTCATTTCTTCCTAATCAATGCCCTTACTTTAAAAGTAGACATTTTATGAGGCTCGGTGTTCAACTTACATTGTAATTCAGCCAGTTGTAGAAGGCCATTTTGAGTTTGATTTTTCAGCAATTTTGGTCCTGAGGCCATAGGAGAGATGATTCTTCTTCAGAGCTCACATAGAAGCTTTCAGGTAATTTATGTGGTGCGTGAACTGGCAATGTGAATTTCTGGGTTTGCCTGAGCTTTTCTTTTCCCATTTTTATATAGTAACATTACCTGCCTTTGCTTCTAGATCCACCACCCATCTTTGCTTCTAGATCTATAACTAGACTCATTACCTGTGTTAGTTTGCCAAATATGTTAAAAATTTTATATACATAGTCTCCCAGCTCTTTGCTTCTTATAAGTGATTGATTAGGAATAACAAATGGAGATATTTTGCATATCTCTATTGCCAGATCACACCACGGGCTATCAATGCTCTCTTTTCTACTAAATTTAGAGTCGTTAGTGTCTTTAATCAGATTATAGATCCAATCACAGAAATGCTAGTGTCAGTTTTGATAACTCATCCTTAAAATTGTATTTCTCTAGGACTACTCTTGGTTCCAAAATATGTATTAGTCTGGGTTCTCCAGAGAAACAGAATAGGATGTCTGTGTGTGTGTGTGTGTGTGTGTGTGTGTGTATAGCTATATATATACATATATACATATTTTGCTATATATATTTATATATATTATATATTTATATATACTATGTATTTATATATAGTATATATAGGAAGATGGAGACCCAGGAGGGCTGATGGTTCTAGGATGAACATTTCCTGTATGAAAGCCAGCAAGCTTGAGACCCAAGAAGAGCTGATGTTGGGATCCAAAGACAGGCAGGCTGATGTTCCTGCTCAAAACTCTCAGGCAGTAGGAGTTCACTGTCATTCTTGGGAAGGTCAGCCTTTTTGTTGTATTTATTCAAGCCTTCAATTGATTTTATGGAGCCAACCCACATTAAGGAGGGCAATCTGCTTTACTTGGTCTACAATCCAAATGTTAATCTCATTCAAAAACACTTTCACAGACACACCCATATAATATTTGACAAAATATCTGGCACCCTATGGCCCATTCAAATTGACACATAGAATTAACCATCACACATAGTATCAATAATATAGGAGAGTTTCAGTTGCTTCAGATCCTAACACTTGCTAAAGTCAGTGTTTTTACTATAAGCCATTCTAGTGAGTATGTAGTAGTATCTTACTGTGGTTTTAACTGGCATTTTACTGATAACTAATTATATCAAGCACTTTTTCTGTACTTATTTGTCCTTCATATACTTTCATTTGTGAAGAATCTATTCAAATCTTGTGCCCATTTTTATTCAGTTGCTGTCTTATTATTATTGAGTTGTATGTATTCTGGGTACAAGTCCTTTGTAAAACATGCACATTATGAATATATTGTCCATATCTGTGGCTTGCCTTACCTATACATACATGTCTCTGTGTATGCATACTTCTAATTATTAGTGTATATGTGTATCTAGGAGTATATTTATATTTGTGTATAGACATATAGTTCTTTAATTTTAGTGGCATTTTGGGAGGTAGCAGTGAATAAATGCATATGTTTAGTTTAACATATTTTGCTCAAAGTTTATAGTTCTCCATCTGAGCTTTCTAAGTGATCTTTACAACCCCTTTAGAGTATATGCTACATGACATTATATAAATGTCTGTTTATATGTTTTCCTGCATTCCTTGCTGGACTCTAGGCTCATTGAGGGTAAGGTCAGGTATTCATCTTTGTACTGCCGGTGACTAGCATAGTACTTGGCGTATATTATATACTTCAATAGATTGAAAATAGACACTACTTATCTTGGGAGAAGTTTGTCTAGGATTGTGATGGTTTGTCTTGGATTGTGATGGTTCTGTCTAGGACTATTTTCTCTCCTTTTCTCATATGTCAGTGTGTACTTTTTGGAAACTTCAACTGGAAATGTAAAGTATGAAAAGTCTGAGTCTATTTTATAAAGTCTTCTCTAATTAAATTATAATAGGCTTTAAATGAGAGCAAGGGTCAGCAAACTTTCTGTAAAGGGCCAGAGAATAAATACTTTCAGCTTTGTGGGCAACATGGTCTACTATGCAATTTTGCTATTGTAGCATGAAAGTAGCCTTAGACGATACATAAATGAATGAGCATGGCTGTGTTCAAATAAAACCTCATTTAAAAAGAGGCAGTCATAAAAAAGAATGAGATCATGTCCTCTTCAGGAACATGGATGAAGCTGGAAGCCATCATTCTCTGCAAACACAGGAACAGAAAACCAAACACTGCAAGTTCTCACTTATAAGTGGGAGTTGAACAATGAGAACACATGGATGCAGGGAGGGAAACAACACACACCAGGGCCTGTTGGGGGGTGAGAGGCTGAAGTAGGAGGATTGCTTGAGCCTAGGAGTTTGACGCTGCAATGAGCTATAATCACACCACTGCACTCAAGCCTGGTGACAGAGCAAGACTCTATGTCAAAACCAAACCAAAACAAACAAAAAACCAAAACAGCCTGGTTTGTTACCTTCTATAGATGTTCCAAAGCTCTGCTTCTTTCAATCAGCTTTCTATGCCTTAGTTGGAAATAAGACCAGACAGACAAGAATTATCTCACATTTTGAGAAAGCTTCTCATATGAAAAGCACAAAGGCAACTAACTAGCTAACTAGCTTACCTAATAACTTAATACAGCACATAATAAAAAACAGATAAATTTGAGAGCAGAGTAAACTTTATAAAAAAATTACTTCTGTGAAACAGGACCTGGTTTATACAGAAAAACATAATCAAAATTATTCTCAAGAAAAAGCTTATCCTCCAATTAACAAAAAAACACTTTTTAAAAAAGGATTAGAAGAGAACACTAAATGCGCACAAGAGAAAGCAGGAAAGATCCAAAATTGACACCCTAACATCACAATTAAAAGAACTAGAAAAGCAAGAGCAAATACATTCAAAAGCTAGCAGAAGGCAAGAAATAACTAAAATCTGAGCAGAACTGAATTAAATAGAGACACAAAAAACCCTTCAAAAAATTGATGAATCCAGGAGCTGGTTTTTTGAAAAGATCAACAAAATTGATAGACTGCTAGCAAGACTAATAAAGAAGAAAAGAGAGAAGAATCGAATAGATGCAATAAAAAATGATAAAGGGGATATAACCACCGATCCCACAGAAATACAATCTACCATCAGAGAATACTACAAACACCTCTACGCAAATAAACTAGAAAATCTAGAAGAAATGGATAAATTCCTCAACACATACACCCTCCCAAGACTAAACCAGGAAGAAGTTGAATCTCTGAATAGACCAATAACAGGCTCTGAAATTGTGGCAATAATCAATAGCTTACCAACCAAAAACAGTCCAGGGCCAGATGGATTCACAGCCGAATTCCACCAGAGGTACAAGGAGGAACTGGTACCATTCCTTCTGAAGCTATTCCAATCAATAGAAAAAGAGGGAATCCTCCCTAACTCATTTTATGAGGCCAGCATCATCCTGATACCAAAGCTGGGCAGAGACACAACCAAAAAAGAGAATTGTAGACCAATATCCTTGATGAACATTGATGCAAAAATCCTCAATAAAATACTGGCAAACCGAATCCAGCAGCACATCAAAAAGCTTAACCACCATGATCAAGTGGGCTTCATCCCTGGGATGCAAGGCTGGTTCAACATACACAAATCAGTAAATGTAATCCAGCATATAAACAGAACCAAAGACAAAAACCACATGATTATCTCAATAGATGCAGAAAAGACCTTTGACAAAATTCAACAACGCTTCACGCTAAAAACTCTCAATAAATTAGGTATTGATGGGACGTATCTCAAAATAATAAGAGCTATCTATGACAAACCCACAGCCAATATCATACTGAATGGGCAAAAACTGGAAGCATTCCCTTTGAAAACTGGCACAAGACAGGGATGCCTTCTCTCACTACTCCTATTCAACATAGTGTTGGAAGTTCTGGCCAGGGCAATCAGGCAGAAGAAGGAAATAAAGGGTAGTCAATTAGGAAAAGAGGAAGTCAAATTGTCCCTGTTTGCAGATGACATGATTGTATATCTAGAAAACCCCATTATCTCAGCCCAAAATCTCCTTAAGCTGATAAGCAACTTCAGCAAAGTCTCAGGATACAAAATCAATGTACAAAAATCACAAACATTCTTATACACCAATAACAGACAGAGAGCCAAATCATGAGTGAACTCCCATTCACAATTGCTTCAAAGAGAATAAAATACCTAGGAATCCAACTTACAAGGGATGTGAAGGACCTCTTCAAGGAGAACTACAAACCACTGCTCAATGAAATAAAAGAGGATACAAACAAATGGAAGAACATTCCATGCTCATGGGTTGGAAGAATCAATATCGTGAAAATGACCATACTGCCCAAGGTAATTTATAGATTCAATGCCATCCCCATCAAGCTACCAATGACTTTCTTCAGAGAATTGGAAAAAACTACTTTAAAGTTCATATGGAACCAAAAAAGAGCCCGCATCGCCAAGTTAATCCTAAGCCAAAAGAACAAAGCTGGAGGCATCACACTACGTGACTTCAAACTATACTACAAGGCTACAGTAACCAAAACAGCATGGTACTGGTACCAAAACAGAGATGTAGATCAATGGAACAGAACAGAGCCCTCAGAAATAACGCCGCATATCTACAAGTATCTGATCTTTGACAAACCTGACAAAAACAAGAAATGGGGAAAGGATTCCCTATTTAATAAATGGTGCTGGGAAAACTGGCTAGCCATATGTAGAAAGCTGAAACTGGATCTCTTCCTTACACCTTATACAAAAATTAATTCAAGATGGATTGAAGACTTACATGTTAGACCTAAAACCATAAAAACCCTAGAAGAAAACCTAGGCATTACCATTCAGGACATAGGCATGGGCAAGGACTTCATGTCTAAAACACCAAAAGCAATGGCAACAAAAGCCAAAATTGACAAATGGGATCTAATTAAACTAAAGAGCTTCTGCACAGCAAAAGAAACTACCATCAGAGTGAACAGGCAACATACAAAATGGGAGAGAATTTTTGCAACCTACTCATCTGACAAAGGGCTAATATCCAGAATCTACAATGAACTCAAACAAATTCACAAGAAAAAAACAAACAACCCCATCAAAAAGTGGGCGAAGGACATGAACAGACAATTCTCAAAAGAAGACATTTATGCAGCCAAAAAACACATGCAAAAATGCTCATCATCACTGGCCATCAGAGAAATGCAAAATCAAAGCCCCAATGAGATACTATCTCACATCAGTTAGAATGGCCATCATTAAAAAGTCAGGAGGCCAGGTGCGGTGGCTCATGCCTGTAATCCCAGCACTTTGGGAGGCCGAGGTGGGTGGATCACAAGGTCAGGAGATCGAGACCACGGTGAAACCCCATCTCTACTAAAAATACAAAAAATTAGCCGGGCGTAGTGGCGGGCGCCTGTAGTCCCAGCTACTCGGGAGGCTGAGGCAGGAGAATGGTGTGAACCCAGGAGGCAGAGCTTGCAGTGAGCCAAGATTGCACCACTGTGCTCCAGCCTGGGTGAGAGAGCGGGACTCCGTCTCAAAAAAAAAAAAAAAAAAGAAAAGAAAAGAAAAATGAAAAAGTCAGGAAACAACAGGTGGTGGAGAGGATGTGGAGAAATAGGAACACTTTTACACTGTTGGTGGGACTGTAAACTAGTTCAACCATTGTGGAAGTCAGTGTGGCGATTCCTCAGGGATCTAGAACTAGAAATACCATTTGACCCAGCCATCCCATTACTGGGTATATACCCAAAGGACTATAAATCATGCTGCTATAAAGACACATGCACACATATGTTTATTGTGGCACTATTCACAATAGCAAAGACTTGGAACCAACCCAAATGTCTAACAATGGTAGACTGGATTAAGAAAATGTAGCACATATACACCATGGAATACTAAGCAGTCATAAAAAATGATGAGTTCATGTCCTTTGTAGGGACATGGATGAAACTGGAAATCATCATTCTCAGTAAACTATCGCAAGGACAAAAAACCAAACACCGCATGTTCTCACTCATAGATGGGAATTGAACAATGAGAACACGTGGACACAGGAGGGGGAACATCTCACTCCGGGGAGTGTTGTGGGGTGGGGGGAGGGGGGATGGATAACATTAGGAGATATACCTAATGCTAAACGACAAGTTAATGGGTGCAGCACACCAACATGGCACATGGATACATATGTAACAAACCTGCACGTTGTGCACATGTACCCTAAAACTTAAAGTACAATAAAAAAAAAGGATTAGAAGATAATGTCAAAGAAATTGCTTAGAAAATAGAACTAAAAGAAAGACGAACAGGTATTCAAGTACTGACTAACTGGAATTTTGGAAAGATGGAACAGGTAAAAATTAAGGAAATTATCAACAAGTGATGTAAGGCATTTTCAATGATGAAATTACTGAGTCTAAAATAGATAATAAAAAACTGTAATGCATGTATCATGAAACTTCAAAACACCAAGAATAAATAAGAGCTCCTTTAGGTACCAAAATGAGAAATGAAGTCACCATCAAAAGTTCAGGTTGGGTATCAGTGTGATACTGGATTTTGAGGCAGCAAATCTAGGTGCCAAAACACAATGAAGCTCTATGAAGAAATCATGATAAAATAATCTTCCTAATATTTAATATTGGTTATCACACTTTGTTTAAATTTTTCAATCATTTCTCATAATGAGGGTTTAAGGTCAACGATCCTAAGAATGGTGTGTCAGATCACTCCCAGGCTGAATCCAGGTGTCTTTCCCATGTTTCTCATCACTCTTCACATAAAAAATTAAGATTGTTATACAAGGCAAGTTATTTGCCCAATGTTTCCCTGAACATTTTGTACATGTCCATGTCTTTTGCCTTAATGTAAGCCTGAGAGAAAGACACTTATTCTTTCTTCTATTCTTCTATTATTCTTATTCTAATAATTCCACACCCAGTTCAAAAGTTCTCCCCTCCTTCAAGTCTTCCCCATCCCTCCTTTCATCCAAGTCAAGAACAATTAATCATTCTGCTGTGCTCCCGTGATTTAAAATAAGAAAAGTTTTTCTATCTAATGTCATCACATTATAACATAATAATAACATAATGTTATGTTATGTTATAACATAACATAAAAATCATAGAACATGATTTTTACCTTCCCCTCACAATTTTGAGCTCCTTGTGAGTATGGCTCATGTTTTTGCTTTATTATATTATTATATATTTAAATTTAGCTTTATCTACATGAGACCATAGCCAAGGAGGTTAACCATAATTTCAAATTTTTGTACCAGCCACTTGTGCTATTTTTCACATTTGAAAATAATAATCATTCTGTTTGCTTCAAACAGTGATCTATAAATTTGTTTAGACAATAAATAAGGGCTTTTTCTTCTTTAGGATAATAAAAATATTAAATGATGTATTGAAGATACTACTAAAGAAATGACTTTTTGATTATAGTCTCTGCATTGAAGATTGGTAGGAGTTTTTCTAATTTTCAAATCTTCCCACAACCTTTTTATTCAAAGAAATATTGTCTTGGAAATAATTTGTGTGAAAAATTTACGAATCAAAAATTGACTCACAAGATGATATTACCATAATCACTCATTTTAACAAGTCTCCTAAGTATTTTCTTTATCAGTTTTCTTGATTATAAAATGGCAATAATATGAACACACTCTTAATGTAACAGAATATTTAATTACATCTGTTTCCCTCAACCCACCAAAGTCATTTAATAATTATGTTGGCTATTTGAACTGATTGGCAGGAGGCTCTTCCACTAATGCCTCCCATGGTTTCCACTGCATCGTTTTTCTCACCACACTTAGTTCATTTTCAGCCTGATGAATCACCTCTTCTATTTGGCCACCTTGAAATTGGTCTTCTAATTTTTTAACATCTGGTTCTACTTTAAGCATAGCCAGCTTCTCATTTGTAATCTGTTCTGTACACTTTTTATATGCTGCATTTTTAGGGATTTGCTCAATAACATCAAGGATCTTTGTGTACAATATTCTTAGCCTCTCATGTGGATTCCCACATACAGCCAATCTCACAGGACCAGTAGTCTTCTTCAGCACACCTTGTCCCATATGTAATTACTCTTTGCATCCCAGTGCCTGGCTTCATGCCTGCATAAAGTGATAGTAAATATCTGTTAAATTGAAATGAATCAATAAACATTCTAAAGTAAAAGCCAAAACATCACAGCCACAGTAGGGCTTATAGGACATGTCTGAAATCTCAACATTTAATTAGTGGTTGCCTGGTAGATTGATATCGAAATTCAATTTTTCTCTGATCTGTGAACATGACATTTCTTTTACCCATTAGCCAAATGTGCTATATCAACTAATTGGGGTGAAGTCATTTCTCTCTTCTAATAGATGTACACTTACTCCCATCAATATAGGGTGCTAAAATATTTTCATATTATCTTTTTGTTTTTCATTCTCCTAGAAAAGTCATTGTCAGAAGAGAACAAGGATGCAAGCCTAAAATTAGTTAAGTGAAAACAGGGTCATCTCTTGGAAATTTTATAAAAAAAATTTTATAAAAAAAATTTATAAAAAAATTTTCTCCTGTTTGGCAATTATGATTCTGCCATCACAGGTATCATAAAATTTATAAGAGAGTAAGCACACTTATTTGGGGGCAATGCTCTAAAATTTCAAATGATAGGAAACATGCCAACCTCTAGCATGAATAAACTTTTATCAAAATGTGCTGCATATTTCAGTTTTCTAAATCTGGAATTAAAAAAAACAGGGACCATTTTCTTCAAATGTTGAACAGCATCATGTTTGAGAGAAGACAGTTAATTTAAAACATTAGAGGAAAATTGATGGAGTTGTTAATGGAAAATGGAAGATTACAGCTTTTAGTGACATGTTAGACAAGCACATTTAAACAATTTAAAAGTGCTTTTCCCCCGCAGGATCACTTATGTCTCATTTCTGAGTTGTC
Source organism: Nomascus leucogenys (assembly GCF_006542625.1). NCBI lineage: Eukaryota > Metazoa > Chordata > Mammalia > Primates > Hylobatidae > Nomascus > Nomascus leucogenys. Next base: position 72,733,398 of record NC_044383.1, read on the forward strand.
AGTGTATCTAATTCATTCCAGCTGCTTCTGATTAGTTCATCTTTTTGAAGCGATGTAGTTTCATTGTGATAAAAGAAATGTATCTTTTCTTATGCACATGCAAAAAAAGCTCTCAGCAGTACCCATCAAAGGTCCTTATGATGATTAAGCTACATTTCAAAGATAAGAGTCTGACCAAGTAGCCAGGACATCAGAGATGAAGTTTTCAAATAACCAAGCATTTGAGAACTCTGTGCACTCCACATCTTAAAAATCTTCAGGATTTTGCCTAGAAAAGTCTAATCCATGCATCGCTCTTAAAAAAAATAAACAGACAAAAAGGTGTGTGTGTGTCCATGGTATTTCAAAGCAAGGAATATGTGACCTATATCTTATTTTATACTAAAGGTACTGTGTCATCCCAAAAGAAAGAAGGGATCCAAGCTGCTGGAGTGGACCCAGACAAGGAGCACTGGTGGGTGAATGTCTTTTCATTTGGAACTAAACAAGCAGAAGGTAGTGAGAGTTTGAATATCAGGTGCCTGCTATAATGTGTAAGGACAGAGCTTTGAACCAGAGCTGTAGAACTCAGTTTCACTGGGTGAGTTTGTCAGTACAGACCTTATAGAAACCATCCCACAGGAGATCACAGGTGACTTCCAGGAGGTGGTTGTACTCCTATGCAATCTGACATGGAATTTTGGACTAAAAGTTGTCGCTAGAGAAGAAAAGTGGATTCTCAGAGCTCATGGGGCTAACAAAGGCAACATCAGATCCTCCAAAATATGGCCAAATAATTGTCCTATTCTGTCAAGTGTTAGCATTACTGCCCTATCCAAAAACTCTGTCATTGCATACCTGGTAAGTGCAAGTACATTTCCAACCACATTTTCATACTTCCTTTCTTCCTTAAAATCCATTTTCCCATTTTCTGAGAAGTCAGGGAGGCAAGTCTGTAAGTCTGTCTTCTCTCTGTGTGGGATCACTTGGGTAGAGAAAAGAACCAGCTCTTTCACCTTCAGAACTAAAGAATGAGCCTCTAACCAGATTACAACATTGGGCAAAAGTTTGATACTATTATTAAGTATATTGATTATATTTTGAAGACACCTTCTATCAGTGCTTCTTGAGAGTGAAACCGAAGGAAGAACCAGACACCTAGTGGCCCTGGCTGAGGTGGAGGCTTTAGCAGAGGGTCAGAAGCATTTCTTATTGAGTGACTGACAATGTATTTTAGAGAAGGAACCAGTATAGTCTGATCCTGAGATGATTTATCCAACAACATAGAGAGAGTGCCTACTGCTCAGTAACCTAGGAAATCAAATGCTAAACCCCATGGTTGAACATGAAACCCATTTAAAAAGTGATAGATTAAAGTATGCACGTATGGAAAATCAGAAGCTCAGTGTCTCTGCAGTTGTGAGGCTATGTCAATCCTTTTTCTTCTCCCTTTTCTAAAACTCATAACACAACTGGCAGAGAAGCTGTCCCTATAAAAATGGTTAGAGATAGATATTACTGGATTTTTCACAAGGTGCAGGTGAGGTTTAATTTTCCAATATAACTTTTCCTTTGGGATACCATTTGGAAAATTGTTTGCATAACTGTACTTGCTATAAAATGACAACTTCTGCATTTCTTAATGTCTGTTGACCTGCTGCTTTTACAGCAATCATAAGGTGTTTTTGTTGTTATTAATATAGTAATTGTTCATGATGGGTTTCTCCCAGAAAAGCTATAATTTACATTGCTTGATGATATTGTCACTGTCGCACTTTGTGTAATTAGAGAGCTATGTAGAGCTATTTGTCTATATAGACAAAGACACCTGTTTTTCACATTTTCCTGTCCCAAGCACTAACTTTTCTTCTATACTATATACCTTTCTCTAGTGTTATATTAATACCATTCTCACTGGACATCATATTTAGGCTACTAGGCTTTAAATAAAACGTATGTGCTCCAAGTTGACAGTAAAATGTTTTTCCAAAGCTAAAGGACAATAGTAGTTTTTCACCACCCAACATTTAACTTATGATCATCAATCCCTAGATTGCAAAAAATTGAAAAAAGTCAAGCATCAAGACCATTTCAAAGGTTGACAATGAAGACAGGAAAATATTTAGCACTTAGAAAGCACTGGAACTGGGGTTTACCTTGACCTCCTGAAAGAAACAAGATAATGACAGAGCTTGGTCAGCATGTTCCAGGACACCTGACAAAGTTGGGTCTCTTTGGATGTGTATAGCATTCCTCATCCTGGCTCCCATTTGTATGACTTCTTCAGACTTGGTAGCATTAAATATTTCTGCATAGAAGATGCTTGGTTCCTGACCAGGAAATAAAACATTTATCAGTGTAAAGGAATTGTTAGCCAAAATATGAAAATGCTCCATAACTACATAGGTACTGGAATTTAAACTCAGGAGTGTTTGACTCCAAGGTTCAATTTTTGTGCCCTATGTTCTGCTGCTTCTCTAACAATGTGCCTGAATTACTATCTGGGGGCCTGCTTGCCATGACTCAAGGAATAAATGATAGCCATGGAGAGGGACCGGGCAGCAACTAAAGGGACTGATAGGCTGCTACAATTGTGGTTTGTCAGATGCTTGTTTCTCTGCAGTGCTTAGACAGAATGCAGCTGGGAGGCTCTGGATAAATGCAGCATTTATTGTTAGCTATGGCTCACTGCCTATAATTGCTATATACTTGCTTTCCATGATAAGATGGAGCTGAGGAACAAATACCCTTCAAAAATCCTTTTGCCTTCTTTCTTTAAACGTTAGGAAAGAGCTGGTCTAAGTAGTCCATTATGCTTCCTGGTACCAGAACTCCAACCTGATCCCACTCAATCATTTGAGCTGAGGGTGTCTTCCAAATGAAAGGCACAACCCCACTATTCAGTAGTGAACTGTAAAAGAAAATAAATGTAAAAAGGGTATTTGCAGGAGTTGGGAAAGAGTTTTTGTGTCTGCAGGAGTTGGGAAAGAGTTTTTGTGTCTGCAGGAGTTGGGAAAGAGTTTTTGTGTGTTAGTAATACCCTCTGCTCTATCAGGTATTACTTATAATACCTGATACAATGTAAATGCTCTAAAATAATTGTTATACTAAATATGGAGGGTCAATTGTATTCTGGCACTTATGTATTTTCTCAGGGTGTCCAGAGCACTTGCCATACCTAGCTTCCCAGGTCCAATTGGCATGATGTCATCAATATGTGCATCAGTGGGACATGTAGCAGCTTACTCGGCTGACCAAAAGTTCTGTAGACTATATTATAAGCAGAGAGCAGGAAAATTTTACATAACCTGGGGCAAGATGGTGAATGTGTTCAAAACTCTAATTTAAAATTGGTAGGATGATATAATATATTTTAGAAACATTTTCATCAATATGATCAAAATTTTAATGATTAGCACTTAAGCTTCAATTTTGTAGAAAATTCACTTAGGTAAGATGTCTCATTTCCTGATGAAGTCCACTAAATAAAATATATGGAGTGAATTTATTTTTGGATTTTTTCTCTTTCATTGATTTATAATATTTTCATATTTATGGAGTATATGTGTTTGTTACATGCATAGAATATGTAATCATCAAGTCATGATTTTGGGGTTGCCATCACCTTGAGTGTTTATCATTTTTATTTATTGGTATGATTTTAAGTTCTCTCTTCTAGTTACTTTGAAATATATGTAGTATTGTTGCTAAGTATAGTCACCATAGTCTGCTGTTAAATATTAGAACTTCTTCTGTCTAACTGTATGTTAGTACTCATAACCAGTCTCTCTTCATTCCCCCTTCCTCATCTACTCTTCCCAGTCTCTGGTATCTATCATTCTATTCTCTATGTCCACAAGATCAAATTTTCTAGCCTTCACATATGAGTGAGAAGGTATGATATCTGTCTTTCTGTGCCTGGCTTATTTTACTTAACATAACCTCTAGTTTCATCCATGTTGCTGAAAATGACAAGATTTAATTTTTTTAATGGCTTAATAGTATTCCATTGTGTATATATACCACATTTCCTTCATCCATTAGTCTGTTGGTGAGCACTTAGGTTGCTTCCAAATCTTGGCTACTGTGAATAGTGCTGCAATAAACATGTCAGTGCAGGCATCCCTTTGATATAGCTGATTTATTTTCCCTCAGATAGCTGCCCAGTAGTGAGATTGCTGGATTATATGGTAGTTCTATTTTTACTTTTCTTGAGAAATCTCCATACCATTTTCCATAATGATATACTAATTCACATTTCCACCAACAGCATATAAGAGCTTTTCTCCACATCCTCATTAGTATCTGTTATTATTTATCTTTTTAATCACAGCCATTCTGACTAGGATAAGATGATATCTCATTGTGGTTTTGATTTGCATTTCACTAATGATTAGTGATAATGAGCATTTTTTATATACATGTTGGCCACTTGTATGTCTTCTTTTAAGATATGTCTATTCATGTTATTGGCCCATTTTTAAATGAGATTATTTGTTTTATTACTCTTGAGTTGTTTGTGTTAGACTTGTATATTCTGGATATTAGTCCCCTGTTGTATGAGTAAATTGCAATTATTTTCTCCTATTTAAGAGGTTGTTCCTTCACTCTTTTGGTTGTTTCTTTTGCTGTACAGAAGAATTTTAGTTTAATTAAAACCCATTGTCTTTTTTTTAATTTTTTTTGTCTGTGCTTTTGAGGTCTTAGCCATAAAATCTTTGTCTAGACCAATGTCCTGAAGAGTTTTCTCTACATTTTCCTCTAGTAGTCTTGTAGTTTCAGGTCTTATGTTTAAGTCTTTAATCCATCTTGAGTTGACTTTTGTATGTGGTGAGAGATAGGGGTTCAGTCTCATTATTCTGTATACAGTTATCCAATTTTCCCAGCACCATTCAATGAAGAGTGTTCTTCCTCAAGGACACTGTTTTGGGCAGCTTTGTTGAAGACTGGCTGTAAATATGTAGGTTTATTTCTGGCTTCTTTATTCTGTTTCATTTGTCTATGCATTTATTTTTATACCAATAGCATGCTGTTTTGTTTACTATCACCTTGTTATATATATATATATATATATATATATACATATATATATATATATATTTTTTTTTTTTTTTTTTTTGAGATGGAGTCTCGCTCTGTTGCCCAGGCTGGAGTGCAGTGGCACGATCTTGCATTTTTGCATTTTTAGTAGAAAAGGGGGTTTCACTGTGTTAGCCAGGATGGTCTCTATCTCCTGACCTCGTGATCCGCCCGCCTCGGCCTCCCAAAGTGCTGGGATTACAGGCATGAGCCACCGCACCCAGCCACCTTGTAATATATTTTGAAGTCAAGCAGTTTGATGCCTCTAGCTTTGTTCTTTCTGCTTAGTATTGCTTTGGCTATTTGGACTCTTCTTTGGTTCCATACAAATTTAGGACTGTTTTTACTATTTTTTTAACAAATGACATTAATGTTTTTATAGGACTGCATTGAATTCATAGACTGTTATTGGGAGTATGGTAGTTTTAATGATATTAATTCTTCCAATCCATGAGCATGAAATGTCCTTTTTTGTGTGTCCTCTTCAATATCTTTCATCAGTTTTTTTTTTTTTTTTAGTTTTAATTGTAGAGATCTCTCACCTCCTTGATTAAATTTTGTTCTTATATTGTTATTTGTAGCTACTGTAAATCGGATTGCCTTCTTGATTTCTCTTTTGGCTATTTCATTGTTGGTGTATACAAATGCTACTGATTTTTGTATGTTGATTTTGCATCCTGAAAATATATTGAATTTTTTTTATCACTTCTAAGAGTTTTTTGCTGGAATCTTTTGTTTTTTCTAGATATAAAATTACGTCACCTTCAAAAGGAGACAATCTCTTCCAACCGCATGCATTTTATTTCTTTTTTTTGCTTGATTGTTGAGCTAGGAGTTCAAGTACCATCTTGAATAGGAATGAAGAAAATGAGCATACTTGTCTTGTTCCAGTTCTTAGGGAAAATGCTTTCAACTTTTATCTACTCGGCATAATGTTAGCTGTGGATTTGTCATATATGACCTTTATTATTTTGAGGTATGGTCCAACCATGCCTAGTTTGTTGAGAATTTTTATCATAAAGAGGTGTTGAATTTTATCAAATGCTTTTTCTGTGTCTATTAAGATAATGATATGGTTTTTGTTCTTCATTCTGTTGATGTGATATATCACATTTTTTTTTTATTTGTGTATGTGAAGTCTTCCTTGCATCCTTGGGATAAATTCTACTTGATTATGTTGTATTATCTTTTTGGTGTATTGTTGGATTTGGTTTGCTGACAGTTTGTTGAGGATTTTTGCATCTATGTTCATCAGAAATATTTGCTTGTAGTTTTCTTTTTTTTGTATCCTTGTCTGGTTTCAGTATCGGAATAATGCAGGCCTTGTAGAATGAGTTAGGGAGAATTCCTTCCTCTTCAATTTTTTAGAATACTTTGAGGAGGAGAATTAATATTTATTCTTTTCATATTGCTAGAATTCAGCATTGAATCTATCTAGTATTGGGCTCTTCTTTGTTTGGAGAATTTTTATTACTGAGTGAGTCTTGCTACTTATTATTGGACTGTCAGGTTTTCTAGCTCTTTTTGATTTGATTGTTGTAGGTTATTTTTCCAGGGATTTATCCATTTCCTCTAGGTTTTTCTATTAGTGTATAGTTATCACAGTCTCTGATGATCTTTTGTGTTTCTGTGTTATTGTAGTGTCTCCTTTTTCATTTCTGATTTTCTTTGTCTTTTTGTTAGTCTAGTTATAAGTTTATCTTTTTTTATCTTTTTAAAACAACTTTTCACTTCATTTTTTTGTATTTTTTGTCTCTATTTTGTTTAGTTGTGCTCTGATCTTTATTGTTTATTTTTTTCTGTTAATTTTGGGTTTGGTTTGTTCTTGCTTTTGTAGTTCCTTGAGGTGCATCATTAGATTATTTATTTAAAATCTTTCCGTTTTGTTGATATAGGTGTTTATTACTATAAACTTCCCTCGTAGCACAGCTTTTGCTGTGTCCCACAGGTTACTATGTTATGTTTCCATTTTCATTTATTTCAAGAAATTTTTTGATTTTCATTTTCTCTATTCACCCAATAGTTGTTTAGGAATGTTGTTTTATTTCCATATATTTGTATAGTTTCCAAAGTTTTCCTTGGTAATGATTTTTAGTTTTGTTCCATTGTGGTCTAAGAAGATACATGATATGATTTTGATATTTAAAAAATTTTTGAGACTTGTTCAATGGCCTAATATATGATCAATTCTGGAGAATGTTCCATGGACTGATGAGGTAAATGTATTCTGCAGTTTTTGGATATAATGTTCTGTAAATACCTGTAAGGTCCATTTGGTCTGAAGTTTAATTTAAGTCCAATGTTTAATGTTGCTTTTGTGTCTAGTTGATCTGTCTGATGCTGAGAGTGAGGATTATATATCTTTCTTTAGATCTAGTGATATTTTCTTTATTAATCTGGGTGCTCCAGTGTTGGGTACATGTATATTTAGAATTATATCCCCTTGCTCAATTGATCCATTTATTTTTATAAAATAACTTTTGCTTTTTAAAAACCGATTTTGTCTTAAATTCTGTTTTATCTAAGTATATCTACTCCTGCTTGCTTTTGGTTTCCATTGTCATGGAATATCTTTTTCCATCTCTTCATATTCAGTCTATATGTACCTTTACAGGTAAAGTGTTTCCTGTTGGCAGCATATATTTGGATACTGTTTTTTTAAAAATATATATATAGTCAATCTATATCTTTCAAGTGCAGAATTTAATTTACTTACATTCAGAGTTCCTATTGATAAGTGAGACTTTGTTCCTGTTACATTTTGTTTCCTAGTTGTTTCATATGTTCTTTTTTCCTTCCTTTTTTCTTGCATATATTTTTAAAGTTAAAAAAATTATTTTAATTTTTGTGAGTACATAATAGGGGTATGTATTTATGGAGTATGTGAGATGTTTTGCTACAGGCAATGCATACTAATCACATCATGTAAAATGGGGTATCCAGCTCCTCCAGCATTTATCCATTGTATGACAAATGGTCCACTGATACTCACTTGGTTATTTGAAAATGTAAAATTAAATTATTATTATAGTCACCCAGTTGTGCTCTCAAATACTAGATCTTATTCGTTCTTTCTATTATTGTTGAATCCATTAACCATTCCCACCTCTCCACCAGCTCTCAATTATACTTCCTCACTGGTAACCATCTTTCAACTCTTTATCTCCATGAGTTCAACTGCTTTGATTTTTAGGCCTTAGAAATAAGTGAGAACATGCAATGCCTGTATTTCAGTTCCTAGCTTATTTAACTTAGCATAATGACATCCAGTTCCATCCGTTTTGTTGCAAATGATAGGATTTCATCCTTTTTATGGTTGAATAGTACTCCATTGTGTATATGTACCACATTTTCCTTATTCATTCATCTGTTAATAGACACTTAGGTTGCTTCCAAATTTTGGCTGTTGTGAACAGTGCTGCAACAAACATGGAAATAAAGATTTTTTTATTATGTTATACTTTAAGTTCTGGGATACATGTGCAGAATATTCAGGTTTGTTACGTAGGTATACACATGCCATGGTGGTTTGCTGCACTCATCAACCCGTCATCTACATTAGGTTTTTCTCTTAATGCTATCCCTCCCCTAGCCCTGCACCCCCTGACAGGACCCAGTGTGTGATGTTCCCCTCCCTGTGTCAATGTGTTCTCATTGTTCTACTCCAACTTATGAGTGAGAACATGCAGTGTTTGATTTTCTGCTCCTGGGTTAGTTTGCTGAGAATGATGGTTCCCAGCTTCATCCATGTCACTGCAGAGGACATTAACTCATCCTTTTTATGGCTGCATGGTATTCCATGATGTATATGTGCCAGATTTTCTTTATCTATTCTACCATCAATGGGCATTTGGGTTGGTTCCAAGTCTTTGTTATTGTGAACAGTGTTGCAGTAAACATATGTGTGTATGTGTCTTTATAGTAGAATGATTTATAATCCTTTTGGTATATACCCAGTGATGGTATTTCTGGGCCAAATGGTATTTCTGGTTCTAGTTCCTTGAAGAATCACCACGCTGTCTTCCACAATGGTTGAACTAATTTACACTCCCACCAACAGTGTAAAAGTGTTCCTGTTTCTCTACATCCTCTCCAGCATCTGTTGTTTCCTGACTTTTTAATGATCACCATTCTAACTGGTGGGAGATGGTATCCCATTGTGGTTTTGACTTGCATTTCTCTAATGACCAGTGATGATGAGATTTTTATCATATGTTTGTTGGCTGCATAAACGTCTTCCTTAGAGAAATGTCTGTTCATATCCTTCACCCACTTTTTGATGGGGTTGTTTGCTTTTTCTTGTAAATTTGTTTGAGTTCTTTGTAGATTCTGGATATTAGCCCTTTGTCAGATAGATTGCAAAAATTTTCTCCCATTTTGTAGGTTGCCTGTTCACTCTGATGATAGTTTCTTTTGCTGTGCAGAAGCTCTTTACGTTAATTAGATCCCATTTGTCAATTTTGGCTTCTGTTGCCATTGCTTTTTGTGTTTCAGTCATGATGTCTTTGCCCATGCCTATGTCCTGAATGGTATTGCCTAGGTTTTCTTCTAGGATTTTTATGGTTTTAGGTCTTACGTTTAAGTCTTTAATCCATCTTGAGTTATTTTTTGTATAAGGTGTAATGAAGGGGTCCAGTTTCAGTTTTCTGCATATGGCTAGCCAGTTTTCCCAGCACCGTTTATTAAATAGGGAATCCTTGCCCCATTGCTTGTTTTTGTCAGGTTTGTCAAAGATCAGATAGTTGTAGATATGCGGCATTATTTTTGAGATCTCTGTTCTGTTCCATTGATCTAGATATCTGTTTTGGTACCAGTACCATGCTGTTTTGGTTACTGTAGCCTTGTAGTATAGTTTGATGTCAGGTAGCATGATGCCTCCAGCTTTGTTCTTTTTGCTTAGGATTCTCTTGGCTATACGGGCTCTTTTTTGGTTCCACATGAAATTTAAAGTAGTTTTTTCTAATTCTGTGAAGAAAGTCAATGGTAGCTTGCTGGGGATAGTATTGAGTCTATAAATTACTTTGGGCAGTATGACCATTTTCACAATGTTGATTCTTTTTATCCATGAGCATGAAATGTTTTTCCATTTGTTTGTGTCCTCTCTTACTTCTTTGAACAGTGGTTTGTAGTTCTCCTTGAAGTGATTCTTCACATCCCTTGTAAATTGTATTCCCAGGCATTTTATTCTCTTTGTAGCAATTAGGAATGAGCGTTCACTCATGATTTGGCTGTCTATCATTGGTGTATAGGAATGCTGGTGATTTTGCACACTGAATTTGTATCCTGAGACTTTGCTGAAGTTGCTTATCAGCTTAAGAAGATTTTGGGCTGAGACGATGGGGTTTTCTAAATGTACAGTCATGTCCTCTGCAAACAGAGACAATTTGACTTCCTCTCTTCCTATTTTAGTACACTTTATTTCTTTCTCTTTCCTGATTGCCTTGTCCTGAACTTCCAATACTATGTTGAATGGGAGTGGCTAGAGAGGGCATCCTTGTTTGGTGCTGGTTTTCAAAAGGAATGCTTCCACATTTTGCCCATTTGGTTTGATATTGGCTGTGGGTTTGTCATAAATAGCAATTGTCATTTAGAAATACGTTCCATCAATACCTAGCTTATTGATAGTTTTTAGCATGAAGGGTTGTTGAATTTTATTAAAGACCTTTTCTGCCTCTGCTGAGATAATCATGTAGCTTCTGTCATTGGTTCTGTTTATGTGATGGATTATGTTTATTAATTTGCATATGTTCAACCAGCCTTGCATCCCTGGGATGAAGCCAACTTGATCATGGTGCATAAGCTTTTAGATATGCTTCTGGATTCAGTTTGAGAGTGTTTTACTGAGGATTTTCGCATCGATGTTCATCAGGCATATTGGCCTAAAATTTTCTTTTTTTGTTTGGTCTCTGCCAGATTTTGGTATCAGAAGGATGCTGGCCCAATGAAATGAGGTAGGGAGGAGTCCCTCTTTTTCTATTGTTTGGAATAGTTTCAGAAGTAGTGGTACCAGTCCCTCTTTGTACCTCTGGTAGAATTTGGCTGTGAATCCGTCTGCTCCTGGGCTTTTTTTGGTCGGTAGGCTATTAATTACTGCCTCAATTTCAGAACTTGTTATTGGTCTATCCAGGGATTTGACTTCTGCCTGGTTGTCTTGGGAGGGTATAGGTGTCCAGGAATTTATCCATTTCCACTAGATTTTCTAGTTTATTTGCATAGAGGTGATTACAGTATTCTCTGATGGTAGTTAGTATTTCTGTGGGATCAGTGGTGATATCCCCTTTATTATTTTCTATTGTGTCTATTTGGTTCTTCTCTCTTTTCTTCTTTATTAGTCTGGCTAGTAGTCTATCTATTTTGTTAATCTTTTCAAAAAACGAGCTCTTGGATTCTTTGATTTTTTGAAGGGTTTTTGGTGTCTCTATCTCCTTCATTTCTGCTCTGATCTTAGTTATTTCTTGTATTCTGCTAGCTTTTGAATTTCTTTGCTCTTGCTTCTCTGGTTCTTTTAATTGTGATGTTAGGGTATCGATTTTCAATCTTTCCTGCTTTCTCCTGCGGGCACTTAGTGCTAGTAATTTCCCTCTAAACGCTGTGTCCAGAGATTCTGGTATGATGTGTCTTTTTTCTCATTGGTTTCAAATAACTTATTTATTTCTGCCTTAATTTCATTATTTACCCAGTAGTCATTCAGGGGCAGGTTGCTCAGTTTCCATTTAGTTGTGTGGTTTTGATTGTGTTTCTGAATCCTTAGTTCTAATTTGATTGCACTGTGGTCTGAGTAACTGTTTGTTATAATTTCCATTCTTTTGCATTTGCTGAGGAGTGTTTTACTTTCAATTATGTGGTCAGTCTTAGAATAAGTGTGATGTGGTGCTGAGTAGAATGTATATTTTGTCGCTTTGGGGTGGAGAGTTCTGTAGATGTCTATTAGGTCCATTTGGTCCAGAGCTGAATTCAAGTCCTTAATATCCTTGTTAATTTTCTGTCTTGTTGATCTGTATAACATTGACAGTGAGGTGTTAAAGTCTCCCACTATTATTGTGTGGGAGTCTAAGTCTCTTTGTAGGTCTCTAAGAACTTGCTTTATGAACTTGGGTGCTACTGTATTGGTTGCATATATATTTAAGATAGTTAGCTTTTCTTGTTGCATTGATCCTTTACCATTATGTAATGCCCTTCTTTGTCTTTTTTGATCTTTGTTGGTTTAAAGTCTGTTTTTATCAGATACTAGGATTGCAAGCCCTGCTTTTTTTTTTTTGTTTGTTTGTTTGTTTTGCTTTCCATTTGCTTGGTAAATATCCCTCCACCCCTTTATTTTGATCCTATGTGTGTTTTGCACGTGACATGGGTCTCCTGAATACAGCACGCCAATGGGTCTTGACTCTTTATCCAATTTGCCAGTCTTTTTCCTTTAATTGGGGCATTTAGTTTGTTTACATTTAAGGTTAATATTGTTATATATGAATTTGATCTTCTCATTATGATGCTAGCTGGTTATTTTACCTGTTAGTCAATGCAGTTTCTTCATCGCGTCGATGGTCTTTACAATTTGGTATGTTTTTGCAGTGGCTGGTGCTGGTTTTTCCTTTCCATATTTAGTGCTTCATTTACAAGCTCTTGTAAGGCAGGCCTGGTAGTGACAAAATCTCTCAGCATTTGCTTGTGTCTGTAAAGGATTTTATTCTTCCTTCGCTTATGAAGCTTAGTTTGGCTGGATATGAAATTCTGGATTGAAAAATTCTTTTTTTAAGAATTTTGAATATTGGCACCTTCTCCTTTCTGGCTTGTAGGGTTTCTGGAGAAAAATCCACTGTTAGTGTAATTGGCTTCCCTTTATGGGTAACCTGACCTTTCTCTCTGGCTGCCCTTAACATTTTTGTTTTTTTTCATCTCAATGTTGGTTAATCTGACAGTTATGGGTCTTGGGATTGCTCTTCTTGAGGAGTATCTTTGTGAGTTCTCTGTATTTCCTGAATTTGAATGTTGGCCTGTCTTGCTAGACTGGGGAGTTTCTCCTGGATAATATCCCAAAGAGTGTTTTCCAACTCAATTCCATTTTCTCCCTGTCACTTTCAGGTACTTCAATGAAATGTAGGTTTGGTCTTTTCACATAGTCCAGTATTTCTTTGAGGCTTTGTTTGTTCCTTTTCATCCTTTTTTCTCTAATCTTGTCTTCATGCTTTATTTCATTTAGTTGATCTTCAATGTCTGATATTCTTTCTTCCCCTTGGTCGATTTGGCTATTTATACTTGTGTATGATTCATGAAGTTCTCGTGCTGTGTTTTTCAGTTCCATCAGGTCATTTATGTTCTTCTCTAAACTGGTTGTTCTAGTTAGCAATTCCTCTAACGTGTTTTCAATGTTCTTAGCTTCCTTGCATTGGGTTAGAACACGCTTATTTTGCTTGGAGGAGTTTGTTATTACCCACCTTCTGTAGTCTACTTCTGTCAGTTCATCGAACTCATTCTCTGTTCTGTTTTGTTCCCTTGCTGGCAAGGAGTTGTGATCCTTTGGAGGAGAAGAGACATTCTGGTTTTTGGAATTTTCAGCCTTTTTGGGCTGGTTTTTCCTCATCGTTGTGGATTTATCTACCTTTGGTCTTTGATGTTGGTGACCTTTGTATGGGGTTTCTGTGTGGACATCCTTTTTTTTTTTAATGTTGTTGCTATTCCTTTCTGTTTGTTAATTTTCCTTCTAATAGTCAGGCCCCTCTGCTGCAGGTCTGCTGGTGTTTGCTGGAGGTCCACTCCAGACCCTGTTTGTATGGGTATTACAAGCAGAGGCTGCAGAACAGCAAAGATTGCTGCCTGTTCCTTCCTCTGGAAGCTTCATCTCAGAGGGGCACCTGCAAAATGCCAGTCAGAGCTCTTCTGTAAGAGATGTCTGTTGACCCCTGCTAGGAGCTGTCTTTCAGTCAGAAGGCACGGGGGTCAGCAACCCACTTGAGGAGGCAGTCTGTTCTTTAGCAGAGCTTGAACACTGTCCTGGTGGATCTGCTGTTCTCTTTAGAGCTGGCAGGCAGGAACATTTAAGTCTGCTGAAACTGGGCCCACAGCCACCCTTTCCCCCAGGTGTTCTGTCCCAGTGAAGTGGGAGTTTTATCTATAAGCCCCTGACCTGGGCTGCTGCCTTACTTTCAGAGATGCCCTGCCCAGAGAGGAGGAATCTAGAGAGGCAGTCTGGCTATGGCGGCTTTACCAAGCTAAGGTGAGCTCCGCCCAGTTTGAACTTCCAGGTGGCTTTGTTTACACTGTGATGAGAAAACCCCCTACCCAAGCCTCAGTAATGGTGAGCAGCCCTCCCCCAACCAAGCTCAAGCATCCCAGATTGACTTCATACTGCTGTGCTGGCAGGGAGAATTTCAAGCCAGTAGATCTTAGCTTGCTGGGCTCAGTGGGGCTGGGACCTGCTGTGCTTGACCGTTTGTCTCCCTGGCTTCAGCCCCCTTTCCATGGATGTGAGCAGTTCTGTCTCACCAGCATTCCAGACACCACTGAGGTATGGAAAAAAAACTCCTACAGCTAGCTTGCTGTCTGCCAAAATGGCCTCCCAGTTTTGTGCTTGAAACCCAGGGCCTTAATGGCATAGGCACCTGAGGGAATCTCCTGGTCTGTGGGTTGTGAAGACTATGGGAAAAGCATAGAATCTGGGCTGGAGGGCATGGTTCCTCATGGCACAGTCCGTCATGGCTTCCCTTGGCTAGGGGAGGGAATTCCCTGAACCCTTGCACTTTCTGGGTGAGGCCATGCCCCACCCTGCTTTGGCTCATGCTGCATGGACTGCTCCCCCTGTCTAACCAGTCCCAATGAGATGAGCCAGGTATCTCAGTTAGAAATGTAGAAATCACCCACTTTCTGTGTTGATCTCACTGGGAGCTGCAGACTGGAGCTGTTTCTATTTGGCCATCTTGCCTGATTAATTTTATTTTTTTAATGTATACTGATTTCCTTTGTTTTTTGGTATATACCCAGCAGTGGGTTTGCTGGATCATGTGGTAGCTCTGTATTTCATTTTTTGAGGAATCTACAACTACTCTCTGTAGTGGTTGTACTAAATTGCATTCCCACCAACAGTGTAACGGGGATCTTTTTTCCACATCTCACCAACATTTGTTATTGCCTGTCTTTTGGATATAAGCCATTTTAACTGGGGTGATATAAAATCTCATTGTAGTTTTGATTTTCATTTCTTTGACAATCAATTGATGTTGAGACATATTCAAATACCTGTTTGCCATTTGCATGTCTTATTTGAGAAATGTCTATTCAAATCTTTTGCCCATTTTTAAGTAAGATTATTTGATTTTTTTCCTAGAAAGTTGTTTGAGCTCATTATATATTCTGGTTATTAATCCTTTGTCAGATGGGTGGACTTCAAATATTTTCTCCTGTTGGTTGTCTCTTCACTTTTCTGATTGTATTCTTTGCTGTGCAGAAGCTTTTTAATTTGATGTGATCTCATTTGTTTTATGCTTCAGTTGCCTGTCCTTGTTGGGTATTTACTGAGTAGTAAGAGATAGGGTTCTGTTTTCTTCTGCATATGGATATGTAGTTTTCCCAGCACTGTTTGTTGAAAAGACTGTCTTTGCCCCAGTATATGTTTTTGGCACATTAGGTGAAGATGAGTTCATTGTAGTTGTGTGGATTTGTTTCTGAGTTTTCTATTCTGTTCAATTGGTCTATGTGTCTGTTGTTATGCCAGTACCATGCTGTTTTTGGTTATTATAGCTCTGTAGTATAATTTGAAGTCAATAATGTGATTCTTTCAGTTGTGTTCTTTTTGCTTAGGATAGCTTTGGTATTCTGAGTTTTTGTGCTCCCATAGGAATTTTAGGATTCTTTTCTCTATTACTGCGAAGAATATCATTGGTATTTTGGTAGGGATTGCATCGAATCTGTAGATTGCTTTGGATAGTATGGACATTTTAACAATATTGATTCTTCCAATCCATGAACATTGAATATCTTTCTATTTTTTGGTGTCCTCTTAAATTTCTTTCATCTGTGTTTATAGTTTTCTTTGTAGAGATCTGTCACTTATTTTGCTTAAGTTAATTCCTAGGTATTAATTTTTTTTTGTCAATGGGATTACTGTTTTGAATCCTTTTTCAGATTGTTCACTTTTGGCATACAGAAATGCTACTGAATTTTGTATTTTGATTTTTATCCTACAACTTTACTGAATTTATCAGTTCTAATAGTTGTGTGGTTAAATCTTTAGTTTTTCCAAATGTAAGATCTGCAAACAAGGGTAATTTGACTTCTTCCTTTCCCATATGGATGCCCTTTATATCTTTCTCTTGTCTGATTGCTCTAGCTAGGACTTCCAGTATTATTTAAATAACAATGGTGAAGTGGACATCTTTGTCATGTTCCAGATACTAGAGGAAAGGCTTTCAGGTTTTTCACATTCCATGTTACATTTGGTCTGTCATATATGGCTTTTATTATGTTGAGGGTCTTCCTACTATCCCCAGTTCTTTGAGGGTATTTATCAAGAAGGGATGTTGAATTTTATCAAATGCTTTGTCAGCATCAATTGAAATGATCATATGGTTTTCATCATTCATTCTCTTGATATGATGGATCACATTGATTGATTTATGTATGTTGAACCATCCTTCCATCCCAGAGATATATTCCACTTTGTCATGATGAATGATCATTTTAATGTATTGTTGAATTCTGTTTGCTAGTTTCTTGTTGATGATCTTTGCATCAATAATAGAGATATTGGCCTGTAATTTCTTTTTTTTTTTTTAATGTCTTTGTCTGGTTTGGGTATCAGGATAATACTGGGCTTATAGAATGAGTTTGGAAGTATTACTACTTCCTCCTCTATTTTTTGGAATCATTTGAGTAGGGTTGGTATTAGTTTTTATTTAAATGTTTGGTAGAAATCAGTAGTGAAGCCTTCGGGTCACGGGCTTTTCTTTGATGGGAGACTTTTTGTTATGGCTTCTATCTTGTAACTTGTTATTTGTCTGTTCAGGTTTTAGATTTCTTCATAGCTCAATCTTAATAGGTTGTACAAGTCTAGGAATTTGTCCATTTCATCTAGGTTTTTCCATTTATTGGCATATAGTTGCTCAGAGTAGCCACTAACGATCCTTTGAATTTCAGCAGTAACAGCTGTAATGTCTTCTTTTTATTTCTGATTTTATTTTTTATTTTTGGATCTTCTCCTTTTTTTCTTAAGTAGTCTAGCTAAAGGTTTGTCAATTTTGTTTAAATTTTTGAGAAGTCAACAACATGCTCCTGAAAGACTTTTGGGTAAATAATGAAATTAAGTCAGAAATCAAGAAGTTCTTTGAAACTAATGAGAACAAGGATATGACATATAAGAATCTCCAGGACACAGCTAAGGAAGTATTAAGAGGAAAATTAATAACATTAAATGCCCATATATAAAAATTAGATAGATCTCAAATTAACAACCCAACATCACAACTGAAATAATTTGAAAAGCAAGAGCAAATCAGTCCTAAATCTAACAGAAGACAAGAAATAACCAGAATCTGAGCTGAACTGAAGGAGGTTGAGACACAAAAAGCCATTCAAAATATCAACAAATATAGAAGTTGCTTTAAAGAAATAAGATAGATAAGCCACTAGCTAGACTAATAAAAAAGGAAAGAAAGAAGATCCAAATAAACACAATTAGAAATGATGAAGAAAATATTACCACTGACCCCACAGAAATAAAAGTAACCATTAGAAACTGCTATGAATACCTCTATGCACACAAACTAGAAAACCTAGAAGAAATTTATAAATTCCTGGACACATGGATTCTCCCAAACTGAGCCAGGAAGAAATTGAATCCCTTAACAAATGAATAATGAACTCCAAAATTGAATCAGTAACAGCCTACCAACCAAAAAAGCCCAGGACCAGAAAGATCCACAGCCAAATTCTACCTTGCAAAAAAGACTTGGTACCATTTCTAATAAAACTATTTACAATGCCTTTCCAACTCATTCTATGAGGCCAGCATTATCCTGATAACAAAACCTGGAAAAGACACAACAACAACAAAAAAGAAAACTTTGGACCAATATCCCTGATAAACATGAATGCAAAAATCCTCAACAAAATCTTTGACCTTTGGGAGTTTAATTATTAAATGCCTAGAGGTAGTCTTCTTTGGGTTAAATCTGCTTGGTGTTCTATAACATTCTTGTACTTGGATATTGATATTTTTCTTTAGGTTTGGAAAGTTCTCTGTTATTATCTCTTTAAATAAACTTTCTACTCCTATCTTTTTCTCTACCTCCTCTTTATGGCCAATAACTCTTAGATTTGCCCTTGTGAGACTATTTTTTAAAACCTGTAGGCATGCTTCCCAGTTTTTTATTCTTTTTTCTTTTGCCTTCTCTGACTTTGCATTTTCAAATAGCCATTTCTTCAAACTCACTAATCCTTTCTTCTGCTTGATCAATTCTACTATTAAAGGACTCTGGTGCATTCTTCAGTATGCCAATTGCATTTTTCAGCTCTAGAATTGCTGATTGATTTTTAAAAAATATTTCAATTTCTTTGTCAAATTTATCTGATATTAATTCCCTCTCTTTGTTATCTTGAATTTCTTTGAGTTTCCTCAACACAGCTATTTTGAATTCTCTGTCTGAAAGGTCACATATCTCTGTTTCTCCACAACTGATACCTGGTGCCTCATTAGTGAGATCATGTTTTCCTGAATGGTCTTGATACTTGCAGATATTTTTCTGTAACTGGACATGTAAGAGTTAACTACTTATTTTAGTATTCTCAGTCTGGGCTTGTTTGTACCCTTCCATATTTGAACATACTTGGGTGTTGTGATCAAAGCTGTATCTTCTTCAGGAGGTACCACAAGCCCAGTAATGCTGTGGTTCTTACAGACTCATAGAAGTACCACCTTGATGGTCTTGGACAAGATTCAAAAGAAGTACCAGACAGAGACTCTTGTTTCTGTCTTTTACTTTCTCCCAAACAAACAAAGTCTCTCTCTCTGTTCTGAGCCACCTGGAACTGGTTATACAAGCACTCCTGGAGCTACCACCATTAGGACTATGCTGGATCCAAGCTGAGGTTAGTATATCACTGGGTCTTGCCCCAGACCTGCTGTAACCACTCCCTAGCTATGGCCTATGTTTGCTCAAGTCACTTTGGCTCTACAGTCAGCAGATGGCAAAGGCATCCAGATCTGTGTCCTTCCCTTCATAGTGCTGAGTTCTTCCAGGCCCCAGGCAGGTCCAGAGGTGTCATGTGGGAGCTAGGGACAAGAGTGAAAAACCTTAGAAATCTACCTGGTGTTCTGTTGTACTGCAGCTGAGCTGGCACTCAAACCACAAGATGCAGCCCTTACCACTCTTCCCTCTCCCAATGGGAGAGGAGCCTCACTCTGTGGCCACTGTCACCACTGGCTCACAGGAAGTACCGCCAGACTACCACCAATGTTTCCTTAAGGATCAAGCACTCTTCAGTCAGCTTGTGAATGCTGCCTGACCTGGGACTCATCCTTCAGCGGAGTGGGCTTCCCTCTGGCCCAGGGCAGGTCCAGAAGTTCTGTCCAAAGCCAAGGCCTTGAATTGGGGACCCCAAGAGTCCACTTGGTGCTCTTCCCTACTGTGGCTAAGCTGGTACCTAAGGTGCAAGACAAAGTTCCCTTTACTTTTGCCTCTGCTTTTCCAGATAGAGGGAATATCACCCTGTAGCCACCGCAACTGGGAATGTGGTGATACTCACCTGAAGCCAGAAAGTCTTAGTCTCACCCAAGGCCTTGACATAGTATCTGGCTATTACTGCTGGTTATTCAGGGCCCAAGGGCTCTTCAGTTAGCAGATGATAAATCCTGCCAGGACCGGATCCTTCCCTTCAAGATAGCAGGTTACCTTCTGGTCCTGGCTGTGTCTAGAAATGTTGTCCAGGAGCTAGGGCCTGGTAAAAAGATCTCATGACTCTGACTAGTGCCCTATCCTGCTGTGGCTAGGCTTGTATTCAGGATGCAAGACAGAGTCCTCCCCACTCTTCCATCTCCTCTCATCAAGCAGAGGGAAGGGGTCTCTGTTGGAGCTGTGAGGTGTGTAGTCTGGGGCTAAGGGAGGGGTGATGTCACTATTCCCTTATCCACCTTGGCTGGTGTCTCTCAGGCCCCACCAGCCCACTGTCTCTGGGCCCAGTTTAACACTAGTCCTTGCCTAGGAGTTGTAGCCCTTGTGGCCTAGACACAGGTTTGTCCACTCTTGGCAGCAGCAGCACTACAGTGTTGCAGAGAGGAGAAGGGATAAGAAGGAATGGGACCCTACCCTTCATGCATGAGCCTGAGCATGGGAACCACACTGCCACTAGGGACACAGATGCCACTCACAGCCCCAGACAGACAGCCCTCTGGTTCACCCACCCCAGTTCCCAGTGGCAGCAGCAGCAGTTGTGGCTGCAGCAATGTGTAAAGGGAGAGAGGGGGTCTTGCTCTTTATGCATGATCTGGAGCACAGGCTGCTCCACCAGGAAGTGTGGGGTCACTGCCCCCATCCCCAGGCAGTCAGATCTTAGGCTTATCTGCCTGAGTTCCTGATGGAAGCAGCTGATATGACACTCTGTGGGTGGTGCGAGGGTATCACATGCTCTGCTTGTGAGCCTGAGCACAGAGTCTGTGTCACTGCTGGGGATAGGGTTGCTTCTCATAGCTGCAGACAGGGAACTCTCAGGTTCTGGAAAGTACATGCTTTGGTTTCCTTTGTCCCAGAGGTCACAGTTTTGGTGTGCTGCACTGTCCTTTCATTGGGGAGTAGTACTGGGTATGAGCTAGAGTACTGGGGACCCTGTAGCACCTTTGGATCCAGCCATTTCTGTGCCACTGTTGTCCACTGGGTGGACACTGAGGGATGTCATTTGGGGATCCTGGGATGTGGATATTTGGGGGCTGTAGTTGCCAAGGAAGGATGCAATCCCATGATGGCTGTACTCTCACAATGGTGCTCTTCTACAGCCTCTTAGGTCTTAGGGGTGTGAGTAATCCAGCACAAGTTCCCAGCCTGGTGCAGAGAACTCCATAAGTAGATTCCAGTTCAAGATGGTTGACTAGAGATGTTGAATGCTTGTGGGAATTCCAGAGCACTGTCTATGCTAGTGTCAGGGTTCATATGGGCAGAGGAACCGTCCTGTGGTACAGATTGCAACAGTTTGTGGTGGGAATGTGGACAGCTGAAGTTCTTTCACTTACCCCCTCCCCATAAGAGTGAGTCCCTACATGCTCCCAGCTGATCTTGGTCGAGCTTGATGCTTGCTTCCTTGTCTCTCTGTGACTCAGGCTTCCTGTGACTTCTATGTTCGACCCTAATGTTCTCTCTTAGAGTTCTGTTTGAGGTACAATTATGTATTTGTAGTTCTGGTTCTTCTTTCTGGAAAGGGCAAGTGTCTGATGTCTTTAGTCAGCCACTTGAACTGGGATCTATTTATAGACTTTTATTTTTTTATAAGTAGAATAACCTACAAAACATAAGTGAGAATTGAGTCATAAAACACTTTCCAAAGATAAATATTTTACATAAATGTTTAAATATTTTACACAAATATTTATTTCAAAAAATAAACAGTTTAGATTTAAATGTATTTTCATGTCGAGGAAAATAAAACCTCAGAAGGTTGGCTGGAACATACAGATTTATCAAGTTAGAATTGCATAAATTCTCAGCTAAAAATAATCTTCTTGTTATAGTTTTGGGACAGCTGAGAGAGGATGAACAGATACAATTTCCAGTTTACAAAAGATCAAGTCACACTCTTGACTAGCTTACCAAGCTTAATCAGTAAGACAAAGAACCCAGATCAGAAATGGGGTCCTTATTTAATGCTCTTAACAAATATTAGTTAGACTAACAAAATAATTCAGTCCTGATCCTACTTATATCATAAGAAAAATGTAAATTTGTCCTCATTGAGTATACTTAGATTGTTGATGTTTAGGTGCCAGTTAGGCAACACTGATCTGTGGCAGATACAACAGCCTTATATATCTTTACTTAATTCCGTCTCTACTCCAAGGGCACTTATTTGGAAATGGCATAGCTAATAAATGAAAGGAGGATGAATTGCATTGCAAATTAGGTAATACAACCTCTGGATTTTAAAATGCTGTTGTAAAGCACTCTATCTTAAAGGCCATCTTCATCCCAAAGCTTCTTTCCTGAGGCAGTGGTAGAAATTTTAAATAATATAAATCTCCTGTTCAGTCCTAGCAGCTTGTAGAAACATGATACCAGTCAGTTAAATAACTTGAGTGTGGCAGTGGCTGGGAAGATGGCCAAATAGAAACAGCTCCAGTCTGCAGCTCCCAGTGAGACCAACGCAGATGGTGGGTGATTTCTGCATTTCCAACTGAGGTACCTGGCTCATCTCAATGGTACTGGTTATACAGTGGGTGCAGACCACTGAGGGCAAGCCACAGTAGGGTGGGGAGTCACCTCACCCAGGAAATGCAAGGGTTCAGGGACCTCCCTCTCCTAGCCAAGGGAAGCCATGAGGGACTGTGCCAATGGTACACTCTGGCCCAGATACTATGCTTTTCCCACAGTCTTCACAACCCACAGACCAGGAGATTCCCTCAGGTGCCTATGCCACCAGGGCCCTGGGTTTCAAGCACAAAACTAGGCTGCTGTTTGGGCAGACATCAAGCTAGCTGCCGGAGTTTTTTTTTCATATCTCAATGGTCCCTGGAACGCCAGTGAGACAGAACTGTTCACTCCCCTGGAAAGGGGGCTGAAGCTAGGGAGCCAAGTGGTCTTGCTCAGCAGATCCCACTCCCACCAAGCCCAGCAAGCTAAGATCTACTGGCTTGAAATTCTCCCTGTCAGCACAGGAGTCAGAAGTCGATCTCAGATGCTCAAGCTTGAAGGGAGGAGGGGTATCTGCCATTACTGAGGCTTCAGTAGGCAGTTTTCCCCTCAAAGTGTAAACAAAGCCACTGAAAAGTTCAAACTGGGCAAAGCCCACTGCAGCTTGGAAAAGCTGCTGTAGCCAGACTGCCTCTCTAGATTCCTCCTCTCAGGGCAGGGCATCTCTGAAAGAAAGGGAGCAGCCCCAGAAATGGGCTTATAGATAAAACTCCCATCTCCCTAGGACAGAGCACATGGGGGAAGGGGCGACTGTTGGCGCAGCTTCAGCAGACTTAAACATTCCAGCCCACTGGCTCTGAAGAGAGCAGTTGATCTCCCAGGATAGTGCTTGAGCTCTGCTAAGGGACAGAGTGCCTCCTCAAGTGAGCCCCTGGCCTCCATGCCCTCTGACTGAAAGACACCTCCCAGCAGAGGCCAACAAACACCTCAGACAGGAGACCTCTGGCTGGCATCTTGCGGTTGCCCCTCTGGGACGAAGCTTCTAGAGGATGGAACAGGTAGCAATCTTTGCTGTTCTGCAGCTTCCACTGGTGATACCCAGACAAACAGGATCTGGAGTGGACCTCCAGCAACCACCATCAGACTTGCAGCAGAGGGGCCTGACTGTTAGAAGGAAAACTAACAAACAGAAAAGAAGAGCATCAACATCAACAAAAAAGAAGTTCACACAGAAACCCCATTCGAAGGTCACCAACATCGAAGACCACAGGTAGATAAGGCCACAAAGATGAGAAAAAACCAGCCCCAAAAGACTGAAAATTCCAAAAACCAGACACCTCTTCTTCTCCAAAGGATCACAATTCCTCACCAGCAAGGGGAGAAAACTCGACGGAAAATGAGTTTGAAGAAATGACAGAAGTAGGCTTCAGAAGTTGGGTAAAACAAACTCCTCCAAGCTAAAGGAGCATGTTCTAACCCAAGGCAAGGAAGCCAAGAGCTTTGAAAATAGGTAAGAGGAATTGCTAACTAGAATAACCAGTTTAGAGAAGAATATAAATGACCTGATGCAGCTGAAAAGCAGCACGAGAACTTTGTGAGACATACACAAGTAGCAATAGCTGAATTGATCAAGAGGAAGAAAGGATTTCAGAGACTGAAAATCAACTTAATGAAATGAAGCATGAAGACAAAATTAGAGAAAAAAAAAGGAAAAGGAACAAACAAAAACTCCAGGAAATATGGGACGATGTGAAAAGACCAAACCTACATTTCATTGGTGTACCTAAAAGTGACAGGGAGAATGGAACCAAGTTGGAAAACACTCTTCAGGATATTATCCAGGAGAACCTCCCCAACCTAGCAAGAGAGGCCAATATTCAAATTCAGGAAATACAAAGAACACCACAAAAATACTTCTCAAGAAGAGCAACCCCAAGACTCATAATTGTCAGACTAACCAAGGTTGAAATGAAAAAAAAAAAAAAAATGTTAAGGGCAGCCAGCGAGAAGAAAGGTCAGGTTACCCATAAAGGGAAGCCAATTACATTAATAGTGGATTTCTCTCCAGAAACCCTACAAGCCAGAAGGGAGAGGGGGCCAGTATTCAACCAAGATTGAAATGAAGGAAAATATGTTAAGGTCAGCCAGAGAAAAAGATCGGGTTACCCACAAAGGGAAGCCCATCAGACTAACAGCAGATCTCTTGGCAGAAACCCTACAAGCCAGAAGAGAGTGGGGCCAATGTTCAACATTCTTAAAGAATTTTCAACCCAGAATTTCATATCTAGCCAAACTAAGCTTCATAAATGAAGGAGAAATAAAATCCTTTACAGACAAGCAAATGCTAAGAGATTTTGTCATCATCAGGCCTGCCTTACAAGAGCTCCTGAATGAAACACTAAATACGGAAAGGAAAAACCAGTACCAGCCACTGCAAAACCATACCAAGTTGTAAGAACATCAACACTATGATGAAATTGCATCAACTAACAGGTAAAATAACCAGCTAGCCTCATAATGACAGGATCAAATTCACACATAACAATATTAACCTTAAATGTAAATGGGCTAAATGCCCCAATTAAAAGACAAAGACTGGCAAATTGGATAGAGTCAAGACCCATTGGCATATTCAGGAGACAGATCTAACATGCAAAGGAACACATAGGTTCAAAATAAAGGGATGGAGGGAATATTTATCAAGCAAATGGAAACCAAAAAAAGCAGGGCTTGCAATCCTAGTCTCTGATAAAACAGACTTTAAACCAGCAAAGATCAAAAGAGACAAAGAAGGGCATTGCATAATGGTAAAGGGATCAATGCAACAAGAAGAGCTAACTATCCTAAATATATAAACAACCAATACAGGAGCACCCAGATTCATAAAGCAAGTTCTTAGAGACCTACAAAAGACTTAGACTCCCACACAATAATAGTGGGAAACTTTAAGACCCCACTGTCAATATTAGACAGGATATTATCCAGGAGAACCTCCCCAACCTAGCAAGACAGGCCAACATTCAAATTCAGATCAACAAGACAGAAAATTAACAAGGTCCACTTGACTTGAATTCAGTTCTGGACCAAGTGGACCTAATAGACATCTACAGAACCCTCCACCCCAAATCAACAGATTATACATTCTTCTCAGCACCTCATTGCACTTATTCTAATATTGACCACATAACTGAAAGTAAAACACTCCTCAGCAAATGTAAAAAAACAGGAATCATAACAGTCTCTCAGACCACAGTGCAATCAAATTAGAACTAAAGATTAAGAAACTCACTCAAAACCACACAACTCCATGGAAACTGAGCAACCTGCTCCTGAATGACTACTGGGTAAGTAACGACATTGAGGTAGAAATAAGTAAGTTCTTTGAAACCATTGAGAAAAAAGACACAACATACCAGAATCTCTGGGACACAGATACAGCAGTGTTCATAGGAAAATTACTAGCACTAAATTCCCACAGGATAAAGCAGGAAAGATCTAAAATCAACTCCCTAACATCTCAATTAAAAGAACTAGAGAAGAAAGAGCAAACAAATTCAAAAGCTAGTAGAAGACAAGAAATAACTAAGGTCAGAAGAAAACCGAAGGAGATAGGGACACAAAAACCCCTTCAAAAAATCAAAGAATCCAGGAGCTGGTTTTTGAAAAGATTAACAAAATAGATAGACTGCTAGCCAGGCTAATAAAGAAGAAAGAAGAATCAAAAGACACACTAAAAAATAATAAAGGATATATCACTGCTGATCCCATGGAAATACAAACTACCATCAGAAAATACTATAAACAACTCTACAAAAATAAACTAGAAAATCTAAAAGATATGGATAAATTCCTGGACACCTACACCCTCCCAAGACTAAACCAGGCAGAAGTTGAATCCCTGAATAGACCAGCAACAAGTTCTAAAATTGAGGCAGTAACTAATAGCCTATTAACCTAAAAAACCCAGGATGAGACAGATTCACAACCAAATTATACAGAGGTACAAAGAGAGGCTGGTACCACTCCTTCTGTAACTATTTCAAACAATAGAAAAAGAGGGGCTCCTCTCTAACACATTTTATGAGGCCAACATCATCCTGATACTAAAAGCTGTCAGAGACACAACAAAAAAAGAAAATTTCAGGCCAATATCCCCGATGAACATTGATGCCAATATCCTCAATAAAACACTCTCAAACTGAATCCAGCAGCACATCAAAAAGCTTATCCACCACGATCAAGTCAGCTTCATCCCTGGGATGCAAGGCTGTTTCAACATACGCAAATCAATAAACGTAATCCATCACATAAACAGAACCAATGACAAAACCACATGATTATCTCAATAGATGCAGAAAAGGACTTCAATAAAATTCAGCAACGATTCATGCTAAAAACTCTCAATAAATTGGTATTGATGGAACGTATCTGAAAATAATAAGAGCTATTTATGACAAACCCACAGCCAATATCATACTGAATGGGCAAAAATTGGAAGCATTCCCTTTGAAAACCAGCACAAGACAAGGATGCCCTCTCTCACCACGCCTATTCTACATAGTATTGGAATTTCTGGACAGGGCAATCAGGCAATAGAAAGAAATAAAGTGTATTCAAATAGGAAGAGAGGAAGTCAAATTGTCTCTGTTTGCAGATGACATGATTGTATATTTAGAATACCCCATCATCTCAGCCCCAAATATCCTTAAGCTTATAAGCAACTTCAGAAAAGTCTCAGGATAAAAAACCAATGTGCAAAAATCACAAGCATTCCTATACACCAATAATAGAGAGCCAAATCATGAGTGAACAACCATTCAGAATTGCTACAAGGAGAATAAAATACCTAGAAATACAACTTACAAGGGATGTGAAGGACCTCTTCAAGGAGAACTACAAACCACTGCACAAGGAAATAAGAGAGGACACAAATGAAAAAATATTCCATGCCCATGGATAGGGAGAATCAATATCATGAAAATGGCCATACTGCCCAAAGTAATTTATAGATTCAATGCTATCCCCATCAAGTTACCATTGACTTTCTTTACAGAATTAAAAATAAAACTACTTTAAAGTTTCCTATGGAAACAAAAAAGTGTCCGTATAGCCAAGAGAATCCTAAGCAAAAAGAACAAACCTGGAGGCATCATACTACCTGACTTCAAACTATACTGCAAGGCTACAGTAACCAAAACAGCATGGTACTGGTATCAAAACAGATATATAGATCAATGGAAGAGAACGGAGGCCTCAGAAATGACACCACACACCTACGATCATCTGATCTTTGACAAACCTGACAAAAACAAGCAACTGGGAGAGGATTCCCTATTTAATAAATGGTGTTGGGAAAACTGGCTAGCCATATGCAGAATACTGAAACTGGACCCCTTTGTTATACCTTATACAAAAATTAATTCAAGATGGATTAAAGACTTAAACATAGGACCTAACACCATAAAAATCCTAGAAGAAAACCTAAACAATACCATTCAGGACACAGGCATGGGCAAGGACGTTATGACTAAAACACTCAAAGCAATGGCAACAAAAGCCAAAATTGACAAATGGGATCTTATTAAAGTAAAGAGCTTCTGCACAGCAAAAGAAACTATCATCAGAGTGAACAGGCAGCCTACAGAATGGGAGAAAATTTTTGCAATCTATCCCTCTAACAAAGGGTTAGTATTCAGAATCTACAAAGAACTTAAACAAATTTACAAGAAAAAAACAACCCCATCAAAAGGTGGGCAAAGCATATGAAGAGACACTTCTCAAAAGAAGACATTTATGCGGCCAAAAAGCATACGAAAAAAAGCTAATCATGACTGGTCATTAGAGAAATGCAAATCAAAACCACAGTGAAATACCATGTCACACCAGTTAGAATGGCAATCATTAAAAAGTCAGGAAACAACAGATGCTGGAGAGGATGTGGAGAAATAGGAATGATTTTACACTGTTGGTGGGAGTGTAAATTAGTTCAATCATTGTAGAAGACAGTGTGGCAATTCCTCAAGGATCTAGAACCAGAAGTAACATTTGAACCAGCAATCCCATTACTGGGTATACACCCATATACTGGGTATACAACCAAAGTTTATACTGAGTATAAACCAAAGGATTATAAATCATTCTCCTATAAAGACACATGAACACACATGTTTATTGCAGCACTGTTCACAATATCAATGACTTGGAACCAACCCAAATGCCTATCAAAGATAGAGTGGATAAAAAAAATGTGGCACATACACACCATGGAATACTATGTAGCCATAAAAAGGATGTGCTCATGTATTTTTCAGGGACATGGATGAAGCTGGAAACCATCATTCTCAACAAAGTAACACAGGAAGAGAAAACCAAACATCGACCGCATGTTCTCACTCTTAAGTGGGAGTTGAACAATGAGAAAACACGGACACAGGGAGGGGAACATCACACACTGGGGCCTATTGGGGATGGGAGGCTAGTGGAGGGATAGCATTAGGAGAAATACCTAATGTAGATTACGGGTTGATGGGTGCAGCAAACCACCATAGCACATGTATACCTATGTAACAAAGCTCCATGTTCTGCACATGTATCCCAGAATTTAAAGTATAGTAATAATAATAATAAAAAACTCGAGTGTTTATGGTCTTGTCTAGAAAGTTTGCTGTAAGGCCGTTGGTTCTTTTTTTCTAACAGAAGATCAGATAACAAATTGCATTACGTCTTTCAGTCTAGAAGAGATGAGAGAAGGAAGAAAGGTCAGTGGTTAAGAAACTAGACTCTGGAGTCAGAGACCTTTGCCTGGGTTTAATTTCAGGCTCAACCAATTATTGGCTGAATAACTCAGGCCAAGTTTTTAAGTTCTTTCCATTTCCATTTCTTCATCAGAAAAAACACTGATTATAAAAGCATCCACTTTGTGGTGGTGTGAGGTTTGAGCAAGGCCATCTTGGGAAGACCATTGCTTAGTACTTGACAAATTTTGAGTGTAAACATTTATTAGGCATCTGCTATGTTCCAGGCATTGGGTATAGAGACAAATGAATTGATTGTGCCCTAAAATAACTCGCCATCTAGAGGAAAACGTAGACAAGTAGATGAAAGCATGGGGAGAGACAATTATATAAGGAGAGCCTGGAAACCCAAGATGGATGGCTCCTTGGGTTCAATGAAACCTCCACTGTTTCCTGAAAGAAAAGCAGAGTTTTCTAGATAAAGGAAGTAGAGAGGGACTTTTTAGGTTGAGGAAGCATTAGGTGGCTCACATGTGTTTCTCAGGAAACATAACTCACCAATTTAAAAACATTAATTTAACCAACATCAATCTAGCAACAATCTAACTAAACTGTGTCCTGAGAGTAAGGCAAAGTGAAGAGAATGGATTTAGTGAGAAAATATCTAGTCCCACCAGACCAGTTTATGATTCAACTGTTTTCACATAGCATTCTTTCCTTCTTGTGAAGCTGGTGTGATCTTTGTAGCATTCTTTTTTCTTGCTCGAGTCTTCTTGTACAAAGCCTGGATGTTCTGTCCCTTTCTTCTGTGCCACCCCTACTAATACAGTCTCTGATATCTCATCTTCATTTTCAGCATTAATATTGACTTTTCTCCAGTGACTTTATTCTTTCTCTTTTTAATCTCTCTCCTCAAGCATTGGTTAGCGTTTTCCTTAAGTTACCACTTGAAATGATTCTTTCTCAAAAAGTTTAGCTTTTTTAGAAACAGATTCTGAGACAAATCTAATAATTTAATAAGCAGGGTTTGTTTTCCTGCATTCTCAAACTCCTGGGCTCAAGTGATCCTCCCACCTCAGCCCTTCAAACAGCTGCGATTACAGTTGCAAGCCACTGCACTTGGCTATTTTTAGTTTTTTGAAGAATCACTACACTGTTTTCCATAATGGTTGTAATATTTTACATCCTCATCAGCAGTGCATGAGCATTCTGTTTTCTCTGCATTCTCACCATAATTTGCTATTTGTTGTCTTCTTGATAACAGCCATTCTAACCGGGGTGAGATGATGTCTTATTGTGGTTTTGATTTGCATTCCATGATGATTAATGATGTTGAGCTTTTTTTTTTTTTTTTTTTTTTTTTTTGAGATATAGTCTCACTCTGTTCCCCAGGGTGCAGTATAGTGATTGATCATGGATCGCTGTGCCCTCAATCTCCCAGGCTCAAGTGATCCTCCCACCTTAGCCTCCTGAGCAGCTTGGACTGCAGATGTGTGCCACCATGCCTGGCTGATTATTTAAATTGTTTTTATTTTTAGTAGAGTTGAGGTCTTACTGTGTTGTCCCAGCTGGCCTCAAACTCCTGAGCTCATGCAATCCTCCCATCTCAGCTTCCCAAAGTGTTGGGACTATCACTCCCAGCTGAACTTTTTTTGTATATCTTTTTGCCATTTGTATGTATTATTTTGAGAAACGTCTATTCAAGGCTTTTGCCCATTTTTAAATTGGATTCTTTGTCTTTTTTTCTACTGAGTTGTTTGGGATCCTTATATATCCTGGTTATTAATTCTTTGTCAGATGAGTAGTTTGCAAATGCTGTCTCCCATTCTGAAGGTTGTCTCTTCACTTTACTGATTGTTTCCTTTTCTGTGCAGAAGCTTTTTAACTTGATATGATCCCATTTATCTATTTTTGCTTTGGTTTCCTGTGTTTTTGAGGTCTTACCAAAAAAAAAAAAATCTTTGCATAGACCAATGTCTTGTGTGTTTCCTCAGTGCTTACTTTTAGTAGTTTTATGGTTTCAGGTCTTACATTTAAGTCTTTTATCTGTTTTGATTCAATTTTTGTATACAGTGAAAGACGGAGATCTAGTTTCATTCTTCTGCATATGAATATCCAGTTTTCCCTGCACTGTTTACATTTTACTTTTAAATTTTTATTAGTTTATTATCTGTATAGATTCAGAGGTTACATTTGCAGGTTTTTTACATGTATATGTTGTGTTATGGTGAGATTTGGGCTTCTAGTGTGCTCATCACTGGAATAGTGAACATTGTGCACAATAGGTAATTTTACAATCATGCCTCCTTCTAACCTCCCCTCTTATCACCCCTCCTTCTGACCTCGCCTCTTTTGAAGTCCCAGTGCCTCTTATTTTCCTCTGTATTTTCATGTGTACCCATTGTTTAGCTCCCATTTATAAGTGACAATATGTGGGTATTTTATTTTCTGAGTTATTTCAATCAGAAAAATGGCTTCCAGCTTGATCTATCTTTTGCTGCACAAGGCATGATTTCATTCTTTTTAATGGCTGCATGGTATTCCATGGTATATATTGCACCACGTTTTCTGGGGTATTTCTTTACCATGTTCTACCTGTCATTTTGGGGGACCACCCACAGAATATTAACTCCCCGGCACTTGTGCCAGCAAGAAGAAGCTCTCAGGCATATAAGGGCAGGTATCAGCAATAAGAAGTTATCCATGCAGAGTAAAGGGGGAGATGAGTACTAAGGGCACCAACGGTATCTACTGCATTAAATTTTCTTTATCTCACCTTCCTTCTTTCCTTCATTCTACTTTCTCTTTTACTTTGAACTTGTGTGTGTGTGTGTGTTTGTTGTAAACCCCACATTAATCCATTTAATCACAAATGTCAATGCAACTTAGGAACTGAAGGCTTAATACCCACATGTTACTTCTCCAATGTCTCATGCAATCACTCCCATTGCCTCTTCCCTTCTTAATTAAAACCTTATCAACTCTCTTTGGACTGGAGTAAATAACCTCCTAATTAGTCTCCCTGCTCCCAGTCTCCACATACATACTCTTTTTTTTTTCATTTCATTTACAGTTTTTATTTTTATTTTTTATTTTTTATTATTATTATACTTTAGGTTTTAGGGTACATGTGCACAATGTGCAGGTTTGTTACATATGTATCCATGTGCCATGTTGTTTTGCTGAACCCATTAACTCGTCATTTAGCATTAGGTATATCTCCTAATGCTGTCCCTCCCCCCTCCCCCCACCCCACAACAGTCCCCGGAGTGTGATGTTCCCCTTTCTGTGTCCATGAGTTCTCGTTGTTCAATTCCCACCTATGAGTGAGAACATTGGTGTTTGGTTTTTTGTCCTTGCGATAGTTTACTGAGAATGATGTGTTCCAGCTTCATCCATGTCCCTACAAAGGACATGAACTCATCATTTTTTATGGCTGCATACTATTCCATGGTGTATATGTGCCACATTTTCTTAATCCAGTCTATCATTGTTGGACATTTGGGTTGGTTCCAACTCCTTGCTATTGTGAATAGTGCTGCTATAAACATACGTGTGCATGTGTCTTTATAACAGCATGATTTATACTCCTTTGGGTATATACCCAGTAATGGGATGGCTGGGTCAAATGGTATTTCTAGTTCTAGATCCCTGAGGAATTGCCACACTGACTTCCACAATGGTTGAACTAGTTTACAGTCCCACCAACAGTGTAAAAGTGTTCCTATTTCTCCACATCCTCTCCAGCACCTGTTGTTTCCTGACTTTTTAATGATGGCCATTCTAACTGGTGTGAGATGGTATCTCACTGTGGTTTTGATTTGCATTTCTCTGATGGCCAGTGATGATGAGCATTTCTTCATGTGTTTTTTGGCTGCATAAATGTCTTCTTTTGAGAAGTATCTATTCATGTCCTTCGCCCACTTTTAAATGGGGTTGTTTATTTTTTTCTTGTAAATTTGTTTGAGTTCATTGTAGATTCTGGATATTAGCCCTTCGTCAGATGAGTAGGTTGCAAAAATTCTCTCCCATTCTGTAGGTTGCCTGTTCACTCTGATGGTAGTTTCTTTTGCTGTGCAGAAGCTCTTTAGTTTAATTAGATCCCATTTGTCAATTTTGGCTTTTGTTGCCATTGCTTTTGGTGTTTTAGACATGAAGTCCTTGCCCACGCCTATGTCCTGAATGGTATTGCCTAGGTTTTCTTGTAGGATTTTAATGGTTTTAGGTCTAACATGTAAGTCTTTAATCCATCTTGAATTAATTTTTGTATAAGGTGTAAGGAAGGGATCCAGTTTCAGCTTTCTACATATGGCTAGCCAGTTTTCCCAGCACCATTTATGAAATAGGGAATCCTTTCCCCATTTCTTGTTTTTGTCAGGCTTGTCAAAGATCAGATAGTTGTAGATATGCGGCATCATTTCTGAGGGCTCTGTTCTGTTCCATTGATCTATGTCTCTGTTGTGGTACCAGTACCATGCTGTTTTGGTTACCGTAGCCTTGTAGTATAGTTTGAAGTCAGGTAGCGTGATGCCTCCACCTTTGTTCTTTTGGCTTAGGAATGACTTGGCGATGCGGGCTCTTTTTTGGTTCCATATGAACTTTAAAGTAGTTTTTTCCAATTCTGTGAAGAAAGTCATTAGTAGCTTGATGGGGATGGCATTGAATCGATAAATTACCTTGGGCAGCATGGCCATTTTCATGATATTGATTCTTCCTACCCATGAGCATGGAATGTTCTTCCATTTGTTTGTATCCTCTTTTATTTCATTGAGCAGTACTTTGTAGCTCTCCTTGAAGAGGTCCTTCACATCCCTTGTATGTTGGATTCCTAGGTATTTTATTCTCTTTGAAGCAATTGTGAATGGGAGTTCACTCATGATTTGGCTCTCTGTTTGTCTGTGATTAGTGTACAAGAATGCTTGTGATCTTTGCACATTGATTTTGTATCCTGAGACTTTGCTGAAGTTGCTAATCAGCTTAAGGAGATTTGGGGCTGAGACAATGGGGTTTTCTAGATAGGGGTTGCAATCCTAGTTTCTGATAAAATAGACTTTAAACCAACAAAGATCAAAAGAGACAAAGAAGGCCATTACATAGTGGTAAAGGGATGAATTCAACAAGAAGAGCTAACTATCCTAAATATATATGCACCCAACACAGGAGCACCTAGATTCATAAAGCAAGTCCTGAGTGACCTACAAAGGGACTTAAACTCCCACACAATAATAGTGGGAGATTTTAACACCCCACTGTCAACATTAGACAGATCAATGAGACAGAAAGTTAACAAGGATATCCAGGAATTGAACTCAGCTCTGCACAAAGTGGACCTAATAGACATCTACAGAACTCTCCACCCCAAATCAACAGAATATACATTTTTTTCAGCACCACACCACACCTATTCCAAAATTGACCACATAGTTGGAAGTAAAGCTCTCCTCAGCAAATGTAAAAGAACAGAAATTATAACAAACTGTCTTTCAGACCACAGTGTAATCAAACTAGAACTCAGGATTAAGAAACTGACTCAAAACCACTCAAATACATGGAAACTGAACAACCTGCTCCTGAATGACTACTGGGTACATAACGAAATGAAGGCAGAAATAAAGATGTTCTTTGAAACCAACGAGAACAAAGACACAACATACCAGAATCTCTGGGACACATTCAAAGCAGTGTGTAGAGGGACATTTATAGCACTAAATGCCCACAAGAGAAAGCAGGAAAGATGCAAAATTGACACCCTAACATCACAATTAAAAGAACTAGAAAAGCAAGAGCAAACACATTCAAAAGCTAGCAGAAGGCTAGAAATAACTAAAATCAGAGCAGAACTGAAGGAAATAGAGACACAAAAGACCCTTCAAAAAATTAATGAATCCAGGGGCTGGTTTTTTAAAAAGATCAACAAAATTGATAGACCACTAGCAAGGCTAATAAAGAGAGAGAAGAATCAAATAGATGCAATAAAAAATGAAAAAGGGGATATCACCACCGATCCCACAGAAATACAATCTACCATCAGAGAATACTACAAACACCTCTATGCAAATAAACTAGAAAAGCTGGAAGAAATGGATAAATTCCTCGACAAATACACCCTCCCAAGACTAAACCAGGAAGAAGTTGAATCTCTGAATAGACCAATAACAGGCTCTGAAATTGTGGCAATAATCAATAGCTTACCAACCAAAAAGAGTCCAGGACCTGGTGGATTCACAGCCGAATTCTACCAGAGGTACAAGGAGGAACTGGTACCATTCCTTCTGAAACTATTCCAATCCATAGAAAAAGAGGGAATCCTCCCTAACACATTTTATGAGGCCAGCATCGTCCTGATACCAAAGCCTGGCAGAGACATAACCAAAAAAGAGAATTTCAGACCAATATCCTTGATGAACATTGATGCAAAAATCCTCAATAAAATACTGGCCAACCGAATCCAGCAGCACATCAAAAAGCTTAACCACCATGATCAAGTGGGCTTCATCCCTGGGATGCAAGGCTGGTTCAACATACGCAAATCAATAAATGTAATCTAGCATATAAACAGAACCAAAGACAAAAACCACATGATTATCTCAATAGATACAGAAAAGGCCTTTGACAAAATTCAACAACCCTTCGTGCTAAAAACGCTCAATAAATTAGGTATTGATGGGATATATCTCGAAATAATAAGAGCTATCTATGACAAACCCACAGCCAATATCATACTGAATGGGCAGAAACCAGAAGCATTCCCTTTGAAAACTGGCACAAGACAGGGATTCCCTCTCTCACCACTCCTATTCAACATAGTGCTGGAAGTTCTGGCCAGGGCAATCAGGCAGGAGAAGGAAATAAAGGATATTCAATTAGGAAAGAGGAAGTCAAATTGTCCCTGTTTGCAGATTACATGATTGTATATCTAGGTTCATAATCTTAGAATCCCTGAGAAGGCTCCCTCTACATTCTTGGAACTTCAAAAATTCCTTAAGGTAAAGCTAATCAGAGAAGTTTCTCCCACCAAAATGATGGCATCCTTGATGTGAACAGCCTTTCACAAGATCATGGATTAAGATGTCTAGTGTCATGAGACCCTTATCTTTGAAAGTTTTTTCCTTGTTTATGCCTCTATGGAAAATATAAGTGAAAAGGGGATCCATTGTGTGCACTCATGGGGTATACTTTTATTTGTGAAGGATTTTACAGCCAACCTTATACATAGGTAACCTTACACTTGATAGATGAAAAATGAAGGCTCAGTGTAAGTGAAAAACTTTAATGGTAGATTTAGTGCCTCGTAATCAGTCAGAAACAGAACATTGGTTCACTCCTCTTAACCCATATCATGGGTTAAAGAGAACATTGTCAGGAGGCCTTCACTCTTCTAGAAGGGCTTCATTTGTTAGGTTCTTTTTTCCATAGTTTGGAGTAAAAGAGGCAGTGATTATAAAGGAATCTCTCATTATATGATCTATAGAAGATTCTACTGTAAAGACTATGGCACATATCAGACTTTAAAATCTCTTGTGAAAATAATGGTAAATAATAGAATTGCTCTAGATTACTTACTGGCTAAACAGAGGTATCTGTGTAGCTGCTGGCACTTGTGGACTATGGAGAAATACATCAAATGTAGATTATAGAGATTCAGTTGTAGGGGATAAACTAAAAGACTGCTTAGTTAAGCAAGTAGACTGTTTATTTTAGCTAATTCTTTGATCTATTTAATTTTAGGTGGTTTGGTTTATGGGGATCCTGGGTAAGGAGCATACTCCAAACTCTTGGTGTTATCCTCCTGATAGTCATAACAGTAGTCTCTGTGGTGCACTGTATTCTCTCAAAAGTTTTAAATGTTTGCATGCAGCCATCTCTAGAATATCAAATGGTCTCTCTTTAACTGGAATGACAGGAGCTGAAGGAAATGTGTGAGCATGAGACCACCGTACTCTATGAATGATATCCTGAGACCAAAAACCCAAAATGATGGTAACTGAGAGTGCTGTTAAGACCTTAAGTTTTGGTCACACTCTTGCCTAAGTAAGAACCTGGCCAAAAGGGGAGAATTTTTAAATAAAATTATGGGAGGCTATTGTTTTGGACTGAGGTAATGCACTAGGCCCCAACAGGTCAGACAAACCAAACCAAAATGGAGTAACTCATGTTAAATGTGACATAGTCACACTAAGACTTTAAGAAAACACATAGATCCTAGAACAGAGCAGGTCCTGTTTTTTGTTTGTTTGTTTGTTTGTTTGTTTTATCCTGTTAACAGGACATTCCAGCATAAGGAGATACCCTCTAACCCTTAAAAAAAATAATAGCCTTAAGTCTTTGTTCCTACCTTGCAAAACCCACTGTTCTACTGTTTCCAAGTGGGTTTCAAAACCAAATAAATACATTTACAATGGTGATAGTGCCATCAATGACTAAAGTTTTGGTCAATCTCTCAAAATTAAGAAGATGACCAAAAAGGAGGAATTGTTCAATCAAGTTTAGCCTAAAGCTGCCTCCTTACGTATTTTAATTTCAGTCTAAAGGCTTTTCTATACATTGTGAACAAGTGGAAGTGTAAATAGATCATAGCCTACATTTGTGCCAATCACCGAGTTTTAGCCAATCAAATGTAGCCAACTGTTCAATGCATGTTTAAATGAGGCAAAAGCCAAGCTGTAACCAATCCAGCTGCTTCTGTACCTCACTTTCATTTTCAGTAAGCCACTTTCCTTTTCCTGTCCATAAATCTTCTCCCACATGGCTGCACTGGAGTCTCAGAGCCTACTCTAACTCTGGAGGCTGCTCAATTCACAAATTGTTTATTGCTCTATTAAACTTCTTTAAATTTAATTTGGCTGAATATTTTCATTTATCAACACAATGGAGTACTATTCAGTCATAAAAAGAATGACATTCTGTCATTTGCAACAACATGGATGGAACTGGAGATCATTCTGTTAATTAAGCCAGGCACAGAAAGACTAACATCATATGTTCTCACTTATTTATGGGATCTAAAAATAAAAACAATTGAACTCATGGAGATAGAGAGTAGAAGGATCATTATCAGAGGCTGTGAAGGGTAGTGGAAGGGTGAGGTGAGTGGGGGTGGAGGGGAGTTGAGGATGGTTAATGAGTGTAAAATAGAAAGTGCAAATAAGATCTACTATTCAATAGCACAACAGGGTGACTACACTAAATAATAATTTAATTGTACATTTCAAAAACAACTAAAAGAGTATAATTGGATTGTTTGTAACACAATGATAAATGTTTAAGGAGATGGATACCCCATTTTCCACAATGTGATTATTATGCATTGCGTGCCTGTGTCACAACATCTCATATGCCCCATAAATATGCATATATATGCACATATATATAGTACCCACAAAAATTAAAAATAAAAAAGCATAAATAGAATTTGAGGTGAAGGGAGTGGCAGTGAAATATCCCTGAAGTTAGAATCAGATTGATGTGCTCATGTAGCAGAAAGAAAGCTAGAATAGTTACAGCGTAGTGCAGAAGGGGAGAGTGGTATGTGCTTAGGCCAGATGAGTAGGCAGAGGCCAGATCATTTAGGGTTTTGTAAGAAGTCTGGATTTTATTCTAAGGATAATGGGAAGTCACTGAAAAGTTTTAAATTAGAGATGATATAACATTTTACAACATTTTTAAAGACCTCTCTGACTTCAGTGTGGAGAGGAGACATGGAAGCTCAAGAGTGGAATCAAGATCATTCAGAGACTGTTTTTGTTGGTTGGATGGGAGATAGTAAGATATTAGACCAATATGGCTTATGAGGAGAGGATGCCAAACATTTGTGCACCAATCTATTTCTTGTTTCCTGGCAAAGATCTTCCTTCACCACCCCCATCTTATCATCATCTTTTCTTTTTTTTTTTGAGACAGGGTCTCACTCTGTCACCCAGGCTGGCATGCAGTGGTACAATCACTGCTCACTGCAGCCTCGACTTCCCGGGCTCCAGTGATCCTCCCACCTCAGCCTCTGAGTAGCTGGGACCACAGATGTGCACCACCACACCCAGGCAATTTTTGTATTTTTGACAGAGACAGGGTTTCACCATGTTGCCCAGGCTGGTCTCAAATTCCTGAGCTCAAGCAATTCACCTATCTTGGCCTCCCAGTGTTGGGATTACAGGTGTGAGCCACTGCGCCCAGCCCCGTCTTATCTTTTTAAAGACTATGATAGCCTTTGAGGTTTCTGAAAAGGTTTCATAAAGTTCAAATTTTTCTTTGGTGAGATTAATGTGCAAATGATGTTTGAGAACTGAGCACTGACTTCATAGATAGACAGAGCAGAGTTTCATCTAAATCCTTGCTGAAGGAAAATTGTGTAATAGTCTATACCTCCATAATGTGTCACAAAATATTAAAAGAAATACAAGAAACTATGAGTATTTTATAGACTAAATAGTGTCATTTGACAAAGGCATAGCCTCAGTTTTCCTCTGCTGCAGCCCCAAAGCCACAGAGCATTTCAACAATTGCAGGACACATACAGCAATGGAAGTAAATAAAAGAAAATTTAAGCCTCATTGTATTTTTTCTTTGAAATATTCCATTTTAAGTACATGTAAGCTTGATATAAACTAAGACATCTATTATAATAACAATGTATGTTTTCCATAATCACTATCAATTAAAAACTATTTTAGACTTTAAAAGACAAAGTGGTAATTGCATTTTACCTGACTATGTACGGTAGAATTTTATGTTTCCTCCCAAACTTTGCAGTAAAATAATACCTAAGTCAGGCTTGAATCATTTTCTTACAAAGATGTAAGAAAATGCCTAATTCATTTGTGTTCCCCTCACTACATTTTTGTTAATAATTTACATCTTGATGTGAGTTGGTAAGAAGAATTTTCCTCCTTACAATTAGCCTGAAGACAGGGCACTCATAAGTAGGAATTCATAATGTTTGAATGTGTCCCGTAAAAATTCATGTGTTGAAAACTTAATCCCTCTGCACTCACTAATGGATTAATGTTGCTATTATGGGAGTGGGTTTATCATCATGGAAGTGGCTCTGTTATAAAAGTAAGCTGTCTCTGGCTCTCTTGCTTTTGCCTTCTTTCCATGTGATGCCTTCTTCCATGTTACAATGCAGCAAAAGGCCCTCAGCAGATGTTGACACCATGCTCTTAGACTTCCCAGCCTCCAGAGTCAGGAGCTAAATAAACTTTCATTCTTTTTATGTTACCCAGCTTGTGGTATTCTGCTATAGCAACAGAAAATGGACTAAGACAGTAACTTTAATAAGAATCATGGGGGAAATAATTCAGAGCACTTCAAGAAAGAAATTCTGAATGGATAATCATGAACATTAGGAAGG
Organism: Nomascus leucogenys; assembly: GCF_006542625.1. NCBI lineage: Eukaryota > Metazoa > Chordata > Mammalia > Primates > Hylobatidae > Nomascus > Nomascus leucogenys. Next base: position 72,773,855 of record NC_044383.1, read on the forward strand.
TACTAGGCACATGGGGGAAACTTACAAAGATCAATAAAAGAAAAGGGTGACATCACCTAGATGATGAAGGTACAACAAATTAGAAGCAGGATGTTTTGGTATAAATAATGTGGGCAGTTGATTGTTAGCTGGCTCATTTGTTGTTGTTGTGTTTGAGGGAGCTTAATATGCAAAAGAGTTTCATGATTGGTAAATAATGTGAATGTTAGTTATTTTTATTTTGAGAATATGCCAGGAAGACAGTGATTGCACAGATGCATCATTAGAGTTTGAGAGCTACTATTCTAGGAAAAGCATAAACCAAATCTCCCTTTTCACCATCACCCAGTCCAATATACTGTAGAAGAATCTGTGACTTCAGCATATATTCAAGGACACAGCTGGACCAGATATTACAAGGTGGAATTTTAGAGTAAGAAATATAAATGGGCCTGGATTCTGAAAAACTTCTTATTTAGGTTTAGCTCTCTATCTTGTTATCACAGTGGCAAGTTCTTAAGGCCAGACATGCAGTTGTAAACATAAGAGTTAAGGTGAGCTACAAAACTCACCATGCTTTAGTCTGGGCATAAACCTAAAAGCTGATTGTCTACCTAACAGGAATTTCTCTGTTTCTGTTTACTAACAAAACCATGGTATTCTTCAGAAACTGGATAGCTAAACACTGCTGGGAAGCTGGACCCATCCATGGACTCAGGGAATTATTCCCACTTGCTAGTCTAAATCATTTGTGATAATTCCATTTTCCTTGCTAGTAATTGGTTTAGAAATGGCAAGCAACTCAATTATATTAATAAAAAGTGAAAGATAATACCAGAGGAATTTGAAGCTGATGATGCACTGAAGGTAACCATGGCAATAATAATAAAACCTCAGCTCTTAATTAAATTGATTCAACTTTCCAGGCATAACTATTATTTTCCTTAGGCTCACTGTTAGACACACTATGTCTGACAATCACAAATTTATGAGATACACAGAAATCAATGGAACAAAAGCCCTCATGAAGAGACGAAGCAATGAACACATCCAGACTCAGAGGTGATCTAGATATTGAAACTATCAGACAGGTTTAACATACGTATGATTAACATGTTAGATGCTTTAATATGGAAAAGGTAGAAACACGCAGTAGCAGATTGGAAATTTTAGTAAAGAGATGGCAAGTATGGGAAAGAGTCAAATGAAAATGCTAGAAATGAAACATATGGAAATGAAGAATGCTTTCATCAGTAGCCTTGATACAGCTTAGAAAATAGTGAATTTGAAGACAGGCCAATAGCAATTGCTCAAACTGAAATTCAAAGAGAGAAAAGAGTGTAAGAAATAAAAACAGAGCAACCAGGAGTTTGAGATAATATCAAACAGTCTAACATAGGTGTAATTGGAATCTCCAAAGAGGAAAAGAGAGAGCATAGAGTACAATAATATATAAAGATATAATGGTTGAGAATTTTTCAAGAATAATGAAATATATCAAACCATAGACCCAAGAATATTAAAGAACCATATTCAGGATGAATACCCCCCAAAATCACTTAGATACACTATACTCAAATACCTAAAAGCCAAGGATAGACAAAAAAAAACTTGAAAACTGGCAGAATTTAAAAAAAAAAATCTTAGGGAAACATATTACATAGAGAAGAATGAAGGTTAGAATTATAGCAGACTTCCTTCAGAAATTCTGCAAGCCAAAGGGTAATGAGTTGATGCCTTCAAAATAATGAAAAACAAAAACAAAAAACCTGCCAACCCCAAATTTTCTATCTAGTAAAAATATCTTGTCTGGGCCCTGATGTCACCACTCCAGCATAGACAGATCTTGAAACCTTTTCTGACTCCCCCAGTTGATTCTGAGCACTTGGCTTTTCTGAATTTTATAGCTTTCACCTTTTAATCACCTGTTTTGTGCCTAATTTTTTCCTGTACTGTCTTGCTTGCTCTCTGGAAATCACATATCTGGGAGTCTCTAGAAATTCTAGTTGATAGTTTTCAGATGGAAAGAGAATTCGGCTGCACCCTCGTCTGCCTTGCTTATGCTGGATTCATGGTAGAAGGTGACATGTTTAAATCAAACTTCACGGTTGGTTGCTTTAGGCCAGGAAATGGTACATCTTTGTATTTGATAATCTGAGGGGCAAGAGTCTGATAGATTAATGGAAAAATCGAGACTAAAAAGGCAGTTCCTCCTTTCCCATGACAGATTGTTGCTTTTCATTTTTCTTACAAGCAGAGCTCCTCATTGCTCCCTAGCACTCCCCACCCTACTTTTCTCTCTCTGCCTCAAGATTTCCCTTGTTCAGTATATTTTTGATAAAGTGAATGGGGATAGATGGGTAGGAACTTCTTTTTACTGAACCCACACTATAAACATTGATAATCCCATAGCTGCTTTTCTATGGGATTTGTTTAGTTGAGTAGAGTATCCAAGTTTAGGATTGCTTGTGAGAATAAAGGGGTTTCAAGAAAGCAGAGGGGAGACACAGGGTTCTGGTAGTGAGAGAACTTTCACAGAGAAGAGATCATAGATCTAAGCAGGGGGGATTGAAAGTTTTGCTGATGTGTTAAGTAACATTCCGTGAATCCTGCTGACATTGCTAATACTTTAGAAGCTGGATTTATTAGGAGGGGAGGAAAGAGGGTAATGTTGCAAAATGCTGATATTGGCCTCAAAGAGGGTGCTGGATAAGATCAGTGGTAACTACAGGAAGTCTAGCCCTCATGGATTAATTAAGTAACATTGACATGGTGAAAAGAACAGCTGCGTTTCTGAGTCTTGCCAAGATCTGCTTGGACATTGCAGAAAAACAACACTTTAAAAATCATTTAATTTTTAAAGTGGGCAGGTGGAAACCTTATTTTAGCTCCCCAGTAGGAATTACATTTTGAGCCTGGAAGGGTATGCATGCCAAGTTTTGCTTATCAAAATAGAACTGTGGACAGACCTGAAATGATTAGTTTAGTAGCAAAATCACCCACTTTAATAAATCAAGATATTTTTGCAAATACAGATAATTTACATGCTTTAAAAATAAACAAAAAACGGATAATTGTACTGAGAAACCACAGTTGCAATTGTATATTTAAGAAGTCTGCATTCTTTTAAGAAGTCTCTTCTCTTCAGGTTTGAGTCCTTTATTCATGGCCAGCAAAGACAGCCAATTAGCACATAGACTTTGATGGCCATTAAATAAATGAGGCTGTGGCTGTGCTCACTAGGAAAAAATTCAAAGTCCACATCCAGAGCCCTTCCTGCCAAGATGCAGCCAGCCCACCTGGCAGGACCCTGCAGTAACACACAGGCCCTTGCCTACACATTGCTACATAACAATTTGAGTCGACAGCTGATTTGGAAGGTATTTTTGAGATTTGTTGGTCCAATGTGAATATACTTGTGACCATAGTTAACTGAGGCTATTCCCAAGGGAGAGTGCAAAAATTGAGGTAAATTTTTTCCAAAGATGGCCACATGATTTACATAACTTTACAAGGTGATTTTGCTATCCTTCATCAAGAGATGGGTTTATTTCCTTTTCCTTAAATCTGACTGGCTTTAGTAACTCACTTTAAATGATAGAATGTGGTGGAAATCACATTCTGAGATTTTTCAAGCATACACCCTAAGAGGCCTTGTAGCTTTTGTGTTTGCTGTCTCAGAGCCCAGAGCAACTATTTAAAAATCTTACACTACTGCACTAAAGAGGAAGGCTATGTGGAGAAAAGCCATGGATGATATGAGATTACAAAGAAAGAGAAGCTCAGCTTTGCCATAGCCACTTTACCACCCCAATGGAGGCCCCAGACATGAATGTGAAGTTATCATGGGTTCCCCAGCCCCATCTGCGCTGCTCTGGCCTATATTATGTGAAGCACAGACTTTTCCCCATTACAAAATCATAAGCAAGTAAATTATTTTTGTTATTTTTCAGCCACAGATTTTTGGAGTGGTTTCTTATGCAGCAATAAATAACCAATCTTGAAGTGAGCTAGCATTGTAATAATGATAATAACAATGATGCTGATCATCATAGTTAACATCTATATAGTACCTCATCTGTTTTGGCAGTGTTTTATTTACTCTGCTTAAATTCATAATTTAATCCCCACAATGACCCTTAGAAGGGGGCATTATAACTTACACCTATCTTTACTGATGAGAAACTTGAGGCCTGGAGGGGTTACAAAGTCACAAAGTAGAGATGACTTTGTGTGGAAGAGATGGGATTGTATGAACACTGAGACGCTAGGCACTGTCCCGGGTTCTTTCTATACATTATCTCTGTTAAGTCTCATGAAAATCTGTGAAAAAAGGATGAGTTAGTTCCTCAACTTTACAATTAAGTCAACTCAGGCTATAAATCTGGTAAATGGGAGAGTCAGCTTTTAAGCCTAGTATATCTCACTCTAAACTCCAGTCTCCTTTCACCCTACAAATGGAGTCCCCTTCTAAAATATTCATTTGATTACTCAAAATTGTCTACAGGATATCTTCCTGAAAACTGTTACCAATGTTACATGTGTAACAAGGTAAGGCTATGCACTCTCCCCACTCCTGTGCAATATTGTAATAAAGGTCCTTGTAGTAGGCAAGAAAAAGGAAATAAAATTCATACAGATAAAAAAGATGAAACAAAACTGTCCTTATTCACAGACAATATGACTTCCTCTACAAAAATTCACAAATAATCCATAAAATAAGCCAATAAAACTAATAAGTGAATTTAGCAAGGTTCTAGGATACAAGGTGACTATTTAAAAACCAGTAATATTTTCATGAATTATCAATAAATATTTAGAAATTAAAATTTAAGTCTGGTTACAATAGAGCCAAAACCATGAAATACTTATGAATACATTTAACAAAAAACATTCAAGATCTGTATGCAGAAACTAAAAAGCATTCATGAAATAAATCAAAGATTTAAATAAGAGATATGTCATGTTCATAGATTGGAAGACTAAGTATTGTTAATTACCAGTTCTCTCCAAACTTATCTATAGATTAATTTCAATTCCAGCCAAAGTCCCAGCAGGATTTCTCTTTGTAGAAAACAATATAGTGATTCTCCAGGTAATTCCATTTTGTAGCTAGAGTTCCAAACTGCTGCACTAGACTATAAATTTCTTGTGGCCTGGGACCATCTAATTTGTTGCTGAATTTCTAGGATTTGGTACATGGTTGGCATTCAGCATATGTTTAATAGAAATAATAGATGAATGAAGGAATGCAGAAAAGAGGAAGAGGGTCTGGCCAAAACATGTTCTGAACATGTTGAATTTGAGATGCTGTGATACATCCATGAGATGCCATGTGTAGTGAATGTATAAGGTCCTGTCACTCTAATTCTGGAAAGAACTATGGGCTAGAACGTAAGTAAACATAACAATGTGGCTAGTGGTTTAGGTCAGGTTTAGATATAAACACGGCTCAGGAGAAACAAGAGGAAGGGAAAATATAGGCAACAGATTAATGAATAATCCAGTCCCTGAACTCATGGCCTATAATCTTGGTCTAGAAATTGCATCAATTTTACATCATCTTCTCACATCCCTCCAAGTACTGGGGCCCTACTTCCTACTAACATTCTATTTGCAATGTCCTACCTGCCTGGCTATAAGTCCCTTGACTTTCTGTACCTCAAAGTCCCAGTGGCTACCCCACTCCCACAATTGTGTCTAGCTCCAGTTCCTTGGCTTTCTAAGTCATTGGTACTCTATTACAGTTATTTCTTTTGCTGAGTCATATTATATAACATGATAGTTTTAATTGGGAGAAATATTTTTGAGGCTGATAAAGATCTCTATAGTTTTCAAAAATATGCCTATATCTTCTTTTCGGAAAAAAATCAGTTAACGTTAACTGTATTTACTTGGATTTAGCTTTGCAGTCACCATTGAAACCAGTAACTATGTTTGTCTTTGAGAATAAAAAGGTAAAAACATTCCACTTATAAAAGAGAATATTATCCACTTCAAATGTGTTTGCTATTTTTATCTCATTACAAATATTTATTTATAACCTGAAATAATCACCACTAACTGGCTACAAACAGCTTCCTGTTTGCTCCATTAAAAAATAAAAAATAAAATAAAATATTTTTATATTTAAATTTTACAAGTTTTAATTTTATATCAAAGAACCAGACAAGACGTAGCAAACATATATAAGTTGTTCTGATTAAGGCAGAAAACTTTTCTTAGATAATTTGTCTGACAAATAAGTTCTCAAGAAAAACCATTCATTAGCTAGTTGCTATTTATCTTTGGTGATCATTGTGTTTTTAAAAATACATGGCCAGGCACAGTGGCTCATGCCTATAATCCTAGCAATTTGGGAGACCAAGGCAGGCAGATCACTGGAGCCCAGGAGTTTGAGACAGTCATGCTTGAGCAACATGGAGAAACACTGTCTTTACTAAAAATACAAAAATTAGTCAGGTGTGGTGGCGCACATCTGTAGTCCCAGCTACTTGGGAGGCTGAGGTGGGAGGATCACCTGAGCCCAGGAGGTGGAAGTTGCAGTGAGCCAAGATCGTGCCACTGCATTCCAGCCTGGGTGACATGCCCTGTCTCAAACAAACAAACAAAAAGCCTTAGTTTGTTAAATGCTTGGATGTTTGTGAAATAAATACGTTGAATTTAATATTTTGTTGAGTACTTGCTAAGATGAGCAATGAGCTCGATGCTGAGAATATTGAGATCAACAGTCCATGTTTTTCAGATATAACTATATCTGTCAGGATTCAATCAGAGAAGCAAAATCAATAGGATACATACATGAATACATAGCTATCTCTCACTGTCTCTCTCTCTCTATGTGTGCGTGTGTGTGTGTGTATATATATATCTATTATAAGTAATATATCATAGAGATTCAACCTTATGCAATTGTGGGATCTAAGTCTGTGGGATGCTATTTCCTCTGTACCCGAAGCTGTACCCTGGAGTCTGCAGGGCAGGCATATGGGAAGGGCAAATGGATGTGAAATGGAGGAAGCAAGGAACTGATGACCTGTAACCCAAAAGGATGGACTGAAACTCTTGTCAATGTCTCCCCTAAAAGCCTCCAATTTTGACGTTAAAGTATCTCTAGGTGAAACCAGACTCTTCTTCATAAAGCTTAACATTCTCCTGACCGAGGAGTCCAGGAAGCTGAAGGATGACCCAGCAGGGACTGTAGGTGCTGTGGAGGCTAGCCTAGCTGCTCCTCCATGCCATCCAGGCCAGCTGGCAGATGAGCAACACTGTGTGTGAGAGGCAGCAGTGCCTCATGTTCTTCCCTGAGCTTCCAGGTGTAAAAAGGGAAGATGGTGCTACATCACTTCCACCTTCCAAATCTTGCCTAAACCTCTTGTGGCCCAGACTAAGGGGAAACTATGCTGAGCAGGGGATTCTGGGAAATGTGGTTCCAGTCTAGCTAAATTGATGCAATACAATACAGATCTGCCACACATCCTGGTCTCTTCCTTAGTCAAAGACAGTGAGAGCCACCTGTAAACGAGTTACAAAGAATATATTCATTTTATTGATGAGGAAGGATACTGAAAGTCTAACAAGTCAAGTGATAGCTCCAGGTAATAAAGGGAGGGTGGAGCTAAGACCAGACCATACATGTACTGATTCCTAGCCCTGATCTCTTGCAACCTTCCTGCTGCCTGTAGAAAAGGGTACAACTCTCAAAGGTGACATTGCTCCCTTGTGATATTCAGGCAGATTTGATGCATTATTTTTCCAGTCTTACCTACATGAAATTCATATTGAAATGATCGGGATGTTTGTCCCAATAAATTTGGGAGGACTAGGTTGTATTCAATGAGAATACCTACAAAATTCTAAAATAATCCATTTAAATTTTAAAATAATTTTGCTTTCCTTGATTTATGTTTTCTCTTCACCTTTTCTTCTCTGATAATGGCAAGGCGCACTATTTCAGAAATGGTGTGTGTTATCTGAGTGGACTGCTATCTGCATTTTGGTCCCCTTACTCATTCTAGCATTGCAGGATAATGAGGTCTTACTTTAGAAGGTCAAGGTCTTGAGTTTCTTTATGGATTACACTGTGGGCAGAGGGAAGAAAGGAGGGGGTAAGAGTAGTGGGTGTAGTTAACATCTTAATCCTCAGCAATTGAGAATTAAAGCTATACAGATAGCCTAATAAGAATTTATTTTCATGTAGAAAAAGAGTAACATCCAGACCATAAATTCTTGTAGCCAGGAGTTAAATTTAATTCAATATCAGTCAATCTTCTGTGGAAGGTTAAATAAAAACCATTTAGCTTCTCTGTGTCTGTGCTTCCTTTTATATAAAATGAAACTATTTTTTTCCACTACCTTCTACACATGCAAACTAAACGTTAATAGAGTTAGTAATATAACAGTCTGGTTGATACAACAAGCCACTGCTTTGTAAATGCAATCTTATATTTAACCTGGGCTTCCAATCAAGATTGCTGATTCTGATAAGTCCTCAAAGTGTTGAAAATCAACTGCAATCTCATCTCCAGCAGTCTCACTGCAACCACTTAAAATCACTTTTTCTTTTCAACTTTACAATCAGTAACTCATGAAAAAAGCAGCAAGTTAAAGTATACTCTTTTCCAAGTTTTAAAAATTGCATTAGCATTTGAATTATTATGTGTGTAATTCATTGTACTTGACTACAGCTTTGTAGAAAAATTATAGCATGGTGTCTAAAACATTGGGTCTTTTAATTAATATTAGCTTCCTTTTCTCTTCATCAATCTGAAAAGTATATCTGTGCAATAAAGTTTTTCAATAAAATCTTAATTTATCCCAGTTACAATCATATATTTTCTTTTGGGTTAGAAGTATCTTATTGTCAAAACTAAACTTTGTCTTTATTTCATAATTAAATAATTATCGACACTTATTTATTTATATTTTTGCTAGAGATGAATTTGAGGAATGGATATATTTAGTGCTGACAAAGAGAAATTGAGAAATAGAAACAACTTATTGGCCCTGTACTCTTTGAACTATATTTTCAAAGAGCTGGGCTTTCTTATCCCAATGTCACTGAAAATTTGGAGATTTTTGTTCTGGGTCAAACTTCTCCAGGGTGAAGTGTGTATTCTTGTTGTTTTCTAGTTTGTCCAATACACCTGGCTCTGAGTGTCAAGGGTACAGAAGTCTCATTAAAGTTACTAAAAATGTGCTTGTGTACTCGTTCTCAGTATGCAGACGCCAGCTCAGACACTTCACTAACTACCTAAGGACCCATTCTACTGTCTGGAGAAATAACTCGATTATTCCACACATTTGCTTCTCATCTGGAAAACAATATATTCTTCCTAAGAAAAGGAAGGAAAAAAAGGACAGGACATCAATAGTCTGGATGTATGGGAAGAGGAGAGCTTGTAATATTAAAATAAATGGAAAGTCTAGGTCAGAGTTTGACAATGATAAGTTAATTCTTAGATGTGTTCGTGATATGGTTTGGCTCTGCATACCCACCCAAATCCCATCTCAAATTGTAATGCCCACTTCTTGAAGGAAGAAACTTATGGGAGGTGCTTGGATCATAGGGGTGGTTTCCCCCATGCTGTTCTCATGATAGTGAGTTCTCATGAAATCTTATGGTTTAAAAGTGTTTGACAGTTCCTCCTCATTCTCTCTCTCTCCTGCAGCCATGTAAGATGTGTCTTGCTTCCCCTACTGCCATGATTATAAGTTTTCTGAGGCCTCCCCAGCCATGCAGAAATGTGAGTCAATTAAGCCTTTTTTTCTTTATACATTATCCAGTCTCAGGTGGTTCTTTATAGCAATGTGAAAATTGACTAACACAGTTGGTCTCTAGCCTGATGATCAATTAGTAATGGAAAGGCATTAGAAATCAAACAATTATGTCATCTTTTTCTTTTTTTTAATTATTATTATTATACTTTAAGTTTTAGGGTACATGTGCACAATGTGCAGGTTTGTTACATATGTATCCATGTGCCGTGTTGGTGTGCTGCACCCATTAACTCATCATTTAGCATTAGGTATGTCATCTTTTTCTTATAAAACTTCTTGGCCAGGTGCGGTGGTTCATGCCTGTAATCCCAGCACTTTGGAAGGCCAAGGCGGGTGGATCACCTGAGGTTAGGAGTTTGAGACCAGCCTGGCCAACATGGAGAAACACTGTCTTTGCTAAAAATACAAAAAATTAGCTGGGCATGATGGCAGTCACCTGTAATCCTATCTACTTGGAAGGCTGAGGCAGGAGAATTGCTTGAACCTGGGACACAAAGGTTGCAGTGAGCCAAGATGGTGCCACTGCACTTACAGCCTGGCTGACAGTGTAAGACTCTATCTCAAAAAAGAAGAAAAAGAAAGTTTCCTATATCCGTTGGAAATGGCAGAGCTATGGAAGGTCTCATGAAGACAAAAAAAAAAAAAAAAAAAAAAAAAAGATTAAGAATATGGTGAAAGCAAGAGGGGTCTGGCCAGGCAGAGGAAAGGCTCGTTTTACAGATATCAGTGTATTTGAGCTGGGAGGCATAATCTGAACTTTGAGAAGTGCTTTTAAGGAAACAACAAATGTAAAGCTGTGTGCAAGGATGTCAGAGGTAAAATGAAATAACTTCCTAGTTTTACCTCATAATTGGATGAAAAAAAATTTGGAAGAGGCCTTTGAACAGAGGAAAACAAGCTAGGGTGGCAAATAGGGATCTCTTAGTTTCCTTCCACCTCTAGGTTTCTTTTCCAGATCAGCCAAACACTAGGTCTAACTCCAACATTCAAAACTATCTGTGCTGTTTGGTTTCTTTTTCTGTTACTTAATCACCTCTTTCTATTCTTTTTATAAACACCATGAGGCCAGGGCTTTTCTCTCTTGTTCTCAGTAACATCCCTGGTGTCTGGCAGAGTGACACACAGGAGACACTTGACACCTATCTACAGACAGGAGGTAGAGCAAGTTGGCTGAATAGAAGCCTCTAGTGATTGTCCCCTTCACAGGAACACCAAATTGAATAACTATCCGCACAAAAAAACTACCTTTATAAGAACCAAAATATCAGGTGAGTGATTACAGTACCTGGTTTTTCCATCATATTAAGGAAAGAGGAACTAAGGTGCGTAGGAAAGAGTCTTGAGTAGCCTATACCACCCCTCCCCCATTACACAGCAGTAGCCATGTGGCACAGAGAGAAAATCTGTTTGCTTGGGGCAAACAGTGATTGAAGTGATTGTGAGACTTCACATTGGAACTCAGTGCTGCCCTGTCACAGTAGAAAGCAATAGGGAGCAGAACTCAGCAGGCACCCACACAGGAAACATTTAGACCACCCTTAGCCAGAGGCAAATTGCTCATCCCAGTGGTCAGAACCTGAATTCTGGCAAACCCTGCCACTGTGGCTAAAGTTCTCTGGGGTGCTAAATAAACTTGAAAGGCAATCTATGCTATAAGAACTGCAATCCCTGGGCAAGCCCTGGTGCTGTGCTGGACTTGAAGCTAGTGAACTTGTAGTACATGAGACCTAGTGAGATACCAGCTGGGGTGGCAAAGGGAGTGCTTGCACCACTCTTCCTCCAACCCCAGGCAGTACAGCTGACAACTCTGGGAGGAGAGGAAAGAGGAAGAGGACTTTGCCTTGCAACAAAGATACCAGCTCAACCATAGTTAGAATACAGCATCAAGCAGAGTCCAGAGGCCCCGATTCCAGGCCCTAGCTCCCAGATAACATTTCTAGACACACTACAAATATTGGGCCAGAAGGGAGCCTACTGCCTTGAAAGAAAGGACCCAGTCCTGGAAGGATTAATCACCTGCCAACTCAAGATTCCTTGGGCCCTGAACAACCAGAAGTAGCCGCCAGGCAGTACTTGCTGCAGGCCTTGGGTGAGACTCTGAGCCGTGCTGGCTTCAGGTATAACCCAGCGTATTCCCAGATGTGGTGGCCATGCAGAAAGACTCTTTCTGCTTGAGGAAAGAAGAAGGAAGAGTAAAGAGGCATTTGTCTTTCACCTTAGGTACCAGCTCAGCCACAGTCAGGTAGAGCATTAAATAGGCCCCTTGGGTCCCATTTCTAGGCTCCAGAAAACATTTCTGGACCTACTCTGGGCCAGAGGGGAGCTCACTTCCTTAAAGGGAGAGGCTCAGGATTAGCAGAATTCACCACAGACTGACTGAAGGGCCCTTAGGCTTGAGTAGACATTGGCAGTAGCCAAGCAGTACTTGCCATGGGCTTGGTTTAGTGGTGAACATGTGGACAGACCCTTCTGCCTGAAGTAATGGGAGGGAAGAATGGGAAGGACTTTGTCTTGTGGCTTGGGTGCCAGTTCAGACCCAGTAGAACAAAGCACTAAGTAGATTCCTAACATTTCTGATTCCAGGCCCTGGCAAATGAACAGCATCTCTGGACATATATAGGACCAGGGTGAACTCATTGCCATAGATGGAAGAACACAAGCCTGGCTGGATTCACCACCTGCTAATTGTAAAGCCTTAGGGCCTTGATTGAACATAGGTAGTAGCCATGTAGTAGTGGACACTAGGAAAGACCCAGCACTGTGCTGGCTTCAGGTCTGACCCAGCACAGACCCAGTGGTGGTGACCAAGTGGTGCTTGTGTCACCCTCACCCACCTCCAGGAAGCTTACCGCATTTGTTTGTGAGAAATTAAGGGAAGAGAATAAGAGTGTCTTTCTGGTAAACCAGATAATACTTCTGGATCTTACCCAAGGCCACAAATGCAGTACCTCTACAAGTCTGCAAGAACTGTAGCATTACTGGGCTTGGGGTACCTTCTAATGCTGATATGGCTGCAGTGACCAAGCACAGATCACAACACCCAAGTCCTTTCACCCAGAAAGCCTTCCCAAGAAGGACAGACACAAACAAGCCCAGACTGTGAAGACTACAATAAATACCTAACTCTTCAATGCCCAGACACTGATGAACACCCACAAGCATCAAGACCACCCAGGAAAAAATGACTAAGTGAGCTAAATAATAAATCAGTGACTAATCCCAGAGAGACAGAGAGGTGTAACACTTCAGACTGAAAGTCCAAAATAGCTGTTTTGAGGAAATTCAAAGAAATTCAAGATAACACAGAGATGAAATTCAGGATCCTATCAGATAAATTTATCAGAGAGATTGAAATAATTTAAAAATTATCAAGCAGAAATTTCTTTTTTTTTAAATTATTGTACTTTAAGTTTTAGGGTACATGTGCACAATATGCAGGTTTGTTATATATGTATCCATGTGCCATGTTGGTGTGCTGCACCCATTAACTCATTATTTAGCATTAGATGTATCTCCCAATGCTATCCCTCCCCCCTCCCCCCACCCCACAACAGTCCCCAGAGTGTGATGTTCCCCTTCCTGTGTCCATGAGTTCTCATTGTTCAATTCCCACCTATGAGTGAGAACATGCGGTGTTTGGTTTTTTGTCCTTGCGATAGTTTACTGAGAATGATGATTTCCAGTTTCATCCATGTCCCTACAAAGGACATGAACTCATCATTTATTATGGCTGCATAGTATTCCATGGTGTATGTGTGCCACATTTTCTTAATTCAGTCTATCATTGTTGGACATTTGGGTTGGTTCCAAGTCTTTGCTATTGTGAATAGTGCCGCAATAAACATACGTGTGCATGTGTCTTTATAGCAGCATGATTTATAATCCTTTGGGTATATACCCAGTAATGGGATGGCTGGGTCAAATGGTATTTCTAGTTCTAGATCCCTGAGGAATTGCCACACTGACTTCTGCAATGATTGAACTAGTTTACAGTCCCACCAACAGTGTAAAAGTGTTCCTATTTCTCCACATGCTCTCCAGCACCTGTTGTTTCCTGACATTTTAATGATGGCTATTCTGACTGGTGTGAGATGGTATCTCACTGTGGTTTTGATTTGCATTTCTCTGATGGCCAGTGATCATGAGCATTTTTTCATGTGTTTTTTGGCTGCATAAATGTCTTCTTTTGAGAAGTGTCTGTTCATATACTTCGCCCACTTTTTGATGGGGTTGTTTATTTTTTTCTTGTAAATTTGTTTGAGTTCATTGTAGATTCTGGATATTAGCCCTTTGTCAGATGAGTAGGTTGCAAAAATTTTCTCCCATTTTGTAGGTTGCCTGTTCACTCTAATGGTAGTTTCTTTTGCTGTGCAGAAGCTCTTTAGTTTAATTAGATCCCATTTGTCAATTTTGGCTTTTGTTGCCATTGCTTTTGGTGTTTTAGACATGAAGACCTTGCCCATGCCTATGTCCTGAATGGTATTGCCTAGGTTTTCTTCTAGGGTTTTTATGGTTTTAGGTTTAACATGTAAGTCTTTAATCCATCTTGAATTAATTTTTGTATAAGGTGTAAGGAAGGGATCCAGTTTCAGCTTTCTACATATGGCTAGCCAGTTTTCCCAGCACCATTTATGAAATAGGGAATCCTTTCCCCATTTCTTGTTTTTGTCAGGCTTGTCAAAGATCAGATAGTTGTAGATATGTGGCGTTATTTCTGAGGGCTCTGTTCTGTTCCATTGATCTATGTCTCTGTTGTGGTGTAGCCATGCTGTTTTGGCTACTGGAGCCTTGTAGTATAGTTTGAAATCAGGTAGTGTGATGCCTCCAGCTTCGTTCTTTTGGCTTAGGATTGACTTGGCAATGCGGGCTCTTTTTTGGTTCCATATGAACTTTAAAGTAGTTTTTTCCAATTCTGTGAAGAAAGTCATTGGTAGCTTGATGGGGATGGCATTGAATCTATAAATTACCTTGGGCAGTATGGCTGTTTTCATGATATTGATTCTTCCAACCCATGAGCATGGAATGTTCTTCCATTTGTTTGTGTCCTCCTTTATTTCATTGAGCAGTGGTTTGTAGTTCTCCATGAAGAGGTCCTTCACGTCCCTTATAAGTTAGATTCCTAGGTACTTTATTCTCTTTGAAGCAATTGTGAATAGGAGTTCACTCATGATTTGGCTCTCTGTCTGTTATTGGTGTATAAGAATGCTTGTGATTTTTGTACATTGATTTTGTATCCTGAGACTTTGCTGAAGTTGCTTATCAGCTTAAGGAGATTTTGGGCTGAGACAATGGGGTTTTCTAGATATACAATCATGTCATCTGCAAACAGGGACAATTTGACTTCCTCTTTTCCTAATTGGATACCCTTTATTTCCTTCTCCTGCCTAATTTCCCTGCCAGAACTTCCAACACTATGTTGAATAGGAGTGTTGAGAGAAGGCATCCCTGTCTTGTGCCAGTTTTCAAAGGGAATGCTTCCAGTTTTCGCCCATTCAGTATGATATTGGCTTTGGTTTTGTCATAGATAGCTCTTATTATTTTGAGATACGTCCCATCAATACCTAATTTATTGAGGGTTTTTAGCATGAAGTGTTGCTGAATTTTGTCAAAGGCCTTTTCTGCATCTATTGAGATAATCATGTGGTTTTTGTCTTTGGTTCTGTTTATATGCTGGATTACATTTATTGATTTGTGTATGTTGAACCAGCCTTGCATCCCAGGGATGAAGCCCACTTGACATGGTGGATAAGCTTTTTGATGTGCTGTGATTTCATAGCTGATAAATTCAACTGACATATTGAAGAATGCATCTGCATCTCTTAACAGTAGAATTGATCAAGCAGAAGAAAAAATTAGTGATCTTGAAGAAAGGCTATGTGAAAATACTTAGAGGAAGTTAGAAAAGAATAAGATATGGCAATAAGATACCGAAAATATCCTTAAAAGGGCAAATGTAAACATTGTTGATTTTAAAAAGGAATTAGAGATTGGGCTAGAAGGTTTATTCAAAGGGATACTAACTGAGAACTTCCCAAACCTAGAAAAAGATATAAATATTCAAGTTCAAGAAGGTTATAGAACACCAAACAGATTTAATCCAAATAAGTCTACCTCTCAATATTTAATAATCAAACTCCCAAATTTCAAGGATGAAGAAAGGATTCTAAAAGCAGCAAGAGAAAAAAATGTAACATATGCTGTTAGAAAAGATAAGATATATTGAAGCTCCATTATATGTTTATGCCACAAAAAATATGTTTCAAACATAAAGGATAAATATTTTCCCAGAGAAGCAAAAGTTGAGGGACTTTGTCAACACCACAACTGTCATACAAGAAATGTGAAAGGGAGTTTTTCATTCTTAAAGGAAATAATGTTAACAAGTAATAACTCATCTGAAGGTACAAAACTCACTGGTAATAGAAAGTACACAGAAAAATAGAGAATAGTATGACATCGTAATTGTGGTGTGTAAACTACTCATATCTAGAGCAGAAAGACTAAAAGATGAACCTATGAAAAATAATATCTCAAACAACCTTTCAGGACATAAATGGTCCAAGAAGATATAAACGGAAACAACAAAAAGTTAAAAAGCAGAGAGATGAAATTTATTAGTTTTCTTTTTGCTTGTTTGATTGGTTGTTTATGCAATCAGCATTAAGTTGTCAACTATGTAAAATAGTGGGTCATAAGGTATTATTTGCAAGCTTCATGGTAACCTCAAATCTAAAAACATACAATAAATAGACAAAAAAATTTAAAAATCAAGAAATAAAGACACACCATCTGAGAAAGTCATCTATATTAAAAGAAAGAAAGAAAGGAGAGAAAGAAGAGAATAGCACATGCACACACACATATACACACACACATAAAAAAACAAAAACAAATAACAAAGCTGCAGGAATAAGTTCTTACTTATCAATAATAACATTCAATGTACATGGAGTAAACTCTACAATCAAAAGGCATAAACTGGCTGAATGGATGAAAAAACAAGACCCAGTGACCTGTTGCCTACAAGAAACATACTTCACCTATAAAGACACACATAGACTGAAAATTAAAAGGTTTAAAAAAGATATTATATACCAGTGGAAACCAAAATAGAGCAGGAGTCACTATACTTATATCAGATAAAGTAGATTCCAAGACCAAACCTATAAAAAGAGACAATGAAAGTCACTATACAATGATAAAGGGGTCAATTCTGCTAGAGGTTATGGTATCTTTAAATATATATGCACACAACACTGGAGCACCAAGATATATGAAGCAAATATTATTAGAGCTAAAGAGAGAGAAAGGCTCTAATACAATAATAGCTGTAAACTTTAATGGCCCACTTTCAGCATTAGACAGATTATCCTGACGAAAAGACCAAATTGACCTAATAGATATTTACAGAACATTTCATTCAACAGCTGCAGAATACACATTTTTTTCCTTAGCACATGGATCATTGTCAAGGATTAGACCATATATTAGGTCACTAAGCAAGGCTTGAAACATTCAAAAAAATTTAAAGAATATCAAGTATCTTCTCTGACCACAGTGTAATATAACTGGAAACCAAGAGAAATTTTGGAAACTATGAAAACACATAAAAATTAAACAATATGCTCCTGAATGATCAGTGGATCAATGAAGAAATTAAGAATATTTAAAAATTTCTTCAAGCAAATAAAAATGGATGCACAGCATAGCAAAAACTATACAATACAATGAAAGCAGTACTAAGAGGAAGGTTTGCAGCAACAAGTGCCTTCATCAGACAAGTAGAAAAATCTCAAACGGACAACCTAATGGTGCATCTCAAAGAAATAGAAAAGCAAGGGCAAACCAAACCCAAAAAGTTGTAGAAGAAAATAAACAATAAAGATCATAGCAGACATAAATGAAATTGAAACAAAAAATACGAAAGATCAATGAAACGAAAGTTATGTTTGTAACAAGATAAAGAGAAAGAAAATTGACAAACCTTTAGCCAGACTAAGAAAAAGAGACAGAATTTGTATATAAATGACATAAGAAAAAGAGACAGAATATGCATATAAATAACCTATGAAAAAGGAGACATTACACTCAATACCATAGAAATTCAAGAGATCATTAAGGGCTGCTATTAAGAACTACATGCCAATAAATTGGAAAACCTTGAAGAAATTGATATATTTATAGGAAAATGTGATGTATCAAGACTGAACCATGAAGAAATCCAAAACCTGAAGAGACTAATAACAAGTAATGAGACCAAATCTATCATAAAAATATTTTTTATTAAAGAAAATCCTAGGATCTGAAGGCTTCACTGCTGAATTTTACCGAATGTTTAATGAAGAATTAATACCAACCCTATTCAAGTTATTCTTTAAAATAGAGAAAGAGAAAATACGATGAGTCCAATATTACCCTGACACCAACACCAGACAAAGACATCAAAAAAGGAAACTACAGCTAATATATCTGGTAATCATTGATGTAAAAATCTTCAACAAAATACTAACAATCCAAATTCAACAAAACAATAAAAACATACTCATCACGACCAAATGGAATTTATCCCAAGAATGCAAGGATGGTTCAACATATGCAAATCAATCAATGTGATACATCATATCAATAGAATGAAGAAGAAAAACCATGTGATCATTTCAATTAATGCTGAAAAAGCATTTGAAAATTCAGCACCTTTTCACGATAAAAACCCTCATAAAACTGGGTATAGAATAAACATACTTAACACATAAAAGCCACATATGACAGACCCACAGCTAGTATCTTTCTAAATGGGAAAAATATAAAGCCTTTCTTCTCAGATCTGGAAGAAGACAAGGATGCCCACTTTTCCCATTGTTATTCAACATAGTACTGGAAATCATAGCCAGAGTAATCAAAGAAAAGAAAAAAAAGGGCATCCAAATTGAAAAGGAAGAAATCAAATTATCCTTGTTTGAAGATGATATGATATATTTGGAAAAACTAAAGATTCCACCAAAAAAACTATTAAAACATATAAATAAATTCAGTCAAGTTGTAGGATAGAAAAATCAACACACAAAATTAGTAGCATTTCTGTATGACAACCGCAAACATTTTGAAAAAGAAATCAAGAAGCTAATTCCATTTACAACAGGTATGAATAAAATAAAATACCTAGGAATAAACTTAACCAAAGAAGTGAAAGATCTCTGGAATGAGAAGCGGGAACAAAAAATGGAAAGATATTCCATGTTCATGGATTGGAGGAATAAATATTGTTAAAATATCCATACTACCCAAAGCAATCTACACATTCAATGAAATCCCTATCCAAATACCAAGGACATCTTTCACAACAATAGAAAAAGCAATCCTAAAATTTATATGAAACCCACAAAAGACCCATAATAGCAAAAGCTATCCTGAGCAAAAAACTGGAGGAATCACATTACCTGTCTCTAAATTATACCACAGAACTATAGTAACCAAAACAGCACAGTATTGGCAAAACAACAGACACATAGCGAAATAGAAACGAGAACCTAGAAGCAAGTTCACACACCTACAGTGAACTCATTTTTGACAAAGGTGCTAAGAACATACATTGGGGAAAAAAAGTCTCCTCAATAAATAGTGCTGGGAAAATTGGATATTCATATGCAGAAGAATGAAAGTGTATTAGTCTGTTTTCACACTCATGATAAAGGCATACTCAAGACTGGGTAATTTATTTAGAAAAAAAGAGCTTTAATGGACTTACAGTTCCATGTTGCTAGGGAAGCCTCAAAATCATGGTAGAGGTGAAAGGCACATCTTACACGGCAGCAGGGAGGAATGAGAGCCAAGAAAAAGGGGTTTCCCCTTATAAAACCATCAGATCTCATGAGGCTTATTCACTATCACAGGAATAGTATGGGGGAAACCATACCCATGATTTAATTATCTCCTACCAGGTCCCTCCATACAACATGTAAGAATTATGGGAGCTACACTTCAAGATGAGATTTGGGTGGGGACACAGGCAAACCATATCAGTGTGCCCTTGGCCCTACCCAAATCTCATGTCCTCACATTTCAAAGCCAATCATGCCTTCCCAACAGTCCCCTAAAATCTTAACTCATTTCAGCATTAACTGAAAAGTCCACACCCCAAAGTCTCATCTAAGACAAGGCAAGTCCTTTCCACCTATGAGCCTGTAAAATCAATAGCAAGTTAGTTACTTTCTAGACACAATAGGGATACAGGAATTGGGTAAATACAGCTGTTCCAAATGGGAGAAATGGACCAAAACAAAGGGGCTACAGGCCCCATGAGAATCTGAAATCAAGCAGAGCAGTCAAATCTTAAAGCTCCAAAATGATCTCCTTTCATTCCATGTCTCACATCCAGGTCATGCTGCAAAAGGTGGGCTCCCACGGCCTTGGGCAGCCCTGCCCCTGTGGCTTTGCAGGGTACAGCCTCCCTCCAGACTGCTTCCACAGGCTGGTGTTGAGTGTGTGTGACATTTCCAGGTGCACAGTGCAAGCTGTCAGTGGATCTACCATTGTGGGGTCTGGAGGACAGTGGCCCTCTTTTCACAGCTCCGCTAGGCAGTGCCCCAGTGATGACACTGTGGGGGGCTTCAACCCCACATTTCCCTTCTGCACTGCCCTAGAAGAGGTTCTCATGAGGGCCCCACCCCTGCAGCACACCTCTGCCTGGACATCCCAGCATTTCCATACATCCTTTGAAATCTAGGCAGAAATTCCCAAACCTCAATTCTTAACTTCTGTGCACCGGCAGGCTCAACACCATGTGGAAGTTGCCAACAGTTGGGGCTTGCATCCTCTGAAGCCATAGCTCGAGCTGTACCTCAGTCCCTTTTGGCCATGGCTAGAGTGGCTGGGACACAGGGCACCAACTCCCTAAGCTTCAAACAGCCGGGGGGGCCCTGGGCCCAGACCATAAAACCATTTTTTCCTCCTAGGTTTCTGGGCCTGTGATGGCAGGGGCTGCCACAAAGTTCTCTGACATGTCCTGTAGACGTTTTCCCCATTGTCTTGGTGATTAACATTTGTCTCCAAGTTACTTATGCACATTTCTGCAGCCAGCTTTAATCTTTCCTCAGACAATAGGTTTTTATTTTCTTTCACATTGTCAAGCTGCAAATTTTCTGAAATTTTATGTTCTGTTTCTCTTTTAAAACTGTTTTTAAAAGCACCCAAGTCACCTCTTGAATGCTTTGCTGCTTAGAAATTTCTTCTTCCAGATACCCTACATCCTCCTGAAGTTGAAAGTTCTACAAATCTCTAGGGCAGGGGCAAAATGCCACCAGTCTCTTTGCTAAAACACAGCAAGAGTCACCTTTACTCCAGTTCCCAATAAGTTCCTTATCTCTATCTGAGACCATCTCAGCCTGGATTTCATTGTCCATATCATTATCAGCATTTTGGTCAAAGCCATTCAACAAGTCTCTAGGAAGTTCCAAACTTTCCCACATTTTCATGTCTTCTTCTGAGCCCTCCAAACTGTCCCAACCTCTGCCTGTTGCCCAGTTCTAAAATTGCTTCCACATTTTTTGATATCTTTACAGCAGCACCCCACTCTACCAGCACCAATGTACTGTATTAGTCTGTTTTCATGCTGCTGATAAACGACAGAGCCAAGATTGGGTAAATTATAAAGAAAAAGAGGTTTAAGGGACTCAGAGTTCTACATGACTGGGGAGGCCTCACAATCATGATGGAAGGTGAAAGGCACATCTCACCTGGTGGCAGACAAGAGAAGAGAATGAGAACGAAGTGAGAGGGGTTTTCCCTTATAAAACCATCATATCTCATGAGACTTATTCACTACCATGAGAACAGTATGAGAGAAACCATACCCATGATCCAATTTTCTCCCACCAGGTCCCTCCCACAATGTGTGGGAATTATGGGAGCTAAAATTCAAGATGAGATTTGAGTGGGGACACAGCCAAACCATATCAGAAACTAAGACCTCAATCTCTCACCATATTAAAAAAATTAAAATGAATTAAAGACTTAAATCTAATACCTCAAACAATGAAATTCCCAAAACATTGGGAAATTCTCAAGGGCATTGGTCTGAGCAAGGATTCATTTAATAATACGCCACAAGCACAGGCAACCAAAGCATAAATGGACAAATTAATCACATCAAGTTAAAAAGCTGCTGTAGAGCAGTTGTGTAAGGTGTCTCATGCTTGTAATCCCAGCACCTTGGGAGGCCGAGGCTGGTGGATCATTTGAGTTAAGGAGTTTGAGGCCAGCCTAGCCAATATGGTAAAATCCCCGTCTCTACTAAAAATACAAAAGTTAGCCAGGTGTGGTGGCATGTGCCTGTAGTCCTAACTACTCAGGAAGCTAAGACAGAAGAATCACTTGAACCCTGGAGGCAGAGGTTGCAGTGAGTCAAGATCATGCCACTGTACTCCAGCCTGGACAACAGAGTGAGACTCTGTCTCAAAAAAAAATAAGTAAATAAATAAATATAAACAGTTTTTTTTAAAGCAAAGGGTACAATCAACAAAGTGAAGAGACCACAGAATGGAAGAAAGTACTTGCAAACTATCCACCTGAGAAAGGATAAAAAACCAGAATATGTAAGCTGCTCAATCAAGTCCAATAATCTGATAATTAGTGGGCAAAAAATCTGAATAGATATTTCTCTAAAGAAGACATAAAACAACAAGCAGGTATATGAAAAAGTGCTCAACATCATTCATCATCAAAGAAATACAAATGATAAGTACAATGACATATCATCTCACTGTAGTTAAAATGGCATTTATCCAAAAGATAGGCAATCATGAATGTTGGTGAGGTTGTGGAGAAAATGGAACCCTGTACACTGGTGGTGGGAATGGAAATTTGTACAGCCACTGTGAAGAACAGTTTGGAAGTTCCTCAGAAAAACTAAAAATAGAACTACTACACCATCCAGCAATCCCGCTGCTAGATGTATACCCAAAAGAAAGGAAATAAGTACATTGAAGAGATACCTGCATTCCTGTGTTTAGTGCAACACTATTCACAATAGCCAAGATTTGGAGACAACCTATGTATGCATCAACAGATAAATGGATAACAAAGGGTAGTACATATACACAATGGAGTACTATTCAGCCACACAAATGAATGAGTTTCTGTCATTTGCAACAACATGGATGGAACTGGAAGTCATTATGATAAGTGAAATAAACCAGGTATAGAAAGACAAACT
The DNA here is from genome assembly GCF_006542625.1 of Nomascus leucogenys. NCBI lineage: Eukaryota > Metazoa > Chordata > Mammalia > Primates > Hylobatidae > Nomascus > Nomascus leucogenys. Next base: position 72,796,824 of record NC_044383.1, read on the forward strand.
TCACTTGTTTTCACTTATTTGTGGGAGCTAAAAATTAAAACAATTGAACTCATGGAGATAGAGAGTAGAATGGTGGTTACTAGAGGCTGGGAAGAATAGTGGAGGAGGACACGCGGATGGTTAATGGACATACAAATACAGTTAGAAAGAATGAATAAGATAGCACAACAGGCATTGGATGCCTGTATCAAAATATCTCATGTACCTTATGATTATATCCACCTATTATGTACCCACAAAATTTAAAAATAAAATTTCTTCAAGTAACAGACAAAAAAATCCCAAATATACCAGCACCCTCCTTCCAGTTATCCACACAAAGCTGAGGCATGTTCCATGATATGTGTTGTGGATTCACACCTTCGTGTACATTCCTACTTCCTTCACAACAACTATGACTGTCATTACTTTACCTTGAATTTTAATACTTCACTATTTCACCCCAATTGTTTTATTGCCTTATTCATTTTTCTGAAGCACCATGTTAATCTAGTACTCTTCTGTACAAAGAATGACTCCTAATCACTTATCTTTTATCATCTAAATTGCTGTAACTACTTATTTAGGTTTACTTCTTTCATTTATTAAATGAGGTAATTGAATGAGATAACCTACAAAAACCCCATCCTGCATTAACACCAGATGGCTCTATTTCTCTTCATGATTTTTCAGGAAAAGGAGATTTAGACCTTTGAAAATTTCTTGTTGATCATATTGAGTGAGAGAATCGGGACACATAATCAAAGACCTTTTTCTTTGAAAAGGCATGGCTCATTGGAGACTCAGAGAATGGATTCACCAGTGTCTGTGTCTTTGACAGATTGACTTCTGCTGGAAGAACACAAGCTCTGCAGGGCAGGTGGTGTCCTTAGGAAAGCAGTAGATGGCGCTAATAGGCATGGTTGTCCTAATGTGCATCTGAGAAACCTAGCCCACATTTGCCTATGGCTGGGAAACCTGCAAGGATACGGTTGACCATCACTTAATTAACAAAGCACACAATTTGAATGTTGCATTACAGTTTTGAAGAGTGATAGTTTGTATTTTATGAATAGGGAATAAATAGACTTCACTCTCTCTGTGGCTAAATAATTCATTTTTTTAAGTTATAGAAGATCACACAATAGAATGTGAGTGGATAAGGTTTTCTGTAACTTGTATTTGAAGTAAATGTAACAGAGCTACTACATAGCTTCCAGTGGTAAAGGAGAGAAAGCACAGAGAAACTTAGAAGGACTTTTTTTGTGGTTTATCCTGAAATATCACCCACTCAACTATGGGAAATGCAAATGGCTATTTTAAATTTCTATATAGAATAGACCTCAAATTTCTACAGAAATTTGAGATTTGAAGGGCTACTTGCATTTCCCATAGTTGAGTGGGTGATACTGGCTCATTGTCAGGCTTTTAGAACTAATTACATCTGGGGAATCCAAGTTCAGGAACCACCATGTCTGACCCCTACCCACCACCTGCACCACACACACACAGTAACACTATACTTACATTGTTTTCTTTTCCTGGAATCTCAACATGAGCCTTTATTCTAGCCAAACTGGACTTTGACTGGACTTTCTTTCCCCAAACCAAGAAAGTAGACCAAATGTAAAGGTGATTTAGGGAGTGACCTATGGGGCAGGGGATTGGAAAAAAACCCATAGACCTACCATGAGTCCAATCATCAACTGTTAACTAGCATTATGACCTTGAGCAAGTCAATGATCTTTCATAAGTTCCAAGTCTCTCATTTGTCAAATGTAGGTATCAATTCAGAAAGTCACAGATCTTGAGGACTAAGTGATAAAATGTACAGGCAAGTTCTTTGCACATTTTAAGGTAGTACAGTGCTCTGAGGTGTTATTCTGTATTGTACTATTCTCTGATTTTATTTCTCCAGGGAAGAAATGACACCTCTTTTATCTCTAGATGCTGTGGGGCAGAGTGAAAATTATACAACTATGTTGTCATACACATCCAGGGTGGTATCTAAAGCCTGTGTGTGACCATCCCTCACCTCCTTACTCCCTGAACTTCTCTTTATAGCCCCTTGCTACAGCTGACCACTGAGAAGTCTTATTTTGAGAACACATGGCTGATAGTAATACTCAAGATAGTCCCCTTGGACTGCATAGAAACAGAAAAGACAGAGATTTTTCTGATGAAGATTTCAGGGGCTGATGCACAGCAGATGCTGTCTTTTAATGGGAGGCTCTAAATATCTTGCTTTATTTGATCACTTGTATACAGCTGCTAAAGATATATTTCTCTTCAGGGGGAAGCATAGGTGAGGAGTATACAATTTTCAGAAAACAGTTAGGGGACAAAGCTTATGAAATTATGTAAATGTCACTCTTTGCCTCTTAATATTGAGCTATATTATATAATTTTCCATTTTGTACCCTATATTTTAATGTCTGTTACGTTCCCTCGTTCATAGGCACTCTGTTGCGCTTGACCAATTTCCTTCCAGAAGGAGACATCAGAAGGTTCCTCCAAGTGTAATCATAAAGTCATGCTTGCATTTTTTTCCCTGTTTTAGTGATAAACAGACTTGGCTAGAACTGCCAAATACAAAGAAAAACCTTCAGTAAAAGCTAAATAATTCCCTTTTCAGAGTCTCCAGCCAAACCTGCTTAATATTAATTAAAATTGGATGGCCACACCGTTTGAAAGGACAAAGTTGCTAGGAACTCTAAGTGTAGGAAATCTGATCTTCCTGTTTTCTTAAGTCCCATAGTAAGTGGAAATTCTTAGCAGAGGGAAGGCAGACTCATCATGGTAACTATGTAACACTTACCATGGGCCTGGCACTGTCCTATGCCCTCCATGTCAATTAACTCAACTAATTAAATTTCTCAGCATCCTTCACAGTAGGTATGATTATGATCTATATTTTACAGAAGCTGGTTGATAGACAAGGGAATAAAAGTGCCCATGTCACATGAGTAGTGAATAATAAAACTGGCCTTTCCACTCAGGCCTGTCTCCATAGTCAGTGCTCAGAGCCGCAACTCTGTCTCATTTGTAGTAGGTAAGCAGATCTGAGATAAAGGCAGAAGGGTTCTCAGCTCCTGTCAGCTGGGTGTCACCAACCCTTTCTGCTTTAAGGTGCAGACCCATCCAACAACTGAGTCAGTCCTGAGGAGGGCAAGAAGCCTGTCAGCAGTAGGTGGATCCAAAATGATTAGTACCGGCACAAACCCAGTGTTCCTGAAGTGCGTCCTGAGTGTCTGCTGCCATCGATCCTAGTCTCATCTTTCCCCAGTCTTTGCTCTACTGGCTCAAGCTGTTGGGTGAGACTTAGTTCCATTCAATACACCCACACTTTATATCCTTAGAAACTGCTCTGGATTCCATCTAGTTGCTTATGGTCCTGGATTTTGCCTAGCTCCTGCCAGTCATCTCGGGAGGGAATGTTCCTCCCAACACCCTCAGCTATTAACTGCAATTATGCTATGACTAGCTTAGAACTTTGGCATCAATGTTTGCTTTTAATTATCCCGACTGTTCAGGACCCACAAACTCCATACTTCATTTGGCTCCATTGGCTGATCAGCTAACTCCCCTTGACAGTGTCCAGCAGATGAATGCCATTATAGGAACTCTCCTGTAAGTCAGGTCAGATTTTCCAGCTCACTTACTTCTTATTTCCAGTCCTTGTTTCCTATCAGCTTTTGTCACACCGTAACTCATGCTCTGACCTACCTGAATCATTTATAGGAAATCTTTTCCTTTATGCAGATCTTTATGGCACAGCTCCCATCAGTACCCTGCAGTTACTTGAATTCCGCCACCCTCACTACCAGGGCCAGCCTGGAAAGACTGTGAAACCAGTGTTTTTTGGCAGCATGTGGCCTATTTTGGACGCTTACCTTGCCCTGGATCCTGGTGCTCTCACATTGACCATGTACCTTCACTCTCCTTTCTTTCCTTCACCTCTTCTTCCTCACATCTTAGGGCCCAGTTGGTGACTTCAGTGACAATGGATTATTCAGATAAATCAATCAGTCAAGGCATTTTTGACAGCTTATGAAGAACTCTTAGTGGATAATGCAGGAACAAAGATATTTTTAACGCTGTAAAAAATTAAGCCAAATATTTACAAGTAAAACATAAACAATTTATGATTAATTCCGTAACTTTCAAAGCTCTTTTCAGTGTATTTTGGTTAATTGCAAAATGGACATAAATTCTCTGAAACTCTTCTCATCTAGTGTTTCCCTTGACTCTGGGCTTAGCTGTATGCCTTGCTTTAGCCAATGGGACATTTGCAAATGTGATGCATGCAGAGGTTTAAAAAACACCTGTACATCTGGGGCTTGCTTCTGCCCCTGGAAACCCTGAGACCGTGTGATGAAGGCCAGGCCAGGCTCCTGGAGGATGAGAGACACATGGAGCAGAGATGAAGAATCTCTGCTAAGCCTCTTAAACAACTAGGCTGCCACCTGCCAGACATGTGAGTAAAGCCATCTTGGACCACCTAGCCCCAGCCAAACCACTTGCAGATTTTAGAGACCAATTGTACCAGACCAGATTAGAAAAATCACCCAGCTGAAGTGAGGAGCGCCTCTGCCCAGCCGCCCCGTCTGGGAAGTGAGGAGCGCCTCTGCCTGGCCGCTACGTCTGGTCTGGGAGGTCTACCACGGAGGCCAGAAGCAATGGGGGGGCTGGACGTGGTGGCTCACACCTGTGGTCCTGGCACTCTGGGGAGCGAGGCGGGTTGATCACTTTGGGCTAGGAGTTCGAGACCAGTCTGGCCAACTTGGCGAAACATGAAAAATACAACAGACAAACCAACCAACCAACTCAGTGACAACAAAACAGGTCTACCCTGGAGTCATACTCTAATTTTTTCTATTTTCCTCCCTTTCTAATCCTTTATCCCACTTTCTTTTTCTTCCTCTTCCTTCTCCCTCTTCTTTGTCAAATAGAGGATTGAGTTATTATCACTGATCCATATAAAGTCCCTCTCTCATTTATTTTAACTCCCACCCCCCATTTCTATTCCCCGACTTCCCACGTGTAACCTTCCTAATATGTTTGATACGCATCTTTTTGTTTGTATGTATTTTTAGAAAATGTTTATTGTTTTTGTGTGCAAAAAAAATTAATAAAAAAAAAAGAAAAATCACCCAGCTAATGCACAGAATCATGAAAAGTAATTGTAATTTTTTAAGCCACTAAATTTTGGTGTGGTTTGTTATGTACTACAAGCTGACTAACGGATGAATGTTATTTCATATGATCCCTATGATTGCCCTACAGTAAGAACAGATTCAGTGACTTGACTTCGATGCTCAACTGCTAAGAAGCAGAGCCAGGACTAGGACCCAGGTGGGCTCTTTACTTCCAACCCAGTGTGGTCTCCACTAAACCCTCCACTTTTCAATCTGCCAGGGGAGGATATAATGAGATATTGTGGAATAATGCAACCCTAGAGTGAAAAGAGCCTTAGAGATAACGTGATACAATTCTCTCATTGTATACTCAAGGAAACCAACGCCCAGGAGGGTATGCCTTAGCTCGCAAAGCTTGGAAGGTACACAGTGGGTATGATTACCCAGGTTTCCTCACTGTCATTTTCATGTTCTCTTTGCTTCATGGAGTTGTCTACCCCTGCTTTAGGCCCAACAAAATTCACTGACTTAAAGCAAGATGGTAGCAGGAAGGTGATGTGGTGGGGACAGAATTTTAGGGATATAGCAAGCATGTGCGTTTGTTTGTGGGCATGCATATGTGGTTCATGATGCCATTTTTAGAATTCTCAAACTAGATGGCTAGCTGCATCTTTACCTGCCTCAAGTTCACCTTTGGTGATGCCACTTCTCACAGAGGCCAGAGGCCTCAGAAAGTCCTGATTGGTTGTTTCCCCCTGTTGTTTAGGAGAGCTACCTAAAAGCCTAGTGTGAAGGGACTTCTGGACAAGAGCAGCTTCTCTCCAGAAAAGGAAGGGAAAATAGATCCTAATTTCAGGCAAATCATACACAGAAACATATAGAACAAGAGAACTTAGTTCTATTTTGGTCTCTTTAGCAGAGAGCTGCTGCTTCTAAACCTCTTATTTTTTTTCCACTCTCATGAAGCTCTTTATTTACCAATCTGTACATACTCAAACAGCCATCCACCAGCTTTCTGGGTGCAAGTGAAGCTTGTTTCAAAATCTTGCACCCCACTTCTTACTATGAGCCTAAACAAAGGCCTGAAAATGAGACCAGGGATCAGGTTCAGGGCCCATAGTGGGGGAACTATTATAAACTAGTGTTTCTCCTCTACCAATATGGTTTTGTATACCTTCCTTTTCAGGTCTAATATTTTAGATGTATTGTTTTTATGCTATAAAACATCTTCCTTTAAATAATTGTTCATGAGAAGGTAATCAGATGTACAGTGATAAAAAGCATGCAAAATTTGTGAAGATTTTTCATGCTTGTGATGGAGAGACGGCAAAAAGGTAAGACTGCTGGTGCTCTGGAAAGTGGAAGCTACAATTGCTTCTTCTCATTTATCAAATTACAGCCTTTTTGCTGTTTCATTTCCTGACTTTGAATTCACTTTTCTGTAGTAATATTAACTAGAGAAATGAAACATCTTATCATAGCTATTAATATTTTTTAAAATTTCTGTTACATAAAAGGGGGTAATATATTTAAATCCTAATGGTTTTTATTTTTTATAGAGTATTTCTTTTGTAGATCCCCTTTCTGAGTCACAGGGTTCTTATCTGCCTATCAGAAGCATAGCAAGAGAGAGAATGGGGAAGAACATTCCTGTGGGGATGGCCCTGGGGTTACAAAGGATGGGTGAAAGGGCTCCTTATCTGCCATCACAGAGAGTAGAACCAGGAAGTAATGGTGATGGCCAGATTTTTTTTAGCTCACAGTAAACTTAAACCAATCATTTAGTTGTAAAGAGTGAATTTATTTAAATAGTAAAAAATAATAACAAAAACAGCATATGCACACTTCTTAGATATTACTAATATGGCTAAATATTAAATGAAGTGAGCAAACAGCCTAGGAGAAAATTCGAATGCCTGCTTTCATCCAAATCTTCTAAAAGTGGACAATAGCTCTCATTGTTATATCAGGAAAATTGGGGAGAGAAAATAGACCTAATTTTCTATTCTTGTCACTGCAGTGCTCAGAATCCTTGAGTAGCTTCTCACTTTTGCTCTACATATCAAACCAAAACTTTTAGCCACAGCTTCAAATTCATATGCCCGGCTTGCCTTTCCTGTCTGCTCTCATCTCCTTCAGCACCCTAGCAGGAACCCTATCCTGCAGCACAAACAGCCTCCCTACAGGATCCTGTGGTCAGATTTTTCAATCTTGCTGTTCACTGAGCACACACTCCGGGCCAAGTGCTCACCCTGCCCTGGAGTCTTTTCCCATGTGCCGTGCAAGCATGAGGTCTCCCTATTTCTCAGCTCTACTCCTACCCAGGATCACAATTGCATTTTGGAAAAAATCATCTTCATAGTAGTTTTGAGAAAGGAAGGCTGGGAAGGAGGTGACTAAGCAGAGAGTATCAGTAAAGGTAAATACAAACAGCTGGGGTGGGAAAGGACAGGACAGATTGCCTCTATACAAATTAAGAAGTTCGAGGAAAGATGACTTAGTGCCCAATTCAGTATGAAAAGTTAAATGGGAAAAGAGTATCTTTACATGATTCCATGCATTTTCATTTACTCATATTAGCCATTAATTATCCAGATTTATTATTAATTGAAACATTTTATTATTTTACTAGGACCTCATTTAATAATAACTTAAAAGGCACTTTTAGAAGATGGTATCTATAGTAACTAGTATTTCACTTTTAGAAGCACAGGTGTTGTCTTTAGATCAAGATTAGCTAATCAAATTAGTCATACTATGAAGATGATAATTATTTGCAGGCTGTGAATATAAAATATGTACTATTCATGAAGTTGCTGCAAAAACTTGCTCCCTGCAGTTTCAATGCCCTAGTTTTCTCAAAAAACTCCTGATATATTTTTTCTAAATTATACCCTAAAATAAACAATAGTTAATTTTATCAACAAATCATACAAGCTTATTGTAAAAATATAGAAAATATAGATGTTATAGGGAAAAAATCACCTATAATCAATAGCAATTATAGAAAGTAAAGATTAAAGGAAAGCCAATGAATTATGTGAATATTCTCTTAATCTTTTTATTGGAATAAATGTATATGTGTATGTACAGATACACAATAATTGGAATCATTGTGTATCTTATAATTTATATTTTTTCTCATTTAATGTTATGTCTTAAGAGTTTTCCATCAGCATTAGGATTGTTACAAAAGCACAATTTTAAAGAATAGATAATATTCCAGTATATAAATGTGGCATAATTTAACTTTTTTTTTCTATGATGACACTGTGGCATAGACTAGTTAGATGATCATCAGTCCCATTTCCTCTTCCTAGGTACCCAGAAAGATGATATTTTCAAACCTCTCTTGCAGTTAGACTGATGTCATATAACTGACTGATGGTCAATGAAATCTGGGCCAGGAATATCAGGCCTGGCCCCTAAAATATACCTTTCAGTCTCCTTTTCTTTTCTTTTCTTTCCTTTTCTTTTCCTTTCTTTCCTTTTTCTTTTTCTTTTTCTTTTCTTTCTTTTCTTTTCTTTTCTTTCTCTGCAGAAGCAGAAGGACTCAGACAGTAGAGTTTTATATAGAAAGACATCCCTCAAAGTCACCACTTGGAGGAGAGCCACACAAGAAAGTCCCTCAGCCTGCATCAAATTCTGGTGTGACTAAGAAATAAATGTTATTGTGTGAAGCCTCCAGGAAGTGAAGCTTGTTTGTTTCAGTGGCTACTATTATTTATGCTGACTAAAGCCAAAGTTTGAGTTTTTCTAATTTTACTTAATTTAAAAATATACCAAAATGCATAACTTCAAATAAATATCATTGTATGTACTTCTCATTGTTTTCTTAAGATAAATTCCTTAAGATAAATCTGGGTGGGACTTTTGTCTTTCACTAGGATCTAGAAAGCTGGAAAGAACATCACTCCTAATAATGAAAAAATAATAAGAAAAACCTGTATAATTTACAAAATAATATCTTTTCTTAAAACCATAAGAGCTCAAGTCATAGGCAACTCACTGGCCAAGAATGTAGAGACAGCAGTGCACCTCCCTGAAGTGACAGGACACTAGCACTGTCCCACCTGTGAGAGCAAGCAGGGAAGACAAGGCTTCCTTCCCTACAAGTGCAGGTGTTAGAAGCATTAAGCTGAGATTTGTGTCAAATTGTTAAAGGCTGAATGTGGGTCAGCATGAAATTATGGAATTCCTCTGAGCTGAAGACAGAGGGGCATTTGTGCCCCCTTGCAGGCTCTTCTTCATGGACTTGCTGGGTGTTCAAGAGAAAGAACAAGGTGGGTGGACAGGGCAACTAAAGACATGCACTGTCCGTGGTGTTGGCCAGAAATGAGGGCAGTAACCACTGTGAGAAACATGAAATTTTCCCTGTTTCCTTATTTCTAAGGAATAAATTCTTATCCAGCTTGGGTAAGGATAGCAAAGGCTGTTATCCCAAGGCTCTGGTGGAAGATCCACTATTGGGAAGGCAGGGAGAGGAGTAAACCTTCTACCCATGTAGTAGGAACCCAGATCTGGAGAGGCCTTCTTCTGATGAAGAAGGGGAGGGTCACTAAAGGAAAGCCCTACCCTGAGATCAGGTAACAGAGATTTCCCACCCCCAACCAGGCTGACAAGCACCAAGAACAAACAGCAGCAGACTATCTTTGGGGAAGGCACAAAGAGAGAAAGAGAGAGACCCTCTCAGAGGCATTGGTTCACCTAAAACTGAGGGTGGAGCAGGAATATTGGAAAAATCCTCTGGCACCACCACCATGAACAAAGGTTACATGAGAGGAATTTGAAGAAATGCCCTGAAAGTAACCTTAGTGACAACAAAACCCAGTTCAACTCCTAACTACACTGACTCAACCACCCACACTAATGGCTCAGCAGAAGAGGCATGACCATTTCTAGGCATGAATTCTGTTTAACTACCTTATACAGTGCCTTGTTAGCTATAGTAGGATTTTGGCTTTCACTCTGACTTTGATGAAAAGCCATTGCAGGGTTTTTAATATCATAATCTGATATATTTTAAAATGATAATTCAGGATTCTGAATTGGAAATAGAGAAGGAAAAAGGTGAAAGTAGGAGAACACTTAAAGAGGCTATTGCAGTAATCCAGGCAAGAGATGCTTTCTCATCTCTGGAGCCGTATAGAAGCAGTAGAGGTCATGAGATAGCTTAGTGTCAGGGTCTATTTTGATGGTAGAGCTGGCAGGATTTAAAAATGGATTAGAGGGTGGGGAGAAAGAGAGAGGAAAAGGATAACTCCAAGATTGACCTGAGCAACTGGAAGAGTGAGTTGACATTTATCAAATGGGGAATACTAGAGGAGGAGCAGATTGAGAAAGTGAGAGCAAAAATTTGGGTTTATCCCTGTTGAAACTGAGCTGTCTGTTAGACATTACAGTGAAGATAATAAGTACAGTGTTGAGGGCATGAGTCCGAGTTAAAGGAGGAGTAGGCTGGAGATATAAATTTGGAAGATGTCAGCAATTAGGTGATGTTTTATAGCAGTGAGACTGGATTTTATCATGTAAAAAGTGAATGTCAATTGGGAAGAGAAAAACCTAAAGGACTGAGTCTTGGGGCTTTCCAAAATTCAGAAGTAGGGAAGGTGAAAAGGAACCAGCAAAGGAGATTAAGAACAAATAGCTGGTGAGGTAGGTAGACTACCAAGAGAACAACATCCTCTTAGCCAAGCCAATAAATGCTTCAAGGAGGGAGTGGTTCTCTCTGTTAAATACGACCAATATAAACAGATAAAGACAGAAATATTCTATGGATATAGTTCTTTGTGATATTTAGAGCAAATACTTTTCCCAGTTGTTGATTTTTTTCAGTGTTTGTTTTTAAAATATGTATTTTAAATTTTCATAGAAAAAAATTTCAATTTTACATAATAAATTCCATTGAATATTTTCCTTCTAGTTTCTTTCTTTGGTTTATAATTTAGGACAAACTTTTTCATACAGAAATTTGAAAAAAATATATTTTATTCTAGTTTTTTACAGTTTTATTACATTTCAATCTTTGTAAATATAGTTTCAATTCCTATATCAAAGGGACATATGACAATTTAGCTATCAATTCCACTAATGTATATATTTGAAATATATATATTTCAAATCTTTTTAATATGAAAAACATGACAACGTATATCTTCTCATTTAAGTCTATTCACATTTTTGAAAATATCTTTTGGATATGAGCTTACATATGAAAATTGTTCTGCCATAAAATTATATTAAAAGTATAACATTAAATGTTATATAGTTAATCTCTTAGTTCATCAAATGTGGAAGCTAATAAATTTGTTCATATTTTTTGTGTACCTCTGTGTTCACTTGTATGTTCCAGGAAGTGTTCTAGTTACTGGTGCTATATATAAACAACAGAAAAACTCCTCACCATGATGGAACTTACATTTTAGCTGGGGTAGACAGACAATGAGCAAAAGTTATAATAAGTAAATTATATAGTATAATGTATAGCCATAATATTATATACTAATGATAATTACATAGTATAATAATTATATAGTATAATATGCAGTCATAATAAGTACATTTTATAGTGTGTTAGAAGGGGATATATGCTGAGGAAGGAAATTGAGTGGAGCGGGAGATTGAGTGGTGGTGTGAAGGCAGCAGTTGCAGTCTATATTAGACCAATGGGGTAGCCTCATCTCATGCCATTGTTAAACAACTAGAAGGAGGCGAAGGAGATGGAGGAGTAACCATGTGGAGGAAGAGAGCTCCAGGGAGAGAGGACAGCTGGTGTAAATGTCCTCAGGGGAGATCATGTCTAGTATCAATGATGATGTGAAAGAGGCCAGTGTAGCTGGAGCCAAGGGAATATAAGAGACAATTGTAGCAGATTTGGCTGGGAAGATAATGGGAGGTCAGGTCATCCAGGGTTTTATAGACTATGTGTCCTAAGGGACATTGGAATCGAATCCTCTGGAAGGTTTTTAACAGAGGGCAGACATGATCTGGCTTATATTTTAACAGGATCAGGACAGCTAGCTGTGTAGAGAATAGACACTAAGAGATGAAGGTGGAAGCAGGGAGGTCAGCAGGGATGCTTTTGTATTAATCCTCGTGACAGAAGATAACAATTTAAGCTGGTTTGTGCTGAAGTAGTTGCAGTAGATGAGGTAAGAAGTAGATTCTGGATATATTCCAGAGAAAGAAAAGACTGGTTTGTTGATGGACCAGATATAGGATGTGAAAGAAAGTGAGACGACAAGGATGACTCTAAGTTTTGAGGCCTGAGCAACCAGAAGGCTGGAGTTGCCACTGACTGAGATGAGAAGGCTGTGTATGGAAAAGATTAGGTGACAATCAGAAGTTCAGCTTTGGACATTTCAAGTTTAAGATGTCTGTTAGACATCCAAGGGAGTTGTTTTGTAGGCAGTTGGACAGTGGAACATGTAAGCCTGGACAGAAGAGCAAGCTAGGCCAGAGGCATAAAACAACAGCACAAGAGGGTGATGAAGCACCAAGAAAGTAAGGTAAATAGAGAAGGGAAGAGGTCCAGAACTGAGCCCTGGGCCACTCTAAAGTTAGGAAGTCAGGGTGAAGGGCAGGAACCACCCAGGAAACTGAGAACAAGCAGCCAGAGCAGCAGAAGTAAATCCAGGTGAGAGCTGGTTGTCCTGGTAACCAAGTGAAGACAATGTTCCTAAGAAAGAGAGAGATTTAGCAGCATTGAATCATTATTTTTCTCAAACTTTAGCTTTAAGAGAAAATTCTCCCTTATAACAGAGATGTATAAATCTCTTTGAAACAGTGCATTTTTTATTCATAGGGAAATTTTTTATACATTTAAAAGCAGTTAAAGAAAGTTAAAAATAATATTTTCCAGAGACAAAGCAAATTATGTAATCTTGTTTGTCCAGCCAATGTGCTACTAATTTGTGGCTCTGCTAACTTATGATGACCCAGGTCCTTTCTTTAAAATAAACTTTCACAAATTGAGCTTCTAAAATTGTTTGGATAGTTAATATATATAGCAAATAAACTATTCCTTAAAATGATTGTTGGGAGCAATTCTCCATAGGCTCCTTTTTTATTATTATTATACTTTAGGTTTTGGGGTACATGTGCACAATGTGCAGGTTTGTTATATATGTATCCATGTGCCATGTTGGTGTGCTGCACCCATTAACTCATCATTTAGCATTAGGTGTATCTCCTAATGCTGTCCCTCCCCCCTCCCCCCACCCCACAACAGTCCCCGGAGTGTGATGTTCCCCTTCCTGTGTCCATGTGTTGTCATTGTTCAATTCCCACCTATGAGTGAGAACATGAGGTGTTTGGTTTTTTGTCCATGCGATAGTTTACTGAGAATGATGTTTTCCAGTTTCATCCATGTCCCTACAAAGGACATGAACTCATCATTTTTTATGGCTGCATAGTATTCCATGGTGTATATGTGCCACATTTTCTTAATCCAGTCTATCATTGTTGGACATTTGGGTTGGTTCCAAGTCTTTGCTATTGTGAATAGTGCCGCAATAAACATATGTGTGCATGTGTCTTTATAGCAGCATGATTTATAGTCCTTTGGGTATATACCCAGTAATGGGATGGCTGGGTCAAATGGTATTTCTAGTTCTAGATCCCTGAGGAATCGCCACACTGACTTCCACAATGGTTGAACTAGTTTACAGTCCCACCAACAGCGTAAAAATATTCCTATTTCTCCACATCCTCTCCAGCACCTGTTGTTTCCTGACTTTTTAATGTTGGCCATTCTACCTGGTGTGAGATGGTATCTCACTGTGGTTTTGATTTGCATTTCTCTGATGGCAAGTGATCATGAGTATTTTTTCATGTGTTTTTTGGCTGCATAAATGTCTTCTTCTGAGAAGTGTCTGTTCATGTCCTTTGCCCACTTTTTGATGGGGTTCTTTGTTTTTTTCTTGTAAATTTGTTTGAGTTCATTGTAGATTCTGGATATTAGCCCTTTGTCAGATGAGTAGGTTGCAAAAATTTTCTCCCATTTTGTAGGTTGCCTGTTCACTCTGATGGTAGTTTCTTTTGCTGTGCAGAAGCTCTTTAGTTTAATTAGATCCCATTTGTCAATTTTGGCTTTTGTTGCCATTGCTTTTGGTGTTTTAGACATGAAGTCCTTGCCCATGCCTATGTCCTGAATGGTATTGCCTAGGTTTTCTTGTAGGATTTCAATTGTTTTAGGTCTAACATGTAAGTCTTTAATCCATCTTGAATTAATTTTTGTATAAGGTGTAAGGAGGGGATCCAGTTTCAGCTTTCTCCATATGGCTAGCCAGTTTTCCCAGCACCATTTATTAAATAGGGAATCCTTTCCCCATTGCTTGTTTTTGTCAGGTTTGTAAAAATCAGATAGTTGTAGATATGTGGCATTATTTCTGAGGGCTCTGTTCTGTTCCATTGATCTATGTCTCTGTTGTGGTACCAGTACCATGCTGTTTTGGTTACTGGAGCCTTGTAGTATAGTTTGAAGTCAGGCAGCGTGATGCCTCCAGCTTTGTTCTTTTGGATTAGGATTGACTTAGCAATGTGGGCTCTTTTTTGGTTCCATATGAACTTTAAAGTAGTTTTTTCCAATTCTGTGAAGAAAGTCATTGGTAGCTTGATGGGGATGGCATGGAATCTATAAATTACCTTGGGCAGTATGGCCATTTTCACAATATTGATTCTTCCAACCCATGAGCATGGAATGTTCTTCTGTTTGTTTGTATCCTCTTTTATTTCATTAAGCAATTGTTTGTAGTTGTCCTTGAAGAGGTCCTTCACATCCCTTGTAAGTTGGATTCCTAGGTATTTTATTGTGTTTGAAGCAATTGTGAATGGGAGTTCACTCATGATTTGGGTCTCTGTTTGTCTGTGATCGTTGTACAAGAATGCTTGTGATTTTTGTACATTGATTTTGTATCCTGAGACTTTGCTGGAGTTGCTAATCAGCTTAAGGAGATTTTGGGCTGAGACGATGGGGTTTTCTAGATATACAATCATGTCATCTGCAAACAGGGATAATTTGACTTCCTCTTTTCCTAATCGAATACCCTTTATTTCCTTCTCCTGCCTGATTGCCCTGGCCAGAACTTCCAGCACTATGTTGAATAGGAGTGGTGAGAGAGGGCATCTCTGTCTTGTGCCAGTTTTCAAAGGGAATGCTTCCAGTTTTTGCCCATTCAGTATGATATTGGCTGTGGGTTTGTCATAGATAGCTCTTATTATTTTGAGATACATCCTATCAATACCTAATTTACTGAGAGTTTTTAGCATGAAGTGTTGTTGAATTTTGTCAAAGGCCTTTTCTGTATCTATTGAGATAATCGTGTGGTTTTTGTCTTTGGTTCTGTTTATAAGCTGGATTACATTTATTGATTTGCATATGTTGAACCAGCCTTGCATCACAGGGATGAAGCCCACTTGATCATGGTGGATAAGCTTTTTGATGTGTTGCTGGATTCGGTTTGCCAGTATTTTATTGAGGATTTTTGCATCAATGTTCATCAAGGATATTGGTCTGAAATTCTCTTTTTTGGTTATGTCTCTGCCAGGCTTTGGTATCAGGATGATGCTGGCCTAATAAAATGTGTTAGGGAGGATTCCCTCTTTTTCCATCGATTGGAATAGTTTCAGAAGGAATGGTACCAGTTCCTCCTTGTACCTCTGGTAGAATTCAGCTGTAAGTCCATCAGGTCCTTGACTGTTTTTGGTTGGTAAGCTATTGATTATTGCCACAATTTCAGAGCCTGTTATTGGTCTATTCAGAGATTCAACTTCTTCCTGGTTTAGTCTTGGGAGGGTGTATTTGTCGAGGAATTTATCCATTTCTTCTAGATTTTCTAGTTCATTTGCATAGAGGTGTTTGTAATATTCTCTGATGGTAGATTGTATTTCTGTGGGATCAGGGGTGATATCCCCTTTTTCATTTTTTATTGCATCTATTTGATTCTTCTCTCTTTTCTTCTTTATTAGTCTTGCTAGTGGTCTATCAATTTTGTTGATCTTTTCAAAAAACCACCTCCTGGATTCACTAATTTTTTGAAGGGTTTTTTGTGTCTCTATTTCCTTCAGTTCTTTTCTGATTTTAGTTATTTCTAGCCTTCTGCTAGCTTTTGAATGTGTTTGCTCTTGCTTTTCTAGTTCTTTTAATTGTGATGTTAGGGTGTCAATTTTGGATCTTTCCTGCTTTCTCTTGTGGGCATTTAGTGCTATAAATTTCCCTCTACACACTGCTTTGAATGTGTCCCAGAGATTCTGGTATGTTGTGTCTTTGTTCTTGTTGGTTTCAAAGAACATCTTTATTTCTGTCTTCATTTCGTTATGTACCCAATAGTCATTCAGGAGCAGGTTGTTCAGTTTCCATGTAGCTGAGCAGTTTTGAGTGAGTTTCTTAATCCTGAGTTCTAGTTTGATTGCACTGTGGTCTGAGAAACAGTTTGTTATAATTTCTGTTCTTTTACATTTGCTGAGGAGTGCTTTATTACAACTATGTGGTCAATTTTGGAATAGGTGTGGTGTGGTGCTGAAAAAAATGTATATTCTGTTGATTCGAGGTGGAGAGTTTTGTAGACGTCTATTAGGTCCACTTTGTGCAGAGCTGAGTTCAATTCCTGGATATCCTTGTTAACTTTCTGTCTCGTTGATCTGTCTAATGTTGACAGTGTGGTGTTAAAGTCTCCCACTATTATTGTGTGGGAGTTTAAGTCCCTTTGTAGGTCACTCAGGACTTGCTTTATGAATCTGGGTGCTCCTGTGTTGGGTGCATATATATTTAGGATAGTTAGCTCTTCTTGTTGAATTGATCCCTTTACCATTATGTAATGGCCTTGTCTCTTTTGATCTTTGTTGGTTTAAAGTCTATTTTATCAGAGACTAAGATTGCAACCCCTGCCTTTTTCTGTTTTCCATTTGCTTGATAGATCTTCCTCCATCCCTTTATTTTGAGTCTATGTGTGTCTCTGCACAGGAGATGGGTTTCCTGAATACAGCACATTGATGGGTCTTGACTCCTTATCCAGTTTGCCAGTGTGTGTCTTTTAATTGGAGCATTTAGCCCATTTACATTTAAAGTTAATATTGTTATGTGTGAATTTGATCCTGTCATTATGATGTTAGTTGGTTATTTTGCTCGTTAGTTGATGCAGCTTCTTCCTAGCCTCGATGGTTTTTACAATTTGGCATGTTTTTGCAGTGGCTGGTACCGGTTGTTCATTTCCATGTTTAGTGCTTCCTTTAGGAGCTCTTTTAGGGCAGGCCTGGTGGTGACAAAATCACTCAGCATTTGCTTGTCTGTAAAGTATTTTATTTCTCCTTCACTTATGAAGCTTAGTTTGGCTGGATATGCAATTCTAGTTTGAAAATTCTTTCCTTTAAGAATGTTGAATATCAGCCCCCACTTTCTTCTGGCTTGTAGAGTTTCTGCTGAGAGATCAGCTGTTAGTCTGATGGGCTTCCCTTTGTGGGTAACCCCACCTTTCTCTCTGGCTGCCCTTAACATTTTTTCCTTCATTTCAACTTTGGTGAATCTGACAATTATGTGTCTTGTAGTTGCTCTTCTCAAGGAGTATCTTTGTGGCGTTCTCTGTATTTCCTTAATCTGAATGTTGGCCTGCCTTGCTAGATTGGGGAAGTTCTCCTGGATAATGTCTTGCGGAGTGTTTTCCAACTTGGTTCCATTCTCCCCATCATTTTCAGGTACACCAATCAGACGTAGGTTTGGTGTTTTCACATAGTCCCAAATTTCTTGGAGGCTTTGTTCATTTCTTTTTATTCTTTTTTCTCTGAACTTCCCTTCTTACTTCATTTCATTCATTTCATCTTCCATCACTGATACCCTTTCTTCCAGTTGATCGCATCAGCTACCGAGGCTTCTGCAATCCTCGCGTAGTTCTCGTTGCTTGGCTTTCAGCTCCATCAGCTCCTTTAAGCCCTTCTCTCCATTGGTTATTCTAGTTAGCCATTCGTCTAATTTTTTTTGAAAGTTTTTAACTTCTTTGCTATTGTTTTGAATTTCCTCCCATAGCTCGGAGTAGTTTGATCATCTGAAGCCTTCTTCTCGCAACTCGTCAAAGTCATTCTCCATCCAGCTTTGTTCCGTTGCTGGTGAGGAACTGCGTTCCTTTGGAGGAGGAGAGGTGCTCTGCTTTTTAGAGTTTCCAGTTTTTCTGTTCTATTTTTTCCCCATCTTTGTGGTTTTATCTACTTTTGGTCTTTGATGATGGTGATGTACAGATGGGTTTTTGGTGTGGATGTCCTTTCTGTTTGTTAGTTTTCCTTCTACCAGACAAGACCCTCAGCTGCAGATCTGTTGGAGTTTGCTAGAGGTCCACTCCAGACCCTGTTTGGCTGGATGAATGTCAGCAGCAGTGGCTGAAGAACAGCTGATTTTCGTGAGACTGCAAATTCAGCTGTCTGATAGTTCCTCTGGAAGTTTTGTCTCAGAGGAGTACCCGGCCGAGTAAGGTGTCAGTCTGTCCCTACTTGGGGGTGCCTCCCAGTTAGGCTGCTCGGGGGTCAGGGACCCACTTTAGGAGGCAGTCTGTCCACTCTCTGATCTCCAGCTGCGTGCTGGGAGAACCACTACTCTCTTCAAAGCTGTCAGTCAGAGAGGGACATTTAAGTCTGCAGAGGTTCCTGCTGAATTTTTGTTTGTCTGTGCCCTGCCCCCATAGGTGGAGCCTACAGAGGCAGGCAGGCCTCCTTGAGCTGTGGTGGGTTCCATCCAGTTCGAGCTTCCTGGCTGCTTTGTTTACCTAAGCAAGCCTGGGCAATGGCGGGCGCCTCTCCCCCAGCCTCACTGCTGCCTTGCAGTTTGATCTCAGACTGCTGTGCTAGCTATCAGTGAGACTCCATGGGCATAAGACCCTCAGAGCCAGGTGCAGGACACAATCTCCTGGTGTGCCGTTTTCCAGGCCCCTTGGAAAAACACAGTATTAGGGTGGGACTGACCCTATTTTCCAGGTGCCGTCTATTACCCCTTTCTTTGACTAGGAAAGGGAACTCCCTGACCCCTTGCGCTTACTGAGTGAGGCAATGCCTCACCCTGCTTCAGCTCGCGCACAGTGCACTGCACCAACTGTCCTGCACCCACTGTTTGGCACTCCCTAGTGAAATGAACCCGGTACCTCAAATGGAAATGCAGAAATCACCCATCTTCTGTGTTGCTCAGGCTGGGAGCTGTAGACCGGAGCTGTTCCTATTCGGCCATCTTGCTTAGGCTCCTTTTGTATTTCTTTGAGCAGAGACACTTACTGCCTTTGTTCCAGACTATTTTTTCAAGGATGATATCTGTTCAGTTGTCCCTAGATGTTCATGGGTTTCCAGGACCCCCACACCATGTATACCAAAATCCACAAATGTTCAAGTCTCTTACATAAAATGGCAGTCTTGGCATGGTGGCTCACGCCTGTAACCCCAGAACTTTGGGAGGCTGAGGTGGGTGGATTACTTGAGGTCAGGAGTTCGAGACCAACCTGGCCAACATGGTGCAACACCATCTCTACTAAAAATACAAAAATTAGCTGGACATGGTGGTGCATGCCAATAATCCCAGCTACTCAGGAGGCTGAGGCAGGAGGATCACTTGAGCCCAGGAGGTGGAGGCTGCAGTGAGCCGAGATCATGCCACTGCACTCCAGCCTGGGCAACAGAGCAAGACTCCATCTCATATAAATAAATAAATAAATAAATAAATAAATAAATAAATAATAAATAAATAAAATAATAAAATAGCAATGTATTTGCACAAAACCTATGTATATTCTCCTGGATACTTTAAATCATCTCTAGATTATTTATAATACTTCATACAAATAAATGCTATGTAGATAGCTGTTATACTGTGTTGTTTCTCAGTTTGTATTATTTTTTATTGCTGTGTTGTCATTTTTATTATTTCTTCTGAATAATTTTGATCTGTGGTTGGCTGAATCTGTGGATGTGAAGGGCAGATTTTATAATAGTCTTGGAAGATAGACATAGCATCTCCTTCCAGAAGGGAAGGTGGGTTTGTTTACTCTCCAATATAGTAAAGATAATGTCTCACTCTGGGACAAATAAAAGTGTTCTAAGCTTGGGTCCCTCCGTTGAGATGAGGACCCCATGTGTATACAGCATTCACCTGGGGTTATATCCTTCTCGTGTAACCCTCATGAAACTTTGAAGGCAAGAGGAAACAATGTGCATATAAGGCTCCTCCCACCTGCTTTCCTGTCATAATAAAGTGCTTTGTCTCTCACTCAGGAGTCTTGTGTCTTCTGCCAGCATCTATGATACTGTAGTAGGCTAATTTCTTAGCTTGCAAGAGGAGTAATATCTTAGTTCCTTCACGACTGTCATAGAAACATGAGTTTCAAATCCAGAACGTTTGTTTAAATCTTTTTAGCTATCGGCAAATTTTAAAATAACACATTTTAAGGAGAAAATCCTGCAGTTAGATTGAATCATATACATGTCAAATATATATGCAGTCATGTGTCACTTAAAAACAGGGATAAGTTCTGAGAAATATGTTGATAGGTGATTTTTCATTGTGTTAACATCATAAAGTGTACTTACACATGCAGGTAATACAGCCTGCTACACACATAGGCTCTGTGGTATAGCCT
Source organism: Nomascus leucogenys (assembly GCF_006542625.1). Taxonomy (NCBI): domain Eukaryota; kingdom Metazoa; phylum Chordata; class Mammalia; order Primates; family Hylobatidae; genus Nomascus; species Nomascus leucogenys. The sequence goes on from NC_044383.1 coordinate 72,817,543, forward strand.
ATTGCTGCTAGGTTACAAACCTGTATAGCATGTTATTGTACTGAATACTGTAGGCAGCTGTATCACAATGGTAAATACAGTTGTCCCTCCATAGGGGATTGGTTTCAGGACCTCCCATAGATACCACAATCCACAGATGCTCGTCACTAATATAAAATGGTGGTGTGTTTGCATAGAACCACCCCATCCTACAATATACTTTAAATCATTTCCAGATTACTTATAATACCTAACACAATGTAAATGGTCTGTAAATTGTTCTAATACTATATTGTTTAGGGAATAACAACAGTAAGAGTCTGTACATGTTCAGTACAGACACAACCATCCTTTACTTTTGGAATATTTTTGATTTGCATTGTTGAATCCACAAATGTGAAACACATGGATAGAGAAGGCTGACTTTATTTGTGTATCTAAATATAACTAAACATAGAAAATTAGTAAAATTATGGTATAAAAGATATCTAGGGCACTGTATATATAAGCATCTGTATAAGACACTTACCATGAATGGAGCTTCCAGGACTGGAACTGGGTCTGGGTGAGTCATTGAGAGAATGGTGAGTGAATGTGAAATCCTAGGACATTACTGTATACACTACTGTAGACTTTATAAATACTATACACTTAGTCTACACTAAGCCTATTAAACATATTTTTATTTCTTTAATAACCCTAGCTTATTGTAACTTATTTAATTCATAAGCTTTTAATTTTTAACATTTTGACTCTTTTGTAATAACACTTAGCTTAAAACACAGACACATTATACAGGTATACAAAAATGTTTTCTTTCTTTCTTACCTGCAAGCTTTTTAATGTTTTCTTTCTTTCTTACCTAGAAGCTCTTTTCAATTTTTAAAATCATATACATATGTAAATTATATGTGTATATATATTTACTTTTTATATTGTTTTGTTAAAAGTGAAGACACAAACACACATATCAGCCTAGGCTACGCAGGGTCAGGATCATCAATATCACTGTTTTCCACCTCCACAATTTGCCTCACTGGAAGGTCATCAGGGACAAGAACATGCAAAGAGCTATCATCTCTTATAACAATGCATTCTTCTGGAATAAGCTCCAAAAGGATTTGCCTGAGGCTTTTTACAGTCAATTTTTTAAATATATAAGTATAAGTAGTACACTTTAAAAGAACTATAGAAGTATAGTATAGCAAATGCATAAACTGGTAACCTAGTTACTTATAATTATCAAGTATTATGAACTGTACATAATTGTGTTATATATTTATATAACTGGCAGCACAGTAGGTTTGCTTGCACCAGCATTACCATGAACATGTCAGTAATGTGTCATACTAGATGTTACTACAGCTGCAACATCACAAGGTGATAGAAATTTTTCAGCTCTTTTATAATCTTGTGGGCCCACTGTTATAAACGTGATTCATCATTGACCAAAATGCCATTATGCAGCATATGACTGTGTGTGTGTGTGTGTGTGTGTGTGTGTGTGTGTATGAGTGGTTTAGTATGATGAATCGTTAGAATGATGAATCTACTGAAAAGAGACAAATAAGGTGTATTAGTCAGCTAAAGCTGCCATGACAAAATACAATGGCTTAAACAACAAAAGTGTATTTGCTCACAGTTCTGGAGGCTGGAAGTCCAATATCAAGGTGTTGGCAGGTTTGGTTTCTCCTGAGGCCTTTCACATTGGCTTGCAGATGGTTGCCTTCTCACTGCATCCTCAAATGGAACTATTTTTGCCTAAAATGCCTCTTTTTTTTTTGAGATGGAGTCTTGTTCTGTTGCCCAGGCTAGAGTGCAGTGGCATGATCCCAGCTCACTGCAACCTCTGCCTCCCGGGTTCAAGCGATTCTCCTGCCTCAGCCTCCTAAGTAGCTGGGATTACAGGTGCCCACCACTGCACCTGGCTAAGTTTTGTATTTTTAGTAGAGATGGGGTTTCACCATCTTGGACAGGCTGGCCTCGAACTCCTGACCTAGTGATCCACCCACCTCAGCCCCCAAAAATACTGGGATTACAGGTGTGAGCCACTGCAGCTGTCCTTAAACTCCTCTTTAAAAGGACACCAATTATATTGGATTAGGGCCATTAAATACCCTATCTCCAAATACAGTCACATTCTGAGGTACTGGGGGTTAGGACTTCGACATATGAATTTGGGGATGTACACAATTCAGCTCATAACAGAAGGAAAGAAGGATCTGATTTGGTTTATGCTAATAAATGGAATTTTTACAAATTATTTTATTACAAAAATACTTCTCATGGCTGGTAGACTCACCCTGTTTTTATTATTTACTAAGAATATCTTTATTTACTGTCTCTTTCAGTTGCAAGCTGCGAAAATATCAGTCACCATAAGGATGATGTGGGGTTAAACAGGTGGCTGGGGTAGGAGAAACTAGAAAAAACGGCTATGCCCCTTACTCAAATTTACTTTGATGTATAAGCACATTGTAAATACAACTTCAATTCTTTCTTCCAATCCTTCTTCTTTATTAACTTTTAAAATGTCATATGCCATTGCCAATAACTGGATGCAGGATATATGTCTTTCAGTCTAGTGATATTAAAAATGATTAGTTCAAAGTGCTTCACTTTATTTCTCTTCTTCCAGAGACTATACACTTAGGGTCAGGACTCTGAGAGTCTATTATGATTTAGGATTTTGGTAATTGGCTTAAATATTTGGCTGTTGGCAGTCTCTTTGCTTATTCAGGAGAAACTTTAACTCAGTTTTAATTGGCTAGTAGAAGTCTGCCTTTTTATTTGTAAATAGTGACTTATGCTGGAAGACTTGATAGTCCATTAGGACCCTGAACCCTCTCTTGTCCCAGGGCAGGCTTCTTTGCAACTAGAAACTTGGTATTAAGTTGGGCAGCATTAATGAAGGCCAGCCTCTCTGCAGCGCTGTCTGGTGGTGAGCCAAGTGCAGTACAGGTCTTCTAAAAGTATCTCTTTTAAAAGAGTTCTTAATGAGAGCTGGACCCTAATTCTGAGTGGCTTTGTTAGGAAATGAGTTCTTACAAACAAGGAGAATGAGGAAACTCTTTTTCAAGGTAAGAAAGGAGGCTGCATTCTAGAGGCCTTCAGTGTCTTCTGGAAGTACTGAATTCAGATGTTTAAGTCACTTGAAAACAGTCCCAAAATTTCTTACGTTCTAAGTACCCCTCAGCACCACTACCATTTCCACCAGAGAAACACATATGTTTCCAGATTAGCCTTGGGCATCTTGGAACCAGCTCTCTCAGGTTAGATTTATAAATTAAATGTCAACCATGACCATGAATTGCAACATAAAACACTAATCAAGGGCGTGTCTATACATGCTCCTAGAGTAAAAGAATTAAATAGATCATTTTTCTTCCCTTTGAAAGCTTATGCCTTGGAGGCTTTATAAGCAGCCTTTTAGTGAGTCTTTTGGGAAGAGTAATAGATGCTGGTTTGAGAACTTCTAACAAATGATAGTATTGATAAATCAAATGAAAGCATAAACCCCACCTGGCTGAGATGAGACTAGTGGGAGAAATTATGCATTTAAAATACCCATTAAATCCATTTGAGAGAGATTTAGTTTCTTTTTGATGTTGCCAACATTTTGAATTTTCTATCTGCTCAAGGAAGAGGAACATCTACAGCTGAGTTCTGAAAAGTTGTCCATGCTAACTGGTCTTATGTGAGACTTGTTTCTATTTTTGCTCCCTTCTTTTATCATTTGGAATTCTCATCTACACATTAATACTGAAATATTGAGTTCCAGTCTTCATGTCCCTGGTGCCTCATGAATGTTCTCTCATGTTCACTTGCTCACAAGAACCTCATTCCATCATAGTTTTCACTTCTGAAAGGGCCATGAGAGCCCAAGGTTCAGAGATAAGGGGGTGGCTATTCTGCCAAATTGGCATTCAGACTAAGATGCATTTTTTTTTCTACTCCTTGACTGAAGAGATGCAGACTTAAAGCCGTGTCCCGGGGCTTGTCAGTGAGTCTATAGTTCCATTTGGAAGAGACAGGCATTTAGAGCTTATAGTTATCTTGCATAGGGGGATGTTTGACTGAACGTTTAAAGGGAATCTTGCTTTTCCAACATTTTAAATTATGAAGTACATATAAAATAAAATTTACCATCTTAACAATTTTTAAGTAATTGTTCAGTGCTATTAAGTACATTCATTATCATTGAGCAACCATCACCACAATTCATCACCAGCGCTCTTTCTATCTTGCAAAATTAAAGTTATATTCATTGTATTAAGTTCATTTGTATGACTATAACAAAATACCTGAGACTGAGTGATATAGTTTGTATGTTTGAACTCTCCAAATATCATATGGAAATTTAATCCTTAATGTTGGAGGTAGGAGCTGGTGGGAGGTGTTTGGGTCATGGGGACAGATCCCTCATGAACAGCTTCATGCTGTCCTCATAATAGTAAGTTCTAGTGAGATCTGGTTGTTTAAAAGTGTGTGTCATCTCCTTGATCTCTCTCTTGCTCCCTCACTTGCCATGTGACAAGGTGGCTCCCTTTTGCATTCTGCCATGATTGAAAGTTTCCTGGGTCCCTCACCAAAAGCAGATGTTAGAGCCATGCTTTCTGTATAGCAGACAAAACTGTGAGCCATTCTTATCACTTTTCTTTATACATTACCCAGCCTTGGGTGTTTCTTCATAACAATACAAGAATGGCCTAACACAGAAAATTGGTACTGAGGAGTGGGGTGTTGCTATGAAGGTACCTGAAAGTTTAGAAGTGACTTTGAAACTGGGCAATGGGCAGAGGTTGAAAGAGTTTGGAGGGCTCAGAAGAAAAGGGGAAGATGAAGGGAAGTTTGAAATTTCTTAGAGACTGGTTAAATGGTTGTGACAAAATACTGATAGAAATATGGACAGTGATGTCCAGACTGATGAGGTCTCAGATGGAAATAAGGAAGTTATTAGGAAGTAGAGTAAATGTCACCCATGCAAAGAACTTGGCAGCATTGTGTTCATGTCCTAAGGATCTGTGGAAGTTTGAACTTAAGAAGGATGTTTTAATATCTAGTGGAAGAAATTCCTAAGCAACAAAGCATTCAAGATGTGGCCTAGCTGCTTCTAGCAGCCTAAAATCAGAGCAAAGGAATTAAAGTTGGTACTTATATTTAAAAGGAAAGCAGAGCATACTAGTTTGAAAATTTTGCAGCCTGGCCATGTGGCAGAGAAAGAATCCAAGCAGGCTGTGGAGCAATAAATTTCTAGAGAGATTAGCATGACTAAAAGGGAGCCAAATGCTAATAGTCAAGACAATGGGAAAAAGTCCTCAAGGGCATTTCAGGATCTTTCAGGCAGCCCCTCTCATCACAGGCCCAGAGGCCTAGGAGCAAATAATGGTTTCAGGGGCAGACCTGGCACACTGCTGCCTTGCTCAGCCTCAGAGCACTGCTCCCCACATACCAGCTATTCCAGCTGCAGCTGTGGCTCAAAAGGCCCCAGGTACAGCTGGGACCACTGCTCCAGAGGGGGAAGCCTGTAAGCCTTGGTAGCCTCCACGTGGTGTTAAGCCTACAGGCAAGAGTGAAGATGACTTGGCAGCTTCCACCTAGATTTAAGAGAATGTATCAGAAAGCCTGGGTGCCCAGGCAGAAGCCTGGCACAGGGACAGAGCCCCCACAGACAACCTCTACTGGGGCACTGCCTGATGGAGCTGTGCAAAGGGGGCCACCCCTCTTGACCTCAGAATTGTAGATCTATCAGCAGCTTGAACCCTTTGCCTGGAAAAGCAGCAGGCACTCAACTCCAGTCCATGAGAGTAACCACAGGAGCTGCACCCTGCCAAGCCACAGGGACAGAGCTGCCCAAGGCCTTGGAAACCCGTCCTTTTCACCAGTGTGCCCTGGTTGTGGGACATGGAATCAAATGAGATTATTTTGGAGCTTTAAGATTTACTGAATGCCCTGCCTGGTTTCCAACTTGCATGGGCCTATTGCCTCTTTCTTTTGGCCAATTTCCCCCTTTTGAAAAGGGAATGTTTACCCAATGCCTGTACTACTGTTGTATCTTAGGAGCAAATAACTTGTTTTGATTTTACAGCTTGTAGGTGGAAGATGAGACTCATGACTTTGGACTTGATACTGGAATCAGTTAATATTTTTGTGAACTATTAATACAAAAAACATTGTATTTTGCAATATGAAAAGGACATGTGATTCGAGGGGCCTGGGCAGAATGATATAGTTTGAATGTTCATCTCCTCCAAATCTCATGTTGAAACATAATCCTCAATGTTGGAGAAAGGGCTTGGTGTGAGGTGTTTAGGTCACAGGAGAAAATCCCCCATGAATGACTTGACACTATCCTTGCAATTAGCAAGTAAAGTCATGTGAGGACTGTTTGTTTAAAAGTGTGTGGAATCTCCCCCTACCCACTGCCTTTTCTCTGCATTAGTCTGCTTTGACACTGCCGATTAGATAAAGACATAAATGGCCAGGTGCAGTGGCTCATGCTTGTAATCCCAGCACTTTGGGAGGCTGAAGAGTGTTGATCACAAGGTCAGGAGTTCAAGACCAGCCTGGCAAGATGGTGAAACCCCATCTCTACTAAAAATACAAAAATTAGCTGGGTGTGTTGGTGCATGCCTCTAATCCCAGCTACTTGGGAGGCTGAGGCAGGGAATTGCTTGAACCCAGGAGGCGGAGGTTGCAGCGAGCTGATATTGTACCACTGCACTCCAGCCTGGGTGACAGAGTGAGACTCCATCTCAAAAAAAAAAAAAATACATACCCAAGACTGGGTAAATTATAAAGAAAAAGAGTTTAATGGACTTACAGTTTCACATGGCTGAGGAGTCCTCACAATCATGGCAGAAGGTGAAAGGCACATCTTACATGGTGACAGGCAATAGAGAGAATGAGACCCAAGTGAAAGGGGTTTTCCCTTATAAAACCGTCAGATCTTGTGAGACTTATTAACTATCATGAGAACAGTATGAGGGAAACTGTCACCCTGATTCAGTTATCTCCCACTAGGTCCCTCCTATAACATGTGGGAATTATGTGAGCTACAATTCAAGATGAGATTTTGGTGGAGACACAGAGCCAAACCATGTCATTCAGCCTCTGGACCTTCTCAAATCTCATGTCTTCACATTTCAAAAACAATCATACCTTCCCAAAAGTCCCCCAGAGTTTTAAATAATTTTGGCATTAACTGAAAAGTCCACAGTCCAAAGTCTCATCTAAGACAAGGCAAGTCCCTTCCACCTATCAGCCTGGAAAATCAAAAGCAAGTTAGTTATTTCCTAGATACAATGGGGGTACAGGCATTGGATAAATAACAGCCATTCCAAATGGGAGACATTGGCCAAAACAAAGGAGCTACAAGCTCATGCAAGCCCAAAATCCAGCAGGGCAGTCAAATCTTAAAGCTCCAAAATGATCTCCTTTGACTCCATGTCTCACATCCATGTCACGCTGATGCAAGAGATGGGCTCCCATGATCTTGGGCAGCTTCACTCCTGTGGCTTTGCAGGGTACAGCCTCCCATCCCTGCTGCTTTCACAGGCTGTCTGCAGCTTTTCCAGGTGCATGGTGCAAACTGTTGGTGGATCTACCATTCTAGGGTCTGGAAAACGATGCCTTCTTCTCAAAGCTCCACTGGGCAGTGCCCCACTGTGGTCTCTGTGTGGGGGATTCAACCCCACATTTCCCTTCTGCACTGCCCTAGCAGAGGTTCTCCGTGAGGGCCCTGCCCTGCAGCAAACTTTTGCCTGGACATCCAGGCATTTCAATACATCTAGATGGAGTCTCCCATATCTCAATTCTTGACTTCTGTGCACTCACTGTCTCAATACCAAGTGAAAGCTGCCAAGTTTTGGTGTTTGTATCCTCTGAAGCCATAGCTTGAACTGTACCTTGACCCCTTTTAGCTATGACTAGAGTGACTGGAACACAGGGCACTGAGTCCCTGGGCTGCATACAGCCTTAGGCCAAGATGGCAAAACCATTTTTTCCTCCCAGGTTTCTGGGCCTGTGATGGGAGGGGCTGTCACAAAGGTCTCTGACATTTCCTGGAGACATTTTCTCCATTGTCTTGGTAATTAACATTTAGCTCTTCACTACTTATGGGCATTTCTGCAGCCAGCTTGAATTTCTTTTTAGAAAATGAATTTTTCTTTTCTATCACATTGTCAAGCTGCACATTTTCTGAAATTTTATGCTTTGTTTCCCTTTTAAAACTGAATGCTTTAACAAGCACCCAAGTCACCTCTTGAATGCTTTGCTGCTTAGAAATTTCTTCTTTCAGATATCCTAAATCATCTTTCTGAAGTTCAAAGTTCCACAAATCTCTAGGGCAGGGGCAAAATGCCACCAGTCTCTTTGCTAAAACATAGCAGAAGTCACCTTTCCTCCAGTTTCCCAACAAGTTCCTTATCTCTATCGGAGACCACCTCAGCCTGGATTTCATTGTCCATATTATTATCAGCATTTTGGTTAAAGCAATTCAACAAGTCTCTAGGAAGTTCCAGAATTTCCCACATTTTCCTGTCTTCTTCTGAGCCCTCCAAACTGTTACCCTGTGCCAAAGTTGCTTCCACATTTTCAGGTATCTTTACAACAGCACCCCACTCAACCAGTACCAATTTATTGCATTAGCCCATTTTCACACTGCTGATAAAAATAAAGACATAGCTGAGACTGGTTAAATTATAAAGAAAAAGAGGTTTAATTGACTCACAGTTCTATGTGGCTGGGAAGGCCCCACAATTGTAGCAGAAGGAGAAAGGCATGTCTGACGTAGCAGCAGGCAAGAGAAAGAATGAGAACCAAGCAAACGAGGTTTCCCTTATAAAACCATCAGATCTCACGAGGCTTATTAACTACCACAAGAACAATATGGGGGAAACTCCTCCCATGATTCAATTATCTCCCACCAGGTCCATCCAACAATACTTGGGAATTATGGGAGCTACAATTCAAAATGAGATTTTGGTGCATACACAGGCAAACCATATCACTCTCTCACCATATGATATGCATGCTAGATTTCACCTTCTGCCATGAGTGGAGGCTTCCTGGGGCCTCGCCAGAAAGAGATGCTAGAGCCATGCTTGTACAGCCTGCAGAACTGTAAGTCAAATCTCTTTTCTTTATGAATTACCCAGCCTCATGTGTTTATAGCAATGCAAAACTGCCCTAACACACTAGTCCAAGATCAAAGTTCCTGCATTTATGTCTGGTGAGGGCTGCTCTGTTTCTAGGGTGGCACCTTGTTGCTATGTCTTCACAATGAGGAAGGTAAACGGGCCAGAGAGTACTTCCTTTAAGCTTAAGACCTTATATAAGTGTGTTAATCTCATTCATGAGGGCAGACCTCTCATAACTTAAGCACCTTCCAAAGGTCATACTTCTTAATACTGTTGTATTGGGAATTAAGTTTCAAGGTGAATTTTGGAGGGAACACCATTATTCAAACCATACTACTTAATAAATATTAACTCCCCATTCTCCCTCCCTCTAGGTCATCCCAACTGCCATTCTACTATCTGCCTGATTTTGACTACTCTGGGTACCTCATGTAAGTAAAATCACATAATGTTTGTTTTTTTGTGCCTGGCTTATTATTCTCAGTATAATGTTCTCAAGGTTCATTAATGTTGTAGTATGTGTCAGAATTTCCTTTCTTTTTAAGGCTGAATAATGTTTAATTGTATGCATATAAAACGTTTTGCTCACCCATTCGTCAGTGAACAAGTGGGTTGTTCCCTGATTTTTTATGTTGTGAATAATGCTGCTGTCAACATAGTTGTACAAATATCTCTTCAAGATCTTGCTTCAATTCCTTTGGGTAAATATCTAGAAGTGGAATTGCTGGATCACATGGTAAATCTAGTTTTAAATCTTTTAGAAACTATCATACTGTTTTCCAGAGTGACTATACCACTTCACAGTCCCACCAAGAATGTACAAATGATCCAATTTCTCCACATCCTCACCAACACTTGTATGGACTATCCTGGAAAATGCTCCACATGTACGTGGGAAGAATATATATTCTGTTGCTGTTGAGTATAGTGTTCTGTCTATGTCTGTTAGATCTAGTAGGTTTATTGTGTTGTTCACATCTTCTGTTTCCTTTCTTATGTATTGTCTGGTTGTTCTATCCATAATGGAAACTGGGACATTGAAGTCCCTGTGTATTATTGTGGAAATGTCTATTTCTCCTCTAAATTCTGTTGATTTTTGCTTCATATGTTTTGATGGTCACTTGTTAGGTGCATAAATGCTTATAGTTGTTATATATTAATATTTTGAAACTATTCATATGTAATGCTCTTATTTGTCTCTTGTAAACTTTTTAATTTAAAGTCTATTATGTCTGATATTTGTATAGCTACCTCTGCACTGTTTTGGTTACTATTTGCCTGGAATGTCTTTTTCCATCCTTTAACTTTCAACTTATTTGTGTCTGGCTCTAAAGTGAGTCTCTCATAGACAGCATATGGTTAGATTATGATTTTATAGGCTTTTAAAATCCATTTTTTCAATCTCTGTCTTTTGATTGAAGGTTTTAATAGATTTCCATTTAAATTGCTCATAAAGGACTTACCTCTGTTAATTTGTTATTTTCTGTATGCCTTGTAGCTTTTTGTCCCTCATTTCTTGTCTTTGATGTGTTGATGTTTAGCTGATTTTTTTTTTTTTGAGACAATTTCACTCTCATTGCCCAGGCTGGAGTGCAATGGCACAATCTCGGCTCACTGCAACCTCCGCCTCCCAGGTTCAAGCAATTCTCCTGCCTCAGCCACCCAAGTAGCAGGGATTACAGGTGCCTGCCATCACACCTGACTAATTTTTTGTATCTTTAGTAGAGACAGGGTTTCACCATGTTGGCCAGGCTGTCTTGAACTCCTGACTTCAGGTGATCCACCCACCTCAGCCTCCTAAAATGCTGGGATTACAGGCATGCACCACCCCACTTGGCCTGGTTGGCTGATTTTTTAAAGTGAAACTTTAATTCCCTTCTCATTTTTTGTGTATATTTTATAACCATTTTCTTTGCGATTGCCATGGGGATTACAGTTAACATCCTAAAGTTATAACAGCCTAATTTAAATTTATACCAGCTTAATTTCAATAACATACAAAAATCTCTGCTCCTATACATCTTGATCCCCACTGTATTAGTCCATTGTCACATGGCTATGAAGAAATACCCAAGACTGGGTAATTAATAAAGAAAAGAGTTTTAACTGACTCACAGTTTCACATGGCTGGGGAGGCCTGATGTAACTTACAAATGTGGAGGAAGTGACCTCTTCTCAGGGAGGCAGGAGAGAGAATAAGTGCAAGCAGGGGAAATACCAGACACTTATAAAACCATCAGTTCTTGTGAGACTCACACATTATCATGAAAAAAGCATGGGGGAAATCACCCCTGTGATCCAATTACCTCCACCTGGTCCCAACTTTGACTCGTAGGGATTATTACAATTCAAGGTGAGATTTGGGTGGGGACACAGAGCGAGACCATATTCCCCACCCTTTTCAGTTGTTACAAAATCAATTATTTATTTATGCATTTTTTGTTAAAAACATAAACAATAATTTCATAATGATAAATCTCTTAAATTATGTAAAAAATGCAATGTGGAGTTACAGACCAAAATTACAACAATACAAACCTTTAGATTCATTATTATTTTTAAAAATTAGTTTCTGAAAATGTATAGAAAACAAAAAGTGAATTTACAAATTATTTTGACAGTAATACCAGCTTTTATAATTGCTTGCATATTTACATTCAGTGAGATCTTTGTATTTTCATAATTATCTTAATGAGTGTCTAGTGTACTCATTTAAACAGACAGAAATCACGTTAGTTTTTCTTACAGGGCAGATCTAATGATAACAAACTCTCTCAGCCTTGGTTTATATGGGAATATCTTCATTTCCCACTCTCTTATGAAGGACAGTTTTGCTGGATGTAAAAATTCTTGATTGATAGTTTTTCTTTTGGCACTCTGAATATATTGGCCTACTTATTCCTTGCCTCCAAAGTTTCCAATGAGAAATTTGCAGATAAACTTATTAAAGATCACTTGCATGTGATGAGTCACTTCTCTCTTGCTGTTTTCAGGATTCTCCCTTTGTATTTGCCTTTTGACTGCGATTATAATGTGTGTTAGTACGGTTCTCTTTATGTTCATCCTAATTAGAGTTCATTGAGCATCTTGAATGTTTATATTTATGTCCTTAATCAAACTTGTGACGTTTTCAACCATTTTTTAAGTAATCTCTTCACTTTTCTCTCTTCTTCTGAGATTCACACAGTCTACATGTTGGTCCACTTGATGCTGTCCCACAAGTCCCTTAGGCTCTGCTCACTTCTCTTCAATCATATTTCTGTTCCTCAGACTCAATAATTTCAGTTGTCTTCAACTTTGTTGATTCTTTCTTCTGCCTGCTCAAATCTTCCCAAACATCTTTTATTATAATGTTTAATCAATTTTCATTCTACACCAGTCTATAAGACCTTAACCTTTTCTATCATGTTGACTGTTCCTTACACACAAGTCCATGACTGTATGGTTTGAAGCATGTTTTAGGCATGTAAAAACCCTTTCTTTGGAAGACTGGGATCTCCCAGCCCCCCTTCCTTCACCTTTTCTCCAGTACTCAATTTTTTTAAATGACATTCCCATCTTGTGTCTGCTCATCTCTTGCAACCTGTTACGATTTCTACTTTCCAATAATTATTGAAAATAAAAATTCTGCACTGAATCACTTTTTGATATGTTGTGCTACTGCTTATAGCAGCTCTATTTGACAAAGATCTTGAAAGCAAAATAAAACCCTCCTGCTGGGTTGATCTGTATGTAGAAACTGCCTGTAGTGAAAAGCAGATATTTGGGTTTGGAAGGTAGTTTATTGTCTCAACCTGACAATTCCACACCTAACTGACTATATATCCCTCCTCCCAAGATTTAAAACCTGAGCCTTGACCTAGGAAGATGCTAGAGAGAATACAATACCATTTTTGTCCACTCTTCTATCTTTATTTAGCCTCCACATTTCTCCATGCTCTACAGAAATGTAATAGAATGTAAACAGCATTCAGTTGAACAATCTGAAAGTTACTGTTATTTATTTTCCCATATGCTAGGCAGTACAAAGGGATAAAAAGCAAACGTCTATCTCTCTGTGGTCCTGAATTATGGTTCTTTGAACAGTGCAGGACTAAAAAGCCCATTTCAAATTAGTCTGCCTGGATAATCCTCTGTGATATCGAAACAGGGCAGGTGACTGACTTCTGCTATCAGTATGAAAAAAGTCAGGTTTTATCTGCTGCCTGATTATTTAGGGTTGAAATCTTTTACTTTTAACCAGGTATTTTTTCTTAATTGTTAATTTTTAATTTTTATGTATACATAGCAGGTATATTTATCTATGAGGTACATGGGATATTTTGATATTGGCATGACAGGTAATTTTAAAATTACCTATATATTTTTTAAAATTATAAAAGGCTACTTATAATGAGAAATACTTATATACTGAATAGTTTTTAATAAGAAAGACAGACAATGAAAATTAGTACAATGTGTTTAAATGTAATTTGGCAGTCTTGATCAAAATATTAAATATGCATTCTTTTTAATCTAGTAATTACACTTCAAGGAATTGACCCAATGGCAAATACTTGCACAATTGAAAGAAAACAATTTATGTTCAAGGATTTGTATGTAGCTTTATTTACAATAGCAAACAATTAAAGTTATATTAAATGGACACACGTGTGTGTGAATAAATACATATGGCACATATGTATGAGATGGGTCTGTCTGTATGTAATAATTTAGAATGTTGTCGATGATGTGTAAACTGGAGAAGAAAGCAAATTGCAGAACGGTATTTATAGTAAAATCTTTGTAGAATAAATGAAGAATGTGGATATTGTATTTATATATAGGGATGTTTGTGTGTGTCTGTGTGTGTGTGTGTGAGACAGGGAGAGAGAAAAGAAAGGGACACTCTCAAAAAAGATACAGTAAAATTATTAGTTCTAGCTAACTGTAGAAAGTTAATTTTCAACTTTTAAAAATTAACATCCTCTACTATTGTAATTAAATATGTATTTTTTAAAAAGAATGGAATAATGATAGCATTTTATTTAGAGAATGTGGAAAATATTTATGTTACAATCCAATAATAAGGCAATTATTGTAAATGAATAGTAAATTTAACTCTAAGCCTTATGGAAGCCAAGGTAAAAAGAGAAAGATTATATATTCTATGATTTTATTGACAAAAGAAAATACACAAATATCAGGAAGACTAGACTTTCTCCTAATACTAAACTTTGGAAGAATTTTATCACAAAGGTCTGTATATATAAAACACTGAATAACATATTTAGCAAAGTTTTCAATATAGAAAAAATGTGTTTAATCCCTATTACATCAATCCTGCTGCTAATTATATTTTCCAGAGATGGCTGCCGCATGCTCTTCTCACAATATGATGTTGATATATCTCCATCAAGAGGAAGGGCCTATGTTCCCTTTCCTTGAAAATGGGAAGATCTTTGTATTAGGTTGATGCAAACATAATTGTGGTTTTTGCAATTAAAAGTAATGGCAAAGCCCCAATTACTTTTGTACCAACCTAATAATTGCCTTGACCTATAGAATGTGGTAGAGGTGATATTGAGTGACTTCAGAAGCTAGATCATAAAAGGCAACATAGCGTCTACCTGGTACACTCTTATATGACTTATTCAGGGGGAAGCCAGTCATCATGTTCTAAGGACACTTAGGCAGCCCATCAAGGGACCCATGAGTCTCTGAGGTTCATGACTAAGAGACTGCACTAACTTGAAACCCATGTTACTGACTTTAGTAGAAGTGGATGCTCTAATCCCAGTTAAGCCTTTGGATGACTACCCCCGCAGACAAATACCTCTGCTATTGGATGTGGAAACTGTCCAGGGGAGGTCTTTCTGAGTTCCTTACCTACAGAATCTGTGGGGAATAATAAGTGACTATTGTTCTTTTAAGCCATTAAGTGTTGAGATTATTTTTTATGCAGCCACAGTAATACTAACTCAATCAAAAATAAAAAGTGCAGCAGCTTAGTAGAGACATTTTCGAGGTAGCTAAACTACTATTATTTGGTCGAAATATTGTATTCAGGTACCTCACCTTAATGCAAGGAGAAAATTCACAGAACTTGGAGTCAAATCATTTTAACATTTATCTTAACACAGTTAGCCAGGAATGAAATAGAAATTTTAAGACTGAACTTTCTATAGAATATCTGAAGTATAGATGTTCTGGGATGTTGGCTGAGAAAAGAGACCCAAATGTTTTAGATACATCAGAATTGGTTAGAGCAGAGTTGATATGCAGTGAAAAGTAAAGAGACTGAGTTTGTCACAAAGGCTTCTTTGCATTTCCTTTACTTAGCCAATGAGTATATAATAAATATAAAAAGTCTAAATAGGATCTATAGTAAAGCTCTACAATGAAAAGCCCAACTCTATTTTTGATATCTGGCCACTGATAACTTTAAGCTTCGTATCTCCTTTCCCCTTTTGCACTACATCCATGTAAGCCAAAAAGAAAGCCAGTGTGCTCCCTCCCTTAGTGCTGGTAGGAAGTTCAAATCATGTAAGCTCCAGATTGCACCCCTACCCACAAAGAAAACCAAGACCACTATTTCCTACTGTCTTTCTGGCTGCTCAAGCTTTCAGACCAGCTTGAGTGTCTGCCCTGCTCTCCTCAGAAAGTGTCCATGTATGAGTAATGAATCTCTTAACACCCACTTGATATATTTGTGCCATCATTAGTCTTGACAGTGGACCCAAATTTGGGTGGGAGACCCATCCCACTTCTGTGGGGTGACTATGAAACACAGGCTCCAACTAGAAGGGCTTGTCCCTCTCATTCCTTTCTGCTTGTCCATTTGTGTGATCTGATGGTGTGCCTTGATCACACTATCACCACACCCATCTACAGATTATATGTGGGCGTGTACCCCTCAGTAACATCCGTATTGGTTCAAACCATGTGAATAGTAGTAATCTTTCCAGTCTTAGGACATGGCTGACATCATAATTATTTGGAAAATATCAAAATATTATTGTTGTCAAAAATGCACCTATTTGAAATGCTTGTTATTTTTGGCTTCAAGCTGCTCATGCGGTCACCAGCATTCTTTATCTTCATTCTTCATCCCTCTCCTCCCCTTTTATGAGCCTCCACCTCTGCCAAAGGTTATAATATAGTAATAATGCTCAATACAAATTTTAAAAACTCATTATTGTATTTTAGAAAGGACTTTATTATTCCTGTCTTGCAGGTGAAGAAACTATGTCCAAGATATTACACAGCTGTGTAAATTCATTGTTCTTTCCACTGTTTAATGCTATATCCATTGTTTGGTCCCTTAGGGTCTTTCCCATGCAGGGATCAGTCTGAAACATCCAGCCAACGTGAACATGTTACCCTTCATGCCCACACATTTGCATATTTAACAGGGATACTGGATACCTTTATGTAAACAAAATTATTACCAGTAAGATTTCTAGATCACCTGCATGGTAATGTAATTTGCAGGTATAATATGGTGAAGGAAATCTCCTTAGCTTGTTTCCCCAGCATTTAAAATTAATTTTTGACATTGTAAGGAAAGCTAAATATGACTGTCTTATATTCCTCCAACACTTTGGTGGCAGGGTGTACTGTTAACAGCAAAGGGAAGCACAGATAAAGCCATTATAACATAACCTTAGAGAAGAGCAGTGCTAAAAGAGACCTTAGCGATCATTCAGCCAAGACCTTACTTAGGGTCAAGGAAACTGAGGCCAGGGCTAGGAACGAGGGAGGTCGTGGGTGGAGAACCTGCCCAGTTCTCATGGTTAGCTGGCAGGAGACTGAGGCTAGGGCCTGGGTCTCCCTGTTCGTGCCTTATCAGAATACTCTCAACCAATACATTTGTACCGAAGTTCAGAATAAATTTCTATCCTATAAAGTGCTTGCATAAGTAGAATTTGAAAATTATATGAATCTTAGTGAAAACCAGTCTCTACCAAGAAGAGCTGACCTAACATTACTCTGGTACATGGGTACATTAGTCTAAAAAGGTAAATTCCATAGCAGAGTGAAAAGGATTTGCAAATGAGAATTCAAATACAATTCATTGTCTAAGCAAGAATATTGTGCTCAAAAAAGTCTTGTCTGTGGGCAGATGCATATTTCAGTTAGTCAATCAGCAAGTGATCATCCAGCCAGTATGTGCCCAGCACACTGCAGACTTACAAAGGATGCCAAGAAATGGTTGTGCCCAGAAAGAGCTCTTAATGTGGTTAGGAGGCACAACTACCACCCACAAAATCGTTAGGAACAATTCAATACAACACTTAATGGTATTGACTCAAACTTCACCTACTGAAATCTGAATGTTCAGTCTTCCCCTAGCCCCATTAGAAAAATCACAGTGTGAGCTGGATTTGAACAATGTGCAAAATAGGGAAATGTCAGCAATGTCTTGCACAGGTAGGATGGCGTGTGTGGGAACAATTCTTTACACAGCAGGATAAGAGTGCTGATCTTGGCATCTCAGAACTGGCTCTTTGCCAGCTCAGACTTGCATATGGTAGCCATCCTGTCTTCCTTGAGCTTCTGGCCCCCCGACAGCTGAGACCCAAGCTCTCTTGGTGCATTCAGGGTCAACCTCCTAAAAGGTTTGAACTTCTTCTTCTTAAACTCTGCATCTGAAATGTTCCTCTGGAGTCCAAACCCTTTTACTTCTTCTCCCCACTGCATCTGTGTCTTGCTTTTCTTCTATCAGAGTCTTAGCACTATTTCTCTGGTAATGATGGTGTCCTCTCCAGCAGATGCTGTTTACGTTGACCCATTGAACTGGGTCCTTTCTCCACTTGGAGTAGCACTGATCTGGTCAAGCCTCAACAGTGTCACTAAAATTTTTATCCATGGGGCTGGAATTTCCTTACAAAAGGCATCTGAAATATTCATTAATTCCTGCATGCATTCATTTATCAAGCATTTACTAAAGAACTACTAAACTGGACACTGTGCTAGGTGTCAGGCCTATAAAACATTGAAACCAGGTTTCTGCCTCAAGGAGTTGATTCTCGGTCTAATGTGGGAGACAGATAAGAATATAAGAAATTATAAGTCCTGAGTGAGAGCTTTGAGAGATGTAATCATGGGATGTTTTGAAACACAGCTGTGGAAGGTGGGCCCAGGCTGGGAGCAGTATGCATGTGGGATGGCATGAGTGTGCATGTCTGGAGGTGGGAGTGGAATGGGAATGCTTCTGAGAAGTGCTGACCCAACAAATAATACCTGTTAAAACTGTTGGGTGGCTATGAAGGTCACTGTCTTTTCACAAGGCCCTGGAAGGCCCACACACATCTTTTTATTTGGAGATGAGTCATTGCACTTTTTGTCATCTCAATTGAATCGTTTGTGAGTAGGTGCAGGGTTAACAGACATGCCCCTTTTAAATGCTAGCAAAAGGAATATATTTATGAAAACCGCCTAAAATTTTGCTTAAAGTATGTAAGAAACCACCAAGGAATGCTAATTCCTACTCAGGCCAGCACCTGCGGGGAAGGAAAAAAGGATCTGAAGAGATTCAGATGTGATGAATGGGTGTACTTTTCTTCTGAAAAGGTAATTAATGCACATGGCACAACATTCAAAAGTTACAAAAGGTTGCATGGTATAAAGGCAGCCTAATTCCCTTTCTGATTCCACATATTCTAGCACTGTTCTCAGAAGCAAGCCCTGTTACCAGTTTCTAATCATTTAGAAGTGAATATATGTATATATTTTATTCATGTTTTCTCACATATAATTGTAGCATGCCATTCTGCACCTTGTTTTTTTTCTTCGTTAGTTCATCAAATATTTATTGAAAGTCTAATATGTGCTATACATTGTTCTATGTGTTAGGGATACAGAAGCAAGCAAGACAAAAATCCCTGCCCTCAGAAAGATTTTCAGAAAATCTTTCCGTATCACCACATTTGCTTATGCTTTCTTCTTTGTAATAGGTCCATAATTTATCATTGTTTGATGTATTATAATTTATTTAATCGGCCCTTTATTAATGCACACTTCGATTGTTTCTAATTTTTATCACAAAATATTGATATCCAGTAAATACTTTTATATAGAGAGTGATGGGAAGAGTGCTTTAAATAGAGTAGACAGTTGTTTGTTGAATGAAGGAATAAATTCTTTCACACATTTGAGAGTGTATTTTGGGTTACATAACTAGGAATCAAATTGATTAATCAAAAGATATGTACATTTTTAATTTGAAAAGATACTTCCATATTTTCTGAACTTGTGTTTGAAGCAATTTATACTCTCACTAACAATGTATGAGAGTAGAATCCTATTTCTCATTCCCACCATGTTGATCTGATGTGCTAACATGCTATGCCATTTAATTTTAACTTGTAAGAATCTGATCATGAGTAAAATCAAATGTCTTTCCATATGGTTAGGAGTCATTTGCTTTTTCTCTGTGACCTATCTGTTCACACCCTCTACTCTTCTGTTGCATCAATGGTCTTTTATTTATTGGTTGTAGAGCTCTCTATATGCGTACATCAAGGAAAATATCTCTTTGCTGTGATATCAATTGCAAATATTTTTCCCAGCTTGTTAGTTCTCTTTTAACTCTGCCTATGGATTTTTGCCATGCATTTTCTTTACTCTTATGTAATTGAATTTATCAATCTTTTATTTTATGGCTTTTACATTTTGTGTTGTACTTGGAAAGATCTTTTTCTCTGAGATTATTTTTTAAATTCTCCTGATTTCTTTTTGTACATTTTTAGTTTCACTTTTTACATTTAAATGTTTGATTCATATTAAATTCAATTTGAATAATGTAAGATATTGATCTCACTTTACATTTTTTTCAGATGGTTATCCCATTTCCCAGTAACATTTTTTTAATTATCTAAATTCTCTTTACTAACTTGAAATGTCACTATTGTCATTTTATCCCATATCTTCTTAACCAAACATTGTATATATTTTTCACCTATTTTAAAAATTTTTCAGATTATTGTACTAATCTGTGATTAAGTTGAGGTTTAGTCTGGCTTCATGTAAAAGAAAACCAAAATAATAGTTGATTAAACAAGATGGTTTTATTTCTCTTTCATGTAACGTAAAGGCTGGTGCAAGCAGGCAGCACCATTGCATGGTCCAACAATATCATTAATATATCAAGCTCTCTCCATCACTGTTCTGACAACCTTATTACTGGCTTTCAGCCTTCAGCCTCAGGTGTTTCACAGTGGTAATATAACTGCTGTAGCTCCAGCAATCATGTGAAAGTTTGGTGCAGAAAGAGATAGAAAGAGAAAACTTGCAAAATGGCTAATACAGCTGACTCAGTTTCCTGCCAATTTTTGCCTGTTTATTTTTATTTCTTTCTTATCCATATGCACCTACTTTTTTCCCTTTATTTCTTCTTTTTTCTCTCCTTCCCCAAAGTAATTTTCACTTCAGTGATAGTTCAGTACTGTTGCTAAGATGTGATCCTCGGAGTCTCCACTGAATGAACTGGTAACCACCAATGACTTCTACTCTTCGTAGTTGGGACTCAAAATCTCCATGCTTTATGCATCCTCTTATTGCTCATCTCACAACTACCTGGTAGCTTTTTTGGCTAGCTTTGTGAAATTTCACTTTCTGCATGCATGGCTTAATATTATTTAAGGACTCAAGATGGTCCTTACACAAATTTTTGAAGCTCATTTTCTGTGTAGCTTTTTCACCTTCCTTGGAACTTCTTGTCACTTTTGGCCAATTGCACTCCAATCTTTGTCTCTTTAATTCAGAGTCCCCAAGACTGGTTTCCTTTGCCTTCACATGTCTGGAAACTACCTCCAGAAAGAAATCTAGGGTGACTGCAATAATCATTTAATCTGTGTCCTTTTCTCAGAGATCAGTCTGGTGCTGCATATTTTACCATAACTGAAAGCAGTTGCTTTAGATATTTTTTCCAGTTTTCTAGCTGTTTATGGCAAGAAGTCAAGTTCAGTTTTTTGCCATCATGGCTGGCATTGGGAGTTCTCAGGTTTCTTCTAAGAAGCTTTTCAAAAGGTCCACTGTGGCAGGCAGAATCTTGCTATCCCAAAATGTTCTACTCCCTGGAATCTATGAATTTGTTACCTTCTATGGCAAAAGGGACTTGGAAAGTATGGTCAAGTTAAGATTCTTAAGATAGGAAGATTATCCTGAATTATCTGGTGGGCCCAATGTAATCAAAAGGATCCACATAGGGCAGTGAGAAAGTCAAGATTAGAAAGGCATTTGTGGTGACAGCAGCGAAGGTTGGAGTGATTTGCTTTGAAGATGAGAGAGAGAGGCCATGAGGCAAAGAATACAGGCAGCTTCTAGAAATTGGAAGGCAAGGGATTGGATTCTCTCTTGGAGCCTCCAGAAGGACTACAACACCATTGACAACTTGATTTTAGCCCCATAAGACGTATTTTGAACTTCTGACCTCAAAAACTGTAAGGTAATAAATTTGTGTTGCTTCAAGACACTCAGCTTGTGGTAACTTGTTACAAGAGTAATAGGAAAATAATACACCCAGCCAATAACTTCTAGTTAATCTACAGTGACCCAAATTTAGTCACATGTCCACCCACTGTCTGCAACAAAATGCTAGAAAATGTATTTTTAAACTATGGGTACATTGACACTTCCAGCAAAATTATTAGTAAAAACGAACAGCCTGTACCATAATGATTTTTGTTTTAGTTCTTCACTATTTTAATTATTTCAGCTATTGCAAAGTATTCTCATATCTAGTATGTCTACTTCCTTTTCTTTCATTTTTCATAATTATTCTGACTATTCCTGCTTGCTTATTCTGCCATATGTATTTTACAGTCAGCTTGTCTAATGGACAATATCCTGTTGGTATTACATTAAATTTATAGATGAACTTATATAGTATTGACATCTTTATGATGCTGAGTTTTTCTACCTAAGTACATGGTGTGGCTCTCTATTTGTTTAGTCTTTATTTATTTTCCTATGTAAATTTTTGATTTTTTGTTAGATAGAGGCTAATGATATTTGTTGTAGAATGGACAAGAGTGATTTTTAAGGGTTAAAATAAAGAAGGAGTATGACAATAGTATTACATCCAGTTTCTTCACATGTGAGGCCACTTGTGGAAAAATATCACTGGGAACAGAATTAAATTTTGTTCACTATTCCTCACTATTTGAGAACACAATATATGTTTCTGTGGATAATAACACCTGAAATCTCTTAAGAAGTCTTTGATTATATTGTCAAACACATAAAAAAATCTTGACATTGAAATAATTGCATATGAAAACTTTATTAAAACTGAGGTTCAAAACAGCTCCATAAAATTCTGAGAAGTGAGGTTAGAACAAACTGAATTAAACTGAAATAAAGGAAAACACTGATTTGTGAAACAGCAGGGAGTTTTAAATAACTCATGATGTTAGGAAGGAAAACCAAGGAGAAAACTGTAAATGTTTCCAGGTCTCAGTGATCTATGAGACCCACAGCTCAGAAATCACATTAATTTTTATGCTGCCATATTAAATTGCCAGTCTATTAGCATGATTCTAGCACTTTAGTATCTGATTTTACTGAAAAATTCTGTATAGACATTCAGAAGTATTACTTCCTAGCCATCATACATAACCAACCATAAATTAGTTTAAATAAAATAGAGGTTGTACCGACTTGTCCACTCTTAGTTGAATTCATAAAAAAAAATATGTTGATTAGGACTATTAAGCAAGTGTTTCACCTCTTCAGGTACTCTGTTATTTCTTGGGATAATTGAGTATATAGAATTGCAGGCTGTCACCCAGATGCAAGCATAAACAAGAAAAATAAATTAGGGAGAACTTTCAAAATAATTACCAGTTTTTGAAAAAAAAGTAGTCTTATAAATTGAGTGCTTTTATCACCATCAACGTATGAGAGAGTCAGAATGGGATGTGATAAGGAAGGATGCTTAGACTAATCAGAATACCAACTTTAGTTGCTTGAATCGAAAGAGCTACATAATCATTAAGAGTTTTCCAGTTTAGTTCAAAACGGAAGTAGCACATTTTCAAAATGAAACAAGAAAATATGTGGGGGCTTAGGGGAAGGGCAGTATCTGAATGAATATTCAGGTAAACAAAACTTTGTAATTTCATGAAGGAATGGAAAAGTAAGGGAAAGAAATCCCTGGTTTGTAGGTACTGTTAAAATCCTAGACTTGACTGCCTACCATAAGCTAGAAGCTACAGACACTAGACTGAAAAAAAATGCAGAACATCATAGACTCAGTTTTGGAAAGTGTGTTAAATGTCATCTTGAGTGATCCATCTCCCTTTCCATGCTTAATTTATTTCTGTAGAAGCCTCACAAAGTTATCACCAAATCATATCCTGTTATGGAGTATGCATTTCTTCCCAAGGCAATCTACTCCATCTTTGGTGAGCTCTGGCTACTATATTCTACTGTATATTGATGCAAAATCTGCTTTGCTGTGGCATCTACCCATTACTTGTGGTTCCGTTCCTTGAGGAAGAATGAACCAGCTTAATCTTGGTTTTATGTAATCATTCTTCAGTTCTCTAAAACTAGCTGTCATGTTTCCACAATGTCTTCTGTTCAGCTAGCTAAATAGCTCTAGTTACTTCAACTGCGCATTGCAGAACAAGAGGTAAAATCATCATCCCTGTCTCTATGAATGTGCTTGAGTTTCCTATGTCACTCTAGGAAATTAACTCAATAATCCAGGTATGAACCATTAATTGCTGAACAGAGCACATTTCCCTTGTTCTAAATCCTTACAACAATTGTCTTGTGAGCCAGTGGAATTACCCAGGGAGTTGTTAGAAATGAAAACTTCACAGCCCTACTCCAGGTCTACTGAATTGGAATTTGTATTTTAATGAAATTCCAGGTGACTCATACGAACTCATATTAACTTTTTCAAACACTGTTCTAGATCAGTGGTTCTCCAAGTTGACAGCACATTTGAGTCACCAGGGGAGTTTTAAAAAATACTGATGTCTGGGTCTCTAAGAGACAAAATTTGGGTACGGTCTAGGCATGAGGATTGTTTGCAATTTTGAAGGTCATTCAAGGGTGCAATCATGCCTCAGAATGACTGTTAGAGAATGATAACAGTCTTTAATAAGGCAAGCTAAAATCCTGCTCTGTTTTTAGCAGCTATATCATAATATAGATATATTAAGCTAGTAGCCCAAGTCATTTTTATTGGTACTATTGCTAAATTCTGATGCCCCCATCCTGTAAGCAAGAGGTTGGATTTTTGGACCAAGTTCAGAATCTTAAACTTATCTCTATTAAATTTTATTTTATAAGATTTACAACCATTCTATTTTAGAATGAAATAGAAGGAAAAGTCATTATTAAGTTAGAAAAACCTAAGATATGTAAACATGACAGATTAGAAGATTTAGGGAAAAAAGTACAATCCAATAAATTGCTGAGGTAGAGAAGAAAAAACATCTGTTTTATCAAATTGAGTAAAATACAAATTTAAAGCTGTACAAAATATCCCAATGGACAGAGTTTCAGGATATTGTCAGCAGATTTATTGCCCTCCTCAAGAGGGTTGACTTAGACTTATTTAACTCTGATTTGTTTGAACATCTTCCTAATGATTTTCTAAAATCAAGTTAGCAGTTGTGTGTGCTCAAGTGGGTCTGTACCACCTCATAATACCTGGTTGCTAGCATTTCTTTCCAACTCTCCATTCAGTGATGACAACTGGTAACTCAGAATCAGCCATGGTGGGAATATTTACATTATAGAACTCAGCAAGAGAAACAAATCAGTTCATTCCATCCCTCTTCCTTCCCAAGTGCTGGTTGTTTAACATTTACCAATGCATCACTGAAAAGAAAAAGATTATCAATTTGGAAGTTCCCTTCTAAAAAATATCAGAAAAACAAGTGAACTCACCTGGAAGGACCAATACCTCTTATTTTTCTTTAAGAGTGTCTAAGAGCAGAGGTAACTACAAGGTGCAGGGCCCAAAAGGTGTGTAATAGAGCAAGAGTACCAACAATTCCAACCAAAGGAAACTCAATTGTCATCAGCTAAGTGCTGGGGTTATTCAGCTTTGGCCCTGCCCTTTTGAAATGCAACCTAATACTCACAGGCAATTATAGTGATTAGACATTTTGTTGATATAAGAATCTGGAGAATAAAACAGAAAACTCACCCAACTGAATCATGAGTATTGATATGGTTTGATTGTGTCCCCACCCAAATCTCATATTGAATTGTAGCTCTCATAATTCCCACATGTCATGGGAGGGACCCAGTGGGAGGCAATTTAATCATGGGCTGGGTGGTGGGGGTGGTCTTTCCCATGCTGTTTTTGTAATTGTCAATAATTCTCATGAGATCTGATGGTTTTATAAAGGGGAGGTCACTTGCACAGGTTCTCTCTTGCCTGCTGCCGTGTAAGACATGACGTTGTTCTTTTACCTTCCACCATGATTGTGAGGCCTCCCCAACCATGTGGAACTGTGAGCCAGTCAAGCCTCTTTTCTTTATAAATTACCCAGTCTCAGATATGTCTTCATTAGCAGCATGAGAACAGACTAATAGAGTAAGTTGGAACTGGTAGAGTGGGTTTCTTCTGTACAGATACCTGAAAACGTGGAAAAGACTTTGGAACTGGGTAATGGGAAGGGGTTGAAACAGGTTGAAGGACTCAGAAGAAGATAGGAAAATGTGGGAAAGTTTGGAACTTCCTAGCGACTTGTTGAATGGCTTTGGAAGAAATGCTGATAGTGATATGGACAATAAGGTCCAGGCTGATGTGGTCTCAGATGGAGATAAAGAACTTATTGCAAACTGGAATAAAGGCTACTCTTGCTATACAAAGAGACTGGCAGCATTTTGCCCCTGCCCTAGATGTCTGTTGAACTTTGAACTTAAGGGAGATGATTTAGGGCATCAGGCGGAAGAAATTTCTAAGCATCAAAACATTCAAAAGGTGACAGAGCATAAAAGTTTGGAAAATTTGATGTGCTGCTGGATTCAGTTTGCCAGTATTTTATTGAGGATTTTTGCATCAATGTTCATCAAGGATATTGGTTTAAAATTATCTTTTTTGGTTGTGTCTCTGCCAGGCTTTGGTATCAGGATGATGCTGGCCTCACAAAATGAGTTAGGGAGGAATCCCTCTTTTTCTATTGATTGGAATAGTTTCAGAAGGAATGGTACCAGCTCCTCCTTGTACCTCTGGTAGAATTCAGCTGTGAATCCATCTGGTCCGGGACTTTTTTTGTTGGTAAGCTATTGATTATTGCCACAATTTCAGAGCCTGTTATTGGTCTATTCAGAGATTCAACTTCTTCCTGGTTTAGACTTGGAAGGGTGTATGTGTCGAGGAATTTATCCATTTCTAGATTTTCTAGTTGATTTGTGTAGAGGTGTTTGTAGTACTCTCTGATGGTAGTTTGTATTTCTGTGGGATCGGTGGTGATATCCCCTTTATCATTCTTTATTGCATCTATTTGATTCTTCTCTCTTTTCTTCTTTATCAGTCTTGCTAGCGGTCTATTAATTTTGTTGATCTTTTCAAAAAACCAGCTTCTCGATTCACTGATTTTTTGAAGGGTTTTTTGTGTCTATTTCCTTCAGTGCTGCTCAGATTTTAGTTATTTCTTGCCTTCTGCTAGCTTTTGAATGTGTTTGCTCTTGCTTTTCTAGTTCTTTTAATTGTGGTGTTAGGGTGTCAATTTTGGATCTTTCCTGCTTTTTCTTGTGGGCATATAGTGCTGTAAATTTCTCTCTACACACTGCTTTGAATGTGTCCCAGAGATTCTGGCATGTTATGTCTTTGTTCTCGTTGGTTTCAAAGAACATCTTTATTTCTGCCTTCATTTTGTTATGTACCCAGTAGTCATTCAGGAGCAGGTTGTTCAGTTTCCATGTAGTTGAGTGGTTTTGAGTGAGTTTCTTAATTCTGAGTTCTAGTTTGATTGCACTGTGGTCTGAGAGACAGTTTCTTATAATTTCTGTTCTTTTACATTTGCTGAGGAATGATTTACTTCCAACTATGCGGTCAATTTTGGAATAAGTGTGGTGTAGTGCTGAAAAAAATGTATATTCTGTTGATTTGGGGTGGAGAGTTCTGTAGATGTCTATTAGATCCACTTGGTGCAGAGCTGAGTTCAATTCCTGGGTATCCTTGTTAACTTTCTGTCTCATTGATCTGTCTAATGTTGACAGTGGGGTGTTAAAGTCTCCCATTATTATTGTGTGGGAGTCCAAGTCTCTTTGTAGGTCTCTAAGGACTTGCTTTATGAATCTGGGTGCTCCTGTGTTGGGTGCATATATATTTAGGATAGTTAGCTCTTGTTGTTGAATTGATCCCTTTACCATTATGTAATGGCCTTCTTTGTCTCTTTTGATCTTTGTTGGTTTAAAGTCTGTTTTATCAGAGACTAGGATTTCAATCCCTGCCTTTTTTTGTTTTCCATTTGCTTGGTAGATCTTCCTCCATCCCTTTATTTTGAGTCTATGTGTGTCTCTGCACGTGAGATGGGTTTCCTGAATACAGCACATTGATGGGTCATGACTCTTTATCCAATTTGCCAGTCTGTGTCTTTTAATTGGAGCATTTAGCCCATTTACATTTAAAATTAATATTGTTATGCTTGAATTTGGTCCTGTTGTTCTGATGTTAGCTGGTTATTTTGCTCGTTAGTTGATGCAGTTTCTTCCTAGCCTTGATGGTCTTTACATTTTGGCATGTTTTTGCAGTGGCTGGTACTGGTTGTTCCATTCCATATTTAGTGCTTCCTTCAGGAGCTCTTTTAGAGCAGGCCTGGTAGTGACAAAAAATCTCTCAGCATTTGCTTGTCTGTAAAGGATTTTATTTCTCCTTGACTTATGAAGCTTCGTTTGGCTGGATATGAGATTCTGGGTTGAAAATTCTTTTCTTTAAGAATATTGAATATTGGCCCCCACTCTCTTCTGGCTTGTAGAGTTTCTGCTGAGAGATCCACTGTTAGTCTGAGGGGCTTCCCTTTGTGGGTAACCCGACCTTTGTCTCTGGTAGCCCTTAACATTTTTTCCTTCATTTCAACTTTGGTGAATCTGACAATTATGTGTCTTGGAGTTGCTCTTCTCAAGGAGTGACTTTGTGGCATTCTCTGTATTTCCTGAATCTGAATATTGGCCTGCATCAAGTGGGCTTCATCCCTGGGATGCAAGGCTGGTTCAACATATGCAAATCAATAAATGTAATCCGGCATATAAACAGAATCAAAAACAAAAACCACATGATTATCTCAATAGTTTCAGAAAAGGCCTTTGACAAAATTCAACAACCCTTCATGCTAAAAACTCTCAATAAATTAAGTATTGATGGGATGTATCTCAAAATAATAAGAGCTATCTATGACAAACCCACAGCCAATATCATACTGAATGGGCAAAAACTGGAAGCATTCTCTTTGAAAACTGGCACAAGACAGGGATGCCCTCTCTCACCACTCCTATTCAACATAGTGTTGGAAGTTCTGGCCAGGGCAATTAGGCAGGAGAAGGAAATAAAGGGTATCCAATTAGGAAAAGAGGAAGTCAAATTGTCCCTATTTGCAGATGACAGCATTCTATATCTAGGAAACCCCATTGTCTCAGCCCAAAATCTCCTTAATCTCATTAGCAACTTCAGCAAAGTCTCAGGATACAAAATCAATGTACAAAAATCACAAGCATTCTTATACACCAATCACAGACAAACAGAGAGCCAAATCATGAGTGAACTCCCATTCACAATTGCTTCAAAGAAAATAAAATACCTAGGAATCCAACTTACAAGGGATGTGAAGGACCTCTTCAAGGAGAACTACAAACCACTGCTCAATGAAATAAAAGAGGATACAAACAAATGGAAGAACATTCCATGCTCATGGGTTGGAAGAATCAATATCATGAAAATGGCCATACTGCCCAAGGTAGTTTATAGATTCAATGCCATCCCCATCAAGCTACCAATGACTTTCTTCACAGAACTGGAAAAAACTACTTTAAAGTTCATATGGAACCAAAAAAGAGCCCGCATCACCAAGTCAATCCTAAGCCAAAAGAACAAAGCCGAAAGCATCACGCTAGCTGACTCCAAACTATACTACAAGGCTACAGTAACCAAAACAGCATGGTACTGGTACCAAAACAGAGGTATAGATCAATGGAACAGAACAGAGTCCTCAGAAATAATGCCGCATATCTACAACTATCTGATCTTTGACAAACCTGACAAAAACAAGAAATGGGGAAAGGATTCCCTATTTAATAAATGGTGCTGGGAAAACTGGTTAGCCATATGTAGAAAGCTGAAACTGGATCCCCTCCTTACACCTTATACAAAAATTAATTCAAGATGGATTATAGACTTACATGTTAGACCTAAAACCATAAAAACCCTAGAAGAAAACCTAGGCAATACCCTTGAGGACATAGGCATGGGCAAGGACTTCATGTCTAAAACACCAAAAGCAATGGCAACAGAAGCCAAAATTGACAAATGGGATCTCATTAAACTAAAGAGCTTCCACACAGCAAAAGAAACTACCATCAGAGTGAATAGGCAACCTACGAAATGGGAGAAAGTTTTCGCAACCTACTCATCTGACAAAGGGCTAATATCCAGAATCTACAATGAACTCAAACAGATTTACAAGAAAAAAACAAACAACCCCATCAAAAACTGGGCGAAGGATATGAACAGACACTTCTCAAAAGAAGACATTTATGCAGCCAAAAAACACATGAAAAAATGCTCATCATCACTGGCCATCAGAGAAATGCAAATCAAAACCACAATGAGATACCATCTCACACCAGTTAGAATGGCCATCATTAAAAAGTCAGGAAACAACAGGTGCTGGAGAGGAAGTGGAGAAATAGGAACACTTTTACACTATTGGTGGGACTGCAAACTAGTTCCACCATTGTGGAAGTCAGTGTGGCGATTCCTCAGGGATCTAGAACTAGAAATACCATTTGACCCAGCCATCTCATTAGTGGGTATATACCCAAAGGATTATAAATCATGCTGCTATAAAGACACATGCACAAGTATGTTTATAGCAGCACTATTCACAATAGCAAAGACTTGGAACCAACTGAAATGTCCAACAACGATAGACTGGATTAAGAAAATGTGGCACATATACACCATGGAATACTATGCAGCCACAAAAAATGATGAGTTCATGTCCTTTGTAGTGACATGGATGAAACTTGAAACCATCATTCTCAGCAAACTATCACAAGGACAAAAAACCAAACACCACATGTTCTCACTCATAGGTGGGAATTGAACAATGAGAACTCATGGACACAGGAAGGGGAACATCACACTCCAGGGACCATTGTGGGGTCAGGGGAGGGGGGAGGGATTGCATTAGGAGATATAACTAATGCTAAATGACGAGTTAATGGGTGCAGCACACCAACATGGCACATGTATACAAATATAACAAACTTGCACATTGTGCACATGTACCCTGAAACTTAAAGTATAATAATAAAATTTAAAAAAAAAAAACTAGACAAAAAAAAAGTGTTTGGAAAATTTGCAGCCTGACAATGCGATAGAAAAGAAAACACATTTTCT
This sequence comes from Nomascus leucogenys, assembly GCF_006542625.1. NCBI lineage: Eukaryota > Metazoa > Chordata > Mammalia > Primates > Hylobatidae > Nomascus > Nomascus leucogenys. The sequence goes on from NC_044383.1 coordinate 72,848,236, forward strand.
GGGGAGAAATTCAAGCCTGCTGCAGAAATTTGCCTAAGTAACAAGGAACCAAATGTTAATCAGTAAGACCATGGATAAAATGCCTCCAGGGAATGTCAGGGGGACCTTTGTGGCAGCCCCTCCTATCACAGGTCCAGGTGCCTAGAGAAAAAAAAGTGAATTCTTGGGCTGGTCCCAAGCACCCCCTGCTATGTGCAGCCCAGGGACTCAGTGTCCTGCATCCCAGCTGCTCTATCCATGGCTAAAAGGGGCCAAGGTACAGTTCTGGCCATGGCTTTAGAGGGTATAAGCCCCAAGCCTTGGCAGCTTCTATGTGGTGGTGAGCCTGCAGTTGCACAGAAGTAAAGAATTGAGGTTTAGGAACCTCTGCTTAGATTTGAGAGAATGTATGGAAATGCCTGGATGTCCAGGCAGAGGTGTGCTGCAGGGGCAGAGCCCCCATGGAGATCCTCTGCTAGAGTAGTGCAGAGGGAAATGTGGGGTAGGAGACCCCACACAGAGTCCCCACTGGGGCACTGCCTAATGGAGCTGTGAGAAGGGGGCCACTGTTCTCCAGACCCCAGAATGGTAGATTCATCAACAGTTTGTATGTGCACCAGTAAAAGACACAGACACTCAGCACCAGCTCATGAAAGCAGCCAAGAGTGGGACTGTATCATGCAAAGCCACAGGGGCAGAACATCCCAAGGCTCTGGGAGCCCACCTCTTGCACCAGCATAACCTTTGTATGAGACATGTTGTCAAAGGAGATCATTTTGGAACTTTAAGTCTTAATGACTGCCCTATTGGATCTTGGACTTGCATGTAGCCCATAGCCCCTTTGTTTTGGCCAATTTCTCCCATTTGGAATGAGTATATTTACCCAATGCCTGTACCCCCATTGTATCCCTAACTTACTTTTGATTTTACAGGCTTAGAGGTGGAAAGGACTTGCCTTGTCTCAGATGAGACTTTGGCTTGTGGACTTTTGAGTTAATGCTAAAATGAGTCAAGACTTTGGGGGACTGGTGGGAAGACGCAATTGGTTTTAAAATGTGAGGACATGAAATTTGGGAGGGGCCAGGGGTGGAATGGTATGGTTTGACGGTGTCCCCACCCAAATCTCATCTTTAATTGTAGCTCCCATAACTCTCATGTGTTGTGGGAGGGACCCAGTGGGAGATAATTGAATCATGGGGGTGGGTTTTTCCTATGCTGTTCTTGTGATAGTAAATCAGTCTCATGAGAGCTGATGTTTTATAAACTCACACACACACTCTATCTCTTGACTGCCACCATATAAGACATAACTTTGCTCCTTTGACTTCTGCCATGATTTTGAGTCGTCCCCAGCCATGTGGAACTGTGAGTCAAGGAGGAAAAACATCAAAGAGGTTCCTGTTCTAAAGGAACCTCTTTCCTTTATAAGTTTGTCAGCCTTGGGTATATTTTTATTATGACATGAGACAGACTCAAACAAGTAGTACGATATTAAATTTTATCATTTATGAAGACCTAAAATTGTATGCTATAATTTGCTGATTTATAAAAAATAATAATTTTATATTTATTTGCTAACACCATATGATGATTTGCACTCAAATAGATGTCCAATATTCTACCTACTACATGGAGGCCTAAACTCGGGTCTGTTTACTTGTTGAAGTTTAAGTCAATTTTATAAATAACACAATTCATTTGTTATTTTAAAGGCAGTGTCAGGGTGTATAGTTTCTTTCTTTTATGAAAAGAAAAATAGGAGTTAAACTTTTGTAGAGTAACCATAAGATTTCAGATTAAAATCGGCTAATTCATTGGGAACAGAAAGAGTTGGAAGTAGAAACTCAAAAGAATTTTCAAAGGCTCTCTAAAGAAAAGAGAGAGAATCAGAGAAGAAAAGATTTTATCTCACAACTGTGCTTTTTGAATAACATTTTATCTGTGCAGAATAAATGAATTGATTTATTTTATCAAATCTCACAAGGAAAATTCTCTCTGCTTCATTAGGAGAAACAATAACCTGAATCCCGCAATATTTCTTTAACACATCAGCATCTTTTAAAAGGACTTTCATTGTATTGTAGGAGAAAAATCACATGTAGCCCATGAGTCATGTTCAATTAATGGTTCCAGTTGTTAGTATTTGTGTGTTGCTTCTTCTGTAGAAAATGCCTCATCACGTGGTAAGGAATGAACTATACCATCAAAATTAGGTACAAATATATTCCCTAGGGACGTAAATTACTAGGGATTGCTCCCAAACCATTCCCCATACATCCCTGGTGACCGTATTCTTCTTCAATCGCATACCCTATAATGTGGCAGAAGGGAATCATGCAGTTGCACAAGGTCCCCTCAAAAGAGCCTCACACTGGGTTTAGTGTTCTGCTGTTACCGTCTTGAAATTATTTGTAATTACATCTTTTCATTTACTTTTTTTGGAAGTGAAGTCCAGTGGGGCAATAGAGGATATACATGAAGAGAGGAGATATGTACAATATGTATGTCCTTAATCACTTCCTTCTTTATTTGCATATGCCATACATCATGACCCATGAGCACAGGATGCACCATAAGGAAAGGTGTCCATGAGCACAGGATGCTCGTGAGCACAAGATCTCCATAAGCATGGGGCACTCATGACAACAAGGTGCCGGATGTGCACTGGGTACATGGGACATAAGAGAGACTCAAAATGAAAACAAGGTAAATTTGTTTCATATATGACTAATTAGTGCATTCTAGCACTGCTATAAAGAAATTCCAGAGATGCTGGGTGCTGTGGCTCACACCTGTAATCCCAGCATCTTGGGAGGCCAAGGCAAGTGGATCACCTGAGATCAGAAGTTTGAGACCAGACTGGCCAACATGGTGAAAACCTGTCTCTATTAAAAATACAAAAATTAGCCAGATGAGGTGGTGGGTACCTGTAATCCCAGCTACTTGGGAGGCTGAGGTAGAAGAATTGCTTGAACCTGGGAGGTTGAGGTTACAGTGAGCTGAGATGACAGCCTGGGCAAAGGGAGTGAAGCTCCATCTCAATAAATAAATAAATAAATACCTGAGAATGGGTAATTTATGAAGAAAAGAGGTTTAATTTGGGAGTAGGTTCCAAGATGGCAGAATAGGAACAGTTCCAGTCTACAGCTCCCAGCGTGAGCAACACAGAAGACAGGTGATTTCTGCATTTCCAACTGAGGTACCAGGTTCAACTCACTGGGGCTTGTCAGACAGTGGGTGCATCCCATGGAGGGTGAGCTGAAGCAGGGTGGGGCATCACCTCACCAGGGAAGTGCAAGAGGTTGGGGAATTCCCTTTCCTAGCCAAGGGAAGCCATGACAGACAGTACCTGGAAGACTGGGACCCTCCCACCCTAATACTGCACTTTTCCAACAGTCTTAGCAAATGGCACACCAGGAGATTATATCCCACGCCTGACTCAGAGGGTCCCACGCCCACAGAGCCTCACCCACTGCTAGCACAGCAGTCTGACATTGAACTGCAAGGCAGCAGCAAGGCAGGGGGAGGGGTGCCCACCGTTGCTGAGGCTTGAGTTGGTAAACAAAGTGGCAAGGAAGCTCGAACTGGGTGGAACCAACCACAGCTCAAGGAGGCCTGCCTGCCTCTGAAGACTCCATCTCTGGGGACAGGGCATAGCTGAACCAAAGGCAGCAGAAACTTCTGCAGACTTAAACGGCCCTGTCTGACAGCTTTGAAGAGAGTAGTGGTTCTCCCAGCATGGAGTTTGAGATCTGAGAACAGACAGACTGCCTCCTCCAGTGGGTCCCTGAACCATTAGTAGCCTAACTGGGAGGCACCTTCCAGTAGGGGCTAACTGACACCTCATACAGCCGGGTGCCCCTTTGAGATAAAGCTTCCAGAGGAACGATCAGGCAGCAACATTTGCCATTCTGCAATATTTGCTGTTCTGCTACCTCTGCTGGTGATACCCAGGCAAACAGGGTCTGGAGTGGACCTCCAGCAAAGTCCAACAAACTTGCAACTGAGGGTCCTGAGTGTTAGAAGAAAAACTAACAAACAGAAAGGGCATCCACACCAAAACCCCATCTGTACGTCACCATCTTCAAAGACCAAAGGTAGATACAACCACAAAGATGGGGAGAAACAAGAGCAGAAAAGGTGAAAATTATAAAAATCAGAGCACCTCTACTCCTTCAAAGGAACACAGCTCCTCAACAACAACGGAACAAAGCTGCACAGCGAATGACTTTGATGAGTTGAGAGAAGAAGGCTTCAGATGATCGGTAATAACAAACTTCTCCGAGCTAGAGGAGGATGTTCAAACCCATTGCAAAGAAGCTAAAAACCTTGAAAAAAGATTAGACAAATGGCTAACTAGAATAAACAGCATAGAGAAGACTTTAATTGACCTGATGGAGCTGAAAACCATGGCACAAGAACTACATGACACATGCACAAGCCTCAGTAGCTGATTCCATCAAGTAGAAGAAAGTATATCAGTGATTGAATACCAAATGAATGAAATGAAGCAAGAAGAGAAGTTTAGAGAAAAAAAAGTAAAAAGAAATGAACAAAGCCTCCAAGAAATATGGGACTATGTGAAAAGACCAAATCTATGTCTGATTGGTGAACCTGAAAGTGATGGGGAGAATGGAACCAAGTTGGAAAACACTCTGCAGGGTATTATCCAGGAGAACTTCCCTAACCTAGCAAGGTAGGCCAACATTCAGATTCAGGAAATACAGAGAATGCCACAAAATACTCCTCAAGAAGAGCAACTCCAAGACACATAATTATCAGATTCACCAGAGTTGAAATGAAGGAAAAAATGTTAAGGGCTACCAGAGACAAAGGTCAGGTTACCCACAAACAGAAGCCCATCACAATAACAGTGGCAATCTCAGCAGAAATTCTACAAGCCAAGAGACAATGGGGGCCAATATTCAACATTCTTAAAGAAAAGAACTTTCAACCCAGAATTTCATATCCAGGCAAACTAAGCTTCATAAGTCAAGGAGAAATAAAATCCTTTACAGACAAGCAAATGCTGAGAGATGTTTTGTCACCACTAGGCCTGCCCTAAAAGAGCTCCTGAAGGAAGCACTAAACATGGAAAGGAACAACCAGTACCAGCCACTGCAAAAACATGCCAAAATGTAAAGAACATCAATGCTAGGAAGAAACTGCATCAACTAATGAGCAAAATAACCAGCTAACATCATAATGACATAAGCAAATTCACACATAACAATATTAACCTTAAATGTAAATGGGCTAAATGCTCCAATTAAAAGACACAGACTGGCAAATTGGATAAAGAGTCAAGACCCATCAGTGTGCTGTATTCAGGAGATCCATCTCACGTGCAGAGACAAACATAGGCTCAAAATAAAGGGATGGAGGAAGATCTACCAAGCAAATAGAAAACAAAAAAAGGCAGGGGTTGCAATCCTAGTCTCTGATAAAACAGATTTTAAACCAACAAAGATCAAAAGAGACAAAGAAGGCCACTATATAATGGTAAAGGGATCAATTCAACAAGAAGAGCTAACTATCCTAAATATATATGCACCCAACACAGGAGCATCCAGATTCATAAAGCAAGTCCTTAGAGACTTAGACTCCCATACAATAATAATGGGAGACTTTAACACCCCACTGTCAACATTAGACAGAAAATTAACAAGGATATCCAAGAACTGAACTCAGCTCTGCACCAAGCAGACCTAATAGACATCTATAGAACTCTCCACCCCAAATCTCCAGAATATACATTCTTCTCAGCACCACATCACACTTATTGCAAAATTGAGCACAGAGTTGGAAATAAAGCACTCCTCAGCAAATGTAAAAGAAAAGAAATTATAAGAAACTGTCTCTCAGACCACAGTGCAATCAAACTAGAACTCAGGACTAAGAAACACACTAAAAACAGCTGAACTGCATGGAAACTGAACAACCTGCTCCTGAATGACTACTGGGTACACAACGAAATGAAGGCAGAAATAAAGATGTTCTTTGAAACCAATGAGAACAAAGACACAACATATCAGAATCTCTGGGATACATTCAAAGCAGTGTGTATAGGGAAATGTATACCACTAAATGCCCACAGGAGAAAGCAGGAGAGATCTAAAATTGACATCCTAACATCACAAAAGAACTAGAGAAGCAAGAGCAAACACATTCAAAAGCTAGCAGAAGGCAAGAAATAACTAAGATCAGAGCAGAACTGAAGGAGATCGAGACACAAAAAAAACCCTTCAAAAAATCAATGAATCCAGGAGCTGGTTTTTTGAAAAGATCAACAAAATTGATAGACTGCTAGCAAGACTAATAAAGAACAAAAAAGAATAATCAAATAGATGTAATAAAAAATGATAAAGGGGATATCACCACCAATCCCACAGAAATACAAACTACCATAAGAGAATACTACAAACACCACTACACAAATAAACTAGAAAATCTAGAAGAAATGGATAAATTCCTCGACGCATACACCCTTCCAAGACTAAACCAGGAAGAATTTGAATCCCTAAATAGACCAATAACAGGCTCTGAAATTGAGGCAATAATTATTAGCCTACCAACCATAAAAAGTCCAGGACCGGATGGATTCACAGCCGAATTCTAACAGAGGTACAAGGAGGAGCTGGTACCATTCCTTCTGAAACTATTCCAATCAATAGAAAAAGAAGGAATCCTCCTGAACTCATTTTACGAGGCCAGCATCATCCTGATACTAAAGCCTGGCAGAGACACAACAAAAAGAGAGAATTTTAGACCAATATCCCTGATGAACATCAAAGCAAAAATCCTCAATAAAATACTGGCAAACTAAATCCAGCAGCACATCAAAAAGCTTATACACCATCATCAAGTTGGCTTCATCCCTGGGATGCAAGGCTGGTTCAACATGTCCAAATCAATAAATGTAATCCATCATATAAACAGAACCAAAGACAAAAACCACATGATTATCTCAATAGATGCAGAAAAGGCCTCTGACAAAATTCAACAGTCCTTCATGCCAAAAACTCTCAATAAACTAGCTATTGATGGGATGTATCTAAAAATAATAAGAGCTATTTATGATAAACTCGCAGCCAATATCATACTGAATGGGCAAAAACTGGAAACATTCCCTTTGAAAACTGGCACAAAACAACTATGCCCTCTCTCACTGCTCCTATTCAACATAGTATTGGAATTTCTGCCGAGGGCAATCAGAAAGGAGAAAGAAATAAAGGGTATTCAATTAGGAAAAGAGGAATCAAATTGTCCCTGTTTGCAGATGACATGATTGTGTATTTAGAAAACCCCATCGTCTCAGCCCAAAATCTCCTTAAGCTGATAAGCAACTTCAGCAAAGTCTCAGAATACAAAATCAATGTGCAAAATTCATAAGCATTCCTATACACAAATAACAGACAAACAGAGAGCCAAATCATGAGTGAACTCCCATTCACAATTGCTTCAAAGAGAATAAAATATCTAGGAATCCAACTTACAAGGGACGTGAAGTACCTCTTCAAGGAGAACTACAAACCACTGCTCAATGAAATAAAAGAGGACACAAACAAATGGAAGAACATTCCATGCTCATGGATAGGAAGAATCAATATCATGAAAATGGCCATACTGCCCAAGGTAATTTATAGATTCGATGCCATCCCCATCAAGCTACCAATTACTTTCTTCACAGAATTGGAAAAAACTAAAGTTCATATGGAACCAAAAAAGAGTGCACATTGCCAAGACAATCCTAAGCCAAAAGAACAAAGCTGGAAGCATCACGCTACCTGACTTCAAACTATACTACAAGGCTACAGTAACCAAAACAGCATGGTACTTGTACCAAAACAGAGATATAGACCAATGGAACAGAACAGAGCCCTCAGAAATAATACCACACATCTACAACTATCTGATCTTTGACAAACCTGACAAAAACTAGAATTAGGGAAAGGATTCCCTATTTAATAAATGTGCTGGGAAAACTGGCTAGCCATAAGTAAAAAGCTGAAACTGGATCCCTTCCTTACACCTTATACAAAAATTAACTCAAGATGGATTAAAGACTTAAATGTTAGACCTCAAAGCATAAAAACCCTAGAAGAAAACCTAGGCAAAACCATTCAGGACATAGGCATGGGAAAGGACTTCATGACTAACACACCAAAAGCAATGGCAACAGAAGCCAAAATTCACAAATGGGATCTAATTAAACTAAAGAGCTTCTGCACAGCAAAAGAAATTACCATCAGAATGAACAGGCAACCTATAGAATGGGAGAAAATTTTTGCAATCTATTCATCTGACAAAGAGCTAATATCCAGAATCTACAAAGAACTTAAACAAATTTACAACATAAAATCAACCCCATCAAAAAGTGGACAAAGGATGTGAACAGATGCTTCTCAAAAGAAGACACTTATGCAGCCAACAGACATATGAAAAAATGCTCATCATCACTGGCCATCAAAGAAATGCAAATCAAAACCACAATGAGATACCATCTCTTACCAGTTAGAATGGTGATCATTAAAAAGTCAGGAAACAACAAGTGCTGGAGAGGATGTGGAGAAATAGGAACACTTTTACACTGTTGGTGGGAGTGTAAACTAGTTCAACCATTGTGGAAGACATTGTGGCGATTCCTCAGGGATCTAGAACTGGAAATACCATTTGACCCAGCCATCGCATTATTAGGTGTATACCCAAAGGATTATAAATCATGCTGCTATAAGGACACATGCACACATATGTTTATTGCGGCACTATTCACAATAGCAAAGATTTGGAACCAACCCAAATGTCCATCAAAAATAGACTGGATTAAGAAAATGTGGCACATATACACCATGGAATACTACACAGCCATAAAAAAGGATGAGTTCATGTCCTTTGTAGGGACATGGATGAAGCTGGAAACCATCAATCTGAGCAAACTATTGCAAGGACAGAAAACCAAACATCACATGTTCTCACTCATAAGTGGGAATTGAACAATGAGAACACGTGGACACAGGATGGGGAACATCACACACCAGGGCCTGTCATGGGGTAGGGGGAGGGGAGAGGGATAGCATTAGAAGATATACGTAATGTAAATGACAAGTTAATGGGTGCAGCACACCAACATTGCACATGCATATATATGTAACAAACCTGCATGTTGTGCACATGTACCCTAGAACTTAAAGTATAATAATAAAAAAAAAGAGCTTTAATTTGCTTATTGTTCCACAGGCTGTATAGAAGGCAAGATGCTGGGACCTGGTTGGCCTTGGAAGTTACTTGGAAGCCCCAGGAAAATTACAATTATGACAGAAGGTGAAGGGGAAGCAGGCATGTCTTCTTACATGGCCAGAGCAGGAGCAAGATAGAGCAAGGAGTGGAGGCTGGTACACACTTTTAAACAACCAGATCTCATGATAACTCACTCACTCACTATCACAATAACAGCAGTGAGGGGATGGTGCTAAGCCATTAGTGATAACTCCACACCCATGATCCAATTAGCTTCCACCAGGCCCCTCTTCCAACAATGGAGATTAAAATTTGACATAAGTTTTGGGCTTAGACACAGATTCTAACCATATCACTCCACTCTTGGTCCTTCTCAAATATCATGTTCTTCTCACATTTCAAAATACAGTAATGCCTTCCCAATGGTCCCCCAAGGTCTTAACTCATTCCAGCATTAACTCAAAAGTCCAAAGCCCAAAGTCTCATCTGAGACAAGGCAAGTCCTTTCCACCTATGACTCTGTAAAATAAAAAACTAGTTACTTCCAAGATGAAATGGGGATATAGGTATTGGGTAAATACTCCCATTCCAAAAAAAGAGAAATTTATCAAAACAAAGGGGCTACAAGTGTGAAACACAGCAGGGCAGTCATTAAATTTTAAAGCTCCAAAATAATCTCTTTTAACTCCATATCTCTTATCCAGGGAACACTGATACAAGAGGTGGGCTCCCAGAGCCTTGGGAAACTCTGCCTCTGTGGTTTTGCAGGGTTCCCCACCCAAGGCTGCTTTCAAGAGCTGGTGTTGAGTGGTTGAGGCTTTTCCAGGCATGAGGTACAAGCTGTCAGTGGACCTACCATTCTTGGGTCTGGAGGACTATGGCTCTCTTCTCACAGCTCCACTAGGCAGTGCTCCAGAGGGCACTCTGTGTGGGGGCTTCAACCACACATTTCTAATCTGCACTGCCATAGTAGGGGTTTTACATGAGGGCTCTGCTCCTACTTCGGGCTTTTGCCTGGACATCCAAGCACTTCCATACATCCTCTGAAATCTAGGCAAAGACTCCTAAGCCTCAACTCTTGCACTCTGTGTGCCTTCAGGCTTAACACCACATGGGAGCCATCAAGGCTTATGGCTTGCATCTTTTGAAGCAGTGGCCTGAGCTGTACCTGGGCCCCTTGGAGCCATAGCTGGAGCTGGAATGTCTGGAATGCAGGGAGCCATGTCCCAAGGTTGTGCAGGGCAGCAGGACCCTGGGAATGGCTCATGAAATCATTCTGTCCTCCTAGGCATCTGGGTCTGTGATGGGAGGGGCTTGGTACACAGGTCTCTGGAATGCCTTTGAGGCCTTTTCCCCATTTTCTTGGATGTTAGCACTTGGCTCCTTTTTAACTTGTGCAAACTTGTCTAGCTGCCTTGAATTTCTTCCCTAAAAATGGGTTTTTCTTTTCTACCACAAGGCCACACTGAAAATTTTCTAAGCTTTTATGCTATGCTTCTCTTTTAAATATAAGTTCCAGTTTCAGGTCATTTATTTGCTCATGCAAATGATCATAGGTAAGTAGGAGCAGCCAGATCATGTTTTGAATGTTTTGCTGCTTGGAAATTTCTTTCACCAAATACCCGAAATCATCATTCTGAAGTTCAAAGTTCCACAGATACCTAGGGCAGGGGCACAATGCCACCAGGTTCTTTACTAACAAATAACAAAAGTTACCTTTGTTCCAGTTCCCAATAAGTTCTTCATCTCCATCTGAGACCTCATCAGCCTAGCTATCTCTGTCCTTATTGCTATCAGCATTTTGGTCACAACAATTTAACAAGTCTCCAGTAAGTTACAAATTTTCCCTAATCTTCCTGTCTTCTTCTGAGCTCTCCACACTCTTCCAGTCTCTATCCATTACCCAGTTCCAAAGCTGCTTTCACATTTTCAGGTATCTTTATAGCAATGCCCCACTACCAGTACTAATTTTCTGTATTAGTCCATTCTTGCACTGCTATAAAAAAATACCTAACAGTCTGGACAATTTACAAAAGAAAAAGGTTCTACAAGATGTTTAGGAAGCATTAAGTTGGCATCTACTCAGCTTCTGGGTAGGCACCAGGAAACTTACTGTATTTGTCAATTTTCATGCTGCTGATAAAAACATACCCAAGTGTATTAGTCTGTTTTCATACTGCTGACAAAGGCATACCCAAGACTGGGCAATTTACAAAAGAAAGAGGTTTATTGAACTTATAGTTCCACATGGCTGGGGAGGCCTCACAATCATGGCAGAAGGCAAGGAGGAGCAAGTCACAGCTTACGCAGATGGCAGCAGGCAGAGAGAGAACTTGTGCAGAGGAACTCCTCTTCACAAAACCATCAGATTTTGTGAGACTTACTCATTATCATTAGAACAGCACAGAAAAGATCCAACCCTGATTCAATCATCTTCCACCAGGTGCCTCCCATAACAAGTGAGAATTATGAGAGTTATAAGATGATAATTGGGTGGGGACACAGAGCCACACCATATCATTCCACCCCTGGCACCTCCCAAATCTCATATCTTCACATTTCAAAACCAATCATGCATTCCCAATAGTCCCCCAAAGACTCAGCATTAACTCAAAAGTCACAGTCCAAAAGTCTTATCTGAAACAAGGCAAGTCCCTTCCACCTATCAGCCTGGAAAATCAAAAGCAAGTTAATTACTTCCTAGATACAATGGGGGTACAGGCATTGGGTAAATACAGCCATTCCAAATGGGAGAAATTGGTCAGAACAAAGGGGATCCAGGTCCTATGCAAGTCTAAAATCCAGTAGGGCAGTCAAATATTGAAGCTCCAAAATGATCTCCTTTGACTCCATGTCTCACATCTGGGTCCTGCTGATGCAAAAGTTGGGTTCCCATGGTTTTGAACAGCTCTCCCCTGTGGCTTTGCAGGGTAGAGCCCCCTCCTAGCTGCTTTCACAGACTGGCATTGAGTGTCTGCAGCTTTTCCAGATGCACAGTGAAAGATATTGGTGAATCTACCATTCTGTGGTCTGCAGGATGGTAGGCCTCTTCTCACAGCTCCACTAGGCAGTGTCCCAGTGGGGACTCTGTGTGGGGATGTCAACCCCACATTTCCCTTCTTCACTGCCCTAGCAGAGGTTCTTCATGAGGGACCCATCCCTACAGCAAACTTCTGCTTGGATATTTAGGCATTTCCATACATCCTTTGAAAGCTAGGCAGAGGTTCCCAAACCTCAATTTTTGACTTCTGTGCATCTACAGGCTCAACACCACATGAAAGCTGCCAAGGCATGGGGCTTTTACCCTCTGAAGCCATGGCTGGAGCTGTACCTTGGCTAGAGCAGCTGGGATGCAGGACACTGAGTCCCTAGGCTGCACACAACATGGGGGGCCTGGGCCCAGCCCAGGAAATTATTTTTTTTTCCCCAGGCATCTGGGCCTGTGATGGGAGGGTCTGCCACAAAGGTGTCTGACATGCCCTAGAGACATTTTCCCCATGGTCTTGGCAACTAACATGCAGCTTCTCGTTACTTAAGCACATTTCTGCAGCCAGCCTTAATTTTTCCTCAGAAAATAGGTTTTCCTTTTCTATCACATTGTCAAGCTGCAAATTTTCCAAACTTTTATGCCCTGTTTGCCTTTTAAAACTGAATGCTTTTAACAGCACCCAAGTCACCTCTTGAATGCTTTGCTGCTTAGAAATTTCTTCCACCAGATACCCTAAATCACCTCCCTCAAGTTCAAAGCAGGGGTAAAATGCCACCAGCCTCTTTGCTAAAACATAGCAAGAGTCACTTTTACTCCAGTTCCCAACAAGTTCCTCATCTCCACTTGAGACCAGCTCAGCATGGATTTCATTGTCCATATCATTCTCAGCATTTTGGTCAAAGTCATTGAACAAGTCTCTAGGGAGTTCCAAACTTTCCCACATTTCCCTGTCTTCTTCTGGGCCCTCCAAACTGTTTCAGCCTCTGCCTGTTACCCAGTTCCATAGTTGCTTCCACATTTTTGGGTATCTTTACAGCAGGGTCCCACTCTTCCAGTACCAATTTACTGTATTAGTCCATTTTCACACTGCTAATAAGACATACTTGAGACTGGGTAATTTATAAAGAAACAAAAGGTTTAATGGACTCACAGTTCCACGTTGCCTCACAATCATGGCAGAAGGCTAAAGGCACATCTTATATGGGTTTCCCCTTATAAAACCATCAGATCTCGTGAAACTTATTCACTACCATGAGAACAGAATAAGGGAAACTGCCCCCATGATTCAATATCTCCCACCGGGTCCCTCCAATAATACATGGGATTTATGAAAGCTACAACTCAAGATGAGATTTGGGTGGGGACACAGCCAAACCATATCACTTGCAATCATGGTGAAAGGCAAAGTGGAAGCAGGAACATCTTATGTGGCTGTAGCAGGAACAAGAGAGAGCGAAGATTTGGGTCAGCTATACACTTTTAAACAACCAGATCTCATGATAACTCACTCACTCACTATCATAAGAACAGTTCAGAGGGGATGGTGCTAACCCATTAGTGAGAACTCTGTCCCCATGATCCGATTACCTCACACTAGGCCCCTTCTCCAATACTGGGGATTACAATTTGACCTGAAATTTAAGCAGAGTCACAGATAGAAACCACAGCAGCAATTACTAAGTGGCAGTTATGACAATTCTAAGAGATCACACTCTCCATTCTAATCAGAACTTGCTTCAAGTGCAGAAGGAAGGCAATAGCATTTTCGGAAACAGGAATGATCAAGGAACTCCATCATATTCCTTCTTATTCGTGTTACTTCCTTGGATTAGTCAATCACTGATGCTGAAAATGATGACATTCAAGGAAAGGGAAAGATAAGGAAATCAATAGTTTCTTATTTCATTCTTTAATGATGACATTCAAGAAAAGGGAAAGATAAGGAAATCTATAGTTTCTTATTTCATTCTTTAATGATGACATTCAAGAAAAGGGAAAGATAAGGAAATCTATAGTTTCTTATTTCATTCTTTCTTTCTCATTAGTAAGCTGAGGGTAAAGAGGTTAGGTAGAATGTGTGTATACAAAGAAGTACAAGAAAAACAGTTGATTTGGCTTTGTGCAGTGCTTCCACTGTTCTGGAAAGAACAAAAAAGATACACATGTATATGTCATGAAATATAAATTGTGTAATTTTGATGATCCACAAATGAGTTAAATGCTCTTATCCTTGAATTTAAAACTAGCATTGTATAATAAAAAGATAAATGATAACATTCAAGCTAATAATTTAAAATATTAATTTTTCTCTACTTAGAATAACATTAATTATTAAAAAAACACACCATAATAAGTGGAAACAGAAAGAAAGAAATATCTTTATATTCTAGTACTTTTCACAATACTTTATTTCCTGCTTTTGGAAAAAGGGGTTCCTGCATTTTCATTTTGCCCTGGACTATACAAGCTATATAGCCAGGCCTGCTTCTCCCAGATAGATCAGAGAAATCTTCAGCAACAAGGCAAGCTTAAAATCAGGAAGAGAATAGGAGTCATTGATTTTGAATTTAGCTCAGATGAACTAGACGATGCTCATTAAAGTGAGGACCAGGCCAGGTTATACGGAGCCCAGGTGGATATTCGAGGACTGCCTTGATGAAGACACTAACAAGTCTCAAGCACATGTGATTCCCAGTGAAGCTTCCTAGTCCATTTTCTGGCCCTTATATGGTTCCTGTGAGGAGTGGGAAATGGCCCTGGAAGAAGAAAGGACAAGTGCTGGCAGCTAGTAGAACCAGGTATGTGTGATGTGCAGTGTCTGAGCTGTGGTATTTCCTGTCATTCTGTCAACTTCTTATACTTTTATTGCTGAACTTTAGCTCCAAACTCTTATGGTCAGCCAAACCACATCTTGTGTGTTTTCAAGTAGCCCAGGGAAAATTTCTCTTTGCACCAGATGTCTAAAGCAATACAAGATCATGATGCTTTTGCGATGTCAACCCTAGGGTAAATGGAGGCCGTGAGATAGGAAAACAAAGATATTATTGGAGGTTGGAACTGAATCCCATCTGGGCAGCAGCTGGCAAGCATTATCACAAAATGCATCTAAACTTCACAGCTCTCTCTGCCCACATCTGCCAAATAGAGTGCGATTCACAGGCAAAATGTCCTTTGCTTCCCACCCTCGCTTCCAACTTTGAGCCTGTCCTCGTGGAGGCTGAAAGAAACACCAATGTGCACTTTCCTCCTTCCTTCATGCTAACACATCACAAAGAAATGCGTATTACACAAAAACAACTATAATGACCAGCTATCCTTAATGTCTTTCATTTGACTGTTTTGCTTTACCATCGATGCTAATAGTCTTACATATAATATATTGTATAAGGATTTACAAATTAGGGACTAAAGGGGTCTCAGAATGACAGAACTTCTCCCACCCTCATTTGTACCCAGGAATTGGATACTGCATCTGCAAGGTATTATGATTTCTTTTAAACCTTAGGAATAGCCAGAGGCAACAGTTTGTGTTGAGATAAGAAACACACTGCATTTAGCATCAGAACTTGCCACCAAGGAACCTGAAGTTACTTTACATCACTGAGATGTCTCCGTGAAATGGGAAAAGATGTCATGATCTCTGCAGACTATAGGGATGATGGCTTTGTTAGTGATTGTGATGGACTGAGTGTTTGTGTCCCTGCAAATTCACATGTTGAAGCCTTAATCCTCGGTGTGACTGCATTTGGAGATGAGGTCTCTAGAAAAGTACTTAGGGTTAATAAGCTCATAAGGGTGTGTCCCTGATCTGATGGGATTCGTGTCATTATAAGAGACACCAAAGCTCGCTCTCTCCACATGTGCCAAGAAAAGGCCATGTGAGGACATGGTGAGAAGGTGGCCATCTACAAGTCAGAGAAAGAGCCCTCACCAGGAAATGAATTCGCCTGTACCTGGATCATAGACTTCCAGCCTGCAGAAATGTGAGAAAATACATTTCTGTTGCTTAAATCATCCAGCCTATGGTATTTTGCTACAGCAGCCAGAGCAGACTACATATTGTTAGTCTATGCAAGTGTGAATTTTCATTCTTACAGTTGGTACTTGATAAACTTGTTCTGTTGAATTGTTGAATTCCAAGGAAACTTGGTGTGGGAAGTTCCCATGGATCATTTCTTTGACAAAATCTTAGAATTCTGTTTGGCATTAAATGTCCCAAAGTGGGGGAAAATGACATAGGGTAAGATGATAAGAACCAGTGTCTGGAACATGCTGGCTAATTCTCAAAACAAATGGCATACTCAACACTGATTAAGAGGTGTGTTGAGGCATGGCCATCTATTAAAAGGACATACTAAAGACAACTTTATAGCTCACTAAGAAATTCCATCATCTTATATAGGGCACAGGTGCACTTTTGAACTTTAAAGTACTTTTAAAATCAGTTTGTATTAGTGCTGTGGCTGGCACAAAATTATATTAGAATCTTTATGCAAAAATTTATCAAACGGTTAGAAGTAACAATAATTAATGTTTATATGATGTCTTTATAAAGTGCATCTTTATTCATAATTGCATTTGTTTCTCTCAATAACCTTGTGAGAATAGTAACTGTCATACCTGTTTTATAGAAGAGAATACTGGATTCAGTATAAGAACAGGAAAAACTAGAAAATCATAGGTCTTGGGTTTGAACACAGGTCTTCTGACTCCAAACTACAAAACTACATAGTTTAATAAAAAGTACACAATAGATTCTACACATTAGAGACAAGGCTGCCCAGCACTCAGTAAATATGGATTCTAGTCCTAGCCCTGTCACCATCCACTTCATCCACAAAATGAGGAGATTCCTTAGAGCAAATCTAAGTTGTGTATTTCTTTTTTTTTTTTTTTTTTTTTTTTGAGACGGAGTCTCCCTCTGTCGCTCTGTCGCTCAGGCTGGAGTGCAGCAGCGCGATCTTGGCTCACTGCAAGCTCCGCCTCCCAGTTTCACGCCATTCTCCTGCCTCAGCCTGCCGAGCAGCTGGGACTACAGGCGCCCGCCACCACGCCTGGCTAATTTTTTTGTATTTTTAATATTTTTAATAGAGACGGGGTTTCACCGTGTTAGCCAGGATGGTCTCGATCTCCTGACCTCGTGATCCACCCGCCTCGGCCTCCCAAAGTGCTGGGATTACAGGCATGAGCCACCGTGCCCAGCTTAAGTTGTCTATTTTTTAATAACCTGATTGGTATGAAGAAAAAAATTGCAATCGAACAGCATTGAAAATAAATTATACTTAAATGCTGTCTGTTTTAGATGTGCTTTTCGTATGGATTATGGGAAGTGAGATAAGCGGGGACACCCAAACAAGTGCCAGAACCAGTCAAGAGATCTTTCCCACTCAGAACAAGTCCTTCAAGAAAAGAAATTCCCCTGGGCACTGAGTGCCAAGGCCTCTCCTGTAGGAATTCATGGCAGATCCACAGTGGAATGAGCTGTGGCTGTGCACCCAGCATACATTCTAGTCTGCCGAGCCCAGAGAAAGGAGGGAGCTCCATCAGGAGTGTGGGAATTTAAATCCAACTGAGAAATGACAGTTTCAGAGGAGGCTGAACCCACTCTACATGCATCACACCTTTCCTAGAGAACATAATCATTAGTCATAGATAAGTCCTGTGAAATGCCTCCCACATCTCACACAAAGATTGCAAATATCATGTTTGGGGGGAAAAAAGGAAGAAATCTTTCTTTTTAAGCTCACTTGCTCACTTGCCTGCTCTTTTTTCCTTCCTCCCTGACTCCCTCTCTTTTTTCCTTTTCATTCTCTCTCCTCCCTCTTCCTTTTTTCTTTTGTTCCCTCCCTTTCTTTTTCTTCCTTTTCTTTTCTTTCTTTCTTCCTTTTTCTTCTCTTTCTCATCTATCCCTCCCTGTCTCTCTTCATGCCCTCTCTTTCCCTTCAGCCCCTCTTTCCTTCCTCCATCCCTCTCTCTCTCCCTCTTATCCTCCTCGTCTTTTTTCTCTCTCCCTCTCTCATCCCTCCTTTTCTTTTTTTTCTTTTCTTTCTTTCTTTCTTTTTCTTTCTTTCTGTCTTCCAAATTTAATCTCTTGAAAATAATTTTGGTGTGACATCTTTGAAATTGTCCTTAATTACATTTCCAAATGAGACACCCAAACATTCATGTGAAGACCAGAGCTTCTTGGGCCCCTTCAGCGCTTCTTTATACTCCTTCCTGTTCCCACCACTGAAGGTCTTCTCCGTGCTAGAGGCCAGGCAAAGTGCTATGAGAGGAAATCATGGTAGGGAAGCAGGTTTCACTACAGCCACCAGCCCCTAGGTGATCACGAAAGTTGTTGGTATGTGTTTCTACAGTTATGTAGCTCCCCACTGATTTACGCAGCAAAAAAAAATATCGAGCAGCTACTATATAACAAGCACTGTTTTTTACTTTAGCAGGAGAAAAGATGAATAAGACACCATTTCTATTCAAGCAACCCACAGTGTTAGTGGAGATGGACCACTAGGTAAAGGAATCTAATAGAGCACTGTAAAATGTGTGTTTGGAGGGACACATATGGTTTAGCATGGGCATACAGGAGAGAACACACAACTGTACCATACCTGAGAGTAGAAGGAAATTCAGAAGAGCCTTAATAATCAGATGATATTGGAGCTGGATTTTGAAGGAAGTGTTTAATATCAAAAGAAGGGATGAAAGAAGGGAAGAACCTTTCAGAGAGAAAATAAGGCATGTACAAAGCAGGGAAAGAACATGGCCTCTTCTAGGAGCCATGAACTTTTTTGGATAGCAGGGATCCAGGATTTATGCGAGGCAGTGGTGTGCTATCAGCCTGGAAGTTTGGACATCACCCAGAAGGAAAAGGGGTTTTATAAACTATAGAGGTAGAGAGCTTAGAGTTTGCCTTGGGGGCAGTGAGAATCCAGTTTCTGGATTGTCATTCTGGCAGAAGTGAAGAGAATGGATTAGATGGAAGAGAGGCTGGAAAAGTAGGAAGACCAGTCAAAAAACTGGTGTGTAGTACAGATGCAAAGGAGAGAATATGTAAGCGATATTTAGAAGAGAGAATTGCCCGGATTTGATGTGCAGCTGGACAGATGTTACATCCAATAGGATGTTACTATGCCCCAAAGCCATGACTATGCATAATGTTTGCCCATTGCCTGACGAGCTAACAAACACTAGCTGAGCTATTTGTTGGTATTGAGGCCTGGGGTGGGGGTAGGGGCTGAGCAGGAAAGTGGAGACAGCAGTGAGAAAAGCATCTTCCCTCTCCCCAGGACTTTGTCCCCTACCTCACTGTTCAAGGAGTGGCCCGTGATCTGTGGACCAGCAGCATCAGCATCATCTGGCAGCTTGTTATGCAGAATATCAGATCCTACCTGAATACCAAATCAGATTCTGGTTTTTAATAAGATCCCCAGGTGAGTTATATGTACGTCATAGTTTGAGAAATACCAGCCTAGGGTAATTCTTGGAATTTTCCCCATTGGCAGAAGAATTATAGAGGGAGTAATAAGAAAGAAGTAGCATAAAGCAGAAATAATATAGTGCTGGAGATTCAAATTGTTAATCACAAGACTGTGGAGATTTATGTTTCTCTTTGTTCTGAAATTCGTACTTGATAGAAATTATGCCTAACTACTAATCTGACCCTTTAGTCTTGCTCCCATTTCATATTTCTCCTGCTGTCCTTTGTTTAAATGTGGTACTTAAAAGATCACACAGTGAATAAAGCTACTTTGGGGCAATTAAGATGGATAAGTCTGACAACCAACTTGTTCTCATCTCTGTGGCATCTTCATGAGCTCATTATTTCAAGGACATAAGGAGCTGGTAAATATGGTTTTTATAAAGACTGAGCTAAATTCTCCAACATCTAAGACAGAGAAGAGACTCACAGGGGTGGGGCAGGTTCGTATGGTCCTGAAAGGCAGCTCCAGGCATGGAGATTGAAACTGTGCCATTGTGACATCTCCCACATGCCTCAGAAGCTGTCCTTTTCTCCAAACATGCACTTGAGAGGTTGTGACTCTTGCCTTTTCAGCCTCTCATCTACTTTGTTAGTATGAAATTACTGGAATGAAAACTTGATGCAGATATTTAAATTAATGGATAAATAAATAATATTCCCTTGAAATTATAAAGACAATTCAGGCCAACAACAGAAAGAGAAAAGGCTTTGTAAAATGCTTGAAGCATACCAAGATCGAGAACAGAATATGTTGCTTTTTCACAAGCTTCAAATGATATTCAGCTGTAGAAATGAGTTTAATATAAGTTTTTTTTTCTTTTTCTTATTATACTCTAAGTTCTAGGGTACATGTGCACAATGTTACATATGTATACGTGCGCCATGTTGGTGTGCTGCATCCATTAACTCGTCATTTACATTAGGTATATCTCCTAATGCTATCTCTCCCCCCTCCCCCCACCCCATGACAGGCCCCAGTATGTGATGTTCCCCTCCCTGTGTCCAAGTGTTCTCATTGTTCAATTCCCACCTATAAGTGAGAACATGAGGTGTTTGGTTTTTTGTCCTTGGGATAGTTTGCTGAGAATGATGGTTTCCAGCTTCATCCATGTCCCTAGAAAGGACATACCGTTGTGGAAGACAGTGTGGCGATTCCTCAAGGATCTAGAACTAGAAATACCATTTGACCCAGCCATCCCATTACTGGGTATATACCCAAAGGATTATAAAGCATGCTGCTATAAAGACACATGCACATGTATGTTTATTGCAGCACTATTCACAATAGCAAAGACTTAGAACCAACCCAAATGTCCATCAATGATAGACTGGATTAAGAAAATGTGGCACATATACACCATGGAATACTATGCAGTTTAAATAAGTTTTGATATGCACCATCAAACTTAAGATTTCCAGTCTGATGATATATTAGTTGCACCAAAAGGATAGTAGAAGGTAGATAATATTCTTGTCCCTGTGATGACTAGAATGACTATATGTTAGTGCAGAGAAGTGACAGAGAATGCATTAACTTTAGAAGCACTGAAGTGTTGCAGTCTAAGCAAATCACATATGACTTCTAGTGACAATGTTAACTTGTTTTCTTTAGACTGCATCACTTTAGTGCTTCTTAAGTTAATGCAATATTCCATTGATAGGGATATTCTCTTTTAAACTACTCTTGTTTCCGTGAGCCACAGTTGTGGAGGAAATTTACTTCTCAGGAGCAGGACAGACACTTTGAAACATTCAAAAGCACAACACAGTCCACAGACTAAACAAATAGCTATTTTAAATCACAGAAATCACTTTAGGGTAGTTTTTAATAGCATTGTCCCAGGAAACGCTGACATGGTCTCTCATCCTGGCTGCCACTGCTTGCTTAGACTTCGGCAAGTTACTTTACCTGAGTTTTCTCATCTGTAATGAGAAGCATCTTAAAGTGGATGGAGTGGGTCCAACAGACCATCCTGTGTTCCTGGGTATACAATTAATGATTATGCTCATTGGCATCCCTATTTTTGTTCTTTAACCTATGGATTTAGTATAATATGCCAAATGGAAGTTCAGATGGAAGTTCCTGACATCTTCTGAACCTCATAACAAAATTGAAAAGACATGTGGGATGGAACAGAGGAAACAGTGATTGTCATCACATTCTTTTTTTGCCTACTCGTTTGACCTGTGCAAAAATTGTGGGATTAATAACAACTTATTCCAGAAGTCTAATTAGCTGGTGGCTTGAGTTACAGTTGCTCTCTTAGATGTCATGCCTTTGCTAGCACAAATAGACAAATCATTTGACAATTGTTATGCAGCTATAGATCTGACACACGTTATTATTATTTTCCCTAATTCAATAGTCAGAGAATACCAGATCCAGTGGCATTACCTGAAAGGTTCAGCAATGCACGTTTTGCCTCAGTGCTACATCGGCTCTATGGCTCTTTGTTATAATGGTCCACAGGAACCAAGAACATTACATTATGCCACAAGATATAATACTATATAATGACTTAAATGAAATCATATTGCTAAGATGTGGTGGAGAGTTTAACTTGGGAGGATTTCTCTATGGCTTGTAAGATACATGCATCCAGGGTGTAGGTGAAAACAAACAAACAAAAACTGCTCTCTGAGAATTCAAGGGAATGCCACTTCAGGACAGTTTCTGCATGTAGAGTTACTTAAAACATTTTGGAATATCACCTCCAAAGTGAAACGTAAGTCACTGCGTCTTATGCTTTTTGACCTAAAAAAAGAGGCACACTGTTTAATGAATATTATTCTGTTCTGCTTTGGAGGTAATATATATCACTTTCCAGAGTGTATTTGTACTTCTCTGATCCACTTTTTAAATCTGTAAGATCACTAGCTTTGAGTGTGCTCCAAGCAAGAAAAGGTTATGCAGGTTGCAGTACACTGAGTCTGCCCTTATGACTCAGTAAAGTCAATGCTGCTCAATATGTCTGAGAGAGTTTGATGCACTGTATGGATCCAATAGCAGTCATAATAGAATAATCACAGCAGAGGTTCTGGAGCTTTAAAACAAAGTCATGGCTTTTTCAGAAAATATTCTCTTGATTTGCTACTAGATCTTGGTATAGCATGAGTGGCAGTGAAAAAAAATGACAAATGATTTTTGACTTGAGTTTTCCATCAAACAGGAAATGTTATCCAATATGTCATCAATAATTTGAGATTCTTGAAAGTATTCCATTGTAAAATGGAAGTGACATAAACATTATCAGGCTTAGAGAAGTCTTAGGGTCACAAATAAGTGCATGAACTGGTGGTTAATGCTTCTAGTGCACCTAATCCTGACACATTACCAACTCTCCTTGACCCGTACTTACTTACTAATGGGAAGTTCTCTAAGATCACTTGACTAAGAAAAAAAAATTGGTTTCCATTTATAGGGGACTTTGTAAATATCCTGGCACCACACAGAAATGAACTGCTACAGATTTACAGACTCATTAAAATGTGGCTCTGAAGGTTGTTCTACCCATCTAATGGGTAGAATATTGAGTTGTTACATCTGAGCGTCCTCTTTGCCTTCAAAAAGAAATAACTAGAGGTAAGGATGCACATTAATTCATGGGTAATGACTAATTGTTTTCCTGAATGGTCAGGGACTTGAAAGGAAAAATAATGGAGGATGACCAGCGAAGAAGTTAGAGAAAGAAGACAGTGATAAACCTCTTCTGAGTGGGTCAAGAGGGTATTTGTGGATGCTCATCAAAAGACCCCTCTGCGGAGAATGTTCTCAATTATCAGGGAGCAAAGGCAACCTATGCTATGTGTGTCTTTCAGCAGTTCTGCCCAGCTGCACCAATGCTTGTTCATTTGGATCATGATGGTAGCTGTGTAGGACATTATGCGTGAACTCAACCATTTGTACTTCCTCTTCACGTATTTGAGTAAACAGTTTTTAAAAATCCAGTTTTGGCTGAAGTGATCTAATAAATCATGAATAACAGGGTTGCTGCTACATAACAGGGATAGTAATGAGTGCTACTAGAACACAGGGAATCTTGTCGGGGGCTTTTAGTATTCTTATGTCCACTTGTAACAGTTGAAGTTGAAGTAACCTCAAATAGACAATACTACTAAGATCATGTACTCTTCAGGAATGAAGGTTTGGGTTAGTTTGTTAGGGTAAGAACCTTAAATGAATGATAGCAAAGGGTTATGGAATTGGAAATAGGTGAACAAAGTTATAAGTACCAACTATGTCAGGATCAGTGGCAGAAGTGAGGATTTAGTAGCCAGGCATGTCTTCCTTGCTCAGTTACTATCAAATTATTTCTTTTAGAAACATGTTGTGTACCTTGTCAGATTTTATCATCTTCACTTCTCTGATAGACTCTCAGTTGGCAGCCCCACATCAGCCCTCTTATCCTTTGTTGCTGTGGCCGACAAATTTTCAAATTCCTACAGTCTCTGGCTCCTTCTGCCACCTTCCAAAGTGTATTTAACACTACAGCACACTTTAGGAAGTGGGATCTAACTTTATGAGAGGTGACCAAAGGAAAGGGACTGGATGTTGTGAACTGTAAGTATGGGAAGGTTAGTTTCTTATGGTGAAAACTTTAACCAATAGGACATAGTTGACAGGAGCAATCCAGGCAAATAAATAGCAGGCCTCAGAAGAAAATCTCTATGGCTTCTATGAAATATGCATCCAAAAAGCGGTGGTGGGGTGGTAAATGTCTATGAGAATTTAAGGTCATATCACCATTGTTTCCTTTCTGCACTAATAGAATGTTCACTGTTCTGACATTTTTGCATAGCCTGTCTGGAGTCATCCTGCGTGATTGAGGATAAACACCTGTGTCTTTTCTTGACCTACTGAGAAGCAGTGGCCAGCATGTTAAAATATCTCCTTGTACAGTTATCTCTTGGTATCACCAAGGGATTGGTTGCAGGACCCCCCAAGGATACCAAAATCCACAAATGCTCAAGTCTTTCAGTCAGCCTTGTAGGACCCATGAATATGCGGGGCCAACCTCTTCTCCTTTTTCCCCCCTCACTCTTGGTGTCCAGAGATTGAATCTCTCAAGTAAAGTAGTATTGAATGAAATACCATTTCCTTTGAGCAAATGCCTGCCCATGTTTTTCTGTCTGAATAGGAGACAGAGAATGGCAGATTAGGGAAAAGAACTGAAAAATGCATGCTGTCTGATGCCCCCCGATGTTGGTTTAACACAATACTTATCATCTTGCATACTTTTATTATGATCATACGTACTTGTTTTCATCATTTTTTTCTTTGAGTGAGAAACATCAACTCTAACATGAAAATTGGTCACAGATTAAGAGTTAGAATCCTTTATTTTTTTATTATTATTATTATACTTTAGGTTTTAGGGTACATGTGCACAACGTGCAGGTTTGTTACATATGTATCCATGTGCCGTGTTGGTTTGCTGCACCCATTAACTCATCATTTAGCATTAGGTATATCTCCTAATGCTGTCCCTCCCCCCTCCCCCCACCCCACAACTGTCCCCAGAATGTGATGTTCTCCTTCCTGTGTCCATGAGTTCTCATTGTTCAATTCCCACCTATGAGTGAGAACATGTGGTGTTTGGTTTTTTGTCCTTGCGATAGTTTACTGAGAATGATGTTTTCCAGTTTCATCCATGTCCCTACAAAGGACACGAACTCATCATTTTTTGTGGCTGCATAGTATTCCATGATGTATATGTGCCACATTTTCTTAATCCAGTCTATCATTGTTGGACATTTGGGTCGGTTCGAAGTCTTTGCTATTGTGAATAGTGCCGCAATAAACATACATGTGCATGTGTCTTTATAGCAGCATGATTTATAGTCCTTTGGGTATATACCCAGTAAAGGGATGGCTGGGTCAAATGGTATTTCTAGTTCTAGATCCCTGAGGAATCGCCACACTGACTTCCACAATGGTTGAACTAGTTTACAGTCCCACCAACAGTGTAAAAGTGTTCCTATTTCTCCACATGCTCTCCAGCACCTGTTGTTTCCTGACTTTTTAATGATGGCCATTCTAACAGGTGTGAGGTGGTATCTCATTGTGGTTTTGATTTGCATTTCTCTGATGGCCAGTGATGATGAGCATTATAGCATGTGTTTTTTGGCTGCATAAATGTCTTCTTTTGAGAAGTGTCTGTTCATGTCCTTCGCCCACTTTTTGATGGGGTTTGTTCTTTTCTTGTAAATTTGTTTGAGTTCATTGTAGATTCTGGATATTAGCCCTTTGTCAGATGAGTAGGTTGTGAAAATTTTCTCCCATTTTGTATGTTGCCTGTTCACTCTGATGGTAGTTTCTTTTGGTATGAAGAAACTCTTTAGTTTAATTAGATCCCATTTGTCAATTTTGGCTTTTGTTGCCATTGCTTTTGGTGTTTTAGACATGAAGTCCTTGCCCATGCCTATGTCCTGAATGGTATTGCCTAGGTTTTCTTCTAGGGTTTTTATGGTTTTAGGTCTAACATGTAAGTCTTTAATTCATCTTGAATTAATTTTTGTATAAGGTGTAAGGAAGGGATCCAGTTTCAGCTTTCTACATATGGCTAGCCAGTTTTCCCAGCACCATTTATTAAATAGGGAATCCTTTCCCCGTTTC
This sequence comes from Nomascus leucogenys, assembly GCF_006542625.1. Taxonomy (NCBI): domain Eukaryota; kingdom Metazoa; phylum Chordata; class Mammalia; order Primates; family Hylobatidae; genus Nomascus; species Nomascus leucogenys. The sequence continues at coordinate 72,874,534 of NC_044383.1, forward strand.
TTGTTTTTGTCAGGTTTGTTAAATATCAGATAGTTGTAGATATGCAGCATTAATTCTGAGGGCTCTGTTCTGTTCCATTGATCTCTGTCTCTGTTGTGGTACCAGTACCATGCTGTTTTGGTTACTGTAGGCTTGTAGTATAGTTTGAAGTCAGGTAGCGTGATGCCTCCAGCTTTGTTCTTTTAGCTTAGGATTGACTTGGCGATGTGGGCTCTTTTTTGGTTCCATATGAACTTTAAAGTACTTTTTTCCAATTCTGTGAAGAAAGTCATTGGTAGCTTGATGGGGATGGCGTTGAATCTATAAATTACCATGGCAGTATGGCCATTTTCACAATATTGATTCTTCCAACCCATGAGCATGGAATGTTCTTCCATTTGTTTGTATCCTCTTGTATTTCATTGAGCAGTGGTTTGTAGTTCTCCTTGAAGAGGTCCTTCACATCCCTTGTAAGTTGGATTCCTAGGTATTTTATTCTCTTTGAAGCAATTGTGAATGGGAGTTCACTCATGATTTGGCTCTCTGTTTGTCTGTGATTGGTGCACAAGAATGCTTGTGATTTTTGTACATTGATTTTGTATCCTGAGACTTTGCTGAAGTTGCTAATCAGCTTAAGGAGATTTTGGGCTGAGACACTGGGGTTTTCTAGATATACAGTGATGTGATCTGCAAACAGGGACAATTTGACTTCCTCTTTTCCTAATTGAATGCCCTTTATTTCCTTCTCCTACCTGATTGCCCTGGCCAGAACTTCCAGCACTATGTTGAATAGGAGTGGTGAGAGAGGGCATCCCTGTCTTGTGCCAGATTTCAAAGGGAATGCTTCCAGTTTTTGCCCATTCAGTATGATATTCGCTGTGGGTTTGTCATAGATAGCTCTTATTATTTTGAGATACATCCCATCGATACCTAATTTATTGAGAGTTTTTAGCATGAAGGGTTGTTGAATTTTGTCAAAGGCCTTTTCTGCATCTATTGAGATAATCATGTGGTTTTTGTCTTTGGTTCTGTTTATATGCTGGATTACATTTATTGATTTGCGTATGTTGAACCAGCCTTGCATCCCAGGGATGAAGCCCACTTGATGATGGTGTATAAGCTTTTTGATGTGCTGCTGGATTCAGTTTGCCAGTATTTTATTGAGGATTTTTGCATCAATGTTCATCAAGGATATTGGTCTGAAATTCTCTTTTTTGGTTGTGTCTCTGCCAGGCTTTGGTATCAGGATGATGCTGGCCTCATAAAATGTGTTAGGGAGGATTCCCTCTTTTTCTATCGATTGGAATAGTTTCAGAAGGAATGGTACCAGTTCCTCCTTGTACCTCTGGTAGAATTTGGCTGTGAATCCATCAGGTCCTGGACTCTTTTTGGTTGGTAAGCTATTGATTATTGCCACAATTTCAGAGCCTGTTATTGGTCTATTCAGAGATTCAGCTTCTTCCTGGTTTAGTCTTGGGAGGGTGTATGTGTTCAGGAATTTATCCATTTCTTTTAGATTTTCTTCTTTATTTACGTAGAGGTGTTTGTAGTATTCTCTGATGGTAGATTGTATTTCTGTGGGATCAGTGGTGATATCCCCTTTTTCATTTTTTATTGCATCTATTTGATTCTTTGCTCTTTTCTTCTTTATTAGTCTTGCTAGCGGTCTATCAATTTTGTTGATCTTTTCAAAATACCAGCTCCTGGATTCATTAATTTTTTGAAGGGTTTTTTGTGTCTGTATTTCCTTCAGTTCTGCTCTGATTTTAGTTATTTCTAGCCTTCTGCTAGCTTTTGAATGTGTTTGCTCTTGCTTTTCTAGTTCTTTTAATTGTGATGTTAGGGTGTCAATTTTGGATCTTTCCTGCTTTCTCTTGTGGGCATTTAGTGCTATAAATTTCCCTCTACACACTGCTTTGAATGTGTCCCAGAGATTCTGGTATGTTGTGTCTTTGTTCTTGTTGGTTTCAAAGAACATCTTTATTTCTGTCTTCATTTCGTTATGTACCCAGTAGTCATTCAGGAGCAGGTTGTTCAGTTTCCATGTATTTGAGTGTTTTTGAGTGAGTTTCTTAATCCTGAGTTCTAGTTTGATTACACTGTGGTCTGAGAGACAGTTAGTTATAATTTCTATTCTTTTACATTTGCTGAGGAGAGCTTTACTTCCAACTATGTGGTCAGTTTTGGAATAGGTGTGGTGTAGTGCTTAAAAAAATGTATATTCTGTTGATTCAAGGTGGTGAGTTCTGTAGATGTCTATTAGGTCGACTTTGTGCAGAGCTGAGTTCACTTCCTGTATATCCTTGTTATCTTTCTGTCTCGTTGATCTATCTAATGTTGACGGTGGGGTGTTAAAATCTCCCATTATTATTGTGTGGGAGTTTAAGTCCCTTGTAAGTCATTCAGGACTTGCTATATGAATCTGGGTGCTCCTGTGTTGGGTGCATATATATTTAGGATAGTTAGCTCTTCTTGTTGAATTGATCCCTTTACCATTATGTAATGGCCTTTTTTGTTTCTTTTGATCTTTGTTGGTTTAAAGTCTATTTTATCAGAGACTAGGATTGCAACCCCTGCCTTTTTTTGTTTTCCATTTGCTTGATAGATCTTCCTCCATCCCTTTATTTTGAGTCTATGTGTGTCTCTGCACGTGAGATGGGTTTTCTGAATACAGCACATTGACGGGTCTTGATTCCTTATCCAGTTGGCCAGTCTGTGTCTTTTAATTGGAGCATTTAGCCCATTTACATTTAAAGTTAATATTGTTATGTGTGAATTTGATCCTGTCATTATGATGTTAGTTGGTTATTTTGCTCGTTAGTTGATGCAGTTTCTTCCTAGCCTTGATGGTCTTTACAATTTGGCATGTTTTGGCAGTGGCTGGAACCGGTTTTTCCTTTCCATGTGTAGTGCTTCCTTCAGGAGCTCTTTTAGGGCAGACCTGGTGGTGACAAAATCACTCAGCATTTGCTTGTCTGTAAAGTATTTTATTTCTCCTTCACTTATGAAGTTTAGTTTGGCTGGATATGAAATTCTGGGTTGAAAATTCTTTTCTTTAAGAATGTTGAATATCAGCCCCCACTCTCTTCTGGCTTGTAGAGTTTCTGCTGAGAGATCAGCTGTTAGTCTGATGGGCTTCCCTTTGTGGGTAACCTGACCTTTCTCTATGGCCACCTTTAACATTTTTTCCTTCATTTCAATTTTGGTGAATCTGACAATTATGTGTCTTGGGGTTGCTCTTCTCGAGGAGTGTCTTTGTGGGGTTCTCTGTATTTCCTGAATCTGAATGTTGGCCTGCCTTGCTAGATTGGGGAAGTTCTCCTGGATAATATCTTGCAGAGTGTTTTCCAACTTGGTTCCATTCTCCCCATCACTTTCAGGTACACCAATCAGACGTAGGTTTGGTCTTTTCACATAGTCCCATATTTCTTGGAGGCTTTATTCATTTCTTTTTATTCTTTTTCCTCTAAACTTCCCTTCTCGCTTCATTTCATTCATTTCATCTTCCATCACTGATACCCTTTCTTCCAGTTGATCGCATCAGCTACCGAGGCTTCTGCAATCTTCACGTAGTTCTCGAAACTTGGCTTTCAGCTCCATCAGCTCCTTTAAACCCTTCTCTGCATTCGTTATTCTAATTATCCATTCATCTAATTTTTTTTCAAAGTTTTTAACTTCTTTGCTATTGTTTTGAATTTCCTCCCGTAGCTCGGAGTAGTTTGATCGTCTGAAGCCTTCTTCTCTCAACTGGTCAGAGTCATTCTCCATCCAGCTTTGTTCCGTTGCTGGTGAGGAACTGCGTTCCTTTGGAGGAGGAGAGGTGCTCTGCTTTTTAGAGTTTCCAGTTTTTCTGCTCTGTTTTTTCCCCATCTTTGTGGTTTTATCTACTTTTGGTCTTTGATGATGGTGATGTACAGATGGGTTTTTGGTTTGGATGTCTTTTATGTTTGTTAGTTTTCCTTCTACCAGACAGGACCCTCAGCTGCAGATCTGTTGGAGTTTGCTAGAGGTCCACTGCAGACCCTGTTTGGCTGGATGTCAGCAGCAGTGGATGCAGAACAGCTGATTTTCGTGAGACCGCAAATTCAGCTGATAGTTCCTCTGGAAGTTTTGTCTCAGAGGAGTACCTGGCCAAGTGAGGTGTCAGTCTGTCCCTACTGGGGGGTGCCTCCCAGTTAGGCTGCTTGGGGGTCAGGGACCCACTTTAGGAGGCAGTCTGTCCGTTCTCAGATCTCCAGCTGCATGCTGGGAGAACCACTACTCTCTTCAATGCTGTCAGACAGGGACATGTAAGTCTCCAGAGGTTCCTGCTGAATTTCTGTTTGTCTGTGCCCTGCACCCAGAGGTGGAGCCTACAGAGGCAGGCAGGCCTCCTTGAGCTGTGGTGGGTTCCACCCAGTTCGAGGTTCCTGGCTGCTTTGTTTACCTAATCAAGCCTGGGCATTGGCAGGTGCCCCTCCCCCAGCCTCGCTGCCGCCTTGCCATTTGATCTCAGACTGCTGTGCTAGCAATCAGTGAGACTCCATGGGCATAGGACCCTCCGCGCCAGGTGCGGGACACAATCTCCTGATGTGCCGTTTTCCAAGCCCGTTGGAAAAGTGCAGTATTAGGGTGGGACTGACCCGATTTTCCAGGTGCTGTCTGTTACCCCTTTCTTTGACTAAGAAAGGGAACTCCCTGACCCCTTGCACTTCCCGAGTGAGGCAATGCCTCACCCTGCTTCGGCTTGTGCACAGTGCGCTGCACTGATTGTCCTGCACCCACTGTGTGGCACTCCCTAGTGAGATGAAACCGGTACCTCAAGTGGAAATGCAGAAATCACCCGTCTTCTGTGTCGCTCACGCTGGGAGCTGTAGACCGGAGCTGTTCCTATTCAGCCATCTTGGCTCCACCCCCTAGAATCCTTTAAAAAGCAGATTGTCTGTTGGCCTTGAGCTGGGCAGAAGTTGAGAAGGAAGCACCCCAATCTCATACTGTAGAAGGAGAGAGTGGCAGGCAGTGATGGTCATGGTCACAGAGGCTTGTGTGTATTTAGGAGGCCTTTATGCCACTGATATCACGCATTTGCTATCTTGGTGCATATTTCATAGATTTCATATGTGTTCTGCTGTATATCTTTCAACTCTAAGTAAAGAGTCCTCTAGAGTGGTTGGCTATGACAAGACAGTGAATGTAGGAAGAGAAGTCTAAGAAGGCTTGCAGGGAATTTCTCTGGTGTACATGAAGTGACACTGCATTAATTACCACCTCCTCTCTTTACACTCAGGGGGACTGAGGAGCTGTCCTGAATACTCCAGAGGCAGGAACTTGGAAGTTCAAGGCAGAGGGAATTCAAGGAGGGAGTGGTGGTGCTCAGTGGCATCAGATAGTATTACACAACTACATCTATGTAAACACTTATTAGGAAGTTGATGAAGCTATCAGCATGACTGGAGACAGATTGGGTGCCCCGGGACTCCTAAATTATAAGAAATTATGTCAAAGAAAGGGATTTATTTGACCCAAATCATCAGGTTTCATGAGGTAAGAGTTCAGAATTTTTATCCCAGCAGTCTGTATATGGTTTATGTTGCATTCTAGGTTAACCTCAAAAAGATAAGCCAAAAAACTTCAGGAAAAAGCAATGAGATGTCCCAAACATCACATTTGTATGTTTGACCCAGGCTCACATTAGAAGAAATCATGTACAATTGGATTGAGGGCTCGCTTATGACAAGCATTTCCCTAAGGCCTCATGTATTCTTTATTAATGAGGAACATCACTTTGTAAAACTGAGATTGGTATTACCCCTTTCAGACCCAAAGTTGCTTAATGTTTATGTACTAGAGGGAAGTCCACATTTTTAGGATTTTCTTTCAGGATTAAAGACCTATAGGTGAGAAAAACAGAGATAATCAAGAGTAAGTGACTAGACAATTTTTTTTTTAAAGGGAAAGTCTAAATGCAGAAATCTTAGCATTCAAGCTATTTTAGTTAAGTTTAGCATCAACTACCTGACAGTGAATGGGGAGTGGAGATTTCAAAGTATTCCTGCTCACCTTCAGAATTTAGTATGCTTTAATATTAAAAATTAGCAATTGTAACACACACTTTTTACTTGGCTGAATTGAATCTTCCCAAGTTCATCTACAGATTCCTTCCACAGAGAGACAAAGTCCCACAACAAATGCAGGTGAAAGTGATTACCAATATAAAAAAAGAGCTCTGTTATAAACATTTATTGGCACTCACATGTTATAATTGGTGAATAGCTTTCCAGACAAAGCCTCAACAGCCTATTTAATCCATTTTGTAGCTCCTCTGAGAGACCTGGTCTGGAGATCACTTGAACCATAAGCCCCTGAGCTTCCCAGAGATCACTTAGAACCTGTGGGCTGTGTGTTCTCCTAAGAGCCCTGCAGCAGAGCTGGGGGAGCTGGTAGTGGGAGAAGGTGAAGAAAACAGACTCACTCCTGGCAGTAGGAGAGGGGCGATGGAGAGATGAGCACCAGTTGCTTCAAGGAGCAGGTTGTCCAGGCAGAGGACTGCCTGAAATCTTCAGTTCTGAGCTTACTGCTTGTAAATACGGAATAAAACAGATGCTTGATTTGCTCAAAAATAGAAAGGGTGAATAGGTGGCTAGCTATTCTAGAGTAAGAAAAGGAATGAAGCTGGGTGGTTTTTATCTTTCTCAAATTTTTTTTTAATTTTCTAATTTACATATCTGTCATAGACATTGTTGTTAGACTATCTACTATTGTGCTGGAAAAGGAAAAGGGTTTTTGTGGTATGCAAATTTGGGATATATTAAATATTAAATAAATAGATGAGGACGGATGTTATCAAGTGATCCCATTTTCTCCCAACACATAGTCCTCACTTTTGTTCATACCTCAAACTCCTCAAAATTTTAACTTCTTGTTTTTGTTCTTATTTGTAAAGAGGTATCTCTTTTTTTGGATTAACTTGTTATCTGTAGAAAAGGACATAGACATTGGGGATTTGATGCTTCTCTTCGCTAAAGAAAGAATATTATATACTTTTATAGAGCTTAAATAGAGAAAATATTATATACATATAGTAAGTCCCAAAAGAAATATAAACTTTCTTCATTTACTCTTCAAAGTGTACTCATATGAGGAATCTGTAAATAATAAGAGAACATGCAAGGCACATACAGGGCTTAGAAAAAACTTTGTTGTTGTTGTTGTTCTTGTTGTTGTTGGAAAACCAACATTAGGTTAACCCCAACCAACACCTGTACCTGCTCAGCACACGACCACAGAACTCAGCATCTCCAACTCTGTATCCTGGTGCCCCTGATGCACATAACATCCCTTTCTCATTGCCCACACACATTTTAACCTCTCAGAGCCTCTTAATTAGAAAACAGTTTCCATTCTATTCTAGAAAGGTAATCTCTACTTGAGAAAATGTGATACCCAGACAAGAAATATTTCTTCTTTCCTTTTATTGATCTGATACTATCTCCCGAGGTAAGGATGAAAAATCAGTGAGAGCTGCCTATCGAAAAGACACTTCTGTCAAATTAAGCAATTTAACATTTTGGAGTGTGACATGAAATTCCTATTTTTAATAGCATTGTCACAAAGTTGCATCACCAACTACAGACATGTATATGGTTCAGTTGTGAGTCACCAGTTACCACTGGTTAGAGATCTTTCCTGAGGGATTAGAGCTAGTAAGAAGGGACTAACAGATGCCGGTGGGTATTTAAAACACACACACACACACACACACACATATAAAATATATATATATATACTTTATTTTTAAAAGCAATTTTAGCTTCATAGCAAAATTTAGCAGAAGGTACAGAGATTTCCCATATACCCTCTACCCCGCCCCCTTCCCAAAGCCCCCACCATAATCAACATCCTCCACCAAAGTGGTACATTTGTTACAAATGATGCATTTATGCATTACTATTACCCAAAGTCCATAGTGTACATTAGGGTTCACTCTTGGTGTTGTATATTCTATTGGTTTGAACAAATTTGTAATGACATGTATCCACTATTATGATATAAAGAGTCATCTCCCTGCCTTGAGAATCCTCTGTGCTCTATCTATTCATCCTTCCCTACCCACTAATTCCTAGCAATCCCTGATCTATTTACTGTCTCCATAGTTTTATCTTTTCTGGAATGTTATATAGGTGGAATCATACAGTACGTAGTCTTTTCACATTGGCTTCTTTCACTTAGTCATATGAATTTAAATTTCCTCCATATTTTTTCATAGCGCATTTCTTTTAGCCCTGAATAATATTCCATTGTCCATCCATCCACCTGCTGAAGGATATCTTGACTGCTTCCAAGTTTTGGCAATTATGAATAAAGCTGCTATAAACATTTGTGTCCAGGCTTTTTGTGTAAACTTGTTTTCAATTTATTTGCATAAATACTAAACAGCACAGTTGCTGATTCATATGGTATGTTTAGTTTTGTAAGAAACCTTCAAACCGTCTTCCAAAGTGGCTGTTTTATTTTGTATCCTAACCAGTAATGAATTGGAGTTTCAATTGCTCCACATCCTCACCCACAGTAGGTGTTCTCAGCATTCTGGATTTGAGCTATTCTAATAGATATGTGATGCCATCTTGCTGTTGTTTTAATTTTCATTTTCCTGATGACATATATTGTGGAGATTCTTAAACTATGCATACTCATCATCTGCATATCTTCTTTGGTAAGGTGTCTGCTGAAATCTTTGGCCCATTTTTTAATCTGGTTGTTTTTTCTTATTGTAGAGGTTTAAGAATTCTTTGTATATTTAAGGAACAGTCCTGGCTGGCCACAGTAGCTCACTCCTGTAATCCCAGCACTTTGGGAAGCCCAGGTGGGCAGATCACCTGAGGTCAGGGGTTCAAGACCAGCCTGGCCAACATGGTGAAACCCCATCTCTATTAAAAAATACAAAACTTAGCCTGGCGTGGTGGTGGGTGCCTGTAATCTCAGCTACTCAGGAGGGTGAGGTAGGGAGAATTGCTTGAATCCAGGAGGCAGAGGTTGCAGTGAGCCAAGATCACGCCACTGCTCTCCAGCCTGAGTGACAGGGCGAGTCTCCATCTCAAAAAACAACAAAAGCAACAACAACAAAACCAGTCCTTTATCAAATATGTCCTTTGCAAATATTTTCTCCCAGCCTGTGACTTATTCTTTTTATTCTTTCGATGATGTCTTTGAGCAGAAACTTTAATGTTAATAAATTTATCTTATCAATTCGTTCATCACTTGTGCTTTTGGTGTTGTATTTATACTTGTGGCTTTGATGGAATGCTCTTATGGTGTGGTGGAGTTTATACGGAACTGAAGTGTGGCTTTCTTGAAGACCTGTGTCTCTGTTAATACTTTGCTATCTTAGCTTTGCTAGAATCTCTTGGGACTATCAGTTGATGTCCTTTTTGCCAATGGGCTATGTCAAGCAATGTCTTATAGTTCTTAGGAGGTTTAGTAACCTATGAAAGCCTTTCTATGAGGACATGTCCTTGGAATCACAATTAGACTTTCATCCACTTTAATCTATTTCCTCATTGACTTTTTTTTTTTTTTTACACTTTAGGTTTTAGGGTACATGTGCACAATGTGCAGGTTTGTTACATATGTATCCATGTGCCATGTTGATTTCCTGCACCCATTAACTCGTCATTTAGCATTAGGTGTATCTCCTAATGCTGTCCCTCCCCCCTCCCCCAACCCCACAACAGTCCCCGGAGTGTGATGTTCCCCTTCCTGTGTCCATGAGTTCTCATTGTTCAATTCCCACCTATGAGTGAGAACATGCGGTGTTTGGTTTTTTGTCCTTGCGATAGTTTACTGAGAATGATGTTTTCCAGTTTCATCCATGTCCCTACAAAGGACACGAACTCATCATTTTTTATGGCTGCATAGTATTCCATGGTGTATACGTGCCACATTTTCTTAATCCAGTCTATCATTGTTGGACATTTGGGTTGGTTCCAACTCTTTGCTATTGTGAATAGTGCCGCAATAAACATACGTGTGCATGTGTCTTTATAGCAGCATGATTTATAGTCCTTTGGGTATATAATGATACATTCTATAATATTGAATTTGAAAGTTATTTTATATTAATAAGTCAATGAGTATATACCCATTACTGGTATATAATGTATCATCTTTTTATTCTTATGCTATATTATCACAACCATTAAATTTATATTATTAAATGTATATTATTTCAAGTGTTATAAATAATTCATAACAGTGAAAAAAGCCATTAACTGATATTCATTTCACAGTGCCCCAGATTTCAAAAGGCTTTGCTATTGTTAAGACACACTTAAAGGATCACCTTTATATCAATTATTATGGAAATTAACTTGAATATAATTTATATCATCTGAACCTTGACAAAAATGTGGTAGCTAAAACTAACCTCTACCTGGCTCCATAGGTCCTAGAAAAGTCCGTTTCATAACAAGAAAATGAAAGTGAGAGGCAAGTATAGACAGATAAATAAATGTCTAGCACATGAAGCTTCCTAGTTCCTCCACTGCTTCATCATCTGTGACCTCTCACCCACTCATCTTTGCTACCAATCTCACTGTCACATTCAAGACATTGCTGCCACCTTCATAACCACTAATTCAGCCTTCTGAATAAAACCTCCTTTCCTTTCAGCTTATTTGTGGGACTATACCCACTGAAACTTTTCTCCAACTTCATCAGGACCTTCAGGCAATTGATTATTCCTTCAAGTTTGTCTTACTGCATTTATCTTCCACTCTTATCCAACCTAGATTCCATTGTCCAGAATTTCAACAGCCCTCTTACCAGTAATCTAAGTTCAAATGCCTCTCTTTCTGTCACCTTGTCTGCTAAAAACAAAATCTTGTATGAAACCAACTCTCTGCTTCCTCTGTGCCTAGAGAAAAATCACTAAATAGTTCAGATTGGATCCTGTATTCATTCATGATCAAGGTTGGAGTGGGGTGCTTATCATCTACTTCTGATTTCCATGAAGAAAGCTATTTCTCTTAACATTCGTTACTTACGCTGCTGTCCCTAAGGCAAGAGGATTTACTTCTTTGATTAGAAAGTTTAAAGAGAGGATCTGAGTGTGCCTCCTGGCTCAGTCTTTCCCTCTCTCCTTTGTTGTTGTGATGTGTCCACCTGCAGAGAACACACATTGTGCTCAGCTCCTCCACACTGCCAAAATTTCAGGGGATGCCTTGACATAAGTAGAGAGATGGGGAACATTTCAGAGCAGAGACTATAATCATGGCCTGAAGGTGCCAGTCCCCTGGACATTATTGAGAAAAGGCTTTTAAGATTGTAATAGCAAGAATCTATACCAAAAGCAGTTGGAGAAACACCTATACTCTTTTTTGCTGATTGTCCTCTCAAGTCTCCCAACATTGCATATTGTCTGCATCCCAAATCTAGACCACAATCCCATCAAGAGAGGATAAGATATATGTATATAAAAATTCTTCACGTAAAGATTCCTAAGCTACTAGGAATCACTGAGGAGACTTCTCAAGAAGATCTTAAAGATGAGGAAAATTAAGTTTCAAAAGTGATTCGGTGGCACTTGTAGAACACAATGTATAGAAGCAGCAGAAATGGTTACACTTTATTTAACTAGTTGTTTGGTATTTTATTCTTTAAAAATACCCTTATGCATATCATCTCCTTCAAGTCTTGCAATGCCCTGTGATGAAGAATGGATTACTGCCAGAATTATCAATGATGAAACTGAGGCTCTGCAGTTGTTACTTGCTCAGAGGAACCCAACTAAAAATTGAATTGTATTTCAGATCAGTGAGTTATGCCATTTACTTTATTCCTCCAAATCCCATCCTTCTTCCTAAGCCTAAGATGTGCTACTGAACCTGAAGAATAACCAATAGCTATGTAGGACCTGAGTAGTATAATAAGATTAAAATATTTTGAGAACTAATATAAAGAAGAATGAGGAAAAAAATCAATACCAAATTTGATACTTTGGCCTTTTAAAGGATCCTTGAGGAGTGACTATGTTTGGCTTAAAGGAAGAACTGTCTTTTAAATGAGAGATTTTAAAACATATTTGAGCAGATTCAGAAAATTCTTGCACATAATAAAAACACCCCTCCTTCAGCCATCCTGCACAGTTGTTATTATGAATAATTTATATTTCTCTAGGGGATTTTGCTATTTATTGCTCTTAATTATGTGCTTTTCAAGTGCCACTGTAGATTCCCTGGGGAAACCCTTGAGAGAAGTAAGTTGTCCCGCTGGGAAGCATCAGCCTGATGGCTCACTGGTACTAAAGTCTGTGGTCTGCGGGTGACAGCAATTACCCTTCATTAGCTTAGCAGAGCGAATGGAGGAAAGTTCTTCTTAATGGGCACTTGAAATGGGTGTTAACTTTGTCTTTTCAAAAGAAAAACTTCTTTGGGGGAGGATGTACAAAGGGAAAATGGAATGCTGGAAAGAAGGGAGGGAGACTCTTAGCTGTTTTTATTCTTTGTATTAAATCAAATAATATCTTATTAAATAGCCTTAGAACAATATGGGTGCTGACAAGAGAAAAAGATAGAAGATTCTAAAATCTGGGTTCTATTTCAAGGGTGCTATTAACTTACTAGGATTTTTGTGCCCTGGATTCTTCATTTGCAAAATGCTGTGGGAGGTGGCAATGAGGAGAAATTGAACCAAATTAGGAAGTCTTAGTTCAATACCAAGGATCTGGGTCTGAACAAAAGACACTCTAACTACAGGAAAAGAAAATGCCTTAAAACAATTTACTCAGGCACACTGGTTAAATTCACAATCTCTGTAGTTGCCCTTTTAGCACCCAGGGAGAAGTGAAGAAGACCTGAAAAATTTTAGGAACATGGGAACCAAATGATGATGGACAGCTTAGTTCCATGGTGTGATAATGAGTGGAGTGGCTCTGAGATTCAAAGAAGGCATCAGTCTGGGTCATGAATGATACACAGCTGGCACTCATTGTTACCAGCCATCTGTAGATTCCAGAGGCTTTGTCATTTGCTAGTGTCCTGTCTGTTGTCTAATATTTTTAATATTTAGTCTAGCCTGGGGTGATTTTAGAGACCCAGATATCTACTAGCCAGCTGTGTGAACTTAACTCTCTCCTCAGAACCTGAGATTTTTATGAGGAGGTTGTACGACAGGATCTATACATTTTTTTTTACTAATGTTCACATTATCTGGTATTCTGAACTACTCTACTTCAGACTTTCATCACAGAGTCAAAAGCTAGCTCCCAAAACATAATGAACTTTTTTTTTACTCTACTGAATATCCTTAAATCATTGTTCTAATGAACCTGAAGAGTTAAACTGATGATTTTTAAGAGAGTAGATAATTTAGATACAAAGTCAGCAACATGATTCTCTGCACAAATCCGGGATAAGAATACATATAAGGTCAACCAGGTATTCCTAGCCCTTGAAATCAACAGATAAGATTATGCTAATATCATCATTATGTTGTTTTATAAGGAAGACAACATGACAATATAGTCATGAAAGGAATAGGAAGTTGGCAGCAATAAAGCTCTAAAAATTACTTGAATCTTAAAGGAAGTAAGGGCAAAATGGGCACTGTTGCATTCACCAAACCAAGCTCTACCCAGGAGATTTGGGAAGGACTGAAGAATCAGCAAGTGCATATTTAGAGAATTATTTTAGTAGCAGACTAGCATATGTGTATTATTCTAGTAGCAGAGTAATGTGTTGTAGTGGCACCAAAATATGGTGCATGTGTATGTATGGGGTTGAGGAGTGTATTTAGAACAAGTAGAAGATCTTGGCCTGGAAGAGCCAGGTCACTGGCCTACATCAGCTACATAACTCACACAAGCACATTGCCTGCCCTCCCTACAGGTTCTACTTGTTCAGCATGGACACTGATGTTGGCACTTCAGTTAATTCTCTCCACAAAGCAAGTGCTGCATCCCTCTCACATTCGTGGTAGTGCTTCCAACTTCAGGTAGTACAAACTGAATTGCTGTTTATCACCCCTGCTGATACGCATGTAACACTTGGGTTTAAATCACAATAACACTGGCATTCTTAAGACTCTAGAGGCATGTTCTAGGGTTTTAGTCCTAAAGTGAATAAAAAATAAGCAAGGGTCAAGCTTATTTCAGGACCCTTGGGCACAGATGAACTGTCTTTGATAACATGGAGCCTTCCCTCCACAGAGATACTTCGGGTACACTCTGCTCTGCCTATTATGACTACATTTTCCCAGTCACCAGCTGGGTGGGACAGGAGCCATGGTGCCAGTAGGAAGCAGTGTCAAATTATGTCCAGGCTTGCCAATTAGCATAGACCCAAATGCCATGAGTCCACTTCTCTGCTTCTAGCACTTGGTGATTGGCACACTTACAGATTGAGTATTCCTAACCAGGAGGTAGCCAAACTTCCTTGGCTTTTTGGCATTTGAAGTTATAGGGAGGATTGATTTATAATATTATATATAATTTTTAGAAAATCCTGACATATTCTAATTTGTATATTTTAGGGCTATAAACATTATTTAATCCAGAAATAGAAAGGAAAAATTTGGATAAACATCATGATAATAATAGTCTGGTGAACCTAGGGGGGGTTCTGATATTAGTAGCCAGAGTGTCTATAATCTTGAGTGGGAGTAGTTCCAAGTCTGTTTCTTAGGTAAGATGGTGAAAAATATGTCTTCAGGAAAGACAGCAAAAGCTGGGAGAAGATTGTACATCAGGAGTAGGATTGATTAAGCACCTACCAAGCTCTCTACAAAGAACTCAGCTCATGAGGGGGGAATAAAAAACACTCGTTTATCCACCTCATATTTATTAAGTATCTACAATGTGCCAGATACTATTCTGGGCATTAATTGTGCCAAAGTAGACTAAAATCTTGCCCTAGTTCATTTTACATTCCAATGAGACTCAAGCAACATATAAGGAAAATTATTGAGAGGCAATGTCGTGTTAGAATGGGAACCGGCTTTGGAATCAGGCAGGCTCTCTTTAAATCCTGGCTTCATCACTTTCTAGATATCTGACTGGGATAGTTTACAAAATTCGTTGTGTAAGAAATGCAACATGATAACATAGTCATGAAAGGAATAGGAAGTTGGCAGCAATAAAGCTCTAAAATTAATTTGAATCCTAAATGATACAAGAGTAAATTAGACTTGACGCTACTCATAAAACTAAGCCCTACCCAGTTGACTTGGGAAGGACTGCTTTAATTTTCTCATTAGTTATTTGAAAATAAAAAATACCGGTTTTGCACAGTTGTTGTAAGAATTTGCAATAATGTATACAAGGTCCTTGCCCAGGTCTAGCACATAGATGCGGCTTCACTCAGACAATTCTTATTATTGTTATTGGAAGATAGAATTGTTCAAAGACAGAGAGGAGAAAGACTTAGTACTCTTCTTTTCCCCCCTTTTACATTGTCCCACTTATTGCTTCTTACTTGGCATACTTGGAGACTAACTGGCCTTGTCACCTTCAGTGTTGCTGCCCTGAGCCCATTTTCTATTCTACAGCCAGACAGAGCTTGCTAATGCTCAAATCTGATCATGTCACTGTACTTTGTAGACCATTTCAAAGGATCCTCTAAACAAGAGATAAAGTTTAAATTGTTTGACACAGTTAAAAGATCTTGCATACACTAGGGCATACCTACTTAGCAGCCTCCTCTTACCACAAATTCTCCTTCCACCTTTTACTTGGACCTAGCTACTTAGCAAACTGAACCATTTAGGTTTTACTTTTTAGCCTAGGAGCACATTGAAACACTGAGATGGTAAGGGCAACAAAGTCTGGGATCCTCTGTCCTACACTATAATTGCTTCTTTACTTCTTCGAGGGTCCCATTGGAACCTTTTCATGTTATGGAAGTATTTAGGAATCAGTGAAAAGGTTTTGTCCCCTAGAAAAATAATTACATATGTTAGAAAAAAGTACACATGCTCCTGCATTTAAGAGATTCATGGGCCCTTGCACCCCATCTGTGGACCCACTAGAGTCAGAACATCTTGTTGAGGGTTTGACATAGGCTGAATGAATACATAAGAGGTTTAACCTATCTAGTTTTACATCTGCCAGCATATCCAAGGGAAATTAGAATACTGGAAATAGCCCTTAGGAAGGGAGAAAATGTTCAGTTTTTTGCAAAAACAAAGTGGAAATCTGGCTCTCCATTTTGGGGGATTTGGCAGTTTAATTGATGACATCTCTCTTTTAGGTTCTGAACAACCAACAGACACAAGGGACCATATAAGACCAAAATATCTGTTCCATTAATGGTTTGGATGTAGTGACAAACAGCTTAAATTGGACTCTGATTGGGAAGGCACAAGGCTCTGGCTATTGCATGGGAAATGAGAGGTGCTGGAGAGCTGGAGCCTTGCTGATCCATGGGACAAGAAGCACAAGCTAAATTATGAGAGGCAGAGTGACAAGTGAGTGGTGATTGCTAATGCATTCCTGCCCAGAGATGAAATGCCAACCCAATGGTATTAACCTCTCACTGGTTTCCCTAGGTGAGCCTGTCACCCCTTCTATGGGGGCAGGAAGTCACACACCAGCTATGTTCCTAGTATTTCCTTAAAAGATTACAAGAGTTGGAAGCTCCTAATTGTAGGAGCCATGCTGGAACTCAGGGAAGGGAAGAGGATTACCCTTACATCCACTTAATCTTATCATTATTGTTGCTTGTTTGTTTGTTCTGTCTGTTGATGGATACACAGTCCTAAATCTTACCCTGAATAACCCAAGGGATCTGTAGACTGCCTTCACAGAAATCATAAAGAAAATAAATACACTTTGAGAAAAGGCTTAAACAAACCCCATATTCTTAGAGGTTCATCTGTTCTTCTCTGTCTCTCCATTTCTCTGTCTCTCTCTCCCTTTAGTTACCCTATAAATATCTCCACTTGCATATTAATTATGAGCTACACTGCCTAGTGTAGCCATGTCCCTTCCCCCTTAGGGGACACAACTCAATCATCTGAGATCTCAAGGCTTAGTTCTGGATAAGCTAAATAAATTTGGAAAACTCTCCCTTTGGCCTGCTATTTAAGCTTACTGTTTTGCCCTGGGACTTAAACCTCAAGATTTGCTCAGAGGGTAGAAGTCTACAAGATACTAAGATTCTAAAAGAAAGGTAAGAGGCATTTATTTAATATTTGCAAAATGTGATTTCCCATTGCAAATGGTCTACTTCCATTTTAAAAGTAAGGTGAGTACCCTTGGGTAGTAAACTGCAAGCTAAAAGGAATAATATTAAAAGAGATAAGGAAGTTTGAGTACAGGCTGGGTAAGAAAGGAAAATCTATGTTATCACAGTTTGAACCCTAAGTTCTTGTCTCTCATGTAAATAGAAATTAACACCACGCCAAACCGAAATTTTTCTCAAGCAAAGCTTAACAGGCTTGCAGCTCAGGCAATGCAAGAACGCAGTGCATGGGAATGGGATCCTGGTGCTAGCTCTCTGAAAAGTGTGGCTCTTGTCATTTCAAAAGTTGAGGCAGAAAAAGGAGCAACGTGTAGGCATGAAAACGAGGAAACTTTTAGCACATGCTTCTCCGTGGGTCACATGTCTCATTAGCATGTTAATTCTGTATCCCTGGGTGTGATTTTGATATTATAATGATATTATAACATGGAAAAATTTGGTGAAGGTCAACACTGGAGCCTCTCTTGTCTTTAGCCTGCTGCATCTGGTCAGGTTCTTATCAGGAACACCAGAGTCCCACTTCAACAACCTTGGTAGAAGTAACTCAAGGAGACAAACAGGTTCTTCCTATTATGGCTGGGAATTCAGTTTGGTCAGCTAGTTTAGGAAGGGGCAGCCTTCTGCTACATGAATTGGGTCAGCTTTTTCCAGTTTAGGATATAATTTTATCAGATATGTCTTAGCTAGTAAGTGAGTGGATGTATTCTTAACATGATAGTTTATAAGGAAACTGGGTAACCAAGATCAGCATCATCTCCAGGCAAAGGAATTTTTTTTTTTTTTTTGAGACAGGGTCTCACTCTGTCACCCAGGCAGGAGTGCAGTGGCTCAGTCACAGCTCACTGCAGCCTCGACCCCCTGAACTCAGGTGATCCTCCCACCTCAGCCTCCTGAGTAACTGGGACTACAGATACATGCAACCACACCTAGCTAATTTTTGTATTTTTTGTAGAGATGGGATTTCACCATGTTACCCAGGCTAGCCTTGAAGTGGGGTCAAGCAATGTGCCCACCTCGGCCTCACAGAATCCTAGGATTACAGGAGTGAGCCACCACACCCGGCCAGAAAATCTTAAGTTTGAATATTAGATAGCTTTAAATTTCAAAAAGGTTACCCAAAGTTGTGAGCTCTTGTGCTCTCTCTTTCTCTTTCCCTCTCCCCTCCCTCATTATTAATACCCCAGCCACCCCCACTCCCACACAACATATACCTATAGAAACTTGTTTTTGAGATCTTGAAATAAAAAGGCTATGGAAATGACTATGCATCTGTGTGTTGAATTTTTGTGAGATAAACAGCACAGGGGAGAAGTCCCAGGATCCCAATTTCCTTCAATAGCTTACAGCCACCATGGATGGGCACGCAAAGCCTGCGAGGCTCTCCATCTGTACAAACAGCACGTGATTCTGCTATTCACACCACATTTTCCTTCAAAATGCCTTGTAATGTACAAAGATCAATAACAAGTGAACCAGTACTTTTATTTAAATGTCATCTCATAAAGGCAAGCAACACAGACAAACTTTTCCCAGAGTGATTCTATTATAATGTGCTACTCACAGATGGCAAAGCCTTCTCTTCTTCCCAAACTCTTGACCAAGAAGGCTCACATTTATTCTTTTAAAAGTTAGCTATTGTTCACTGAGAAAAAAGAAATGTATGGAAGCCATTTTTTAAGAGGAAAACCAATTTGGAATACACCAAAAATCAAGTTGTTCTTAGGCTGCATTCCTTTTGAGTTTATCTCTTCGTCTTTGAATTTGATGACCAGTGGCCTGTCAGTGGGACAAGCTGAGGTAGAGCCCCATATACCCACTGTGAAGCCAGGTGTGGAAACTGTAGGGGAAAAGAGATGTTCTAGAAATTCTACCCTTGATTCTCATTTTTTTTAATCTCTTTTAAGAAAATAACTGGCCCTGAAAACTAATTTCCCTCATGTTATTTTGTATTTTTAGACCAGGCAGGGTGAAGAACAATGAAGCAAAACAACAAAGGCAGCAATCATGAAAATTAATATCTTCAACACCCTGCTTACCCTTATTTGCCTTTTGAAAAACATCTGCCTACAGTGTTTCTTTTCACTTATTATGGGCATGTCTGATCAATGTTTTGCATGTCATGCAAACAATTTGGTTAACTGAAAGCTCACAAATTATAATTTCCTCTTTTAATAATTGTTGTCAAAATGCATGTCAGAGGTGAAATCCTGAAGTTGTGCAACTTCAAAAAAAGTTTTTAGATCTTCTCCTTTTCTCCCTCTTCCTTTCTTTCCTTCTCTCTCTTCCTCCCTTCCTTTCCTTCCGTAGTAGAAATAAGTGAACCAAATCAGCTGAATAAGCTTTAAATCCCTGCTCTCCAAGACACTAGCCATTTAGTCTTGAGTCTTTAGTTTCCATATCTGAAAAGTGACTATGATATTGTCTTCTTTGCATGATTCCTCTGAGATTTGCAGACACTTGTGAAGTACATGGCAAAGTACGTATTCAATAAATAGTAGTGACTCTCATAATTTATATAACAAATATTTTTTACCTAATGTATATAAGAAACCACATTGATGTGCTTATCATCATAGTATTAATAGTATGTGCTTTGACAAGGGTACAGAGAACTCTCTAATAAATGATCTAATACTTGGTATTATAAATAGTAGACTTCATCATAGGCAAAACCAAGCCTATGACGTGTGATCTAACTACCTGATGCAACGTGGGGAGCAGTTCTGAGTACTGTTGACTTACAATCAATGCTAGCTGTTACTCATGGAAAGGGTACAGCTTCACCTGGGAACATTTTAATCCTGTGACAGCCCACACCCCAATCCAATTGTCATAACAGCAGGCTATTTGGCTTAGAGAATGGACAACACTGACATAATGAACTTCTGTTTGTGTGTTTATTTAATATGCAAATAGTCATGCCTTTTGATACTGTTTCTAGGAGAGGAGAGATCCAAAAGACTTTCTTATCAAAAAGCTGTGTTACCATCACCACAACTGTAAACATACTAAGAACCACTGGATTATACACTTTAAATGGGTGAATTCTATAATATGTGACTTATATCTTAATACAGTTGTTTTTTAAATTAAAAATGTTAAAATAGCTAAAAAGTTAAAAAGCTGTGCTAACAAATCAGTGGGATTGAGTTTAAAAAACTAATATCCAACAGAATGCCTTCCATGTGCTTCTTTATATAGTTATTTTCCATCTTTCCAGTCTTTCCCTTCCCATTCCACAGTTAAATTTTAATATTTGAAGCACATTAATTTTTTGAAGTATGGAACTTATTTATTTTGCAGCTTTTAGGCAATATAATTCATAAGCACCCCTTCTATGGGCTAAGCAAATTATACGTCACATTTCCTAGGCAAAGAATATTTCAGGGGATAAGGGATGTGGTGTAACACTTAAGAGTTCTGGAGTCAGGCTGCTGTCACTCAAATGTGAGCCCCACCTTTTTCTGTGGTGTGTATTTGTATAAGCTGTTTAACTTCACTGAGCCTTGAGTCTTCATTGGTG
This sequence comes from Nomascus leucogenys, assembly GCF_006542625.1. Lineage (NCBI taxonomy): Eukaryota > Metazoa > Chordata > Mammalia > Primates > Hylobatidae > Nomascus > Nomascus leucogenys. Next base: position 72,895,249 of record NC_044383.1, read on the forward strand.
AAGTCAGGTTTGTTGAGAGGATCAAATAAAATTGTGATTTACAACACCTTAATACAGTGACTACATTAGTAAGCACTTGAAAAAATTGTAGCTAATATCATTAAGATTTTATAGGATTTTAATCTGAATTATAACAAGGTGCATTGTAATGACACCTCTAATACTCGTAATTTTTATTGGTCCTTCATGTTCTATGACAGTTCAGACTTACAAATGTACACATTTCGGAACTGGACTTCACTTGTTGCTTAAAATATTTTCTCTCTCTCTCCTCAGCCTCCTCACTTCCTTTATAGATTCATCTTTCATTGAGGAAGCCAGGGAAAAAATGGTATATTTCATTTCAGACAGCCTTTATGAATAAGACTACATGGATGGTCAAACTTTTAGTTTCTGACAAGTTTTGTGGAAAAAAAAACAAACAAGAATTTTTGATCTTTGCTTCTTTATTTTCAGCAGACCAAGTAAGTCACATTGGCACAGATATATGCTTCTGTGGTAGTTAGTTGGAAGGAAAAACGTTCATGCTTTTATGTCTACATATGTCCTCAATGCAAACTTTGAATTTATATTTTGAAATTTGGACAATTTGAGAATAAAATAACCTTAACTGTATTTCTTTATTGTTTCAGTTCAGGTGCTTATACTTGTTTTTGAAAATGAAAAACAATCTTCATTTCCTACGCTGACATTCCCCTACTTACACCACAGATTGAGGCAGTTTGGAATATGTCAGAGTCCATCTCTGCTGTGAGATCACTCATATCTGACAATCTGTTTAAGAACCTTGAAGATGCTCTGATGCCAATTGTAATTCCCCCCAACCTCCCCAGAGAAATACATGGGGCCAGGGTGGACTGCATAAGCAGCACTGCCACTGCCAGAGGGTGCTGGTTGCTAAGGAGGCTGCTGCCCCACTACCTGTCTGCCCTGGCGCTTCACCTTCAAGATTCTCAGGCACTTGCTCTTGTGTCCTCTATTGCTAGCTATTTCTTGCTCTTGCTTTCTTTCTCCATCGCTCTTCTCTCTCATTCTCTCTTCTCCTTTCTCTCACTTTCTTTCTCTCATTCATCCTTTGCATGCTTGTGCCATTGCCTGCACTGTTTGGTTCTCTCATTGATTTCTATGGCACCAATCTCCATGGAATCTAACCACTCAGACAAACACATTAGGTTAAATATAGGCCTGTGTAGGAAGAGAAGAGACACATTTCTCTTGCTTCCTTTCCTTTAGGAAAATCTATGCTTGATTAAGTGACATTATTCCAAGGTAAAGAGCAGACATCAAAGGGTGTTAAAAAGAGGAGAAAAATAGATTTGTATTTAGAAAATGTTATCTAGCTGCAATGTGGAAAACAAAGGGGAAGTCAGGATGGGAAGCACGGAAACAAGTTAACAGGCTGTTTCAGTTGTCCAAGTTAGTGAAAATTGTGACCTGAAAAGGGGTATTAGCAGCGACAATGGAGAAAGTGAGTCTGGACATAGATTCAATCACACTTGGAGACCGATTAATAGATGTAAGTGACTGAGGTAAAGGAAGAGATGATGACCACTATGAAGCTTCTTGCTGAGATGGCTGCCATTACCGTTAGGGAACACAAAAGAACAATAGGTCTGAGGCAGGAGATATTGAATTCCATTTCATTTGGGGCAGGTTTGTAGCATGTATGGTACTTCTAAGTGGAGATGCCCAAGTAGTTGGATGTGTGAGTTGGAAGCCCAGTAGAGATGTCTGAGCTGCAAATATGTTCTTGACTTACCAGCATAAACATGACAATTGAAGCCATGAGAAGAGATGGGACAGCCCAGGAAGAGTATGAAGAGATCAGAGCTCTGAAAATACTAGACAGAATGCCAGGGAATTAAGAAGAAAGTGATGAGAGGGTGGTGACATGGAAACATATGAGGGGGAAAAAGCATTTTCATGAGGATTCAGTGGTCTTCAGTGTCAACACAGTGACTGATAAATCAAATATGAATAAAAAAGAATGGAGGGAAGAGAGAAAGCAGCAAGTAGATGGAAAATGAGGAAGTCGCTGAGAGTTGAGAGGAGGCAGCAGATAACTGGGAAATCCAAATCTTCTCCCAAAGTACCTATGGTGATTCAGGACAACAGTCTTCCCACGGGGCCCACTCCACAGATCCACATACTCCAGAGGCCCGCCAGAGTGGTGAGGTCAATAGCCTCTGCTCCACCAGCAGCCGGTCCTCCCAGTCAAGTCCCCAGCACAGCAGAGGCCAGCCCTTCTGGTCAAGTCCCAAGCATAGTGCAGGGCCAGCCCTGCCAGTCAAGTCCCTGACTTGAGCATGACATGAGCATGATAAACTGTTATTGGTGGCACTGGCTTTACCCCAAGTGGCCAAGTGGCACTGTTTGACTCTCTACCATAAGTCCTTGATAGGTCCCTCCAACCCTTCCCTGATTCCCACCCTTTCCCTTTCCATTGACTTAGAACAGCGCTTGTAGATGTGCCAATCACAGGGGGAAGACGTAAAGGGAGGAGGGCACAGTACATGAGGTTCAAGGTCCCAATGGGCACAACAAGGAGGAACAGCAGCCCAGAGGTGGATCCTGGGCCTTGCTGGAGGAGGAGCAGGAGAAATTCATGCTTGACAGGCCAACCAGGATAGCCCAACCCAAAGACAGGAGCCAGCCCAATAATGTGATCAGACATCCTTTGGTCCTTGTGAGTCACAAGGCTTCAAACAGTGCAGTTAAATTAAGGCAAGAAAAGGTGCCTTATGATCTCACTGCCTCCCAGGTCATCCTCCACAGGCTGCACTGACCTGGCAAACAGCTGGATTAGAGCAGAGAACACCTAACTTACTTGTGCTGTGTTCCTCCTTGTTGTGCCCACTGGGACCTTGAACCTCATGTACTGTGCCCTCCTCCCTTTACGTCTTCCCCCTGTGATTGGCACATCTATAAGGGCTGTTCTAAGTCAATGGAAAGGGAAAGGGTGGGAATCAGGGAAGGGTTGGAGGGACCTATCAAGGACTTATGGTAGAGAGTCAAACAGTGCCACTTGGCCTCTTGGGGTAAAGCCAGTGCCACCAATAACAGTTTATCATGCTCATTAATTTGGGATTTCAAAACACAGTTATGAACTCCAACCCACTCACCCCCAAGTGGGTGACTTAATCACTTAAAAAGTTCCATTTGAAAACATCCTTTCTTTTCTTTTTTTCTTATTTTCATTTGTTCATACAAATATTTGATTTGTAAGAAAAAGTGCATGGGTGGGATTTTAGCAGTTTAATGAATTTTTAACCGAGAAAGGGTAGTTTGGTAGTTGACTTAAAAGTGTTTTTGGGAAATTCACTAGAAACGTTAACCGACAGGATTTGAGTGAGCTTAGCTTCGGTATTCCTACTGCCTCCCAGGAAAGGGGCAGGGCTCTGTAGCCCCAAGACAAATTAGCACACCAGGCCTAGACCTCCCTATCCCAGCTAAGTTCCAGAGCATCTTGGCCTTGCCTAGAGACAAAGCAAGTTCTATAGGGTAAGACAGCCTGGGGAGGTAATTTGGGAGATAGAGAAAATGAGCAGACTTCCCCCTCCATACTGTTCAGGGTGGTTCTCTACCAGCCAAGTTTACTAATTGTAGAAAAGAGCAGGAAGACTCAGAGAGTGGGAAGGCACTCCTGGGCTTAGAAGCAAAAGATGTGAGACTTGTTCAGTATTTCACTGTCAGCACAAGGAAGACCAGAAGAGTCTGGCTTCAGGACTCTCAGCCATCTGCCTGGTATGGTCAGAGGGTGAATAGATCTTCCGACTCCAACAAGGCTTGAACTCTTAAGGATCTGTGGTGCTTCATCTCCATTGATGGCCCCAGCTCAGTAACTATAGCTGGCACATTTCCTCTGTGTATTCAGTACTTTGGGAGCAGACCATTCTGAATAAAATTGAGAAAATTAAAGCTTTGCACTCCAGATTGGTAACAGAGTGGTTCTCCAGAGGCCTAGACTACCCTTCACTCTTTTGCCAGAGTGAAGGCCTGGAATCGAGGCTGTTTCTCCTCTGTCCCTGACTCCTGGAGATTTGCTTTGGCTCCTTGAGGTGGAAGAGGTTAGAAGGAAAGCTGTCCAGAGCAGCTCTGTGTATACAACCCGGCTCCTCTCAGGCTTTCTGATTCCTTCCCTTGCACTGTGCCTTATCCCTTAGCCAGTCAGATGGCCTCCCCACTCCTAGTCAGCAAATACATTCTGGAGTGGATGGTGTGGTTTTGCAATTAGGGCAGCATTTGGGGCGCCCAAGGTGGCAAGCTAGGTTTCACAGCTCACTCCACCTTTGGTTCACCTGGCTCTCAGCCTTGCCCTTTGGGAATGGCAGGCCAGCCAAAACCAGCAAACCATGTTCCACAACATCTTCCCCTTAGGAGGAAAGGCCAGCTACCAGCTGAGTCAGTGACTAGTCCATAGGACAGCCATATAACTGTGTGAAGCCAGGAACTGTTCATGAGCAGAGCTGGAACAGAGTTTCAGTCAGTAAGATGGGGAATGACCTCCAGGATTGGGCAAGGAAGAAAGTTGGCTGCTATCCTTATGGTTCCACTGCCCTGACCAAGTGTCCACATCTTAAATGTATGATGTCCATCCCTCATGTAAGAGTAGCTTCTGGCCCAAGATGAGACTGTCATTTCAACTGGAGAAGTGTGCTGAAGTAGACCAGGTAGAAAGGCCAGCAGTGCTGATGGCTCAGCAGTTGGGACCACCTGTTTTTTGCCTTGCCCCCACCACTCTAGAGGGAGCCAAAGAGAAGGCTGGCTGTTGGGTGCCTGCAGATTGACGATGGGGCAGGGACTAGTACACCCACCTCCCTCTGGCCAAAGATGGAGTTTTGCCCAATATGTGCCTGTCAACACCCACCAGCAGTAATTCCCTGGACTTCCCAGATAGAGAGGTTGCAGGCAAAAATGTTAAAAGAGAAAGAAAGAAAAGATAAAACTATTGTTTTGGGAGGAGGTGGGAGGGGAGATGATGAAATAGTTTCGATTTTGTGTGTGTGTGTGTGTGTGTGTGTGTGTGTGTTGTGGGGGTAGTCTGTAAATTTTTTTTCTTTTATAATTTTCTTTCTTTCTTTTTCTTTTTTTTTCTTTTTAAGTAAGTTGCAGATTTCAGCTTAGAAAACTCCAAGGGGATGGGGGGCAGAAGCCTAAGGCTACCACCCCTTTATTTGCCTTCATGCTACTGTCCCTTTTCCCCAGCTCCTCTCTAATCCCACAAGCCAGGCCTCAGACCTTCCAGCTAACTGATTCCCATGAGCCACTGCTCTGATGTCAGCCTATAAGCAAAGGAGCTGGTGGTCCAGGTCTGGTGACCAATCCTTCTCAGCCCACTCAGTCAGGGTGATCTCCACCTACATGTGGGAAATAAAACTACATCTGCTACCATAAGCCCCTTCCAGAATCCACCATACCCTGCTCTGGCCTACCTAAGGATATCCTGCTCAGGGATGGGTTGGCAGGGCTACACACTCAGCTTTTCTGGTAAGCAGAGACTCAAGAAACCTCTGGGGTCCTGTTTTCTGGTCGTGTTATCCCAGAGGTGCACATGGACCCCTTGGATATCTGAACAGAGTGCACTGGAGGGAGAACAGAAGTGCTGATGGCTCACTATACACCCTTGCAGTCTTACTCTGCTGGTATAGTGGGCAGCTGCCCACCCCACCTTACCCTGCACCATGGGCTCCTGAGTCAGCATATAAAGCTTTTGTAAATTATATTTTAAATGCATGTTTTAAACTTGAAAAGGAAAAGAATAAATAAATCGGAAAACATTTTGCAGTAAGAAGGAATAGGTAGGAAAAAGAATGTGGAAACAACAAAGGAGGATAATTCTGTCAAGAAGTTTGTCCAGGCGCAGTAGGTGCAACTATAGTCCCAGCTACTGGATAGGTTGAAGGGAGAGAATGGCTGGAGCCCAGGAGTTCTGGGCTCTAGTATGCTATACCAATCAGGTGTTTGGCATCAATATGGTGACCTCCCCAAAGCGGAGAACCACCAGGTTGCCTAAGGAGGGGTGAACCTCCTTAGGCAGGTCAGAAACAGAGCAGGTCAAAACTCCTTTGCTGATTAGTAGTAAAATTGGGCCTGTGAATAGACACTGCACTCCAGCCCGGGCAACATAGCAAGACCCCATCTCTAAAAAAAAGAACAAGATGAAGATGAAGACAAAAATGAAGAAAAGGAGGAGGAAGAGGAGTGGAGAGATGACTAAGACTAAGGAATTCAATATTTGATAGAGGGTTGGAGCATCTCCTCGTCTCCTCTCGAGATGAGCGCACTTGAGCATGTTTAAATGCCAGTGGAAAGGAGCCATTAGAGAGTGAAATATGGAAGATACAAGGGAAAGGAGGTAGGTACCTGAAAGATCCATGTCCTCAAGAAAATAGGAAGACAAAATTCAGGGCACTAGCACACTGTGCAGAATTAATGTTAGATAGGGAAAGAGACTCATTTTTTCCTGAATGGAAGGAAATGAGGAAAGTGTGGGTGTGGATGCAGATGAATTTGCAGGTTTAGTCGAGGAGTTGAGAAAGGTACAGTCTGATGGATTCTATATTCTCTGAGAATGAAATGAGACCGTCTGCTGTGGACAAGGGTAAAGAAGCAGAATTAGAGCTGTGAAAAGTAAAGAAGATCTGAAATAGTTCCTTCAGTGAATGGAGGGATGGTTGATTAGGGATTGATAGAAATTTTGCCTGTGGCACAAAGGGCGCTGATCAAGTCGGCACTTGTGATTTTTGAGTGGAGCCCATCTAGGAAATTGTGTGATTTTTCTCCATCAGCCTACTATGGATTCAGAGAACTAGGCATGTGGATTCATTGAGGATTGAGTTTTTTCCTAGATGAGTCAATGGAAAGAAAACAGGCAAAGGAGTTGGTAAGACAATAGTTGATGTGACAGAGCATGAAATCTATAATGAAAAGAAAAGAGTGAAGAGAAGCCTGCTGAGTGAAAGGGAAGCAATGAAGAGAAGGTGAAAGAAGAATATCAGTGATGTCAGACAGCACCTGCCATGAGAGAACTGGGTGGAAAGCTAAACAGAGAGGGAGCTATGGAAACAAACAATTCTATTGAGGAACGCAGCTGATTCCTTTGCTGAATTCTGCCTCTTTTCTTGCTCAATTTGGCTCATGCTATCTAGTTATAGTTAGAGAATTTTATATGATCATAAGTGGAAATTTTTTTTCACAATTCCATGTTCAGAAAATGGTAAATGGAAATATCAGCATGAGAAAATGAATGCAGTGGCTAAGGGCTCAGGTTCTGAGGTTGGGTTATTGGATTAAAATCTTGTCTCTTTTCTACTTATGAGTTGTATGGCTTTAAGTAAGTCATTTAACCTCTGTGAACCATGTTTTCCCATTTATAAAACTGGCATAAAATGTTATCTACTAAAAAATGTTTGAGTAAGTGAATACCCATATAGTATTTAGAATAGGTTGGGCACAGAAGTTCACACATGTAATCCTAGCACTTTGAGAGGTCAAGGTGGGAGGATTTCTTGAGACCAGGGGATTGAGACCAGCCTGGCAACATAATGAGATCCCATCTCTACCAAAAAAAAAAAAAAGTAGTTGCTAGCACATAGTAAGTATTTAATAATTGTTAGCTTAATTATTGTTACCATTATTATTAATATTAGAACTCATGTCATGCTAGGGCCAAAAAGGCTTCTACTTACTTCATTTTACAAAAGCAGAACCTGATTGAGAAGTGTTGACATTCTCAAAGTAGGCAGTAGATCTAGGTCTAAGTAAGTCCAGGTCTCTAGATTTCCATTCCTTCTCTGTCTTTTCTGTGTCATGATGTTTGGATCTCATCTACTTATATAGAGCCAGCCCTGCCCATTGTAGTGTGTAACACAGAAATAAAGCCCAGCAGAGACCTCCATGGGCTTCTCACGTGCTTTCACCATAGAGAGTCATGCACAAGAAGCAGCCCAAGGAGACCCAGAGAGCTATGGCAAGGTCAACTGCCTCGTCATGTGCCTTGTGCCATCTTGTTGTCATAACAAAGAAAATTGCACTTTCACAGGCTTCAGTGCATTTTCTGTTGTTCTATGAAATGCAGCCAGCAGCCGTCCCCATCCAATTTACTGTCTTGTCCAGATGGTGGAAGAAAAGACATAATTGAAGTCATTGGTGGTATTTTAACATCAGGACTCTGTAAGCACTGACACTTTTCAGCCTTTGTTTACAAAGTCTTCCAGCCTAAATTGAATGTAGGCTGACCTGTCCCGCTCTGAAGTAACGGAGCTAACGCTAAGAAAAATTGATGATTGCTTTCTCAACTCCGATGCCTCCAGAGATTGTGTGCCTAATTTTTTCTGACTGATGGCCTCTGGGTCTGTTGAGACTTAGGCAATTCTAGTTGGGATGTATGTCACCTCTAACACTTTCCTAAGTTGATTATTGAAGAACTTAACCTGAAGCCTTGGAAATCATATTGGGTAAATTATGCTGATGAGATTTCCAATTTGATTTTGGGTTCAGGTGGCTCAACTTAGTTCAAATCCCTGTGTGCTTCCCATCAGAATCTTGATTTGTATTTTTTCAGCTGTGGCACCAGCCTTTCTACACAATAGTCACGATTTTTGTTTTGCGGTTCTTTTCCCTTTCTAAGTGAAATTAGAAACAAAGGCAATGTGAATTATTTATAAGTGCAATACTTGCTATCATGCTATGCATTTAGGTTTACAGCAGTAGTTCTTAACCTTCACTGTGCATCAGAATCATCTGGTCAGCTTTTTAAAAACAGGGATCTCTGGGTGTTGTTTTTAAGCATTTATTAGGTGCTTTAAATGTATAAGGAAGGTTGAGAATCAATGCTCTGGATCTGTGCTTCTCTCCTATCAAAAGAGCGATGTGGCTTTCTTCCAGATATAGCGCCAGAGGGCTGCAAACATAGGGCGCTTTAAGGTACATGTGAAGTTCATTACTACCCAACTGATCATTCTTACTTCTCAAAGTGTGATCTGCAAACCAGCACCACTGACCCATGGGCTTGTTAGAAATGTAGACTTTCAGGACAATATTAGCAATAAGCCCCAGCAGATCCCCAATGGGCTGATGGATGGGAAAAAAATGTCAAATAATTTATTCATGGTTTAGAAATATATTCATGGCTATGCTTCATTTAACATTTCATCAATGATTTGGATGAAGACAGGACATAAGTAACAAATTTGAAGACGTCTTCTAACTGGGGAATATAGAAAACATCAGATGACAGATTCAGTATTCAAAAGAATGATGTTCTTATTCTAATATGAAATATTCAGTAGATTTAAGTGAAAGGCCAGCATCTGAGTTAAGAACAACTGTCTGTATAATTGTAGGAGAGAGTTGACTGAATAATATCACTTATCGATAAAGTTTTTTTTTTTTTTTTTAGACGGAGTCTCACTCTGTTTCCCAGGCTGGAGTGCAGTGGCACAATTTTGGCTCACTGCAGGCTCCGCCTCCCAGGTTCATGCCATTCTCCTGCCTCAGCCTCCCGAGTAGCTGGGACTACAGGCACTCACCACCACACCCAGCTAATGTTTTTGTTTTTTTGTATTTTTAGTAGAGATGGGGTTTCACTGTGTCAGTCAGGATGGTCTTGATCTCCTGACCTCATGATCCACCTGTCCGGGCCTCCCACAGTGCTGGGATTACAAGCATGAGCCACCGCGCCTGGCCTATAAGGTTTTTTTTTTTTTAATTGAAAAGTCAGTGTAAATAATCAGTCATATGAAAAGGCTGCCCCTCTCCCCAAACTAATGTGATTTTTGTTTGAATTAGAATTCAAAGCTCCAGAAAAGGGGTGGGGGTGGTAACTGTCACTCTATTCTGTGCTGAACAGACAGTAAAGATAAACTAAATTATGTGCATGAGACTTATGACCATGGTGGTGGATATTTAAGCTGGAGAATGAGGCTCTGTTCCAGAAAGGAGGTAGAAAAATGGATCCTGAGGTATGTTTCAAATATCTAAAACTCTCCTATCAAAGATACATGTGGCCTTCTTCCAGATCTGGGACCAGAGGGCTAAAGGCACAGGGAGCAGAAATCAGATTACATAAAGAATCAACATGTAAACAATCAGTGCCACCTGAAAATCAAATGAATACACTTGTGGGATGGTGAATCTTTTTATCCCTACAGGCATTCAAACAAAGGCTGAATGGTCACTTACCAGATCCACTGCTAAGGAGACCATGTACCATGGGAAAGAGTTGGACACAGTCACTGCTAAGATACCTTCCGCTTGCTCAGGTCTCTGAAGTCTTAAGATTTGTCCATAGCTTGGTTGTGGAGAACTGTGTTCCTGTGTCAGCTTGGAGCTGAGATCCCACCATACCTGGATTCTCAGGGTTATTGTATCTCCTTTTAATCCTGTTTTCTTCTCTATACCGCTATCAACTCTAAATGTTTATGGTTTCTTCACCTTCTGTCTCCCAAAGCCAAGCAGAGATATTAATAGAAGCCTAAGCTGTGGAGGTTTGAGAAGGCCCTTGAAGCTATCGAGCTGCCGTTCCCAATTTCCACCAATTGCTTAAATCTCCTCATTAAACATTAAGAGCTCTTCTTGTGTTTTATACCAGTCACTCCTTTTAAAAATATAAAATCGTTAAAAAGAAATTTTGAGTTAGGCCTTTTTTAGCCTTTAAATTTTCTGTTTATAAACGTTTAAATAAAAATTGTTTAAAAGCTATAAAAATGAAAGCAAAAATCTCTGGAAATGCTACCACCCAGAAATAATCACTATCAACATTTTGGTGAGCATTCTTCCAGACTTCTCTCTGTGCATACCACCATATGCCTTTCTAGATCCATAGAAAGATAATTTTACATAGGCAGCTTTGTATTATGTATGTTCCTTTGCCATCTGCTTTTTATATGCAACATTATGTTGTTGAAATACTTCCATGTTAGTGGATGCTTTTCAATGCTTTGTATGGATTTGAATATAATAGTTGTAAAGCAATTTAAATAGAATATAGTAAAAATTTTAAGATGCTGCTCTAGTCTGAATGTTTGTGTCCCTTGACAATTTATATGTTGAATCCTAATCACCAATGTGATTAATTTAGGATGTAATTCAGTCATGAAGAGGAGCTGTCATGAATTAGCTTACTGTCCTTATAAAAGATGCCCCAGAGAGCTGCCCTGCCCCTTCTACTATGTGAGGATACAGCAGGAGGCTATTGTTCTATGATCCAAAAGTAGGCCTAATCAGGCACAAAATCTTCCAGATCTTAAACTTACAGCCTCCAGACTGGAAAAATCAATTTCTATTTTGTGTAAGATACCCAGTTTATGATATTTTGTTACAGCAGCCTAAACGGACTAAGATAGTTCCATGCACTTGTTCTTTTAAAAATGGGCTACTAGGCCAGGCGCGGTGGCTCACACTTGTAATCCCAGCACTTTGGGAGGCCGAGGTGGGCGGATCATGAAGTCAGGAGATCGAGACCATGGTGAAACCCCGTCTCTACTAAAAATACAAAAAATTAGCCGGGCGTGGTGGCGGGCGCCTGTAGTCCCAGCTACTCAGAGAGGCTGAGGCAGGAGAATGGCGTGAACCCGGGAGGCGGAGCTTGCAGTGAGCCGAGATCGTGCCACTGCACTCCAGCCTGGGTGACAGAGCGAGACTCCGTCTCAAAAAAAAAAAAAAAAAAAGGGCTACTGAAAGAATATGGTGTCCAAGATGATGCAATTTCAACTCCCTTCCTGAATGACAGCAGTACTCAGGAAGACATGCACGTGATTTTGTGATGAGGCTTCATAGGATGCTGGGAAGAGCTGGAGTTGTGAGGCTTAAATAAAAATAATGTAAGTAAAAATGCTTTCAAACCCATGCTCCATTTTGTGTAGATATTGTTTTAACAGGTTTGATTATTTAATAATTTTCTTTTACAAAAGAGTATAAATCAGAAAATAAAAGCCAGTCATAATCAAGACCATCCATGCCAAAAAGACCACCCAGTGTAACAAAATAAAACGATCCATTTTTCTTTTCTGATTTGAGTTTTATGGTATATTATGAGCATTTCCTGTCACCATCGTTCTAAAATTATAATTTTAAATAATCTTATTATACAAATAGAGAAATTTCCATTCTAGAAAAATTGAAATAATTGCCAAGTGAACTAATGATTATTTTTTCGCATTTATATATATAGATATATAATTATCCTTCCATACTTGTTATAGTTAATGTGAGCTTATTTATTTAAAATTATATTCGATATTTAGGAACATATTTTTCAAAACATCATCTCAGAATTTTAAAAATTAGATTAATATTGTAGTTTAGAACTTAAATACAAAAACTGCTTGTAAAAACTGGGCAAAAAACAAATTTGGGTCAAAATTTCTTAATGGCTACTTAGTATCTCCTCATGTGGATGTAGCATAATTTAATCAGCCCCTAATTCCTGGATACATAGCAGTGAAATCTGGTTAAAAGGCAAAAGATGAAAGCTAAGAAGAAGCAAAAGCAATTTGAAGGTTGAAATGGACTCAACTGTGGCTTGGAAATTGAGGAGGTAGACCATTAATCAAGAAACTAGGGAGCCTCTAGCAGTTCAGAATGGCCCTCAGTTGACCTCCTGCAAGGGAATGGGGGCCTCAGCCTATGATCTACAGCAGCAAGAGACTGAATTCTGCCAACAGCCCGAAGGAGCAGGAAACAGATTCTCTCTGGGAGTCCCAAAAAGGGAATTCAGCCCTCCTAACACCTTGATTTTAGCCCAGTGAGATCTGTGGCAAACTTCTGACCAACAGAACTATAAGATAATAAATATGTGATATTTTAAGCCACTAGGTTTCAGGCAATCTGTTAGAAATAGAAAACTAATACATTCTGGTTTCTGAATCATAGTCTATGTACTTGATAGGTTTTCTGATTTTATGCTTCTTGTCTTTTATTTTTATTTGATACTCCTCTCTCCGCTTAACAGTTTCTTAGGAAGCAGCATCAGCATTTCCTTTCAAGAGCAGGTTACACATTTTGACTTTCTGGGCTTCAATCTTATGTGATCTTGGACAAGTTATTTAAACACTGTGTGCCTCAGTTTTCTCATGAGTCAAATGCAGATAGTACAGATTTTGTGAGTACTAAGTGAGTTAGTTCATATAAAGTACTTAGAACAGCAACTAGCACATAGTAAGCCATTATTTTCTTATTTATTATTTGCTCTTGTTTTCAATAGTAATTTGGAATATATACATTATTCTGTTTTAATTTTATTAGGACCAACTTCTAAGTTTTGCAAAAACATATGTAAACCAGATTTTATCTATTAATTTCAGAAATGAAAAAAGTATTTATTAACTCATTGCTTTTTCAAGATGAGAAATTTTGTGTTTTTATTTCTTTGTCTATCCCTGAGACACATAATGAGCTGATTTAGTCAGATTTATATTATTTTTAACATGCTTATTTTTTGGCGTCCATCAAGTAATATATAGTTCTTGAACATCTAAAGATCCTATTTCATTCTGTCTAATAACTCTTGATAATACTGGATATTTTTCTCCTGTGGTTTGTAGTCCTAAATTGTGAGTTCATCCTCAATGAGCTTTTATCTATGAAAATCTTGCACCCCGTGGGCCAGGAATACTTCTTTCCAGAGAGGCTTTGTATTTGATTATGCTAAATGTCCCCAAAACCAACTTTTAAGTTAATTTCTATTTGGGGAATTTCTACACCGTGTAGGTAGCGTGAATTCAAATCACAGCTTATATGATACAGGCATGTGATTACGATAAGTTCTAAACATCCTACCAAGAACTGTGGCCATGATAAAAATTCCTTTATCACTGTTCTTCGTACTAGTGAAAAGAATTTTCATTTTTTCTTTCACTGAAGGTCCTGGCCTTTAAAAGAGGGTCTCAGAAGGACAGTCACCTCCACACTTACTTAATGTTAAAATATTGAATGCTTTCCCCTTGAAACTGATGAGACTGATAACAAGACGATGTTTACTATCACTACTTCTACTCAACGGGAGGTACAAGCCAAGGAAATAATGAAAGAGAAAGAAACAATAGGCTTACAGTTAAAAAGGAATAAGAAAATATTTTTATTCTCAGAAAATGTGATTGTTTCACAGGGAATCCAATAGAATTTATAAACTGCTATAAATCATAAGTGAATTTAGAAATATAAGGTTGTGATATTATGATATATATACATATATAAATTGATTTTTGTCCACAGTTTCTGGCTTTTAACTATGAGAACACTTGTTATATCCTAAGTGACTAAAACAACAAGCATATCTTTTGTTAAAGCATTTGGCCTTTGTCTTTGTTTCCTGAAGTGGCTTCAGAAAAGCTTCAGAGTAATAAAGGTGAAAGACAGTCTTTTGTTATTATTGTTATAGTATTGGAATGCTTTGGGCTTCAGGAGCAGGCCTCAAAAATCAGAATCTATCTCTCTGACCTTCTTCTGCCCTTCTTGCACCTGCTACTTTTTCCCCCAAGGCAGGCCATAGAAGCTAAAAATATACTCTAATCTTCTCCCACATTTCTGTCTTAGAACTGGTCGTAAAGAAATTCTTTTGTCTGATTGTAGGTCATAAGAACTCCATTTCAGAAGTGGTCCTGCCCCACCTCCAGGAGGAAGGAAAGCCACACAGGTAGGCCAAGAAAAATCTGGACAGATCTTGCTCCCAGATTTCCACACTTACTCTGTCAGTATTCGATCGTAATGTTACCGGTGGAAGAGACCCAAGTTACCCTGAGTTACTGGTGGTGAATATATACGAGTCCAGAGCAACTTCAGTCTTTGCCTCCTCCAAAGAAAGAATTCAACTGAGGGTCATAAAGCAGAAAAAGAGACTGAGGCAAGTTTCGAGCAGGAGTGGAAGTTTATTAAAAAGACTTTAGGCCGGGCGCAGTGGCTCACACCTGTAACCCCAGCACTTTGGGAGGCGGAGGCGGCCAGATCACAAGGTCAGGAATTTGAGACCAGCCTGAGCAACATGGTGAAACTCCATTTCTACTAAAAATACAAAAATTAGCTGGGCATGGTGGTGGGTGCCTATAATCCCAGCTACTCAGGAGGCTGAGGCAGGAGAATTGCTTGAACTTGGGAAGCAGAGGTTGCAGTGAGCTGAGATAGTGCCACCGCACTCCAGCCTGGGCAACAGAGCAAGACTCTGTCTCAAAAAATAAATAAATAAAAATTTTTATAAAGACTTTAAAACAGGAAAGAAAGGAAGGTGCACTTGGAAGAGACCCAAGTGGGCACATGAAGGTTAAAGAGAGGTCAAGTGCCCCATTTAACCATGATCCTAGGACTTTTATAAGTTTGCCTCTTTTCCACAATTCTTCCCTCAGGGTGGGCTTTCCCCAGGTGCCGAGACCTCTTTAACCTGGGAAGTGAGCACACGCAGTGTATTTAGGGAGTTATATGCATGACCATCTGAGGCTTTCTTCCTTTTTCCAGTGGAATATACCTGGAAGATCACATTTATTTCACCCTTTTGTCTCTTAACACTCATGCCCAGGAAGCTTTTCCTCCTTGGGGTCTGCATTCAGTTAACATGTTTAATGATAACAGGTGTGGACCATTAGGAGCTTGATGACTGCTGAATTATTTTTAGAGAGGCAATGTGATAATTGCCAAACCATCACCCGACATTCTAGTGGGTAGGGAGAGAGCCCTCTCTTGCCATGCTTATGCCTAACTACCTGCAACAATAACATTTTTGTCCAATAATATTTCTATACTATTGTCCCTGCTTCAATTATGCGCATGCAATGAAGTCTTCATCATAGGCCCATGAAGATGGGTAGCTGAACACGTTGATGCTCCTAAAGGGTGGTGTACCTGACGAAGGCATGGAAACTGTGCACCCTTCTTCTACACCTCATCTTGTGCATCTGTTCATCTTTTAGTATCTTTTATAATAAACTGATAAATGTGTTTCCCTCAGTTCTGTGAGCTACTCTAGCAAATTAATCCCAAGGAGGAGATTAAACCCAAGGAGGGGAAGTGTGAGAACCCCAATTTACAGCCAGTTAGTCAGAAGCATGGGTTAACAATCTGAAGGCTGTGATTGGCATTGACAGTGATAGCAGTACTGTGGGATGGAGCCCTTACCCTGTGAGATCTAACACTATTTGTAGGTAGATAATGTCAGAATCGAACTGGATTGGAGAACACCAAATGATGTCCACAGCAGAATTGATTGCTTGCCTGGTGGGGAGAAACCCCCACACATTTGGTAACAGAAGTCTTCTGTGTTGATCGTTGTGGTATGAGAGCAGAGAAAAAAACTGTTTTTTCCACACAAAGGTCAAAATTTAAAAAATCAATTGTATTTCATATAATAGCAACAACAATTAGAAAATAAAATTTTAAAAATAACACTTATACTAGCATAAAAAACATCAAGTACCTAGGAATAAATCTATAAAAATTCTTGTAAAACCCTTACATTATTAAAACAACAAAGAAGAAATCAAAGACCTAACAGAAGAGTTATAAATGGGGAGATATTATATATTCATGGATTGGAAGATGCAATATGGCTAAGTTGTCTATCCACCCCAGATTGATCAGTGGGCTCAATGTAAGCCTAATTAAAATCATTAGGTTTTTTTAGGTGAAAATTGGCAGGCATAGTTCTAAATATATATGAGAATACAAAGAACATAGATAGACAAGGCAGTTGTAAAGCAAAACAAAGCTGAGATTTTCCTCTACCAGATTCTGACTTACTGTAAAGTTTTAATGAAGTGGGATACTTCCCTTCACCCCTTCATGGGACTCACAAAGGGGTTGGCTTGTTTATTGAGCTTGCAGCTCTCCATCCCTTGTGAGAGTGGGAGCACATAAGTGAGCGGGTACAGAGGCCAGGATGAGTGTTTCTGGGCAACCAGCAGGAGCAAAAATCTGTGCAGGCCCACGGCAGTGTGTGGTGCCTGTGACCCCTAGAGCCCTAGAGGGCATGTGTTACAGTGTGCTCTTTTAGCTTTGCCATCCAAGGATGGCCTAAGTGTTAAACAGCTCAGTGGAGGGTCAGTGTGACAGCCTCTTGCACCACATCCAGGTCCTTGTCTGGCATCCAGGAAGAATCAGGTCACACAAACAAATTTAAGGGTGGTGAATATAGAGGGTTTTATTGAGCAGTAGAAGTAGTTCTCAGTGGGATGAGGAGCTGGAAAGGGGATGGTGTGGGAAGGTGGTCTTCCCCTGGAGTTTGGCCATCCCTGGCTGAGCTCTTCTCCAAGGTCCCACCATCAAGCCATCCCTCTGAAGTCAAGCAG
This sequence comes from Nomascus leucogenys, assembly GCF_006542625.1. Taxonomy (NCBI): domain Eukaryota; kingdom Metazoa; phylum Chordata; class Mammalia; order Primates; family Hylobatidae; genus Nomascus; species Nomascus leucogenys. The sequence continues at coordinate 72,912,522 of NC_044383.1, forward strand.
CTTCTCCCCATTGTCTAGCTGCTTCTTCTCTTCTCTCCTTCTCTACCGCTCTGCCAGTCCATTGGTGGGGCCTGGAGTTTTAATGGGTACAGGATGGAAAGTGGGGCAGGACAGAGTGGTTTTGGAAAAGGCAACATTTGGGCAAGAGGACAGGAATTCACGTTCTCACTTTGGGCTGCAGGTCCAGGCTTGAGGGTGTGGCCCTAACTGGAGATCACCCTTTTTTACCCAGTATTTCTCTGCCTTCTGCCCATATTAGTAATACCACAGTAATTGGACACTTTGGTCCCGAAATAAAGATACACAAATAGAACAATAGAAAACAGAGAGGCTAGAAATAGACACACACACACACACACACACACACACACACAAATATGGTCATTTAGTTTATGCAACGATACCACTTTAACTCAGTGAGGAGAAAAGATGGTCTTTTCAATGAATAGTACTAGTACAATTGGAAACTCACATGGGAAAAAAAACAGAACCTTTGACTCTTATATCAAACCATCCACAAAAGTAGAACATAGACCTAGTGAAAACTAAAAATAAATTAAGCTCTAGTAAAAGATAGAAAAATATTTTCATGGCCATGGAGTAAAACATGATTCTTAAACAAGACACAAGTCATATTAAGCATAAAAGTGAAAAAAAAAATTCTATTAGACTTTATTAAAATAAAAAATTTCTTTTATTGCAAAATGTACAGCATTTAATCACATACAGACAAAAAGGCACAATTCTACTGAATAGTTCAACAACAAAATACAGCTGTCCTCAACTAGTTTTATAAATACTTTCAAAATGGGGGTAGAAATAAATACAGGATTGGGTCATGTAATATAAAATAGTCATCTCTACATGTACTTTAATTTGATTTTAACTCTTCATGCACCTTTTTTTTTTTCAATTTTGGCTGAATGGACACCAAGCTAGGCACATAGTGAAAAATCCTCCATACAAGGTTACAAATGTAATGACAAGTTTGTCCATTTCAAAATAATTAAGATTTGTACACAACACATAAAACCCTTCATTTAGATCTTGTGTTTATAACCTAACAAATGACGTTCCCGGCAACTTTACAAAAGTTTAACTAGCCTACATTTTGACATAATACATTAATCATAATCAAAGATATTTCTTGGTCAGGATGCACAAGGAAACTTTTTATTCCTGCTTCGAAATGCAAATGGCATAGAGCATGGTTACTCTGACAGTATAATGATAGCTTTGTGAGTTAGTTTCATGTCATGCTGGGAACTCTGTATGAGGTGGCCATAAGCAGCAACCAGCCCAAACACCCACTTGCATTCTATTAGTATGGAGCCATTTGCATTTTTTAAAATTTCTTTAATTTAAGACCATTTCTGTGACCTCAGAAAAATTATTAAATATGTGCGTAAGAAATCCACAGATAAGAAGTGATTTATAATACAAAGATCTTGTATACAGACTATTGAAGAAACTTTTAAAACTAATAAGAAAAAGACAAAGTGCTAATTTTAAAAATTGGCAAAGACTTGAACAGGCACTTCACAAAAGACACAGCCAATAAGCATGTAAAATGGCTCAAAATGATTAGTCATCAGAGAAATGCAAAGTAGAACCACACGGATATACCACGTCACACCTACTGAGACAGCTACAATTTTTAAAAACTGGTAATACATAGTGTTGGTGAGGGTATGGAGAAACTGGAATTTTCTTATATTGCTGAAGAGAAAGTAATTTGGTTCGACCACTTGAGAAAACAATTCAGCAGCATTTTATAGTCAAATGACCTAATAACCCAACAAATCTGCTCGTAATTATATAACCAAGAGAAATTTGTGGCTTTTCCACTGAAAGATATGTACAAACATATTCATAGCGGCTTTTATTTATAATAGTCAAATAATGGAAATGGCCCAAATGTCCATCAAGAGGAGAATGGATCAAAACGTATTCATACAATGGGATGCTTCAAAGCAAAAGAAGGAAAAACAGGGAAAAACAGAACTACTAATACATACAACAGCATATATGAATAATAAGAATATTATAATCAGAAAAAGAAATCAGGTACAAAAGAGTATATACTATATAATTCTATTTATACAATGTTCAAAGCAGAACAGAAAACTCATCTATGGTGACAGAAATCAAAATAGTAGTTATCACTGTGGAAGGCTAATGACTAGGAAGGAACATGAGGATAACTCTGGAATGATGAAAATATTTTATATCTTGATCTAGGTGGTGGTTACATAGTTTAAACATATCTAAAAATGCATCTAACTGTGCACTTAATATTTATGAATTTTATTGTACATAAATCAAACCTTATTTAAAAGATTTACAAAAATTTAAAAACAAGTATTATTTTAGGTAGAATTGACATCTTCATGATATCAAGCTGCTAGTGTATTAACTAAAACAGCTATAACCAAAACTCTAACTAAGCACAAATTTTTCAAGAAAGTTGTCTCCACCAACTCCAATAATTTCTTTTTCACACATTCATTCTTCACTCCCTTCTGGCTTTCATAAGCACAAACACCTGTTCCCACATTGTGTCTTTCTGAGGTCATTAGCCTTAAATAACTAAACACAGTGAATATTTTTATTTTTATTTTTCAAACAATACAGATTTACTTAGCAGTAAAAGTTATATTAAAAGTAGTTATGATCATGGTAATAAGGATAACCACAGTTGTATGACAAAGTTTATAAATTTCATAGATTTATAATTTCACACTTAGAGCTAGCTGGTCAGAAATGTAACTTTATTTTTCCATGACTGAATTCAACTTAGCTCTGAATTTACTTTATTCATTTAAGAGTAGACAGCTCTTAATCTTGCATTTCAGCATGACTTAGTCACTTCAGGTTAGAAACAGTCATTAGAGGATAGTCAGTTCGGAGGTCAAATTGACTCAGGGCTGTTTTCCTCAGAAGGGTCTTGCTTTGCCTACTACTCCACTTTATGGCAGTGTTAGGTTTCAGGAGGCAGCTGATGAAACATTCTGGCATGATCCCCCATTTCTCATTGGCTGTGATGACAGGGGGCTGGTCCTACTGGGTCTTTAGGTGGCATATTCTGTCTTTGCATCAGCTTCAGCTGGAGTCTTCACAGTTAGTACAACTTGTGTTCTTTCTCTTGGCACAGTCAGGGCTCCCAACCCTGATGTGCAACTTCCTTCATCCTTCACCAGCACTGTTCAGAAGCAACTGTCATCCCTGCTTCTTTATGTAACTCAAGTATCTTCATGAGAAAGACAGGCCTGTTGGATTGAAGAAATGTTCAGAAAAGGCCTAAGGGCAATTACCAATTCTCTGAATATAAGATTTAATCCACAATTCTGTCAATCTGAAAACTTTTAAATTCAATTTATCCTGGACTTTTCTTTTACATTTTTCTTTTTTAAAATTGATAAATAGTAATTGTATATATTTGGGGAGGCATATGTGATATTTTGATACATGCATGTAATGTGTAATAATTAAATTCTAAACATTTATTTTTTCTTTATGTTGTGAACATTCGAATTCTTCTCTTCTAGCTATTTTGAAATATATGATAAATTGTTGTCAATTATAGTTTCCCTATGTACTATCAAACACCAGATCTTTTCCTTCTATCTAACTATATTGTTGTACTCATTAATCAAACTCTCTTCATACCCCCTCCTGCTTACCCTTCTCTGCCTCTGGTAACCACCCCAGCTGAAGCTGATGGACAGAATATGTCACCTAAAGACCCAGTAGGACCAGCAACCAGTCATCAGAGCCAATAAGAACTTTCTACCTCCATGAGATTCACTTTTTGTTTAGCTCTCACATATGAGTAAGAACATGGGATATTTGTCTTTCTATGCCTGGCTTATTTCACTTAATATAATAACTTCCAGTTCCATTCACATTGCTGCAAATGACAGGATTTCTGTTCTTTTTATGGCTGAATAATATTCCACTGTGTTTATATATACATTGTATACATATATAAATTGTGTATATATACACATTGTATATTCCATTATATATACATTGTATACATATATACATTGTGTACATATATTCTGAGTTCTGGTAACTGCTCCCTTGCCTTGCCCCTTCATTCCCAAGGGCACTCACAGCCCTGCCATTGTAAGCAAAATAATGAGGCACATAGTTTGTCCACTCATACGTCAATAGTCCTTTCAGTGAACTCTCCTCAATTATCTTATTCAAGTGTGCTATCTGTTTCATCTCAGGGCTGTACCAACACAGATAACTTAGCACTTGTGCAAGCTTGGGTCAGATGTCCATTCACATATGAGTCAGTATCCTCAGTGTGATGGCTGCTTGAAGCAGAGTCATTGTCGTGGGTGGAAAGGTCGCTCAGAGGAAAGCAGCCATGGGTGGTCACTGAGTTTTTCGGACTCTCCTGCTTAAAGCTATGAAGTTTCAAACTAGCTCCTGCTAATAGTTAAAGAAGCTGTGTATTACACAAGAGGCAGTTTATTGCAGAGGAAAAGAGAATTTGTATAAGAACCTACAATACTTGATTTCTAGTCCTAGTTTGCTACCAATCAGCTATTCGAGTTTAGACACATCTCTTTTCCTTTTTGGGTCTCAATTCCTTCTGTAAGTTAGTATTTTTGCATCAGATGTTTTCTAAGATCTCTTCTATTTCTATGATTCTCCCTCCATGTATATTATTATTATCATTATATTAGATATTACACACATATTCATATTATACTACACATTCATTATGTAATATTATACATGTTTCCATTAGATTTTTGTTAGAATAATTGGAATATTGTACACAAAAAATTAGGCAATGAATTTCAGGGTTTCTTAAACATTTTTACTTATTATAAACTAACGGTTTTGTTGTTTTTATTATGTATATCAAAATGATTGAAAGAAAAAAGCAAGAGCTCAAAAACTCACAATAATCTAGACTCTTAGAAAAAAACAAACTACTTTAGAGAAATTCTAGAAATGCCATTACTGCTTCTTTTGTAACCAAAACAAAATTTAAGTTACTATTTTATATATAGCAGAATATAGAACATTTCTGGCTTCATAAATTGAATAAAAATTATACCTGATATTTATATCATATTTGTTTCCAAAGAACTAATATTGCTCCATATTTTTAAATGAATATTTTTAGCTTGTCTATTAGAAATAAAATTTAATCAATATATTATCTCATTTGGCAGGTAATTAGAACTTTTTAATATCAGAGAGTAGATGCGACAGCTGAGAAGTTAAAGGTTGTTAATTCTCATCTATTATCCTTTGATATTTCATGTGCCTGGAAATGTTTTGGTGCTCGGTTTTTCTCATCCTAAGAATATTTACAGAAAGAGAGTATTTACTTGGAATATTTATAAGCTTATGTTTGTCCATATATCTATGGCAGAGTTTCTATTTCCATTTAGAAAGTCACTGGAGATGAGAGCTCCCACTCTCATATGGTTTGGCTGTGTCCCCACCCAAATCTCAACTTGAATTGTATCTCTCAGAATTCCCATGTGTTGTGGGAGGGGCCTGGGGGAAGTAATTGAATCATGGGGGCCAGTCTTTCCAATGCTATTCTCGTGATAGTGAATAAGTCTCAAGAGAGCTGATGGGTTTATCAGGGGTTTCTACTTTTGCTTCTTCCTCATTTTCTCTTGCTGTTGCCATGTAAGAAGTGCATTTCACCTCCCACCATGATTCTGAGGCCTCACCAGCCATGTGGAACTGTAAGTCCAATCAAACCTCTTTTTCTTCCCATTCTCAGGTATGTCTTTATCAGCAGAGTGAAAATGGACTAACACAGTAAATTGGTACCAGCAGACTGGGGTGTTGCTGAAAAGATACCCAAAAATGTGGGAGTGATTTTGGAACTGGGTAACAGGCAGAGGATGGAACAGTCTGGAGGGCTCAGAAGAAGATAGGAAAATGTGAGAGAGTTTGGAACTTCCTAAAGACTTGTTGAATGGCTTTGCCCAAAAGGCTGATAGCAATATGAAAAATAAGGTCCAGGCTGAAGTGGTCTTAGATAGAGATGAGGAACTTGTTGGGAACTGGAGAAAAGGTGACTCTTGTTATGTTTTAGCAAGAGACTGGTGGCATTTTGCCCCTGCCCTAGAGATTTGTGGAACTTTGAACTTGAGACAGATGACTTAGGGTATCTGGTGGAAGAAATTTCTGAGCAGAAAAGCATTCAAGATGTGATTTGGGTGCTGTTGAAGGCATTCAGTTTTATAAGGAAAGCAGAGCATAAAAGTTCAAAAACTTGCAGTTTGACTATGTGACAGAAAAGAAAAACCCATTTTCTAGGGAGAAATTCCAGCTGGCTGCAGAAATGTGCATAGATAACAAAGAGCCTAATGTGAATCCCCAAGATCATGGAGAAAATGTCTCCAGGCTATGTCAGAGACCTGCACAGCAGCCCCTCCCATCACAGGCCTGGAGGCCCAGGAGGAAAAAGTGGTTTTGTGGGCTGGGCCCAGGGTCCCCATGCTGTGTGCAGCCTAGAGACTTGGTGCCCTTTGTTTTGGCCAATTTATCCCGTTTGGAATAGCTGTATTTACCTAATACTTGTACCCCCATTGTATCTAAGAAGTAACTTGCTTGCTTTTGATTTTACTGGCCCATAGGCAGAAGGGACTTGCCTTGTCTCAGATAAGACTTTGGACTGTGGACTTTTGGGTTAATGTTGAAATGAGTTAAGACTTTGGGGAACTGTTGGGAAGGTATGATTGATTTTGAAACGTGAGGGCATGAGATTTAGAGGGGCCAGGGCAGAATGATATGGTTTGGCTGTGTCCTCACCCAAATCTCAACTAGAATTGTATCTCCCAGAATTCTCATGTGTTTTGGGAGGGACCTAGGGGGAGGTAATTGAATTATGGAAACTCGTCTTTCCCATGCTATTATTGTGATATTGAATAAGTCTCATGAGATCTGATATGTTTATCAGGAGTTTCTACTTTTGCTTCTTCCTCATTTTCTCTTGCCACCTCCATGTAAGAAGTATCTTTCACTTTTCACTGTGATTCTGAGACTTCCCCAGCCATGTGGAACTATAAGTCCAGGAAAACCTCTTTTTCTTCCCAGTCCCCTGGGTATGCCTTTATCAGCAGCATGAAAATGGACTAATGCATACCCTAACAATAAGAATAAGCATGTTAGCCAAATAACTATAATTTAAAAAACAAAACAAACAAAAAAAATCAATTCAGAGATCTAAGGACTTAAAGAAACCCAAATGAACTAATTCCTGAAAAGTGGTGATTCCTTCATTGTGATATTGTGAAATATATATTTGGTCTGCATCCAGTTTCCTGGCACACAGCTCCTAAAACCCTTGAGATCTCTAAAATGAGGTGTCTTTCTGTAGCCTAGTGAGATGGCTAGTATTGGTGGGGGGGGTCCCTGCATATCCTAGGATTGGAACAGCTTGCCAGAGAATACAATCCTGAGATTAGAGGGCTGGAACTTTCAGCTTTTCCTGTCCCACCTCATCAGGGTGGAGACGTTGAAGATTGAGTCAATCACCAATGGCCATTGCTTTAAACAATTATGCCTATGTAATAAAACCTCTGTATAAACCTAAAGGGACAAAGTTTAAAGAGCTTCTGAGTTGTTGAGCATATGGAGGTAAGGGTGGCACAGCCAAAGAGGGCATAAAACTTCTGTACCTCTTCTCACAGACTTACTCCTGTATATCTCTTTATCCAGCTATTTATCTGTATTCTTTAATATATCCTTTGTAACAATAAATCACCAACAATAAGTAAACTGTTTTCCTGGGTTCCATGAGCCACTCTAGCAAGTTATCAAACCCAAAGAGAGGATTGTGGGAATCTTTGATTTGTAGCTAAGTCAGACAGAAGTTGTGGGTAACCGGGAACTTACTACTTGCTTTTGACATCTGAGATGGGGAGAAGTCTTACGGGACTGAACCCTTCACCTGTGGAGTCTGTGCTATCTCTGGGAGAATTAAGTTGAATGGTAGGACATCCATCTGCTGTCAGAGAATTGATTAATGTGGAAGAAACTCCCATACATCTGGTGTCAAAATTGAGGTATTCAGATTGCTGAGAGTATAGTAATGTGAAAAAATGTTGGTTGCTTCCTACATTACACCTTCCTAGGAGAGAAGAGATCCATGGCCATTTTCCTCCCTAGCACAAGAGCAGAAGGTGGAGGAATCTCCCATATATAGGTAAAGAAGAAACCAGTCGAACTTAGAAGAAATTAAATGTCTGCATATAGTCTTCCGTGATGGATTAGAAGTTGTAGCCACAGAAGAATCTACAACCATTCATCAACTCTTTCCTATGGACCTTCATCAAGTACAAGATGCTCAGGTTGGGGATGGGATGGGAGAGAGAAGAGACATCTAAATGAGACACGTGAAGTCTTCACCTCATGTGCAGTAACAGTTACTGAAGGCTGTGGCAGGGCAGGAGAGTAGAAAAAATATCTCCAGGAGGCATTCAGATGCGCTTGCTAGTATGGATCTCATCATAGACTCCAGTATGATAAAATTTGTGCCACGTTCAATCTTTCAAGGCTACAGCTCTTGGTTTACAACATGCTCAGCCATAGTTACCAGAATAAGTGCTCTATTCCAAAAACACAGGCTATAATAAAGGTCTCAACAAATTTCCTGGCACTCTGTACTTAACACCTTGTAGTATTAACCAAACTCCTTTAGGAGAACTTCACCAAATATGTGCTGTTATTGTGCTGGCTAAGTTAGCAAGACAGAGTCTGAAGTAGCTAAAGAAAAACTTGTGTGAACTTGTCTGTCATGCAGGTAGTTTGCTAAAAAAAGCCACAGGAGGAGACTTTATGTTTATTTCATTCTTTAAGTGAAAAAATCCAAAGTGATATTTTATGTGAAAAATCTCTATCTGAACTTGTTAAAAATTGTATCAATGTGATATCTGTTTTTTAAATGATTTTGATAATATGTGCACAAATGGACTTCCTATCTAAGGTTATCCCCCTCTTTTAAAAATATCAGATCAAATTTGCCACATTTCAATTAACAAATAGAAGGGAAGAAGAAACAATTGCCGTGACACAATGGACTGTGGAAGTGAGAAGCTCCACCTTCAGTCTGGTCCCTATTAGGCCAGTAAGACATCAAACTCAAGGAACTACATATTTCAGGACAAAACCTACCTATATGGTGAATCTGGCCAAGATCAAAAAACTCAATGGTCACATACATTTTCATTCATTCAACCTGATGCCTATTATGTGCCAGACATATCTCTAGGCACTGAAGAGTTACCAGTGGAAAAACAGTCCCTGACCTCATGGAGCCACCATCATAGCTTAAGAGAGATATAATAAATGAACAAACAAGTAAATAAATAATCTATAAGATGCTAATAAATATTATGGAGAAAAATAAGACAAGAAGAAAGGATAAGGAGGCATGGAGGGCAGATTTAAAGAACTTATATTAAAAGAAAATGATTAACAGCACAGAAATTAAGAAAGTAACTCAATAGAAATACAGGCATAAATTAAATGGGCACTCCACAGAAGAAGAAACCTTGATGCCTAATAAACATAAAAATATATCACTAATATTCAGGAAAATAAAAATCAAAACAATAGACATCATTTCCTAAGGTTTTATCACAGCAAAGTATAGTCTAAGAATACCAAGTATTGGCAAGGCTGTGAAATAACAAGAACTGTCATCCACTGTTGGTAAGTAATACAAAAATTGGCTCCACCTCTTTGGAATACAGCTTGGCATTATTTACTAAAATTGAATAGAAGCCTTCCAAGGAAATCCACTCAATACTAATTTCTATATAAGGATAAGCTAGACAATGCTTTGGACAACATACATAAAGTGGCTTAAAACAACAAAGATTTCTGTTTCACTCCTGCTACAATGTCATTGTGGGTCGACTGGAGTCTCAGCTCCATGTCTTTGTCAGCCTTTCTTGTGGACCTATGCTGATGAAGCAGCTGCTAGGCGGAACACTTCCAGTTACTGTAGAAGAGAGAAAAGAACATTGCATGTGTTGCCTCGCAAGGCTTCTACCCAGAAAGGTCACACATCACTTAGCTCACATTTCATTAATCCAACATGGCCACACCTAAATTAAGTGGGCAGTGAAGTGCAATCCTAACGGGAACCTTGGCAGGAAACAGCAGCAGAATATATAGGAATAGCCTTAATGGCTCTTACAATATATTCCCTAGACAAATTTTTATGCATGATTACCAGGAGTCACATACAGATTCCAAAGCAGCACTGGCTATTAAAGCACAAAATATCCATTAACAGCAAAACAGATAAACACATTATGTTATACTCACAGCAAAATATGAACTGGGGACAAGAAAGAATGATCTACGGCCTTACACATTAGTATGTTTGAATTTCAAAATGTTTAGTGAAAAAGCAAGTCACAGAGGCATACTGTGTGATTCATTTACATAAAGTACAAAATTATATAGAGAAAAATCAGACATATTATGTTGGGATACATGCATATGTGGTAAAGCTATACAGGAAAGCAAGAGAATGACTAACCAAAATTACAAGAGTTTGGTTACCCCTGGGCTGGTAGGGTGTGATGGAGGCAGGGAGACATCAGTGAAGAGTACACTCATGGGGCTTCAAAGATACTGGTTATATTCTACATTTTTAAGTTGGCTGGTGTACATGGGCACTTTATTTTATTTTATTTTTATTCTTTAAAAATATGTATGTATGTACGTATATATAAATATCATTTATAGAGTGGCTTAAACACTGTTTGATTAAAAAAAAATTATTTTTCACAGTTCTGGAGCTTGGGAAGTCCAAGATCAAGGGGCCAGCAGATTCAGTATCTGGTGGGGTCCTCTTCCTGGTTTGCAGACAACTGCCTTCTTACTGTATTCTCACATGGTAGACAGAGATAAATCATCTCTCTCATGTCTCTTCTTAAAAGGCACTAATTCCATTTATAAGGGCTCCATGCTCATGATCTTGTTGGGGCTTAGTAAATGATACTCCAAAATATGCAACTTTGGACTTCAAACTGATAGCACCTGGGGAACAGCAAATCCAGGGAGGGCTTTCTCTGAAGCTCCCTCATCTGACTAAGGGAAGTTCTTCCAGAAGGAATGCAGTGGTCTTGGCCCCTTCCTTATAATCTCATGAAATGAGAAAGATTAACTCATAGGAAAAATTAAAAAAGGTGAATACCACTATTCTTCTGAGGACTGCTACCTGAGGCATTTCTGCATAACAAGACAGCTTTTCTCATGTATTTTCTCCCCTCAGTTTCACATAACCTGTCACCACCCCTCCTCAGAGACCACAAGCTACCATTTCTTTCTGAGGCTCAAAACTCTATTTAAACTTTGATCATCCGATCCTTCTTTAAGCCATGTTTTGTGAGGCCCCTGTGTGTATGTATGTAATAAATTTGTATGCCTTTTCTCCTTTTAATGTGTCTGTCAGGCCTCTGAGCCCAAGCTAAGCCATCATATCCCCTATGACCTGCATGCATATATCCAGATGGCCTGAAGTAACTGAAGAATCACAAAATAAGTGAAAATGGCCTGTTCCTGCCTTAACTGATGACATTACCTTGTGAAATTCCTTCTCTTGGCTCATCCTGGCTCAAAAGCTCCCCCACTGAGCACTTTGTGTCCCCCGCCCCTGCCCACCAGAGAACAACCCCCTTTGACTGTAATTTTCCACTATCCACTCAAATTCTATAAAACGGCCCACCCCATCTCTCTTCGCTGACTCTCTTTTCAGACTCAGCCTGCCTGCACTCAGGTGATTAAAATGCTTTATTGCTCACAAAAAGCCTGTTTGGTGGTCTCTTCACATGGACACACATGACAGTGTCTACTGTCAAGTTTTTTTTTTTTTCTTTTCAGAAATTCAAGTTATTGAACCTTCAGAGGTAGAAGAAAAGTTTACTTTACCCCTACAACCTTATCACTTCCCCCAAGGCCTCACCTCCAAATGCAGTCAAATTGGGAATTAGGGCTTTAACATATGAATTTTAGGGAAACAAAAACATTCAGTTCATATTGTGTGTGTGTGTTTCATACTGTGTGTGTGTGTGTTATGTACAATACATTTCACAATAAATAGTTTACAATAAAAAGGTGTCTTTTAGGTAACCTTTCCTGAACAAATAACTTGATTATATGCCTTTATTGACAACTTCTTGAATTCTCACCTAAGCACACATCTCCAGTGCCAATGCTAAGAAACTGACCTCCCTAGATGGTCACATTGAGGAGAGAGGGATTGGGTGCTACTATTAAGGCATATGACTTTTACTGGACTGTCTAAGTCAATAGAAAAAAATATTTTAGTATCCTGAAAAGATTCTTATCTGATCTCTTCTGTGGTTCCGTGTGGCCTAATGGATATATCATGTTATAAACTGTCTGAGAAGGTAACAAGAGGACATTTGATATCTGCCCTCAAATGTAGGAGATGAGAAAGAGAAGGACTGTCATATGGCAAATAGCATTCCCCACTCTTTTCAGCTGTTTGTAAAGTGTTCCACGCTGATATAGTTAGTATTTGTGTCCCCGCCCAAACCTCATGTTGAATTTGAGGAGGTTCCTGGTGGGAGGTGATTGGCTCATGGGAGGCCAACTTTCCCCTTGCTGTTCTTATGATAGTGAGTGAGTTCTCACGAGATCTGATGGTTTAAAAGTATGTGGCACTTCCCCTTCACTCTCTTTCTCTCCTGCCACCATGTGAAGAAAGTACTTGCTTCCCCTTTGGCTTCTGCCATAACTGTAAGTTTCCTGAGGCCTCCCAGCCATACTTCTGTTAAGCCTGTGGAACTGAGTCAGTTTAGCCTCTTTATAAATTACCCAGTCTCAGGTAGTTCTGCATAGCAGTGCGAAAACCGACTAATACACATGTAATTAGCAGACATGAAAAAGAGAGTAGAGCAAAGTAGGAGCTGTGCAGATAGCCAAATGCTAGAGAATTCCAATAGGTCTTTGTGGAGCTGGGATCTGAAGAGTTAGCTTGCCAAAAACAGGCCCTTGTGAGTAAAAATAGAATTTTAAGTCCCTTGACTGACTGAACCAACCACTGTTGGCCAAGAGAGTTTGCTCATGCTTCAGTACATTCCCTTCCTCTCTAAATGATACCAGATTTTTTTTCCTAGGAGTTAAACAGAAACCATCCCTGAAAAACAAAAACTGGGAGACTCCTCCACTGACTTCAACTTTAGCCAACTGCCTGCTGCCGTGGGAAGACTTCCCTCCTTTTTGCAGTTTGAACATGGCAGCTGACCAATTTCACAAAGCATTCCTTCCTGATAAATGACCACCAACCATACACTAGCTCTGGCCAATTTATGGAGGCTGGGTACAAAGCACCTTTTGTCCTACATTTAATCTTTTTGATATACAGAGCCCAATTTTACTGCATTTTAATGTTGTCTCCACCCCAATGTAAGCATGGGATGTATGTAGCATACATGTTTGCTTACCATGCATGCATGCAAACTCCCTTCATGAATATTCATATATCATGTGTTAAATATGTATGTTTAGCCAACTCATTTAGCATAAAACTCCTGTCCCATTGCTCTTCTGGTAAAGCACCTGCTTTCAGTCTCAGGTGAATGTTTTGCTTCCCAGCTGCAGGTTGTAGCCCTTCATAAGACATAAACCTTTCCTTTCCATATTTATAAATCTCATGATTTTAAGTTGACACCCTCAGTGAGCAACAGCAATCTTTTGCTAAAGTCACCCAATATGCTGAATAACCTAGGCCAACATTAGACAAATACTGAGTGTCTGTAAAAAATAATAATAATAATCTGTGCAGTCCAATGAGAAAATAAAATTTGTGAAAACACAAACAAGTAGAATGGCTTGGTTTCTGCTCTCTAGTCCTGTAACTGGGGAAAATATAGAATGAAAAAATTATAAACTTTGTCATTTCAGACATGGCACAGATTGATGGCAAATATGTAACCTTCACCAGTTGTGCTGTCTACAGAAGCAAAGTGGAATGGAGTATTGGGGGCCAATCTAGGTAAATTCACCATTCTGAGTAAGAAAGCATCTTTTACAAAATCTAGAAATGTCATCTATCTATTTCATCTATGGTAATTGATTACATAAACCATAAGATAGTGGGCCTAAGGAAAAATAAATTTTAAAGTTTCAACTTGGACACTGGCTAGCTTGTGCAACTGTCCCAGAATGCTTTCAATTGCATATGACTAAAAAATAATATGAGACCAGGAGTGGTGGCTCATGTCTGTAATCCCAGCACCTTGGAAGGCCAAGGCACGTGGATCACCTGAGGTCAGGAGTTGAAGACCAGCCTGGCCAACATGGTAAAACCCCGTCTCTACTAAAAATACAATAATTAGCTGGACATGGTGTTGCACACCTGTAATTCCAGCTGCTCAGGAGGCTAAGGCAGGAGAACTGCTCATACCTGGGAGACTGAGGTTGCAGTGAGCCGAGATCGTACAAGTGCAATCCAACCTGAGTGGCAGAGTGAAACTCTGTCTCAAAAAAAAAATGAGAGGAGGAGGAGGAGGAGGAAGAAGAAGAAGGAGAAGAAGAAGGAGAAGGAGAAAAGAAGAAGAAGAAGAGGAGAAGAGAAAAGAAGAAGAGAAGAAAGAAGGTGGAGGAGGAGAAGGAGGAAGAGGAGGAGGAAGAGGAGGAGGAAGAGGAGGAGGAGGAAGAGGAGGAAGATGAAGAGGAGGAGGAGAAGGAGGAAGAGGGGGAGGAAGAAGAGGAGGAAGAGGAAGAGGAGGAGGAGGAGAAGGAGGAAGAGGAGAAGGAGGAGGAGGAGAAGGAGGAAGAAGAAGAGGAGGAGGAGAAGAAGAAGAAGAAGAAGAAGGAGAAACAAAAGAAGAGAAGAAGAAAGGAGGAGGAGAAGGAGGAAGAGGAGGAGGAGAAAGGAGGAGAAGGAAGAGGAGGAGGAGGAGAAGGATGAGGAGGAGGAGAAGGAGGAAAAGAAGAGGAGAAGGAGGAAGAGGAGAAGGAGGAGAAGAAGAAGAGGAAGGAGAAGAAGAAGAGGTAGAAGAAGAAGAGGAGGAGGAGGAGGTTAATCCATTGCATCTCAAACATTAATGTGTATATGGACCACCTGGGCACTTGTTAAAATGCAGATTCTGATTTGGCAGGACTGGGATGGGGCTTAAAATTCTGTATTTCCAACAAGATCTCAAGTGATATTGATGGTTGCACAGACCACACACTGACTAGTAAGGGCTTAAATATTAAGTATGTTTATTAAGTCAATAGCAAGAAGTAAACAGGCAGGCAGTTTCAGTTTTGGCTAATTTGACAACTCTAAGATACCATGAGGACTCTTGCCATCCTTAGCATGGCAGCGACTCCTTTTGGTTGCAGGATGGCTTTAGTAGTTTAACAACTTCGCAGACTTTACTTCCCAGAGGCATTTTTTCCCTTGATCTTTGCCTGACTTCCCTTCCCATCTTACAAGTTGAATTGTGTCACTTACCCATTCCTAAACTCATATCTGGCAAGAGGAATGTAGTTTCCTCTTGATTGACAGACTAATCAATAGATTCCCTGCCTCTCACCTGGGGAGGGAACTGGCTTTCTCCAAAATATAACAGGTATTTGAACAAAATCTGTTACTAAATAAGAACAGCTATTAGATGGAAAACCTGCAGTGTCTGCTACAGGCCTTTAGCAATTTACGTTAAATTAAACTCACAGCAAGGTGACATGCCTTACTGAGAGAGGACTCACTGTTCTGGGAGGAAAAAGTCTCTCACAGATTATATCTATTGCTAGGCCTAGGAACTTTTGTTTGTAATTATGAGAGCTTTGGTTTGGCCTGGACATCTGAGAGAAGGAATTGGAACAATATAGGATATAGAATGGTATCTGGTCCATCTTGTCATTTGCATTGGTTTGAGACCTTGTGGAATGTGGAGTTAAAAGCAGAAATTGGGCCAGGCCCGGTGGCTCATGCCTGTAATTCCAGTGCTTTGGGCGGCCGAGGCGGGTGGATCACGAGGTCGAGAGATCGAGACTATCCTGGCCACGTGGTGAAACACTGTCTCCACTAAAAATACAAAAATTAGCTGGGCATAGTGGTGCATGCCTGTAGTCCCAGCTATGTGGGAGGCTGAGGCAGGAGAATTGCTTGAACCCAGGAGGCAGAGGCTGCAGTGAGCCGAGATCACACCACTGCACTCCAGCCTGGGTGAGAGAGTGAGAATCCATCTCAAAAAAAAAAAAGAGAAGGAGAAATTGACATGACTACACAGAAGAAGTTAACCTGTACTCTATGGCCCAGGTTACCAATGTGGCCCGGAGTTTGAGAAGAGGTCATTTTCCCTACCTCTGCATGGCATCTGATGTTCTGAGTTGAGTAGGTTTGGGAGCCTCTGGAGACAATAAATTTGTCATGGCCATTTATATTCCAGTGGTGGGCAGAGGCAGTTCCCAAATACCTTGAGGGAATTCATAAGAAGTGGGTATCAGAGTCCAAGGAAAAGAAAAATGCAGTTACTTCATAAAGACTCATCTGGTTATAGGCACATATTAGATGTTGCTATATATTCCTGGGCAGATACTGCAAATAACTGGGCAACACTGTGGGAGCTAATTTTCAATAGATAAGCTGGTTGGGGTTCCTGCTATTAGAATCCACATATAGGAAGGAAGTGTGACCTACTTTGTTGTCACAGGCTGTGACAGGCATCTAATACAATGCTTTTCCTAAAACGAATACTCAACAAATTGCAATAGCACTAATAATACTTCCCATTTCTTGAGTCCTTAATATGGGACAGGTGTTTTTCAAGCACTTCACATATTGATTCATTTAATAACCCAAAAAAGCCTATAAGGTAAATGTTACTACTTGCCCTAGTTAAAACTAAAAGACAAAAAGGTTTATCAACTTGTTTGAGATCACAAAATGAGGAAAGATTGAGTAAGGATTCAAACTCATGCTGTCTCAGACCTTAGGTCCTGAAACAGCTAATATTATTTCCATCCTACTGAGTGTCAGTCACTTTGCACATTTTATTTCATTTAATCTTTCTAATGGCCTTATTATTTTTCCTGATTTTACAGATGAAGAAATCAAAGGGCAGAAATTTGTAATTTGTGAAGCCAACATTCAAAACCAGGCTGTCTAACTCCTAACCACTTTGTTCTACTCCCTTCCCTACAATAGTAGTCACTGGCATTTATATTATTTCCATGGTTTTTTAACATTAACATTTTAACATTAACATTTTAACATAGCAGTCTTTCCCCAACCCATGAACCAAAGAATTCTGGCCTCTCTAAAGCTAATGTAAAAGGAAAAAGTTTGAATGATATTCTATTGACCTACTTTATTCAGTTTACTAAGAAAATTTCCTGGCATGATCACCATTCCAATGCCTTGGGTGACTGAGAATTAACTTTACCCAAAGTAGATCCATACCAAGTATTGTGAAATCTGGTGGAGTGCTAAAATCTAGGCTCTTGACCTTTCGTTCAGGCCTCCAGACTCTAAGCCCAAGGCAATTTCTTTACTCTTTATCTCTCCAGGAGAGTTGAGCAGAAGCATTGTTTCTATTTTATCAACTTCGTTTCCAGGTCCTTCCTTTTTGTTCTAACACTAACACTTTCAAACCTTTTATTTCATGTTACAAGCCTGTTTTGCTTTCCTAGATAATATGGTTGGGCTATCCCCACCCACATCTTACCTTTAATTGTAATAATCCCCATGTGTTGAGAGCATGGCCAGGTGGAGATAATTGAATCATGGGGGCAGGTTTCCCCATACTATTCTTGTGTTAGTAAATAAGTCTCATGAGATCTGATGGTTTTATAAATGGCAGTTCCCCTGCACAAGTCCTCTCTTTCCTGCCACCATGTAAGGCTTCCCTTTGCTCTTCCTTGATGATTGTGAGGCCTCCCCAGCCATGTGGAACTGTGAGTCCATTAAATATCTTTCCTTTATAAATTACCCAGTATGGAGTATGTCTTTATTAGCAGCATGAGAACAGACTAATACAGTAAATTGGTACTGGGTAGTGGGATGCTGCTACTCTACTAATGTGGAGTGAAAGTGACTTTGGAACTAGATAACATGCAGAGGTTGAAACAGTTTGGAGTGCTCAGAAGAAGATAGGAAAATGTGGAAAAGTTTGGAACTTCCTAGAGATTTGGAGGGCTCAGAAGGGAAAGTTTGGAACTTCCTAGGGACAAGTTAAATGGCTTTGACCGAAATACTGATAGTGAAATGGACAATAAGGTCCAGGCTGAGGTGGTCTCAGATGGAGATGAGAAACTTGTTGGGAACTTAAAGGTCACTCTTGCTATAGATAAATGCAAATCAAAACCACAGTGAGATACCATCTCATGCCAATTAGAATGGCGATCATTAAAAAGTCAGGAAACAACAGATGCTGGAGAGGATGTGGAGAAATAGGAATGGTTTTATGCTGTTGGTGGGAGTGTAAATTAGTTCAACCATTGTGGAAGACAGTGTGGAGATTCCTCAGGGATCTAGAACCAGAAATGCCATTTGACCCAGCAATCCTATGACTGGGTATATACCCAAAGGATTATAAATTATTCTATCATAAAGACACATGCACATGTGTCAATGCAGCACTATTTACAATAGCAAAGACTTGGAACCAACCCAAATGTCCATCAATTATAGACTGGATAAAGAAAATGTGGCAGATATACACCATGGAATACTATGCAGCCATAAAAAAGAAAGAGATCATGTTCTTTGCAGGGACATAGATGAAGCTGGAAATCATCATCCTCAACAAACTGACACAGGGACAGAAAACCAAACACTGCATGTTCTCACTCATAAGTGGGAGTTGAACAATGAGAACACATGGACACAGGGAGGGAACATCACACACTGGGGCCTGTCAGGGGGTAGGGAGAAAGGGGAAGGAGAGCATTAGGACAAATACCTAATGCATGTTGGGCTTAAAACCTAGATGATGGGTTGATAGGTGCAGCAAACCACCATGGCACATGTATACCTACATAACAAACCTGCATGTTCTGCACGTGTATCCCAGAACTTAAAGTAAAATTAAAAACAAAACAAAGAGACTGGTGGCATTTTGCCCCTGCTCTAGAGATCTGTGGAACTTTGAACTTGAGAGAGATGATTTAGGGTATCTAGTGGAAGAAATTTCTAAGCAGCAAAGTGTTTAAGAGGAAGCAGAGCATAAACGTTTAGAAAATGTGCAGCCTGACAATGCACAACAGGAAAGAAAAACCCATTATTGGGGAGAGAAATTAAAGCTTGCTTCAGAAATTTGTGTAAGTAAAAAGTAGCCCATTGTTTATTACCAAGACAATGGGGAAAATGTCTCCAGGGCATGTCAGAGACCTTCCTTGCAGCTCTTCCCATCATAGGCCCAGAGGCTTAGGAGGAAAAAAATAATTTAGGAGGCCAGGCCCAGGCCCTCCCTACTGTTTGCAGCCTAGGGACTTGGTGCCCTGTGTCCCAGCTGCTCCAGCTGTGGCTAAAAGGGGCCAAGATACAGCTCAGACTTTGGCTTCAGAGGGTGTAGGTCCTAAACCTTGGCAGCTTCTATGTGGTGTTGAGCCTGCAGGGCACAGAAGTCAAGAATTGAGATTTGGGAAACTCTGCCTAGATTTCAGAGGATGTATGGAAATGCCTGGATGTCCAGGCAGAGGTGTGCTGCAGGGGTAGAACCCTCATGAAGAACCTCTGCTAGGACAATGCAAAATGGAAATGTGAGATGGGAGCACCCTCACAGAGACCCCACTAGAGCACTGCCTAGTGGAGCTGTATGAAGAGGGCCACCTACCAGAATGGTAGATCCACTGACAGCTTCCACTATGCACCTGGAAAAGCCACAGACACTCAATGCCAGTCCAGGAAAGCAGCTGGGATGAGGGCTGTACCCCAGCTCCTCAGGGGCAGAGCTGCTCAAGGCTGAGGGAGCCCACCTCTTGTATCAGCATGACCTGGATGTAAAACATAGAGTCAAAGGAGGTCATTTTGGAGCTTTAAGATTTGACTGCCTCATTGGATTTTCGACTGGCATGGGGCCTGTAGCCTCTTCATTTTGGCCAACTTCTCCCATTTGGAAATGGTTGTATTTACCCAATGCCTGTACCCCATTGTATCTAGGAAGTAACTAACTTGCTTTGATTTTACAGTCTCATAGGCTGAAGGGGCTTGCCTTTTCTCTGATGAGATTGGACTGTGGATTTTTGAGTTAATGCTAAATTGAACTAAGACTTTGGGAGACTGTTGGGAAGGCATGATTTATTTTGAAATGTGAGGACATGAGATTTGAGAATGGCCAGGGGTGGAATGATACGGTTTGACTGTGTCCCCACCCAAATCTCACCTTTAATTGTAATAATATCCACATGTCAAGGGTGGGGCCAGGTGGAGATAACTGAATCACAGGGGTATTTTCCCTCATATTGTTCTCGTGGTAGTAAATAAGTCTCATGAGATCTAATAGTTTTATTAATGGGAGTTCTGCTGCCCAAGCCCTCTCTTGCTGCCTCCATGTAGGACATTCCTTTGTTCTTCCTTCATGATTGTGAGGCCTCCCCAGCCATGTGGAACTGTGAGTCCATTAAACCTTTTTCCTTTATAAGTTACCCAGTCTCAGGCATGTCTTTATTAGCAACATGAGAAAAGACTATGGGGATGTTCACTCCTTCAACAATTCATTCAGTGAAAACTAATTGAGCGCCTGCCATGTGCCAGACATTCTTAGGTGTGGACACACAAGAGAAGGCAAGAAAGGCCCCTTTCCTCATCTAGTTTCCATTCTGGTCAACAGTTCACAAATTAGTAAATCCTATATATTGGTATAGTGACAAACACTATGAATATAATTGCAGGGCAGTGAAAAATGACTTCCCTCCACCCTTCTAGATTCTTTGTCTGGGCTACAAATTAAATTGAAAAAAGACAGACTAACAAGAGAAAAACAATATTTAATTATGTACATATGCTCTGGAGTCCCAGAAAATATGATACTGGAAGAACGGTCACATAAATGAAGCTTATATAGCAGCCTGAGCTACAGAAAGGGATAGGGGTTTGGGGATTCTGGGGGTGGTAGGAACACAAGTAATGGGAGGGTGAGGGGTGGAAATGTGTGATGGATAAAGTTTGTCTTGTTATTCAGATAAAAAGTCTCTTGGGTGAGAAAAATTAGCTCTAAGCAGTCCTCTCCTGACACAGATACTTTTACTAATGTACTTTTCCTCTATAGATATAAATTTAACTTACAAAAGGATAGCTTTTCAGAGCTACTCCTGTATTTGCAGTTTCTCAGAACAACCAACTTGAAATATGCCAAAGAAGTGTATTTTGGGGTTTCTGGTCTCCCACAGTTGTATATTGGGGTAGTGTGTCTTGGGTCCCAACAAAACTAAACAGAGTAAGAGAATAAAGAGCAATTGGCCATCCCTGAGGAGGTGATATCTGAGGAAAGAACTGAATGAAGAGATGCCCTTTGCATAGATGCTCATTCACTTTTCCATGTCTTTCATCCTGCAAGACCACTCAGAGTCTATGGAGTAATAAATGATTCCCAAATAGATGACAATGTCAACAGTAGATTAATATCATCTCAAAAGCATGTAAATTGTACATCTGTTCTTAATCCTTGAGACAATAACTTGAAATTATTGAGTATGTAAATATTTAGTAAATGAATGATATTAGCTTATTCCTCTGGCAACACCTGGCAGACCTAATCACCCAGCAACAAAACTGGCCTTACCTTAAGGAGTCACACCTCCCAAGGAAGCACAGCATGCAGCATTGCAAACCAAATCACCATATTCTACACATGGAATAATAATGAGGATATATCAAGGGAAAAATACTGCCTTTGGGTTTTTGTTGAAATCCTTCTTCAGCTCTTCTTTGGCATGGGTTAATAGCTGCTGTAAAATTCTATTCCCTGTCTGAACGCCCAGGTGTTGTCTTCTTTTATGCTTTTATTCCCAGAGTACCACTGCCCATTTTAAAGACTTTTTTCTTCCTTTTTATCCTAGGCAGAAAATTGTTGCTGATTTCCTTTCTCTCTTTGTCTTTTCTTAATTCAGGCTAAGAGTAGGTTTCAGCTTCCCTCTTTCAAGAGCCATGTTTCCGGCAGAAGTTTACAGCACATGAGGTAACAGATAGCATTTCCTTCCATGTGCTATAATAAAGAATGGCTCTTAATAAAGATTCCTTTCAGCGTCTCATGTGTAAAGATAAAAAATAAGATCAGAAAAGCAACCTTAAGGAGTTTCCTCCTCAGCTGGGCTTGGGTCCAAAGGGCCAAGAGAATTAAGAATCACTAGTAACGCTAGGTTTTCAAGGCTCATTATAATCATGGTGACCTCCATATGTAGGTCACCCTACAATATACCCTTCCCTTTATTGGATCAAAATGTCAGTTAGAAATTACCACCATTACATGGTGTGCAGAGTAAAAGCTTCCTCTCTACCCACTGAAAGACTGACAATACATAGATCAAAAGGAGAAAAAGACATACAATTATTTTTTTTTAAGATGAGTCTCACTCTATTGCCCAGGCTAGAGTGAAATGGCACAATCTCGGCTCACTGCAACATTCACCTCAAGTGATTTTCCTGCCTCAGCCTCCCGAGTAGCTGGGATTAGAGATGCGCACCACCACGCCTGCCTAATTTTTGTATTTTTAGTACAGACGGGGTTTCACCATATTGGTCAGGCTGGTCTCAAACTCTTGACCTCATGATCCACCCGCCTCAGCCTCCCAAAGTGCTGAGATTACAGGTGTGAGCCACCATGCCCAGCCTTTTTAAAACTCTTATCCCAAACTTTTCTTTCCTTTTTTTTTTTTTTTTGAGACAGAGTCTGTCTCTGTCGCCCAGGCTGGAGTGCAGTGGTGTGCAATCTTGGCTCACTGCAACCTCCACCTCCCGGGTTCAAGATACTCTCCTGCTTCAGCCTCCCGAGTAGCCGGGACTACAGGAACGTGTCACCATGCCTGGCTAATTTTTGTATTTTTAGTAGATACGGGGTTGCACCATATTGGTCAGGCTGGTTTTGAACTCCTGACCTTGTGATCCGCCCGCCGTGGCCTCCCAAAGTGCTGGGATTACAGGCGTGAGCCACCGCGCCCAGCCAAGGCATACAAATTTTTTAATGTGCATATGAACATGGGAGTCCCACAAATATGTGACTCCAAAAAGAGCTAGATGGTTGAAGCCTAAATACCCTATACATAGGGAAGAGGAAATTGGGGGCTATTGGTAATTTTAGAGGGGTAGTAAAAAAATTTTAGGTAAAATGAATAAACCCAAAGAACAATGGCCTGGGACACAGTTCTGAACTTGGCAGGGAGGTTGCACAAAAGTGAGGAGTAAAACTTTACTTTGACTGAAGGTTGTCTTATTATGCAGTTAAAGCCTCCTGGGTAATCTCTCAAAGTTGCTTTCAGAAGAATAGATGAGGAGCCTCTCTGAACCTATTCTGGTTCAGGGGCTGCCTGATTCTTGAATTGTTCTTTGCTCAATTCAACTCCATTAAATATTATTCGTCTAAGGTTTTTCTTAGTAGATGGCATCAGAAATGGGATCTGAAATAAAGCTTCTAGTGACCCCCAGGAGCATCAAGTGACCAAGCAATGTACCATTGTGTCCACTGCTTTCTCAGCAACTGGAGATCATCAGTAAGTTCTCTCTCAGATTCCAAAGCTTCACAGATTTGCATTTTGAGCTATCTGAGTTTGAACACATTTGAGATCCAAACTGGGTTTGAAAGTCATAACAGAAGCTGCACTGGGTCCAGAATCAGACTGGATCCAATGATTAACTGGCTTGGATCCATTAGGGGCCTCTTATGTCTGACTGGGTCAGACAGAAACTGCTAGTCAGCAGCAATATTGCAGAGCGTGTAAAATCCAGGTTTTGGAAATTTGTAGGGATTTTTATGTTCTACTCCCTTTGTTTATTTGTCTTGCATACTTAGGTAGGGAAAAATCATTGCCTAATTTGATCAAGGGGATCTGAGAACCAAAGTCAAGATTCAAGGTAAAAATGAGTTCCTTAATTTCTGAAGAACTGAGTACCAGTTTGTAGATGCGTATGTATTATGCCCTAGAAGCAGCAAACACTTACAAAAATGGTGAAATCTTATTAAAGGTAATTTAAAGTTATGGTGGAATGTTTCAAATGAACAACACTGCACTTTCAGAAGTTCATTTGAAAATAAGAGCTCTGAAATTAGTCTCATCCAAGGATGCCTATTGATGTGCAGAAGCTTCTAAAAGTATTTCAATGCTGTTATTGCTTTTTAAAAAAGACTATGAAAGGTAGACAAAAAGCTTAAGTAACTAATTGATAAGAAAAATTAAATCTGCTAATCTTTTGGCTTAGTTACTATCCTGCCTTGAAGGCAAAAAGAAAGCTTTTGTAGATAAAGTGTTTATAAAAGGGAGGCCCTCAGGTAAGTATGCTTACTTCTTTCTTAAATCTGTCCATGCTGAATCAGTCGTGGAGAATGCTTTCTCTGTCCTATTCCTTAAAGAACTCTACCCTGAACTCAGTAATTTTAGTTAAGAAACAGCTATATTAAAAAGACCCAATAAACTAAAATACACCTTTCTGGAATTTACCTAGCTGTCTTGAAGTCCTTTAGTAAAATAAATTTATATCTTTAAAGGAAATCTCCATTTGTAAGGGCATCTCTGTTTCTGCATCTAACCACTAGGAACTTCAACTATGGGGAAGACAATGATTTAAAGTTTACATAACAGACCTTGCCTTTGTTTAGATCTAAGTTCTGTGCCTTTGAGATGTCAGTGTTCTAGGTTGTTTCACATGAGTCCCATCTTTGGAGGTGTAAATTTAGAGCTGCCTCCCTGACAATTGTTTAGGGCAATAAAACATGTAATTGGAAGAATGAGAGTCTGAATGGAGAAAAAAAAAAAACTACTTAAAAGCTAGCAAATAAGAATCTTTTATGAAAACTATAAGATCTGCTTCTGTCTTTCTGTCTCTATGCCTATGTGTTATGTGCATATGATAATGATGTTTGGTAAATGAAGCTAGTTTTTAAATTGTTGGTAAAATAGGAACCGCTTCAACATTTTCAGTTAAATATAATTCAATACTTCTTGATTTGACTGTGAGCTTAAGTTTTTTGTTTTGAGCCTCTGAATTCATGAATCTGGATGTTACATGTAGTTAGACAGGCATGAGTGGGGCAGGACGGAGCTCTCTCCCACCCACTGGGAATGTTGAGTGATGGTTCAGCAATTATCACATTCCCTCTCTAAAAGTGATAAATTGGCAGTGGTGCCAGGGAGAGGCCATTTCCTAATGGTTCACATTTATCGTACTAAAGTGTTAATTGAACACAGATGCAAGGGAGAAGCAACTTCCCAGGCATGTGAATTAAGAGACAAAATGGCAGAGTATGGCCTTCTGGGACACACCACTAGAAAAGTGAAGAAAGGTTCAGATGGACATGCATACAGCCTCCTAAACAAACTGCATATGCTCATTTCCCAAGCGTAAGAAGGGTATACACATGCAGGCAGCCCACCCTAAGAGAAGAATCATGGGAGAGGGGTCAGCCTATAAAGTCCTAGGATCAAGGTTAAACACTGCACTTGACCTTCACATGCCTACTTGGGTTTCTTCCAAGCATACTTTCCTTCCTTTCCTGTTCTAAAGCTTTTTAAAATAAACTTCCACTCCTGTTCTGAAACTTGCCTTAGTCTCCTTTTCTGCCTTATGCCCCTCAGTCATTCATTTTTTCTTGCTTGCTGCAGACCTGTAAAGATTCACCACTAGTTCTCAGATACCTTCCACTGATAACATGAATACGTGGCCATGGTGAGAACAGCTACAAGGCAGACTCAAACCACATATAGTCCCTCCTCTGCCCCAGCTTGCCTCATGGGTCTTCTTGGTTGGGTCTGATCTTCCAGGCTTCATCTTCACAGCTCTGCTGTCAGTCCTGAGTTTTGCATCTGTTATGTAAATTCAGGACTCAGAGAGGCCCTGCCCTTCATAGCCATCTTTGGTGCCACATGGCTACTTGAGACCCAGGATGACTGGGGAAGACTTTAGGGAGGGTACTTTCATCATAGTTTCAAAATTCTTTTATTTTAAATTAAATAACAGATAACCATGAAATATCTCAGTCATTTGCAAGTAAGTTAAAATACTAAAACATTAAGTTTATATATTTTGACATCTTATTTTTATATGATATAGAAAAGCTAAATATATTTTTATATATATTTATATCTGTTAATAAACAATAGTTTAAGCAAATAACTTCTAAATAGTTACAATATGGTTCTCATCTACAAATACTGATATAAAACAGTTCAAAATGACTTTGTAGGGTTTTCACTATGAATTAGGGTTCCTAAGAGTTATCGTTGTCATTAGATACAATCAAAATGACTAGAAATGCGAGAATTCTTTATACAGAGTGTATAAACACAAGCAAGATATGCTTTTGGTGAAGAAAGTTGTAAAGGCATGAAAATGCATGTTGAGGAAAAACTACTTTTGTCTAGTTTAAGAGTTATTTAAAGGTTGTTTCAAATTGAAGGAATAAAAATATACAGATAAAACTAACTGAATATAGGAAGTTGAGAAGAGAAAAAACAACCTAAACAACTATAAAGGATGTATGGAAATCTTGTGTGGTCAAAAGGTGATATATTTATTTATAAAGTTTTATTAAAATTAGCTTTAGTATTGATAGTACACTAACACAAAAGTAAAATTTGGGGCCAAGCATGGTGGCTCACACCTGTAATCCCAACACTTTGGGAGGCCAAGGCAGGAGGATCACTTGAACCCAGGAGTTCGAGACCAGTGTGGGTAACATAGTGAGACCCTGTTAAATAAATAAGTAAAGTAAAATTTTTAAGGAGTAAAATTTGGTTTTCTCTTTTGAACAAAAATATCATGTGGTAGTAATAAGACATTCTAAAATATTTTTGTTCACTTTTTGAGTAAACTGCAAAAAAAAAGAGCAAAAGATAGGAGAGAAGAAGAAACAGATTGTGTTTCATGATACTTTTCTCAGGTCTTTTGATTGTTTAGAAAACCGAGTATCCTTTCTATCAAAGAATACAGGTTTTTGCTTTTTAAAATGTGTTAATAATCACTTTGGCTAAATTAATGACTGCCATTTTACAGTGACCTGTGATTTTATTTTGGTCAAGTGTTTTAAATCTTTGACATACTTGACAGGCTTCCCCAAATCAAATTTCAGCTTCAAATTTTTTTTTTTTTTTTTATACTTTAGGTTTTAGGGTACATGTGCACAATGTGCAGGTTTGTTACATATGTATCCATGTGCCATGTTGATTTCCTGCACCCATCAACTCATCATTTAGCATTAGGTATATCTCCTAATGCTGTCCCTACCCCCTCCCCCAACCCCACAACAGTCCCCGGAGTGTGATGTTCCCCTTCCTGTGTCCATGAGTTCTCATTGTTCAATTCCCACCTATGAGTGAGAACATGCGGTGTTTGGTTTATTGTCCTTGCGATAGTTTACTGAGAATGATGTTTTCCAGTTTCATCCATGTCCCTACAGAGGACACGAACTCATCATTTTTTATGGCTGCATAGTATTCCATGGTGTATATGTGCCACATTTTCTTAATCCAGTCTATCGGTGTTGGACATTTGGGTTGGTTCCAACTCTTTGCTATTGTGAATAGTGCCGCAATAAACATACGTGTGTATGTGTCTTTATAGCAGCATGATTTATAGTCCTTTGGGTATATACCCAGTAATGGGATGGCTGGGTCAAATGGTATTTCTAGTTCTAGATCCCTGAGGAATCGCCACACTGACTTCCACAATGGTTGAACTAGTTTACAGTCCCACCAACAGTGTAAAAATGTTCCTGTTTCTCCACATCCTCTCCAGCACCTGTTGTTTCCTGATTTTTTAATGATGGCCATTCTAACTGGTGTGAAATGGTATCTCACTGTGGTTCTGATTTGCATTTCTCTGATGGCCAGCGAAGGAAATAGAGACACAAAAGACCCTTCAAAAAATTAATGAATCCAGGAGCTGGTTTTTTGAAAAGATCAACCAAATTGATAGACCGCTAGCAAGACTAATAACGAAGAAAAGAGAGAAGAATCAAATAGACGCAATAAAAAATGAAAAACGGGATATCACCACTGATCTCACAGAAATACAATCTACCATCAGAGAATACTACAAACACCTCTATGCAAATAAACTAGAAAATCTAGAAGAAATGGATAAATTCCTCAAAAAATACACCCTCCCAAGACTAAATCAGGAAGAAGTTGAATCTCTGAATAGACCAATAACAGGTTATGAAATTGTGGCAATAATCAATAGCTTACCAACCAAAAAGAGTCCAGGACCTGATGGATTCACAGCCAAATTCTACCAGAGGTACAAGGAGGAAGTGGTACCATTCCTTCTGAAGCTACTCCAATCGATAGAAAAAGAGGGAATCCTCCCTAACACATTTTATGAAGCCAGCATCATCCTGATACCAAAGCCTGGCAGAGACATAACCAAAAAAGAGAATTTCAGACCAATATCCTTGATGAACATTGATGCAAAAATCCTCAATAAAATACTGGCAAACCGAATCCAGCAGCACATCAAAAAGCTTATCCACCATGATCAAGTGGGCTTCATCCCTGGGATGCAAGGCTGGTTCAACATACGCAAATCAATAAATGTAATCCAGCATATAAACAGAACCAAAGACAAAAACCACATGATTATCTCAATAGATGCAGAAAAGGCCTTTGATAAAATTCAACAACCCTTCATGCTAAAAACTCTCACTAAATTAGGTATTGATGGGATGTATCTCAAAATAATAAGAGCTATCTATGACAAACCACAGCCAATATCATGCTGAATGGGCAAAAACTAGAAGCATTCCCTCCGAAAACTGGCACAAGACAGGGATACCCTCTCTCACCGCTCCTATTCAACATAGTGCTGGAAGTTCTGGCCAGAGCAATCAGGCAGGAGAAGGAAATAAAGGGTATTCAATTAGGAAAAGAAGAAGTCAAATTGTCCCTGTTTGCAGATGACATGATTGTATATCTAGAAAACCCCATTGTCTCAGCCCAAAATCTCCTTAAGCTGATTAGCAACTTCAGCAAAGTCTCAGGATACAAAATCAATGTACAAAAATCACAAGCATTCTTGTACACCAATAACAGACAGAGAGCCAAATCATGAGTGAACTCCCATTCACAATTGCTTCAAAGAGAATAAAATACCTAGGAATCCAACTTACAAGGGATGTGAAGGACCTCTTCAAGGAGAACTACAAACCACTGCTCAATGAAATAAAAGAGGATACACACAAATGGAAGAACATTCCATGCTCATGGGTTGGAAGAATCAATATTGTGAAAATGGCCATACTGCCCAAGGTAATTTATAGATTCAATGCCATCCCCATCAAGCTACCAATGACTTTCTTCACAGAATTGGAAAAAACTACTTTAAAGTTCATATGGAACCAAAAGAGAGCCCGCATCGCCAAGTCAATCCTAAGCCAAAAGAACAAAGCTGGAGGCATCACGCTACCTGACTTCAAACTATACTACAAGCCTACAGTAACCAAAACAGCATGGTACTGGTACCACAACAGAGACATAGATCAATGGAACAGAACAGAGCCCTCAGAAATAACGCCGCATATCTACAACTATCTGATCTTTGACAAACCTGACAAAAACAAGCAATGGGGAAAGGACTCCCTATTTAATAAATGGTGCTGGGAAAACTGGCTAGCCATATGTAGAAAGCTGAAACTGGATCCCTTCCTTACACCTTATACAAAAATTAATTCAAGATGGATTAAAGACTTAAATGTTAGACCTAAAACCATTAAAATCCTACAAGAAAACCTAGGCAATACCATTCAGGACATAGGCGTGGGCAAGGACTTCATGTCTAAAACACCAAAAGCAATGGCAACAAAAGCCAAAATTGACAAATGGGATCTAATTAAACTAAAGAGCTCCTGCACAGCAAAAGAAACTACCATCAGGGTGAACAGGCAACCTACAGAATGGGAGAAAATTTTTGCAACCGACTCATCTGACAAAGGGCTAATATCCAGAATCTACAATGAACTCAAACAAATTTACAAGAAAAAAACAAACAACCCCATCAAAAGGTGGGCAAAGGACATGATCAGCTTCAAAATTAAGTCTTGTTTTCCAGCCTTTAACTTGGGGATGCTACAGAGGTCCCCTGAAGCAAAAAAAGATATAAACAGGATTATTCGATGTGTTAAATTACACGGGAAGCATTGTCAAATAAAATATGATGTTTAAACTTTGAGTTATATTTTTATGAATATGTTGTTAATATATGTTCCAATATTGTGTGGGAGTCCTAAAATTCTGATGTATCTGGGTATATGGTATCACTTATAATTATTGTTAATTGTGTTAAATTATTGTAGGCCACAGAAATAATCAGTTTGTCAGTTGTCTTTATGCTCATTTTTAGTCATTTTCCATAGTTAATTGCTTAATTCTGATGCAGTTTCTGAAAGTGTTACAACCAAGCAAAATCCTAGAGTATGGTGTCTTCAAGGAGGTTCATGAAAGGATAGAAAGAACTCTAACAAACATTTTTGTTTTTTTTTTTTGAGACAGAGTCTCCCTTTGTCACCCAGGCTGGAGTGCAGTGACATGATCTCTGCTCACTGCTACTTCTATCTCCCAGGTTCAAGCAATTCTTGTGCCTCAGCTTCAGCTGGGATTACAGGTATGTGCCAGCATATCTGGCTATTTTATTATTAATATTATTTAGTGGAAATGGCATGTCATGTTGGCCAGACTGGTCTCAAACTCTTAGCCTCAAGTGATCCACCCACCTTGTCCTCCCAAATTACTGGGATTACAGTCATGAGCCACTACACCCAGCCTGACAAGCACTCTTGAATTTAAGTTTCTGATAACTTTAAGATCAGATCATTTCAACTGGGTAAGAATTCTCAGAGCCCTAATGAAGAGACTGATTGGTTTGTAAAACTACTCACCCAAACAGCACAAAAATTAATTGAATATTAAGAAAATTCTTTGCCATATTTTTGTGCTAAGTCAGCCAGTACTGAAATTGTTTAGATATGCAATTGGAATTAACTCCATGGTTCAAGTCAAATTACTCATGACAACCCATGCAATAAACAGTCCTATGCACCTAAACTGGATAAACAAAATTGGTATTTAAGAGGCTTTAAGTCCAATGTTAAGTGTGGACTCATGGAGAGCCTGGGCCTTTCATTATTAAAAGCTCTGCATTCCATGACTTATAATAGAAGAGATAAAATAATTCAAATTAAATATATATGTGTGTGGGGGAGGGTGGGTGAGTGTAGTGACTGTTATGACCAAAATTTTGTTTTTCAAGCCCATAATCCTGGGAAGACAATAAAAACTTTAGGTACATTTCTGCTATCTGATTGACCATTTAAACATTTATAGAGAAATTGCATTCAATTGTCATTTTCAATGCATGTTTTCTGATTGTATAACAGCTTTCCCATGCAAGAGGGCTGATGTTACAACAATATCTAAAAGGTTCCTGGAAAATGTGTTTTTCCTCATGTGGCATTCCTGGAGAAATCTCTAGTGATAGAGGTACTTGCTTCACTAGACGAATTGTAAAACAGTTAAATAAAGTATTACAGATACAATAGCATTAGGCAAAGTTAACTGAATTGACTGGATTTCCCTAATCAAAGGTGTTATAGACAGATTACAATCAGATCCACTTAGAGTGGAAAACATAAATTGACCTTTTATAAAAGTCACTGGAAGGCCTATACACCTAAAAATAAAACCTCATGTATCTTCCATTTCTAAACTCTGATATAAGCAAATGCTACAAGGTTTTAATGCATTATGCTAAAGTGTGGTTTCACTAGGTAAAGAAAGATTTTCAGTGTCCATTGAGTGAGGACAATCAAGCCCTTCACTAGCTGGAACGTAAAGATTGGACAGTCTGAGAATGACATTACAGAAAAACTGCCCTTGCCACCCAGACTGCAGCTAAACTTTGGGACCTTGAACCTTGGATTCATAACTCAGAAGGGATCCTCTAAATTATCCATTGGAGATGTTAAGGTAAAGCTAACCAAGGAAGTTGCTCCTGAGAAGCAGACAGCATCCTAGATGTGGACAGCTTTTTTTTCCCAAGATCATAGATCAAGACATTTCTGCAATATGAGACTCTTATCTCTCAATTATTTCCCTTGCCTATGCCTCTGTGAACAACTGAGAAGGGGGTTTCTTATGTGCACTTGTGGGTATACTTTTATTTGTGAAGGATTTTGCAGCCATTCTCACTCATGGACAAGCTTATGCCTTGATAGATGAAAGACGAAGGGTAATGTGGGTAACAAATTTTAATGGTACCTTTGCTGCTTTGTAATCAGTCAGAAACAGAACATTGTTCCACTCCTCTTAACCCATGTCATAAGTTAAAGAGAAAATTGCCAGGAGGCCTTCACTCTTCCAGTTGAGTATCATTTATTAGGTCTCTTTCTTCATGATTTGGAGTAAATGAGGCAAAAATTAGAAATGTATCTCTCATAAGAGGCTCAATAGCAGATTCTACTGTAAGTGCTATGGTTATGCAACAGACTTTAAATTCTCTCCAAAGTTGTGCTAAATAGTATAATAGAATTGCTTTAGATTACTTTCTGGCTAAACAAAAGTTTCTGTGCAGTTGCTGATACTTCTTCTTGCACATGCAAGAATACATTGGGTATTACAGAGATTCAGTTGTAAGAAATTAATGAACAGGCTGCTTGTTTAAAATGAGTAGACTCTTTATCTGGCTCATTCTTTGATTTACTTGATTTTAGTTGGTTTTGGTTTATGGGGACCCTGGCGAGAGCATACTCCAAACTTCTGGTATTATCCACCTGAAAGTCATAAAAGTAGTCTCCCTGGTGTGCTGTATCCTCTCAAAAGTTTTCAATGTTTGCATGCAGTCATCTCTAGAATTTCAGATGGTCTCTTGTCAACTTGAAATGACAAAAACTGAAAGAAATGTGTGACCACGAGAACACCATAACCTATGAATGATGTGCTGAAACCAGAAACCCAAAACGATGGTAACTGAGGGTAGCACTAAAGCCCTAAGTTATTGTCATATTCTCACCTAAGTGAAAACCTAGCTAAAAGTGGGGAATTTTGAAACAAAATTATGAGAGGTCATCGTTTTGCACTGAGCTCATGCACAAGGCTCCTACATATAAGAACAAACCAAAGCAGTGTCATTCATGCTAAATACAACATAATTGAACTGCAACTTTAAGGAAACAGATCCTAAAACAGACCAATTTTTTCTTCTGTAAAAAGGAAATTCTTATATGGGGGAGGGGGAGATCCCCTCTACTCTAACCCTTTTAAAAAATAATAATCTTAAGTCCTTGTTTCCACTTCGCAAAATCCATCATGCTGCTATTTCCCAGTGAGACTTAAGACCAAATAAGAACATTTATGGTAGTGATTGAGTGATATCAATGACTAAATTTTGGTCTATCTCTCAAATTTGAGAGGATGACCAAAAGGGGAGAATTATTAAATAAGTTTATTCTAAAGCTACCTCCTTACATATTTTAAACTCAGCCTAAAGGTTTCTCCAGAACTGTAACATAACTGGATGTGTAAACAGACTGTAACCTACTCTTGTGCCAATCACCAAGTTTGGACCAATCAAGGGTGGCCAACTGTTCAAACCGTGTTCAAATAAGGAAAACACTGAGCTAAAACCAATCCAGCTGTTTCTCTACCTCATGTCCATCTTCTGTATGTCACTTTCCTTTTTCTCTCCATAAATCTCCCACCATATGGCTTTGCTGGAGCTTCTCCGAAACCATTGTGGTTCAGGGGCTGAGAGATTCATGAATTGCTTTTTGCTCAATGAAACTCTATTAAAATTTTTAAAAAGAAAAAGAATAATAGATGAAAAGTCTATCTTGGCATGTTGATGGGCTTTTAGTCTCTTCTCTGGTGGTTAGTCTTTCCTGGTTATTTGATAAAATTCCTAAGGAGGGGATTTTAGGAAAATTGAGCTTCTTTTAGAACGAAGTTTTCTTAGTCAGATAAGGAATTTCCAGTGAAAGTTCCTCTCTGTACTTGGTGAAGGGAAAAAACAAGAGAAGGTTAGAAAGTCTTTGGTTTTGAGGCAGCTTCTCAGGCCTTCCTACTTTAATTCAAATTTCCCAGCATGGCAAAGCACCAAACTTTTGCAGTATTGTTTTCTGAGCCCTAACAATAGTCACAGTTCAGATATCAGTGCTATACTCATCTCAAGCTGTTCACACATATACCAGCTGCAAATATCCATTCACACTGCAGATATAGATATTTTCCCAATATCATTTTAAGTAAATCCTTTGATACCCTGGGCAAAATTTTATGGTAATTTTCAAACAAAATAGAAGTAGGACTCTCAGAAAATTAAAGAATACAGTCACTTTGCATTGTAAAGTAAAATGCATTTTAGGATTTTATCAATAAGGAAATGGATAAATAAAAAAATATCAAGTGACTATACAATGCAATGCTATCTCAGAAAAAGTCATGGAAACAATGTTAAATAAAAAGTCAGAATTTATATATAGCACACCACTTAATGTAAATAATCGAAAGCATTTCTGTGGCAGTCATCGAGTTACATCACATGGATCTCCCCTTAAGAAAGAAACTTCCATTCAGTTTCTGGGAGTACAACTAGCTGACAGCCTTCAGCTATTACAGATTTGAGGATGCCCTCAGCTTTCAAACTCAGGTTACATTCTTCTGGGGAAGCCTCTGGACAATGTCTGAGCATGATAGGAACACTAAGAACACAGTCATTTCTGCCCAGTGTGGGGGTCCACTAATGGGTAATCTTTTCTCTGAAGCTCCCCATCAGGATTTTACAGAATGTTATTGCCTGATATTCTCTCTTCTCTAATCCTGCTCCTGCTTTCTTTTCTTTCATTGGTGTCAGTGGTGAAAAAATGTTCAGGATGAAGTTTATCAAAAGTCATGACTGGAGAATCACAATGCCAAACCTTGAATTTGAGGACTAAGGCAATGTCATTTGCAGCTGAGAGTTACAAGCCTTTTGAAAAATACCTCTTGGTGTGCTACTGGGCCATGGTAGAGATGAAACACAACTATGAGACATCAAGTGGCCATGTACCAGAAACTGCATATCATGAGTTGGATTCTATGGAAGCCACTATGTTTCAAAGTTAGGTGGGTTCAGCAGCAATCTATTGTGACATGGAAAAGGTACATCGAAAATCAAACCTGAGTAATATCAGATGACATAAGTAACTACTTCAGCAAGTGGTTCAGACAGCTATGTTACCCACAATTTTGGCACTAGTTCTCTATCATGGTTCACACCTATATCTATATGAGGGAATTTCCCCATATATTCAGCTACAGAAAGAAGAAAAAAACCTACTTTGGTTTATGGATGCATAGGCTTTCTATGTGGATGTAAACCAAAAATGAACAATCGGATGAATCACAATCACACTCAACTGTGGCCTTAAAAGATGGTGGTGAGGGGAAATCTTACAAACCACTGTTCATTCACTTTTCGTTTAGGGGCAGAAAGGTATGATACTGTTACTCACTTATCATAAGAGTCATGGCCCACACTCCTATAACAAGACAGGTTAACAAGAGAAAAGCATAACAAATGTATTTAATCTAGGTTTTACATGACATGGGAACATTTAGAAATGAAGACCTAAATATTCAGAGAAAACTGTCCATTTTTATGCTCAGGTTCAATGAAGAATAGACAGCCAGGTAGAAATGGAATTGGACAAAAGGGTATGATGGTAATAGACTGATGAGGAAATCCGAACAGAAAGACCTGTTTGTTCCAATTCTTCTTGGCCTCTCTGTGTAGCAGTCCTTCCTCCCAGGTATGTGGCAGGACCCTTCTGGATTAAGAGTCTTATGACCTACTATCAGACAAGGTAGGTCAGAGGATTTCTTTATGACCAAGTCTAAGACAGAAAAACAGGGAAAGTTTAGAGTAATATTTCTGAGTTTTATGGCTTGCTTTGGAGGAGGGGAGTTCTAGTTTCTATGACCCACCTTGGGGAAGAGGAATTCTATTTTAATGACTTGCCTCAGGGCAGAAAGAAGGACAAGAAAAAAACCAGAAGTGTTGCAAGAAATCAGGGACCCTGAATGGAGGGACTGGCTGATGCCACAGCAGAAGAACATAAATCGTGAAGATTTCATGGACATTTGTGAGTTTCCCAAATTAATACTTTTATAATTTCCTACACCTGTCTTTACTGCAATCTCTGAAGATAAATTGTGAAGATTTCATGGACATTTATCACTTCCCCAATCAATACTCTTATAATTTCCTATGCCTGTCTTTACTTTAATCTCTTAATCCCATCATCTTCACAAACTGAGGATGTATGTCGCCTCAGGACCCCTGTGATGATTGCATTACCTGCACAAATTGTAAAGCTTGTGTGTTTGAACAATATGAAATCTGGGCACCTTGAAAAGAACAGGATAACAGTGATTTTCAGGGAACAAGGGAGATAACCATAAGGCCTGACTGCCTGCAGGGCCAGGCAGAACAGAGTCATATTTCTCTTCTTGCAAAAGCAAATAGGAGAAACATTGCTGAATTCTTTTTCTCAGCAAGGAACAACCCTGGGAAAAGAATGCATTCCCAGGGGGAAGTCTCTAAAATGGCTGCTCTGGGAGTGTCTGTCTTATGCAGTTGTAGATAAGGGATGAAATACACCCTGGTCTCCTGCAGTGCCCCCAGGCTTGCTAGGATTGGGAAATTCCAGCCTGGCGAAATTTTAGTCAGACCAGTTGTGTGCTCTCAAACCCTGTTTCCTGTTAAGACGTTTATCAATGACAATGTGTGCCCAGCAGGACATGGACCTTCATCAGTAATTCTAGTTTTGCCCTGGCCTTGTGATCTCATTCTGCCTCTCTGCCCTTGTGATATTTTATTGCCTTTGAAGCACGTGATCTCTGTGACCCACTCCCTATTTGTACACCCCTCCCCTTTTGAAACCCCTAATAAAAACTTGCTGGTTTTGCGGTTCAAGGGGCATCATGCAACCTGCCGATATGTGATGTCACCCCCGGAGGTCCAGCTGTAAACTTTCTCTCTTTTGTACTCTACTTTTTGTTTCTCAGACTGACCAACACTTAGGGAAAATAGAAAATAACCTATATTGAAATATTGGGGGCTGGTTCCTCCAATGCAGAAGGACAGAAGAAGATCAGAGAGAACTTACTTATGATGCTGCTTCTGAAGCTGCTTCTGAGGCCTTCCAATCTCTTTTAGTTCAAAGTACTAAGCATGCCAAATTACCATACTTTGGGATATAATTTTCTGGGCCCCAATGGTACACAAGGAGAAATGTCCCAAGGTAAGAATATATATGAGTTTATGGGCAAAGTTGAATGAATTGTCTGGCTGGTTGGGGGCCTTGGAGGGAAAATATTGTAAGATCAGAGACATGAAGGCATGAGGAAGAGGTGTGGCAAGTCTACAAAGTGGTTTTTGAGGTGGATGGACATTGGAAATGAATATGGAGTGTGAATATCTTTGCATCATATGTAAGCACACATCAGAAATCATCCATCTGCAAAGAGCTACAGAAGCTAGTAGAGGAAATTACTTGGCCGATAGATATTAGACAATTTTGTTGTTGGCTATCCCAGCACTGGCATCATGGGTCCATGAACAGAGGAGCCTCCATGGCAGAGAAGGATGTAATGCATGGTGGGATTCCCCCTTAGCAAGGCTGGTCAGCAATTACTGCTTCTAAGTTTCTGTACCTGTCTACAGCAGATGTTAACACTGACTCCCTAAATCTCAAAGGACAACTGGCCACTTTTTGGTAAGTTGGCTTCATTGAACCCCTTCTAGCTTCCTCCTCTTTTCCTTTCATGGGCATCAAATCTGCATCACACTTTGAAGGCTTCCCCTGACCAGTTCTGTTTCCTTCCCTTTTACCTTTCACAGGCATTACTCCCAAATGAAGTTTTAACAATCTAATCTTCATCTTAACATGTTTTCCAGATGATCTAACTGCCACAATATCCAAAACAATAATATATATGGTTCATAGATACATTTCCATGTAAATAATTTTTAGAAGACATTAAATACCCTAGAACGGGTGCCTACAGGGAGAGGAGCAGAGTGTGGTGAATGGGGCGAGAATAACAGGAAATAAGGTAAACAAAAAATCAGAAGACAAGATTGGATGGAGAATTGTGTGCAAAAAACTGAGACATATGATTGGTTGTGTCAATCCTGTTACATGCATCTGAGGTATAAAAGGAAAACATTTGTAATTTTTATTATTTGTTTTTCTCTTGAGAGCCTGAGTGTTTCAGCTCTTACTGTAATTCTGATTGGACAGAGATGGACTCAATGACAGGAGCTGACTTTAGAGTGGGCTTTTTTTTAAAGAAACTTCTCTCTTTTTACTGAAGGAAGAAAGAATTATTCATAGTCCAGTTACCTTCACTCTCTCAAATGGGTTTCAGAACTCCTGAGTGCAGGATGTATTCTAAAATATTTCCCAACTTTTTTCTTTCTGAATGAATGTTTGATAGTCCTAAATGTGGGCTAAGCACGGGTATTTCTTTGGATACCTATGTCCAGCTCCCAACTACCACCTCACCTCATCTCCCTCCTTGAACAGCAACCTTCCCTTCCCTTTCCTGCCTACTTTTGGCTACTTTCATTTGTCCTAAGCTGGGTGATCTCTCTTCTTGCATCTGGAGAATCTCCCTTCTTTCTCACACATTTGATTGGCCTACCATAATTTACAAAGAGTGAAATATTCTACAGAAATATTCAAGGATTATCACTTTCACTTTCAAAGGATGATTAAGATTTCCTTTTTTGATCACCAACAGATGAAGCACAAACTGATTTCAGGTCACAAGTTTCCTTCAGATCACTCCTTGGTTCATTAAGAGGAACTAAAAATTATAAAACTTAAGATAATTATTAAAACTTACCTGCCAACAAAAGGCTCTCCCTGAGGTATTTGTGTTCCCTGTGGTCAAGCAGTTATGATGCCTCTCAGAAAGGGGAATACTGATTGGAAGCCAGTGGATTCTATTCTGGGTTGGTAACTCTTACCTCTGGGATAGCTGTGGTTACAAAGGCTATTGCTGACTTTATGGTTTAGAACAATGACATTGACCTTTAAGTAGTTACGGCCTCCTTAGACACTTCTGTAGGAAGAGCTTTGGTTAATCTTATATTAACCTCATATTAACATTCTTATCTCAGAAACATAGAGGAAAAGCATTCTAACTATCAGGGTTACAACATATTACTTCCTCCACTCTATTGCCAGGTCCGTCCCGCAGACCCTGGCCGACTGACAGAAGAAAGGAGTACTCAGACACAAGTATCCGGTGAAAGAGCAGGCTAGGGGACTGCCAGCACTAGGGGCTGAAGAGGGTTAGCAGTCCCAATAAGCTGGGGCTGCTTGTATTTATTCAGTACTGGTATAGTGTCAAAGGCCTGGAGCCAACACAATCTGTGGGTAATTAGCATTGTCATACCCCCTTGCAGGGAGCAGTCTTGCATGCAGATGATCAAAGGTTGTTCTCTGGATGACATAAGTAAATAAACTTATCTAGATAGATTTCTTTACACTGCCTTGTTACCTAGTCCTCGCCCTTAGCCTCAGGGTAAGAGAATTAGCTGCCTTCAGCTTTATTCTCTCCTGAAGCTTTTGCAAGACCTTCCAACCTTTCAAGGTTTGCGTCTTTCCTTATACCTTCTCCCATCACCCTGATTGATCTCCTACATCTCCCACTTTTCTGTTTTTGCATCAGGTTTTGTTGATTGACGAGTACAGATGTGTGCAGCAACAGGTTTGTCAGGCGTAGTGGTTACATCTTGTTTTCCAGCTTTGCATCCTAGAATTAGTAAATAACATGAGATAAACTGAGTATAATTAGTCATATTCTTTTCCAATCAAAGAGTGACATGTAGTGTTACTTGGCACCTCAGTCTAATGTATGCTGTTACTAAGAAACCCCACTGGGGGTATGTCAATCCCTCCTAGCCAAGTAGTTACATTATTAGTGGCTGAGAAGAGGGTGTCCGCCCAAGTAACAGGACGGAAGAAAGGCAGAGCTAGAAGATGGGCCTAATAGAGAGTAGCAGGTACAGGTAGCAGGCAAAGTGAGAGGATTAAAAAAGGTTAATAAAGCATAGCAAGGAACAAATTACCTGGAGTTAATGGTATCTGTGTCCAGAGCAGGATTCCCTCAGTCCTCTGAGTTTTCTTCTTCAGCATAATGGTCAGGACCTGTGTTGTCCAAGGAAGCTGCATTGTCTGGGGCTGTGGGTCCTGCAGGGTTATTTCCTTCATTTCTGGTACCAGGTTGGGTCCTAGCCACACCATGGTGTGGTTTGATGCATGACACTGGAATCCAAAGAGGGCCTGAGGGGGTGTGAACACAAGCATATTCTCTTCCCCATGTTAGCAGATCATTTGAACCACACCTAACATTACTATTTACATCTTTCCATAAAATCACAGGTTTTATGTTTTGAGGGGCTTTAGTAAAAAGCTTTTCTATGGCTGATTAAAATTTGTCATCTAAATTTAAAAAATCAAGGGCAAATAAGTCTTGTGCCAATAGTATTGCAGGGTCCTTACTTGTATTTCCCCTTTTTTGTTTTTTGAGCATATTTTTAAGGGTGGAGTGGACACATTCTATTATGGCCTGTCCTTGAAGGTTATAAGGGATACCTGTGGAATGTTGGATGTTCCATGTGTGATAAAATTGTTGAATTTGTGAGCTGGCATAAGCCAGACCATTATTAGTTTTAATTTTTGTGGGCCACCCTATAAACACAAAAGTTAAGAGAACATTTTTAATGACATATAGGGCAGACTCTCCAGGAAGAGTATGAGTGCTAATTAAGTGGGAATTGGTATCAATGGATACATGTACATATCTTACTTTTCCAAATTCAGGGATGTGTGTAACATCTGTTTGCCATAACTGATTATGTCCTTGTCCTCTAGGGTTAACACATGTTGAAGGAGAGGATGTGCCTGTGATCTGGCAATCTGGGCATTGTAAAATAATTTGTTTAGCTAGTCTTTGGGTAAGTTGTAATTGTTTAGGTAAATTTCTCCAATTTTGGTGGAGAAATTGATGTAATTGGGTGGCTTGGTCGAGCAGTGACATCATAACCTGCAGGTCTGCTTGATCATTGTCATAAGCCAGTGGGCCAAGGAGTGAGCTGTGGGCTCAAATATGTGTGATAAAAATAGGATGTGTACATTGATCCAGCAATTACTGAAGTCGAAGAAAAAGGGCACAGGCCGTGGGCTCAAGAGTGGACTTAATGAGGACTGTCTCAAGGTTCTGCAATAAATAAATGAAGTAAGCAGAGTCACTAACAATATTGATGGGCTGGGTGGAAAAGGTTTCTAGGGCCAATATTAGGGGTCCAACCTCAGCTTTCTGAGTGCTAGTATATCCAGATCGAGTGAGGGAGTCATGCAGTTCCCACCAGATAGCTGCTTTTCCATTTTTACCAGAGCCATCAGTGAAAAGCATTAAAGCATTAGGTATGGGGGAGTGAACTACTTTTGTAGGCATAACTAGAGGAATACGAGATAAGAACTGAAGTAGTTTGTCAGCAGGAAGGGCATATTCTACATGGCCTGCATAATCTGAGAGTGCTATCTATAGGTCTAGAGATAAGGGCAAGACTGCTTTGAATTGTTTTTTTATTCAGGGGAATTTTTATGACATCAGGGTCATGACCTAGCAACAGATTGCATCATCTGCAGCCCATATAGATGACTTTAGTAACTAGCTGG
The DNA here is from genome assembly GCF_006542625.1 of Nomascus leucogenys. NCBI lineage: Eukaryota > Metazoa > Chordata > Mammalia > Primates > Hylobatidae > Nomascus > Nomascus leucogenys. The sequence goes on from NC_044383.1 coordinate 72,954,422, forward strand.
ATATAGGGAGATTGTGCTTTAGTCCTGGTATATAAGCAAAAAACCCATTCTAGAAAGTGCAGCCCTGGGGCTATCTGTCCTATTAATCCTGTTGGGGAATGTTTAGTGGGAAAAACAAAGAATTGGACTGAATGTCATGGGTCTAAGCGATCTAGTTTCCTCTGAGAAATAGCTTGCTCTATTTCCTCAATTTCCCTTTTAGCTACATGGATTAAATACCTGGGGAAGTCTAGGACTGTATTGCCCTTTAGGATAGAAAACAGGTTATATAACTTATCAGTAGTTATGCCTAAGTTGGGGCAAAGCCAGTTAATATCACCTAGCAATTCTTGATAATCATTTAAGGTATGTAAGATGTTAGTATTTAATTTAACCTTCTGGGGTCTTACTGACCAGGGAGTTAGTAGGCATCCAAGATATTTCCAAGGAGAGGACATCTGTACTTTTTCAGGTGCTATGATTAAACCTCTTAACTGTATATTCTTTTTGACAGAGGCATATAAATTTAAAAATATCGGCTCTGTTGGAGCTGCTAGTAATATATCATCCATAAAATTAATAATCTTGCAATTAGGAAATTCTTTTCTACTGGGGAGCAAAGCCTCATTTCCATGATACTGACCGTGGTAGGACTATTCAGCACTCCTGAAGGAAGTACTTTCCAATGAAATCAGCGAGCTGGCCTTTCATTATTGATAGCTGGTATTGTAAATGCAAATTTTTCTGTTTTGTTTTGCAAGGGGAATAGTACAAAAACAGTCTTTTAAGTCAATAATGACTATAGGCCAATCTCGAGGAATCACCATGGGGGAAGGGAGCCCCTGTTGAAGGGGCCCCATAAGTTTCAAATTAGCACTGATAGCACATAAATCATGCAAAAGTCTTCATTTACCAGACTTCTTGGGAATGATAAAAATGGGCGAATTCCAAGGGCTGTTTGATGGTTGTATATGGCCAGCTTTTAATTGTTCCTCAACTAATTCATGGGCTTGTTGTAATGTCTCTCCCTTTAAAGGCTACTGTTCTACCCAAATAGGATTTTGAGAGAACCACGTCGGGGGTAGGGGAGGAATAACAGTGGCTATTATTAGAAAGAGGTTTGCTGTTCACAAAATCCATTAAATTCTGCCCTCCAGAGGGGGTATTGACTGCGCTTTAAGGTTGTTTTAGCTAGCACTGACCAGTCCCATAGGGTTATACAGAAGTTGTCTACTATGGTCTTAATTAATCCTTTCATACATGGGCTAGTAGCTTCATTTTCTCTAATACTTTTCCTTATCTCCTTATAAGTGTTGAAAGTAATAACTTAATATACCTGATTGCCTTGCTGATCTTGCATCACAGGTAGGCCAAGAGCTCCCCTTCTAATGATGCTTGGCTAAGACAGGGTTCCGTAACTGTAGTATATTCCTTGTCTTCCCAGTTTATTGGAGGAGGGGGCTCAGAAAAAATCTCCGTGATCTCTTTTGTATCTTTACCCGGTAATGGTGGGGCTGAGGGAGTAGGAGGAGGCAGTAAGGTAGGTGATGATTCCTCCTCCCTTCCCTTTTTAGGCTCTTTTGTATAGAGCAGGGCCAAAGCAGCCCTGACTAAGGCCCATAATGTTAAAGATGTTACTGGGACCTGTTGCCCTTGCACATCATGTTGTTTAAGATTTTTCTCCCCACTTGTTCCCACAGCTCTAGGTCTAGAATGCCTTTTTCCAGAACCATGGGTTATGGGAAACAACAGTTTGCATTAGGTCCCTTAATTGAGCCTGAGAAACTGAGGCTCCGCTAGCATTAAGCAGCTGTTTGAACACTTTTATATACTGTTTCTGTTGAGCTGATAACTGTTGTTCCACGATGAAACCCTGGCTTGAAAATTCCCTCGAACTTGGAAATCCCGAGTGGGCACCAGTGACTTATTGACTGCACAGTCTCTTCTCCTTCATTTTCTAGGGTTCCGTCATGATCTACTGCAGTGTTCCTCACACAGGGCACCAGCCGCCAGGTCCGTCCCACAGACCCTGGCTGAACAACGGATGAAAGGAGTACTCAGACACAAGTATCCAGTGAAAGAGTGGGCTAGGGGACTGCCAGCATTAGGGACCAAAGAGAGTTAGCAGTCCCAATGAGCTGGGGCCACTTATATTTATTCAGTACTGGTATAATGTCAAAGGCCTGGAGCTAACACAATCTGTGGGTAATTAACATTGTCATCCCCCGCTTGCAGGTAGCGGTCTTATGCACAGATGATCAAAGGTTGGTCTCTGGATGACATAAGTAAATAAACTTATCTAGATAGATTTCTTTACACTCCCTTGTTACCTAGTCCTCGTCCTTAGCCTCAGGGTAAGAGAATTATCTGCCTTCAGCTTTATTCTCTCCTGAAGCATTTGCAAGACCTTCTGACCTTTCAAGAAGGTTTGCATCTTTTCTTATAGCTTCACCACCTGACCAATCTCCTACACTCTATGTAATTTCTCACCACAGAAAGTACACGCAGAATGTGTGAAGGCCACATAGCTAGATGTGTACCTCAGGCATGCACTAAAAACATTCATATTTGTCTTACTTTTTATTTTCTTTTTCAAGTGCCAGTTACAAAACTATTTTCTGTCAATCATCTGAGCTCTACTGTCTGAGAACTTAACTCCTTGATAATAAAAAATTACTATATCCTAAGACACAATCTTACAACATTTCAATTTTTTTGCTAAAATCCTCAGGTGCCACAGTTACAGATATGGTTTGAATTAGTCTGAAGTTCTTCAGGAGATTGTAATCTGCAGCCAAGTTGCAAACTAAGGTGCTAACACCTTAATTTCCAACTAATTCCTTCCTTAACAGATATTTATTCACACCAGAAAAATGTGACTCAAGATTGTATCTAATGGGTCTTTACTCTGGAACACAGATTTGCTAGTAGGAGAAAAAGGGGACTAAAAGTAGAGTTAGAAAGTGCTAAAGATGTATTTCTACTCCAAAATTGTACCAAAGGCCCCTGACTGTATTTCTTGGCTTGATGACAGCTAGATGTGTCAAGTCAAAATTAACAAATTACAGCTTTTCTGAGGAATTTGAGATTTTATGTTCATTACCCAAATAAGGTCATATATAATTAATTTTAGAATACAAAAAAATGATGTATTTGGCTCTTAGAGTGGACACATATTGATGGTCCTTCGGGTTATGCTTCCATTGGAGAAGTGCTAGTCATCCACTCAATGATGTACTGGTGGGATTCTCAATCCCTGTATCCTGTCTATCCAGTATAGGAGTGGGCACATGATCCAAGCTGGACATGTGTGACTATTTTTGTGGGATAAAGAAGTGGAATTACTGTGTTCTAAGATGTTCATATTTTCCATTTGGGATATGCCTAATGACCTCCAAAATGGGTGCATTGACTTGTGCTTTCCTGAGAAGTGGATAAAACTATCTGTTCTCTTCAACAACACAAAATATTGAACTTAAAAACTTTTTATCTCTGTAAACATTTATTCTAAAAAGCATATGAAGTGGTATTTTGTGGTTGTTTTATTTTGCCTATTTTGACTACTAATGAGATAAGCATATTTTGCATGTTTGTTGAACATTTTATATACTTTTCTGTGAAATATCTATTACCATTCTTTGATCATCTAAATTATAGTTCAGGATTTAAATTAGTTTTTATGATGGACAATTTTATTTTGTTTTTATCTATTAAAATTTTTATTCTTATTTTGTGGGCACATAATAGATACATATATTTATAGGGAACTTGAGATGTTTTGATAGACATACAATGCATAATAATCACATCAGGCTAAATGGGGTATCCATTATGTCAAGTCTGTATCCTTTTTCTGTGTTACAATCCAATTACACTCTTTGTTATTTTTAAATGTATAATAAATTATTGTTGACCATAGTCACCCTGTTGTGCTATCAAATACTAGGTGTTATTCATTCTATCCAACTATATTTTGTACTCATTACATCCCCACTCCCACATCACAATACCCTTCTCAGCCTCTGGTAACCATCATTTTACTCTCTACTCCATGAGATCCATTATTTTAATTGTCTTTGTTGCCACAAATAAGTGGAAACATTTAAAGTTTATCTTTCTGTGCCTGGCTTATAGTCCCATCCATGTTGCTGCAAATGACAAGATCTCATTCTTTTTTATGGCTGAATAGTACTCTGTTGTCTATATGTACCACATTTTCTTTATTCATTCATCTGTTGGTGGACACTTAGGTTGCTTTCAAATCTTGGCTATTGTGAATAGTGCTGCAATAAACATGAGGGTGTGGATATCTCTTCAATATACTGATTTACTTTATTTGGGGTGTATACCCAGCAGAGGAATTGCTGAATCATATGGCAGTTCTACTTTTAGTTTTCTGAAATATGTCCAAACTGTGCTTCTCTATAGTGCTTCTACTAATTTACATTCCCACCAGTTATGTATGAAAGTTCCCTTTTCTCTACATCCTCACCAGCATTCATTATTGCCTGTCTTTTGGATAAATGCCACTTTAACTAGGATGAGATGATATCTCATTGTACTTTTTATTTGCATTTATTTGATAATGAATGATGTGGAGCATCTTTTCATATACCTGTTTGCCATTTGTATGTCTTCTTTTGAGAAACATCTGTTCAGATCTTTTACCCATTCATTACCAGATTATTGGATTTTTGTCTTATAGACTTGATTGAGCAGCTTATATATTCTGGTTATTAATCCTTTGTCAGATGGATAGTTTGCAAATATTTTCTCCCATTCCATGGATTGTGTCTTCACTATGTTAATTGTTACCATTGGGCAGAAGCTTTTTAACTTGATATGATCTCATTTGTCTATTTATGCCTTGATTGCCTATGCTTCAGGACTCTCCAATGTCCTACAGAGTTTCTCCAAAGTTTTCTTTTACTAGTTTTATAGTTTTGTGTCTTAGATTTAAGTCTTTAATCCATTTTAACTTGATTTTTGTATACAGTGAGAGATAGCAGTCTAGTTTTATTCTTCTACGTATTAATATCAAGTTTTCCCAGCACTATTTATTGAAGAGACTGTCCTTTTCCCAATGTGTGTTTGGCACCTTTGTTGGAAATGATGAGTTGACTATAGATGTGTGGATTTGTGCCTGGGCCCTCTGTTCTGTTTCACTGACTTCTGTGTCTTTTTTTTTTTTTATGCCAGTATCATGCTGTTTTGGTTATTCTACCTCTGTAGTATTATTTGAAGTCAGACAATGTGATACCTTCACTCTTGTTATTCTGGCTCTCTTGTAATTCCACATATATTTTAGGATTTTTTCCTAATTCTGTGAAGAATGTCCTTGATATTTTGATAGGGATTGTACTGGACTTGTAGACTGCATTGGGTAGTATAGACATTTTAACAATATTGATTCTTCCAATCCATGAACAGGGAATATCTTTCCTTTTTGTGTTCTCTTCAGTTTTTTACATCAATGTTTTTTAGTTTTCATTGTAGAGATCTTTCACTTCTTTGGTTAATTTTATCCATAGGTATTTTATTTTATTCGCCCTGTTGTAAATGGGATTATTTTTTCTTTCTTTTTCAGATTGTTCACTGTTGGCAATAGAAATCCTACTAAGTTTTGTATATTATTTTGTATCCTACAACTTTACTGCATTTGTTTATCAGTTCAATAGTTTTTTGGTGGAGTCTTTAGATTTTTCCAAATATAAGATTATATCATCTGCAAGCATGGATAATTTGACTTTTCCTTTTTGATTTGGATACCATTTATTTCTTTTTCTTGTCTGAATGCTCCACCTAGGACTTCAAGTACTGTATCAAATAACAGGGGTGAAAATGGGCATCCTTGTCTTGTTCCAGATCTCACAAGAAAGGCTTTCACTTTTTCCCCATTTGGTATACTACGTTTGGGTCTGTCATATATGGCTTTTATCATATTGAGGTATATTTATTCTACACCCAGTTTTTTTAGGGTTTTTATCATAAAGGGATGTTGAATTTTGTCAAACGCTTTTATGGCATCAATGGAAATGATCATATGGTTTTGTCCTTTATTCTGTTGATAGGATGTATCACATTGATTGATTTGCATATGTTGAACCATTTTTACATCTCTGGGATAAATCCCTCTTGGTCACGTTGAATTATCTTTTAATGTATTGTTGAATTCAATTTGCTAATATTTTCTTGAGGACTTTTGCATCAATGTTCATCAGAGGTATTGGCCTGTCGTTTTCTTTTGTTTGATATATTTTTATCTGCTTGGTTTTAGTATCAGGGTAATAATGGCCTTGTATTATAGAATGAGTTTGGAAGTATTTCCTCCTGTATTTTTCAGAATAGTTTGAGTAAGATTGATATTCATTCTTCTTTAAATGATAGGTAAATGTAGCAGTGAAGCAAAATTGGGTGCTAGACTTTTCTTTGCTGAGAGACATTTTGTTACAGTTTTGATCTGATTACCTGTTCAGGTCTGTTATTTGCTGTTATTGGTCTGTTCAGATTTTGGATTTCTTTGTGGTTAACTCTTGGTAGATTGTATGTGTCTAGGATTTTATTTATTTCTTCTCAAGTATCAAATTTATTGATATATAGTTTATCATAGTAGCCTCTAATGATTCTTTGAATTTCTGTGACATTAGTTGTAATGTCTCCTTTTTCATCTCTTGTTTTATTTGTTTCTTCTCTCCTTTTCTTAATCTGGCTAAAGGTTTGTGGATTTGTTTATGCTTTTTAGAAAAAACAACGTAGCATTTTGTTGATCTTTGGTTTTCTTTATTCATTTCAATTTCATTTATTTCTTCTCCGATATTATTTTTTTCTTCTAACTTAGTTTGATTTGTTCTTGCTTTTCTAGTTTTTTAAAAGGCATCATTAGGTTGTTTATTTGAAGTTTTTCTATTTGTTTGATGTAAGTACTTATTCCTATAATAATACATTTTATTACTGCTTTTGCTGCATCTCATAGGTTTTGGAATGTTGTGTTTCCATTTTCATTTGTTTGAAAAAAATTTAATTTCTTTTTTAATTTCTTTATTGATCCATTGGTCATTCAGAAGCATATTGTTTATTTCCAGGTGTTTGTATAGTTTCCAAAATTCCTCTTTTTATTGGTTTCTAGTTTTTATCCTTTGTGATCAGAGAAGATACTTGACATAATTTTTATTTTTTTAAATGTTTTAAGACTTGTTTTGTGGCCTTGACATGACACATGTTCTACCCTTATGAATAATCCATGTGCTGAGAAGAAGGATATGTATTCTCCAGACATTGACTGAAGTGTTCGGTAAATATCTGTTAAGTCCATTTAGCCTATAGTGCATATTAAGTCCATTGTTTCTTTATTGAATTTCTGTCTGGATGATATGTACAATACTGAAAGTGGGGTGTTGAAGTCTCCAGTTAATACTGAATTGGAGTCTCTCTCTCTCTCTCTCTCTCTTTTGTTCTAATAATATTTGCATTATATATCTGGGTGCTCTAGTGTTGGGTGCACAGATATTTATAATAGTTATGTCTTCTTGCTGAATTGATTCCTTTATCATATAATGACCTTTTTTGTGTCTTTTTAATAGTTCTTGTCTTAAAATCTATTTTGTTTGATATAAGCATAGCTCCTCCTGCTTTTTTTTTTTTTTTTGGCTTTCCATTTGCATGGAGTATCTTTTTGCATTCCTTTATTTTCAGTCTATGTGTGTCTTGACAGGTAAAGGGTTTCTTGTCGGCAATAGATAATTGGGTCACGTTTTTTCTTCATTCAACCACTGTATGTCTTTTGATTCAGGGGTTTAGTTCATTTACACTCAATGTTATGATTGATGAGTCAGGACTTACTCCTGCAATTTTTAATTTGTTTTTTGGTTGTTTTTGCAGTCTTTTCTTCTTTCTTTCCTGTCTTCCTTTTAGTGGAGGTAATTTTCTCAGGTAATATGTTTTAATTTCTTGCTTTTTTGTGTATCCATGCTATGCTTTTTGATTTGTAGTAACCATGATGCTTGCAAATAGTATCTTATAACTCATTATTTTAAACTGATGACAACTTAACACTGATTGCATAAGCAACCAAACAAACATGCAAAGAGAAAATTAATAAAAACTTTATACTTTAACTTCATCCTCTGCTTTTTAACTTTTTGTTGTATCTACTTATATCTTAATATACTGTCTATGTCTTGAAAAATTGTAGTTATTATTTTCGATAGGTTCACCTTTTAGGCTTTCTACTCAAGATATGAGAAGTTTACACACTACAATTACAGTGTTACATTACTCTCTGTTTTTCTCCATACTTACTATTACCAGTGAGTTTTGTACATTCAGATAATTTCTTATTGCTTGTTAACATTATTTTCTTTCATATTGAAGAGCTCTCTTTACCAGCTCTTGTAGGACAAGTCTGGTGTTGGTGAAATCCCTCAGCTTTTGTTTTTCTGGGAAAGTCTTTATTTCTCCTTCAACTTTGAAGTTTTTTTTATGGAATATACTATTCTAGGTAAAAAAATTTTCCTTCAGCACTTTAAATATGCCATGCCATTCTCTGCTGGCCTGTAAAATTTCCATGAAGAAGTCTACTCTCAGTTGTATTGTATGTTATTTGTTTCTTTTTTTCTTGCTGCTTTTGGAATCCCTTTTTATCCTTGACCTTTGCGAGTTTGGTTATAAAATGTCTTGAGGTAGTCTTCTTTGAGTTAAATCTACTTTGTGTTATATAACCTTCTTGTACTTGAATATTGACATCTTTCTTTGGGTTTAGGACATTCTCTGTTATTATCTCTTTTAGTAAACTTTATACTCCATTTTCTATCTCTCTACTTTCTCTCTAAGGCCAATAACAGATTTGTCTTTTTGAGGCTATTTTCTAGGTGTGTATCATTCTTTCCTTTTTTCATTATTTTGTCATCTCTGACTCTGTATTTTTAAATAGCCTGCCTTGAAGCTAACTAATTCATTCTTCTGCTTGATTAATTCTGCTATTAAGAGACTCTGATGCATTCTTCAGTATTTTAATTGCACCTTTCAGCCCCAGAATTCCTACTTGATTCTTTTTGATTATTTCTATCTCTTTGTTAAATTAATCTCATAGGATTCTGAATTCTTTTTTTTTTTTTTTTTTGCGATGGAGTCTCGCTATTTTGCCCAGGCCAGACTGTGGTGGTGCCATCTCGGCTCACTGCAAGCGCCGCCTCCTGGGTTCACGCCATTCTCCTGCCTCAGCCTCCCAAGTAGCTGGGACTACAGGCGCCTGCCACAGCGCCCGGCTAATTTTTTGTATTTTTAGTAGAGACGGAGTTTCACTGTGTTAGCCAAGATGGTCTTGATCTGCTGACCTCGTCATCCACCCACCTTGGCCTCCCAAAGTGCTGCGATTACAGGCGCAAGCCACTGCGCCCAGCCAGATTCTGAATTCTTTATCTATGTTATCTTGGATTTTCTTGAGCTCCCTCAAACAACTATTTTGAATTCTCTGTCTGAAAGGTCATATATCTCTGTCTCTCTGGGATTAGTCACTAGTGCCTTATTTCATTCATTTGATATGATCACATTCTCCTGGATGATCTTGATGTTTGTGGATGTTCACCCTTGCCTGAATATCTAAGAGACAGGTATTTATTTAATCTTCACAGCCTTGCCTTTTTTTCCTGTCCTTCTTGGAAAGGTTTTCCAATTATTCCAAGGATCTTTAGTGTGGTGATATAAGTCTTTTGTCACTGCAGCCATATCTGCCTTAGGGGGCACACTAAGCCCAGAAACACTGTGACATTTGCAGACTTATAGAGGTACTGTCTTAGTGGTCTTAGGCAAGTTCCAGAAGAATTCCCTGGATTACCATGCAGAGACTCTTGTTCTTTTCCTTTACTTTCTCCCAAACAAATAGAGACTGTCTGTGCTGAGCTGCCCGGAGCTGAGAAAAGGGTGACACAAACACCCCTGTAGTCAGCACCACTGAGACTGCACTGGGTCAGACCCAAAGCCAGCATAGCACTGGGTTTCACCCAAGACTTGCAGTGACCACTGCCTGACTGCTGCCTATGTTCACTCATGGAGACCCAAGAGGTCTGCAGTCAACAAGTAGCAAATCCAGCCATGCTTTTATTCTTTCCTTCAGCTATTGTGTTCCTGCTGGCCCAGGCAGGTTCAGAAGTACCATCTGGGAGCTGGGGCCTCGAGTCAGGAAACTTAGGGATCTACCTGGTGCCCTATTCTACTGTGGCTGAGCTGGCACTCACGCTGCAAGACAAAGTCCTTCCCACTCTACCCTTCCCTTTTCTCAAACAGAGGAGTCTTTCTAGATATCCACCATCACCTCAGGTCTGTGGCAAGTACTGCCTGGTTACCACCAACATGCATGCAAGGCCCAGTGACTCTTCAGTCAACTCGTGGTGAATGCTGCCAGTCAGGACAATGGGCCCCCTCTGGCCCAGGGCAAGTCCAGAAATGCTGTCCAAGGCCTGGAATTGGGAACCCCTGGAGCCTGCTTGGTGACCAACCTGTGACTAAGCTGGTACCCAAGCTGCAAGACAAAGTTCCTTTAATTTTCCCTTTCCTCTCCTCAAACAGATAGGGTATCTCTCCATAGCTACCATAGCTAGGAATATGCTAGGTTACTCCTAAAGGCAGCATGATTCTGAGTCTCACCCAAGGTTGCAGCAAGTACTGCCTGGCTACCAGTGCTGAGTATTCAGGGCCCAAGGGCTCTTAAGTTAGTAGGTGATGAATCCAGGATTGGGTCCTTCCCTTTAAGACAGCAGGTTTCCTTCTTGCCCAGGGTGTGTCTAGAAATGTCATCTGGAAGACAGGGCTTGAAATGGGGGCCTCAGGACTTTCCTGGTGCCCTATTCTACTGTGGCTGAGCTAGTATCCAATTTAGTATCCAATAAACTCCAGAGCACTTTAACCCACTATGGCGATACTTACCAGAACCTTGGTTCTGACCAACAATTTCCTTCTGGCTAGGACAGGTCTAAATGCTCCCTCCATGGGCACTGGTTGAGTTCTGTCCTGTGTTGCTTTCCCCTGGCAAGGCAGCACTGAGTCCCAATGCAAGGTCCCATGATTACTGTTCTTCCCCTCCGAAAGCACACAGATTATTTCTCCACTCCATAACATAGGGCTGCTGCCTGGGGATTGGGAGGGTGCTATAGGTGATTTAAGGCTGTCTTTCCTACCACCTTCAGTGCCTCTTTCCTTAATATGATGTTGAAACCAGGTAATGTGATCACTCATCTGATTTCTAGTTCTTATGAAGATGCATTTTTAGTGTGGATAATTGTTCAATTTGGTGTTCCTATGATGGGGACAGTCACTGGAGGGTTTATTCAGCTGTCTTGCTCTACCTCCCTCTGGCAATTTGGTTTTGAAGTCTTGCTTATTCCATGAGGTAACAATAAATTGCAAAAATGTATTCCAAGAAACTATACATATTATTAGACATTCTGTCAAGAACCTTTATCACAGCACTGCTTATAGTTGCTGTATTAGGGTGCTTCAGAGAAACAGAATTGGTAGTATATATAGAGATATAGAAGAAGGAATTTATTATAAAAATTAGCTTACACAATTTTGAACACCAAGAAGTCCCGTGATAGGCCATTTGCAAGCTGGAGAACCACAAATCTTGTAGTGCAGTTCAGTCTGAGTCCAAAGGCTGGAGAACCAGAAGTGCCAATGTCTAAGGACAGGAAAAGATAGGTGTTCCTGCACAGGGGAGAGAGAGAGAGAAATATAATTCACTCCTCATATGCCTTTTTGTTCTATTTTGTCCCTCAATGGTTTGAAGGATACCTGACCACGTTGGGGAAAATGGTCTTCTTTTCTCAGTCTCCCTATTCAAATGCTAATTACTTCTGGAAACACCCTTGTGGCAGGCCAGTTCTCACTAACACAGGCCTGAATAACAACTATTTTACTACTGGCTGAGTGGTTTAGTTAAATATCAAAAGCCAGCGCCCTTCTACAAAGGCTGGGATGTAACAAAAGCCCATCAAGAGTTTTGCCTAGGCCTTTCCTGGGCCTTAAAGCATGATAAAATAATGAAGGAATTTTTAACAGGACTTTTATTGTGGGTCTGAAGAAACTCCCCAGGCCTTCACAAACGAGTTTATTGGGGGTCTGAAGGAACTCCCCAAACCTCCATGATTTGGCAGGAGGCAAGATAAGGGTAATCACCCCAGCACCTGGACCCATTTAGATTAAGTAAATTTGCTGAGACTTCAGAGGAAGGTCTTCAGGTCTAAGACCTTAGTTATAGATTAAAAGAAGTTAATCACGTATGTCTTTAGATGAATGCGTACTTACACATAGACATGTAACTTAGAAGTTATATAAGCTCTGAAAAACTTTGTAATTTTGAGTTGGTCTGAATAATTCCCAGGACTTCTCCCTATAAGCAGTTGCGGAAATAAAAACTCTTTTCCTCCCCAGTTCATCTGCATCTCGTTATTGGGCCATGAGAAATAGAAGCCCGACCCTCAGCTTGGTCTGAGAACACCTTCACATACACATTCAGAAATAGTATTTTACCTGCTATCTGGGTATCCCTTAACCTAGTCAAGTTAACATATAAGATTAACCATCACAATTACAAGGAAAAAAATGGAAGCAAAATTAATGTTCAATAATATGGGATTGATTACACAATTTATGATAAACATGAATAATTATGCATTATAAAATATGATAATATGATAGGAGATTATAGTTATGCAATATATATAAGTGATTAAAAATAGAATGTATATCATGATCCCTTCTTTGTGAAAGTAAATTATGTATGTGTTTATGTTTATACATTTTCAAAAGCATGGAAGAAAATTTAAAAATCTGAAACAATGACTTTTTCAAAAGTGTTCTTACAGATGATTTTCTTTTTCTTCTTGTTAATGAACTACATTTTCTAAATTTTCTGTTTAAAAAACTAGGTAACTCTGTATTAAGACAAAACAAAATTTACTTTAAACTGTTGATCAAGGGCTGGGTGTGGTGGCTCATGTCTGTAATCCCAGCAATTTGGGAGGCCGAGGCAGGTGGATCACCTGAGGTCAGGAGTTTGAGACCAGCCTGGCCAACATGGCAAAATCTCATTTCTACTAAAAATACAAAAATTAACCAGATGTGGTGGCATGTTCCTGAAGTCCCAGCTACTTGGGAGGCTGAGATACAAGAATCACTTGAACCCAGGAGTCAGAGGTTGCAGTGAGCCGAGCGCTGCACTCCAGCCTGGGCAACAGAGTGAGACTCCATCTTAAAAAAAAAAAAAAAAAAATACCGTGTTGATCAAGCTGAACCTTTTGCTTGATCAAACAAAATCTATTTTAATTTTTCTCTTCAGTGTTTGTCATTTTGAATGCAATAATCATGGCTTTGTACTGCAATTTGCATTGAAATTTTGCCTAAAGTCCACTGGCATTATAATGCTGTAATCTATGCATATGGTAATCTAAGAATTAGTAGAAATTATATACTTTAAGAAAATGAATAGTATTACGTTCTTCTGCAGCTGCTTCAATTATATCCTAGGGAAGTAAACAATATTGGACTTAACCCTATCCATGAAGCATTTGAAAACACATTACAGTTGATTATGAGTATTATTATCACAAATTGAATCAAGATGTGCAAACAACATACTTTTTTATTGATGATAATTTTTTCAAGCTCTTGATTCCTACTGTAGAATCCTTAACTGTGTCCTGAAATGTAATAATTTATAACCATGCTCTGAAAGGAGAACCTTCCATTGATATGTTCTTGGTAATCTCTTATCATAACTGGCTCATTTCTGGCTGCTTCTCGATGAATGAATAATGTCACCAATAGATTTATCTTGTTAACAGAATTTCATTAAGCTATTAATGGCCATTTTTATTCAGGTAATAGATAATTATCTGTTTCTTTTTTACATGTTGCTTCTCCTATGGGAAATTACTATATAAAATGTAATTAGCTCTATCCAAAGGTCCAGTGAGTTGTTCTGTGAGTGCCAGATCAGTTATTTATTGCTCTCTGGAGATAGAAATGAAATTCTGAGTCAATACATGTAAACCAATTTCTTTACATGTATTAGAACAACTTCTGGCACATGATATGTTTTCAAAGTCACAGATATGTTTGTCTCTTTTGCAGAGGGTGACAGGCAAACAAGAAATGATTGGCATGAAGCTCATTATTTTCTGTTGTCTGAATCATAGTCAAAAATTTAAGTTTCTAGACAGTGGAAATATAGACACAATATATAGTTATGCATCACTTAATGAGGGGATACATTCTGAGATATATGTCATTAGGCAATTTCATCATTATGCAAATATCACAGAGTGTACTTACACAAATCTAAATGGTATAGTATACTACACAACTAGGCTATATGGTATGGCCTATTGCTTCTAGTCCAAAAACCCATACAACATGTTACTAGACTGAATACTATAGGCAATTGTAACACAAAGGTAAATATTTGTGTTATCTAGACATATCTAAATTTAGAAAAGGTAATTCACTGTGTTATGATGTTATGATGACTACCATGTCACTAGGTAACAGGAATTTTTCAACTCCATTATAATCTTATGGGACGACTGTCATATATGTGGTTTGGCACTGACAGAAATGTTATGCGGTAAATAACATTTCATGAGTGTATATTCTTTTTAAAAATATTGTTTGGCAAGCGCCTTGTGTTCATCTCTTTGAATTTCATCCCATCAAATTCACTTTGAAATGAATTTTTCATGGTGCCTGAATACACATATAGCAGAAGCTGAACACAGTGAGAGAAAAGCTGAACACATTTAGTTCTACTATGTATTTGAGACACATTCACAAGTGTTTTATATTTTGGTCTAGTTCACATACTACCACCTTTAATAATTCTTCCCCTATCTCCTTTTTTCTTATTAGAAATATTTAATCATATATACAGTATTGAGCATCTGTACCTGATTGGGAGTTAGATTAGTGCTTCTTAGAAAAACAAAAAGCTAGAAATCCCTGCTGTTAAGGCCATTATATACCTAATGCTCAGGTGTCTCTGGATGTACAACCAGATGAAGCCTGATGGAGTTTATCACAGCCTCTTCTAGAAAATGTTCAAATGGAGAGCTAGGAAATTATCCAAAGCACAGGACTCCATATTTTAAATGGAGAAGAAAAGATCCATCCTGGGCAAACAGCCACAAGTTGCCTCTTCTACATCAGCTAAAACAAAGATGGGACCAGTCCTAGCCTCTACCTTTTGGAATCCATGCCACTGACAGATCAGTAGGATCTAAGAAATGTCTGTTTCTCACTCTGACACATTGGAAACTTAATAGGGACTGTGGTCTCCCCTTTAGGCCCCAGCCTAGTTTCCAAGCTTCCCCAGTCTGAATAGGGAGCCCTCTAAGACTGGGCCTGGGAATCAGTCTTCAAGGTGTGAAGCTATCCCTGCTCACCTCTACCCACCAGGTCATCCTTAAAGGTTTTTAGATGTCTTTAATCTTTCTGTCTGCAAGGTTTGTTTCCTTTCCTCTCCATGCTTTGACAAAATGGCCAAAGGAGAATATTTAGAAGACTCCTCAGAGAGGAAATGACATCTGTTTTCATTAATTCCTGATTCTTTGTCTTTCTTGGGAAATATGACTTAGACATACTTCTAAGCTTGCAAGCCCCATTTTAGAGCTCCTGGCAGATGCTATATAGTGAGTGTTTTTCTACTGAGGACATGAAGTCAGAAGCACATTGCTCACTGATGCACGGTTTCAAGGTGGCACATGACTTCAGTTCTTTCCCCATAACAGACTCTGGGGCAGGGATGCAAATGAGCTGAGTCTCTGAAGGGCCTTAAGTGGTTGCCCTCTCCACCTTTGAATCTGGTCATTCCTGCAGTGGCTGAGGCATGTCCTAACCGTTACTCAAAATCCCCTTTAGTCCATTAGCAAAACATGCTTAAGTCTGTCTCCAGTTTCTGGCAGAAATTGGTCAGATAGTTGGTTTCCATACCTGAGCACTGCTACTCCCAAAACATCAGTTAGGGGCCAGGATCAAGTACCCAAGCAGAGAAAAAATACAGAATGGAGCTAGTCTCCGTTTCCACCGGTAACTCTCTGGTCCCATGGAGACAGGACTTCAAATTCATGAGCAATTGGGAGTCTATTGAAGGTAGCATTAAAATGGAAATTCCCAAGTAGTAATTTGGCAAGGACTTTTTTTCTTAGACTTCTTCAATTTAATGTCATAAAACATGTTTTCAATATCTTGCTTTTGTCTCAGTGCTGCTTGTGTTAGGTCCTCATTATCCCTTTTATATGAACCTTCAGTATTTTGACATTCATGGTGAAAAAGCATGTTGACTCATATTTAGGGCAATTATTTTTAGTCAAGTACAGGTAGAGTCCCACCTTAGCTTTGAAATTATTCAGAATAGCAATCTCCTTAACAATCCTTGTTCCTTTCCTGTATGGTCCTGATTTTAAAGAGGCATAGTCCAAAGAAGACTCCTCACTCTCACTGCTCTCTCAAATATTTAAAGAGTACACAGAAATTTTTATTAAAATCCTCTCTGCTCTACTTATTAAAATCCTCTGTGCTCTATGGAAGAGAATATTGTAGGTCAATAAATCTAACTATTCTAACTTTCAATAAGAGGTGTTTTGGTTATGTTATCAGTTATTTATTGCTTCATAACAAATTTAAACCAACATAGTAGCTTAAAATAATAAAGTCTACCCCCAAGCTCCGAATTTACTCTTAATGTATTATCCCAAGAGAGACTTCTTTCTCATCCACATGTGTCTTTCCAGCATGCTATTTGTTTACGCACCACTCTGGATCATCCCTTCCTCACAATGCATCCCATTCTGGGTTATATCTCTTCCTCCACGTGCATCATCCTGGGAATTTTTTCTTCATGGAGCCTGACTGCTTTCCTTCCATGACTCTTCATTTTGTATTTTTGTCTTTTATCCTCAGAGAGCAAGGGAGGTAGGAAAATTATAAATCCTGAATATTAATAATATATGTTCTCTCATATACTTATTATTTCTAATATTTATAACACCTTTATTATCATTAATATCATCCCCCTTTTTAGGTAACAAACTGATTTGGGAAGCAAGGCCACATAGTGTATAAATGTAAGGAGCTTGGATTTGACTCCATGTCTGCCTGGTTCATGCTACTCCCCAAAGCAGCAGGACAGTGGTGCTGCCTAATTTCCATTTCAGTTATCTTTTCAAAGATTTTATCTTTTCTATAAAATAGAATTGAAAAATGCAAAATAACATTCACAGATTTGTTCATAAATAACTTTATGATATAGTCAAATGTGTGCACTTAATAATCATCTGCATTTTTTGATTAATTGAAAAGGGGGAATCATTTTTCTTCAAAAATTTTTTTAGTGATAAACAGTAATACAAACAGAGCAAGACACAGTTCCTGGCCTATCCAAGTTCAAAATCTCTAGGGGATTTTTCCCTCTGAGAACTGCACACACCATTCTTTGAAAAACACTAACATTCCATTTTCTAACCCTAGCACCTAGCAACCAAACATGGTAAGAAGTCAACAAATGCTTTTTGAATGAAATAAACCTGTATTAGACTTTTTTCCAATACCATAATTTTAGTATTATGATTGCTCATTTATGACTGTTTTAATTTTTCAAAGACTAGCCTGAATTCATTATTGTGTCTAATTTCACTTCAAAACTCAGGGCTTTCCTTGTCCTTGATTTTGGTGTTGTAACAGTCACAAATAAATTTTTTGCTTTACTCACAGGCAATATGAGGAGAGGGAGAAAGATCTTCCTTTAAAATAAGTTGGAAGAGCAAGGCAAAAAGCTGAAAAAGCATTAAGGTTCATATGGCTGAGAAAGTGGGATTTAATGAATTAAGAACTAAAAAACAAAAAAATGGGAGGGTCTAGCATAGGTAAAATCAGTTTAAGCAGAAAGAAAAGGAGTGATGCAGAAAATGCTGGGTCGAGAAGGTCCTTGGGCAGAACTCTCCAAAGTTCAGAAGTGCCGGTCCCTTAGAACAATTTGGTTATTTGAAAAATTAAATGGTAGTGGTAGGCGATTAGACCAGGAATAAGGAATGAAAAATTGTGACAATGTATGGTATATCCATTGGATTGAGTGTCTAGTCCAAGGTTTGAATCACGACACAATTCCTCCAGCAAGCCTGCCACCCTAGACTTGAACACTTCAAAGGGTAGAGAATCATGGAAAATGCTCATTCTGTTGCCAGGTGACTTTGTCAATAAAATTACCCTCTTCCTGAGCTAATGTTTCTCTTCCCATAAATTTCCACTCTTGGAGCGATATGGGAAATTTTGGCTTCACTTATAATCATTTATCACCTCTTTGAAAACAACTCCTTTACTCATGAGTTGGTTACTGTTAATTTGTGGATTGTCTCTATTCAACTAATGAATATGCTGTTGTCAGGTGCTATAACAAGCTTAACCCCCCAAATTGAAATAATAATACACTAACACTGATGACATTTTTTGGAGGGTTTCTAAAAGCTTAAGTGGCATTGAAGTGTAGCAATATTTTGTGGTAGAAGACAGCTTATGTTTCACAAATCACTTTAGTAAAATAATTATGTCAGGCTGGGCACGGTGGCTCAGGCTGGTAATCCCAGCATTTTGGGAGGCCAAGGCAGGTGGATCACTTGAGGTCAGGAGTTCGAGACTAGCCTAGCAAACATGGTGAAACCTCATCTCTCCTAATAGTACAAAACAAATTTAGCCAGGCGTGGTGGCAGGCACCTGTAATCTCAGCTATTTGGGAGGCTGAGACACAAGAATCACTTGAACCCGGGAGGCAGAGGTTGCAGTGAGCCAAGATCGTGCCACTGCACTCAAGCCTGGGCAACAAAGTGAAACTGTGTCCCCAGAAGAAAAAAAAAAAGAAAATAATTATGTCATAATGCACTAATCCTCTTTTCAAACATATTAAAATGTAATAGATTTTCTCATTTCATATTTAATGTTTCTTTTTAGGATTAAAATAATTTAAGGTGACCCATTCAAGCCTCCTTAAGAACACTTTTCTAAAATTATACTACCACTATTATTTTGAATTACCCCAGCAAGAAATGTGCTAGCAAGAAAAGCCAGCTTCTATGGATATTTCCAAGGACTTCTTTGAAGGAGTTTACCTAGTCATTTTATTTTGTTACCTGGAAGGAAATAACTGAATTTAGTTTTAATTTTTTTAATTGTGAAATATGTCACCTATGAGGAATAGTTTATTGTGATAGCATTTTGGTGTGTCAGCTTGGCTAGGATGAATTACAATCCGTAGAATTACATTTCTAGTCACTTTCCTGTTGGGGTGGGCTACAAGGGATCATCTCCCAGGAGAGTTGGAGGACTGAAGTGAGGCACTGGCGGTTTGTGGCATAAACACCCCTACTGTCTGTTAGTCAACCAACTACTAATCTAGGCTCTGCTGTGAAAGGACTCTGTCTGTAGATGTGATCATAGTCCTGAGTCATTTGGTTTTAAATTAATCAAAAAAGAGATTATCTTGGGTAGGCATTACTTAATCAGTTGCAATTTTTTAAAAAACAGGGATTAGGCCTTCCCTGAACTTGGAGATTTCAAATGGCAGCTGGACTTGCAACTTTTCTCCCTCCAAAGCCCTCTCTCATCTTTCTTCCTGACTGAAACCTATGGACAAGAAGCTTGCTCTTGTTTCCTGGGATTCTGGTTTGCTCATGATTTGCCCTTTCTGCTTGCTTGCCCAACAGACTTTGATTAGCCGCTGCTATTGCATTAGCCAATTTCTTGGAATATGTGTATGTATATACACACATATATATACACACACACATATGAATATATGCACACACATACGAATATATATATGTGTGTATATATATAGGATATGTATATAGGATATATATACAGGATATATATATATAGGATATATATACAGGATATATATATAGGATATATATACAGGATATATATATATAGGATAGATATATACAGGATATATATATAGGATAGATATATACAGGATATATATATAGGATAGATATATACAGGATATATATATAGGATAGATATATACAGGATATATATATAGGATAGATATATACAGGATATATATATAGGATAGATATATACAGGATATATATATAGGATAGATATATACAGGATATATATAGGATAGATATATATAGGATATATATATAGGATAGATAAATAGGATATATATATAGGATATATATATAGGATATATATATATATAGGATATATATAGGATATATATATAGGATATATATATATATAGGATATATATAGGATATATATATATATATATCCTACTGGTTTTGCTTCTCCGCTTGAACCCTAACTGATAAACATATGAAATATATATCTTAAATTTAAGAAATATTGAAAATAAAATTCTTATACTCATCATTGATTGAAACTGAGAAATAGAATATTATTAGTTTCTTAGAAGCTCACATGTGTTCCTCTCTCTTTGCACCTTTCTTCCTCCTTCTACTCCAGCAGTAACCACTATTCTTACTTTTGAGTTAATAATTTCATTGTTTTGTTTTCCTTACTTTTATTTTAGATATATGGGGTACGTGTGCAGGTTCATTACATGGGAATATTGCATAATTCTGAAGTTTGGGGTAAGGATCATGTCACCTAGGTAGTGAGCATAGTACCAGATAGGTGGTTTTTCAACCCATGCCCCCTCAGTTATCTGCAGTGTCTATTGTTCTTATATTTATGTCCATGTATGCTCAATGTTTAGCTCCCACTTATAAGTGAGAATAGGTGGTATTTGATTTTCTGTTCCTGCATTAATTTTCTTAGGATTATGGCCTCCAGATGCATCATGTGTTGTAAAGGACATAATTTTATTCAATTTTATGGCTGCCTAGTATTTCTTGGTTTATATGTACCACATTTTCTTTATCCAGTTTACCATTGATGGGCACCTGGGTTGATTCCCTGTCTTTACTATTGTGAATAGTGCAATGATGAACATACAAGTGCATGTACCTTTTTGTAGAATGATTTGTTCTCCTTTGGTTATATACCAAATAACGGGATTGTTACGCTGAATGGTAGCTCTGTTTTAAGTTCTTCAAGAAACCTTCAGACTGCTTTCCACAGTGGCTGGACTCATTTGCATTCCCACCAACAGTGTATAAGTTTTCCCTTTTCTCTGCAACCTCACCAGCATCTATTGTTTATTGACTTTTTAATAATAGCCATTCTGACTAGTGTGAGATGGTATCCCATTGCAGTTTTTATTTGCATTTCTGTGATGATTAGTGATACTTCACATTTCTTCATACATTTACTGGCCACTTGTATGTATTCTTTTGAGAAGTGCCTGTTCCTGTCTTTTGCCCACTTTTTAATGAGGTTTTTTTGCTAGTTGATTTTTCTCTGTAGATTCTAGAGATTAGTCCTTTGTTAGATGTATAATTTTTGAATATCTTCTCCCATTCTATAGGGTGTGTTTGCTCTGTAGATAGTTTATTTTGCTGTTCCAGAAGCTCTGTAGCTTAATTAGGTCCCACTTGTATAATTTTTTTAATCGTAGTTGCTTTTGGGGACTTAGCCAAAAATTCTTTGACAAGAAGAATATTTTCTAGGTTTTCTTCTGGGATTTTTATAGTTTGAGGTCCTAAGTTTACATCTTTGATTCATTTTGAATTAATTTTTGTATATGTTGAAAGGTAGGGGTCCAGCTTCAATCTTCTGCATCTGGCTAGCCAGTTATCCCAGCACCATTTACTTAATAGAGAGTACTCTCCCCATTGCTTGTTTTTGTTGACCTGGTAAAAGATCAGATGGTTTTACATGTGTGGCTTTATTTCCGAGTTGTCTATTCTGTTCTTTTTGGTCTATGTGTCTGTTTTTGTACCAGTACCATGCTGTTTTGGTTACTGTAGCTTTATAATATAATTTGAAGTCAGGTAGTGTGATGCCTCCAGCTTTGTTCTTTTTGCTTAGGATTACTTTGGTTATTTGGGCTCTTCTTTGTTTCCATATGAATTTTATAATAGTTTTTTCTAATTTTGTGAAGAATGACATTTGTAGTTTGATAAGAATAGCAATGAATCTGTAAATCACTTTGGGCAGTCCGGCCACTTTTACAATATTGATTCTTCTAATCCATGAGCATGGAATTTTTTTTGTTTATTTGTGTCCTCTCTAATTTCTTTCAGTAGTGTTTTGTAGTTCTCCTTGTAGAGATCTTTTACATCCTTGGTTAGCTGTATTCCTAGCTGTATTACTAGATATTTCATTTTCTTTGTGGCTATTGTAAATGGGATTGTGTTCTCGATTTCACTTTCAGCCTGGACATTGTTCGTGTATAGAAATGTTACTGACTTTTAAATAGTAATATTGTATCCCAAAACTCTACTAAAGTCATTTTGTCAGTTCTAGGAGGCTTTTGGCAGAGTCTTTAGGATTTTCTAGGTATATAACCCTATGATCAGTGAAGAGAGATAGTTTGAGTTCCTTTTCCTATTTGAATGCCTGTTATTTATTTCTCTTGCCTGATTCCTCTGGCTAGGACTTCTAGTATTATATTGAATGGGAATGGTGAGAGTGGGCATCCTTGTTTTATTCAATTTCTGAAGGGGAATGGTTTGAGCTTTTGCCCATTCAGTATAATGCTGGCCATGGGTTTGTCATAGATAGCTTTTATTATTTTGAAGTATGTTCCTTTAATGAATAGCCTGTTAAGGGTTTTGTTGTGTTTTTGTTTTTGTTTTTGTTCGAGATGTAGTCTCATTCTGTCACCCAGGCTGGAGTGCAATGGCATGGTCTCAGCTCACTGCAACCTCCACCTCCCAGGTTCAAGTGATTCTCCAGCCTCAGCCTCCCGAGTAGATGGAACTACAGGCATGGACCACCATGCCCAGCTAATTTTTGTATTTTTAGTAGAGACAGGGTTTCCCTATGTTGGCCAGGCTAGTCTCGAACTCCTCGCCTAGTGATCCACCTGCCTCAGCCTCCCAAAGTGCTGGGATTACAGGCGTGAGCCACTGCGCCCAGCCTAAGGGTTTTTATCATGAAGATATGTTGGCTATTATTGAAAGCTTTTTCTGCATCTATTGAGATGATCATATTGTTTTTGCTTTTAATTACGTTTATTTGGCAAATCACATTTATTGATTTGTATATGTTGAACCAACCTTGCATCCCAGGAATAAAGCCTACTTGATTGTGATGTATTAACTTTTTTGATGTGCTGCTGGATTTGGTTTGCTAATATTTTGTTGAGGAATTTTGCATCTATGTTCATCAGGGGCATCAGCCTGAAGTTTTCTTTTTTCATTACCAGATTTAGGTATCAGGCTAATTCTGGCTTCATAGATTGAATTAGAGAGGAGCTCCTCTTCCTTGATATTTTGGAATAGTTTCAGTATGACTGGTATCAGTTATTTGCACATCCGGTAGGATTTGGCTGTGAATGTACCTGGTCCTGGGTTTTACTTTTGGTCGGTAGAATCTTTATTACTGATTCAATTTCAGAACTAGATACTGATCTGTTCAGGGATTCATTCTCTTCCTGACTCATTCCTGGGAAATTGTGTGCTTCCAGGAATTTATCCATTTTCTCTAGATTTTCTAATGTGCATGCATAGAGCTGTTTATAGTAGTTCCTGATGATCTTTGTATTTCTGTGGGATCAACTGCAATATCTCCTTTAACATTTCTGATTGCATGTATTTGGATCCTCTCCTTTTTCTTTGTTAATATAGCTAGTAGTCTATCAATTTTATTTATTTTTTCAAGAAACCTAACTTCAGTGATCTTTTGTATGGATTTTTGTATCTCAATTTCATTAAGCTCTTCTCTAATTTTAGTTAATTTTTTTCTCCTTCTAGCTTTGGGATTGGTTTGTTCACATTTTTCTAGTTTCTTTAGGTGCAAAGTCAAATTGTGAATTTGAGATCTTTCTAAATTCTTGATGAAGGTGTTTAGAACTACAGACTTTCCTCTTAACACTACTTTGGCTGTATCTCAAAGATTTTAGTACATTGTTTCCCTATTTTCATTAATTTCAAAAATTTTTTAAATTTCTGCCTTAATTTTAATGCTGTCCCAGAAGTTATTCTAGAGCAAGTTGTTTTATTGCCATGTATTTCTGTAGTTTTGAGAGATCTTCTTGATATTGATTTATATTTTTATCATGCTGTGGTCTGAGAGTGTGCTTGGTATAACTTTCATTTTTAAAAAAATTTTTGTGACTTATTTTATGACCAAGCATGTGTTTGATCTTAGAATATGTTTCATGAGCAGATGAGAAGGTATATTCTGTGGTTGTTTGGTGGGGTGTTCTGTAGATGTCTATTAGGTCCATTGGTCAAGTGCTGAGTTTAAGTCCACAGTGTGTTAATTTTCTGCCTTGGTGATCTAATACTGTCAGTAGGATGTTGATATCTCCTACTATTCTTGTGTGGTTGTCTAAGTCTTTCTGCAGGCCAAGAAGAACTTGTTTCATAAATTTGGGTGCTCTGGTGTTGGGTGTGTATATACTTAGGATAGTTAAGGCTTCTTGTTTTGTTGTACCCTTTATCAATACATAATGCTCTTCATTGTCCTTTTAATTTTTATTGGTTTAAAATCTGTTTCATCTGATATAGGCATAGGAACTCTTGCTGTTTGTTTTCTGTCTACATGTTAGATTGTTTTCTATCCTTTTACTTTGAGCCAGTGGGTGTCTTTACATGAGAGATGGGTTTCTTAAAGACAATAGATAGTCAGGTCTTATCTTTTAATTCAGCCTGCCCCTCTGTGCCTTTTAAGTGGGGTGGTTAGTTCACTTACATTAAATGTTAGTATTGATTATTTGTGACCTTGATCTTGTCATTGTGTTGTTAGCTGTTTCTAATGTAGATCTAACTGCATAGTTGCTTTATAGTGCCTGTAGGCTATGTGCTTAAGTGAGTATTTGCAGTAGCAGGAGTTGTTCTTTAATTCCACATTTACCATTCACTTAAGGACCTCTTGTAAGGCTGGTCTAGTTGAAACATATTTCCTCAGCATTTGGTTGTCTGAGAAGAATTTTATTTCTCCATCACTTAAGAAACTTAATTTTATGGGTTCCTTTTGGAATTTCTTTTCTTTAAGGCTTCTGAAAATAGGCCTCCAATCTCTTTTGGCTTGTAAGGTTTCTAGTGAGAGGTCTGCTGCTAACCTGATAAGGTTCCCTCTATAAGTAACCTGCCCCTTCTCTCTAGCTGCCTTTAAGATTTTTTCTTTTGCATTGAAATTGGTGAATCTGATAATTATGTGCCTTGGCAATGGTTATCTTTTATAGTATTTAGCTGGGGTTCTCTGTATTTATTGGATTTGCATGTCAAACTCTGTAGCAAAATTAGGGGGATTTTCATGAATTATATCATGAAATATATTTTCCATATTGCTATTCTCTTTCCTTCTCTCTCAGAATGCCAATGAGTCATAGATTTGTACTCCTTACATAATCTCATATTTCTTAGAGGTTTTGTTTCTTTTTCTTAATTCTTTTTTGTTTATTTTTGTCTTACTGAGTTGATTTGAAGAACCAGTCTTTGAGCTCTAAAATTCTTTCCTCAGCTTGGTCTATTCTGCTGTTAATACTTTGGATTGTATTTGAGATTCTTGTAAATTTTTCATCTCAAGAAGTACAGTTTGGGTCTTTCTTAAAATGGCTATTTCATCTTTCAGCTCTTGAATGATTTTACTTCATTTCTTGGCTTCATTGAATTGAGTTTCAACTTTCTTATGGATCTTAATGAGCTTCCTTGTCATCCAGATCCTGAATTCCATGTCTGTCATTTCAGACATTTCAGACTGGTTAAGGACCATTGCTGGGGAGCTGGTAGGCTCATTGGAGGAAAGGGGACACTCTGGCTTTTGAGTTGCCAGTTCTTGTGCTGATTCTTTATCATCTAGGAGGGTTAGTGTCCCTTTAACTGTGGTATAAATTAAGGACAGTCAGTTGGCTTTATTTCTGGAAGTTTCAGAAGTCCAAGGCTCTGTACAGGGTCTTTGTGATTGAATTCTTGCCCTTGGTTGTGCAGTGGGGAGAATCAGTGTTGTAGTTCAGGCTACAATCTCATAAATGGCACTTGAGAGCAATGGATGGTAGATAGGCTGTTACTCAGCAGTGTAGTTCCTTTGTGTATCCTCACATTTGCAGCTATGCTCTCTGGGGCAAGGAGGAGGGGAGTGACCCCCTTGCCAGTTTCTTTTGTGGGTCTTTTGGGAGCCACCTTTGATCACTGGCCCACAATTTGTTGTTGTTGTTGTTTTTGCTGTTGTTAGGTCTTATAGACCACAAGGTTCCCTTGGGCAGAGGTCTGGCAGGGGCCAGTTCTGTGGAAGGAGGCACATGTAGATCCCACACCAGTCTGCAAACATGTATGACTCATCCCTGTCACTTTTCTGAGAGTGTGGGCTCCTCCCCTGCTCAAGTGCTGGGGACAGATCCTAGCTTAGCACTCCTGAGTGACAAGCCACAGCCCTGCAGCATGAGGGCCTGCTTGTGGCTTTCTCCTCTGGACCCCTGGGGTTGGATTTAGGTTGCATTAGAGGGCCCAAAGCGTTCCCAGGCTATCAGCACTCAGTCAGATAAAACAAAGCACCCAGGCTGAGCAGTGGAGGTTTCACTGTGTACATGCTCCTGCAGGGTGGCCAGGCAGGAGCAGCTAGCCAGCAGGTGGGCCTGCAGGACAGATGTGCTCCAGTTCTTCTCGGAAGTTGGCTCTCCTTTATCCCAATCTGGTGGTTACCTGGGGCCAGGGCCTCTCAGAAGGACATGGGACACTCTGGAGGATAGGTGCTTATGGCCAGCATTCATTGAAGCTGTCTTGCACACAAAGGTCCCTGGCTATACATCTATTGTAGATCTGACTCTGTCTAATCTCCAGGGAGATATCTCTGCCAGCCCAAATGTCCATGGCAAGTGTGGGGTCTCCTGCAGCTAGGGACCCAGAGGTTCATGAAAAGATAGTCCCCCAGTCCCTTCACTCACCCCTTCCCAAGAAGCCAACTGGAGCCAGGAACCAGCCCTAGCATTCAGGCACCCCATACAGCTTTCTCAAGCTTCTTCCATCTTCAGCCTCAGCATCTGCACATTTTTTTTACATAGATATTTGGAAGGATCCAAGGAGAAGATAAGCTAAGCACAGTTACTGAATAATTGTCCAGAAAAATCAGTGGGCACAGTCATGAATGGACCCTAGAAACGATATGGCCCACCACAGGGCATAGGCATCTAGGTATTATCTGCTTCTAAGTTCACCAAGGACTATATCTTATTCTCTAGTGTAGGTCAAAGAGAATTCATCTTGGGGGCGTATACTTAGATAATCCAAGCAGTAGAACATGGGAGAGAAAACAAAAACATCATCAGCACACATCAAAACAAGCCAAGAAACTGGGCCAAGCTCCCTTTGGCACTCTATCCTCAGGTTAAAAAGATGGTAGAGTGGTAGCTGGAATCCTGAGAATAACAGCCTTCCACATGTCTGTTTTCCAAGTCATACTATTCCTACCTGTTCTCATTCTCCACATCAGGTATTCACCTGTCATGGCATACTCAGTATCGTTCTCCTTTTTGTGTTTTAATATCTGATTTTGATAGAGCATGTGTTCTAGTAGCTTCTTGAGAAAAGGTACAATGACAGGAAACTACACTTTTTTTTAGATTTTGAATGTCTAAATATTTTCTCTTATGCAACTATTTAATTGACAATTTGGTTAGTGACGGAATTCTAGCTTGGAAGTAAATTTTCTTTAGAATTTCAAAAGTATTGCTTTATTTCTTGCTTCTAATGTTGCTTTAAGAAATTCAAATCTATTCTAATACCTGATCATTTGTATATGACTATTTTGTTGTAGTTGCTGTTGTGTTTTTGAACCTTGTACAACTTTCTTTTGGTCCCAATGTTCTGAAAGTTCACAATGATATTTGTGTGTGTATATTTTTATCCATTATTATGGGTACAAACAAGCTAAGCCTTTTTAAATCTGGAAACACATATCCTAAATTTATTAGATATTTTCTTGAATTATTTTATTCATAGCTCCTCAACTCCATTATTTTGTCTCTTTTTAAAATTTATTATTTAGATTGTAGACCTCCTGAAATTGTCCCTTTGGTTTTCTTATTGTTCCCACTTTCTATGTTTATGTCTCTTATTTCTCATTTTCTGGAAGAAATTGATACCTTTATTGCCATACTCTTCTATTATGTTTTTAAACTTTTATTCTTAGTATGATTTTAATTTCCAATAGCTCTATGGAAATTTCAGCATCCTGTTATTATTTAACTATTATTTCCTGCATGATCCCCGTTTCCTCTAAATTATTTTTTTCCTGTTATTTTTGCCCTTATTCCATGTTAGAAGCATGTCTTTCATGTGTCATAATTCTTCTTTGTCTATTCATATTAAAATGAAGAACTAAGAAGTGAAACCTCCAAGCATGGGTGGGGTTTTCAACTTTGAACTTCACTGTAGAGTTATCTGGGTAGGGAAGAATGGGTATGCACAGGTTTGGAGTAAGCATTAGTGTTGATTTCAAACACGTTTGAAGTTTGAGATTATTATGAAACCTACATATGGAATAAAAATAGGTAGGTGGGTATATAAGTCTAGCGGAGAGAAGACAAACCTAGACTAGACCTAAATTTAAAAGCTGATGAATGACACATAGATTGTGTTGAGAGGGAGTGTTGAATGAAAATAGGTGATTTTAATATGACAGCATTTTTCATTGAAATTTTTATTGGTAAAAAGGGCAATAAATAGACCTCTCAAAATGATTCTGGAGCAAAAGAATACTTGTGTCCTGTGGAATCCTGACCCAAAGTTTTCTGCTGTGGAGGAGATAAATCACCCTGAACCAGTCACTCGAACTTTTTCCTCGTTCACTTTAGTGGTTTTAAAATGAGCTTATGATCCAATTGGCCAAGATGGCAGAAATCACATCTTGGTAGGTTAATGGTAGGGTAGGTAATGAATGGATTCAATAATAAGTGCATGGATAGAATCTTGGCTATCCTGATTATTGAGAAGCGGTTGGATTTAGGACAGATATTGAAACACAGCTCACGAGATCTGCTGATTTGGATGTGAGGTGAGTGGGGCTTTAGTGCCAATGGTGACTGAGTTTTTTGGCCTGAGGCAAAGAGTGATGCCACTTAATTCAGTAGAAAGAGAAAGTTTGAAGTAAGCATAGTATAATATGGAAAGTCAGATGATTCCTCCCAGGAGTCTAAATCTTAAGCAAGTGACAACAGAGAGTAAGGGGACATCAAATTCATCACAATGGCAATGGCAGAGCCAGACCAGACTGCTACTGGCTGCTGGCTGCTGCTGGCCACTGCTGTCCTTTCAGATGCCCAAATCCTCAAGGCTCCACTGGTCCATCCCACTATCTGGGCCTGGTTCCCCAGCCTCTCATTAACTTTGTCAACCTTCTTTAGTCTTCAGCTGCTTTCCAGTGAATTTCATCTAGCCAGTTTCAGTTGCAGCCTGACTGACAGGATGGGGAGCATGCTGTGAGCATCAGTTCTTAGTCAGTTCACAGTCTCAGGACAATCAGTATCCTGTTGCCAGAGACAACCTAACTCACAGAAGCTAGTGGAGGTTTCTGTAACATAAAATGTGACGTATCATGTGATCCTCAGTATAAACAGGTTGCTTTCTACCAAATTGCAATTTAGAAAAAATAGTCTTGGTGTGTGTACAAGCAATAATCAAATTTTCTTTTTCTGATTCTGAGTTTTACTATTTGTATCTTGTCTTATTATATTTTTTCTTTAAAATTGCCTCAATTTTTATGTGTGTTTGTGAGGAATAAGATGAGGTAAATATTAATCATTATGGAAGATTATAATTAAATGCCACAAGTACCTGTAAGTCTCTTTCCTAAAGATCTTCCACTGGTGACATCAAAGATAACAAACCTCATTGTCGAAAAATTATTTCTGATACATAATTTAAGATCAACTTGCTTTGACTTTCCATAACTCTCACTTGATTTATCATCAGTAGAGATGTTAAACAACTGCTCATCTTTCTTCATGTCATGCCCTATGTAATAAACCAATTTTTAATTTTGTGGATTATTAACGTCACTGAATATCTTTGTAATAAGTAGGACTTTTTAGTGCATCCTATTTAGCCATGAGTCAATCCTATCCAAGTTTCATGATCCAAAATAAAGCAATTGCTGAAGACTAACAGATTCTGCATTCACATATATACTAGCATATTTGCCTATTCTAAAAATTTCTTATTTTACTAATTGGGATTATCTTTTCTAATTTGGATGATACTCTGTTTATGACTGCAGAAAATAACCCCACCATGTCCATTCATTTTGAAAACATACATCTTTGTTCAATATCAAAAGAGCTGGTCAAAATTTGGAATGTCCTCATTTCTGGTGAATTGGGGATAGAAGGATTCCAGATAGCATGATTCATTTACTGGTTCAACTTTGGAGAAATGGAAATAACTACTCGTAAAAGTGCTTGAGAAACGAGAAAGAATCTTTAAGAACAAACAAAGCCTCAGAATTATTCTTTCTCCTTGTACCCCAATATCAGAGAAGCTTTATATAACCTCACCCAACATAGCTCTATTTAAGACAGGAAGGAAAATAGAAGGAAAGAGAGAGAAAAGGGATAGCATGGTAACACTCAGAGACACCAATGCAAGTAGCTCCTGAAAAACATGGGGAAAGCACCCTCTGCAGGACCAGTGGTCACATCAGGAAGGGGTGGGGGTGGGACCTAAATCGCTCCATAATCTCTACCCTGAACTCATCCCCAATCACTCCAAAAATTTAATTTAAAACTCGCAGATTTCTAGTCTAATCAAAAATATTTGTTAGTGGGTCAAACTAACACAGTAATAAAATAGTATGGCCCATTAACAAGATTATTTGCAGGGAAAAGTCCTTTGAAGACATTTTATAATTATTTCTGAAAGTAACTAATTGTGTTTGATGTAAATGATGCAACTGATCCATATTTGAATAGTCAGGTATCAAAATCAGCTGCTACCACGGTCATTTTATCTTGTTATTTAATCATCAAGA
This sequence comes from Nomascus leucogenys, assembly GCF_006542625.1. Lineage (NCBI taxonomy): Eukaryota > Metazoa > Chordata > Mammalia > Primates > Hylobatidae > Nomascus > Nomascus leucogenys. Next base: position 72,985,484 of record NC_044383.1, read on the forward strand.
TTCCTGAAGTAATTTATTTCCCTGGCAGCATTGTAGCTTTGAGAGGAAAATAACTAAAGGGCAATTATGTTTTTCATCAGCATATTCCACAAATTCTCTTCCTTCATAAAATAAAAATAATACAGTAAATAATACTTTTCTTGACAGTGTCTCAACAGTTAACTTTTCATGCAATTCTCACACTTTTACAAATAAATGCCTAAAATTGACCATTAACAGTTAATGAGGCTTAAAAGTTACCTGCTACAAATTGGCTTGATTTTCTCCAAAGAACATTTAAAAATCAATGTATCTACCATAATAGCTCTCTATATTGTTTGCCAGATATCCAGCTGCCCATCTGGCCTTCTCATGAATGAAGGGCTGCCCACAGGACACCACAGCAGCTGTTCTATAAGGTTGTAGTACTCATTCCACCACCATAGTTTCACTTACTTTGTTTCCTCACCTGATACACCCTATCTTCTTTTCCCTCTTTATCAAAATCTTAGCCAGCCTGTAAGACTCAAGTTTTACTTTCTTCCTGAAATCGTGGCTATTCCAGGTGTTATTAAATTCTTACACCTATGAATTCCTATAACATATAATAACATGGTGACTGGTGTTTATCCTGTTAACAAACATTTTTTTTTTTAAGTTCCAAGCATTATGGACTGGAAATATAACAATTTCAAGAAAATATATGAATGCTATCCCTCAGGAGCTTACTGTTGTTCCATATATATATATATATATATATACACACACACACATATATATGTATATATATGGTATATGTGGAATATATATATGTATATATATACACACACATATATACATATATATACCTATATACACATATATACACACATATATATCCATATATATGTCCTCCTATCTAAGTGTAAATGTTTTAAGAAATTATACTCACATGTAATCCTAATAAGGCCTCTAGATCCAACTCCAAGCTTCTAATATAGAGATGAGAACATATGTATATACCAGTAATAAAAAAAATTAGATTTCCTAAATATTCATAGAGCCTAAAAGAAAAAATAATGCTTTACCATAAATTCTTTCAAAATTATTTGAAAAATATGCCACTTTCATAGCTTCTAGCCATTAAAATCAGCATTTCCCATGTTGCTTTCACTGCATTACTCTATTCTTTCTATCTCTGGTGCACTATATAATAATTTTTTTATTTTGCTTACAATAAAGCAGAGTGGTGAAAAGTATAGATTCTGGCTCTAGGCTGCCTAGACTTGAATTCTAGAATCTTACATATAAGACCTTGACTTGCCTTAGTTCCATCATCTGTAAAATGGGGATAAGTAGATGTAGTTTATAAGGTGATTATAAAGATTAAATAAATTTATAAATATAAAATACTTTAAAAAGTACATAGCAAATGCCTAGGAATTTCTATTTGTGATAATTATTATTACTCATGGTACTATTAAGAGGTAGTAGTCAGGTGTTGCTATTCAACATCTACAGATGAAACACTTGAGCCAGAGAGAGAATATTTGATGTATTATGAATTACAGTGAAAACAATCTCTAAAGCCAGAATGTGAACTCCCTAAATTCACTGGCTTTGGAATGAGCATTGAGCAGCATACCCTCTTCCACTGAAAAGCCTGCTTTCAGGTTCAGTACAACACAGTATTTGATGTTGAGCAGTTACATGAAAAGGATGAATAAGGCGTGATCTCTTTTCTCAAGTAGTTGATTATCTGAGTTGTGCTAAATAGTGTGATACTACTTTGTCTTCTAACTGTGCTACTATGATAGATGTTAGTGGAATTTCCTTTGACCAAAATCTCAGAAAGCACACCCTTAATTTTGTTGTGCTTGGTCTTTTCTATAGCAGTAATAATATGTGAGTGAGTAATTGAGATTACTATTAGAGATGGCATGTCCAAATAATGTACCAGTCGGAACTCTCAGCTGTAGAAGATTGAATCCGCTACAGCTAATTTAAACAGAAATGGGTTTATTAAAAGATATAGTTAGCTTATAGAATTTCCTTGAGGTCCAGGAAAGTATATAGCTATATGGCCAGGAAAAAGAATAACTAGGAGAAATGCCCAACTATAATACAGAACTATTCTGGTAGCCCTATTGCTACCATCTCATACACTTCAAAGTCTATGACATAAAGGCTGGACATTGAAATCTTCTCTACTGCTACCTTAAAGGAACAGATCCTGTCACTAACATGCTTGCAAGAAGATCCAACAGCACTGTGGACAGCCTCTTTCTCATGTTGGTCATTTCCTCCTTTTAAGTCTTAACAAAGCTGTATCTGCTTGGCAAAATCAAAGCCATACTAGAAACCTACCTTCAAGGAATCAGGTCTCCTCCTCCCTCTCTCCTCCTCCTTCTCTTTCTCCTCCTCCTCTTCTTCCTCTGTTTCTGTTATTTTTAGTTCAGGAGACAAGCTAGAAAAGTGTTAAAGCAAGTGTTGAGTGAAACAATTCGCAGTATCCACTACTGTCCACATCTTTGGCTACTCAACGCTCTTCTTCCCACATTTGAGTTTCTAAACAATTATATAGAAATTACAACATGCTCTCATTTAATATAAAGCAACCATTTCTCTTACAAATAAATATGCTCTAGTCTTTTCCCCAAAAGGGAAGACCCAAAATCTCGTTTGTGATATTCATTCTACTTTTAGGCTGACTGGAATTAGTTATTGATTCCTGTAATATATGAACTAATATATTTTATCACTTTATCAAGTGGAAGTGGGAGAGGAGAAGAAAAACAACTGGTAAATTATATCAACATGTGAATAACAGAGTGAAAAAAACATGATTAGCTATTACAGTCCTCTTTTCTGCAACTGGTAATGATGTTCTACATGGTATTTATAACTTTTTCCCCACACTGCATTCATTCATGTTTCCTTTGCCCTCAGCCAGAAACTCAGCTGGTTCAGGTTCTCTGTCTGGTGGTGTGACCCAGCCTTCCTTATCGAAAGGTGTGCGCCTTGATAGTTTCAACTGTGTGGGGTTATTGTAGTCTCCATTAACTTTACCACCAGCCATAGCAGTACCAGGAGGCAACTCAAAAAAATGTTCTGAGTTTATGTCCTATGATCTCTCCCTGATGCTCAAGCAACAAAATGATATCCCCTTGATAATCAAGATCACCATCTCTAACCAATTTTCATTTCTTGTTTTTGTGATCATTTTTCTAGTGGTATTAAAAATCTCAAAGTGACTTAGTGTCAGTACCAACTTTCATTTCAATGTATCCCCTGATGAAAGCATTTCTCCTTGAATACTAAAATATCTAATCAAATAAAGACACAGTTGTAGGGAAGTGACTGAAAACTGTAAGCAGGTCATTAGATATAATAATAAGAGTTGTCATCTCACTTCTAAGGTTTCTGGATGCCTTCTATTCAGTCTATAGAAAAAACAATAGCACCTTAAATCAATTGCTGGCTCAGAGCAAGGAATACATTCTCTAAGACAGTATCCAGCAGTGTGCTGGCATATATTTAAAAACTAGCTCAGCAAAATAAAAGGCTTTGATTTGTATCATTAGCTTATTTTGGTGGTATAAATGTTCCTACCATGTTTGACATCATTAAACACAGAAGTGGGAAGAGATATGCTGCGTAGCACACCACTATATTGTATTTTTACCATAAAGACACAATAAACATAGATAAGCTCAAGAGCATAGGTAATGGCAAAATTTAGTGAACTAATTAAAATGTAGTACATTCAATTGAGTATTGATTGTTTTTAAAGTTTGTGCAACTTAATTTTTAGTAATGACTGTGTTTAACAAATGGCTTATAAAATGGGGCTAATAATATCTATCTCACACGCACATTTTTTGTGACATCAGTAAGAGTGTACAAAGATGTCATTTACATATCCTTTACCTTAATAAATTCTGGCTATAATTCTATAGATCACCTTAGCCAGAGTTCCTTATGACTTTTTTAGAATAGTTTTTTCAATTCCTACCTAATCAAAGCAATATTAATTCCATCTGGCTCTCTCTCTCTCTCTCTCTCTCTCTATATATATATATATATATACACACATACATATATAAAATATATATATACACATACATATATAAAATATATATGTATATGTATATAATTGAATAAATTTAAAAATATATATTAATTTATTATAGCATATTTTTCTGTTTGGACAGTAAATGTTGTCAAACATGTATTATGCCTATGCTATCAACAGGATAGCAACAAAAAGTTTTTATAAACCTCATGGGAAAGGGAACCTGATGTGGGTTTATTATAGTCTCTCCAAAACCCACCCATGTGGTCATCTATTGGCACTAAAATGATAAATGAATCTTAGTTCTTCTGCTGAGCGGAGGCATGGGCAACAAGCCATATGCTCTCTAGTTAGAATTGGACTCCTTATTTTTGGAATATTTTGAAATAGCCACCCAATTCCTAAGAGATAATTGATTTTAAAGATACAATTTCTATGAGATTTTTTATCATTAAATTCCAAAAGATCAGTCTTTTCTGTCTTTTCACACTGTATTCTCAGTGCTTAACATAGTACATGAAACATAGCAGGCACTCAATAAATATTGCTTGAATACATAAATTGATTGTTTAAACTTTTGTGTTTTTCTCTTTAGGAAACCTAGCCTAATTGAAAAGTGTCTCTAAAATGCCATAGTCTGTGACCCAATGATTATATGTTTATAATCTGGACTCAGCTGATTTTATTTCAAACATCTGAGGCAAATATAACTCAGAAGGAAAAATTTAGCTTCTCATGTCAACAAATAATAGAAGATCTCTGCAGAAATATGTTAGTACCAAAAATTACACATTAGGGTAATTACATAGCTTAATTTCTAAATCAATGAAGTGCTCTCTCTGTACATGAAGATAAATTCAACTACACACATATTTTTAAAAGCTAATAGGAGGGCTATAGTGTAACTTAGATTTATATAGTATAGCAAAAGCAGGCTTCATCAGCTATCATGATGAAATGTGTGGTAATTTTGTTCACATAGATACTTTCTGAATATCAATGACAGGAACTTGAACCCTTACCCCTGATGTAAAACTAAAAAATATAAAAACAACCTTCCAATGAGTGGAGGTTGTTATTCAGGTTCAAAATGTTAAACAGTACTCCCAGGAGTGAAGTCAAGTATAGGTTACCAGACTGAAGTCATTTTCACGATGTTGAGGCAGAAAAGTAAAATTTGGCACTGACTCCAAGCAGGGAGCAGGTCACCAGCACAGAGAAGGCATAGGTAATCTAGGATTTTTGATTAATGTAATGGGGTATAAAGGAGAATTGGTCAAAGCTTTTTTAGAATAGCAGGAAACTGTCCATGGGACAAAATAAACAACTTTTCGTATCCATTTGCTTACAGGCTTTCATGACCATGAGAAAAGGAATGAATTGAGACGAGGGCTTGTGAAATATTTATGAAAGCTTTCCTCTATCTGAATGAGTTTTTGCTAGAAAAATATAAAACTTTCTTGACATGACAGTGTTTGTGGTGGAAATTGAAATGGTGAAGATCCTCGATCTAGATAACCAAATTATTTTTTGTAGCTTCTTACATTTATTTGTATATGTATCTGACTGTGTATATGCAGATCTGCATCTATCTTTATTTCTGTATATCTTACATAAATATATTTTATATATTTGGCATATTGATTACTTCAGCTGTCCCAAAGTCATGACATTAGGTAAATTTCTCCTGGTACTGGTAACAGTGTGGTAGGTGCCTCTAAAATGAGCCCCCATGATCTGTTCCTGTGGGTATTCATGACATTGTGCAATCACCTCCCCTTGTGTGTTGCTTGGGCCTAGTGACTCTCATAACAAAGAGAATATGGTAAATATGATTAGATGTCACTTCTGAGGATAGATTACATTAAAATAAAACACTCTGGCTTCTGTCTTGCTCAACCTCTCTCATTATTTTTTGCCGTCTTTCAGAGCCCTTGTGCTGAGGGATACCAGCTGTCTGTTATGAGTAGCTCTATAAAAAATGAGAACTCATGGACACAGGAAGGGGAACATCACACTCCGGGGACTGTTGTGGGGTGGGGGGAGGGGGGAGGGACAGCATTAGGAGATACACCTAATGCTAAATGACGAGTTAATGGGTGCAGGAAATCAACATGGCACATGGATACATATGTAACAAACCTGCACATTGTGCACATGTACCCTAAAACCCTAAAGTATAATAAAAAAAAAAAAAAGTGCCATGTGGTAAAGAACTGACGTCTCAGGTTAACAGTTAATCAGGACTAAGGTCCTTAGTCCAAGAGCACTAGAGGAACGGAATCCTGCCAGTGAGCATGTGAGTGAGCTGGGAAGTGAACCCACCCCAGTCAAGCTTTGAGCTTTCTGTTGCCCTAGCTGACACTTTGATCACAGCCTGTCAGTTACCGTGAGCCAAAGGATCCAGAAAGCTGCAACCAGAATCCTGAACCACAAAACTGTGAAATAATAAATGTGTGTTGATAGTGTGTTTATTAAGTTTTGGAGTAATTGGTTTGCAGTGATTATTAATATAAATAGATATATTCTTACTAGCAAAGCTATTTTTTAAACTGTTTTGTTGGCCACTTGTTAACTCATGTTAAATTTGCAGCAAGCTAAAACTACTGAGCTTTTTAATTCTAGTCTCCTCTACTTCAAAGAGTGTGAGAGATATCTACCACAGCGGTGTCTGGATCTGAATTGCTTATACTCACATCTCAGCCTAACCATACATTAGTTGTGTATTCTTGAAAACTTATTAAACTTCTCTTGACTTTATTGCTGGCATCTGTAAAATGGGGACAATAATAGTATCCACAGACTCCCTACTACCCACCACCTCCCTCGCCACATATACACTCTGCAATTCTTTGATTTCATGGCTAGTCTCCAGGACAAAGTATGTGGGAAAGACCTGGAAGTGCTGTTCAATCTAATCCTGTTACTCTGTAGATTAACTACAGATCATTGATCTACCTAGAAATTGTGTGAATAAATCCCTAGGAAGTCTGACACTGCTGACTAAAATGTCTGGAAAAATTATTCTTTGACAATTATAATTTAAAGTGTCATAATACAAGAATTAAAAGTTACTTTAATGTCTCATTATATTTTTTTCTAGATCAGGTAAGTAAAATGAAACAGTGAAAGTTTAGATAATTTTCAGGCTTTTACTATTTTATGTCCCTTCTTTCAGTTACAACTCTTACCACAATATTGTGCAATATGACTGTTTTATATTCCTTCTTCCATTGTTCTATGAACTCTAGAAGGGCAAGAATATTTCTTTTTCATATCTACAATTCCAGAAATCAGCATAGAGCTTGGCATACAATAGAGGCTCAATGAAGGTTTGCTGAACAAAGAAACACATGCATGCAAAGTCAATGATAAATACAGAAAACTTTGAAATAATTCCTTGTGTATTGATTTACATAAATGATGCTTTTATTATATAATTGAAGTTAATAAAGATACAAATGAATATTAGAATTAATCACTCAAGAAGATTTATTTAAGAACACCCCTCCTGACTTTTGTAATTTTTCTCTATTCAATGGAGAATATGAGCTCTTTGGTATATGTGTGTATGTGTGTGTGTATTCATATAGTTATATATGTGTGTATCTATGCACATATATAATATACTGTTCATGTATACTGTATATATATGCACACATATACATACATATATGCGAGAGGGCTAAGCAAGCCTGTTTGTACAAACATATCAGTAAGGCTGCTATCTTCAAGAAAGGAAAATATTCACAAATTTAGATAGCAAAAAATTGAAGTAGGAGCCTGTTCACCCAAGTGAATGTCTGTTTGAATGTGAGTAGGAGATATTTTGACATGGAGGAGGCTTCTGGAGTCCTTGCCTAATGAAAACTTTACCACAATCAACCTTCTCTCCTCCCAACCTCTCTCACCAACACCTCCCTTACATCTGCATTTCAAGAAAAACATGATGACAAGCATTGCAGAGGTAAACCAACCACCTGTCTCAGTCAACAATTTTCCTCGGGAACGTTGCATGACTTCACTTAACACATGTTGAGTATTTGAAATCGCAAACCACAGGTTTAAAAGTTAGAGCCCACTGTATTGCTGTCAGATTCTCAGTATGTTTCCTCACTTATCCTCTCTCTCACCCCCTCTTTTACATGCACGTACTTTTTTTTTTTTTTTTTTTTTTGCATGATATTGATTGGAATCTATAACCCAGAAAGACACATAGACAGTGCCTGGTAAACCAGAGCATATGACAGTGTGAGTCATCCAGCAGGCTGCAAGAGGAAGAAAGCTGGGTCACAAACTTGCTTTTCAGCACTGTCTTGCTACAGAGGAATTGCTCTGCCTAATTTGATTAAAATGGCATGTGAAACAATTGTCTTTTGAAAAGAAAACGTTCTCTTAGTCACTACATTATGATGCAATTTCGTGATTAACATGAGCAATTTCAGAACAGGAGATTTCTCTCATATGCAATGATCTAATCAAATTAAGGTAAATGAATACATCATTAATCATTAAAGTGATTTATTAAAATCCATTAAAATGAAACATATGAAATTTAATCAAAGTCATAGGGATGCATGTATGCCATACATGTAAATCAGAACTGGCTATCTCTGTATTTATATAATCCAGTCACATCTGGATCCCCAAGCAGGACAGTTAGATATCACATAATATAATTAAGGGTAGAGAGCCTAAGGGAAGAATTAGGTAAAAGGGCATCAAATGATGGAGGAAGAACTCGGGAGAGGAGTAAAGGAGACCCCATGGAAAGGCCACAGAGGGAATGAATGTGTTTAAAAAGAAGAGGAAATCACAGGGAGAATGGGAGGAATGACTTCTGCTCAGTTGTTGAAATAGTCTATAATTTATATTTGCATGTTTGGTCTTCACAATAACCCCACTGGATAGAACTCTGTGTTCATCTACTCATTGACTCAACGAATATTTATTTAAAACCTGCTCTGTGTCAGGCTTTGTTCTTGATCCTGGAAATAAAACAGTGGACAACAGAGATGTAGCTTCTTCCATTACATAACTTTAATTTTAGTTTGCAGAGACAATAGTAGCAACAAAGGCAAACAAACAAATAGGTAAGTAAGACAGATTTTAGAGATGAGTCTCAGAGCTTATGTTAGTTTCTTATTGCTGCTGTAATAAATTATCACAAATTTAGTGGTTTAAAAGCAATACAAATTTATTGTCTTATAGTTGTAGAGGTCAGAAATCTAAAATGGGTTGGCAGGGCTGTGTGTCTCCTGGAGGCTCAAGGAGAAAATTCATTTCCTTTCCTTTTCCAGCTTCTAGGTGCTGCATGCATTCCTTAGCTTGTGGCCCCACATTGCTCTGCTCTGTCCTCACATCTTCATCTTTAAGTATGACTCTCCTGCCTAACGAGGGCCCTGCTGATTACGCTGGGTCCATTTGGGTAACCCAGGATTATCTCTGGATCCTTAATTCAATCACTTCTGCAAAGCCTCTTTTGTAATGTAAGGTAACATATTGATGGGGCATCTTTGGAGGGCCTTATTCAGTCTAACACAGAGCCTAAGCGAATTATTCAACTTCCTGCATCTGGTCCAGACCTTCAGTCTTCTGAATCCAAGTGCAGTGGTCTTTCTCCTTTCCCATGGCTGAATCCCATCACCTCTGTTCATCCTCTACCTCCTACAGACACAGAGTCCATTTTTACATTCTTTGATGATTTCCATATTTTTAGCTGCCCCCCTTCACTCATGTAGTGTTTCTGAAGCCGGTGAGAACAAACCTAGTTTACTCCAAGGGAATAGTGACTGACAATGCATTAATATGTCCATATGTTCAACAGATATTTACAGAGTGCTGCTTATGTGCTAAATGCAGAACTACAGAGTAGGAAACAAAACATATTACTCTTGCCTTATTGGAACTTTCAGTCTTGCAGGAAATATAGATATTACATTATCTAAAAAGTAGAAAATTGTGAATTCTATTAAATGGTAAGGAAGAAATTTAAAAAGCCAATGACAGACTGTAATTAGGGGAGTTAATTAGATAGATAGGTCAGGGACAGGCTGTCTCTGGAGGGAAACCTGAAGCACAGACTGGAAGTGGAGCAGAAGCCTTTCTTGTGAAGGAAGGTATGGATAAAGAAAGATGTGTCTGTGTGGGGATGGGGGTGATTTTACAGGAAGGGCCAGCTCAAGGCCCTGAGGTAGGAATGAGCTTGAAAAATTGGATAATTATTTGTTTTGAAAAATCATGCAACTGGAGCATAATGAGCGAGGGAGAGAGTGTCTCAGAAGAGAAAAGCCTGATAGGCAGGATGAGTGTAGGTCAAGTGGGGCACATGGGGAAGAGTTTAGATTTTATTTTAAAGTGCAGTGGGAAGTTATTGAAGAATGTTAAGGTGATAGAAAAGTTATTTAATCATATTTGTGCTTTCAAAAGAAGAGTTTGGCTTTCATAAAAATAGAGGAAAAATACTCAAGGTGGGAGCCAAGAGTTCAATAACAAAGCTGCTCTCATGAAGGGAAGAGATAACTGTGGCTTGGACTAGAGCTGGACCATGGAGGAGACAAGAAGTAGAGAGATGTGAGATACATTTTGGGGTAGGAGTAGCAAGATTTGCTGATGGATCATATATGAGGGCTCATGCAAATCACATTTGACTCCCAGATGGCAATTTTGAGAATCTGAATAGATTGTGGGGCTATTTATTGAGACACCAAAGACCAGAGGAGGAATGACTTTTGGGCAGAAAATCAATAAAATCCTCTTTACACACTGTATTAGGTCATTCTTGCATTGCTATAAAGAAATATCTGAGACTGGGTAATTTATAAAGAAAAGAGATTTGTCTGGGCTCAGTGGCTCATGCTTGTAGTCCCAGCACTTTAGGAGGTCAAGGCTGGTGGATTCCTTGAGCCCAAGAACTTGAGGACCAGACTGGGCAAATGGCCAAACCCCATCTCTACAAAAAATGCAAAAAAAAAAAAAAAATTACCAGGCATGGTGACTCAAGCCTGTAGTCTCAGCTACTCAGGAGGCTGAGATGGGAGAATCACCTGAGCAAGGTAGGTCTAGGCTGCAGTGAGCTATGATGGCACCACTGCACTCCAGCCTGGGTGACAAAATAAGACCCTGTAAAAAAAAAAAGAGAGAGAAAGAAGGACAAAGGAAAGAAGAAAGAAAGAAAGAAAGAAAGAAAGAAAGAAAGAAAGAAAGAAAGAAATAAAGAAAGAAGAAAGAAAGAAAAAAAAAGAAAGAAAGAAAGAAAGAAAGAAGAAAGAAAAGAAAGAAAGAAAGAAAGAAAGAAAGAAAGAAAGAAAGAAAAGAAAGAAAGAAAGAAAGAGAAAGAAAGAAAGAAAGAAAGAAAGAAAGAAAGAAGAAAAGAAATTTAATTGGCTAATAGTTCTACAGGCTTTATAGGAAGCATGGTGCTGGCATCTGCTCAGCTTCTGGGGAGGCCTCAGGAAACATACAGTCATGATGGAAAATGAAGGAGCAGGCACATCACATGTCAAAAGCAGAGAAAACAGAGGGAGGGGGAGAGGAGGAGAGGTACCATACACTTTTAAACAACCAGATTTTGCTAGGATTCACCCACTATTATGAGGCCAGCACCAAGAGAATGCCATTCATGAGAAATCCACAGCCATGATCCAGTCGCCTCCTACCAGACCCCACTTTCAACAACTGAGGATTACATTTCAATATGAGATTGGGCAGGGACAAATATCTAAACTATATCAGACACTTTACATTTGCGATTCTTGTGAAATTTCAAATGAAGATATCAAGTAGACAGTTGGATAAATGAGTCTAGAAGTCAAAGGAGAAATCCAAGGTAAACATATAAATTTGGAACTCCCCTATAGAGACAGCACTTAAAGCTATATGAATGGGTGGGATCAGTAATGGGGAGAGTGGAAACTGAAAATGGAAGGGCTTAGGAGTAAGCCCCAGGTAATCCACACATTTAGAGTGGGAGAAGAATCAGGGAGAAAGAAGGCTAAGAATCAGGACCAGAGATGCAGAGGAAACTCAGAGAAGCACCATGTCAATAAAGCCAAGAGGAGAGTGTCTCAAGAAGAGCAAGTGGTTAATGGTGTCCACTAAAGTGACCATTGTTTAGGCGACAAACAAAAAAGTAACCTAAGTGACAGCAGTTTTAAGTTCCATAACAGACATGTGCAACCAAAGATTACATGTCAAAAAGAGGTATTTTTCTTGTTTCTGAGAAAGCAAAAAGGAGCCCCTCATTGCTGGAAACTGGTCTGACATTCACAGTCAGGCCAGGCTGTTTTCCTGTTGGACATAAATGCACAGTATCTCAATAAGGTTGCTTGGACACCTTGATAAAATAAGCCAAAACAAAATCATCATGCAGCACAGGAAATATCAAACATCCCTCTTTCTTAGCTGAGTGACTGCTACTTCTGAATACTGATTTCAGCATTATCCCCATTTTAATCTGTCCTCCCTATAGATAAGATTCATTCAGACATTCAATCATAAAATTGCTTTGCCTTCTTGTAGCCCCAATCTAGAGAAAGCCCCTACTTCCCTATACCCTTCCCCAAGTTACTCAGCCAAAGCCCAAATTCTGTAATAGCTTCTTTCTTACACATTCTTAGTAAGAAAACTTAGTTTTCTCCTAGTGAGCATTCTTCTTGGTAAGATATCTGCAGGGGTCTCAGTGGTCTTTAGCTGAAGAGCATTGACATTTCCTAGCCCTTTAAAAAACTGGCATCCATAATTGGTAAATGTGAATAACTCAGTTAATAAAATACTAAATTGACAGAACTCCCATTCTCCAATTATTCCAGATCAGTTATATCTATTAGTTATACCAAAGTTACTTCCTATTGTTGATAAAACATTTGTATTATAACTTCCTTTGCTTCTACAGGGAAAAGTTGCACCCATGTTTTGCTTCCTCTATTATCTTTTGTCTAACTAAGACATTTGTTTTATTAAGACCTCAAACACCTCTATATACCTTTACTTATTGTCCTGTTCCTTATATAGCATAGCTGATGACTCCCATAGAAATCATGGGAAGCTTAATGTTATTTCATCCCTAAGGTTCTAGAAGATAATTAATAGGGAGTTCTTCCTATTTATGAAGATTTTGTCAAACTTTTATCTGAGTACTAAGAGTACCGTTCACATAGATCATAGTTGTCAGATCTTTCTAGTCTCCTCTGATCTGTGAGAGTTTCTCAGCTTTTCCTTTTTTGTTGTTCTTTGCTTTTTGGGGGTTTGGGGGGAGTTTTTTGTAGCCTTATTACTTTTAAAGAGTACTGGTAAGGTCAGATATTTTGTAGACTGTTCTTCAGTGTGGGTTTGTCTGATGTTTTCTCATTATTAGACTGAGATTGTAGCTTTCTGGGAAGAGCACCATAAATATGAGATGTCCTTCTCATCATAGCCTGTCAGGGAATACATGACTTTTCACTGGTGATGTTAACTTTGATCACTTTGTTAAGTTGATATCTGTCCATTTTCTTCATTGCAAAGTTACTAACTTTCCCTTTTCCTATCATATTGTTCGGAAGTAGGTCACTAAGACCAGATCACTCTCAAGGGGAGGGAAAATAAACTCCACCTACAGAAGGGAGAGGTATTTACAAATATTATTTAAAAGCCTTTTATTTTTGTAAAAAAAGATCTGTCCCATTCTCCCATTTATTTATTTGTTCAATCATTTGCTTATATCTGGAAGGAAATTCAAACATATTTACTTGATTATTCTGATACTGCATGTATGTCTTCTTCTGAGATATATCTGTCCATGTCCTTTGCTCATTTTTTAATGGGGTTTTTGTTTTCGCTTGATAATTTAGTTCCTTACAGATTCTGGACATTAGACCTTTGTCATATACATAGTTACCAATTTTTCTCCCATTCTGTGGGCTGTATGTTTATTCCATTGATAGTTTCTTTTGCTATGCAGGAGCTCTTTAGTTTAATTAGGTCCCACTTGACAATTTTTGTTTTTGTTGCAATTGCTTTTGGCATCTTTGTCAATAAGCATATGAAGAAATTGTCAACATCACTAATCATCAGAGAAATGCAAATCAAAACTACAATGAGATACTGCCTCACACCAGTCAGAATGACTATTATTAAAAAGTCAAAAAATAACAGATGTTGGTGATGTTGTGGAAAAAAGGGAATGCTTGTACACTGCTTGTGGGTATGTAAGTTAGTTCAACCACTGTGGAAAGCAGTTCAGCAATTTCTCAAAGAACTTAAAAAAGAACTACCATTTATCCAGCAATCCTATTACTGGGTACCTAAAGGAATGTAAATCATTCTACCACAAAAATACATGCATGCTTATGGTCATTGCAGCACTTTTTACAATAGGAAAGACTTTGAATCAACCTAGATTCTCCTCAGTGGTGCACTGGATAACTAAAATGTGGTATGTATACACCATGGAATACTATACAGCCATAAAAAGGAATGAAATTATGTCCTTTGCAGCCACATGGATACAGTTGGAGGCCATTATTCTAGGTGAATTAATGCAGGAACAGAAAAACCAAATACTACATGTTCTCGCTTATAAGTGGGGGTTAAACAATGGGTACATATGGTCACAAAGAAGGGAACAACAGACAGTGGAACCTACTACAGGGTAGATGGCGTTGGGTGGATGAGTATCAAAAAACTTCCTATTGGGTACTATAGTTACCGTCTGGGTGATGAAATCATTGGCACACCAAACCCCAGTGACACGCAATTTGTCCATGTAACAAACCTGCACATCAACTCCCCCTACAAACCTAAAAGAGAAGTTAGAAGGAAAAAAAAAAAAAAAACAGGAAAAACAACAGATGTGGGAGAGACTGCAGAGAAAGGGGAATGCTTATACACTGTGGGTGGGGATGTAAATTAGTTTGGCAACTGTGGAAAGCAGTTTGGAGATTTCTCAAAGAAGGTAAAACAGAACTACCATTTTACCCAGCAATCCCATGACTGGGTATCTACCCAAATGAATATAAATAGTTCTACCAAAAAGACACCTGCACTTGCATGTTCATCACAGCAGTATTCACAATAACAAAGATATGGAAGCATCTATTGAGATAATCATGTGGTTTTTGTCTTTGGTTCTGTTTATATGCTGGATTACATTTATTGATTTGCGTATATTGAACCAGCCTTGCATCCCAGGGATGAAGCCCACTTGATCATGGTGTATAAGCTTTTTGATGTGCTGCTGGATTCGGTTTGCCAGTATTTTATTGAGGATTTTTGCATCAATGTTCATCAAGGATATTGGTCTAAAATTCTCTTTTTTGTTTGTGTCTCTGCCAGGCTTTGGTATCAGGATGATGCTGGCTTCATAAAATGTGTTAGGGAGGATTCCCTCTTTTTCTATCGATTGGAATAGTTTCAGAAGGAATGGTACCAGTTCCTCCTTGTACCTCTGGTAGAATTCAGCTGTGAATCCATCAGGTCCTGGACTCTTTTTGGTTGGTAAGCTATTGATTA
Source organism: Nomascus leucogenys (assembly GCF_006542625.1). NCBI lineage: Eukaryota > Metazoa > Chordata > Mammalia > Primates > Hylobatidae > Nomascus > Nomascus leucogenys. The sequence continues at coordinate 73,001,007 of NC_044383.1, forward strand.
TTTCCACAATTTCAGAACCTGTTATTGGTCTATTCAGAGATTCAACTTCTTCCTGATTTAGTCTTGGGAGGGTGTATTTGTCGAGGAATTTATCCATCTCTTCTAGATTTTCTAGTTTATTTGCATAGAGGTGTTTGTAGTATTCTCTGATGGTAGATTGTATTTCTGTGGGATCGGTGGTGATATCCCCTTTTTCATTTTTTATTGCATCTGTTTGATTCTTCTCTCTTTTCTTCTTTATTAGTCTTGCTAGCGGTCTATCAATTTTGTTGATCTTCTCAAAAAACCAGCTCCTGGATTCATTAATTTTTTGAAGGGTTTTATGTGTCTGTATTTCCTTCAGTTCTGCTCTGATTTTAGTTATTTCTAGCCTTCTGCTAGCTTTTGAATGTGTTTGCTCTTGCTTTTCTAGTTCTTTTAATTGTGATGTTAGGGTGTCAATTTTGGATCTTTCCTGCTTTCTCTTGTGGGCATTTAGTGCTATAAATTTCCCTCTACACACTGCTTTGAATGTGTCCCAGAGATTCTGGTATGTTGTGTCTTTGTTCTCGTTGGTTTCAAAGAACATCTTTATTTCTGCCTTCATTTCATTCTGTACCCAATAGTCATTCAGGAGCAGGTTGTTCAGTTTCCATGTAGCTGAGTGGTTTTGAGTGAGTTTTTTAATCCTGAGTTCTAGTTTGATTGCACTGTGGTCTGAGAGACAGTTTGTTATAATTTCTGTTCTTTTACATTTGCTGAGGAGAGCTTTACTTCTAACTATGTGGTCAATTTTGGAATAGGTGTGGTGTGGTGCTGAAAAAAATGTATAAAAATTCAACAACCCTTCATGCTAAAAACTCTCAATAAATTAGGTATTGATGGGATGTATCTCAAAATAATAAGAGCTATATACAACAAACCCACAGCCAATATCATACTGAATGGGCAAAAACTGGAAGCATTCCCTCTGAAAACTGGCACAAGACAGGGATGCCCTCTCTCACTGCTCCTATTCAACATAGTGCTGGAAGTTCTGGCCAGAGCAATCAGGCAGGAGAAGGAAATAAAAGGTATTCAATTAGGAAAAGAGGAAGTCAAATTGTCCCTGTTTGCAGATGACATGATTGTATATCTAGAAAACCCCATTGTCTCAGCCCAAAATCTCCTTAAGCTGATTAGCAACTTCAGCAAAGTCTCAGGATACAAAATCAATGTACAAAAATCACAAGCATTCTTGTACACCAATCACAGACAAACAGAGAGCCAAATCCTGAGTGAACTCCCATTCACAATTGCTTCAAAGAGAATAAAATACCTAGGAATCCAACTTACAAGGGATGTGAAGGACCTCTTCAAGGAGAACTACAAACCACTGCTCAATGAAATAAAAGTGGATACAAACAAATGGAAGAACATTCCATGCTCATGGGTTGGAAGAATCAATATCCTGAAAATGGCCATACTGCCCAAAGTAATTTATAGATTCAATGCCATCCCCATCAAGCTACCAATGACTTTCTTCACAGAATTGGAAAAAACTACTTTAAAGTTCATATGGAACCAAAAAAGAGCCCGCATTGCCAAGTCAATCCTAAGCCAAAAGAACAAAGCTGGAGGCATCACGCTACCTGACTTCAAACTATACTACAAGGCTACAGTAACCAAAACAGCATGGTACTGGTACCACAACAGAGATATAGATCAATGGAACAGAACAGAGCCCTCAGAAATGATGCTGCATAGCTACAACTATCTGATCTTTGACAAACCTGACAAAAACAAGAAATGGGGAAAGGATTCCCTATTTAATAAATGGTGCTGGGAAAACAGGCTAGCCATATGTAGAAAGCTGAAACTGAATCCCTTCCTTACACCTTATACAAAAATTAATTCAAAATGGATTAAAGACTTAAATGTTAGACCTAAAACCATTAAAATCCTACAAGAAAACCTAGGCAATACCATTCGGGACATAGGCGTGGGTAAGGACTTCATGTCTAAAACACCAAAAGCAATGGCAACAAAAGCCAAAATTGACAAATGGGATCTCATTAAACTAAAGAGCTTCTGCACAGCAAAAGAGACTACCATCAGAGTGAACAGGCAACCTACAGAATGGGAGAAAATTTTTGCAACCTACTCATCTGACAAAGGGCTAATATCCAGAATCTACAATGAACTCAAACAAATTTACAAGCAAAAAACAAACAACCCCATCAAAAAGTGGGCAAAGGACATGAACAGACAATTCTCAAAAGAAGACATTTATGCAGCCAAAAAACACATGAAGAAATGCTCATCATCACTGGCCATCAGAGAAATGCAAATCAAAACCACAGTGAGATACCATCTCACACCAGTTAGAATGGCCATCATTAAAAAAGCAGGAAACAACAGGTGCTGGAGAGGATGTGGAGAAATAGGAACACTTTTACACTGTTGGTGGGACTGTAAACTAGTTCAACCATTGTGGAAGTCAGTGTGGCGAGTCCTCAGGGATCTCGAACTAGAAATACCATTTGACCCAGCCATCCCATTACTGGGTATAAGGACTATAAATCATGCTGCTATAAAGACACATGCACACGTATGTTTATTGCAGCACTATTCACAATAGCAAAGAGTTGGAACCAACCCAAATGTCCAACAACGATAGACTGGGTTAAGAAAATATGGCACATATACACCATGGAATACTATGCAGCCATAAAAAATGATGAGTTCGTGTCCTTTGTAGGGACATGGATGAAACTGGAAAACATCATTCTCAGTAAACTATCGCAAGGACAAAAAACCAAACACCGCATGTTCTCACTCATAGGTGGGAATTGAACGATGAGAACTCATGGACACAGGAAGGGGAACATCACATTCCAGGGACTGTTGTGGGGTGGGGGGAGGGGGGAGGGACAGCATTAGGAGATATACCTAATGCTAAATGATGAGTTAATGGATGCAGGAAATCAACATGGCACATGGATACATATGTAACAAACCTGCACATTGTGTACATGTACCCTAAAACCTAAAGTATAATAAAAAAAAAAAAAAAGATATGGAAGCAACTTAGGTGCCCACCAATGATGGATTGGATGAAGAAAGTGCGGCACATATGTACCATGGGAAACTGTGAGCCCTAAAAAAAACAAAATCATGTCCTTTGCAGCAACATGAATGCAGCTGGAGGTCATTATTCTAAGTGAATTAACACAGGAACAGTAAACCAAATACTGCATTTTCTCACAAGCAAAACATTTGGTATTCATGGACATAAAGATGGCAATAATAGACACTGGGATTACTAGAGAGAGGAGGGAGGGAGGGAGGAAGGGAGAGGCACAAAGTTTGAAAAACTACTGGGTACTATGCTCAGTACTTGGGTGACAAGATCATTCATACCCCTAGCCTCGGTGTCATGAAATATACAGGTAACAAACCTGCACATGTACCTCCTGAATCTAAAATATAAGTTGAGAAACATCTAATACTACATTTTTTAATGTTATTGCTTAAATCGTTCTACCCTTGATCAAAGAACTGTCTTTCAGTTGACTTCCATGTCCTATCAACATGCTCTCATTTTTCTTTCTTTTTTTTTTCTTTTGCACTTTCTTACTTTCGGGCATGACACAATGCTCCAGCTCATATTGTAATTTTTTATTTACTCAGCCCCAGATTCAGACACTTCTCAAATGAGCATGATTTGTATCAGAGGGTGTTATTTAGAAACCAAGACCTGGATGCTGAGTGTGATCATTGCCACTGAGTGTCACTACTTTTAGACCCTCTTAACAGACAGGAAAATAAATACATGAATGTATACTTTGTGTACACACACATCTTGATACACACATCTATAATTATCTATATACACGCATCTATAATTACTACTGTAGCTATCTATCTGCATATATATTAAAATAAACAGAAGTTCCTACCAATGTCTCAAACTCTAATTCAGCACCACAGGGTACTTTCTAGGTGCCCCCCATGCTTATTAGTAACAACTTTCCTTGACAAGGAGAAAACTGCATCTTATTATCTGCAATTTATCTACTTATTTACTGAACCCTATAAATAAATTCTAACGACTCCTGTGAAATACTCACAAATACCCCTGTGAAAAACAAGTTTACCAACAAGAGTATCATTTGGTTCTTTGGTCTTTAGCTGTACATTATGTAGTTAGAACCTTGTTTTCCAATGTTACTTAGGGCAAATCCTTTTTTCCCACATCTTTGATGAGGTTATATTGTGTATTTGTTAGACATTCAGATTTTTCTTTCATCGTCTGTATTCTGTTCTGGATTTCCAGATATTATGGTTATATTTTTAATATATACATTGAAGTTCACATTTTGTGATGTACAGTACTATGGGTTTTAACAAATACATAGTTTTATGTCCATCACCCCAATACCATTCAGAGAAGTTTCATAACCCTAAAAATTCCCCAGCTCAACTTATTTGTAGTTCATTACCCTTCCTTCTCCCAAACCTGGTAACCACTGCTGTGTTTCATTCTTATACAGCAGTTTTACCTTTTCCAGAACATCTCATAAATGAGATGATATAATGTGTAGCCTTTTGGTCTGGCTTTTCTCAATTAGCTAAACACACTTAAAATTTATGTATGTTGTTGTGTGAATCAATAGCTCTTTCATTTTCACTGTTGAGTTATAGTCCCAGTATGAAAGTACCATAGTTTTTTTATTCATTTACCTATTATAGGATATCTTGGTTGTTTCCAGTTTGGGTTATTATGAATAAAGTTTCGAAACATTCATGCAAATATCTTATAAATTTTATTTCTAGAGATGAAGTCTTGTGCAGGCTAAAATGCAGTAGCTATTCATAGGTACAATCATGGTGCACTACAGCCTTGAACTCCTGGCCTCAAGCTACCCTCCTGTCTCAGCCTCCAGAGTCACTGGGACTACAGGTGTGTGACAACACCCCTGGCCCACGCATATTGTTTTTGCTTGTTGTTTGCTCTGTTTGTTTTGTATATGCTAGTTTTCAATTCACTTGGGTAAATACCCACAAGTGGGATTACTGGGTCTTATGTTAAGTGTATACAGTGTATTTTTAACTCTGTAAGAAACTGCTAAACTATCTTTCAAGGTGCTTATGCTATTTTGCAATTCCAATAGCAACGAATAAGAATTCTTCTAAAAACTTTATAGTTTTACTCTTTACATTTAAATCTCTGACTCATTTTGTGTGAACTTTTGTATAAAGTGTTAGGTTTAAGTTGTTTTGTTTCTTTTGTTTTGTTTTGTTTTGATATGAAGGACCAATTGTTCTGATATCATTTGTTGAAAATATTATCCTTTTTCCATTAAGTTGCTTTCAAACCTTTTTAAAAGATCAAATATCCATATTTGCTTGGGTCTATATCTGGACTTTCTATTATATCCTGTTGGTCTGTGTGTGTCTACAGTGACACAAATCCCATACTACCTTGACTACTGTAGCTTGATAATAAATCTTAAAATTCAGTAGAATGATTTATCTAACTTTGATCCTCTGTTTCAAAATTGTTTTAGCTATTCTAGTTCCTTAACCCTCCTGTACACATTTTAGAATAATCCAAATTATTCTAGAAAAATCCAAAAATTCTAGTTGGTATTTTGATTGTTATTATGTTAAATCTATAGATCACTTTGGAAAAAACTGATGTTTTTAATAGATTGAGTCTTCCAGTCATCAACATGATATATCTCTTCGCTTATTTAGTTCTTTAATTCTGTCATCAGAGTTCTACAGTTTGTAGCTTACAAGTTCCAGTCCTGTACTTGTTTTGTTAGATCTATACCTAAGTATTTCATTTTTGGAGGAATGGTTGCAAATGGTATTTGAGGTTTTCAAAATTTTGATTTCCATTTGTTTATTGCTTATATAGAGAAATACAACTTTTTGTGTATATTGTCATTGTATTGTGCAGCTCTGATAAGCTCACTTATTACTTTTAGAAGATTTTTTTTTGGTAGATTCTTTGGAATTTTCTATATAAACCATCATGTTATCTCTCAATGGGAACAATTTTATTTCTTCCTATATAATCTTCATTCCGTTTCTTTCTTCTTCTTTTTTTGTTTTCTTCCTTATTACACTAGCTAAGACTTCCAGTACCATGTTGAATAGGAATTTAAGAGTATACATCTTGCTTTGTGCCTAATCTCATGGGGAAACTTTCAGTCTCTCACCATTGAATGGGATGTTAACTGTAGGATGTTTTTTAACTCAGAATGAAGAATCTCCTTCTAGTACTATGATGAATTTCTTTTTAAAAATTGTTAATCCTGGGCCAGGAGTGGTGGCTTGCATCTATAATCCCAACACTTTGGTAGGCCAAGGTGGGTGAATTGCTTGAGCCCAGGAGTTTGAGATCAGCCTAGGAAAATAGTGAAACCCCATCTCTACAAAAAATACAAAAATTAGTGGGGTGTGGTGGCACACAACTATAGTCCCAGCTACTTGGGAGGCTGAGGTGGGGGGAATCGCTTGAGCTTTGGAAGGCAAGGCTGTGGTGACCTGTAGTCATGCCACTGCACTCCAATCTGGGTGACAAAGCAAGACCTTGTTGCCAAAAAAAAAAGAGTGTAATCCAAGAGGGAGGAGGATCAGTTGAGGCTGGGTGTTTGAGATAAAACTAGGCAACATAGTGAGACCCCATCTCTACAAACATTTTAACCAATCAGCTAGGTGTGGTGGCATGTAGTCCTAGCAAACCCAGAGGCTGAGGCAGGAGAATCGCCTGAGCCCAGGACTTTGAAGTTATGGTGAGCTGTGATTGTGCCATTGTACTCTAGCCTGGGCAACAGAGAGAGTCCCTATCTCCAATTTTTTTCTTTTGACATTTATATTAGATTTTGTCTCCTTACCTTGTCAAGACATCTGGAAAGTGTTTGGGTCCCTGCTTCCTGTGCAGCAGCCTGAAAACTTTCCAGGTGCTAAGCTGGGGCATCATAAAGCTCACTTCATTTGTTTCCTTTCTCCAAAGGATTACATATTTTGTTCAGTTTTCTAGTCTATTGAGACAGGAGGGTACATTTGATCCCTGATACCCCATCTTGGATGGAAATGGTGTAAGAGTTAAAGAAAGAGGAAAGAAACACAAGATACGGCAGACAGTTAAAGACAGGTTTTCTTTAGATAAAACCTGAGAGGTGCTTCTGGCCGATTTCGGTCAGGAACACTTTCTCTTACAGACTAAGAGTATGTATTGGTTTTAGGATGAGGGGGCTTATCACAAGCTTGGAGTGTTTATATGTATGGAGAAGTTTATGGTGGGGTTGGAATCTCTCTGGAAGAAGGGGAGGTTATCTTGGGGCAGACATATTTCTGGCCCAGAGAGGGGTTATCTCGAGGCTAGCATGTCTCTGGTCAGGGAGGAGTTTGGAATGTTTCTGGTTGGAGGAGTTATTTGTGGTTTATGGTTATTCTGACTTTAGCCATTAGGCTGATGCCCTTTGGATTTAGGCAGTTTTTATTAAGGTGAACTTTAGAATGAGGAGCTTGTCCAGGATGGCAATGCTCCTGCTCTGTCAAATGGTAGTCATTATCTTGTTTTAATTTTCAATTTGTTTCTAATAAGTTTGTATCTTTCCACTTTGTTAATATTTGTCATTTATCCTTTGTGAATTGTATGTTATGAATAATATGCCCATTTATCTATAAAATATTTATCTTTTTGTATAAATTTTTATGACACATTATGAAAGGAAAAGTTTCTTAAAAATAAGAAAGAAGCCAGGCATGGTGGCTCATGCCTGTAATCCCAGCACTTTGGAGGCCGAGGCGGGCAGATCACAAGGTCAGGAGTTTGAGACCAGCCTGACCAACATGGTGAAACCCCGTCTCTACTAAAAATACAAAAACATTAGCCAGGCATGGTGGCACATGCCTGTAGTCCCAGCTACTTGGGAGGCTGAGGCAGGAGAATCACTTGAACTCAGGAGGCGGAGGTTGCAGTGAGCCGAGATCACACCACTGCCCTCCAGCCTGGGTGACAGAGCAAAACTCCGTCTCAAGAAAAAATAAATAAAAGTATTAACGGAGTCAGTGTTCTCTCTTAAAACTTTTCTATTCCCTTACCACACTTCACCTACCTTCTTAGATGTCACTTTTAATATTTATTTGGTTTTCTCTCTTCATATTGGGAATGTTGTGCTGTTGATAATCATTCGTGTCTGCCTCTGCTCACTTCCTTGAAGGGACTGCCCCTTCCCCATTCGTTGCCATTCTTATGGGTCTGCCAGACAAAGACCCTGACTCCCTCCTACAAAGGTGTGCATCTAGGCCAGTTGAGCAAATTAGAGACTTTTTCCCCTAGACATACACCTGTTATATTACTCAAGAAAACCCAATCAGAGTTCTTGCAGAATAGGTTTATGTATACCCTTTAAGAGTGAAGTTTTCTCTGTGTTTTGTTTTTTGGGTTTTTTTTTTTATATTAGGATGAATGAGAATAACGGATCCTAAAGCTTCTAGGTTTTATCTTTTTATCTCCATAAAGAAAGTATACATGAGGTTGAAAACAACATTGAAGAAAGCAGAGAAAAGATAAAGAAAGAAAAATAATTTTAAAGATATTACTTGAACCCTTGGCTATAGCAATGCCTAAAACCCATCTTCTCATCAGTGAGGAATAAACTCTGATTTTTTTATCTTGCCCAAATTTCTATCTAAGGGGTCTGGGGAATCATGTCCTACAAATCATAAATTCTCATCAGATGGGTTTTATTTAACCCTATATATCATGACTTACTTTCCAATCTGACTGTGGCATAACATTGCAAGACAAGGTGTTTTAGACATGAAGTCCTTGCCCACGCCTATGTCCTGAATGGTATTGCCTAGGTTTTCTTGTAGGATTTTAATGGTTTTAGGTCTAACATATAAGTCTTTAATCCATCTTGAATTAATTTTTGTATAAGGTGTAAGGAAGGGATCCAGTTGCAGCTTTCTACATATGGCTAGCCAGTTTTCCCAGCACCATTTATTAAATAGGGAATCCTTTTCCCATTTCTTGTTTTTGTCAGGTTTGTCAAAGATCAGATAGTTGTAGCTATGCGGCATCATTTCTGAGGGCTCTGTTCTGTTCCATTGATCTATGTCTCTGTTGTGGTACCAGTACCATGCTGTTTTGGTTACTGTAGCCTTGTAGTATAGTTTAAAGTCAGGTAGCGTGATGCCTCCAGCTTTGTTCTTTTGGCTTAGGATTGACTTGGCGATGCGGGCTCTTTTTTGGTTCCATATGAACTTTAAAGTAGTTTTTTCCAATTCTGTGAAGAAAGTCATTGGTAGCTTGATGGGGATGGCATTGAATCTATAAATTACCTTGGGCAGTATGGCCATTTTCATGATATTGATTCTTCCAACCCATGAGCATGGAATGTTCTTCCATTTGTTTGTATCCTCTTTTATTTCATTGAGCAGTGGTTTGTAGTTCTCCTTGAAGAGGTCCTTCACATCCCTTGTAAGTTGGATTCCTAGGTATTTTATTCTCTTTGAAGCAATTGTGAATGGGAGTTCACTCATGATTTGGCTCTCTGTTTGTCTGTTATTGGTGTACAAGAATGCTTGTGATTTTTGTACATTAATTTTGTATCCTGAGACTTTGCTGAAGTTGCTAATCAGCTTAAGGAGATTTTGGGCTGAGACAATGGGGTTTTCTAGATATACAATCATGTCATCTGCAAACAGGGACAATTTGACTTCCTCTTTTCCTAATTGAATACCTTTTATTTCCTTCTCCTGCCTGATTGCTCTGGCCAGAACTTCCAGCACTATGTTGAATAGGAGCGGTGAGAGAGGGCATCCTTGTCTTGTGCCAGTTTTCAGAGGGAATGCTTCCAGACACCAAAAGCAATGGCAACAAAAGCCAAAATTGACAAATGGGATCTCATTAAACTAAAGAGCTTCTGCACAGCAAAAGAAACTATCATCAGAATGAACAGGCAACCTACAGAATGGGAGAAAATTTTTGCAACCTACTCATCTGACAAAGGGCTAATATCCAGAATCTACAATGAACTCAAACAAATTTACAAGAAAAAAACAAACAACCCCATCAAAAAGTGGGCAGAGGACATGAACAGACAATTCTCAAAAGAAGACATTTATGCAGCCAGAAAACACATGAAGAAATGCTCATCATCACTGGCCATCAGAGAAATGCAAATCAAAACCACAGTGAGATACCATCTCACACCAGTTAGAATGGCCATCATTAAAAAATCAGGAAACAACAGGTGCTGGAGAGGATGTGGAGAAATAGGAACACTTTTACACTGTTGGTGGGACTGTAAACTAGTTCAACCATTGTGGAAGTCAGTGTGGCGATTCCTCAGGGATCTAGAACTGGAAATACCATTTGACCCAGCCATCCCATTACTGGGTATATACCCAAAGGACTATAAATCATGCTGCTATAAAGACACATGCACACGTATGTTTATTGCGGCACTATTCACAATAGCAAAGAGTTGGAACCAACCGAAATGTCCAACAACGATAGACTGGATTAAGAAAATGTGGCACATACACACCATGGAATACTATGCAGCCATAAAAAATGATGAGTTCGTGTCCTTTGTAGGGACATGGATGAAACTGGAAAACATCATTCTCAGTAAACTATCGCAAGGACAAAAAACCAAACACCGCATGTTCTCTCTCATAGGTGGGAATTGAACAATGAGAACTCATGGACACAGGAAGGGGAACATCACACTCCGGGGACTGTTGTGGGGTGGGGGGAGGGGGGAGGGACAGCATTAGGAGATACACCTAATGCTAAATGACGAGTTAATGGGTGCAGGAAATCAACATGGCACATGGATACATATGTAACAAACCTGCACATTGTGCACATGTACCCTAAAACCCTAAAGTATAATAATAAAAAAAAAAAAACATTGCAAGACAAGGAAGAAAATCAAAATATTTTACCCCAAAACATGTTTCTTTGCCATATCTTGAAATGGCCCTGCAAAGCTATCCTTTGTGGAGGAAAATTTCTATCTATAAAATATTTCTATTATGTAGCTAGATCTTTTTTTTCCAGGCCCTCCCAATCCTAAAGAGATTAACTCAAAGTCTAGGACCTTTTAAAGGTCTGAATAGGAAGCATTTGACATCTTTTGTCCCTAAGGACAACCACTGTAAGACTTCAAAAGAAGTTTGGTCTCCATTTGCTTGGTAGATCTTCCTCCATCCCTTTATTTTGAGCCTATGTATGTCTCTGCAGGTGAGATGGGTTTCCTGAATACAGCACACTGATGGGTCTTGCCTCTTTATCCAATTTGCCAGTCCATGTCTTTCAATTGGAGAATTTAGCCCATTTACATTTAAGGTTAATATTATTATGTGTGAATTTGATCCTGTCATTATGATGTTAGCTGGTAATTTTGCTCGTTTGTTGATGCAGTTTCTTCCTAGCATTGGTAGTCTTTTCAATTTGGCATGTTTTTGCAGTGGCTGGTAATGGTTGTTCCTTTCCATGTTTAGTGCTTCCTTCAGGAGCTTTTGTAGGGCAGGCTTGGTAGTGACAAAATCTCTCAGCATTTGCTTGTCTGTAAAGGATTTTATTTCTCCTTCAATTATGAAGCTTAGTTTGGCTGGATATGAAATTTTGGGTTGAAAATTCTTTTCTTTAAGAATGTTGAATGTTGGCCCCCACTCCCTTCTGGCTTGTAGAGTTTCTGCTGAGAGATCAGCTGTTAGTCTGATGGGCTTCCCTTTGTGGGTAACCTGACCTTTCTCTCTGGCTGCCCTTAACATTTTTTTCCTTCATTTCAACTTTGGTAAATCTGACAATTATGTGTCTTGGAGTTGCTCTTCTTGAGGAGTATCTTTGTGGCGTTCTCTGTATTTCCTGAATCTGAATGTTGGCCTGCCTTGCTAGATTGGGGAAGTTCTCCTGGATAATATCCTGCAGAGTGTTTTCCAACTTGGTTCCCTTCTCCCCCTCACTTTCAGGTACACCGATCAGACATAGATTTGGTCTTTTCATATAGTCCCATATTTCCTGGAGGCTTTGTTCATTTCTTTTTATTCTTTTTTCTCTAAACTTCTCTTCTCACTTCATTTCATTCATTTGATCTTCCATCACTGATACCCTTTCTTCCAGTTGATCGAATCAGCTACTGAAGCTTGTGCATTCGTCACGTAGTTCTCATGCCATGATTTTCAGCTCCATCAGGTCATTTAAGGACTTCTCTACATTGGTTATTCTAGTTAGCCATTCATCTAATCTTTTTTCAAGGTTTTTAACTTCTTTGCGATGGGTTCGAACTTCCTCCTTTAACTCGGAGAAGTTTGATCATCTGAAACCTTCTTCTCTCAACTCATCAAAGTCATTCTCCATCCAGCTTTGTTCTGTTGCTGGTGAGGAGCTGCATTTCTTTGGAGGAGGAAAGGTGCTCTGATTTTTAGAATTTTCAGTTTTTCTGCTCTGTTTTTTTCCCCATATTTGTAGTTTTATCTACCTTTGGTCTCTGATGATGGTGACGTACAGATGGGGTTTTGGTGTGGATGTCCTTTCTGTTTCTTAGTTTTCCTTCTAACAGTCAGGACCCTCAGCTGCATGTCTGTTGGAGTTTGCTGGAGGTCCACTCCAGACCCTGTTTGCCTAGGTATCAGACCTAAAATCATAAAAACCCTACAAGAAAACCTAGGCAATACCATTCAGGACATAGGCATGGGCAAGGACTTATGTCTAAAACACCAAAAACAATGGCAACAATAGCCAAAATTGACAAATGGGATCTAATTAAACTAAAGCGCTTCTGCACAACAAAAGAAACTACTATCAGAGTGAACAGGCAACCTACAGAATGGGAGAAAATTTTTGCAATCTACTCATCTGACAAAGGGCTAATATCCAGAATCTATAAAGAACTCAAACAAGTTTACAAGAAAAAAACAACCCCATCAACAAATGGGTGAAGGATATGAACAGACACTTCTCAAAAGAAGACATTTATGCAGCCAACAGACACATGAAAAAATGCTCATCATCACTGGCCATCAGAGAAATGCAAATCAAAACCACAATGAGATACCATCTCACACCTGTTAGAATGGGATCATTGAAAAGTCAGGAAACAATAGGTGCTGGAGAGCACGTGGAGAAATAGGAACACTTTTACACTGTTGGTGGAACTGTAAACTAGTTCAACCATTGTGGAAGACAGTGTGGCAATTCCTCAAGGATCTAAAACTAGAAATACCATTTGACCCAGCCATCCCATTACTGGGTTTATACCCAAAGGATTATAAATCATGCTGCTATAAGGACACATGCACAGGTGTGTTTATTGCAGCACTATTCACAATAGCAAAGACTTGGAACCAACCCAAATGTCCATCAGTGATATACTGTATTAAGAAAATGTGGCACATATACACCATGAAATACTATGCAGCCTTAAAAAATGATGAGTTCATGTCCTTTGTAGGGACAAGGATGAAGCTGGAAACCATCATTCTCAGCAAACTGTCGCATGGACAAAAAACCAAACACCATGTGTTCTCACTCATAGGTGGGAATTGAACAATGAGAACACTTGGACACAGGAAGAGGAACATCACACACTGGGGCCTGTTGTGGGGTTGTGGGAGGTGGGAGGGATAGCATTAGGAGATATACCTAATGTAAATGATGAGTTAATGGGTGCAGCACACCAACATGGCACATATATACATATGTAACAAACCTGCACGTTGTGCACATGTACCAAAAAAAAAAAAACCCTTGGTCTCTACAGTCTTTTATCTTAACTTGAACATTTCCTTTCTTTGATCCCAAGTCTTCAGATAAACTCAGTCAATTGTCAACCAGAAAATGTTTACACTTACCTATAGCCTGGAAGCTCTTCCCACCCCTATACCCCCACCGGACTTTGAGTTGTCCCACCTTTCTGCACCAAACCAATGTATTTCTTAAATGTATTTGATTGAGGTCTTATGCCTCCCCAAAATGTATCAAACCAAGCTGTGCCCCGACTACCTCAGGCACAGGTTCTCAGGACCTCCTACTCGTAAGGGCTGTATCACAGGCCATGGTCACTCTTGTTTGGCTCAGAATAAACCTCTTCAAATATTTTACAGAGTTTGACTCTTTTCATCAACATCAGTTATATCCATAATACATTCCATTCTATACCTAAGCCACTTTGACTTGGGTTTCCAATAGTTGCAACCATGAGTCCTGGAAAATACAAAATCAAAATGGTTATGTTTCTGAAATTGATCACCTCTATTCTACCACAGCATCAGTGAAGCAGACCTCTCTATCCATATATTTAAGTATCTCAGATATTTGGAGAGTGTGTTTTGTAGAGTTTGATCTTGAGTTTAAGATCAAGTGAGAAAGGAAACCTATTACCTGTATTCTACACCGTAAGTCAACCAGTCATTGTTATTGTCTGTGAAGTGCATGCACATGGCTTGGGTGGTTTGAGAACTTATGGAAAGAGCCATCATACATGTCTAAGTAGATAGGGCATCATTTCTAACTTACAGAATAGAATAAAAAACACATACTCAGATGGAATTTTTTGTTTGTTTTTTTTTTGTTGTTTTTTAGATGGAATCTCACTCTGTCACCAGGCTGGAGTGCAGTGGCACCATCTCGGCTCACTGTAACCTCCACCTCCCGAGTTCAAGCAATTCTTCTGCCTCAGCCTTCCAAGTAGCTGGGAATACAGGCATGTGGCACCATGCCCAGCTAATTTTTGTATTTTTAGTAGAGATGGAGTTACACCATGTTGGCCAGGCTGGTCTCAATCTCTTAACCTTGAGATCTGCCCGCTTAGGCCTCCCAATCAAATGGATTTTTATATATGGTCTGTTGCTTTATTTAGTGACTTAGTTGTCACATATGTTAAAATCTAGAATACCATGTACATTATTTTAAAGAACGAAAACTATTTTATTGATTTTGCCTGTGCTCAGCAGTTCTCACCCAACAACCCTTTCAGTTTGCCGATGCTACATCTCTAGTCAATAATTCTGATTTCTGTTTGTTGAGAATCATTATCATGGCTTCTTAAATTTATACATTTTAAGATGCTTTTTAAAAATCGGCACTTCCACGCATGTTATTCCCAATATCAAGTGAGAAGAGCATATGTGCCTGTATTACTCAATCTGTATAAACAAAATTCTTGTAAACATTTACATCACATATACAACTGTCACACTGTTGGATTTCAGTGAAAAGAAAGTGCTAGTATGACTTAATTCTTCATATTACTGATTTTTCTAGTTCTCAAATAGCCTGAGTTCATAAACAATGGGTCTTTTCTTTGCCTGGAATAAAAATAAGCCACGTCCAGTCATGGGAAGACCTGTAAAAGGAAAATCAGACCCCTGCCATTCTTGCTTTCTGTCCAATACATGCTTTTATGGCTTTTGTAACAGGAAGTCTTCTAGCCTCCTATATCTCTACATTGTTGAGTTTTCCCTTAAAGAAAAGATTTTTCTGATGACCTCTTTCTCCAAAAGATGTCATGTCAGATTTAAGAAAATTTTGGATAGATGTAGGATTTTTTCTTTCTAACATTGAATTGTGTACGCTCCCTACCCCTCCAAAAAAGCATTCTACTCTGAGCTGGTTGCACAGGTGGCAATCAACACACTGAAGAAAAGCACACACACACACACACGCACACGCACACACACACACACACACTTAAGTGTACTTCCTTTATTATTTAAATCATTTGAATTAGGAATAAAGAAGACTTCTAAAATCTGAGTTGTAAACCAGACTGGGGCACAAAAAATGATGAAAGATATGGGATTTTGAGGTGACAGAGAAAATAAAAGAAACGTGGAAATGTGAAAGAGTAAGCACCTGGTTTATCACAGAGATTGATTGTATCTAGTTTGGAATCCTAGTCTAGGCTGGCTTCACAGGTGTGTGACCTCTGTAGTCACATAGAGCTTCATGCTCAGAGGGGTCCTGTGCTTTGTTTAATGATCTGCTGTCACCATTTTGAAATTCTTAATAACTGTTGTACAAGGGGCCCTGTATTTTCTCATTGTACTGAGCCCTCCAATCATGTAGCTAGTCCTGATCCCACTCAGTTCTCCCTTGATTTCTTAGCTATCTTGTTTCTTGTTTCTCATTCCCCAATTCTTATTTTCTAGCACCAATAAAAGAGTAAAATTGGCTTTAGTAAAATCCTATTTGCAAATTAGATACTATAGTAATTTCTACTTCATTGTTTTCTGCTTATATGTTCATTTAAAATAAATGGAAATCTGCCTTTACTCTGAGTCCAAAAGGACATGCCCTTGAAAGGTGTTATTCAAACCTTTTGATTCTGCTTTCAAGAAGTGAGCCCTGAGGACATTGTTGAGACCCATGTGCACAAGGCATTGAGTTCAGCACTATGGTGATACAGAGAAGAACAAGAGTCTATCTGTTCTCAAAGGAGTTCACAAACTGGAAATGGCAGTAGATCTGACACAAATAAGGGAGTGATTGAAATTTGGAGAGCTGAGAAAGGGGACTGGTGGGCAGATGGAGAAATAGTTATTGTAGGCTGAGTCTGGAAGGATCCAAAATCCACAGTGAGAACAGTGATATCATGGTTTCGGAGAGAGGTTTCCAAACTGTCTCAAAAATAGAGGAATAAGTATTCCTTTGCTACAAAACAAGCAACCTATTTCACAAGGCAAGCTTTAAATGCAGCAGATAATGCTTGAAAAATGCCTGGCCCAATGCCGCAGTATGTGGTAGGTAATTGTTAAAAAATATTTTTCTCATTAATTACCATCTTCATAAAAGTGATTGTTACATCTTCACTAAATGAAAAAAAGTACTGAGAGCCCCATAACTCATCATCTGACCAGGCCATCCAAGCATCTAGAGCAATGCTTAGCACTGATTAAATGCAACCAGTTCTGGATTCAAATCCTTAGTTCTACCATTACCTTGGTGCATAATCTTGGACACCCTGTCATACCCCTCTAAAATTCTGGCATCTCATCTGACATATGAGATATCTAGATTAAATTATTCCTTAAGCTTATTCTAACTCTAAACTTTAATTCTAAGAAGGTTACTTTTTTTCTTTTATTGGTATTAAATAATTGTTATTTAAAAAGATCAATCAACCCAACTCTTCAGAGGTAACCATTATTACAAATTGCTAAGTCTACTAATTTTTTCTAAAATGTAAGTTGTAGAATTTCATATATGTCATCTCATTTCATAAAATTATGTATATAATTCTAAAACTATGTAATTTCACATACACACACTTTTACATAATTATACATATTATTATAAAATTATATACAAATTATATACAAACACACACTTTTATGAAATGAGATCATGGTGTCTGTCTGTATGTGTATATATATATGTGTATATATATATATGTATAAAGAAAATAAATGTATATATATATACACATACATATATATATATATATATACACATACATATATATATATATATACATTTATTTTCTTTATACATTTCCACATCTAATCCATTCTTTTTAATGACTGCGTAGCATTCGATTATATGATGCTTGCTCACACACACACATGCACTCTCTCTCTCTTTTTTTCTCTCTCTCTCTGTCTCTCACCTAACCCCCATATAGAGGGAAAATTAGGTTATTTCCAACTTATTGCTATTAGAATGCTATAGTGAACATCTTCATAAAAACATTTTTGCATATACTGTTTTAGGAGGTGAAATTTCTAGATATTAAATTGGTTGGTAAAGTGCTTATAAACACTTAAAAAATTTACTAGATATTGTCACATTTCCCTCCATAAATGTTGTATCCATTTGTATTCCCATCAACATGTAATCTACCAGAAGTGCCTGTTTCTCCACATCCTCAGGAACTTTCAGGAACTTAATGTATTGAAAGTACTTACTTTCCAATACATTAATTGAAAGTACCTACTTTCAATACATTAATATTTTGATTATCTTGTTTAAATTGGCAATTTTCATTATTAGTGAAGTGGAAATTTTTGTATCTTTATTAGTTTTTTGTATTTCTTCTTTAGCAAACTTTCAATTTACATATTTGATCATTATTTTCCATTGGGATATATCCCAACATATCCCAGTTAAACATATATGTCATGACTCAGTTACTCCACAGAATAAGTGGGTACAACACACATGGGTAATTCACTGCCCTGACATCTCCATATGCCAACAGTAGAAAACATATTTCTCTGGGGGTTCAGGACATGCATCTGGTTGGCATCATAGGAAAGTGCTCTGTCTGCTTAAATGTTACCTATGCCAAAATTGTAATGGAACTTGAATGGAACTTATAATGGAACTTAGTTTTTGTGTTTATTTTCTTGAGTCTTCATTGATGTAACACACTAAGTAATATTTTTCCTATTCCCCTTAGTCATCTAACTCTGCATTTTTGTAAGCTTGGTGGTCTTCTAAGTGAATTATTTATTATACATAGAGTCTATGGTAACATGATCTCAGGTAGAAGAACTGAGACTGGGACTCTAAAGGATTCCAGCTTTCTAGAGGAAAAGGTCAGTTTTTTCTTTTTCCCAGTTTACAGACATAATCTAACAAATGGCTGAAAAGCATGTATGAGACTTACTGAATGCTTCCTAAAGACCCAGGGAGATAATTATTTTACATCAAGTGACTTTCACTAACTGTCATTCACCAGGTACATTTCAGGTTCTGTTTTTCGGTTTCCAGTAATTTTCTATGATTGTCACAAGGAATCTATTTGTCAACATTATGAACTGCGATTGGGATAGATAAAAAGCAAATGGAAAACACCTGTCTTGTGCCTGTGTTATCATTACACAAGATTTAAATACTGCAGCCAGGCCCTCTGGTGTCCTTCCCTAGCAAGCACTATCCCCATTACCAACTTCAACCTTTGCCCATCAGAAATATATCTCAATTGTCCTGTTCTTCAGGGCCTTCCTGTCCTCCCTGATGTTTTTTCCAGTGTGGTCTTCCATATGCTTTATTGTCTTTACATTTTGGAACTTACTTCTCTCCATCTGTCTAATTAAATAGCTAACAGTTATTAAGTACTAACTATGTGGCCAGCACTATCCTAATTTTAGCTTGTTTGATTTCCACAGCGACCCTTGAAAGTAGAAAGTATTACTACCTCATTTTGTATACATAAAAAAATTGAGAAACAGAGAGGTTAGGATTCTAGCCTAGCATTCTAGTTCCAGTCTGGTGACAAAGTCAATGTTTTTAACAATGCTATACCTCTTCTCTAAGAATTAACTCATGAAAGTATTCACTTCTACTTTTCACTTTACCTTTGCAAGTCAAGCTCTATGACAAACAGGTTGATGATACATTGGAAGCATAGTATTTGAAATGCTGGCAAGTACCACCAGGTGAGGAATGCTGTAATATGCCATGAGAATGCCAGTCATCATCAACTACGGAAAAATTTCCCTAGGAAATACTATTAGAATCTCAGACACTGTATCAATTATGTTGTTTTTTTAAATAAAGATGGGATTCTGCAATAAGTAAAGAAATAATATTATTGAATAAAATATCTATTATGTTTTTATCATAAAATAAAATTTTTTTATTTAAATAAAAACTAAATATTTTATTTAAATAAAAACTAAGTTCACTGTGATAAGTCATCATCCCTTACACAGTGCTTGGTATGCACTAAGCATCCAATAAATATTTGTTAAATGAATGCCAAAAAATCCAGAAAGCAGGTTTTTAAAAAAATGCAACCTTTTAGCCACAATTTAAATACTTTTTTCTCATTAGATTAAAAAACAGGGACATTTTCTTCTTCTGTTTCTTTGATGATGTCATTCCATCTACTGTCGCTTAGGAATCCTATTTCTAAGACTTTTTGTTCCAGATCATGGAAGATTTTCTTCAACCTGTCATCCATATTACTAGATCACGATTTACGAGGTCAGCAATGAAATGTGTGATTTTAATAAATTTAATTTAATAATTTATTCAATCCAAGTTATTTTAAAATAGTGATGTGCTTTTATGAATATAACAGTCTTTTGAATTTTGCAGGGAATAGGCTTTTTTTAAAAGTTCACTTCTCATACCTGACTTTTCCCTTGTTTGTTCACCTCAGGACTCATTTTTCATGCTACTGATTTCTCTTAAAGGTCTAGAGATCCTTGGTGATTAAATCATGTTGAATAAAGAACTATGTTCCTTAGTATGAATGGCTAGAAAGAGTTTTCTCAGACACTGGTAAATCCATCTTCTTAATGAATCCTTCTTTTGACTAGGTAGGCTTGCCAAAGGTTTTGTGTGATTGGATAGAGCATTTCACGGGCAGGTTTTCCTCAAAGCAAAATAATGGGTGACGGAAAGGCAGTATGGGGATCCTCACCACTGCCACAGTAGGAAGAATCTCGCTCCAGAAGTGGAGTACTTATTATTTTAGTCTTGGGCGGAGTTGCTTATTTATTTTCATCCCCCCTCCCTTTTTCCCCTTTTATCTTTCTCTCTCTGTTTCGAAGTCTGGAATTAATCAGACACTGCTATGCTTTTTTTTTCTCTTGCCCACAAAACTTCTGATGTCATATGCTATAATTTTCTCTACTCTGATTTCTCCATCAATCCAACGACAGCTGAAATGTATCAAAATGTCTAGTCCATTGATGGCAACTTCTTCTGTTTTAGTGTTATTATGGATTTATTCTTCCATCATTTTGATGGAGTTTTGGGAGAGGGAATGGCAGGTGAGCAAGCATGATCAACTCTTGTCCTCAAAGTGATATTTTGAACAGGAAGTCTAGGGTTCACTTAGAAGTGTCTATCATTTTGTGTTAAAGTAAATGGATTAACTTCAAATATATCTTTTGTTCCCACCAAGATGAGGACTTTCTCAAAATTCCACTTTCCCTCCAGAGCCCAAAAATAAAGATTATCTTAACAAATGAAATCAATATCTTATGCATTTTCAACAACTATTTTAAGAATTGACATTTGAATATTGGAAGGCAAATTAAAAGTAATAATTATGATAAAAGTTTTCACATTACAATACTCTTACTCTTCTAATAAGCTATATTTGGAATCTCTAGGTTTAAAATATAGTAGTACCTTCCAAAGAAAAGTCATATTTTCTACACAAACTGAAATGCAAAGAAAAACCCCTTCTCTGTGTGTCAATACAATCAGACTGTTTATTAGGATATTAATAACTTCTGTAATTAGGTCACCACACCTGAAATTTCTTGTATCTTGTTTCCCTGTACAAGAGGGAATGCTCACTCTTACAAAGTTTCTGTTACTTCATTAAGTCCAATAATTAGCTTTGCATATCATTTCTACATTGAGAAAATGAATTAACCCTAGTCTTGTGATTGAAGGACCCAATCTCCCTCAGAGTTTTGCATTTTTTAGTGTGTAAGATTGCTATCTTTTTCCCTTCCAAGTGTTTAAATGCAGAATACCATCAAAGTCGCAGCTTCAATAAACCTGTGAAACAAGGAGAACAATGTAATAAATGTCAGCTATAGGCTCTGAAAGAAAGGATAAGTTTGGGCTAGATAGGAATGAGAATTACACAGAAGACTGCATCCTTGATGGAAGCTTCTATAGTTGATCACATCCAATAAAGCAGTGATAGTTATTTCCCACCACTGATGAAACATCTTTGTGTAAGAGGATAACAACCAGCAAAGGAAGAAAGAGGGAGGTACTTGTTCCCCATCCATACTGAGCATTCACAGGAGCATCAGCAATGGGTGTGTGTGTGTGTGTGTGTGTGTGTGTGACAGAGAGAGAGAGACAGAGAGAGAGAGGTAGTTCAGCAGTCTCCTCTTCCTGCCAAGGAAATTGGGCCAAGGGAAACCTATTACTGGGACCTTAGTGAGTGACCAGGCAGAAGCTACTAAGCCAGGCCTTTGGTGAGCTAGGCTGCAAATTAGAATATATCCCTAGTTCCAATCCTTTTTATGAATTACCCTTATGAAAAGAACAATCTCTGCAGATGAAAGCAATCAAGATTTAGCAATTACTTCCTTAGTAAAATGTTTCTTTTCACCGATAACCACTGAAAAAAATGAAAAAGCTCCAGAGAGAGACAGAGTTGTTAAAGTAGAGAGAACAAATGCAAGTGAGCAAAGAAAACCTCTCTCCTATTCTATGGTGTTCATCCCAATGTACTGGGGTTTCAGAGTTAAACCATCATTTATAGAAAGAAGAAAACAGGATTTCCACTAAATCTAATCCAATGAGACTCATGACTCCAGGTGCCTTAAAATTTTTAGATTACAAAGGACGTATTTGTTAATAGCTTGAAACTTGAACTGGTAAATCCTTCACTATCTTCATGTGAAATAACAATGATAAAAACTAGGTCCATTTATAGAGGTCAAATACTTGTTAACAACTATGCTATGTTTGCAAACATTACTTGTTTTAATCTTTATTACCAATCCTATGAGAAAGCATTACATCTACTTTTTTTTTTTGAGACTGAGTCTCGCTCTGTCACCCAGGCTGGAGAGTGCACTGGTGTGATCTTGACTTATTGCAACCTCTGCCTCCCGGGTTCAAGTGATTTTCCTGCCTCAGCCTCCTGAGTAGCTGGGATTACAGGCACCTGCCACCATGTGTGGCCAATTTTTGTATTTTTAGTAGAGACAGGGTTTTGCCAAGTTGGCCAGGCTGGTCTCGAACTCCCAGCCTCAGGTGATCTGCCCACCTTGGCCTCCCAAAGTGCTGGGATTATAGATGTGAGCCACTGCACCCAACCTGCATCTACTTTTTAAAATGAAGACACTGAAACTAAAGGAGATTACATTGCCCGAGGTAACCCAAGTCCACCTGACTCCATATTCATGAGCATCTATCATCCTCTCATGAGTGAACACCACCCAGAAAGGTCATTTATTCAAATATGCTATAGACTCAGAATTTTGGAAATTGAGGGGACCTTAGAGATGGCTCCACCCAACCTCTTCATCTTATATACAAGGAAACGAAAGCCCAGGGTAGTGAGTGATTGACCAAGATGGTGGCAAGAGCCCAAGTACACTCAGGAATCCACAATTCAGGAGAGTACCTTTTCCAGGATAAATGGTGCCAGCACTATATATTGAATGAGGTGTATCAGCAAACACTTAACTAAGTGAGATGACCCTGAGTAAATTTACCAGGAACTTGAAGACATTTTTTATACATATATCTATATGTATACACACACACACGCACACACACACACTCATATAAAACATATCATATATATGTTATTAACAGCTTTGGAGTACAAGAGATTTTTGGTTTCATGGATTAATTGTATAGTGTGAAGTCTGAAATTTTAGTACACTCATCACCTAAATAGTGTACACTATATCCAATATGTAGTTTTTTATCCCTCACTTCCCTCCCATCCTGACCCCCTCTGAATCTCCAATGTCCATTATACCATTCTGTATGCCTTGGTGTACCCACAGCTTAGCTCCCAATTATAGGTGAGAACACACAGTATTTGATTTTCCATTCCTTATTTACGTCACTTAGAATAATGGCCTCCAGCTCCAACAAGGTTGCTGCAAAAGACATTATTGCAGTCTTTTTTTATGGCCTAGTAGTACTCCATGGTGAATATATACCACATTTTATTTATCCACTCATTGGTTGATGGGCATTTAGCTTGGTTTCATATTTTTGCAAACGTAAATTGTGCTTCCATAAACATTTGTGTGCAGGTGTCTTTTTAATATAATTACTCATTTTCCTTTGGGTAGATACCCAGTAGTGGGATTGCTGGGTAGAACGGTAGATCTACTTTTGGTTGTCTGAGAGAACCAAATGTTTTCCATAGAGGTTGTACTAATTTACGTTCCCACCAGTAGTGCATAAGTGTTCCCTTTTCACCACATTCATACCAACATCTATTGTTTTTTGACTTTTTAATAATGATTATTCTGACTGGGGTAAGGTAGTATCTTATTGTGGTTTAATTTGCATTTCACTGGAGATTGGTAATTTTGAGCATTTTTTTCATAAGTTTGTTGGCCATTTGTATATCTTCTTTTGAGAATTGTTTATTCATATCCTTTTCCCACTTTCTGATGGATTATTTTTCTTGCTAATTTGTTTGATTTTCTTATAGATTCTGGATATCAGTCTTTTGCCAAATGCGTAATTTGCAAATGTTTTCTCCCAATCTGTAGGTTGTTTGTTTACGTGATGATTATTTCTTTTGTTGTACTGAAGATTTTTTTTTAATTAGGTCCCATTTATTTATTTTTGTTTTTGTTACATTTGCATTTGGGGTCTTAGTAATAAATTGTTTGCCTGGGCCAATGTCCAGAAGAATTTTTCCTGGGTTTTATTCTAGAATTTTTATGGTTTCAGGTCTTAGATTTAAGTCTTTAATCCATCTTGAGTTAATTTTTGTATATGGTGAGAAATAGGGATCCAGTTTCATTCTTTTACATATGGCTATCCAGTTTTGCCAGCACTATTTATTGAATGAGGTGTCATTTCCCCAGTTTATGTTTTTGTACGATTTGTCAAAAATCAGTTGGTTGTGAGCATTTGGCTTCATTTCTAGATTCTCCATTCTGTTCCACTGATCTGTCTGTCTATTTTTATACCAGTACCATACTGCCTCTAGCTTTATGGTTTTTTTGTAGTTGTTGTTTGTTTTGTTTTTGTTTTTTGCTTAGGACTGCTGTAGCTATTCAGGCTTTTTTTTTGGTTTCATATGAATTTTAGGACTGTGTTTTCTAGTTCTGTAAAAAATGACTTTGGGATCATTGTCAGAATTGCATTTAATCTGTAGATTGCTTTGGGCAGTATGGTCATGTTAGTAATATTGATTCTTCCATTCATGAACATGGGATATATTTCCATTTATGTGTATTATCTGTGATTTCTTTCAGCAGTGTTTTGTAGTTCATCTTGTAGTGGTCTTTCACCTCCTTGGTTAAGTATATTCTTAGGTATTTTATTTTATTTTGCAGCTATAGTAAAAAAGATTGATTTCTTGATTTGATTCTCAGCTTGGTAGTTGCTGGTGTATAGCAGTGCTACTGATTTATATACATAGATATTGTAACCTGAGGCTTTACTGAATTCATTTATCAAATCTAGGAGTCTTCTGGAGGAGCCTTTAGGTTTTTCTAGGTATACAATCATATCATTGGCAAACAGAAATAGTTTGACTTCCTCTTCTACAATTTGAATTCCCTTTATTTCTTTCTCTTCCCCGATTGCTCGGGCTAGGACTTCCAGTGCTGTGATGAATAGAAATGGTGAAAGTGGGCATCCTTGTCTTGGTGCAGTTCTTGGGGGAATGCTTCCAACTTTTCCTCATTCAGTATGATGTTGGCTGTAGCCTTGTCATATATGGATTTTATTATTTTGAGGTATGTTTCTTCTATACCTAGTTTGTTGAGGGTTGTTATCATAAAGGGATGCTAGATTTTGTTGAATTCCTTTTCTGCATCTATTGAGATGATTATGTGGTTTTTGTTTTTAATTCTGTTTATTAAGGGAATCATATTTATTGATTTGCATATGTTGAACCAGCCCTGAATCCCTAGGATGAAACCCACTTGATCATGGTTAATTATATTTTTGATGTGCTATTATATTAGGTTTTGCTAATATTTTCTTGAGAATTTTTGCATCTATGTTAGTCAAGGATATTGATCTGTAGTGGAGTTATTTTTGGTTTTTGGTTTTTTGTTGTTGTTACTTGCTTTCCTGGCTTTGATATCAGGGCAATACAAGTTTCATAGAATGAGTTAGGGAGGATCCTCTCTCAATCTTTTGGAATAGTTTCAGTAGGATCAGTGGCAATTCTTCTTTGAATGTCTGGTAGAATGTGGCTGTGAATTCGTCTGGCCCTGAGCTATTTTTTTGTTGGCATATTTTTATTACTAATTTAACCTCACTGCTTATTCAGGATTTCTGTTTCTTCCTGATTTAAGCTAGGAGGTTGTATGTTTCCAGGAATTTATCTATTACCTCTAGATTTTCTAGGTTGTGTGCATAAAGGTATCCATAATACTCTCAAATGATCTTTTGTATTTCTGTGGTGTTGGTTGTAATGCCTCCATTTTCATTTCTAAGTGAGCTTATTTGCATCTTTTCTTATCTTTTCTTGGTTAATCTAACTAATGGTCTACCACTTTTGTTTATCTTTTCAAAGAACGTGCTTTTTATTTCATTGATCTGTAATTTCTCTTGTTTCAATTTCATTTAGTTTTGCTCTGATCTTTGTTATTTATTTTCTTCTGCTACCTTCAGGTTTGGTTTGTTCTTGTTTCTCTAGTTACTTGAGGAGTGATGTTAGGTTGTCAATTTGTGATCTTTCAGACTCTTTCATGTAGGTATTTAACACTATAAACTTCCCTCTTAGCACTGCTTTTGCCATAACCCAGAGGTCTTGATAACTTGTGTCACTATTATCATTTGTTTTAAAGAATTTTTAAATTTCCATCTTGATTTCATTGTTAACCCCAAAATCATTCAGGAGCAGGTTGGAGAAATGGCAGATTCTAGGACTGAGACAGAAAATATGCAAGACAATTCTGGAACATCTTGCAGTCCCAAAAGCAAGAACGTGCTTTAAATAAATGAAAATAAATAAATAGACCTACTAGCATCACCAACAAAAAGATTCCATAATGGTGGGGAATATTTCAAAGCAACACAGAAGCCAACTGAAAGAGCTTCTAATATAAATAAATAACATGGCATTAGATTGTTACCCAAAGCATAAAATTAATATCTGTGAGTCCATACTGATATAAATAAATGATTGGTTAAATAAATAAAAGGGGAGAATTGCAGTGCAGAAAATTTTTGAATAATTTGTGTAGATACTCTGCCCTCAAGGAAGTGGAACATAACTCCTCACTCTTTTAAATGTGCTCTGTACCTCATGACTTTCTTCTAAAGTGTCTAATATGTGTGGGGGGCAGAGGAGAATAGTTTCAAGGTGGAGAAACCTGACAAACACTACCTCAGCCACCTGACCAAAGTTCACCTCCACAGTAAGAAGTCATATGGGTAAAATGTATCCTTAATTTGATGTGATAAGAACGGCATTAAACCTCTATGGTCTTCTTCTCAAAACTCATAACGCCTGTCTAGTCATAAGAAAAATATCAAATCTCAATTAAGGGAATTCTATAAAATAGAATCATTCTATAAAATATCTGACCAGTATTCCTCAAAAATGTCAGGGTTATCAAATGCAAGGGAAATCTGTGACACTGTCACAGCCAAGAGGAGCCTAAGGAGACATGATGATGAAGCATAATGTGGTATCCTGGATGGGATCTTGGAACAGAGAAGGAATGTTAGATAAAACTAAGAAAATCTGAATAAAATATGGACTTTAGTTCACAATAATACATGCATTATGGTTCACTAATAGTGGCTGATTAGTTGTGACCAATGTACCATACTAGTAAAGATATTAATAAGAGGTGAAACTGGGTATGGGGTATAGGGGAACTCTCTACTCTCAGGCAATTTTTATATAAATTTAAGTCTATTCTAAAATTTACAAAGAACCAAATTATTTTTTATTTCTTTATATAATCCAACTAGTAGTAAATAGCTGTATCTCTCCTGTTCTTAACCTAAACACCAACAGGTTTTATTAAAAATATTTTATACTTTCCCTTTGATGTATTTTTTAAATTTTTTTAATGTTTATAATTTTTAAATGTTTAATCATAATATTCTCTTACATACTAATATAGGAATTCTCTACTTAATGTTGGTAAAGACATTTTAATTTTAATTTCTTACTTCAAAAGTCATCCACAAAAAGGCAGTAAAAACAGAGAAAAAGATCTATCTTCATTCAAATGAATGTAATCTTAACATTTTACAAGTGGAGCTCAATTTGAAAGCAGACCTGCTTGTCTCTTTGCTGCTCAATTATCAGGCCAAATTCTTCCCTGCCCCCTTGGATAAGAATGAAAATGAACCCATGGCTCTTCTAGTCATTCTCAGAGAATTAGAAGTCTCTGATAACTTTAGGAAAGTGTAAAAACAAACTAATTAATTTCTCCACCTCAATGTATTGAAAGCTCATCTTCATCCAAAGTTAAATTTTCTCCCTCTAGCAAACTCAAGCCAGCTGCAGGCAGGCATCTATAGTGTTAAAGGGTAGGCATCACTCCTTTCTATCTCTGCCTTGGCTTTTTCCCTCTTTCCTCTTCTTTCCATGTCTTCTGTCCCTAAGGATTGGAGTAAAGATGACAGAAAATAAATGGTCAGGAAAGACATTACTGGATCAGTATTGTCTGGTGCAGCTACTCTCTGGTCCTGGCAAGCAACTAAAACCAACTCTTAATCTCAAAGGGAACTTTCAGGAATCCAATTTTGAGTTACATTTCTGGAGGTCTTTTATCTATTACCTCCTTGATCAAATCAATGTATCTCGACTCCAGTTGTTAATGTCTCTCCTAGGCACTGTCTACCCTGTGGTATCCTTCCAGCTCTTGCCACTAAGATCTCCTTACCTCATAGACAGCTATCTTGAACTAGGTCTAAGAAAAGCTATCCTTGCCATCTCTCATTTATGGCCTGCATCTGGCCCATGGAGACACTCAGGCATCACAGCTCCAATAAACTCTGGCAGCTTATGCTGTGCCATTGTAATTCTCTCATTCATTTGCTCTGCTCTCAGTGCACCCTGCCAGAATCCCGCACCCTTCAGATGTCATAAGGTATGAGTCAGACACCCTGGCTGCTCAAAGTGCAGAGAATGTGAAAGGGCCTGCTGAGTGCCCCTTCCCTAGGCTTGCAGAGCGATAGGTCCTCCATTCTCATACTTATTGGGAGGAGTGGAGGCAAAACTCAGAATCACAGCACACTAACAATTCCCTCCACAAATTCTCTCCTATCCGTTATGCATTTTTTTAATTGCTCTTTCTAAGTTTTTTAAAGGCTGACATGGGTGGTTGGCTAAAATTTGAAAAGTATTGGCTTTTGCCAACCACCTTGTTTGTGAGTCCTCCTAGTGATTATGTGCATCGTGTATTAGTGTTCTTTCATTTGTCTTAGGGTCTGGGTGAGAATAGAAACTCGAATAGTTCCTTTCTGTGCACTCTTTTATATAAAGTAGACAAACATAACCACAAAGTACCAAGCACGCCTGCCAAACACTATGGAATCTGGAACATAATAAAAAAGTTAAGAACTAACATTCAGAGAGGGCATAGAATCTCCTAATTCTAAGTGGCACAATTCTAAAGAAGCCTAACCAATTGTCCTTTCATCAGAACAAGTTCTAAAGGTGTGAGTTATCCAAGAAGAAAGGTGAATGTCTATGGAGAGATCCAGATGCACACAAAAGAAAAGAGCAGAGGAAGAGAAACTGAAAAAGGAATTAGACTCTCAAACCATTTTAACTGTCCACAATGCAGCCTCCATATGAAATCTTCTGTATTTTAATGAGTAACATAGAAGCAACCCAAACATTAAAAACAATTGTAGTAATTATATCTAACACTTACAGCATTTTTATTACGTGCCTGACATTTTTCTAATTGAATTTACATGTAGTAACTCTTTTAATCCTCACATCAATCCAATGAGCTGGGCATTGTTATTATGTCACACCTCTCTCCATTTGACAGCTGAGAAACTGAGTCACAGAGATAGTCAGTTGCACAAGGTTATGCAACAAGCAATTGTTGGAGCTAAGATTTTAAATCAGGCAAGCGGTCCCAAAAACCATTCTTAATTAAGACTTTATAATGTTATGCTTCTTTCAAATTGGAATACCTTGATGAACTTATTTCATTTGCATTTTAATTTTTCTAGTCTGTATCGATAAAAAGTTAAGTAAACAAAATCTCCAAGTTTCAGGGAGTAGTTGTGGATGTTATGGCATAAGTATGTATTCCTCAGAATTCAAAGATGGGTAAATATAGCCTCTATTCTCACAGAACTTAGTGTTCAATTGGGGGCCAGAAATGGATATTTCAAAAGGACAGATGAAGCCCGGCACAGTGGCTCATCCCAGTAATCCCAGCACTTTGGGTTTTTTTTTTTTAATTATTATTATCTCAGTAGGTTTTTGAGGAAGAGATGGTGTTTGGTTACATGAATATGTCCTTTAGTAGTGATTTCTAAGATTTTGGTGCACCCATCACCCAAACAGTATACACTGTACCCTATTTGTAGTCTTTTATTCCTCACCCTGCTCCCACCCTTTCCCCCAGGTCCCCAAAGTCCACTGTATCATTCTTAAGCACTTGTATTCTCATAGCTTAGCTCTCACTTATGAGTGAGAACATACAATGTTTGGTTTTCCATTCCTGAGTTACTTCACTTAGAATAATGGTCTCTAATGCCATCCAGGTTGCTGCAAATGCCATTATTTCATTCCTTTTTATGACTGTGTAGTATTCCATGGTATATATACCACAATTTTTTTTATTATACTTTAAGTTCTAGGGTACATGTGCACAATATGCAAGTTTGTTACATATGTATACATGTACCATGTTGGTGTGCTGCACCCATTAACTCGTCATTTACATTAGGTATATCTGCTAATGCTATCCCTCCCCCCCCCGCCAACTCATGACTGTCCCCGGTGTGCAATGTTCCCCACCCTGTGTCCATGTGTTCTTATTGCTCGTGGTGAGAGTGGGCATCCTTGTCTTGTTCCAGTTCTCAGGGGGAATGCTTTCAACTTTTCTCCATTCAGTATTATGTTGTCAGTGGATTTGTCATAAATGAGTTATATTACCTTAAGGTATGTCCCTTCAGTGCCGATTTTGCCGAGAGTTTTAATCACAAATGGATGTTGGATTTTGTCAAATGCTTTTCTGCATCTATTGAGATAATCGTGATTTTTTAAAAATTCTGTTTATGTGGTGTATCACATTTATTAACTTGAGTACTTTAAACTGTCCCTGCATCCCTGGTATGAAACCCACTTGATCATGGTGGATTATCTTTTTAATATGCCATTGGATTCAATTTGCTAGTATTTTGTTGAGGATTTTTGCGTCTATGTTTATAAGGGATATTGGTCTATAGTTTTTTGTTGTTGTTATGTCTTTTCCTGGTTTTGGTATTATGGTGACATCAGCTTCATAGAATGATTTAGGGAGGAGTCCCACTTTATCTTTTGGAATAGTGTCAATAGGATTGGTACAAATTTTTCTTTGAATGTCTGATAAAATTAAACTGTGGCTCCATCTGGTTCTGGACTTTTTTTGTTGGCAATTTTAAACTTACAACTTCAATCTCACTGTTATTAGTCTGTTCAGAGCTTCTATTTCTTCCTGGTTTAATCTAGGGGAGTTGTATATTTTCAGGAATTTATCTCTCTCCTCTAGGTTTTCTAGTTTATGCATGTAAAGGTGTTCATAGTATCCTTGAATGATCTTTTGTATTTCTGTGGTACCAGTTGTAATATCTCCCGTTTTGTTTCTAATTGAGCTTATTTGGATCTTTTCTCTTCTTATCTTGGTTAATCTCACTAATGGTCTATCAATTTTATTTATCTTTTCAAAGAACAAGCTTTATGTTTCATTCATCTCTTGTCTTATTTATTTATTTATTATTGGTTTCAATTTCATTTAGTTCTGCTCTGATCTTTCTTATTTCTTTTCTTCTGTTGGGTGTGGGTTTGATTTGTTCTTGTTTTGTAGTTCCTTGAGATTTGACCTCAGATTGCCAGTTTTGTTCTTTCAGACTTTTTGATGTAGGCATTTAAGGCTAACTTTCCTCTTTGCACAGTCTTTGCTGTATCCCAGAGGTTTTGATAGGTTGTGTCACTATTATTCAATTCAAATAGTTATTTAATTGTCATCTTAATTTCATTGTTCGCCCAACAATCATTCAGTAGCAGGTTATTTATTTTCCATGTATTTTCAGACTTTTTGATGCAGACATTTAAGGCTATGAACTTTCCTCTTAACACAGTCTTTGCTGTATCCCACAGGTTTTGAAAGGTTGTGTCACTATTATCATTCCGTTCAAAGAATTATTTAATTTCCATCTTAATTTCATTGTTCACCCAACAATCATTCAGGAGCAGGTTATTTAATTTCCACGTATTTTCATGGTTTTCAGGGTTCCTTTTGGAGTTGATTTCCAATTTTACTCCACTGTGGTCTGAAAGAGTATTTGATATAATTTTCATTTTCTTAAATTTGAGACTTGTCTTGTGGCCTATCATATGGTTTATCTTGGAGACTGTTCCATGTGCTGATGAATAGAATGTATATTCTGCAGGTATTAGGCAGAATATTCTGTAAATATCCATTAAATCCATTTGTTCTAGAGTATAGTTTAAATCCATTGTGTCTTTGTTGGCTTTCTGTCTTGATGACCTGTCTAGTGCTGTCAGTGGAGTATTGAATTCCATCCCCCACTAGTATTGTGTTCTTGTCTATCTCATTTCTTAGGTCTATGTTATAAATAAAGTTTTGGTGCCAAAAAAGAAATAGCACTCGAATATAAAATTTTCCTTTTAATCCTCAGCAAGGCAATGTACTTCTATAGAAGGGTGCACCCTTACAGATGGAGCAATGGTGAGCGCACACTTGATCAAGGGAGGGGAAGGGGTTATTATTCCTGATGCATGTGGCCCCTGCTGCTGTGTCGTTTCCCTGTTGTCTAGGGATAGACCACACAGGCTAAACTAATTCCGATTGGCTAATTTAAAGAGAGTGACAGGGTGAATGATTTGGCAGGAAAAATGGTTATGGCAGAGCAGGAAATCAGAATGAGTCAGGGTGGAGAATGAGCAGGTCAATAGGAATGAGTCAGAGTGGAGCAGATAATCAGAATGAGTCAGGGTGGAGCAGGTAATCGGAAAATGTTTCTTTACAAGGAAGTTAAGTTTAAAAGTAGAAGGCAAAGCATTGAACATACTGACATATTGATTCTCTGAAGAGAAATCTAGAACTCATACCTAACATCTAGTAGTAATTATTTTATACATTTAGGAGCTCCAGTGTTAGGTGCATATTTTTTTAGGATTGTGATATTCTCCTGTTTGACAAGTCCTTTTATAATTATATAATGTCCCTCTTTGTCTTTTTTAACTGCTGTTGTTTTAGTTTATTTTGTCTGATATAAGAATAGATAATCCTGCTTGCTTTTTGTGTCTATTTGCATGGAATATCTTTCTCCACCCCTTTAGCTTACATTTATATGAGTCGTTATGTGTTAGGTGAGTCTTTTGAAAACAGCAGATACCCCTTTTTCATTTTTTATTGCATCTATTTGATTCTTCTCTCTTTTCTTCTTTATTAGTCTTGCTAGCGGTCTATCAATTTTGTTGATCTTCTCAAAAAACCAGCTCCTGGATTCATTAATTTTTTGAAGGGTTTTTTGTGTCTCTATTTCCTTCAGTTCTGCTCTGATTTTAGTTATTTCTAGCCTTCTGCTAGCTTTTGAATGTGTTTGCTCTTGCTTTTCTAGTTCTTTTAGTTGTGATGTTAGGGTGTCAATTTTGGATCTTTCCTGCTTTCTCTTGTGGGCATTTAGTGCTATAAATTTCCCTCTACACACTGCTTTGAACGTGTCCCAGAGATTCTGGTATGTTGTGTCTTTGTTCTCGTTGGTTTCAAAGAACATCTTTATTTCTGCCTTCATTTCATTCTGTACCCAATAGTCATTCAGGAGCAGGTTGTTCAGTTTCCATGTAGTTGAGTGGTTTTGAGTGAGTTTTTTAATCCTGAGTTCTAGTGTGATTGCACTGTGGTCTGAGAGACAGTTTCTTATAATTTCTGTTCTTTTACATTTGCTGAGGAGAGCTTTACTTCCAACTATGTGGTCAATTTTGGAATAGGTGTGGTGTGGTGCCGAAAAAAATGTATATTCTGTTGATTTGGGGTGGAGAGTTCTGTAGATGTCTATTAGGTCCACTTTGTTTAGAGCTGAGTTCAATTCCTGGATATCCTTGTTAACTTTCTGTCTCGATGATCTGTCTAATGTTGACAGTGGGGTGTTAAAATCTCCCATTATTATTGTGTGGGAGTCTAAGTCCCTTTGTAGGTCACTCAGGACTTGCTTTATGAATCTGGGTGCTTCTGTGTTGGGTGCATATATATTTAGGATAGTTAGCTCTTCTTGTTGAATTGATCCCTTTACCATTATGTAATGGCCTTCTTTGCCTCTTTTGATCTTTGTTGGTTTAAAGTCTATTTTATCAGAGACTAGGATTGCAACCCCTGCCTTTTTTTGTTTTCCATTTGCTTGATAGATCTTCCTCCATCCCTTTATTTTGAGTCTATGTGTGTCTCTGCATGTGAGATGGGTTTCCTGAATACAGCACACTGATGGGTCCTGACTCCTTATCCAGTTTGCCAGTCTGTGTCTTTTAATTGGAGCATTTAGCCCATTTACATTTAACATTAATATTGTTATGTGTGAATCTGATCCTGTCATTATGATGTTAGTTGGTTATTTTGCTCATTAGTTGATGCAGTTTCCTCCTAGCCTCGATGGTCTTTACAATGTGGCATGGTTTTGCAGTGGCTGGTACCGGTTGTTCCTTTCCATGCTTGGTGCTTCCTTCAGGAGCTCTTTTAGGGCAGGCCTGGTGGTGACAAAATCACTCAGCGTTTGCTTGTCTGTAAAGTATTTTATTTCTCCTTCACTTATGAAGCTTAGTTTGGCTGGATAGGAAATTCTGGGTTGAAAATTCTTTTCTTTAAGAATGTTGAATATCGGCGCCCACTCTCTTCTGGCTTGTAGAGTTTCTGCCGAGAGATCAGCTGTTAGTCTGATGGGCTTCCCTTTGTGGGTAACCCGACCTTTCTCTCTGGCTGCCCTTAAGATTTTTTCCTTCATTTCAACTTTGGTGAATCTGACAATTATGTGTCTTGGAGTGGCTCTTCTCGAGGAGTATCTTTGTGGCATTCTCTGTATTTCCTGAATCTGAATGTTGGCCTGCCTTGCTAGATTGGGGAAGTTCTCCTGGATAATATCTTGCAGAGTGTTTTCCAACTTGGTTCCATTCTCCCCGTCATTTTCAGGTACACCAATCAGATGTAGGTTTGGTCGTTTCACGTAGTCCCAAATTTCTTGGAGGCTTTGTTCATTTCTTTTTATTCTTTTTTCTCTAAACTTCCCTTCTCGCTTCATTTCGTTCATTTCATCTTCCATCAGCGATACCCTTTCTTCCAGTTGATCGCATCTGCTACTGAGGCTTCTGCAATCTTCACGTAGTTCTCGAAACTTGGCTTTCAGCTCCATCATCTCCTTTAAGCCCTTCTCTCCATTGATTATTCTAGTTATCCATTCTTCTAATTTTTTTTCAAAGTTTTTAACTTCTTTGCTATTGTTTTGAATTTCCTCCCATAGCTCAGAGTAGTTTGATCGTCTGACGCCTTCTTCTCTCAACTCGTCAAAGTCATCCTCCATCCAGCTTTGTTCCATTGCTGGTGAGGAACTGCATTCCTTTGGAGGAGGAGAGGTGCTCTGCTTTTTAGAGTTTCCAGTTTTTCTGCTCTGTTTTTTCCCCATCTTTGCGGTTTTATCTACTTTTGGTCTTTGATGATGGTGATGTACAGATGGGTTTTTGGTGTGGATGTCCTTTCTGTTTGTTAGTTTTCCTTCTACCAGACAGGACCCTCAGCTGCAGGTCTGTTGGAGTTTACTAGAGGTCCACTCCAGACCCTGTTTGCCTGGGTGTCAGCAGCGGTGGCTGCAGAACAGCGGATTTTCGTGAGACCACAAATTCAGCTGTCTGATAGTTCCTCTGGAAGTTTTGTCTCAGAGGAGTACCCGGCCGAGTGAGGTGTCAGTCTGTCCCTACTGGGGGGGTGCCTCCCAGTTAGGCTGCTCAGGGGTGAGGGACCCACTTTAGGAGGCAGTCTGTCCGTTCTCAGATCTCCAGCTGCGTGCTGGGAGAACCACTACTCTCTCAAAGGGGATATCACCACCGATCCCACAGAAATACAATCTACCATCAGAGAATACTACAAACACCTCTATGCAAATAAACTAGAAAATCTAGAAGAGATGGATAAATTCCTCGACAAATACACCCTCCCAAGACTAAATCAGGAAGAAGTCGAATCTCTGAATAGACCAATAACAGGTTCTGAAATTGTGGCAATAATCAATAGCTTACCAACCAAAAAGAGTCCAGGACCTGATGGATTCACAGCCGAATTCTACTAGAGGTACAAGGAGGAACTGGTACCATTCCTTCTGAAACTATTCCAATCGATAGAAAAAGAGGGAATCCTCCCTAACACATTTTATGAAGCCAGCATCATCCTGATACCAAAGCGAGGCAGAGACACAAAGAAAAAAGAGAATTTTAGACCAATATCCTTGATGAACATTGATGCAAAAATCCTCAATGAAATACTGGCAAACTGAATCCAGCAGCACATCAAAAAGCTTATACACCATAATCAAGTGGGCTTCATCCCTGGGATGCAAGGCTGGTTCAACATACGCAAATCAATAAATGTAATCCAGCATATAAACAGAACCAAAGACGAAAACCACATGATTATCTCAATAGATGCAGAAAAGGCCTTTGATAAAATTCAACAACGCTTCATGCTAAAAACTCTCAATAAGTTAGGTATTGATGGGACGTATCTCAAAATAATAAGAGCTATCTACGACAAACCCACAGCCAATATCATACTGAATGGGCAAAAACTGGAAGCATTCCCTCTGAAAACTGGCACAAGACAGGGATGCCCTCTCTCACCGCTCCTATTCAACATAGTGCTGGAAGTTCTGGCCAGAGCAATCAGGCAGGAGAAGGAAATAAAGGGTATTCAATTAGGAAAAGAGGAAGTCAAACCGTCCCTGTTTGCAGATGACATGATTGTATATCTAGAAAATCCCATTGTCTCAGCCCAAAATCTCCTTAAGCTGATTAGCAACTTCAGCAAAGTCTCAGGATACAAAATCAATGTACAAAAATCACAAGCATTCTTGTACACCAATCACAGACAAACAGAGAGCCAAATCATGAGTGAACTCCCATTCACAATTGCTTCAAAGAGAATAAAATACCTAGGAATCCAACTTACAAGGGATGTGAAGGACCTCTTCAAGGAGAACTACAAACCACTGCTCAATGAAATAAAAGAGGATACAAACAAATGGAAGAACATTCCATGCTCATGGGTTGGAAGAATCAATATCGTGAAAATGGCCATACTGCCCAAAGTAATTTATAGATTCAATGCCATCCCCATCAAGCTACCAATGACTT
Organism: Nomascus leucogenys; assembly: GCF_006542625.1. Taxonomy (NCBI): domain Eukaryota; kingdom Metazoa; phylum Chordata; class Mammalia; order Primates; family Hylobatidae; genus Nomascus; species Nomascus leucogenys. The sequence continues at coordinate 73,038,197 of NC_044383.1, forward strand.
TCTTCACAGAATTGGAAAAAACTACTTTAAAGTTCATATGGAACCAAAGAAGAGCCCGCATCGCCAAGTCAATCCTAAGCCAAAAGAACAAAGCTGGAGGCATCACGCTACCTGACTTCAAACTATACTACAAGGCTACAGTAACCAAAACAGCATGGTACTGGTACCACAACAGAGATATGGATCAATGGAACAGAACAGAGCCCTCAGAAATGATGCCGCATATCTACAACTATCTGATCTTTGACAAACCTGACAAAAACAAGAAATGGGGAAATGATTCCCTATTTAATAAATGGTGCTGGGAAAACTGGCTAGCCATATGTAGAAAGCTGAAACTGGATCCCTTCCTTACACCTTATACAAAAATTAATTCAAAATGGATTAAAGACTTAAATGTTAGACCTAAAACCATTAAAATCCTACAAGAAAACCTAGGCAATACCATTCAGGACATAGGCGTGGGCAAGGACTTCATGTCTAAAACACCAAAAGCAATGGCAACACAAGCCAAAATTGACAAATGGGATCTAATTAAACTAAAGAGCTTCTGCACAGCAAAAGAAACTACCATCAGAGTGAACAGGAAAACTACAGAATAGGAGAAAATTTTTGCAACCTACTCATCTGACAAAGGGCTAATATCCAGAATCTACAATGAACTCAAACAAATTTACAAGCAAAACACAAACAACCCCATCAAAAAGTGGGCAAAGGACATGAACAGACAATTCTCAAAAGAAGACATTTATGCAGCCAAAAAACACATGAAGAAATGCTCATCATCACTGGCCATCAGAGAAATGCAAATCAAAACCACAGTGAGATACCATCTCACACCAGTTAGAATGGCCATCATAAAAAAAACAGGAAACAACAGGTGCTGGAGAGGATGTGGAGAAATAGGAACACTTTTACACTGTTGGTGGGACTGTAAACTAGTTCAACCATTGTGGAAGTCAGTGTGGCAATTCCTCAGGGATCTAGAACTAGAAATACCATTTGACCCAGCCATCCCATTACTGGGTATATACCCAAAGGACTATAAATCATGCTGCTATAAAGAGACATGCACACGTATGTTTATTGCGGCACTATTCACAATAGCAAAGAGTTGGAACCAACCGAAATGTCCAACAACGATAGACTGGATTAAGAAAATGTGGCACATATACACCATGGAATACTATGCAGCCATAAAAAATGATGAGTTCATGTCCTTTGTAGGGACATGGATGAAACTGGAAAACATCATTCTCAGTAAACTATCGCAAGGACAAAAAACCAAACACCGCATGTTCTCACTCATAGGTGGGAATTGAACAATGAGAACTCATGGACACAGGAAGGGGAACATCACATTCCAGGGACTGTTGTGGGGTGGGGGGAGGGGGCAGGGACAGCATTAGGAGATATACCTAATGCTAAATGACGAGTTAATGGGTGCGGGAAATCAACATGGCACATGGATACATATGTAACAAACCTGCACATTGTGTACATGTACCCTAAAACCTAAAGTATAATAAAAAAAATAAAAATAAAATTTAAAAAAAAAAAAAGAACAAATCCAACATTAAAAAAAAAAAAAAAGAAAACAGCAGATACTTGGTTGGTGAATTCTTATCCATTCTGCCATTCTGTATGTTTTAACTGAAGCATTTAGGCCATTTATATTCAATGTTAGTATTCAGATGTGAGGTACTATTCTGTTCATCATGCTATTTGTTGCCTGAATACTTCGGGTTTTTTAATTATATTTTTGTTTCATACATACTGTATAATTTATGCCTTAAGGAGGTTCTATTTTGGTTTATTTCAAGGATTTGTTTCAAGATTTAGAGCTCCTTTTATCAGTTCTTATAGAGCTGGCTTGGTAGTGGCAAATTCTCTCAGCATTTGTTCATCTGAAAAAGACTGCATCTGCTGGAAACAGTGGCTCACACCTGTATTCCCAGCAATTTGGGAGGCCAAAGTGGGTGGATCACTAGGTAAGGGGCTTGTGACCAGCCTGACCAACATGGTGAAACCCTATCTCTACTAAAAATACAAAAATTAGCTGGGTGTGGTGGCATGTGCCTGTAGTCTTAGCTACTCAGGAGGCTGAGGCAGGAGAATTGCTTGAACCCAAGAGGTGGAGGTTTCAGTGAGCCAAGATCACGCCACTGCACTCCAGCCTGGTGATGGAGTGAGACTCCATCTCAAAAAAAGAAAAAGACAGCATCCTTCCTTCATTTATGAAGCTTAGTTTTGCTGGAAACAAAATTCTTGGCTGATAATTGTTTTGTTTAAGGATGTTAAACATAGGAACCCACTTCCTTCTAGCTTGTAGTGTTTTTGCTAAGAAATCTGCTGCTAGTTTGATAGGTTTTCCTTTATGGGTTACCTGATTTTTATGATTCTCTTAAGATTCTTTCCTTCCTCTTGACCTTAGATAACCTAATGACTATGTGCTTAGGTGATAATCTTTTCATGACAAATTTCCCAGGTGTTCTTTGAGCTTTTTGTATTTAGATGTCTGGATCTCTAGCAAGGGTCGGGGAGTTTTCCTTGATTATTCCCTCAAATAAGTTTTCCAAACTTTTAGATTTCTCTTCTTCCTCAGGAATGCTAATTATTCTTAGGTTTGATCATTTAACATAGTCCCAGACTTCTTGGCATCTTTGTTCATTTTTTGAAATTCTTTTTTCTTTGTGTTTGTTGGATTAGGCTAATTCAAAAACCTTGTCTTTGAGCTCTGAAGTTCTTTCTTCTGCTTGTTTGATTCTATTGCTAAGACTTTCTAATGTATTTTGCATTTCTCTAAGTATGCCTTTTATTTCCAGAAGTTATGATTATTTTTATTTATGCTATCTATTTCACTGAAGATTTTTCTCTTCATTCCTGTATAATTGTTTTTATTTCCTTAAGTTGGACTTCACCTTTCTCTGGTGCCTCCTTGATTAGCTTAATAATTAACCTTCTGAATTCTTCTACTGGAAATTTGGGGATTTCCTCTTGGTTTGGATACATTGTTTGGGAGCTAGTGTAAACTTTTGTGGGTGTTAAAGAACCTTGTTTTGTCATATTACCACAATTCTTTTTCTGGTTTCCTCTCATTTGGGTAGACAATGTCAGAGGGAAGACCTGGGGCTCAAGGTTGCTGTTCAGTTTTTTTTAGTTTTTTTGTCCCGTGGGCACTCCGTTGATGCAGTGCTCTTCCCTTTCCCCTAGAGATGGGGCTTCCTGAGAGCCAAACTGCAGTGATTGTTATTTTGTAGCAGGACGAGCTGCAGACAAAACCTCTCAGACACCAAGTTGTAGAAGGAAGGGCTTTATTCAGCTGGGAGCATCGGCAAGCTACTGCCTTAAAATCCGAGCTCCCCAAGTGCACAATTTCTGTCCCTCTTAAGGGCTCACAACACTAAAGATTTTATATGAAAGGATCATGATTGATTGAGCAACCTAGGGGATACATAACAGGGGTTTCACACACTGGTAGTCAGAAAGAAACAGAACAGGGCAGGGAGTTTCACAATGTTCTTCTATACAATGTCTGGAATCTATGAATAACATCGGTTTCTAAGTTATGAGTTGATTTTTAACTACTCGGTTTAGGCCAGGCAGGCCCAGGCCTGGTTTCGGGCCTGGGGCCAGGCTGCCTGTGTTTGATTTCACTTTCTTGTTTTTTTCTTAAAACAGGTACTGAGTATAAAACAATATGAAAGGGTCTCTCTCTTCCCTCAATTTCTTTTCTGGATCTAGCCACCCAGTGCAGCTACCAAGCTCTGAGCTGGTACTAGGGGGTATCTGCACAAAGTCCTATGATATGAACTGTCTTCAGGTCTGTCAACCATGGATAACAGCACCTGCTCCAGTGGAGGTGGCAGGGGAGTGAAATGGACTCGGTGAGGTTCCTTAGTTGTAGTTTTGTTTATTGCACTAGTTTTGTGTTGGTTGGCCTCCTGCTGGGGAGTGGTGCTTTCAGGAAAGCATCAGCTGCAATAGTATAGAAAGGATCAGGTAGTGGGTGGGGCCCTAGAGCTCCTGAGAGATTATGTTATTTGTCTTTGGCTACCAGGGCAGGTAGAGAAAGACCATCAGGTAGGGGCAGGGCTACGTGTGTCTGAGCTCAGACTCTTCTTGGGCAGGGCTTGCTGTGGCTGCTGTGGGGGATCAAGGTGTGGTTCCCAGGTCAATGGAGTTATGTTCCCCGGAAAATTGTGGCTGCCTCTGCTGTGTCATGCATGTTGCCGAGGAAGCGGGGGAAAACAGGCAGTTACAGGCCTTACCCAGCTCTCACACAGCCCAGAAGGCCAGTCTCATTCCTACTGTGGCCTCCCAACAGCATTAAGTTTATTTCTAGGCAGCAGATGAGCAGGGCTGAGAACTTGCCCCAGGCTACCAGCCTTCCAGCTGAGAAAGCAAGAAGGGCTTTCAGGTTTTGTGCCTCCCCACCTGCTGTGGCTTCTGTGTTGTGTCTACACTCCCAATTCACCCCTTCCCCAAGCTCTCTCCAGGAAACTTTGCATTTGGTTGAAATTGTTACAAAGTTCAGCTAGGAGTTTCCTTCTCCCTGTGGTCTTTTCCCATTTCCTCTGGTAGCCTTCCCTAACCACCTGTGTGAGACAGTCAGAAGTGGCTTCCCTGGGGACTGAGAGAGCCCACAGGGCTCTTCCCACTGCTTCTTCTACCCCTGTATTTCACTCGGCTCTCTAAATTTGTCTAGGCTCCAGGTAAGGTTAAATCCTTCTCCCATGTTCTGGACCTTCACGTTCCTCAGTGAGGGTGTGTGTTTGGGGACAGACAATCCCCCTTTCACATTTTCATACTTGGGGCACTCAGTTTTTTTGGCTGTCTTCCAGGGCCTTCAGGAGCAATCCCCTTCCTTTAAAGGGTCTATGTATTCTCTGGGCTTTCCTGGTATGTTCCTGCAATAGTTCTTAGAGCAAAAGTTCATGATGTGAGTATCCACATGCTGCTCTGTACATCCAAGTGGGTGCTTCAATTTAGTCCTGCCTCCTATCTGCCATTTTCCTCAAGTATATAATCTCGGCACTTTGGAAGGCCAAGGTGGGTGGCTCGCTTGAGCTCAGGAATTCAAGACCAACCTGCGCAACATGGCAAAACCCCATCTCTATTAAAAAAAAAAAAATTAGCTAGGTGTGGTGGTGTGCACCTGTAGTCCCAGCTACTTGGGAGTCCGAGGTAGGAGGATGGCTTGAGCTCAGGAGGTGGAGGTTCCAGTGAAATGAGATCACAGCACTGCACTCTAGCCTGGGCAACAGAGCAATATTGTCTCAAAAAAATTAAATAAGTAAATAAAGACAGATGTACCTTATCCTCTTTATAGCACAAGATTTTATAAGTACCATAAGAAGAATCAACAGAGTATTATAACAAGGTGAGAGGAATACCTCTTGTTAGCTCAGTACTTATACATAGTAGGTACTTAGTTGATATCCATTTCCTGAATGAGTGAATGAAAGTTCAACAAACCACAGTCAGTTGGAGATATTTAAGAAAGATATTAGGGAACTTAGTAAAAAAAGGCTATTGATTGATAGGCACCTTACTATGTGGCAACATATATATATATAATAGTATATATTATAAAGGAATATGTTTATATATATATATACCTTTAATCTTCATAATGCTGCAAGCAAGCTATATAATCTTCATTTTTAAGAGAATATTGAAATGCAGATTGCTCAATAACTCTTCCAACTTTACATGAGTTTTAAGGAAGCAGAAAAATTCACTCTGCATCTGTGCGATGCCAAATCTGTTTTTCTATTGTGCTTCCCTGTGGGTAGGTGTGAGATCATCTTAGGGAAAGGAAAGCAAGAGAAAAGCAAAAGAGCCAGTGAAGGGCTCAGCAGACTTGGGGGACAGTTGGGGTTGAGCATGCATTGAGAACAGGAGAGAGGGAGATGAGGTCAACAGGCAGGGGGAGCCTGAAAGGAGGTACACCACAGCAACCATGCTGAGGGGGGCACATAATGGTAGACTATGGGGAGCCACTGATAGGGTATGGACAGAAAGCAATGGGCAGCCAGAGGATGTCAGCAGAATAAGGTGAGGAGCAGATTGGAGAGAGGAGAAAGAGGAGGCACAGAGGAGGCTACTCCAACAGTCTAGTTCTCATAATGAACACCACTAATTTAAAAAGAGCATCTTAGTAATACTTAAGCTGTGCAACGACTAAAGACAAATAATTATAAAGATGTAGCATTTAACGGAGGCATCTACAGTGCTAAATCAGAAGGTGCAGAATAATAAACACTTACTGAGTTTCTAAGGCAGGTCTGTATGATTTTGCAAACATATCTTTAAGAATTATATGCCAAGCACAGTGGCTCACCCCTGTAATCCCAGCACTTTGGGAGGCCAAGGTGGGTGGAGCACAAGGTCAGGAGTTTGAGACCAGCCTGGCCAACATGGTGAAACCCCATCTCTACTAAAAATACAAAAATTATAGGTTTGGCACAAACCTATAATCCCAGCTACTTGGGAGGCTGAGGCAGGAGAATAGCTTGAACCCAGGAGGTGGAGGTTGCAGTGAGCTGAGATCGTGCCACTGCACTCCAGCCTGGGACAGAGCAAGGCTCCATCTCAGAAAAAAAAAAAAAAAAAGGAATTATAGCCCTACTTTGCTATTAACAAATGGGAGGGAGAGAACACAATAATTATAACTTTCCATAATTATCTAGAAACAGTAATATGGCAGCAGCAATTTTCCCCTCATTCTTTTTTGCATATGGGTCAGCACGTGAGGTCCAACTGTTTAATAATGTGAAGGAAAAGATTACAATTCTGATGGCAGTGGCCGAGAGAGCCCTCTCACCCTTGATTATATACAGCACAGTTGGTCAACAAGGCTGTGTGTATTTTCTCCCCAGCCAGAGAGTCTTGGGCCCTCAAGGACAGAGCCTGAACCCTGCATTTCCTTGTGTCTTCCGTAGAGCCAACACAGAGCAAGTGTGTAAAAAATACTCTTTAAAGGAGAAAATAAACCACACAGACAAAAAGAACTTAGCAGTGAAAAGGACAGTATGACATTTGAGAGCCTGAGTAACATTTACATAAAAGGAGTCTAACTATCTTCTTGCCAGAAAAGTGCCCAAAGACTGTCACTTACATATGAGCAAGATAGTCAGAGTAAGAACATTTAATTGCTTTGACATGTGAGAGAAATGCAAACCACTTGAAACCCCTTTCTCAGAGGTGCACCTGGAGGATAGGAAGGATTAGGGGAGAGAATGGAGAAGAGAGCAGAAAAGGGTAACACTTATTTTCTTTATTTGCAGGTGCCCACATTGATTGAGGCAGAGAGAAACAGACATTCTCAACCTCATTCCAGATGCACACATCTTTTTTTTTTTTTTTTTTTTTTTGAGGTGGAGTCTTGCTCTGTCGCCAGGCTGGAGTGCAGTGGCATGATCTCAGCTCACTGTAACCTCCGCCTCCCAGGTTCAAGCAATTCCCCTGCCTCAGCCTCCCAAGTAGCTGGGACTACAGGCATGTGCCACCATGCCTGGCTAATTTTTTACTTTTTAATTTTTATTTATTTTTATTTTTATTTTTTTGAAAAATAACTCAGTTTATTTTCTATTTATTCTGGGTTTTTTTGTTTGTTTGTTTGCTTGTTTGTTTTTGAGACAGGGTCTCACTCTTTCAACCAGGCTGGAGTGGAGGGGTATAATCATAGCTTACTACAGCCCCAGCCTCCTGGGTTCAAGCAATCCCCCCACCTCAGCCTGCTGAGTAGCTTGGACTGTAGGGACACACCACAATGCCCAGCTAGTTTTTATCAATTTTTATAGAGACAGGGTTTTGCCATGTTGCTCAGTCTGATCTTGAACTCTTAGGCTCAAGCAATCTACCCACCTCAGCTTCCTAAAGTGCTGGGATGACAGGCATGAGCTACCACACCCAGCCTACAATTTAGTTTTTTTTTTTTTTTTTTTTAATGCATATCAAACATATTAGGAAGGTTGCACATGGGAAGACGGGGAATAGAAATGGGGAGTGGGAATCAAAATAAATGAGAGAGGGACTTTATATGGATCAGTGATAATAACGCAATCCTCTATTTGACGAAGAAGGAGAAGGAAGAGGAAGAAAAAGAAAGTGGGATAAAGGATCAGAAAGGGAGGAAAATAGAAAAAATTAGAGTATGACTCCAGGATAGACCTGTTTTGTTGTCACTGAGTTGGTTGGTTGGTTTGTCTGTTGTGTTTTTCATATGTTTCGCCATGTTGGCCAGACTGGTCTCGAACTCCTAGCCCGAAGTGATCAACCCACCTCGGCCCCCCAGAGTGCCGGGACCACAGGCGTGAGCCACCACGTCCAGCCCCCAGATTGCTTCTGGCCTCCGTGGTATACCTCCCAGATGGGGCGGTCGGGTAGAGGCGCTCCCACATCCCAGATGGGGTGGCCGGGCAGAGGCGCTCCTCACTCCCAGACGGGGGCCGGGCAGAGGCGCTCCTCACTTCCCAGACGGGCGGCCGGGTAGAGGCGCTCCTCACTTCCCAGACGATGGGTGGCCGGGCAGAGGTGCTCCTCACTTCCCAGACCATGGGGCGGGAGGGCCCCCCCCGGGGGGCCGGGCAGAGGCGCTCCTCACTTCCCAGACGGGGCAGCCGGGCAGAGGCGCTCCTCACTTCCCAGACGGGGCGGCCGGGTAGAGGCGCTCCTCACTTCCCAGACGATGGGTGGCCGGGCAGAGGTGCTCCTCACTTCCCAGACCATGGGTGGCCGGGCAGAGGTGCCCCTCACTTCCCAGACGATGGGTGGCCGGGCAGAGGCGCTCCTCACTTCCCAGACGGAGTGGCCGGGCAGAGGCGCTCCTCACTTCTTCCTGGACGGGGCGGCCAGGCAGAGGTGCTCCTCTCTTCCCGGATGAGGCGGCTGGGCAGAGGCCCTCCTCACTTCTTCCCGGATGGGGCGGCCAGGCAGAGGTGCTCCTCACTTCCCAGACGGGGCGGCCGGGCAGAGGCGCTCCTCGCTTCTTCCCGGATGGGGCGGCCGGGCAGAGGCACCCCTCACTTCCCAGACAATGGGTGGCCGGGCAGAGGCGCTTCTCACTTCCCAGACGGGGCGGCCGGGCAGAGGCGCTCCCCACTTCCCAGACAGGGCGGCCGGACAGAGGTGCTCCTCACTTCCCAGACGATGGGTGGCCGGGCAGAGGCGCCCCTCACTTCCCAGACGATGGGTGGCCGGGCAGAGGCGCTCCTCACTTCCCAGACGGGGCGGCCGGGCAGAGGTGCTCCTCATTTCCCAGACAGGGCAGCCGGGCAGAGGTGCTCCTCACTTCCCAGATGATGGGTGGCCGGGCAGAGGCGCTCCTCACTTCCCAGATGGGGCAGCCGGGCAGAGGTGCTCCTCACTTCCCAGACAATGGGTGGCCGGGCAGAGGCGCTCCTCACTTCCCAGACAAGGTGGCCGGGCAGAGGCGCTCCTCACTTCTTCCCAGACAGGGCGGCCGGGCAGAGGCGCTCCTCACTTCCTCCCAGACGGGGCGGCCGGGCAGAGGCGCTCCTCACTTCTACCCAGATGGGGCAGCCGGGCAGAGGCGCTCCTCACTTCTTCCCGGACGGGGCGCCGGGCAGAGGCGGTCCTCACTTCCCAGACGGGGCGTTCGGGCAGAGGCGTTCCCCACTTCTTCCTAGACGGGGCGGCCGGGCAGAGTTGCTCCTCACCTCCCAGATGGGGTGGCCGGGCAGAGGCGCTCCTCACTTCTTCCCAGACAGGGCGGCCAGGCAGAGGCGCTCCTCACTTCCCAGACGATGGGTGGCTGGGCAGAGGCACTCCTCACCTCCCAGACGATGGGTGGCCGGGCAGAGGCGCTCCTCACCTCCCAGACGGGGCGGCGGCCGGGCAGGGGCTGCAATCCCAGCACCCTGGTAGGCCAAGGCAGGCGGCTGGGAGGCGGAGGCTGCCGCGAGCCAAGACCACACCACCGCACTCCAGCCCGGGCCACACGGAGCACCGAGTGAGCGAGACTCCACCCGCAGTCCCAGCACTTCGGGAGGCCGAGGCGGGCAGAGCACTCGGGGTCAGGAGCCTGAGAGCAGCGTGGCCAACATGGCGAAACCGCGCCTGCAGCCAAAGGAGGAAAAGCAGGCTGGCGAGCGCTGGCAGTCCCAGGCAGTCCGCGGTGCGAGGCAGCAGCGAGCCGAGTAGATTACATGCAGCCTGGGCCACAGAGGGAAAAGAAAGAAGAAAGAGAGAGAGAGAGAGAGAGAGAGGGAGGGAGGAAGGAAGGAAGGCAATTTATTTATTTTTTTAGTAGAGACTGGGCTTCACTATGTTGGCCAGGATGGTCTCGATCTCCTGAACTCATGGTCTGCCTGCCTCGGCCTCCCAAATATGCACACACCTTTTAACCAGTTGTCTCTCATCAGAGCAAAGAAAGATCCTTTACACAGGTGGAAATATATGATCCAGATTTTTATAAAAAGAGACTCATCACATAGATCTGGAGCTTTTCCAATGCCATATAAACTGTTATAGTCCTTCTAAATATACCTACATATCATCTGTCTTTCAGTTGGACATTATCTTTCATAAATTATGTTGCCAATAGGTAGATTTTCATATAAATTTACAGAAACATTTTCTGAAAGTAACTTATATCTTTGAATATTCATTCAATTTAGCAAATATTCTTGGAGTGCCTACTTTCTGCTAAGGCCTGTGCCAGGGGTTAAGAAACAAAAATATTGAAGACTCAGTCCCTACCTTCAAGTAACTCACAGCTCAATGCAGGGGACTAGCACACATTAAATAATTGTTCAGTAGTGTGGCAAACTCATACATTGTGATTTTCACAGATCAGGAGAAAAGCCTAATCTGATCTGGGTGAAGTGAATTAGGGGAAGACAGGGACATTTCCTACAGCTTGTGGTACCTGAATAGATTTCTACAATGGCAAAATCCTAACAAAAAGAGGTAAATGAAAGGAAAGGATGAGAGTGGAATTGTATTACTAGGAGAAAGAAGATTGTAAGAAAAGAATACCATGGAGGTAAGAAAGAGTATGGCATTTATGCCAAAATACAAATATTTCAGCGTTTCTGGGACCATGACTCTTCAGCAGGAGGCCAAAGGAGCAGGAGTGAAAGTCAACTTAAATCACACACAGAAGGTCCTGTGAGCCGAGCTCAGGAGCTTGGCCTTTATCCTATTAGGGATGGATGAGGAGTTAGTGAAGACTTTCAAACAGGTTAATGATATGATCAGATTTGTGTTTTAAATAAGCATCTCTGGGAGTTATCAGTTTGGGAAGTTTGAAGGGACAAGAATGAAAGCAGTGAGATTAGCCTGTAGGTAGCAGTTGAGGCTGAACCTAATAAGTAAAGGGATAGGCAAGAAGATATTCGAGAAAACTTGAAGAAGAGAAAGCAATATAAATTGGTGATTAACTTGATATTGGAGTAAGGAAGAGGGAAAAGTCAAGACTTCAAGGGGGATGCTAAAACCAAGACTGTAAGAGGTAAAGGTAGGAAGGGAGCTGCAGAGTTCAACATCTGACATGTGTTTGGGGTACTTTTGGGATATCTGAGTGGAAATACCTAGCAGAATTTGGATAAATGAATGTGAAGCTTGAGGTAGCTTCTGGGCTGGAGGTATAATTTGGGAGTCAGTTAACTGCTTTTGTTTGTGACTCACTTAAATTATCCCACTGGCAGATGTTATGCAAATTCCATATCCTTATTTGAAAAATGGCACAAGACTGTGGCTCAGGATGGCATTAATTGGTCTTTTAGGGCTTTGTGAGACTGTGATACTTTAAAATAACAAATTTTGAAAGAAACATCCATTGACAAAGTCAATAATGTACTCATGTACTCGTGGGGAGACGAGAGCTAAGGAAGTCGTTACTGTGGAACTGTCTCTGACTTAATGTCAGATGGGGCCAATAATGCGTTTACTGACTACTTTCGTGGATGTTGATAGACTCAAGTGAGATAATACAATTTGAAAAAATAAAAAGGCTTTTGCTGTTTATAGACTTAAAAAATACCGAGAAATTTTATATTATGCTTTGGCTTGGGCATCTTGCTAAATGTTATATTAAAGAAACTGAAATGAGGAAAAGAATCAAATCTGTAGCAGCTTTATTTTTATGTATACAGAGACCCATCATTCATTAGATGGTGACTGTGTCCTTGGAGAATCTTCATTAAGTCATCAGTTACACTGAATCCAGAGCTCCAAATAGATCCTGGTTTTCATAACATCAGAGTGTTGAACTAATTTAATTATAAGAACAAAATGCCAGGAGCCAAAAGGATTCAAAGGAGAGGAAAAAGAATAATTAGATAGGCTGCCAGACATAAAATATGAACAACCATTATCACCAAGAATATGAAGAACACAATCCTACAAAAAAAAAAAAAAAAAAAAACACCTTCCGTGTCATTGAAAATCTGATGACATTGCTGTTTATTGTTAAAGCCACATGAAATGAAGTTATTATTCCTTGGCTCTACTCAATCTCATCATCACTTAATTTGCCACTCTACAAAATGTTCTCTATCAACATCCATGGAGTTGATAGAGTTTGTATTTGTTTATTTAGTTGGTACACTTGTTTAATACATCCAGTCATTAGTGTGCCTTCTATGTTTTCATGCATTTCTTTTGTGTTGGTTTCCATTTTAAACTACCCTTAGAGTGTCTTGCAAAAGGAATGTTGTGGAAGGTTCTCTTCTTTGGAGTGAGGATGTCAGAGACATGATGCGGTCAAATAATAATGAGAAATACTGTTATGATGGTTAATGTTATGTGTCAATTTGACTGGGTTAAGAAATACCCAGATAGCTGCTAAAACATTTCTAAGTGTCTCTGTGAGGGTGTTTCCAGAAGAGATTAGCATTTAAATTAGTAGATTGGGTGAAAAAGAACCACCCTCACCAGCATGAGCAGGCACCATCCAATCCATTGAAGACCCAGCTGTAACAGCAGGTGAAGGAAGGGCAAATTCACTCTTTCTTCTTGAGCTGGAACATTCATCTTCTACTGCTCTCAGACATCAGAAATCCTACTTCGTGAGCCTTCGGACTCTAGGACTTTCACCATAGGGCCTTCCCAACCAGCCCCAGTTCTTAGGTCTTTAGCCTTCAGCTGAGAATTACACCATTGGCTTTTCCAGTTCTCTGGCCTTCAGAAAGACTGAATTACAGCACCAACTTTTCTGGTTCTCCAGCTTGCAAACTGCAGCATATCATGGGACTTCTCAGCCTCCATAACCCTAAGTCAATTCCCATAATCTCCTCATGTATAGCTATGTACATCCTATTGGTTCTGTTTCTTTGGAGAACCCTAATACAACTATGTTCTGCAACTTTTTCTGAGATTCAAAATGAACATTAGCATACTGAAGGCTCTAGAGAAATAAAAACTGCTTAATCTTTTGCATCCAGCCTTAAGCTAATTTGATCACAGATTCTTTCTCCTGGAACAATGATTAAGAACCTGAGAAACCAGTGTCCAGTGGATCTACTCTGAGAAATGGCTCCAGAGGTTGGAGGGAGGATGGAAGCCTCACAATATATATTAATAAATAGGAACTTGATAAACAGTTTAATATGATTCCATCTGTTCTAGCTTTTATATCCAGATAACAGAGGAATAATAGGAAATGAGTTTCAGCCCTGAATGTTTAGTTTTGAGCAAATTCTTTTACTCCTGTTTTCCTCCTCATGTCTAAGAGAGGGGCAATGTTATGACTATAATGAGTCAGTACGTATTCAAGTACTTTGGAAAATAACATATGCTATTTATCAGGTGTTTACTCTGTGCCACCATTGCACTAAACACTTTGAAACATCACCTTTTAAATTCTTATGACAACCCATGAAGGAGGTACCACTCTTCAAGTAAATTCACAAAATTTCAAGCTGAGGTTTAGAAAAGTTAAGTAACAAACCCAAAGTCAGCAGCTAAAAATGGCACCAGGAGTTTAAACCTAGTCTGTTTTGCTCCAGAACACAAGCTGCTAGCCACTAATGATATTCAGCCTTAGCAACTCAGGTAAAAAGGCAACAGAATTATTTAGATATCCCACATATTTTGGTGTGAATTCCCTCCATGAGATAACTTATCCCAAAAGCTGTTTTACCTCACCAAGGGAGAGAAATGTAAGGTTTTGTCTTCCCAGCCTCACACATGTCTGTTTTTCCCTGTGCCATGAGTGGACATTGCCAAATGGGAGGTGTGTGGGAGGGAGGCAATGGAGTTAGCAGTGCCGAGTGGGAGGGGTGGTGGAGGGTGCCAATGGAGTTAGCAGTGGCAAGTATGCTGCAGGGCTAAGTTGCTGCCACATCCCAAATTTACATTAGTAGCATATCAATACTTCTAAAATTTGTGAGAAAAATACATTGTTTAAAAGGCCTAAGAAAATACAAGCATTTTATTACTAAGTGGAAAATGTTTTTCATTATTCCAGGAACCTTAAAAGATTATTCAATCCATCTCATCTCTTAATGTCACAACAAAGCCATAGTTGTGAGGGCAGATGCCAAATGAAGGTTAGTTATAGCAGTAACATTGGAGTTGCAAAGGATGAGCATCATTATTTTTTCATTCATTCAAATAGTTTCTACTAAATGCCTACTATTTTAGATCTTAGGGATACTGCAGAAGAACCAAGTGATACAGTTTATATTTCTTGATAGATTGGATTATTGTTTCTAACAATAGGATTATTTCACCTAATTAGAACCCTAGTTACCATCATTTGACTCCCCTTAAAGAATTATACAGTCTTTGACTTAACGATGATTTGAATTTATGATGGTGTGAAAGTGATGCACATTCAGTAGAAACATACTTCAAGTAGCCCTACAACCATTCTGTTTTTCACTTTCAGTACAGTACTCACTAAATTACATGTGATATTTAACAGTTTACTATAAAATAGGCTTTGAGTTAGTTAGATGATTTTGCCCAAATATAGGCTAATATAAAAATGTTCTGATCATGTTTGAGGGTAAGCTAGGTTCAGCTATGATGTTTGGTAGATTAGGTATATTAAATGCACTTTTGACTTAAAATGTTTTCAACTCACAATGGATTTATCAAGACATAAATCCGTTGTAAGTCAAGGAGCATCTGTATATTCTATTTGACTCTTTGATTTTGCACTTGAGTACATGACATGCTTTAGCCAATGGAACTTTAGAAGATGTGACTGTCACAACAACTGATCATAATTCTTAAATGAGATTTCCTGGTTTGGCTCTGTCACCCTTGTATTCCTCCCCTTTCCTGTATGAACAGTTTCTTCTAGAGAAGGAATGTTTTTTCTTCTTCAGTCCCGAAATGGAAGCAAGCCTAGCTGAGCCTAGCTGTACACAGTAGAACCAAGAAAAGCTGCAGCCTACCCACAGTCTTCACATGAAATAAGGAAAGAAATGTTTGTTGCCACAAGCTACTGGAATATTGGGGTTTTTTTTGTGGCAGCAAAACTGTTTTACACACACACTATTTTGGGATACAATGACATATATGTAAAAAATATGTCAGGTATTAAAAGTTCTATTCCAAAAGTTTAAGGAGGAGAAAGTGGAAAGAATGACAGGGAATCAAATATGCCATTTTATTAAGGTAGTAAAAGAGGGTTTCTCTGCCAGAGTTGCATTTGATCACAGATCTGAAGAAAGAAAGGCTAAGAAATGTGCAGATAGTTGTAAGAAAAGCATTCTAGGCAGAGGGAACATCAAGGCAAAAGCTCTATGAGGTGAGGAATACAGGGGACGAGTATAAATTGAATACTTGTTGGATGCCAACAGGCTATCCAATTGTGGATCACAGTATTGGCAGATGTGAAGTTGTGTGGGAAGTCAGAATTGGGAGACATTATAGGATTGTAGGATTTTATTTCTGGACAGATCTTGGAGGTCATCATCTAATGTCATCATTGTGTAGAAAAAGAAACAAATCTAGAGAAGTAAAGACATGTTCTTAAAATCACAAGACCAGGCAGAGTTTGGATGAGAACCCACATTTCCTGGTTTAAAGTCTAAGAGCATGAGTATATAATGAAAACACATAGCTTGGCAATTGACTTGTGAAGAGACACAACAGTCAGGAATTGGGAGGAAAGAAGTGGTGTTCCTTATATTATTATCTGAATTGATGAATACCAAACATAAATTCTCCAAGGCAAAGCTGGATTGGACACCACTTGTTGTCACCACTGACCCAATCATAGCTATTTCTGAAGTTTCTGTGCTTTTTAAATGATTGAACAGTTCCCAAATATTTGGTCAGCTAGATCCCTACCTCTGCCATCAAAATATATTTCTGGAGAATCAATATATCAACTTAAATAACAAAAGCACTAGAAAAATGTTGTTGATATAAAAGAAATCTTGCAAGGGAAAAGCCTTTTAAATATTATATAAAACCATAAATTACAAAAGAAGGACTGATAAACTTGATGTAGAAATTTTAACTTCCGAATCAAAAGAAGTTATAGTAAAAGTAGTCAAAATTATAGAGAGGAACATTTGCAACTCATTTGACAGAAAAAAAAAGCTGATTTCCTTAACTAACAAAAAAACTTTAAATTAGGATTTAAAAATTAACAAATCAATAATAAAAGGGACAGGGATATGAATAGGTAATTCACAGGAAAAGAAATACAGGGCCCAAAAGCAGATGAAAAATCTCATCCTCACACATAATTGAACAACAAGAATATCAAAACATAGAAATAGAAGTTTTTAATATTTCAATGGTAAAAATTGAAAGCATGAAGAAAGTCATTGCTGGTGAGAGCGTAGCTGCCCAGACACCTTCACATGTTTTTTGTGGGAGGATCAAGTTGCAGAATCAGTTTAAAGCAATCTTTGGCAACATCTATAAAAACATAAAATACACACTCTTATGACTCAGAAACTGCACACATAAAAATATGAATTTGAATATTCTTTCAGCAAATATTTATTGAGTACCTACTATGTGCTAGGAGCTAGGTTCTATGCTAGGAGCTGGGCACAACAGATGAGCAGAGAAGCAGGCTACATGCAAGAAAATTATCAGGGCTTGTCTAATAATGGAATAGAACATAATTTGATGTAAGAATTAGGAAAGCTGAAATATAGTTTTGGTTTGTGGCCAAATTAATGTTGTAATCTTGTAACTCCATTTTTCTTTCATTTAAAACAAGAGGGTTTTAGTAGAATTTTATGACAAAAATCCTATCTCTCTGAGGTTTAAAGCAGAACCCATATTTAGTGAGAAAGGAAATGGATGTTCCAGGTCTTCTTCAACCCCAGACTTTTCAGAATCAAGGGGGCCACTGCTTAAAAATGGAGCACTCTGGGCTGAGCAGGGTGGCTCATGCCTGTAATCTCAGCACTTTGGGAGGCCCAGGTGGGCAGGTCACTTGAGTCCAGAAGTTCAGGACCAGCCTGGCCAACATGGTGAAACCCCGTCTCTACTAGAACTACAAAAATTAGTGGTGGTGTGCACCTGTGGCCCCAGCTACTTGGGAGGCTGAGGCAGGAGAATTACTTGAACCCCAGAGGTGGAGGTTGCAGTGTGCTGTGATCACACCACTGCACTCCAGCCTGAGCAATAGAGCAAGACTGTCTCAAAAAACAAAACAAAAACACTTTCTCAATCTTCTTAGAACATAACCCCAACTTGATGGCAAGTAATTTAAGACATCATTTATAGTAAAACAAACATAGATAAGTTATGAATAAGACAAAAATGACATCCATTTTTTTCTTTTCAATTTTTATTTTCTTTTTATTTCTTTTTTATTTTCCTATGTCTCTTTTTTTTATTTTTTTATTATTATACTTTAGGTTTTAGGCTACATGTGCACAATGTGCAGGTTTGTTACATATGTATCCATGTGCCATGTTGATTTCCTGCACCCATTAACTCGTCATTTAGCATTAGGTATATCTCCTAATGCTCCATTTTTAAAATAATACTCTAGAGAGAGGGAGAGAGAAAGGAGGAGGGGCAGAGAGAGAAACAGAAAATTTCTCTTGCTGTTGAGGCCTGTTTCACCCACCTTAGCATTTGCCAAAAATGAGTTAGGCCTCTCTTCCAGGGTGAGGGTATTTTGGTGGAATGTCCCAGAGAGCTGTTCTAATCACATTTTTGCTAGCTACTGGTCCTAGAGTTTTATGTCAGCTTTTTAAAGCCTTATTTTTAAAGTTGATTCCGGCTAATTTTGCCCCTGAATTTCGGTTTCTTAAAAAGAGACTTATAGCATCTGTTTACTATATAACCTTTTTTACAAACAGTTCCCAGCCACGGAACAAAGTATATCTTGCCATTTGGCCAGCAGATGGTCCGTGTTTAGGAATCAACATTTTTCCACATCAACTTGTTTCCTTCATCATTACAGTCCTGATATTCTTGTCAGGCAAAGAGCCCAGAGTTTAGACCCTCATCACAGGCCAGGATCCTGCAAGTTCTCTAAGGTGAAAATATGTATTATTTTACCTTTCTTCTTTCACTAAGCCACATCTCCAGTGATTCCTCCCTCCTAAGCAAAATTCACTCTCTCACGAAAAGTCATCCTGACTTTTACCATAATTAGTTATTTGGTTTTCTTTACAGGATAATAACTGTATTAAGAAGACACAGGCATGGGAGAATTACAAAGAGAGAGGATTTTTAGTTGCAAACTTTGTTCACCAAATTAAAAAAAAATCATCAGATAGTTTAAGGAAAAGACCCCAAATTACTAGTTTCTAAGTTTATAGTCTCTTCCTGGTAGAAAACAGCTATTTTCTTATAGGAACATGTATCAGTATTTTAAGTCAGAGGTATCATTCTATCAAGGAGTTAGTCATTTACAGAAAATGGCTCACTAGACAGAGTGATCCTGTTGGATTTTTGTTTGATTTTATTTTTGCAGGGGAGGACAGAGTGGGAATTTCAGGATTCAAAATATTTTCTTCTCCTTGACTTGGGACATGATGTGCACATTATTTTACTAATAATAAAAGTAAGGTTCATGTCTTCATGTCAGTTTTTCTCTCACAGGCCCTCCTTTTGGTCATATTCCACCCTTAGAATATGGATTTGAGCAAATACTTTGTTTTTTGTCTTGTTTTGTTTGGATTCAATATTATTAATTTGATGTTTTATTTGGCCAATTCCATTTACATAGTTGTTGCAACAGAGGTATTAATATACAAGGAACTTCTTATTGTATGCTTTACAAAACTAGAGCCATATGGTACCAAAGCTGGAGAGTTAACCCCTGTCTGGGAGTTTGGTAAAGCCCCTAGGGTCATCCTTTTTATTACTTTCATGTGGCAGACAAATTTGCATGGTTCTCATCAACTCAACTCACTTACTTCAAATCTGGGAGCCCCGATCTCCAATTCTCTTCTATCCAGATTCTGTGTGCACCTCTTAAAACTGTAGTGGTATCCTCAAATTTGTCAGTATCCCTGTGTCAGGAAATGACACTGTTGTCACCTGTAAAACTAAGATTGTAAGCAAAGTAGCAGGTTGCCAGCTGGGTTCTTTGAAGGAAATTGTATGTACCATTACCACATAAAAAGTTTATTATTTGTTCTTTAATAGTTGAGTTTCAAACCTAATCAACTGGGATTTGTCTTTAAACATGACATTTCTGGCAAGGTCATGTTGCAATTTTGAATTTACCTAAATGTTTGTACCTCTACAAATAACTGCATGGTTGTGAAAAGTAAAGGAATTCAGTAAAGGCCCTTTAAAAATATTTAACCATTATTCTGAATAATGTTGTATACAAGGGGAATTATCATATATTATTCTTTATATAATACTTTTGCCTGATGACTTATTGGCTTGAGAATATATATTATACATCTTTATTTTTTTTTCCTAAATTTTGAGGAGTCAATGGGAAGAAGATAGCATTTTAAAAGCATATTATTCTAGTTTGTACAAGTCTAGCCTGTTAAAGTAAGACTAGTGATAAATGAAAAAAAAAAGGGGGGGAGATTTTCTTATACAGTATGTCTAATAAAAAAAGATGGAATGTTAACAACAATTACATGAGGTTAATGCAGTTGTAGGTAACTAATCTTGTTTTGCTGCCCTGGAACTGAGCAACACATGTTCAAAAAGTCTTCTACTTCTAGAATAAAAGAAATGTTCTGGAAATTCTGTCTGAGAGGCTTTTACTCATGGTAACAATGCCAGGTTATACTGGGATGCCTGCACCTTTGAATCCATACCCTTTTGGATCAATAGCCAGAAGTACCTGAAAGTCTTTTACTGAGCTGCTTTTGATGTTTCTTTCAGAAAACTCAGTTTCTGCCATCAGACTTGTAGCTGGGGACTTGAGGCAAGTGTGAATGAAAGGCAAAGATGCCCTGTTATCAATAAGGCAGAATGGCTTATTGTTTTAAGTTACTGCAATAGCCATCAGTATCAGAATGCAGGACAGTGAGATCCTCTACTGAGATATAATACATAGTTATTTCTAGGGATTCAGTCACTAACTATCCTGAAAATAAAATGTATTGTAGAGAGTGAGGGCACTGTAAGTTTCTGGGGTTTTCTAATTTATCCCCCAAGAATGTGCTATGAGTGCAGGTTCTGATTGTCACCAACTGACAAGGGTATTTTAAACCTAGAGAAAAACAGTCATTTAAAAAAATAATACTTTAATGTGCCATTATTATTTTCACTGGCGTCCGTACGAAGAGACCACCAAACAGACTTTGTGTGAGCAACAAGCTGTTTATTTCACCTGGGTGCAGGTGGGCTGAGTCCGAAAAGAGAGTCAGTGAAGGAAGATAGGTTTGGGGCTGTTTTATAAGATTTGGGTAGATAAAGGACAATTACAGTCAAAGGGGGCGGGGGTTGTTCTCTGGCGGGCAGGAGTGGGGGTCACAAGGTGCTCAGTAGGGGAGCTTTTGAGCCAGGATGAGCCAGGAGAAGGAATTTCACAAGATAATGTCATCAGTTAAGGCAGAAACAGGTCATTTTCACTTCTTTTGTGGTGGAATGTCATCAGTTAAGGCAGGAACCGACCATCTGGATGTGTACGTGCAGGTCACAGGGGATATGATGGCTTAGCTTGGGCTCAGAGGCCTGACATTCCTGTCTTGTTATATTAATAAGAAAAATAAAATGAAATAGTGGTAAAGTGTTGGGACGGCGAAAATTTTGGGGGGTGGTATGGAGAGATAATGGACGATGTTTCTTAGGGCTGCTTTGAGCAGGATTAGGGGCGGCGTGGAAACCTAGAGTGGGAGAGATTAAGCTGAAGGAAGATTTTGTGGTAAGGGATGATATTGTGAGGTTGTTAGAGGAAACATTTGTCATGTAGAATTACTGGTGATGGCCTGGATATGGTTTTGTATGAATTGAAAAACTAAACGGAATAAGACAAAAACTGGTATTAAAGGACTAAGAATTGGGAGGACCTAGGACATCTAATTAGAGAGTGCCTAAGGAGGTTCAGCATAGCCTTGCTAGCAAAGATTATTTATTTACTTTAAGAGTTAAGAGTGGTGGTTTGGGGATAGCACCAGGAGATATCAGCTGTGATGGCTTGGAGAAACAGTGTAAACCGGCAGCGTAAACAAGAGCAGGGCATTTATGAGCAGTTGAGAATGGTGAATAGGAGTATGACTAGACAGAAAATAGTAGGGATGACAAGTTTTTTGGGGTGCAGTCTCAGTTGGTCTGGTGTCTGGAATGAAACTGGGGCCTAATAAAAAGGAGCGTCTATACAGGAGCTTTAATGGGCTGTACCTTGTAGAATTCTGAGGACAGGCCTGAATTCTGAGAAGGGCAAGTGGTAAAAGTATTGTCCAGTCCTTTTTAAGTTGGTGGCTGAGCTTGGTGAGGTGTGTTTTTAAAAGACTATTAGTTCACTGAATACTAAGAGCCTGAGAAACTGCTTGGGTGATTTGACTAATAAAGGCCAGTCCATTATAGGACCTTATAGAGGTGGGAAGGCCAAACCAAGGAATTATGTCTGACAGAAGGGAAGAAATGATCGTGGTGGCCTTCTTAGACCCTGTGGGAAAGGCCTCTACCTATCCAGTGAAAGGGTCTACCTAGACCAAGAGGTATTTTAGTTTCCTGACTCAGGGCATGTTGAGTAAAGTCAATTTGCCAGTGCTGGGTGGGGGAAAATCCCTGAGCTTGATGTGTAGGGAAGGGAGGGGGCCTGAATAATCCCTGAGGAGTAGTAGAATAGCAGATGGAACACTAAGAAGTTATTTCCTTGAGGATAGATTTCCACGATGGAAAGGAAATGAGAGGTTCTAAGAGGCAGGCTAGTGGCTTATACTATAGAATAGCCTGCCTTTGCTGGTGTGTGGCGATTAGGCCTGGTGGAACTGCCATCAATAAACCAAGTGTGATCAGGGTAAGGAACAGGTAAGAAGGAAATATGGGGAAATGGGGTGAATGTCAGGTGGATCAGAGAGATACAGTCATGGGGGTCAGGTGTGGTATCAGGAATAATGTGGGAGGCCGGATTGAAGTCCAGGCCAGAAACAATGGTAATTGTGGGAGACTCAACAAAGAGTGAGTACAGCTGAAGGAGCTGGGGAGCAGAAAGTATATGTGTCAGGTGTGAGGAAGAAAATAGATTTTGCAAGTTATGAGAACTGTAGAGAGTGAGTTGAGCATAGTTTGTGATTTTAAGGGCCTCTAAAAGTATTAGGGTGGTGGCAGCTGCTGCACACAGACTTGAGGGCTAGGCAAAACAGTAAGGTCAAGTTGTTTCAATAAAAAGGCTACAGGGCACGGTCCTGGTTCTTGTGTAAGAATTCTGACTGCACAGCCCTGCACTTCAGCTGTGGGTAATGAAAAGGGTTGGGATGAGTCAGGGAGAGCTAGGGTGGGGGCAGTCTCTAAAGCTGTCTTCAAAGAATGGAAAGAGGAGTGGGGAAAGGATTTAGGATCTATGGGGTCAGCTAGGTTTCCTTTTGTAAGTTTATATAATGGTTTTGTTAGGATGGCAAAAACAGGTATCTAAAGTTGAAAGTTTCTAACCATGCCTAGGAAGGAAAGGAGTTGTTTTGTAGAAGGTGCTGGGGTTTGAGAGATCAGTCAGACATGATCGGCAAGGAGAGCATGTGTGTTTTTTATGTAAATTATGCCGAGATAGGTAACAGATGAGGAAGAAATTTGGGCTTGACTGAAGTAATGGGGGCTGTCTGTGAAGCTTTGCGGCAGTACAGCCCAGGTAATTTGCTGAGCCTGATAGGTGTCAGCATCAGTCCAAGTGAAAGCGAAGAGAGGCTGGGATGAAGGGTGCAAAGGAATAGTAAAGAAAGCATGTTTGAGATCCAGAACTGAATAATGGGTTGTGGAGGGAGGTATTGAGGATAGGACAGTATACGGGTTTGGCACCACGGGGTGGATAGGCAAAACAATTTGGTTGATAAGGCACAGATCCTGAACTAACCTGTAAGCCTTGTCTGGTTTTAGGACAGGTAAAATGGGGGAATTTTAAGGGGAGTTTATAGGCTTTAAAAGGCTATGCTGTAGCAGGTGAGTGATAACAGACTTTAATCCTTTTAAAGCATGCTGTGGGATGAGATATTGGCATTGAGCAGGGTAGGGGTGATTAGGTTTTAATGGGATGGTAAGGGGTACATGACTGGTTGCTAAGGAGGGAGTAGAGGTGTCCTATACTTGTGGGTTAAGGTAGGGAGATACAAGAGGAGGATGTGAAGGAGGCTTTGAACTGGGGGAAAGGTGGAAATGAGGTTTGGGTATAGCCCAGGAATAGTCAGGGAAGCAGATAATTTAGTTAAAGTGTCTTGGCCTAATAAGGGAACTGGGCAGGTGGGGATAACTAAAAAGGAGTGCTTAAAAGAGTATTGTCTGAGTTGGCACCAGAGTTGGGGAGTTTTAAGAGGTTTAGAAACCTGGCCATCAGTACCCACAACAATTATGGAGGCAAGGGAAACAGGCCCTTGAAGAGAAGGTAATGTGGAGTGGTAGCCTCCGTATTAAGAGTGGATGGACTTACCCTCCACTGTGAGAGTTACCCAGAGTGTCTGTGATGGTCCTGTAGGCTTCTGAGGTGATCGGGCAGTGTCAGTCTTTAGCTGCTAAGCCTAGAATATCTGGGAAGGAGTCAGTCAGAGAGCCTTGGGCCAGAGTTCCAGGGGCTTTGGTAGTGGCTGCCAGGCGAGTTGGACAGTCCAATTTCCAGTGAGGTCCCACACAGATGGGACACATCTTAGGAGGAATCCTGGGCTGCAAGCATTCCTTGGCCTGGTAGCCAGATTTCTGGCATTTGTAGCAAGCTCCTGGGGGAGGCAGTTCTGGAGGAACACCTGGCTGCTGCGGTTCAGGCATTTGGAAGTTCTTGTGTGCTGGAAATGTGGCAGGGGTTTGTCTCACAGTGGAGGCAAGGAATTGCAACTTTTTTCTATTATTGTACACCTTGAAGATGAGGTTAATTAAGTCCTGTTGTGGGGTTTGAGGGCCAGAATTTAATTTTTGGAGTTTTATTTAATGTCGAGATCAGATTGAGTAATAAAATGTATATTAAGAATAAGATGGCCTTTTAACCTTTTAGGGTCTAAGGCTAAAAAGCATCTCAGTGTTGCTGCCAAATGAGCCATGAACTGGGCTGGGTTTTTATATTTGATGAAAAGAGCCTAAATGCTCTCTGATTTGGAATAAAGGAAAAGGAGCATTAACCTTGACTATGCCTTTAGCTCCAGCCACCTTTTTAAGAGGAAATTTCTGGGCAGGTGGGAGAGGGCTAGTCACAAAATGAAACTGTAAGCCAGACTGGGTGTGAGGAGGGGAGGTGATAAAAGGATTATAGGGTGGAGGAGTGGAGGCTGAGGAAGAATTGGGACCTAGCTCAGCCTGGTGAGGAGGGGAGACATCAGATGGGTCTGTAGAAAAGGAAGATTAGAAAGACTCAGGAATGCTTGGGGTTGGGACTGAGGGGACAGGCAGGAGGGAAAGAAGGAAGATTTTGGACGAGTTGCATTGGGAACAGACTAGGGAGGGACCAATGTGTAAAAGAATGCCTGGACCTCAGGCACCTCTGACCATTTGCCCATTTTATGACAAGAATTATTTAGATCTTGTAGGATGAAAAAATTGAAAGTGCCATTTTCTGGCTATTTGGAATCACTGTCAAGTTTGTATTGGGGTCAAGCAGCATTGCAGAAGAAAATAAGGCATTTAGTTTTTAGGTCAGGTGTGAGTTGAAGAGGTTTTAGATTTTTAAGAACACAGGCTAAGGGAGAAGAAGGGGGAATGGAGGGTGGAAGCTTGACCATAGTGAAGGAGGCAAGCCCATAGAAAAGAGAGAGTGGAGACATGGAGAGAAGGGGTTCTTGCCCCCAGAAAAATGGAGAAGGGGTAGAGACATGGAGAGAAGGGGTCATGGGGTTCTTACCCCCTAGAAAAGTGGTACTTGCCACTAAGGGTAAAGGAGAAGGGGTCATGGGGTTCTTACCCCCTAGAAAAGTGGTACTTTCCACTAAGGGTAAAGGAGAAGGGGCTGGGGGTGGTTCTTGCCCCCCCAGAAAAGCAGAGAAGGGGTAGAGACACAGAAGGGGTTGGGGGTTGTTGCCCCCCAGAAAAGTGGTACTTGCCACTAAGGGTGAAGGACCAAGGCAGGCATACCTGTGTGGTCAGACAGCTCTGAAATGTGGGTGAATAATCAGGCAGGCACCCCTGCATGATTAAACACCAAGGGAAGACTGTCTTCCTGAGTCCATGACCAGCGCCAGAGTTTTGGGTCCACAGATAAAATGCATCTCCTTCATCTCTACCAGAAAAGGAAAGGAACTGAAATTAAGAGAAGGGAGAGATTGAAGTGTGGCACCAAGATTGAAAGGATAAAGAGGTTGAGGAATAGTGAGAGAGGTTGGAGAAGAGAGTAAAAAGAGGCTGCTTACCGGATTTAAAATTGGTGAGATGTTCCTCCAGCTGGTTGGTCTCAGGACCAGAGGTTGTAGGTGGATCTTTCTCACAGAACAAAGAGCAGGAGGACAGGGGATTGATCTCCCAAGGGAGGTCCCCCAATCTGAGTCACAGCACCAAATTTCACTCGCGTCCACATGAAGAGACCACCAAACAGGCTTTGTGAGAGCAACAAGGCTGTATATTTCACCTGGGTGCAGGCGGGCTGAGTCAGAAAAGAGAGTCAGTGAAGGGAGATAGGGGTGGGGCCGTTTTATAAGATTTGGGTAGGTAAAGGAAAACTACAGTCAAAGGAGGGTTGTTCTCTGGTAGGCAGGAGTGGGGGGTCACAAGGTGCTCAGTAGGGGAGCTTTTCAGCCAGGATGAACCAGGAGAAGGAATTTCACAAGACAATGTCATCAGTTAAGGCAGGAACAGGCCATTTTCACTTCTTTTGTGGTGGAATGTCATCAGTTAAGGCAGGAACCGACCATCTGGATGTGTACGTGCAGGTCACAGGGGATATGATGGCTTAGCTTGGGCTCAGAGGCCTGACAATTATTTTGACAGCCTTTGTAAATATCCATCATTGTCTTTTATTCATCTGAAAACAATTTTGATGGTAAGATGAATTTTTACAGGGGCAGATGCATATATGACCAGAATGATTTATACTACTTCTTATTAAGAACATCCTGTATGCTTAAAAATTAATTTCTTACTTTAACATAATAAAAACTAAATTCCACTTTTTCTATGTTCCCCACATATCCTTTTCTGTTAAAAAAAATTCACAATTTTTATCTATAAAGACTGAGTCAATTTGTCAAATTTTAAAACCTTTCATTATTTCTTTCAAACACATTCTTTAGAATTAGTATAAATGAAGGAAAAGAAAGTATTACTTCCCCATAGACCTTCTAAACTTACTGTACACTCTTGTTGCTATCTTCTTTCTCATTCTAGCACAAGCAGACAATTTTATTTCAGGATAAAAGTATCCTTTACTTCTTGGTACCATTTAAGTGTATGTCTCTAAACAAGATAGCTTGGTTTAACTAATTTTGGAACTTACACAAATGGAGTTACACATATATATTCTCTTGTCTCTGGATCCTTTTACTAACATTATGTTTGTAAGATTCATGCATGTTTTTATACATGGCTGAAGTTCATTCATTTTTATTATAATCATTGTGTGGTTATACCCAAATTTTCTCCATTCTATTATTGATGGACATTTAGGAAATTTTTAGTTTTTGGCATTTAGGAGCAATGTTCCTATAAACATTCTTGAAAAATGTATCCTAGTGCATATATGCCCATGTTTCTCCAGTTTATTTATGTAGAAGTGGAATTGCTGGGCCATAGATATGTGCATCTTCAACTTTACCAGGTCAGGCCAAACTGTTTTGCAAAGTGCTTTGCCATATTAACTCCTGCTAGCAATGTATGACCAGTATTGTAAGACTTAAATTTGAATTTTAAAAGGCAATCGTACTGGTTATAACTACTGTGATTAGCCCAGTTCTAGTAAGCAGCAGGGATGTGTGACACTTACCCCTAAGATTGCTCAGCCTTTGCTGGAAAACTCACACTCTTCCTTCCCTCCGCCTTAACTCCTCTGTAACCTTAACTCCTACTTCCCACCTCCTTCTGAGACTTGCTATCCTAATCCTACCTTCTTCTCTTCACTTCTTTCCTTACCTCTTTCCACCGAATGACTATTTCTACAATCTTCTCTTCACTGAGCCTTCTTTTTCATTTCCTTTGCCCAACTTTATCCTTTTTAGCAGCTACTAATTATAGCCTTTGTTTTCTTCTAATTTCAAGAGGCAGGTAAGTAGAACCTATTTCCCATCTCAAAAATATCTCTGTATTAGGCATGGTATCAATCATGTTCACTGTCATACTAAGGAGAACAGCCTCTCCTAGTCCATTGGGCTACTGTTTGTTTTGAATTATGTGACATATGAGTCCTCCTCTAGTTCTAGATAATTAAACCAAGTGTAGTAATTGGCCCAGCCTGTCAATTCATGAATGGGCCAACAAGCAGAGCATGGCTCTGTAAAAAAAAGATGAACCAGGCTGGGCATGGTGGCTCACACCTGTAATCCCAGCACTCTGGGAGGCCAAGGTGGGTGGATTACTTGAGGTCAGGAGACCGTGACCAGCCTGGCCAACATGGTGAAACCCCATCTCTACTAAAAAATACAAAAAATTAGCTGGGTGTGGTGGCAGGCACCTGTAATTCCAGCTACTCAGGAGGCTGAGGCAGGAGAATCGCTTGAACCTGGCAGGCAGAGGTTGCAGTGAGCTGAGATCGCTCCACTGCACTCTTGCCTGGGTGACAGAGCCGGACTCCAAGTCAAAAATGATAATAATAATAAAAATATATAAAAAAGGTGAACTAGCCAATGCAAACATCAACTCAAAATGAATTAAAGACTTAAAACATTAGACCAGAAACTGTAAAACTACTAGAAGATAACATGAGGGGAAAGCTCCATGAATTGGTCTGGGCAATAATTTTTCTGGGTATGACCCCAAAAGCATAGGCAATAAAAGCAAAAACAGGCAAATGGAATTACATCAAACTAAAAGGATTTTGCATGGCAAAGGAAACAATCGGTGAGTTACACTGAGACAACTTGTGGAATGGGAGAAAATATTTGCAAACCTACATCTGGTAAGTGGTTAATATCCAAAATATATAAGGAACTCAAACAATTAAATAGCAAGAAAACAAATGACTCAATTTAAAAATGGGCAAAGGACCTGAATAGGCATTTCTCAAAAGAGGACATACAAATGGCCAACAGATATATGAAGAAATGCTGAGCACCACCAATCATCAGGGAAATGAAAATAAAAACCACAGTGAGATAACACCTCACACCTATTAGAATGGCTATTATAAAAAAGATGAAAGATAAGTGCTGGTAAGGATGTGGAGAAAGGGGAACGTTTATATGCTGTTGGTGCTGTTGGAGGAAATGTAAATTAGTACAGCCATTATGGAAAATGGTATAGAGGTTTCTCAAAAAATTAAAAATAGAAATACTGAGTATATATCCAAAGGAAATGAAATCATATGTCAAAAAGACATCTGTACACCCATGTTTATTGCAGCAGTATTCACAATAGCCAAGATATGTAATAAACCTAAGAGCTCATCAATGAAAAGATGGATAGAGAAAATGTGGTATATATACTCACAATGGAATATTATTCAGACTTTAAAGAAGGAAATTCTATCATTTGCTACAACATGGATGAATCTGGAGGATATTATGTTAAGTGAAATAAGAGGCACAGAAAGACAAATACTGTATGATCTCACTTATATGTGAATCTAAAAGTCGAACTCATAGAAGCAGAGAGAAGAATGGTGGTTACAAGGGCCTGGAGGGGCTAGGTGAATGGGCAGATACTGGTCTAAGGATACAAATTCCAGTAAGATAGGGGGAATAACTTAAAGAGATGTATTGTACAACATGGTGACTATAGTTAATAATAATGTATTGTCTTTTTGAAAATTGTGAAGGATGTTTTTGCACCATCAAAAATGATAAGTATGTGAGGTAATTCATGTGTTAATTACCTTGCTTTAGCTACTTCACAATGTATATATATTTTAAAACATGTTGTACACAATAAATATACAAAATTTTAACTTGTCAATTAAAAATAATTAATTTTTTAAAAGATGAATTATGCCATGCCTGTGATTATATTCCTGGATACCTGTGAGAAACCTCTCTTGATTTTTGCCCTGTCTATAGTTATCTGTTAAACATTTTAATTACTTGAGGCAAGGAAGAATTTCCTCTCTATGTTGCAAGCAGAGAACAGGGCTAGAAAAACTCTAAATTAGTCATACTTCTTCTCATGAGGGACCTTTAATCAATGTTTACCCTCTGGAGGTCCCTGGCCTTCAGTGGAAGCTGATCTTGAACTATACCCACACAAACCTCCCCCGGCTCTTAAAATTTACATTTGTCTTTTATCACAGAAAGGTTGTTATGTTCAGTTTGCTAAAGATGATACCGGCTGTTAGGTTTTTACATTTTTATCCATAATGTTTATCAAGAGAAACTATTTTTACAGAAAACACTACTAAGGAGGATGTAGCACCGCATGTTCCCAAATGGGAGTATTTGTGTCTTCACACATGCTGGTGAAGGGCATCATTGAAGCCAAAGAATAAAAATAAAATAGCAGATATAAGACATGGTAAAAATACAATCTTACAATATGTGATCTTGAGGGGATAATGAGGATGGCTTATTTTAAACTAACGTTAACCTAGACACTAAATAATGGCTTTAGATGTAAAACTCCATCCTTTCCCCGCGTTTATTGCAAAATAGATGTTCTCTATGTTGGTTTACTAGGATCTTTTCCAAGTATCTTCATCCCAACTCTGTGTTTTCACTAGTAACCCTGATGTTACAAATTTATTAACCACTTAATTTAAGTAATTCTTATGGGTGAAAGCTCTTCAGGAAGAGATGAGATCAGCCAACAAAACAGTGTTATAGAATTACAGAAGTTACAAATGAGAAAAGACCAAATGAGGAGACAGTATTGGAGAGTGAAACCGACTTACTTGGGGTTGCATGTCACATAGCTTCAGAGAAGCCAGGACCCAAACTTAGATATTGTCTCCCCTTTCTCTAGGACCCTGCCTATTTGTTTATAACTTTTTCCAAAAAAATTATCAACTTTGCCAAATATTTGTCCTGTCATTTTGAAGCACAGGGTATATAAGCTTTGTGGTGTGTTATCCTGACATCAGTGTCCTCTTGTGATTCAGTGCAAATATAACTCTAGGTCTTACCAGGGGCATGTGAGCTGATGAGAGAATAGGAAAGATTCAAATCTAAGGTGGTGTTCAGATTTGGAGTGCAAGAGGCAGAGAAACATGAATGGGAGAAAAAATGCCATCAGGGAAGATGAGGGTGTTGCAAACAAAATTTGGCCTACTTGCTAATTTTTCTTAGGCCTTCCATTGGCTAAAATGAAATCAGTCTGATTTTCACTATACGCTGATAGAAAAAGAAATAAAAAATAGATGGCATTATTTTGGAGGCACGTGAATTTTATAAGATGTGGATGATGAAATCGGGAGAGCCAAAATAAGTTCTAAGTTTTGTTTTGCAGAAGATATAAAAGGAAATGGAAAAATACTGTTAATATAGAAGACCAAAAAGAGGATAAAGGAAAACAGTTTGCTTTTATTGCAAGGAGAAGTTTTTCACTAATTTTTTAAATGTTTATTTATATGAAAATAAATAAAAGAAATAGTGGCAATTTGGGAAGATGGGCAGGACACTTACCTTGAATAAGAAAGGAAAGCTTCAATTCTCACATAGCTACACAAAGTAATCCTTTCAAAATGCAAATCTGACCACATCTCTGTCATTCTCCACTGTTGTTAAAAGACCAAAATCCTTAACATATACAAGGCTTTGCCTCATCTTGTCCCTGTGTACTTCTCTCACCTCCTAGTCATATTCCATCAATTTCCTCCAACCACTAAGTTTGCCCCCAACCTGGTGGTCATCTTGGCCATCTTTCAATCTGTCAGTCACCATGTTCTTTTTTGCCCAAGGTCTTTTAAAGTGCTCTTTCCTCTGCCTTAATACTCCTCCCTCTACCTGTACTCCCACCTGCACCTACTCAGTTCTTATCCACCATATCTCAGCCAATATGTCAATTTCTCAGGAAATACTTTTCTGATCCTCTTGGCGCAATTTAAATTGAGTCACATTCTTACAGGCCGTGTATGTTTCTTTTATGCTAATTATGTATGTTTCTGTTATACCATTAATTGTATGGTCATATGTAGTGTGTGATTGTTTAAAGAGGTCTATTTCTCCCATCAAACTATGAGTTCTGGAAGGCAGTCCTCACTCTACTTTTGCTCACCAATGTTGTCCTGAGTGACCATCACAATGTCTGCTGCATATTTGTTGTGCTAATAAGTACTTTTTCAATTAGTGCTAAATGTTATGGAGTGTAGCAGGATGAGCCGTGAACAAAACCCCTCAGACGGCAGGGCGCGGTGGCTCACGCCTGTAATCCCAGCACTTTGGGAGGCAGAGGCGGGCGGATCACGAGGTCAGGAGATTCAGACCATCCTGGCTAACACAGTGAAACCATGTCTCTACTAAAAATACAAAAAATTAGCCGGGCGTGGCGGTGGGCGCCTGTAGTCCCAGCTACTCGGGAGACTGAGGCAGGAGAATGGCGTGAACCCGGGAGGCGGAGCTTGCAGTGAGCCGAGATTGCGCCACTGCACTCCAGCCTGGGCGACAGAGCGAGACTCCGTCTCAAAAAAAAAAAAAAAAAACCCTCAGACACCAAGATAGTGAAGGGAGTGGCTTTAATCAGGTGGAAGCATAGGCAGACTAGCGTCTTAAAATCTGAGCTTGTCAGGTGCACAATTTCTGTCCCTTTTAAGGGCTCACAACACTAAGGGTTTCACATGAAAGGGTCATGATTGATTGAGCAAGCGAGGGGGTACGTGACAGGGGCTGCATGCACCGGTGGTCAGAGTGAAACAGAACAGACCAGGAAATTTCACAATGTCTTCCCATACAATGTCTGGAATCTATAGATAACATCAGTTGCTAGGTCAGGGGTCAAATTTTAACTAACAGGCTTAGGTCAGGCAGGCCCAGGCCTGGTTTCGGGTCTGGTTCCTTGGTTTCGGGTCTGGTTCATAGGCGCCAGGCTACCTGCCTTTAGTTTCGCTTCTCTTTCTTTTTCTGAGTATAAAACAATATGAGAGGGTCTGTCTCTCTTCTCTCAGACCACTTAAAAATAATCTAATAAAGGGACAGGGCTGAAGCTGGGAGCCATCATTCTCAGCAAACTAACACAGGAACAGAAAACCAAGCACCGCATGTTCTCACTCATAAGTGGGAGTTGAATAATGAGAACACATGGACACAGGGAGGGGAACATCACACACTGGGGCCTGTTGGGGGTGGGGGGCTAGGGGAGGGGTAGCATTAGGAGAAATACGGAATGTAGATGACGGGTTGATGGGTACAGCAAACCACCATGGCACACGTATACCTACGTAACAAACCTGCACGTTCTGCACATGTATCCCAGAACTTAACGCTAAAAAAAAAAAAACAAAAAAAAATGGAACTGAAAAGATATAAGCTTTGAAATCTGTATTAGGAATGGGACATAAAGTGAGTCTTCAGTCTTTTAACCTGGTGTCATATAAATTATTCCAGAGGTGCAACCAATCAGGTGAGGTTTGAGGGATTTGTACTTGAAAAATCATAGGAGATACCTATCTTGTGGAATTTAGCGTGAAGATTAAATTAATTAGTAAATTAAATAAGTATAATAATAAGTATTTAAGTTTAATAAGTAAATGAATTACTAAATGTAGTAATATGAAATATATAAAATAGTACCTGGGCCCATACTAAAAATTAAATATACTATTGTTCTCATTATTGTTTTTAAAATCCAAAGAAAATTTAATTGCCTATTTTGGTACCTAGAGTCTCATGTAATGGGGCTGGGGGATGGGGTAGGAAGACATAAAGACTTTTAAATAAACCATAAGAAAAGCTACCTCAAAGTCTAAATAGCTCAGGGCTAGGAGTCAGTCTTGTCTGAAGCCCATCACTAATGACCTATAGCAAAGGCCTTTAACCCACCTGAATCCTAGTCGCTTCAGGCTTGGCTTACCATTTTTGCTATGTGAGCTTCCTAAGTCACTTGTCTTTTCTGAGACTGACTTTCTTTGCTTAAAACAGTGTTTGTCATTTTGTATCCCGCAGAAGTTTTGTCATTGCCTTGTGCCACTTATACCATTTGAAAATATATTCTTTCTTTAATTGGCTCACTTTTTATTTAAATAAATCTATGTAAAAAGGAAACTTTACATTATTGTTATAAATGGAAAATTAATATCATAATACTTCCCCAAAATAGGAAGGGTGACTATAAAGTTTATAATACTTATGAAACAATGTAATAAAGTTTATTTAGATATTATTGCCTGACAAAAGTTCTGAGGCTTAAAGTCTGTTCTGTTTTTATGAAAATGGAGATGTGTTCTAAAGGTTTTATAGAAATATCAGCAGCAAACTGAAATTTTTTCCTTACACAAAGTACTGAAAGAGAATTGTAAATAAGATATCTCCTTTGTCAGGCAGTTCCGTGTTGAATGTCATGTAAGGTTGCCACCTAAAGTCATCCCAAGATCATCACCAAGGCACACCTCACATTTGAATAACATGGATCTAAAAATTGGAGATCATGATAAAAATATCCAGCCCTGTGGGGTTTTTGAGAATAAAATGAGATCTAGTATTTGAAACTGCTGTCCGGGCACGGTGGCTCACGCCTGTAATCCCAGTACTTTGGGAGGCTGAGGCGGGCAGATCATGAGGTCAGGAGATCGAGACCATCCTGGCTAACACGGTGAAACCCCATTTCTACTAAAAATACAAAAAATGAGCCAGGCGCGGTAGTGGGTCCCTGTAGTCCCAGCTACTCCAGAGGCTGAGGCAGGAGAACCGCGTGAACCCGGGAGGCGGAGCTTACAGTGAGCCGAGATGGTGCCACCGCACTCCTGCCTGGGCGACAGAACAAGGATTTGGTCTCAAAAAAAAAAGAAACTGCTCTGTAAGTTTTAAAAATCTATGTAGTCGTGCATATTTTAAAAACGAGATAGCATTTATGTGTTAATTTTGCTTTTTATGTTACAAGGGACAGAAACAAACTTGGAAAAGCTTAAGAGAGATAGGTTTTTTTTTTAATGGAACAGTAATTACATTTTAGCACTATCTGTTCTGATACCTCCCTCTTTCTATCGTGTGTGTGTGTGTGTGTGTGTGTGTGTGTGTGTGTGTGTGTTTGCAGCTCTATTGCTGTCATATTCTCATCTTCAGTCTCCTCTAAGCAGCCAAGAGTTTAGTAGTTTGATTAAGCGTCACCTAATATGGAGTGCTTCCACTGGACAATTTTGGCTCAGTTCTTGCTCCCTGGGTTATTCCAACACAATGAAGGTGACTGGGTTAATTTTCAGGCAAGTACATGGTTCTTTTCTTCAAAGGGGCATTAAAAAGCCGAGTTACTATAAGACATAGTGAGGTTTTGTGTCCTGCCCAGCACAGTAAGCCAAAGGGCTTTGGAAGTTAAAAGTACATATCCTTGTTATATAAACTGTTAGAAATCTGAATGCAAAATTGTGATAGGAGGCCCAAGCAGCAATGGAAACACTGATGAAAACGAGCAAATGAGTCGCTGAGGATCTGCACTTATATTGTAAAGGTGGATGGTCAGGTGTTGTTACTTCCTCCAACCTTGCCCTCCCTCTATGCAAGCCCATCTCCCACTCCCAGTTCACACACAAATACACACACACACACACACACACACACACACCTATAGTACTGAAGAGACTACGTTTCTATTCCAAAGCAAACTCTTTGAGTCCCCAAAGATATATTTAAGTAGTTATTCAGTGGTTAATCACCCCTAAGATTTTCTTTAGTCTCTGACATAGACAGCTGAGATATCTAAAATAGTAGGTATCCTTGTCTGATCTCAGACAACAGATAGGAGCTGAGGATCACATAAATGCTAAACGTTGTACTCAGCCACATTTGTTCAAGATAGGGTGCACCCTGAGGATCTTGCCAGTAATACTTTTATTCTCAATGTACAGCAGGGCAGCTGGAAGTAAAAGGGAAAACATTTCTTTGATGGAGAGAAATGTTAAGAAGTCTGAGAATAGGATAAAACAAAATATCTCTGGAGATGGGATAAATGAAGGGCACACAAAGCCTATAATCTTTAAAAAAAAAAAAAAAAAAAGAAAAAGAAAAAGAAAAGAAAAAGACTGCTGTGACCTTCCAGAGACAAATGAGAAGTCAGGGAAGTAGAGTAAGATATCAACTCAGGTGAAATGAGTCTGCAAAAGAAAGGGCAAAAAAGCCTCCTCCTCTATTCAGATTGTTTCACACAGAATCAGGTGAAAGGATTTCTTAGAAGTGTGGCGCTCAAGCTTTAACGTGTACCAGAATCATCTGGAGGTCTTTTAAATACACAGATTGCAAGGTCCTACACCGAGAGTTTCTGCTCCAGTTGGTCTTGGTTGGGGGGGTGGGGGGGGCACAAAAATGTGCATTTTTAACAAGTTCCCAGATGTTGCTGGCATTGCAAGTTCAAGGGCCACACTTTGAGAACCATATTGCAGGATAAGACTAGCACGGGGAGCAGGATGATTTATTTATATGTATTTATATATATGTATGAATAAGCATTGCCTCAAAACTCCTGAATGGGTCATCTATAGGACTCTGTATCAAATCTCCCTGTGTTCTGATGGGGCTCACAGACACTATTCTAGTGTCACTCAATGACATCTAACAAACCTATCTCTCTCACTGTGAGACACAAATGAGATTACACATGTGAAAAATTCTTCATGAACACTTTGGAGTTAGCTAAACAAGATAAACTAAGGCCCAGAGAGAATAAATGATCCATCCAAAGTTAAATGGTAGGTAAACAAAAAACCAAGATCTAGTGCCAGATCATTGTCGATTAAAGCTTGTATTCTTTTCATTAAGAGGAGAAAGCATAATTAATCTTAGCTTTAACTAAAAAAGAACTAGCATATACATGACCATAATGTGATGTAAACCTCTTTGCATCATGTATAATCATATCCAGCTAATTCCTCCAACCACTTATTATAAAGTATTAATAAAAAACACAGATGATTTCAGTAATAAGTCAACCACATTGCATTAAACAAATGCAAAGTCCTTTCATTCACATACTTGCTTCATTCTCTTCTTCCCCTTCTAATTGTTTCCTAACTATAAAAAAAAATATTTCACTAGATAGTAACACAATTTGATAATTTTTAGTTCTTTGTCAACTGAGGGTCACTTTCTTTTTAGAGAAGGCAATTACAAGTTTGCTTTATAAGGAGCACTGTTTTACAATCAATTTTCAGGCTCAGTTTGTTGGTTTGCAGTTCACAGGGTGCTGTCACATAGATCATGATTTCAGGTTGACTGTGCCACAGGCTGAAAGCATCTGCCAGGAATTGCCTCTTATTTTTCTACACCCAAACGTCTAGATACTATTATATAGGGTTCAATAAAGTCTTGGAGCAAGAAGGGACCTTGGAGATCAGAAAAATTGAGAATCTCTCAATTTACAGGTAAGAAAAATGAAGCCCAAGATCATTTAAGAGACTTAATTAAGGCAGAACTAGGGATAGAGCATGGATCTCCTAAATTTCAGCCCAGTGCTTTACCAAAGCAATTTGTCCTGATCATTAAATTAAAACAAACAAACAAACAAAGAAAATTCTTTATTGAATACCTGTAAAATTTACAGCATGTCGGATTTTAAAGAGCTTTATAATCTAAAATATTTTATCTATTTAAAACTTTGCTTATTCTATTTTAAATTGCATTTAAATGTATTTTATGATGTTTTTTAAAATTTGTAGAATATATATGGGCTTCTTTAAAAGATGTTAATACAGAAATATACCTAATAAAAATTATTTCTGTATGTCTCCCATTTAAGTCAACCTACCATAACAGAGATAACCACTCAACTGTTACATTTCCAACCAGAAGCTTTGTGATACGTTAACATATATGTGTATTTATGTGTGTGTTATCTTTAAAAGGGATGCATAGTTCTGTGATTTATGCATTTTACTTAACATTATCTCAAAGACTATATTAAATGTCAAGAATAGGGCTGCAATATTTGATATAGTGACATATAATTATCCTTTTAGGGATATGCCATTTTTTAAAAAAACAATTTTCCTTCTGTGAGCTTTTATATTGTATTCTATTCTTTCTTTAAAAAACAATGTTGGAGGAAGTTCTAATACGGGTATGGTGGCATAAGCCCCTTATAGCTCATCTTTCCTACTGATAACAACTATGAACAATAAACAAAATGTAGAAAAAAACAAACAACTACCTGAGGACTCTGAACAATAAACAAAAGCTAGCAAATTGTGAAGGGGAGATAAACCTTGAAGAAGTGACCTACAGGGAGGTGACTTCCTCCTTGACTTTCTCCTTTCTCTAGTGGATTTGACTAGGCCTTAGTCACGGGGTGAAGCAGCCTGCCAGAGGCAGCTAAAAATGTGATAGAAATCCTGCTATCTCATCAGAAGACAGAGTTACCTTTGAAAGGAGCTCAGGAAGGTCAGACTGTGAAGTAGAAATCACAGAAGAAAGAAAGCTGAAGAATCCCTATTTAAGTGTGAGAACCCATACAAACCTCAGCCTAATCCTTAATTCACATGTGTAGGACCAACCCAAACCAGCAAAGTAAAGACTTGGGAAATTGAATTGAGAATTGAAATACTTGCATAAATCTTAACCTAACCCCTCAACCATGCCTGGATGAAACAGATCCGAACCAGTTAGCAAAGGCTTTAAAAACTGAAGTGAGAATTGAAATACTGCCCACAGAAAGCAAGACAGAATTTACAGTCTGAACCTAATCATGTGTATCGCGTCCTAAAGAAAAGCATTAACTTTCAGCAGGTGATTGCAATGATACACAGATTCTACACAATTTAACATTCAAGATGTTGAGAAGGAAATTCAAAATCACACCTGTGAATAACCAAGAAAATATTTTTTTTTTTTTTTTTTTTTTGAGACGGAGTCTTGGTCTGTCGCCCAGGCTAGAGTGCAGTGGCGTGATCTCGGCTCACTGCAAGCTCCGCCTCCCGGGTTCCAGCGATTCTCTTGCCTCAGCCTCCTGAGTAACTGGGACTACAGGCGCCCACCACCACGCCCAGCTCATTTTTTGTGTTTTTAGTAGAGATGGGGTTTCACTGTGTTAGCGAGGATGGTGTCTATCTCCTGACCTCGTGATCTGCCCACCTCGACCTCCGAAAGTGCTGGGATTACAGGCTTGAGCCACCGCGCCCAGCCGAAAATATTCTTAAGGGAAAATATAATTAACACATAACAATTTTTAAATGACCCAGATACTGGAATTAACAGACAAAACTTGAAAGCACCTATATAATTAAGCTCTGTGATGTAAAAGAAAGAAAATAATTGAAATGAATTAAAAGATGAGAAATTTCAGGTAAGCAATAGAAACTATTAAAAAATGAAATTTTAGAAGTAAAATACATAATATTTGAAACAAAAGATTCACTGGTTGAGCACCCCAAAAGTGTCAGTGAAGTTGAAAATAGTTCAATAGACTTTATTCCATTTAAGGAATACAGAGAAAAAAATGTTAAAATAAAAAGAACAAGGTTTCCAACACTTGTCAAAAAATTCCAAGGGTTAGACATACATGTAGTTGGTGTCTCAGAAAAAGAGGAAAAAAAATTAGAGCCAAATATATATATAGTGCAAAAACTTCCCAAATTTGATTAAATATGTAAATTTACAAATTCAAGAATTTCAATGAATACCAAACAGGTTACATTCAAAGAAAATCTTTCCTAGACACATAATCACAATCCAAAGCTAAAAACGTTTTGAAAGCAGCTAGAGAAAAAAGCAACATTGCACTCAGGAGAACAAGATCCATGTGGTAATGGATTTCTTATCAGAAACTATGAACACCAAAAAGCAATACCTTTAAAATGCTTAAGGAAAGCGCTGTGACCAAGAATTTGACATCCATTAAATATTTTTCAGGAATGAATGTAAAATAAAAACTTTTCAGATAAAGCCAACCTAATAGTACTTGTTGCCAGCCGATGTACAAGAAATTGGAAAGAAAGCACTTTAAGCTGAAGGGAAATGATACCAGAGGGAAACCTGGATCTTCAAGAATGAAGGAAGATCATCACATATGCCAACTATATGGATAAATATAAAAAGAACTTCTAGGTCTTTAAAATATGTATGACTGTTTAAAGCAAACATTGTAGATGACTCTGATGTGGTTTTTAATATCCATAGATGTAATGTGTATAACATTAAAAAAAAAAAAAAAAGCAGTAAAGGGCCTGTATGAGGGCCTGTATGATGGAAAGATTTCGAAGTCTTCAATGTAGTATAATATCAACTCTATTCCTTACAGAAAAATTATATATATATATATATATATAGAGAGAGAGAGAGAGAGAGAGAGAGAGAGACAGTAATATCTAGAGCAACCCATGAAAAAGTAACAATACAACAAGTAAACCAATTGAACAATGGAAATGGAATATTAACATTTTAAAATAGTCCCCAAAAAGGCAGGAAAGTGGGAGCAAAAAAGCAAAAATCAGGGGGAACAAATAAAAAGCAAATAATGAGTATGCAGATATGAATGCAAGTGTCAATAATTATATTAAAGGTCAGTGTTCTAAATACCTCAGGAAAGAACAGATATTGAAAGAATAGGTTTTTAAAAATCAAAGCTAGCTATATACCTAAAAGAGATATACTTTGAATATAATTACAGACTGTTGAAAGTATATGGATAAAAAAGATATTATATGCAAATAGCATAAAAAGAATAGAGTGGCTCTATTAATACCTGATAAAATAGACTATAAGAGAAAGTATTACTAATAATAGAGAGAAACATATCCTAATGATAATGGCATCTATCAGAAAGACATAAAACTTCCAAATTTGTGTGAACCCAATGAAAGAATCTCAAAATACAGGAATAAAAAAATTGAATATTGAAAAGTAGGCAATTTCAAAATTATAGTACGATACTTATATACCTCTCTTTGCACTTTCCAAAACAACCAGATCAAATAAAAAGCTTAGAAGAGACATAAATCTGAACAACACTGTCTACCACTCTGATCTACTTGACGTTTATAGAATACAACATCCAACAACTGCATAGTGAACATTTTTTTCAGGTGCAAATAGTACTATCATGAAGCTAGACCGTATTCTGGGCCAGAAAATAAGTATCAATACATTTTTTAAAATTTAACTATTTTGTGGTAAAAGAACATACTCTGTATTATTTCAATCAAAATAAAAATACTATCAAGTTAGAAATAGTAGAGAACATCAAACTGATACATTA
Source organism: Nomascus leucogenys (assembly GCF_006542625.1). Classification (NCBI taxonomy): domain Eukaryota; kingdom Metazoa; phylum Chordata; class Mammalia; order Primates; family Hylobatidae; genus Nomascus; species Nomascus leucogenys. The sequence continues at coordinate 73,079,114 of NC_044383.1, forward strand.
ATAACAAAACAATATCTAGGAAAATCCAAAGTATCTGGAAAGAAAAAACACAGTTCTAAATAATTCAAGGATCAATGACCAAAATCACAAAAAATTCGAAAATATCTAGAAATAAATAATAACATAAACAACATACCAAATTTTGAAATCCAGCTAAAGCACTTATTAGATAAAAATTTGCAGCTTTAAATGCTTATATTAGAAAGGGAAAAAATAAAATGAACCCAAAGTTATACCTTCAGAAGCTAAACATAAGAAAAATAAAGTAAACCAAAAGTAATTCAAAGAAATAAAATAAGAAAAATAAGAGAATAAATCAATTAAAGAAAAAGCAGACAATTGAGAAAATTAGCAAGATAAAATATAGTTCTTTGAAAATATTTTTTTTTAATTGAAAACCTCTAGCTACATGGTTAAGAGAATAGAAAAAACACTAATCACCAACATCTGTTACGACCTGAAAACTGTTAGGAATGAACTGTTAGGAATGAAAAACTGGTAGAAATGAAAAGGGATAATCATCCCAGATCCTATACACATTAAATAGATATAGGAGGATATTAAGAATAACTTTATTCCAACAAATTCAATAATTTAGGTAAAATGGAAATTTTTTTTAAAAAATGCGAGTAATTAAAATTGACAAAAGAAAAAAAGAGAAAATCTGAGTTGCCCTGGAAAGCCGGGCACAGTGGCTTATGCCTGTAATCCCAGCACTTTGGGAGGCAGAGGCGGGTGTGTCATGAGGTCAGGAGTTCAAGACCAGCCTGGCCAAGATGGTGAAACCCTGTCTCTACTAAAAATACAAAAATTAGCTGGGCATGATGTGTGCACCTATAGTCCCAGCTACTCGGGAGGCTGAGGCAGAAAATTGCTTGAACCCAGGAGGTGGAGGTTGCAGTGAGCCAAGATCATGCCACTGCACTCCAGCCTGGGTGATAGAGTAAGACTCTGTCTCTAAAAAACAAAAAACAAACAAACAAAAACCTGTGGAGAACTTCAGGGACAGATATTTTCACTCGCGTATTATATCAAACATTCAAGAAAAAAAAATTACAACTATTTTACAGAAACATTCTTAGAAAACAGAGAATAGTGAACAACTCATTTTAAGAGAACAGCTTGACTCTATGCTGAAACCTGTCAAACATATTACAGAAAAAGCCATTTAACTATGTTTTATTTATTTATTTATTTATTTATTTATTTATTTATTTATTTATTTATTTCTGTAGAGACAGGGTCTTGCTATGTTGCTCAGGCTGGAGTGCAGTGGTATGATCATAGCTCACTAAAGCTTCAAACTCCAGTACTCATGCAATCCTCCTGCCTCAGCCTCCTAAGTAAGTAGTTGGGAATACAGGCACATACCACTACACCTGAATATTTTTTGTTTTTCTTTTACCTTTTGTAGAGATGAGGTCTCACAATGTTGCCCAGGCTGGTCTCAAACTCCTGGTCTCAAGTGATCTTCCTGCCCAGCAGGTATGAGCCACTGTGCCCAGCATAACTAACTTTTAAGAACATTATTAAATCAAATCCAAAAACACACTAAAAAGTACAATATGAGTAAGTAGAATTTATCCTAAAAATGTAAAAACTTATCATTTAAAAATCAATTTGTATGCTTCACCATATTAATGGAATAAAGGAGAAAAATTATATAGTCTTCCTAATAGTTGCAGAAAAATATTTGTTAAGTTTCAGTACTTGCATTCATGACTTTTAAAACTGTTAGGAATCTAGAAGTAATAGAGAACAACTTCAATTTGAAGGAACATCTATACAAACCTCCAGCTGCCATTATACTGAATAGATATAAACAGGTTTCCCTCAGAAAAAAATCCCTGCTAAAAATTAGAAATTAGAAAAGTTTTTACAGCAGCACACAAAAATTTAAACATCCCCTCCCACCACCACCACACACATACACACTTATAAGATAATGCACCATGAAGGAAAATCAGCAGACACACAAATAGGTTTAGAGTCTGAAAATCAGAAAATTTGAACAATAATCTGAAAGAAAATACAGAATTTTGGTTTAAAAAAAACAGATCAAATGCTGTGAAGAGAGGCAATTTTGAACAAGAAACACTTAGAGTTAAAAATAATCTATGAGAAGATAGAGTAACAGATTAGACAAAGCTGAAGAGAAAATTAGTGAACTGAAAGATATATCTGAAAAAATAATCCAAAGAACAGTACAGAGATAAAAAGATTAAAAATATACAATGGAAACTTAAGAAATATGAAGGATAGAATAAGAAAATTCAACAGATATCTATTAAGAGTTCAAGAAAAAGAAGGAATGCATAAGTGACAGTATTTGTAGATATAATTTTGAAATTTTTCAGAATGGAAATCACAAATCCTTTCTACTTATTTATGACTATACACTGCCTTTTACTCCTATATAATGTATTTGTGCTTTATTTCTTTTTTCTTGGTAATTATTATCCTGAGGTTAGTCTTTTTAATAACCTTTTCAAATAATCAGCTTTTGGGTTAATTAGAGAGTCAACAATATTTTTAATAAAATAATAGAAAATATTTTAGGCTTCATGGACCACATAGTCTCTGTTGTATATTTCCGTTTGTTTTTGTTTTGTTTTCCTTTTATTTTTAGTTGACACATACATGTATATTGGACACAGAGTGATGCTTTGATACATGTATACAATGTGTAATGATCAAGGGAATTAGCATATACATTACTGAAAACATTTATAATTTATTTGTGCTGGGAACACTAAAATCCTCACTTCTGATATTTTGCAAATATGCCATAAATTATTGCTATATATATTCATCTGACTATAGAACACTAAGACTTGTTTCTTCTACCTAGCTGTAATTTTGACTCCATTAACCAATCTCTCCCCATCCCTCCCTCCCCCTACCCTTCTTAACCTCTAATGCAGTTCTACTCTCTAGAGTTCAACACTTTTTAGCTCTCACATTTGAATTGAGAACATGCAGTATTTATCTTTTTGTGCCTGACTTATTTTACTTAACATAATGTTCTCCAGGCTCATCCATGTTGCTGCAGTGACAAAATTCCATTCTTTTTCTATGGCTGAATAGTATTCCAATGTGTATACTTATTACAGTTTCTTTATCTGTTGATGAACTTTTAAGTTGTTTCCATATCTTGACTTTGTGAAAAGTGCTGCAGTGAACATGGGGACGCAGATATCTTTTCAACATACTAATATTATTTCCTTTGGATATATACTTCAGTATGTAAGAGTTCCCTTTTCTCTACATCCTCTCCAGCATTTATTATTTTTCATCTTTTTAATAATAGCCATTCGGACAGTGTGAGATCATATCTCACTGTGGTTTTTAATTGGTTTTCCTGATGATGAGTGATGGTGAACTATTTTTAAATGTTAATATTTCATGGCCACTTATATGTCTTCTTTTGAAATGTGTGTTCAGTACTTTACCCACTTTTTAATCAGATTATTTGGGTGTTTTGGTTTTTCTGCTGTTGAGCTGAATTCCTTATATATTCTGGATATTAGTACCTTGCCAGGTGAACAGTTTACAAGTATCTTCTCTCATTCCACATGTTGGCTTTTCACTCTGTTGATTATTTCCTTTGCCATGTAGAAGCTGGTTGGTTTGATATAGTCTCGTTTGTCTATTTTTGGTTTTGTTGCCTGTGATTTTGAAGTCTTACTCATAAAAGATTTGCCAAGAACAATGTCCTGAAGAATGCCCCCAATGTTTTCTTTTAATAGTTTTATAGTTTGGGGCCTCACATGTAAGTCTTTAATCCACGTTGAGTTGTTTTATATGAGGTGAGAGATAGAAGCCTAGTTTTATTCTTCCGCATATGGATATGCAATTTTCCCAGCACCATTTATTGAAGACACTGTTCTTTCCTTCATGTATGTCATTGACTCATTTTGTCAAATATTAGTAAATGCATAGATTTATTTCTAGGTTCTCTATTCTATTCCTTTGGTCTGTGTCTGTCTTTATGTCAATACCATGTGTTGTTGTTGTTCTTACTATGGCTTTGAAGTCAGGTAGTGTGATGTCTTCAGATTTACTCTTTATGCTCAGTATTGCTTTGGATATTGGGGTCTTTGTGGTTCCATATCCAGTTTAGGACTGCTTTGTTTTTGTTTCTGTGAAGAATGTCATTTGTATTTTAATAGGGATTGCATTGAATCTGTAAACTGCTTTGGATAGTATGGTCATTTTCATAATATTAATTCTTCCAATGTATAAGCATGGGATGCCTTTCCATTTTGTGTGTATCCTCTACTATTTATTTTATTACTGTTCTGTAGTTCTCACTGAAGATATCTTTCATCTTCTTGGTTAAATTTATTTCTAGGTGTTTTCTTCTTTATTCTAGCTATTGTAAATAAAACTTCTCTCTTGATTTTTTTCAGCTATCTTATTGATGTGTAGAAATGTTACTGATTTTGTAATCTGCAACTTTACTGAATTTATTTGTAAGTTCTAGGAATATTTTTTGTGGTTTTTTTTTACATATGTAATATGTCATCTGCAAAGGGGAACAATTAGACTTCCTCCTCAAATTTGGAGGTCCCTTCTTTCTAATTGCTTTGCTGGGAGTTCCAGTACTATGTTGAATACTAATGGTGAAAGTGGGCATCCTTATCTTGTTTCAGTTCTTAATGGAAAAGCTTTCAGCTTTTCCCTGTTCTATATGATATTAGCTGTGGGTTCGGCATGTATAGTCTTTATTGTGTTGAGGTATGTTCCTTCTATACCCAATTTGTAGGGAGGTTTATCATAAAGGAATGTTACATTTTATCATATGCTTTTCCCGCAGCTATTGATATGACACTTTGGTTTTTGTTCTTCATTCTGTTAATGTGGTGTCCTTGCATCCCTGGGATAAATCACACTTGATTATGGGGTATTATCTTTTTGATGTGCTGATGTAGCTGGTTTGCTAGTATTTTGTTGAATATTTTTTATGTCTATGTTCATCAGGGATGCTGACCTATAGTTCTTTTTGTTGTTGCTGTGTCCTTCTCTGGTTCTGATAGCAGAATGGTGACCTCATAGAGTGAGTTTGGAAATGCTCCCTCTGTAGTGGAAAGGTGGATTGCTGGGAGTCTCCAGCTTACTTCTTCTCTGCATCGAGGAGTCCCTCTTGGCTCATAACTGATCCTGGCTGCCTACTTCACTTTCCTCTCTATGCTGCCATCTTGCGTTTCTGTGCCTCATAGGATCTTTGTCACTTCCTTGCTGAATTCCTTTGTTCACTTTTAGATGCTCTATTTAATATGTGGTTATCTACTTGTTGTTTTGGTCCTTTATGGAAGAGGCAAGTGCTGGATGCCTCTAGTCAGCCATCTTGCTCTGTTTTGTTTTTCATTTAACATTTACAAACATAAAAATCATTCTTCCCTCCTGGGCTATACAGATACAGAACACAGGTTCAATTTGGTCCATGGGTCATGGTTTTCTAACCTCTGGTTTTGTTGATGGTCTTTGTTTTTCTTTGTTTTCTATTTAATTAATTTTTGTTCTCTTTATTATTTCTATTTTCTAATATATACTCATATGTTCATTTTCTTTCTCATTTTTGTTTGAAATCTGATTTTACCTTCATTCTTGAATGGTAGTTTCACTAGATAATTATATGTTGAAAATTGTTTTACCTCAGTCCTTTAAAGAAATTATTTTTAATCCATATCATATGGGTAGTTATGTTCCTTTTCCCATTTCTAATATTTATTATTCCTGTTTTATGTATTTTTTCCTTAACTAAGCCTTCCAGAATTTTATTTCTATTTCATTGATTTAAAAAAAAAAAGCTTTTGCTTTCATGATTTGTCTCCTGTTTTACCACAATTTAATTTCTATTTTTTAAAATAAATATTTTCCCTTTTTAAAAAATCTTAATTTTGTTAGGCTTTTTCCAGTTTCTGGAACTGAATTATTAGCATCTTTTTTTTTAATTTTCTACTAAAAGATTTAGAGTCCCTCATCATCCACAAAGTTTTCAGTGTGTTTACTCTCTCGTTTGTTCCTAAAGTTTTTATGGTTATAATTTATAATTTTTTTCTTTCAGTAAAGTTTTTATTTTAAAATAGCTTTAGATTTACAGAAAAGTTGCAAAGACAGCAGTTTCCATAGCCCACACCATTTTCTCCTATTATTAATATCTCAGTTTAATGTGGTGTATTTGTCATAACTAATAACAAATATTGTTACACTATAATTACCTAAAGTTTGTTCTTTACTCAGCTTTCCTTAGTTTTTACCTTATGTCCCTTTTCTGTTCCAGAATTACATGCAGGAAACCACATTATCTTTAGTCGTCATATCTCATTAGGTTCCTCTAGACTGATAATTTCTCAAAGTTTCCTTGGTTTTTGATGATGTTGACATTATTGAGGAGTTTTGCAGAATGTCCCTCAGTTAGGATTTGTCTAATTTCTTATAATTAGACCAAGTTATGGATTTTGGGGATGGAGGCAACACAACAGTGAGGATATTTCAGAGGAACAGAGGAGCCAACTGAAACAGCTCCCAGTGCTCAAAGCTGCAACAATTTGGGCAACAAAATGCATAACATAGTATTAAATTGTAACCCAAAATATAAAATAAATATCCACAAGTCCACACTAACACAAAGAAATGACTGACTGAATTAGTAAGCAAATGGGAAGAGGGGAGAATAGATAAATCTTCCATATGGAGGAATTCAAATAATTCATGTAGATACTCTCTCTTCAAGGAGGTGAAGCATAATTCCTTACTCCCTACCTGTGGGCTGCACATAGTGACTTCCTTCTAAAGAGTAAAGTATGAAAAGGGAAAATGAAAAAGTAACTGATATATTTGTTGCTACCTGTCTCAGTCCTTTTGGCCTACTATGACAAAATTTCTTAGACTGGGTAATTTATAAACAACAAAATTTATTGCTTATGGTTCTGGAGGCTAGGAAATCCAAGGTCAAGCTGTCAGCATGTTCAGTGTCTTATGAGGGCTTGCTCTCTGTTTCAAAGATAATGCCTTCTCACTGTGTCCTTTGAAGGATGAAAGGACTCCCTCAAACCTCTTTCGTAAGGGCACTGATGCCATTTTTGAGGGCAGATCCCTCATGAAATAATCACCTCTCAAAGGCACAACTTCTTAATACCTTGGGGATTAGATTTTACCATATAAATATTGGAGAGGCATAAACATTCAGACCATAGCTCTGCCCATTCAGGTTCTACTGGTCTTAGGTGCTCTGGGTCACACAAACATGTGTCCTGCAATTTGTAGTTTTTCTTTCTCTTCAATTTTCCCTAAATTTGTAGTTTTTGAATTGTGTGTGTTTGTTTTTGTTTGTGTTTCTCTGTATGGTTTGCTAAAGAAGAAGAAGGATGATTCAGAGCTAAGGTGCTGCCATGATCCTACTGGAAGATGCTCCTGAAAATTATGATTGAGAAGAAAATTAATCATCTTCCCTTTAGGTCAGTTTGTGCTCTGTGTCAGGAGGAATAGTTAAGACACTCCTTCCTCCCACATATCTCTTCCCCTCATCAATTTCAATAGAATCTTTCAGTAATAATAATTGTTCAAATACTTACTATTTAATAATAAATATAATAATATAATAAAATAAGTATTATAATTTCACCTTATAACTTGTTATTTTAGGGAAATTTATAATTTCTTAGTTCAATATGTAAAGAGTTGAATCCACCATTATTAATAGGTTATTTTAAAGTGTAAGCTCCAATATAAAAGCAGGATGGCCTTTTATTGTATTAATAGTTATGGAATCATTTTTTTAATTGTATTTAGTCAGGACATCCCTATTTTTCTTAACAAGTCTTTAAACAGCAGGAGCTAGTACAATATTCCAGAAAGTATATTGAAGATGATTTTATATCATGTGTAGCAATAAAAATCTAAGTTATATGACCTTAAGAAATACATGAACTACTTTATGACCAATTTTATTTTATTATCACTTCAGCTGTTACATTCTAAGCAGATACAGAAAAGGAAATGCCTGAATTGCACAAGGCTGCAAAATAACATTAGGAATTAGGTAGACTCTAATGGAACATACAATTTTAAGACCCAGGAAAAGAAGGAAAGTGTTATACAATGCTATGGGCTGGTTACTTCTTTGTATAGTCACTATGAAGGGATTCACAAGAATATATTTGCCTGCCACACTGAGAAGAAAATTGATCAGAGGGTATTTAACCATCAAGTAGTAAAGAGGAATGGTTGTATTTGTTTTTAGTGATTAAAATTGAACTTTCCCTCTGTTTAATGTATTCTGTAATTTAAATTTTCAAAAAGCTTCAAAATAAACCTGGAAAAAAATTAGTCATCACATAGCTTGTGATTGATTAAATTTAATTCCTATCAAAAGGCTGGCAGGTACTTCAAAATAACTGTAGTGATAGAATAATGACTGACTTTCTCCCACGAGACAAAACTAATTTATACTCCACTGAAACCTAAAGTAAAGTATTCACATAGTATGATGTCAGCCTTATGCCTTCAAGTTTTCTCCAGAGTGTGACTTCAATTTTAGATAGCTGTTCTTTGATAATGCACTTTTTACAATGTTCTTTGCTTAGAGACAAGTGGTACTTCCCTGCCGTTGGATTCTTACACTTTACATTCACATTTCTGAGTGGAATTAGCTGCCCCTGCCTGGCCTGTTTCTCTGTCCCGAGCCATCATGACTACCTTGGATTCTAGGAAGAAACACCTAGATTAATGCCACCTGGATTTTCTTTAAAATGAGTCAGGTTCTGCCTTCATTGTCTGTGTACAAAGACCAATGGCATGTATCTGGAGCTTTTTGTTTCTTCGCAAGAACTACAGGGAAAATGAGGAATAAAGGAAGAAAGCTTAGAAGGGGTATTGTTTACCCCATCCCATTCTTCCACCAATACAAGCAACAAATACCCTTAGAAAACTTCAGAAGGACTGTATGCCTATCACAAAACAAGAAAGGAGGGAGAACATTTGAAAATAAAGGGTCTGTTTAATAAGTGAAAATAGAAAAAAAAAAGAGTAGAGGACAACTACTAGAAAATAAAACTAACAGAGAATTTTAGTTGGGATGCAGCTACACAGCGTAGATGAAAATGAAAACGGTGATCTGGAAGTCAAGGTAGGTCTATTTAAAATGTATTTACCAACTTCCCCTTGTTGCTATATTCTCACACATAAATTCATCCTCTTGGATCTCTGTCTTCTATGAGAACCATCCTTAAGATCCAGATGGGAAGTGCCAGGTTTTCTGTAATGAAGGAGTGGGTCACACAGTTTAATTCAGATCATTAAAACCCAAGAATATTGCCCAGAAATAATTAGCCTTCTAGCCTCACCTATTCCTTACATTCATTTGCATCAATTTCCCAATCTGGCTTGTTCTTTGATTCAGCTCTTTGTCTCTCTTGTTGATCAGTCTCCCTTCCTCTAGCAGCTGCTCTCCCAGCTATGGTTTTGGTTTATTGGGCACTGACTCCCAGCCAGAGAGCTACTTGCCTTCTTGATTTCAATATTTTACTCTCTAAGGACAGCTTATCGAAAAGCCATCCTGTCTTCAACTTGGCCTGTGGATTTTATCTGGACAACCCTTATCATCAATCCCTAGTAGAAGTCCTTTTATCAACACTTCATTCAGCTTAGCAATCACTTACCTGCCTAACCAGCCTACGCTTCTAGCTAAGGTTTCAGGAACTGAGGTTTTTTTTTGTTTTTTTTTTGGGTGAGGGGGGAGGTGTTGTTTTTGTTTTTGCTTTTTAGGCAAAGGATTCCCAAGTCCTTTGCCTTGCACTGTCTCCCTTCTGTCCCCTGCTCTGGCCTCCTTGCAATGCTTCTGTTGTTCAACCTTAATCCCTCTTTGCCCATCAGCTAATCAGAGATGTGAAAGACCTGGAGCTAAGAAAATTTTCACTTTTTCATCCAGAGAAGATGGGATAGGATGATTAGATGGAAACTATGCAGCTAGAATCCAAAATTAGAGGCCTGACCATCTTTTCCCATGGAAACATTATTAGAGGTGTTTTCATAAAATTACAAGTCACATATATTCTAGTAGCTTTTCATAAGTTATCATGGAGCACCCAAGCGATGAGTACAACATTATTTCTACTGGAAAACATGTTCCATGTTCCCAGAAACTGACTTACAGATGAACGTTTGATAAATACCCTAGTCATAATCTGGGGATTTCAGAAAATACATAAACATAGTTTTGTAACCTATTAACTCTTGAATTAATCCACACTTATCATTAAAAAGTTGAATTAACTTTTTCATTTGAAAGAAAAATCTAGTTAAGTTTCTGTTTCATCAAAATGAAGAACATAATTATTTATACAGTACCTGTTTAATAACATCCCTATCATTTATTCATTGCAAATTGCTCAGGTTGTATATTACCCTCCACGGACTTCTCATTGCTTAAGTAGATGCATGTTCTTTATTTCTGGCTTAATTTTTCTGTCTACTTCATTTTTCTCTGTTCTATACCTAGTTTTATCAAATCATCATAAGGATCTACACAAATATTTAAGGTCAAATAGAGGGCAAGTTTTAAAGTAGCGCTAAGCCAATTTTGTTTTTCAAAGTTTTTTATTTTTTTAAAAGGAGATGAAAGGACTACAGAATCATTTACATGTAAGAATAACTTGTAGTTTCGGAAACCATCACAAACTCATTTATTTTTATTGGATCAAGTGTTGTGTAATTAATTGAAAGAAAAACTATATAATATAAATATACTCTGGGAAAATCAGCACCATGGACAACTGTTGTTGTTGTTGTTTATTTTATTATTATACTTTAGGTTTTAGGGTACATGTGCACAATGTGCAGGTTTGTTACATATGTATCCATGTGCCATGTTGGGTTGCTGCATCCATTAACTCGTCATTTAGCATTAGGTATATCTCCTAATGCTATCCCTCCCCCCTCCCCCCACCTTGCAACAGTCCCCGGAGTGTGATGTTCCCCTTCCTGTGTCCATGAGTTCTCATTGTTCAATTCCCACCTATGAGTGAGAACATGAGGTGTTTGGTGTTTTGTCCTTGCGATAGTTTACTGAGAATGATGGTTTCCAGTTTCATCCATGTCCCTACAAAGGACATGAACTCATCATTTTTTATGGCTGCATAGTATTCCATGGTGTATATGTGCTACATTTTCTTAATCCAGTCTATCGTTGTTGGACATTTGGGTTGGTTCCAAGTCTTTGCTATTGTGAATACTGCCGCAATAAACATATGTGTGCATGTGTCTTTATAGCAGCATGATTTGTAGTCCTTTGGGTATATACCCAGTAATGGGATGGCTGGGTCAAATGGTATTTCTAGTTCTAGATCCCTGAGGAATCGCCACACTGACTTCCACAATGGTTGAACTAGTTTACAGTCCCACCAACAGTGTAAAAGAGTTCCTATTTCTCCACATCCTCTCCAGCACCTGTTGTTTCCTGACTTTTTAATGATGGCCATTCTAACTGGTGTGAGATGGTATCACACTGCGGTTTTGATTTGCATTTCTCTGATGGCCAGTGATAATGAGCATTTTTTCATGTGTTTTTTGGCTGCATAAATGTCTTCTTTTGAGAAGTGTCTGTTCATGTCCTTCACCCACTATTTGATGGGGTTGTTTTTTTCTTGTAAATTTGTTTGAGCTCATTGTAGATTCTGGATATTAGCCCTTTGTCAGATGAGTAGGTTGCACAAATTTTCTCCCATTTTGTAGGTTGCCTGTTCACTCTGATGGTAGTTTCTTTTGCTGTGCAGAAGCTCTTTAGCTTAATTAGATCCCATTTGTCAATTTTGGCTTTTGTTGCCATTGCTTTTGGTGTTTTAGACATGAAGTCCTTGCCCACACCTATGTTCTGAATGGTATGACCTAGGATTTCTTCCAGGGTTTTTATGGTTTTAGGTCTAACATGTAAGTCTTTAATCCATCTTGAATTAATTTTTGTATAAGGTGTAAGGAAGGAATCCAGTTTCAGCTTTCTACATATGGCTAGCCAGTTTTCCCAGCATGATTTATTAAATAGGGAATCCTTTACCCATTGCTTGTTTTTGTCAGGTTTGTCAAAGATCAGATAGTTGTAGATATGCTGCATTATTTCTGAGGGTTCTGTTCTGTTCCATTGATCTATATGTCTGTTGTGGTACCAGTACCATGCTGTTTTGGTTACTGTAGCCTTGTAGTATAGTTTGAAGTCAGGTAGCGTGATGCCTCCAGCTTTGTTCTTTTGGCTTAGGATTGACTTGGCGATGCGGGCTATTTTTTGGTTCCATAAGAACTTTAAAGTAGTTTTTTCCAATTCTGTGAAGAAAGTCATTGGTAGCTTGATGGGGATGGCACTGAATCTATAAATTACCTTGGGCAGTATGGCCATTTTCATGATATTGATTCTTCCAACCCATGAGCATGGAATGTTCTTCCGTTTGTTTGTATCCTCTTTTATTTCATTGAGCAGTGGTTTGTAGTTCTCCTTGAAGAGGTCCTTCACATCCCTTGTAAGTTGGATTCCTAGGTATTTTATTCTCTTTGAAGCAATTGTGAATGGGAATTCACTCATGATTTGGCTCTCTGTTTGTCTGTGATTGGTGTACAAGAATGCATGTGATTTTTGTACATTGATTTTGTATCCTGAGACTTTGCTGAAGTTGCTAATCAGCTTAAGGAGATTTTGGGCTGAGACAATGGGGTTTTCTAAATATAAAATCATGTCATCTGCAAACAGGGACAATTTGACTTCCTCTTTTCCTAATTGAATACTCTTTATTTCCTTCTCCTGCCTGATTGCCCTGGCCAGAACTTCCAGCACTATGTTGAATAGGAGTGGTGAGAGAGGGCATCCCTGTCTTGTGCCAGTTTTCAAAGGGAATGCTTCCAGTTTTTGCCCATTCAGTATGATATTGGCTGTGGGTTTGTCATAGATAGCTCTTATTGTTTTGAGATACGTCCCGTCAATACCTAATTTATTGAGAATTTTTAGCATGAAGCGTTGTTGAATTTTGTCAAAGGCCTTTTCTGCATCTATTGAGATAATCATGTGGTTTTTGTCTTTGGTTCTGTTTATATGCTGGATTACATTCATTGATTCGAGTATGTTGAACCAGCCTTGCATCACAGGGATGAAGCCCACTTGATCATGGTGGATAAGCTTTTTGATGTGCTGCTGGATTCGGTTTGCCAGTATTTTATTGAGGATTTTTGCATCAATGTTCATCAAGGATATTGGTCTGAAATTCTCTTTTTTGGTTATGTCCTTGCCAGGCTTTGGTATCAGGACGATGCTGGCCTCATAAAATGTGTTAGGGAGGATTTCCTCTTTTTCTATCGATTGGAATAGTTTCAAAAGGAATGGTACCAGTTCCTCCTTGTACCTCTGATAGAATTCGGCTGTGAATCCATCAGGTCCTGGACTCTTTTTGGTTGGTAAGCTATTGATTATTGCCACAATTTCAGAACCTGTTATTGGTCTATTCAGAGATTCAACTTCTTCCTGGTTTAGTTTTGGGAGGGTGTATGTGTTGAGGAATTTATCCATTTCTTCTAGATTTTCTAGTTTATTTGCGTAGAGGTGTTTGTAGTATTCTCTGATGGTAGATTGTATTTCTGTGGGATCGGTGGTGATAACCCGTTTATCATTTTTTATTGCATCTATTTGATTCTTCTCTCTTTTCTTCTTTATTAGTCTTGCTAGAGGTCTGTCAACTTTGTTGATCTTTTCAAAAAATCAGTTCCTGGATTCATTAATTTTTTGAAGGGTTTTTTGTGTCTCCGTTTCCTTCAGTTCTGCTCTGATTTTAGTTATTTCTTGCCTTCTGCTAGCTTTTGAATGTGTTTGCTCTTGCGTTTCTAGTTCTCTTAATTGTGATGTTAGGGTGTCAATTTTGGATCTTTCCTGCTTTCTCTTGTTGGCATTTAGTGCTATAAATTTCCCTCTACACACTGCTTTGAATGTGTCCCAGAGATTCTGGTATGTTGTGTCTTTGTTCTCGTTGGTTTCAAAGAACATCTTTATTTCTGCCTTCATTTCATTATGTACCCAGTAGTCATTCAGGAGCAGGTTGTTCAGTTTCCATGTAGTTGAGCAGTTTTGAGTGAGTTTCTTAATCCTGAGTTCTAGTTTGATTGCACTGTGGTCTGAGAGATAGTTTGTAATAATTTCTGTTGTTTTACATTTGCTGAGGAGAGCTTTACTTCCAACTATGTGGTCAATTTTGGAATAGATGTGGTGTGGTGCTGAAAAAAATGTATATTCTGTTGATTTCGGGTGGAGAGTTCTGTAAATGTCTATTGGGTCCACTTTGTGCAGAGCTGAGTTCAATTCCTGGATATCCTTGTTAACATTCTGTCTCGTTGATCTGTCTAATGTTGACAGTGGGGTGTTAAAATCTCCCATTATTATTGTGTGGGAGTTTAAGTCCCTTTTTAGGTCACTCAGGACTTGCTTTATGAATCTGGGTGCTCCTGTATTGGGTGCATATATATTTAAGATAGTTAGCTCTTCTTGTTGAATTCATCCCTTTACCATTATGTAATGGCCTTCTTTGTCTCTTTTGATCTTTGTTGGTCTAAAGTCTATTTTATCAGAGACTAGGATTGCAACCCCTGCCCTTTTTTTGTTTTCCATTTGCTTGATAGATCTTCCTCCATCCCTTTATTTTGAGTCTATGTGTGTCTCTGCACGTGAGATGGGTTTCCTGAATACAGCACACTGATGGGTCTTGACTCCTTATCCAGTTTGCCAGTCTGTGTCTTTTAATGGGAGAATTTATCCCATTTGCATTTAAAGTTAATATGGTTATGTGTGAATTTGATCCTGTCATTATGATGTTAGTTGGTTATTTTGCTCATTAGTTGATGCAGTTTCTTCCTAGCCTTGAAGGTCTTTACAATTTGTCATGTTTTTGCAGTGGCTGGTACCGGTTGTTCCTTTCCATATTTAGTGCTTCCTTCAGGAGCTCTTTTAGGGCAGGCCTGGTGGTGACAAAATCTCTCAGCATTTGCTTGTGTGTAAAGTATTTTATTTCCCCTTCACTTATGAAGCTTAGTTTGGCTGGATATGAAATTCTGGTTTGAAAATTCTTTTCTTTAAGAATGTTGAATATTGTTCCCACTCTCTTCTGGCTTGTAGAGTTTCTGCTGAGAGATCAGCTGTTAGTCTGATGGGCTTCCCTTTGTGGGTAACCCGACCTTTCTCTCTGGCCACCCTTAACATTTTTTCCTTCATTTCAACTTTGGTGAATCTGACAGTTATGTGTCTTGGAGTTGCTCTTCTCAAGGAGTATCTGTGTGGCATTCTCTGTATTTCCTCAATCTGAATGTTGGCCTGCCTTGCTAGATTGGGGAAGTTCTCCTGGATAATATCTTGCAGAGTGTTTTCCAACTTGGTTCCATTCTCCCCATCATTTTCAGGTACACCAATCAGATGTAGGTTTGGTCTTTTCACATAGTCCCAAATTTCTTAGAGGCTTTGTTCATTTCTTTTCATTCCTTTTACTCTAAACTTCCCTTTTCACTTCATTTCATTCATTTCATCTTCCATCGCTGATATCCTTTCTTCCAGTTGATCACCTCTGCTACCGAGGCTTCTGCAATCTTCGCGTAGTTCTCGAAACTTGGCTTTCAGCTCCAGCAGCTCCTCTAAGCCCTTCTCTTCATTGATTATTCTAGTTATCCATTTGTCTAATTTTTTTTCAAAGTTTTTAACTTCTTTGCTATTGTTTTGAATTTCCTCCCATAGCTCGGAGTAGTTTGATCATCTGAAGCCTTCTTCTCTCAACTCGTCAAAGTCATTCTCCATCCAGCTTTGTTCTGTTGCTGGTGAGGAACTGCATTCCTTTGGAGGAGGAGAGGTGCTCTGCTTTTTAGAGTTTCCAGTTTTTCTGCTCTGTTTTTTCCCTGTCTTTGTGGTTTTATCTACTTTTTGTCTTTGATGATGGTGATGTACAGATGGGTTTTTGGTGTGGATGTCCTTTCTGTTTGTTAGTTTTCCTTCTACCAGACAGGACCCTCAGCTGCAGGTCTGTTGGAGTTTGCTAGAGGTCCACTCCAGACCCTGTTTGGCTGGGTGTCAGCAGCAGTGGCTACAGAACAGCGGATTTTTGTGAGACCACAAATTCAGCTGTCTGATAGTTCCTCTGAAAGTTTTGTCTCAGAGCAGTACCTGGCCAAGTGAGGTGTCAGTCTGTCCCTACTGGGGGGTGCCTCCCAGTTAGGCTGCTCAGGGGTCAGGGACCCACTTTAGGAGGCGGTCTGTCCATTCTCAGATCTCCATCTGCATGCTGGGAGAACCACTACTCTCTTCAAAGCTGTCAGACAGAGACATTTAAGTCTGCAAAGGTTCCTGCTGAATATTTGTCTTTGCCCTGCCCCCAGAGGCAGAGCCTACAGAGGCAGGCAGGCCTCCTTCAGCTGTGGTGGGCTCCACTCAGTTCAAGCTTCCTGGCTGCTTTGTTTACCTAAGCAAGCCTGGGCAATGGTGGGCACCCCTCCCCCAGCCTCGCTGCTGCCTTGCAGTTTGATCTCAGACTGCTGTGCTAGCAATCAGTGAGATTCCGTGGGCATAGGACCCTCCAACCAGATGCGGGACACAATCTCCTGGTGTGCCATTTTCCAAGCCCATTGGAAAAGCGCAGTATTAGGGTGGGATTGACCTGATTTTCCAGGTGCAGTCTGTTACCTCTTTCTTTGACTAGGAAAGGGAACTCCCTGACCCCTTGTGCTTCCCAAGTGAGGCAGTGCCTCGCCCTGCTTCAGCTCATGCACAGTGCACTGCACCGACTGTCCTGCACCCACTGTTTGGCACTCCCTAGTGAGATGAACCTGGTACCTCAAACAGAAATGCAGAAATCACCCGTCTTATGTGTCACTCCGGCTGGGAGCTGTAGACCGGAGCTGTTCCTATTCCAACATAGTCATTTTCTTTCCTTTGGATATAAAACCAGTAGTGAGGTCGCTGGTTCATATGGTAGTTCTATTTTTAGCTTTTTGGGAAAACTCCATACTTAGAGATTCTTGAACACTTTATCATCAGTAGGTCACCCACAACAATTCTTCATCTGGTTTAATGGCTACAAAATACATTAACTGTGATAATTATTCCAAAGTATATTTTCAAAATACAAAGCAATTAATAAGGATTTTATGTTGTATTAAATAAATCTAAATTAAACATAGGTAATGAGGCCCTTACATGCTCTTTTGAAAAGAACTCTCAGGCTGCTTTGATTTATTCATTTAAAAGTATCTTTGTTTTCTTTTAAAGTAACCCATGGAATGTCTTAAAATGTTAAATATTCTTAAAAATAAAATAAATACCTACAACTGTATCCTGCCATTTTCTTATCATTTCTCAGCCCACTTTCTAAAATGTAATCCCCTTAACTCTTGACTATTTTCCCTGGTATTTATCTCTATTATTTTTCTGAATATGAATGGATATTCTGCTATCTTTTAATTTATTAAAAACATTGTCTATCAAATTTATCTCATCAGTACAGAAGGGCTATTTGTATGTGACTGTGTGGAGAGAGAGAATAAATTTCTAAAATGACTGATCATACATGCTGAATTTGGCAAGGTGTAGAGGAATTGGAACTCTCACACAGCACTAGTGGGAATGTAAAATGATACAACTGTGATCCCACCATTCCATGCCTAGGTATTTACTCAAGACAAGTGAGAGTGCATGTCTATACAAAGACTTGTACATGAGGAAAGGGAATGTGGAGGACGTGTCAATAGCTGCAGCAAACCACTATGGCACATGTACAGTTATGTAACAAACCTACACGTTCTGCACATGTATCCCAGAACTTAAAGTTAAAAAAAAAAAAAACAAAACAGTTGCACATGAATGTTCCTGGCAGCTTTATGTGAAATAGTCCCAAACTGGAAACAATCTGCAAGTCTGTCAGTTGGTGAATAGAAACAAACTACTATATGTACACAAAGAAATTGTACCTAGCAATAAAAAGCAATGCACTATTGAAACACACTGCAACATGGTTGACTCTCAAAACATTTTTATTGAGTAAGCAGACTCAGACAACAAAGAGAACATAGTTTAGCATTCCATTTATGTAGAATTCTAGGAAATGTAAACTAATTTATGGTGACAGAAAGCAGATCATTATACTATGCAGCCATAAAAAAAGAACAAAATCATGTCCTTTGCAACAACATAGATGCAGCTGGAGGCCATTATCCTAGGCAAATTAACACAGAAACAGAAAACCAAATACTACCTGTTCTCACTTATAAGTGGGAGCCAAACACTGGATACTCATGGACATAAATATGGCAACAATAAACACCAGGACTACTAGACAAGCAAGGGAAGGCAGGGAGCCAGGGTCGAAGAACTAAGTGTTGGGTACTATGCTCAGTATGACAGGATCATCCATACCCCAAACATCAGCATCACACAATATACCCAGATAAAAAACCTGCACATCTATCCCTTCAATCTGAAATAAAAGTTGAAATTATATAAAACATTGGTTGCCTGGGGATTAGGAGGAGGAGAGAGAGGGAAGAATTATGAAGGCAAATGAGAAAATTTTGGGGGGTGAAGGATATGTTCATTACCTTAATTGTGGTGATGGTCTTGTAGGTGCAAACATATGTCAAAACTTAACAAATTATACACTTTACATATATGCAATTTATTTTCTGCCAATTATACCTTAATAAAGCTACTAAGAATAATTCCAAAAGCCACAAGTCTATCCCTAAGATAGCATGCAGCCTGAAAATTGTGCACTAGCTGTGTCCATCTGTAATTACTAATTTTCCCTTTTCCTGAACCTTTCTCATCTCCTTCTTAGTCATTATCACGCTTTCTGTAACGGCCATTAATTGTTCCATAAATGACTTGCATTCCTGTCTCTAGATCCAGCCCAAAATCTCTCTACCTGGAAAATCATCTGCACCCTGGTTTTTGATTCTCATCATTAGTAAGTTTTTTAAACCCGAGTCCATCCTCCTCTAAGAAGCTTAGTCATACCACTCCCATAATTAATCTCTTTCTTCTTTGTGCTCACATGCCATCTATTATCATAGTTAGCATAGTCTGCCTAGTATTAGTGCCATTTATGTGCATATGTAAATTTCTCTACCCTATCATGACATGAATTCCAGAGGGAGAGACCGTTTCTCATTACTCTTCATAGTTTCAACCAGTATTTGTACATGGGAACACTAAATACATATTTGTTGAATTAAATTTCTATTTTTAATGCACTTTTCATAGTATCTATCTACTGCATTCTCCAAGGAACTTCTACCCTTTTAATACTGTGCCTTGTGAAATTTAAAGTAAAAAGCAAATTTTAAAATGTTGGGATATAATTATTTTAGATTAGTTTTTTGATTTAACTTTCTGCTCTCTCCATTAAAAACAAAACAAAACAAAACAAAACAAAAACTAATCCCTGAATATGTGGGAAAGATTTCCACTTTTCCTGAACTGTAGCAGACTATGCTAACTACCATAATAGTTCTCAAGTAAATTATTTCTTCAATCATCCTTCTGGGCAGTAGAAAGCCCCATAACCCCAGACAGTTCTTCTGTTTGCTGTAGTTATATTTTCCAAAATTTTCTTCTGACATCAGATGTTCTCAGTGTAGCTCTTCTTAAAATCAGGAGTTTATCAGGCTGTCCTTTCAACATTTTGGGGCAAGCTATTTCCTTTCAAATTCAGCTTTACCCCTGACCATTAGGCTAGTTTTGCTATTCAAGAAACATAATGGACTACGGGGAATAATAGGTGCCTCACATATTGTGGGAGCTGAGTAAATGTTTGTATCAGAAAGAATGAATAAGTGGTTTTTATGGGCAGAAAGCCATTACCATCTAGAAAAATTTCAGTCACTACCCATAATGTCAAGGTGAGAGAATCAAAATCAAGTCAAATAATGTTTTGGGGTACGTTTTTAGTTAGAATCCAGAATCAGAATCTATCTTCATGGATTCTAGCAGAATTTACCATCTTGCTCAGTTATTGTATCAGAAATGTGCAAATTTTCTGAGTTTTTTTGGTTAGCTTTGAGAAGAGAATTAGAACAGAAATGAAAATGAATTTTTAGCCTCTTCTCTGCTAAGCTCCAGATATATACTATATCCAACTTCCTACTCACATATCCACTTCCATGTCTAAGAGACATCTCAGCCTTTATCTGTTCAAAACTGAACTCCTAATCTATCCACCTCAAACCTGTGTTCCACGCACAATTTTCCCATCTCAGTTGATGGCAACTTCATCTTCTAGTTTCTCAGGCCTTGGAGTTATCCATGACTTGTCTTTTTATCTCACCCTCACGCCATCTCACCCTATTCATGTTACTGCCCATACTCAGGCTGTTGTGATATCTTGCCTGGATTATGGTTCTTGTCCCAAAATGTCTTTCTGCCTGTCTTCCCAGTCCTCTATAATTTACTTTCATCACTGCAGAGAGTATGATCCTTTAAAAATGTAAGTTACATCAGAATACTTGTCTGCTAAAAACCCTCCAACGTCCCCCATCTCACTCAGAGGAAAAGCCAAAGTCTTCCCCATGGCCCGCAGGCTCTTCAGGTCTCACCTGCCCTCAGTTCTCCCCCAACCTCTTTGCCTATGACTTGCCTCAATCTCTCTGTTCCAGCCAAACTGGCCTCTTCACTTTTTCCTGAGAGAGTCAGGTCTACAGTGTCTCATTCATTCTCATTGCTAGAGGTGGACTGGAGCAGACTGAATGCGTTCCTGACTCCCTAGGCCAGGACTATCATATAAGAATTACTAAAAGTGGAGGGAGCCAACATGGCTGAATAGGAACAGCTCTGGTCTACAGCTCCCAGCATGAGTGACACAGAAGATGGGTGATGTCTGTATTTCCATCTGAGGTACCAGGTTCATCTCACTAGGGAGTGCCAGACAGCGGGCACAGGACAGCGGTTGCAGCCACTGTGTGTGAGCTGAAGCAGGGCGAGGCATTGCCTCACTCGGGAGGCACAAGGGGTCAGGGAGTTCCCTTTCATAGTCAAAGAAAGGGGTGACAGATGGCACCTGGAAAATCAGGTCACTCCCACCCTAATACTGCGCTTTTCCGACGGGCTTAAAAAATGGCACACCAGGAGATTTTATCCTGCACCTGGCTTGGAGGGTCCTACGCCCATGGAGTCTTGCTCATTGCCAGCACAGCAGTCTGAGATCAAACTGCAAGGCAACAGCGAGGCTGGGGGAGGGGTGGCCGCCATTGCCCAGGCTTGCTTAGGTAAACAAAGCAGCCAGGAAGCTCGAACTGGGTGGAGCCCACCACAGCTCAAAGAGACCTGCCTGCCTCTATAGGCTCCACCTCTGGGGGCAGGGCACAGACAAACAAAAATTCAGCAGGAACATCTGGAGACTTAAATGTCCCTGTCTGACAGCTTTGAAGAGAGTAGTGGTTCTCCCAGCACGCAGCTGGAGATCTGAGAACGGGCAGACTGCCCCCTAAAGTGGGTCTCTGACCCCCGACCCCCGAGCAGCCTAACTGGGAGGCATCCCCAAGTACGGGCAGACTGACACCTCACACAGCCAGGTACTCCTCTGAGACAAAACTTGCAGAGGAACGATCAGGCAGCAGCATTCGCAGTTCACAAAAATCCGCTGTTCTGCAGCCACCACTGCTGAGACCCAGGCAAACAGCGTCTGGAGTGGACCTCTAGCAAACTCCAACAGACCTGCAGCTGAGGGTCCTGTCTGGTAGAAGGAAAACTAATAAACAGAAAGGACATCCACACCAAAAACCCATCTGTACATCACCATCATCAAAGACCAAAAGTAGATAAAACCACAAAGATGGGGATAAAACAGAGCAGAAAAACTGGATATTCTAAAAAGCAGAGCACCTCTCCTCCTCCAAAGGAACACAGTTCCTCTCCAGCAATGGAACAAAGCTGGACGGAGAATGACTTTGACGAGTTGAGAGAAGAAGGCTTCAGACGATCAAACTACTCCGAGCTACAGGAGGAAATTCAAACCAAAGACAAAGATGTTAAAAACTTTGAAAAAACTTTAGACAAATGTATAACTAGAATAATTAATACAGAGAAGTCCTTAAAGGAGCTGATGGAGCTGAAAGCCAAGACTCAAGAACTATGTGAAGAAGGCACAATCCTCAGGAGCCGATGTGATCAACTGGAAGAAAGGGTATCAGTGATAGAAGACGAATGAAATGAAGTGAGAAGGGAAGTTTAGAGAAAAAAGAATAAAAAGAAAAGAACAAAGCCTCCAAGAAATATGGGACTATGTGAAAAGACCAAATCTACATCTGATTGGTGTACCTGAAAGTGACGAGGAGAATGGAACCAAGTTGGAAAACACTCTGCAGGATATTATCCAGGAGAACTTCCCCAATCTAGCAAGGTGGGCCAACATTCACATTCAGGAAATACAGGGAACACCACAAATATACTCCTCGAGAAGAGCAACTCCAAGACACATAATTGTCAGATTCACCAAAGTTGAAATAAAGGAAATAATGTTAATGGCAGCCAGAGAGAAAGGTTGGGTTACCCACAAAGGGAAGCCCATCAGACTAACAGCAGATCTCTCAGCAGAAACTCTTCGAGCCAGAAGAGAGTGGAGGCCAATATTGAACATTCTTAAAGGAAAGAACTTTCAACCCAGAATTTCATATCCAGCCAAACTAAGCTTCATAAATGAAGGAGAAATAAAATCCTTTACAGACAAGCAAATGCTGAGAGATTTTGTCACCACCAGGCCTGCCCTAAAAGAGCTCCTGAAGGAAGCACTAAACATGGAAAGGAACAACTGGTACCAGCCACGGCAACAACATGCCAAGTTGTAAAGACCATCAAGGCTAGGAAGAAACTGCATCAACTAATGAGCAAAATAACCAGCTAACATCATAATGACAGGATCAAATTCACACATAACGATATTAATCTTAAATGTAAATGGGCTAATTGCTCCAATTAAAAGATGCAGACTGGCAAATTGGATAAACAGTCAAGACCCATCAGTCTGCTGTATTCAGGACACCCATCTCATGTTCACAGACACATATAGGCTCAAAATAAAGGGATGGAGGAAGATCTGCCAAGCAAATGGAAAACAAAAAAGGCAGGGTTTGCAATCCTAGTCTCTGATAAAACAGACCTTAAACCAACAAAGTTCAAAAGAGACAAAGAAGGCCATTACATAATGGTAAAGGGATCAATTAAACAAGACAAGCTATCTATCCTAAATATATCTGCAACCAATACAGGAGCACCCAGATTCATAAAGCAAGTCCTCAGAGACCTACAAAGAGACTTAGACTCCCACACAATAATAATGGGAGACGTTAACACCCCATTGTCAACATTAGAGAGATCAACAAGACAGAAAGTTAACAAGGATATCCAGGAATTGAACTCAGCTCTGCACAAAGTGGACCTAATGGACATCTACAGAACTCTCCACCCCAAATCAACAGAATATACATTTTTTTCAACACCACACCTATTCCAAAATTGACCACATAGTTGGAAGTAAAGCACTCCTCAGCAAATGTAAAAGAGCAGAAATTATAACAAACTGTCTGTTAGACCACAGTGCAATCAAACTAGAACTCAGGATTAAGAAACTCACTCAAAACCACTCAACTACGTGGAAACAGAACAAACAGCTCCTGATTGACTGCTGGGTACATAACAAAATGAAGGCAGATATAAAGATGTTCTTTGAAACCAATGAGAACAAAGACACAACATACCAGAATCTCTGGGACACATTCAAAGCAGTGTGTAGAGGGAAATGTATAGCACTAAGTGCCCACAGGAGAAAGCAGGAGAGATCTAAAATTGACACCCTAACATCACAATTAAAAGAACTAGAAAAGCAAGAGCAAACACACTGAAAAGCTAGCAGAAGGCTAGAAATAACTAAGATCAGAGCAGAACTGAAGGAGATCGAGACACAAAAAAACCCTTCAAAAAATCAATGAATCCAGGAGCTGGTTTTTTGAAAGGATCAACAAAATTGATGGACCACTAGCAAGACTAATAAAGAAGAAAAGAGAGAAGAATCAAATAGATGCAATAAGAAATGACAAAGGGGATATCACCACCGATCCCACAGAAATACAAACTACCATCAGAGAATACTACAAACAACTCTACACAAATAAACTAGAAAATCTAGAAGAAATGGATAAATCCCAGGACATATACACCCTCCCAAGACTAAACCAGGAAGAAGTTGAATCTCTGAATAGAACAATAACAGGTTCTGAAATTGAGGCAATAATTAATAGCTTACCAACCAAAAACAGTCCAGGACCAGATGGATTCACAGCTGAGTTCTAACAGAGGTACAAGGAGGAGCTGGTACCATTCCTTCTGAAACTATTCCAATCAATAGAAAAAGGGGGAATCCTCCCTAACTCATTTTATGAGGCCAGCATCATCCTGATACTAAAGCCTGGCAGAGACACAACAAAAAAAGAGAATTTTAGTCCAATATCCCTGATGAACATCGATGCAAAAATCCTCAACAAAATACTGGCATACCGAATCCAGCAGCACATCAAAAAGCTTATCCACCATGATCAAGTGGGCTTCATCCCTGGGATGCAAGGCTGGTTCAACATACTCAAATCAATAAATGTAATCCAGCATATAAACAGAAACAAGGACAAAAACCACATGATTATCTTAATAGATGCAGAAAAGGCCTTTGACAAAATTCAACAACCCTTCATGCTAAAAACTCTCAATAAATTAGGTTTTGATGGGATGTATCTCAAAATAATAAGAGCTATCTATGACAAACCCACAGCCAATATCATACTGAATGGGCAAAAACTGGAAGCATTCCCTTTGAAAACTGGCACAAGACAGAGATGCCCTCTGTCACCACTCCTATTCAACATAGTGCTGGAAGTTCTGGCCAGGGCAATCAGGCAGGAGAAGGAAATAAAGGGTATTCAATTAGGAAAAGAAGAAGTCAAATTGTTCCTGTTTGCAGATGACATGATTGTATATCTAGAAAACCCCATTGTCTCAGCCCAAAATCTCCTTAAGCTGATAAGCAACTTCAGCAAAGTCTCAGGATACAAAATCAATGTGCAAAAATCACAAGCATTCTTATACACCAATAACAAACAGAGAGCCAAATTATGAGTGAACTCTCATTCACAATTGCTTCAAAGAGAATAAAATACCTAGGGATCCAACTTACAAGGGATGTGAAGGACCTCTTCAAGGAGAAATACAAACCATTGCTCAATGAAATAAAAGAGGATACAAACAAATGGAAGAACATTCCATGCTCATGGGTTGGAAGAATCAATATCGTGAAAATGGCCGTACTGCCCAAGGTAATTTATAGATTCAATGCCATCCCCATCAAGCTACCAATGACTTTCTTCAGAGAATTGGAAAAAACTACTTTAAAGTTCATATGGAACCAAAAAAGAGCCCCCATCGCCAAGTCAATCCTAAGCCAAAAGAACAAAGCTGGAGGCATCACGCTACCTGACTTCAAACTATACTACAAGGCTACAGTAACCAAAACAGCATGGTACTGGTACCAAAACAGAGATATAGATCAATGAAACAGAACAGAGCCTTCAGAAATAATGCAGCATATCTACAACCATCTGATCTTTGACAAATCTGACAAAAACAAGCAATGGGGAAAGGATTCCCTATTTAATAAATGGTGCTGGGAAAACTGGCTAGCCATATGTAGAAAGCTGAAACTGGATCCCTGGATTCCTGGTTCCCTTCCTTACAACTTATACAAAAACTAATTCAAGATGGATTAAAGACTTACATGTTAGACCTAAAACCATAAAAACACTAGAAGAAAACCTAGGCAATACCATTCAGGATATAGGCATGGGCAAGGACTTCATGTCTAAAACACCAAAAGCAATGGCAACAAAAGCCAAAATTGACAAATTAGATCTAATTAAACTAAAGAGCTTCTGCACAGCAAAAGAAACTACCATCAGAGCGAACAGGCAACCTACAGAATGGGAGAAAATTTTTGCAATCTACTCATCTGACAAAGGGCTAATATCCGGAATCGACAATGAACTCAGATAAATTTACAAGAAAAATCAAACAACCCTATCACAAAGTGGGCGAAGGATATGAACAGACACTTCTCAAAAGAAGACATTTATGCAGCCAACAGACACATGAAAAAATGCTCATCATCACTGGCCATCAGAGGAATGCAAATCAAACCACAATGAGATACCATCTCACACCAATTAGAATGGCAATCATTAGAAAGTCAGGAAATGACAGGTGCTGGAGAGGATGTGGAGAAATAGGAATACTTTTACACTGTTGGTGGGACTGTAAACTGGTTCAGCCATTGTGGAAGTCAGTGTGGCGATTCCTCAAGGATCTAGAACTAGAAATGCCATTTGACATAGCCATCGCATTATTAGGTATATACCCAAAGGATTATAAATCATGCTGCTATAAAGACACATGCACACATATGTTTATTGTGGAACTATTTACAATACCAAAGACTTGGAACCAAGCCAAGTGTCCACCAATGATAGACTGGATTAAGAAAATGTGCACATATACACCATGGAATACTATGCAGCCATATAAAATGATGAGTTCATGTCCTTCATGGGGACATGGATGAAACTGGAAACCATCATTATCAGCAAACTACTGCAAGGACAAAACACCAACACCTCATGTTCTCACTCATAGGTGGGAATTGAACAATGAGAACACGTGGACACAGGAAGGAGAACATCACACACCAGGGCCTGTCATGGGGTGGGGGGAGGGATAGCATTAGGAGATATACCTAATGTGAAATGATGAGTTAATGGGTGCAGCACACCAACATGGCACATGTATACATATGTAACTAACCTGCACGCTGTGCACATGTACCCTAAAACTTAAAGTATAATAAAAAGAAAATGTAAAGGAGGGGAAAAAAAGAAAATCTCAAGGCATCTAGACAAAATCTCCTAGAATTAATAGATGGGTTCAGCAAGGCTGTAGGATAGAGATCAATATGCAAAAATTAATAGCATTTCTATATACTAGCAATGAAAATCTAGGCCCTGATATTGAAAATACAATACTGTTAACATTTGCTCCAAAAAACTAAGAAGAAAGAAAATAAACAGGTATGTTTCTGTTATGGGAATCACTGGGCCAAAGAGTTATAGAGCATCCTGCTCTGTGGTGGTGGGGGGAGGGACCAAGGCCCAGACTATTTCAGGCAGTTCCTTTCCTATCTCAAAATGTTGCATTCTCAGTGCATTCTACAGTTATTCTGAGAACCACGGGCAAGAAAAGGAAGGCTGGGTTAGCCAAGGCCATCTGAGGACTGTCCTGTAGCTTTCATAATTTTTGGTAAGAAATCTATTTGACATTCAAATTGCTCTTTTTCTATAGTTAAGGTGTTGTTTTCCTCTGGTTACTTTCAACATTTTTTCTTCAGTTTTCAGCAGTTTAATTATGATAGTTTTTGAAAGTGATTTATTTGAGTTTAACTTATTGATATTTCCTCAGGTTCTTGAATTTGTAGGCCTGTATTTGTTGTCAAATTTTTGAAAATTTAGCAATTATTTTTTCCAATATTTTTGTATTCCCCCCTCTTTCTTCTCTTGTTATGGGTCTCTAGAATCACAAATATTACATCTTTTGTTATATGCCTAAGGATATCTTAGATGCCTAACGCTGTGTTCCTTTTTTTCAGTCTATTTTTTCTCTGTAGTTTGAATTGAGTAATTCTGTTGTTCTAATTTCTAATTCATTAATATTCTTCTCTGTACTCTTCAAAGGGCTTCTGCCATTGAGCCCATCTGCTGCATTCACTGCATTTTAAATTTTAGTTATCGTACTTTAAATGCCAAGATTTCCATTTGACTCTTCTTGGTGTCTTCTTTCTTTACTAAGACTTTCTGTATCCTTGTGTAAGCTTTCTATTTTTTTTTAAATATATATTTTTTTATTAAGTTTTTTGCACACAAAAACAATAAACATTTTCTAAAAATACATACAAACAAAAAGATGCGTATCAAACATATTAGGAAGGTTGCACATGGGGAGACGGGGAATCGAAATGGGGAGTGGGAATTAAAATAAATGAGAGAGGGACTTTATATGGATCAGTGATAATAACTCAATCCTCTATTTGACGAAGAAGGAGAAGGAAGAGGAAGAAAAAGAAAGTGGGATAAAGGATCAGAAAGGGAGGAAAATAGAAAAAATTAGAGTATGACTCCAGGGTAGACCTGTTTTGTTGTCACTGAGTTGGTTGGTTGGTTTGTCTGTTGTATTTTTCATATGTTTCGCCATGTTGGCCAGACTGGTCTCGAACTCCTAGCCCGAAGTGATCAACCCGCCTCGGCCCCCCAGAGTGCTGGGACCACAGGCGTGAGCCACCACGTCCAGCCCCCACATTGCTTCTGGCCTCCGTGGTAGACCTCCCAGACGGGGCGGTCAGGCAGAGGCGCTCCCCACATCCCAGACGGGGCGGCCAGGCAGAGGCGCTCCTCAGTTCCCAGACCGGGCGGCCAGGCAGAGACACTCCTCACTTCTTCCCAGATGGGGCGGCCGGGCAGAGGTGCTCCTCATTTCTTCCCAGATGGGGCGGCCGGGCAGAGGCGCTCCTCACTTCCCAGACGATGGGTGGCTGGGCAGAGGCGCTCCTCACTTCCCAGATGACGGGTGGCTGGGCAGAGGCGCTCCTCACTTCCCAGACGATGGGTGGCTGGGCAGAGGCGCTCCTCACTTCCCAGACGATGGGTGGCTGGGCAGAGGCGCTCCTCACTTCCCAGACGATGGGTGGCCAGGCAGAGGCACTCCTCACTTCCCAGACGGGGCGGCTGGGCAGAGGTGCTCCTCACTTCCCAGACTGGGTGGCCGGGCAGAGTCACTCCTCGCTTCCCAGACGGGGCGGCCGGGCAGAGGCACTCCTCACTTCCCAGACGGGGCGGCCGGGCAGAGGCGCTCCTCACTTCCCAGACGGGGTGGCCGGGCAGAGGCGCTCCTCACTTCTTCCCGGATGGGGCGGCCAGGCAGAGGTGCTCCTCACTTCTTCCCAGACGGGGCGGCCAGGCAGAGGGGCTCCTCACTTCCCAGACGAGGCGGCCGGGCAGTGGCGCTCCTCACTTCTTCCCGGACGGGGAGGCCGGGCAGAGGCACTCCTCACTTCTTCCCAGACGAGGCGGCCGGGCAGAGGCGCTCCTCACTTCTTCCCGGACGGGGTGGCCGGACAGAGGCGCTCCTCACTTCTTCCCGGACGGGGCGGCTGGGCAGAGAAGCTTTCTATTTTTAAAAACATTGTTTCAATTGTGTTTATAATTGCTCCTTGAAGCACTTTTATCATGGCTACTATAAAGTCTTTGTCAGATAATTGTAACATCTCTTTATCCCAATGTTGGCATCTATTGGTTGTCTTTTTAAATTTAATTTGAAGTCTTCTTTGTTCTTGACATGATGACTGAGATTTTTTTATTGAAACCTGTACTGTTGGGGAATTATGTTTTAAGAGTCTAGATCTTAATTAAACCTATTTTAGTTGTTTTATTGTATGGTTCTGACAGGGGAGCTGACATCAATCAGAAAGATCAGTAGGCTTTGCAGAGCAATGGTGTTTAAGCCCTCAGGGAAGATAGGAGGAGTTGCTCCCAAGAATTGACTGACCCCCACCTCAAGTCTGTAGAGGGAATGGAGTGATTGCCTCAAGTGGCAGGAGGTACAGAGTATAAAGAATGCCTGCTGCCTCTTGCCACCCTCAGGTACTGTAGACAAGAGGTAGCACAATTGTTAGAACATGAACAAGCAATAGCCAACACATGGGTCCACACACATGGCTCAATCTCAGGGTTAGTAGTGGACTTTTTATGGACTAAAGACCTGAACTCATTCTGTGTCCAGTGTGAGTGAAAGTTACACAAATCCTTATCCGAGGACCATTCTATCTGCTTGCTTTCCCATTATCCTACAAAAGAAGAAGCATGCAGGCCAATGGGAGCAATCTCTCAACAGACTTCCCCACTGGAACCTAATGTGGGCCCAGTACAACACCACAGTCTCAAGTCCCAGAGCTCCTCAGGGCTTCTGCTTAACCCCATGTATAGGTTAGAGTCTTGGAAATGAGAAAGAGTGATGGAGACCAGGTGGTTGCCAGTCCAGGGTTATATACCCTTTCTGGGGAGCATAACTGATCTGTCCCAGGCACTAGAGGAGACTTAGAACATTTTGAAGAAGGCACTTCAAAGAGTGGGGACCACCTGAGGTATTTGCCTACATCTATGGGCAGAACAGATCCTAGATTTTAGTCCTACTTCACTCCTGACAAGCTGTAAGCCTTTGGATAAGTCATTTAATATCTCTGGGTCTCTGTTTCATCATCTGTAAGGTAAAGTGATTGACTCAATGATATAGTAAATTAATTTGAAAAATCTCAACCTTCTTGGTATGTAGTAATCAAATTGAGTCTCACTTGAATTAGTTAGTTTTGATCTTCAACCCCTCACCCCTGGGCTGGGTGAAAGTGAGGGCAAAGTTGTCATGAGAACCTGCGCAATAAGCACTCCAGGTACTGGTTTCAGGAGATTCCTTCCCTCCACAGACAAGGCTGTACACAGATAGGGCTTACTTTGGGCATATTATGCCCAAAACCTTCTTGCTCAATTTTAAGGTCAAAGAGAAGTCTGTGGACTTACTTGGAATTTGCCTGAAGTAAGAGAATAAAAACTTTAGCCTTAAAAATTATAAAGCCCCTAGAGAGAGAATGAAATTTAAGTATTCTGGTTTCCATAGGAAACATCATCCCTACGGTGAGGCAGATAATTTGGACTGCATTAGTCTGCTGCCTTAAGTTCATATAACACACTTTATTTGGACTCCAGGTTCAGAAGCAACTGTCTGATTAGGATTTGGTCTCCTCTGTAGATCTGCCCTGAGGGCAGACTCTGTGACAGCATATTTCTCATTGTAATTTAACAAATTGGCTTTCTGGTTCTATGCTTTGATCTCAGAGAACTTGGTTAATATGTGGCAGCCCCTGAGGGACAGTATTACATTAGGAATGCTCACAGATTCCCCTTACAAACCTATTAACCTAAAGCTCCATGCGCTATGCCTGAATCATAGTAAATTCATCAAGTTTACATATACCAACAAATGCAGTCTCTCAGAACGAGCTTGCCAGCCTGGTCCAGCAAGCAGTTACCTTCTCTGCATTGCTAGAGGATCCAGTTGTTCTATTTTGGTGCTAATTTATATACTGGCCAGCTACATTCTGATGCTAGTAACCTTAGCCCCCAAATGTGTAACTCTCGAGTAAGATATTTCCAAGAGGGATGTGAAAGAGTAAATATCAAAAGAGAAACCTCAAATGTTTCTAACCCTTACAACTTTGTGATCCTGGACTCACAAGCACTAACATTGGAGAGGAGCCATTGCAAGACTCAGGCTGCTGAGAATCTGGTCTTTTTCATGAGAAGAAAGCATGGCCTATGAGCTCTGGCCTATGAATCTTGAGATCTATCTTTGCCGTTTAGCTAATGATGCCATCTTGGGGAAATCACTTATCTTCTAGGTCTCATTTTCCTCACTTGTAAAATAAAGAGATGAAGGCAAATGGTCTTATCAGGTATTTATACCAGTAAGTTTCTATTAATCTCTATTAAACTCATTAACAGAAGGAAGAAAAAAGGAAATGCACATGCTTATATTTCTAGGGGATTATTAATATTGGCATTGATACAGTCTTGGACAAAAGGAGCAGTTGCATTGTGTCTTTAAATTTTGTTTTTCTATATGCTTCTGCTGTATGACTTCTTTTTCCCAGTTACGTGGATAAGCTTTAGACAGTCTGAGAGTCTCTTTATTTTGGATGCTAAGTTTTGAGTGTATGTATGCATGTTTTCTCTGAAGAGTGCTGGTAGTTTTTAATCCCCCCTTATCCACATGATATGTTTCAAGACCCCCAGTGGATGCCTAAAACCACAGATAGTATTGAACCCTATGTATACCATATTTTTTCCTAGACATATATACTTATGATAAAGTTTAATTTACAAATTAAGCATAGTCAGAGATTAACAACTAATAAGACAATTATAACAATATGCCAGCATCATTACCCTTGTGCTTTGGAGCCATTATTAAGTAAAATAAAAGTGACTTGAACACAAGCACTGTGATATCACAACAGTCAATCTGATAACTGAGATGGCTGTAAAGTGACTAATAGGTGGGTAGTATGTGCAGAGTGGACATGCTAGAGAAAGAGATAATTCATGTCCTACGCAGAATGAGGCAGAACAGCACAAGATTTTATCATGCTATTCAGAATAACATGCAATTTAAAACTTATAAATTGTTTATTTCTGGAATTTTCTATAAAATATTTTTGGACCATGGTTCACTAAGGGTAAGTGAAATGAGACCATTGATAAGGGGGACTACTGTAATTTATCAAAGGGACCTGCAGACTTCAAAAGTCTTAAAGCCACTGATCTCAGTTCATTTGTGCTGTAATAACAACATAACACAGACTGGGTAATTTATAAAAAACAGAAATTTATTTCTCACAGTTCTAAAGGCTGACAAGTTCAAGATCAAGGCATTGGCATTCTGTGTCTGGTGAGAGTCTTCTTGCTGCATCCTCTCATGGTAGAAAGTGGAAGGATAAAAAGAGCCTAGTTAGTTCCCTCCAGCCCTTTCATGAGGCACTAATCCCATCCATGAGGGTGGAGCCCTTATGGCCTAATCATCTTCTGAAGGACCCACCTCTTAATACTTTTACATTAGAGATTGTTTCAACATAAATTTTGAAAAAGACACAAATATTCAATCCACAGCACCCTGCATATCCAAAGCTTATTAAAGGTATGATAGAAACTAATTCCCTGGATTGACTTGCATCAACTTGATTTTCCCATTAATTTTTAAATCTTTAGACACAAATAATTCCAATTAGGAGGCAGCAGTTGTATGCCTACTTGAATCATCTTCCCATCTAGGCATAGAAGAAAACAATTGTCATGATAAGTCTGATATAATTATATTATCATTAATAACCGTTAAGCCATTATTAAGCTAATTTTTCATTTCGTTAAAAGTCTATATAAAGAAAGCCATCAAATAGAAACAGTCATTTCATGTGAGTTTATAATATTTGTTTTTGAATAGTGAGAAATAAAAGTAACTTAATGAATTTTCTTTGCAAAAATATTACATTTCACAAAATAATTTCTAAGCAGATGAATTCAAATCAGCTGAGACATACAAAACAAAGGAACACAGATCTAAAGAAAAGAAATGATTACAAAATAATTAATCACCCAGTTATTCACTTCCCATAAGATATTTGTTTCATATGATGAAAATCTCTATTATTTGAAACAAACTTTAGCATAACAGATGACAAATTTTAAAACATCAATTTTATTTCAAAAGACATGAACTGTATCTGTAGTTCAGAAGTGAAAATTGATTGGGGCAATTCTGGATCAATGTAACATTGTAACATGTTGAATCTGAGTTTCAGAGAAGCATTGTCCATCAAGCATGAATTAATGGAACATTAAATTAGAACAATTAACTTTCTAGTCCACTATTATTTTGGGGCCAAGCATAAGGCCCTAGGATTCAGATTATTGAACTTTCTATTCATATCATATTCATATAAAGGCAGGACATTTCTTTACAATAATTTTAGCCAAGCAACAGATCTTAACAGCACTAATTTCATCAACATAATAAAAAATGTCTAACATCTATTATACCAATTGACAAAACATATTTTTAATCAGAGTTTTAAAAATTAGATAAAATACTTGAAGTAGCTGCCTCTGGTGTGTGGCCTTTTCAATATATGTTAGCTGACCTCCCTTTATTACCCAGTGTAATGCCTTCATGACTTAGCTGAATTTCTACCCTGCCTTAACTCTGCTTCTCTGCTTATCTTTATGAAACAGAAGGCCTGCCATCAGAAGATACTCCTCATGATTAAACCAGCTGAAGCTCATGGGGGAATCCAAGATGGCAGCTCATTTGACCTTTGAAGAACTTCAAAATTAATTATAATCTAATTTCCATGTTAAATGACACTCTCAGCAGTGCCATGACAGTTAACAATCACCATGACAATAATTGGAAGAAACCATAAAGGGATAAAAAGGAAGGTGGCACACCATTTCTGAGAAGTTCTCCATCCATTCCAAGAAAAGATATGAATATTCCTCCCCTTGCTGTCAATGCCCAATTCTTTTATTAAATATGCCCTATATCTGTGGCTTCCAAGCTCTTACGAGTTGAATGGTTGATTTGTGGGCCACACTCCCACTTCTCAATTCTATGGTCATCAAATAAAAGTCCGTACTGCTTGACACTCACTTTCAGTTTTGCTTATGAGCGTTGTGGCAAAGAATAGAAAAGAAGCCATCTTTTGGGTGAATAGATTTGTCAATAACATCCTCAGAGAATATGTCTAACTGGGGCAACTAAACACCTCTATGATGCAAGTTAAAACCAACTGATAAACACATAAGTCACATTGTCTAAACTGAATATTTAAAAGCAAATTACAAAAAAAAAAAAAAAATGGTGGATAGGAGGCAGAGCTAACTTGCAGCTTCCACTCAGACACACAGAGGAGTATGTGGAGACTCCCACACCATGAACTTTTGCTCCAAGAACTATGGAAGAACATGCCAGGAAAGCCAAAAGAACCCAGAGACCCTTTGAAGGGAAGCAGCTTGCTGCTCAGTGAGACAGCCAAAAAACTGAGTGCCTGAAGTGTGAGGGGAAACTTTTGCTTCCAAACACACATCCTCACTGGGGTCCTGAAGGCCCAGATCACAGGAGAAGGATCTGAGCTTATGTGGAGCTGAGACAACTTTAGAGAGCTGACCAAAATATAGAGATAGAGGAAGCAGCAGGAAGAGCCCTGTGAGCACTCTTCTGTCCTTAGGAAAGCCATTCCTAACTTTGCTTTGCAGGGGTCCGTGGGGAAGGCTACCAGTGGAACCAGGGAAAGACCACAGGGAGAATGGAACTTACAGCTGAACTTGGTAACAATTTCCACCAAATGCTAAGTATCCTGGACAGAATCTGGGGGAGGAGTGAACAGAAAGTGCAGATATTGGCACAGAAACCACAGCAGGTGGGGAGGCAAAAACTCTGAAAGCCCTGCTTGCTTTCTCAGTGGGGAGGCTTGTAGCCTGGGGCAAGTTCTCAGCCCTGCTCATCTACTGCCTGGAAATAAACTCGGTGCTGTTGTGGGGGCATGGTGGGAGTGAGACTGGCCTTTCAGGCTACCTGGGAGCTGGGTGAGGCCTGTCACTGCTGGCTTTCCCCCACTTCCCTGGTGGCTGGTATGATGCCTCTGATCTCAGTTCACTTGTGCTGTGATAAAAAAAATAACCCAGATTGGATAATTTATAAAGAACAGGAATAAAGAACATAACTCCATCAGCCTGAGAACCATACCCCCATCTCCCACAGCAGCTGCGGCAAGCCTCACCCAAGGAGAATCTGAGCTCAGACACGCTTAACCCTGCCCCACCTGATGATAGTCTTTCTCTACCCACCTTGGTAGCTAAAGACAAAGGACATATCTCTTGGGAGTTCTACATTCCTGCCCATTCCTTGAGAAACCCAAATACTTATCCAGGCAACCCTAGGATAAGCTTGTATCCTCCCTATACTACCATAGCTGATGTTCTTTTGAAAGTGCCACCTACTGGCTAGAGGTCAACCAACAAAAAAACAGTGCACTAAACAAAATTACAACCAAAGGCCCTCACAGAGTCCACTCCCCTACTACCTCCATCAGAGCAGGTGCTAGTATTCATGGCTGAGAGACATGAAGATGGATCATATCACAGGACTCTCTGAAGACACTCACCAGTACCATCCTGGAGCCTGGTAACTCCACTGGGTGGCTAGGCCCAGAACAGAAATATCAATCACTGCAGTCCATCTCTCAGGAAGCCCCATACCTAGGGGAAGTTGAAGAGCACTACATCAAAGGAGCACCCTATGGGATAAAAGAATCTGAACAACAGCACTTGAGCCCCAAATCTTCCCTCTGACATAGTCTACCCAAATGAGAAGAAACCAGAAAAGCTATTTTGGTAATATAGAGGTGAAGCTGGCTGGGCTTCTGGGTCGGGTGGAGACTTGGAGAACTTTTCTGTCTAGCTAAAGGATTGTAAACACACCAATCAGCACTCTGTGTCTAGCTAAAAGTTTGTAAATGCACCAATCAGCACACTGTGTCTAGCTAAAGATTTGTAAATGCACCAATCAGCATTCTGTAAAATGGACCAATCAGCACTCTGTAAAATGGACCAACCAGCAGGATGTGGGTGGGGCCTAATAAGGGAATAAAAGCTGGCCACCCGAGCCAGCAGCAGCAACCCTCTCGAATCCCCTTCCATGCTGTGGAAACTTTGTTCTTTTGCTCTTCACAATAAATCTTGCTGCTGCTCACTCTTTAGGTCCTCACTACCTTTATGAGTTGTAACATTACTGCGAAGGTCTGCAGCTTCACTCCTAAAGTCACTGAGATCACAAACCCACCGGGAAGAATGAACAACTCCAGACGTGCCACCTTTTAGAGCTATAACACTCACTGTGAAGGTCTGAGGCTTCACTTCTGAAGTCAGTGAGACCATGAACCCACTAGGAGGAAGAAACTTCAGAGACATCTGAACTTTTGAAGGAATGAACTCTGGACACACCATCTTTAAGAACTGTAATACTCACTGTGAGGGTCTGAGGCTTCATTCTTGAAGTCAGCGAGAGCAAGAACTCACCAGAGGGAACCAATTCTGGACACATTTTGGCGACCCAGATGGGACAATCACCAAGTCGTGAGAACCATCGGACCCCTTTCACTTGCTATTCTGTCCTATTTTCCCTTAGAATTTGGGGGCTAAATACCAGGAACCTGTTGGCCAGTGTAAAGTGACTAGTGTGGCCATTGGGTGTCAGGCTTTCTGGGAAAGGGCTCTCTAACAACCCCCGACTTTACGGAGTTAGGAGTGTTGGTTTGCCTGGAACCAGCTTCTGCTTTTCTTGTACTTCTGGGCTGAACCAAGGGTTGACAGAGAGGAAAGCCATTCAGCTCTGGGGTCCTGACAACAAGTTGGTTGATCCTGTGGCCATGAGTGGAACTCTCAAAGTAGGGTTGCCCAAGCAAGACTCGCCCATCTATCCTATCTATCCTATCGCTTGCCTCCTGGGTTCTAATGCCTGTCAGACAAACTTCTTCTCACCTCTCTTCTCCGAAGCTAGTCCTGCTTCTAAAAACCACTCCCTGTCTCTGGTGCTTTTCTATTTTTTTCCTGTAAGAATGATTTCTAGTATAAACTTCAGGACTCTGCACCTGGGCTCACCAATCAGAAAGACATAATTTTTGCCCAAAGCCCCATTGGGGCGGGGGACTATCTGGAATTTTAGGATCCCTCCTCAGACAAGCAGGCCTAACAAAAGCTATTCCTGAAACTAGGATATGGAGAGCCTCAGAAATGATAAACTCCACATAAGTGAGGACAAAAGGCATCACTCTTCCAACTCTGGAGATCCCTTCCCTCCCTCAGAGTATGGCCCTCCACTTCATTTTTGGGACATAAAATCTTTATAGGTCAGTGGTAAAGTCCCAATACTAACAGGAGAATGCTTAGGACTCTAACAAGTTTTCGAGAATGCGTCGATAAGGGCTACTAATCTGACATTCCTCGGTCCTCCTTGTGGCCTAGGAGCAAAACTAGTTTTTCTGCTGCTGCATCAGTGAGTGCAACTATTCCAATCAGTGGGGTCCAGGGACCATTGTGTGTTCTTGGGCAAGAGGTGTTTCTGCCGCTGCATTGGTGAGCACAACTATTCTGATCAACAGGATCCAGGGACCATTGCAGGTTCTTGGGCAGGGTGAGAAACAGACAAATCAAAACTGCGGGCAGTTGTATCTTTCAGATAGGAAACGTTCAGACATCAACAGACTTACCCTTGAAATGCATCCTAAGCCATCGGGACCAATTTGACCTGCAAACCCTGAAAAAGAGTCAGTTCATTTTTTCCTGCACTATGGCTTGGCCCCAATATTCTCTCTCTGATGGGGAAAAATGGCCACCTGAGGGAAGTATAAATTACAATACTATCCTGCAGCTTCACCTTTTCTGTAAGGGGGAAGGCAAATGGAGTAAAATACCTTATGTCCAAGCTTTCTTTTCATTGAAGGAGAATCCACAACTATGCAAAGCTTGCAATTTACATCCCACAGGAGGACCTCTCAGCTTACCCCCATATCCTAGCCTCCCTATAGCTCCCCTTCCTATTAATGATAAGCCTCCTCTAATCTCCCCTGCCTAGAAGCAAACAAGCAAAGAATCTCCAAAGGACCACAAAAATCCCCAGGCTATCATTTATGTCCCCTTCAAGCTGTAGGGGGAGGGGATTTGGCCCAACCTGGGTACATGTCCCCTTCTCCCTCTCTGATTTAAAGCAGATCAAGGCAGACCTGGGGAAGTTTTCAGATGATCTTGATAGGTACATAGATGTTCTACAGGGTCTAGGGCAAACCTTCAATCTCACTTGGAGAGATGTCATGCTATTGTTAGTTCAAACCCTGACCTTTAATGAGAAGAATGTGGCTTTAGCTGCAGCCTGACAGTTTGGAGATACCTGGTATCTTAGTCAAGTAAATGATAGAATGACAGCTGAAGAAAGGGACAAATTCCCTACCGGTCAGCAAGCCATCCCCAGTATGGATCCCCACTGGGACCTTGACTCAGATCATGGGGACTAGAGTCATAAACATCTGTTGACCTGTGTTCTATAAGGACTAAGGAGAATTAAGAAAAACCCATGAATTATTCAATGATGTCCAACATAACTCAGGAAAAGGAAGAAAATCCTTCTGCCTTCCTCAAGCAGCTACAGGAGGCCTTAAGAAAATATACTCTCCTGTCACCTGACTCACTAGAGGGTCAATTGATCCTAAAAGATAAGTTTATTACCCAATCAGCCACAGATATCAGGAGAAAGCCCCAAAAGTGAGCCCTGGGCCCTGAACAAAATCTGGAGGCATTATTAAACCTGGCAACCTCAGTATTCTATAATAGGGACCAAGAGGAACAGGCCCAAAATGAAAAGCGAGATCAGAGAAAGGCTGCAGCCTTAGTCATGGCCCTAAGACAAACAAACCTGGGTGGTTCAGAGAGGACAAAAATGGAGCAGGCCAATCACCCGGTAGGGCTTGTTATCAGTGTGGTTTACAAGGACACTTTAAAAAAGATTGTCCAATGAGAAACAAGCTGCCCATTCGTCCATGTCTGCTATGCCGAGGCAATCACTGGAAGGTACACTGCCCCAGAGTTCAATGGTTCTCTGGGCCAGAAGCCCCCAATGAGATGATCCAACAACAGGACTGAGGGTGCCCAGGGCAAACGCCAGCTCATGTCATCGCCCTCACTGAGCCCTGGCTATGCTTAACCATTGAGGGCCAGGAAATTGACTTCCTCCTGGACACTGGTGTGGCCTTCTCAGTGTTAATCTCCTGTCCTGGACGACTGTCCTCAAGGTCTGTTACCATCCAAGGAATCCTGGGACAGCCTGTAACCAGGTATTTCTCCCACCTCCTCAGTTGTAATTGGGAGACTTTGCTCTTTTCACATGCCTTTCCTGTTATGCCTGAAAGTCCCACACCCTTATTAGGGAGGGATATATTAGTCAAAGGTGGAGCTATTATTTACACAAATATGGGGAACAAGTTACCAATTTGTTGTCCCCTACTTGAGGAGGGAATCAACACTGAAGTCTGGGCATTGGAAGGACAGTTTGGAAGGGAAAAAAATGCCTGCCCAGTCCAAATCAGGCTAAAAGATCCCACCACTTTTCCTTATCAAAGGCAATATCCCTTAAGGCCTGAAGCTCATAAAGGATTACAGGATATTGTTAAAGATTTAAAACCTCAAGGCTTAGTAAGGAAATGCAGCAGTCCCTGCAACACCCCAATTCTAGGAGTCCAAAACTGAATGGTCAGTGGAGACTAGTGCAAGATCTTAGACTCATCAATGAGGTTCCTTTATATCTAGTTGTACCAAACCCCTGTACGCTGCTGTCTCAAATACCAGAGGAAGCAGAATGGTTCATGGTTCTGGACCTCAAGGATGCTTCTTCTATATCCCCTGCACTCTGACTCCCAGTTTCTCTTTGCCTTTGAGGATCCCACAGACCACACGTCCCAACTTACATGGACGGTCTTGCCCCACGGGTTTAGGGACAGCCCTCACCTGTTTGGTCAGGCACTGGCCCAAGATTTAGGCCACTTCTCAAGTCCAGGCACTCTGGTCCTTCAGTATGTGGATGATTTACTTTTGGCTACCAGTTTGGAAGCCTCATCCCAGCAGGCTACTCTAGATCTCTTGAACTTTCTAGCTAATCAAGAGTACAAGGTGTCTAAGTTGAAGGCCCAGCTTTGTCCACAGCAGGTCAAATATCTAGGCCTAATCTTAGCCAGAGGGACCAGTGCCCTCAGCAAGGAATGAATACAGCCTATACTGGCTTATCCTCACCCTAAGACTTTAAAACATTTGTGGGCGTTCCTTGGAATCACTGGTTTTTGCCGACTATGGATCCCTGGATACAGTGAGATAGCCAGGCCCCTCCATACTCTAATCAAGGAGACCCAGAGGGCAAATACTCATCTAGTAGAATAGGAACCAGGGGTGGAAACAGCCTTCAAAACCTTAAAGCAGGCCCTAGTACAGGCTCCAGCTTTAAGCCTTCCCACAGGACAAAACTTCTCTTTATACATCACAGAGAGAGCAGGGATAGCTCTCAGAGTCCTTACCCAGACTCGTGGGACAACCCCACAACCAGTGGCATACCTGAGTAAGGAAAATGATGTAGTAGCAAAAGGCTGGCCTCACTGTTTAAGGGTAGTTTTGGTCGTGGCCTTCTTAGTGTCAGAGGCTATCAAAATAATACAAGGAAAGGATCTCACTGTCTGAACTACTCATGATGTAAATGGCATATTAGGTGCCAAAGGAAGTTTATGGCTAGCAGACAACCACCTACTTAGATACCAAGCGCTACTCCTTGAGGGACTGGTGCTTCAAATACATACATGCCTGGCCCTCCACCCTGCCACTTTTCTTCTGGAGGATGGGGAACCAATCGAGCATGACTGCAAACAAATTATGGTCCAGACTTATGCTGCCTGAGATGATCTTTTAGAAGTACCCTTAGCTAATTCAGACCTTAACTTATATACCGATGGAAGTTCATTTGTGGAGAATGGGATATGAAGGGTAGGTTATGCCATAGTTAGTGATGTAACCGTACTTGAAAGTAAGCCTCTTCCCCCAGGGACCAACACCCAGTTAGCAGAACTAGGGGCACTTACCTGAGCGTTAGAACTGTGAAAGGGAAAAAGAATAAATGGGAAAGGGAAAAAGAATAGATGTGTATACACATAGCAAGTAGGCTTATCTAATCCTACATGCCCATGCTGTAATATGGAAAGAAAGGGAGTTCCTAACCTCTGGTTGAACCCCCATTAGATACCACACGAAATTATGGAGTTATTGCACACAGTGCAAAAACCCAAGGAGGTGGTAGTCTTACACTGACAAAGCCATCAGAAAGGTGAAGGAGAAAATGCAGAAGGAAACTGTCTGGCAGATGCTGAGGCCAAAATTGCTGCCAGGTGGAATCTCCCATTAGAAATACCTGTGGAAGGAATGTTGGTATGGAACAACCCCCTCCAAGAGATTAAGC
Organism: Nomascus leucogenys; assembly: GCF_006542625.1. Taxonomy (NCBI): domain Eukaryota; kingdom Metazoa; phylum Chordata; class Mammalia; order Primates; family Hylobatidae; genus Nomascus; species Nomascus leucogenys. The sequence goes on from NC_044383.1 coordinate 73,120,896, forward strand.
CCCAGTATTCCCTGACTGAAACAGAATAGGGACTTTCACGGGGGCATAGTTTTCTCCCATTGGGGTGGTTAATGACAGAAGAAGGAAAGGTACTTATACCCAAAGCCAGCCAGTGGAAAATACTTAAAACCCTCCACCAAACTTTTCATATGGGTATTGAAAACACTCATCAAATGGCCAAATCCCTATTTACAGGGCCAAATCTCCTCCAGACCATCTGACAGGTAGTCAAAGCCTGTGAGGTGTGCCAAAGGAATAATCGCTTGGTCCATCGTGAGGCCCCTTTGGGGGAACAAAGAATAGGTCACTATCCTGAAGAGGACTGGCAGTTAGACTTCACCCATATGCCTAAGTCAAAGGGATTTCAATACGTGTTGGTCTTTGTTTGTACCTTTACAAATTGAATAGAAGCTTTCCCCTGCAAGACAGAGAAGGCTCAGGAAGTGACTAAGTCCTAATTCATGAAATAATTCCTAGATTTGGGCTTCCCCAAAGCTTACAGAATGACAATGGTCCAGCTTTTAAAGCCACGATAACTCAGGGAATTTCCAGGGCATTAGGGATACAATATCACCTTCACTGCGCCTGGAGGCCACAATCCTCAGGGAAGGTTGAGAAGGCAAATGAAACACTCAAGAGGACCTAAGGAAACTAACACAAGAAACTCATCTCCCATGGCCTATTCTCTTGCCCATGGCCTTATTAAGAATCTGAAATTCTCCTCACAAAATGGGGCCCAGTCCATATGAAATGCTGTATGGACGACCTTCTCTCACAAATGACCTCCTACTTGATAAGGAAATGGCCAACTTGGTCAAAGTTATAACTTCCTTGGCAAAACATCACCAAAACCTTAAAAACCTACCTGAAGGATGTCACAGAGAAAAGGGAACAGAGTTGTTTCAACCAGGAGATTTAGTGTTGGCCAAATCTCTCCCTTCTACCTCCTCATCTATGGACTCTTTGTGGGAAGGACCATACTCGGTAATCCTCTCTACTCCCACTGCAGTTAAGGTAGCAGGAGTGGAATCTTGGATTCACCACATCTGAGTTAAATTTTGGACACCCTCTGAGGAACCTGTGGGACTGTCAGCTCAGGAGTCCCAAGATCAGCCAGATCAGCCTCGATACACCTGCCAACTGTTGGAGGACTTGCATCTCCTATTTCACAAGGAAACATCCCAGACTAAAAAGGCTCCTACCACTGATCCTGAAGAAAAACTCCTTCCTTCTTAAAAAAGATGAGTGAAAACCTACATAATCTTTGTCTTTAACACCTCTCCTTGCCCCTTTAATGGAATTCTTTTACTGTTTCATCATATTATTAAGTAGCATACTAACCATACTCTTTGTGATAGGACTACATACTGTAGCTCCTGCTGGGACAAAAATCCAAATCACATCAACCTTCTTTCTATCTTCCTTCCTTCTGACAGCAATTTACTTCTACCTTTAACTCAGACTGGATAAGATGATCTCATCTTCCAGAGCACCCTCTTTACCTTCCTATTTACTCTTGGCCTATCTATCCCTCCTGCTTCCTTGGATATCTCATACAATCACCCCCCCTTCCACTAGCTCCTAATTAACTCTACAAGACTCTCAACCCACTCTCTGTTAAACCAGTCCAATCCTTCCCTGGCAAATCACTGTTGGCTTTGTATCTCTCTATCAACTTCTGCTTACGTTGCCACTCCCATTCCCACAAAAAAAATTGAGTTTTTACCAACTTAACCTACCACCCTCAATATGAAGGAAAAGACCCTTTCCAACTTCTAAATATGCAATCATTAGCTGACTTCCCCATCTCTGATAGGACCAAGAATACCCTAACAGGACATGCAATCCAACTTTTACGTTCTTACATTTCCAACCTCACCTATTACACAACCAATGAAAAGCCCATACATAGCCCTATAACTACGAATACCATCTTAATTTTCCAAGCCCCTTTATGCATCCAACACAACCCATTATCAGGCCTGCCCCTGGGGCACCTACTACTTCATCAGTGTAATTACACCCTACAACTTCAAGCCCCAACTAATCATAGTAACTTCTGATTCTATTCAGATGGCTTGTCTGCTTCTCAGGGCCCCCCAAAATCATCAACTCCTCCCTGCTTAACAAACATTCCAGGTTTTGTAATGGCAAATATACTCCCTGTATGACCATTCACCCCTGGACCTCCTACAGCAGCGCCCCCACCACTAGTGAATGCCTTCTCATCCCCTCTTTCAATCACACTCTCGAATGGTTCCTAGTAGGTACAAAATGGTTTTTTCTCCAATAGGAAAATAGAACATAGGGAGCCACTCAGTTTGCTCCCAACACCACTTTCCAGTTGTTCACTGGAGCTACCTTGGCAAGTACTCTAGGAGTATGGGAAAATGAAAACAACAAACTCACACACCTTTTTAACATATACAACCAGTTCTGTCTATCCAGCCAAGGTATATTCTGTGGGACATCAACCTATATCTGCCTCCCCACTAACTGGACAGGCACCTGCACCTTAGTCTTTCTAAGTCCCAACATTAACATTGCCCCAGGAAATCAGACTTATCAGTACCCCTCAAAGCTCAAGTCTGTCAGCGCAGAGCCATACAATGAATACCCCTACTTATAGGGTTAAGCATGGCTACTGCTACAGGAACTGGAATAGCCTGTTTATCTACTTCATTATCCTACTGCCACACACACTCAAAGGATTTCTCAGACAGTTTGCAAGAAATAACAAAATCTATCCTTACTCTACAATCCCAAATAGACTCTTTGGCCTCAATGACTCTCCAAAACTGCTGAGGCCTAGACCTCCTCACTGCTGAGAAAGGAGGACTCTACACCTTCTTAGGGGAAAGTGTTGTTTGTACACTAACCAGTCAGGGATAGTACGAGATGCCACCTGGCATTTACAGGAGAAGGCTTCTGAAATCAGACAATGACTTTCAAACTCTTATACAAACCTCTAGAGTTGGGCAACATGGCTTCTTCCCTTTCTAGGTCCTGTGGCAGCCATCTTGTTATTACTCACCTTCAGGCCATTTTTAACCTCCTTGTCAAATTTGTTTCCTCTAGGATTGAGGCCATCAAGCTACAGATGGTCTTACAAATGGAAACCCAAATGAGCTTAACTAACAACTTCTACTGAGGATCCCTGGACTGACAGGCTGGCCTTTTCACTGGCCTAAAGAGTTCCCCTCTGGAGGACACTACAACTGCAGGGCCCTTTCTTTGCCTCTATCCAGCAGGAAGTAGATAGTTTGGTCATCGTCCAATTCCCAACAGCATTTGGGGTGTCCTGTTTAGAGGGGAGATTAAGAGGTAAAGCCAGCTGGGCTTCTGGGTGAGGTGGGGACTTGGAGAATGTTTCTGTCTAGCTAAAGGATTGTATACACACCAATCAGTGCTCGGTGTCTAGCTAAAGGTTTGTAAACGCACTATCAGCACTCTGTAAAAATGCAACAATCAGCACTCTGTGTCTAGCTAAATGTTTGTAAACACACCAATCAGCACTCTGTAAAAATGGACCACTCAGCACTCTGTAAAATGGACCAATCAGCGCTCTGTAAAATGGACCAATCAGTAGGTAGTGGGCGGGGCCAAATAAGGGAATAAAAGCTGGCCACCCAAGCCAGCAGCAGCAACACGCTTGGGTCCCCTTCCAAGCTGTGGAAGGTTTGTTCTCTTGCTCTTCACAATAAATCTTGCTGCTGCTCACTCTTTGGGTCTGCGCTACCTTTATGAGCTGTAACACTCACCACAAAGGTCTGCAGCTTCACTCCTGAAGTCAGCAAGTCCACATACCCACCGAGAAGAACAAACAACTCCAGATGCGCCACCTTTAAGAGCTGTAACACTCACTGTGAAGGTCTGTGGCTCCACTCCTGAAGTCAGTGAGACCACAAACCCACCAGGAGGAACAAACAACTCTCAATGCACCACCTTTAAGAGCTGTAACACTCACTGCAAAGGTCTGCAGCTTCACTCCTGAAGTCAGCAAGACCACAAACCCATGAGAAGGAAGAAACTCTGGACACATTTGAACATCTGAAGGAATAAACTCCAGATGCACCATCTTTAAGAACCGTAACATTCACTGCGAGGGTCGGCAGCTTTATTCTTGAAGTCAGCAAGACCAAGAACCCACCAGAAAGAACCAGTTCTAGACACAATATGACAAAACACGATTCTTTACCACTTCCCCAAAATCACAGTAGCTCACCAGTAATAGATCCAAACCAAGAAGAAATCTCTGAATTGCCAGAAAAAGAATGCAAAAGGTTGATTTATTAAGCTACTCAAGGAGGCACCAGAGAAAGATGAATAACAACTTAAAGAAATTTAAAAAAAAAGATACAGGATACAGATGGAAAAATCTCCAGAGAAATAGATAGCATAAATAAAAAACAATCACAACTTCTAAAAATGAAGGACACACTTAGAGAAATGCAAAATATACTGGAAAGTCTTAGCAATAGAATCAAACAAGTAGAAGAAAAAACTTCAGAGCTAGAAGACAAGCTTTTGAATTAACCCTATCTGACAAAGAGAAAAAATTAAAAAATTAAAAAAATAAGCAAAGCCTCTAAAAAGTTTGGGATTATGTTAAACAACAAAGCCTAAGAATAATTGGTATTCTGGAGGAATAAGAGAAATCTAAAAGTTTGGAAAACATATTTGAGGGAAAAATTGAGAAAAACTTCCCTGGCCTTGCTAGAGATCTAGACATTCAAATACAAGAAGCTCAAAGAACACCTGAGAAATTCATTGCAAAAAAGATCTTTGCCTAGGCACATATTCATCAGATTATCTAAAATCAAGATGAATGAAAGAATCTTAAGAGCTGTGAGGCAAAAGCATCAGGCAACTCATAAAAGAAAACCTATCAGATTAACAGCAGATTTATCAGCAGAAACCCTACAAGCTAAAAGGGATTGGGGTCCTATTTTTAGCCTCCTTAAACAAAACCATTATTAGCCAAGAATTTTGTATCCAGTGAAACTAAGCATCATAAAGGAAAGAAAGGTACAGCCTTTTTCAGACAAACAAATGCTGAGAGAATTTGCCACTACCAAGCTAGCACTACAAGAACTGATAAAAGGAGCTCTAATAAATGCTTAAAATACACAAAAATAGAACCTCCTTAAAGCATAAATTTCACAGGAACTATAAAACAATAACACAATAAAAAAACACCAAGGTATTGAGGCAACAAATAGCATGATGAATAGAATAGAACCTCACATCTCAATACTACCATTGAATGTAAATGCCCTGAATGCTGCACGTAAAAGCACAGGATGGCAGAATAAGAAATTGTGTCCAGAATTGGTTTCTTCCAGTGGGTTCTTGGTCTTGCTGACTTCAAGAATGAAGCCACAGACCCTCGCAGTGAGTGTTACAGTTCTTAAAGATGGTGTGTCCAGAGTTTGTTCCTTCAGATGTTTAGATGTGTCCGGATTTTATTCCTTCTGGTGGGTTTGTGGTGTTGCTAACTTCAGGAGTGAAGCTGCAGACCTTTGCAGTGAGTGTTACAGCTCTTAAAGGTGGTGTGTCCAGAGTTGTTTGTTCCTCCTGGTGGGTGTGTGGTCTCGCTGACTCCAGGAGTGAAGCCGAAGACCTTTGCAGTGAGTGTAACAGCACTAAAGGTGGTGCATCTGGAGTTGTTTGTTCCTCTCGGTGGGTTTGTGGTCTTGCTGACTTCAGGAGTGAAGCTGCAGACCTTCGCAGTGAGTGTTACAGCTCATAAGTAGTGTGGACGCAAAGAGTGAGCAGCAGCAAGATTTATTGCGAAGAGCAAGAGAACAAACCTTCCACGGCTTGGAAGGGGACCTAAGCGTGTTGCTGCTGCTGGCTTGGGTGGCCAGCTTTTATTCCCTTATTTGGCCCCGCCCATATCTTCCTGATTGGTCCATTTTACAATGTGCTGATTCGTCCATTTTACAGAGTGCTGATTGGTCCATTTTTACAGAGTGCTGATTGATGCGTTTACAAACCTTTAGCTAGACACAGAGCACTGATTGGCGCGTTTTTACAGAGTGCTGATTGGTGTGTTTACAAACCTTTAGCTAGACACAGGGCACTGACTGGTGTGTTTACAATCCTTTAGCTAGACAGAGATGTTCTCCAAGTCCCCACCTGACCCAGAAGCCCAGCAGGCTTCACCTCTTAATCATGAACCAAGTACCTGCCACCTTCAAGAGACTCACCTAACACAGAAGGATGCACATAAACTTAAGGTAAAGGGGTGGAAAAAGATATTCCATGCAACTGGACACCAAAAGTGAGAAGAAGTAGCTATTCATCTATCAGACAAAACAAACTTTAAAGCAACAGCAGTTAAAAGAGACAAAGAGGGACATGATATAATGATAAAAGAACTGGTCCAATAGGAAAATATCACCATCCTAAATATATAGGCACCTAACACTGAAGCTCCCAAATTTATATAACAATTACTAATAGACCTAAGAAATCAGATAGACAGCAACACAATAATAGTGGGGGACTTCAATACTCCACAGACAGCACTAGACAGGTCATCAAGACAGAAAGTCCACAAAGAAATGATGGACTTAAACTATACTCTAGAAAAAATGGACTTAACGTATATTTACTTAACATTCTACCCAACAACTGCAGTATGTACACATGGAACATTCTCAATAAATTTAAGATAACTGAAATTATATCAAGTACTCTCTCAGACCACAGTGGAATAAAATTGGAAATCAACTCCAAAAGGAACCACAAAATCATGCAAATACATAGAAACTAAATAACCTGCTCCTGAATGATCAATGGGTCAATAATGAAATCAAGATGGAAATTAAAAATTTCTTTGAACTGAATGATAATAATGATGCAAACTATCAAAACCTCTGGGATACAGCAAAATGGTGCTAAGAGAAAAGCTCATAGCATTGAATGCCTACATCAAAGGTCGGAAAGAACACAAATAGACAATCTAAGGTCATACCTCAAGGAACTAGAGAAACAAGAACAAACCAAACCCAAATCCAGCAGAAGAAAAAGAAATAACAAAGATCAGAGCAGAACTAAATGAAAGTGAAACAAAAAAATACAAATGATTAATGAAACAAAAAGTTGGTTCTTTGAAAAGATATATAAAATTGATAGAACATTAGCAAGATTAACCAAGAAAAGAATAGAGAGGATCCAAATAAGTTCAATTAGAAATGAAACAGAAGATATTACAACTGACACCACAGAAACACCAAAGATTATTCAAGACTATTATGAACACCTTTACACACACAAACTAGAAAACCTAGAGGCGATTCATAAATTCCTGGAAATATGCAACCCTCCTAGATTAAACCAGGAAGAAATAGAAACTCTGAACAGACAATAACAAGCAGCAAGATTGAAATGGTAATAAAAAAATTGCCAGAAAAAAGTCCAGGACCAGGTGGATTCACAGCTTAATTCTATCAGACATTCACAGAAGAATTTGTACCAATTCTATTGACACTATTCTAAAAGATAGAGACAGAGGGATTCCTTTCTAAATCATTCTATAAAGCCAGTATCACCCTAATACCCAAACCAGGAAAGGACATAACAAAAAAGAAAACTATAGACCAAAATCCATGATGAACATACATGTAAAAATCCTCAACAAAATACTAGCTAACTGAATCCAACAGTATATCAAAAAGGTAATCCACCATGATCAAGTGGGTTTCATACCAGGGATGCAGGGACAGTTTAACAGTAAGTCTGATACACCAAATTAACAGAATTAAAAACAAAAATCAGATGATCATCTCAATAGACACAGAAAAAGTATTTGACAAAATCTAGCATCGCTTTATGATTAAAACCCTCAGCCAAACTGGCATAGAAGAGACATGCTTTATGGTAATAAAAGCCATATATGACAAACCCACAGCTAATATTATACTGAATGGGGGAAGTTGAAAACATTCCCCACGAGAGCTGGAACAAGACAAGAATGCCCACTTTCATCACTTCTATTCAACATAGTACTGGAAGTCCTAAACAGAGCAATCAGGCAAGAGAGAGAAATGAAGGACATCCAAATTGGTAAAGAGGAAATCAAACTGTTGCTGTTTACTGAAGATATGATTGCATACCTAAAAAACCTTAAAGACTCATCCAAAAAAGCTCCTAGAACTGATAAATGAATTCAATAAAGTTTCAGGATACAAAATTAATGTACACAAATCAGTAGCACTGCTATACACCAACAGCGACCAAGCTGAGAATCAAATCAAGAACTCAACCTTTTTTACAATAGCTGCAGAAAACAAAATTCTTAGGAATATACCTAACAAAGAGGTGAAAGACCTCTTCAATAAAGTTTCAGGATACAAAATTAATGTACACAAATCCGTAGCACTGCTATACACCAACAGCGACCAAGCTGAGAATCAAATAAATACTCAACCTCTTTTACAATAGCTGCAGAAAAAAAAAATACTTAGGAATATACGTAAGCAAGGAGGTGAAAGACCTCTACAAGGAAAACTATAAAACACTGCTGAAAGAAATCATAGTCAATGCAAACAAATGGAAACACAACCCAAGCTCATGGATGGATAGAATCAATATTGTGGAAATGACCATACTGCCTAAAGGAATCTACAAATTCAATGCCATTTCCATCAAAATATCACCATCATTCTTCATAGAACTAGAAAAAACAACTCTAAAATTTATATGGAACCAATAAAGAGCCCACATAGCCAAGGCAAGGCTAAGCAAAAAGAACAAATCTGGAGGCATCACATTACCTGACTTCAAACTATACCATAAGGCCACAGTAACCAAACAGCATGGTGGTGGTATAAAAATTGGAATATAGGCCAATGGAACAGAACAGAGAACCCAGAAATAAAGCCAAATATTTACAGCCAACTGATCTTTGACAAAGCATACAAAAACATAAAGTGGGGAAAGGACACCCTATTCAACAAATGGTGCTGTGATAATCAGCAAGCCACATGTAGAAGAATAAAACTGGATCCTTATTTCTCACCTTAGAAAATCAACTCAAGATGGATCAAAGACTTAAATCTAAGAACTGAAACAATAAAAGTTCTAGAAGATAACATTAGAAAAACCTTTCTGAAATTGGCTTAGGCAAAGACTTCATGACCAAGAATCTAAAAGCAAATGAAACAAAAACAAAGATAAATAGATAGGACTTAATTAAACTAAAAAGTTTCTGCATAGAAAAAAAAAACCCAGCAGAGTAAACAGAGAACTCACAATCTTCACAAACTATGCATCCAACAAAGGACTAATATCCAGAATCTACAAGGAACTCAGTTTTCTCTTCAAAATATCAGTAAGAAAAAAGCAAACAATCACATCAAAAAGTGGGCTAAGGACATGAATAGACAATTCTCTAGAGAAAATACACAAATGGCCAACAAACATATGAAAAAATGCTGAACATCATTTATCAGGAAAATGCAAATCAAAACCACAATGTGATACCACCTTACTCCTGCAAGAATGGCCATAAACAAAAAATCAAAAAATAAGAGCTGTTGGAGTGAATGTGGTCAAAGGGGAACGATTTTATACTGCTGGCAGGAATGTAAACTAGTACAACCCCTATGGAAAACAATGTGGAGATTCCTTAAAGAATTAAAAGTAGATCTACCATTTGGTCCAGCAATTTCACTACTGGGGATCTCCCCAGAGGAAAAGAAGTCATTATGTGAAAAAGATTCTTGCACAAGCCTGTTTATAGCAGCACAATTTGGAATTACAAAAATACGGAAGCAGCCCAAATGCCAATCAGTCAACGAGTGGATAAAAAAATTGTGGAATATATACCATAGAATACTACTCATCCATAAAAAGGAATGAAATAATAGCATTTGCAGCAACCTGGATGGAACTGGAGATGATTATTCTAAGTGAAGTAACTCAGGAATGGAAAACCAAACATTGTATGTTCTCATTCATAAGTGGGAGCTAAGCTATTAGGATGTAAAGGCGTAAGAATGACACAATGGCCTTTGGGGACTTGGGGGAAAGGGTAGGAAGGGGATGAGAGATAAAAGACAAAACACAGGGTACAGTGTACCCTGCTTGGGTGTTGGGTGCACCAAAATCTCAGAAATTACTACTAAAGAACTTATTCATGTAATCAACCACCACCTGTTCCCCAAAAACCTATGCAATAAAAAATAAATATTAAAATAAAAAGCAAATTACAAACACTATAATTTTCTATTCCTATTTTTGTGTGCTTCTCTAAAAAATAAGATTGTCATTTTACATGGCCAAAATAACAGCATTACATTGAATAAAATTAACGTCTTTTATAAGTACTCATACCCATTCCATATTCATATTTTTCTTTTTCTTAATTTCTCTTGAAGCTGATTTGTTAAAATCCAGATCAATCCAGTATTGTACTTTGTATCTAGTTTTCATGTATCTTATATTTCTTTCAATGTTTACTAGTATCTTTTGTGCTTTCACTCTTTTCATGCCATTTATCTGGTAGAATCTCTTTTTTCTACCATTTTTTTGAGGTAACTGACAAATAAAATTGTATGTATTTAAGTTGTACAATGTATTATATATACCTATGCACTGTGAAATAATTAATACAATCAAGTTAATTAACATATCCATTGTCTCACATATTATCTTTGTGTATGTGTGTGTGTGTGCTGAGGACGCTTAAGATCTACTCTCAGAAAATTTCAAGTATACAGTATAGTATTATTAACTATAGTCACCACGTTGTACATTAAATCTCCAGAATTTATTCATCTTATAACTGGAAGTTCATACTCTTTGACCAACATCTCTCCATTTCCTTCACACCTCAACCTCTAGCAAACACCATTATACTCTCCGTTGCCATGCATTTGACGCTTTAAGATTCCAAGTGAGGGCCGGGCGCAGTGGCTCACGCCTGTAATCCCAGCACTTTGGGAGGCCGAGGCGGGCGGATCACGAGGTCAGGAGATCTAGACCATCCTGGCTAACACGGTGAAACCCCGTCTCTACTAAAAATACAAAAAATTAGCCGGGTGAGGTGGCGGGCGCCTGTAGTCCCAGCTACGTGGAAGGCTGAGGCAGGAGAATGGCATGAACCCGGGGGGCGGAGCCTGCAGTGAGCCAAGATCGCGCCACTGCACTCCAGCCTGGGTGAAAGAGCGAGACTCCGTCTCAAAAAAAAAAAAAAAAAAAGATTCCAAGTGAGATCATATGGTGTTTATCTTTTTTTTTTTTTTTTTGTGAGACAGAGTCTCGCTCTGTCACCCAGGCTGGAGTGCAGTGGCACGATCTCGGCTCACTGCAAGCTCCGCCTCGCCTCCCGGGTTCACGCCATTCTCCTGCCTCAGCCTCTGCAAGTAGCTGGGACTACAGGCGCCCGCCACCACGCCTGGCTAATTTTTTTGTATTTTTAGTAGAGACGGGGTTTCACCGTGGTCTCGATCTCCTGACCTCATGATCCGCCCGCCTCGGCCTCCCAAAGTGCTGGGATTACAAGCGTGAGCCACTGCGCCCAACCGGTGTTTATCTTTTGCAGCCTGTCTTAATTCACTTAACCATAATACCTTCCAGATTAATCTATGTCATCACAAAGGCAAGATTTCTTTCTTTCTGGCTGAATTTTATTGTTTTATATGTGAATGAAATGAATACACACACCCACGCATACACACACATTCACACATTCGATCTAAAAGAAATCACATTTCTTTACCCATTCATCTGTCAACAGACCCTTAGGTTGTTTCCGTATCTTGGCTGTTGTGAATAATGCTACCTTGAAAATAGGAGTGCAGTTTTCTCTTCAAGATACTGATTTTAGTTTTTGTTTTTGAATGAAATATCTAAACTTTTGGACTCGTGTGATTGCTTTATCAATAATGTCACTTAGGTTGTTCTCATTTCCCCTGTCAGAGGTCAAGTCTATAGACTTTTTAAGGTTAAAGTTAAACATTTTGAGAAAAATACATTTTAGGTGATTTGTACCTTTTTTTTCACTTTTGAGTATCATTATGAAGTCATGGGTTATAAAGTGAATTAATTGTATTTTACTCTTCCCAGCATGATGCTCAAATTGATACAACTTTGGCTTGTTTCTGAGTCCTTTTGACATTACCTCATTAATTTTTTTATTTTTTATTTTTATTTTTTATTATACTTTAAGTTTTAGCATATGTGCACACAACGTGCAGGTTTTTTTTTTTTTGGCTTGGATCTTTATACAACTTTTTTTTTAATTATTATTATACTTTAAGTTTTAGGGTACATGTGCACAATGTTCAGGTTTGTTACATATGTATCTATGTGCCATGTTGGTGTGCTGCACCCATTAAGCAGGTTTGTTACATGTGTATACATGTGCCATGTTGGTGTGCTGCACCCATTAACTCCTCATTTAACATTAGGTATATCTCCTAATGCTATCCTTCCCCCCTCCCCCCACCCCACAACAGTCCCCAGTGTGTGATGTTCCCCTTCCTGTGTCCATGTGTTCTCATTATTCAATTCCCACCTATGAGTGAGAACATGCGTGTTTGGTTTTTTGTCCTTGCAATAGTTTGCTGAGAATGATGGTTTCCAGCTTCATCCACGTCCCTACAAAGGACATGAACTCATCATTTTTTATGGCTGCATAGTACTCCATGGTGTATATGTGCCACATTTTCTTAATCCAGTCTATCATTGTTGGACATTTAATTTTGTAAAGTCCTTTGCTTTCTGGAACAAAAAGTTATTCCAGACTCATCTTGTACCCTGATACTCCAGACAGAGTATCATTGAATTATCCAGAGAGCCCCCTTTTTTTTTTTTAGTGGAAACCAGTATTAGAAACCAAAATGAAAGTGATATGAGTGCATAACATGTTGAGTTCCATGGGTATCATGGCTATATTTCAGCCAATAAATATATATAGTAGTTTCCAAAAAACCTTAAGTTTGTAGAGACATTTCTAATTTAGTACTAGTATTTGAGCATTTCTATGTAACTTCTTTGTATCTATCATTACACTGCCTTTTCTCTTCTGCTTGAGACTTGTGTGTGAATAATATTAATATAATTACTTATTATTTTATCCAATACACCTTTAAAATAACAATATTAATATTTCCAGTAACACTTGAAGTGGTCAACACAGTTTAAACATTTATTTTCATTCTTAGAATGCATTATTCTGCTAACTATGAATAAAATACTACATTTAGAGGTACTTGGCATAATTTGTTACTAAGCGAGATTGTATAAGTACTTGTGTAATGTCGCCATTGATTCAATTATTTCATTTTGTTTTCAATTTGAGACGGTGGCACGACACTTCAAAGTTCATAGAAGTGAATGCATTTTAGCTGTTACAAACCTTTTCTTGGTGAAGCTATTGAGTTTGGTTGGGAGCAGCATTGCCAATCTACTTTGAGAAATTTAAAATGTAATTTTTAAAGCTTATTGTAAGTTTTGTTTCACTGAAATCTCACTTATGGTCATATGAGTTTCTGGCCTTATCAAAAAAGGACTCTATGCTCAGTTATAAGTGAAGATCTCATAAATACTAATTTTGCCAATTAAACCAATTCTGCCTTTTATTCTCCAATATCAAGTCTATCAAAAATTTTACATTTTCATGAGTCAATTACATTTTTAACATTAACCTTTTAATTTTCAGAATATTATAGATTCATAAGCAGTTGTAAGAAAAAAAACTACAGAGAGATCCTGTGTATTCTTTACTCATTTTGCCTTAATCATAACATCTCACAAGATTATAGTACAATTATTACAACCAGGATGTTGATGTTGAAACTGATGAGACACAGAACATTTCTATTAAAGCCAGAATCCCTCATACTGCTATTTTATAGTCATACCCACTTCCCTCTCATCCCCCACCACCACCCATGCCCATGCGGGGTACTAATCTGTTCTCCATTTCTAAATTTTGTCATTTCACAAATATTATGTACACAGTACACAACCTTTTGGTCTTGGGGATTGGCTTTTTCATTCAGAATGTGCAGAAGGGCAAAGCTGGGTGATATGCTCATTACATGTTTAGCTTTTAAGGAACTATCAAACTGTTTTCTAGCGTGGCGGTACCATTTTACATTCCCACCAACAAGATGTGTGTTATCTATCTGTGTTGTCACTTTAAAAATTTGTTAGCATTTTTGACAGATGTGTAGTGATTCTGATTGTGAATTAGTCTGTCTCTAATTATATTTTTTGTATACTCGTGTGTATCTTCTTCAGTAAAATGTCTCTTTATGTCTTTTGCCCATTTTCTAATTGGATTTTTTTGTTTTTTGTTTGTTTTACCATTTATGTTTGAAAACTCTTTGTATATTCTAGGTACTAGTCCTTTGTCAGATTATGTTTTGCAAATATTTTTGCTCATATTCTAACTTGACTTTTTATCTTTTTAACATTTCATTAGCCCAGAAAAGATGCTTAATTTCACTAAAGTCCTATTTATCCATTGTTTTCTTTTATGGATCATGCTTTTGTTTAAAAGCTCTTTGCCTAGCCCTACGTCTTTAAAATTTTTTCCTATGATGTTTTTAAATAAAAGTTGTATGCTTTTATGTTTCCATTTTAGTCTCCATGATCTATTTGTATTAATTTTTGTATACAGTTCAGATTCTTTTTTTCCTTGCCCTTGGATGTCCAATTGCCAGCACTATTTGTTGAAAAGACTGTCTTTTCTCCACTGAATTGCTTTTGTACCTTTGTCAAAAATCACTTAATCATTTGGGCATATTGGTGTGAGTCTATTTTCTGAGTTCTCTATTCTGTTCCTTAGTTTCATTTTATTTGCCTTCTGTGGAATTCTTGAACATTTTTAGAATTCCACTTGAATTTCTCTATTGTGTTTTCTTTATGTAGCTTTTTAAAGTAGTTGCTATAGATATTACATAATATATACATAACTTATGACAGTCTACTTAACTCATTTTAATCAGTTAAAATAAATTGTAGAAATCTTATCACCATTCATGTTCCTTTGTTCTCCCCCATTTATAGTGTTTCCTCAACATACATTTAAAACCACATCAATGTTATAATTTTTGTTTCAATAATCAAACATAATTTGGACATCTCAAGAGGAGAAAAAAAGTCTATTGTATTTATCCTTATTTTTACTTACTGTGTTCATTTTCCTATCCTCATGTTTCAAGGTTCTTTCTTTTAATATTTTTTCTCTGTTTAGAGAATTCTCAGTAACCATTCTTTTCTGGTAGCTCTATTTATGAAAATCTTCTGAGGAGGTCTTAGTTTCTCCTTCATTCCTGAAGGGTATTTTCATGGGGCTAGGATTAGAAATAAAGTTTTTTTTCTTCAAGCACACAAAATTTATTGGGTTCTTCATGATTTCTGGAAAAAAATCTGCTGTTATTTGGATTTTTTTTCTATAGGAAAGATTTGGATTTTTTTTTTACTATAGGAAAGATGTCATTTATCTTTTTTACTATAGGAAAGACGTCATTTATCTTTCACTACTTTCAGAATTTTTGTGTGTGTTTAGTTTTCAGAATTTGACTATGACTGTGTTTTTCAGCCTGCCCTCTTTCTCTCTGCTTCCTATGACTCTGATGACACAATGTTAAATATTTTGTTATAACCCCACAGGTCCCCGAAAGTCTGTTTATTTCTTTTTTGGCCTATTTTCTCTGTGATATTCAGTTTGAGTAATTTCTATTGTTCTAATTTCCAGTTTATGGATTCTTTTTTCTGTCCCCTTCATTCTATGGTTTAACTCATCCATTGGATTTTTATTGCAGTTATTATAATCTTTGGTTGTAAAATTTCCATACGATTCTTCTTAATTTCTTCTATTTCTTTGCTGACATTTTCTATTTTCTTTATTTGTTTTAAGCATGTCCTAATGGTTCATTTAACTATTTTTATGATGACTGTGCTAAAATTTTTGTCAGTTAATTCTAACATCTCTGCCATCTTAGTGTTGGTGTCTGTCAAGTAAATAACTAACTTTAGCCAAAGAAAGGGCTGGCCTTTCCTGGGCCCACTGGGAAGTAAACTCTAGGGTCTTGGGGTACCAGACCTCACAGGTGTATCTTTTCAGGGAAGGTGGTTGGCCATGTTAAACATAGTTTAACCTTGTAATGTATGATTGATTCTGAAAACTATTCAATGTTGATGAAAGAAATAACAAAGGATTTAAATAAATGGAGATTTTTACTTTGATCATGGATTGGATAACTCAGAATACATCAATTTCCCCCAAATTTATATACAGATTTAACACAATTCCTATCAACATCCCAGCAAGTTTTCTGGTAAGTGTTGACAATATTATTATACAATTTATATGAAAATACAAAGAATAGTAATTTATAACAGTTATAAAACAAAAGATAAAAGTAGGAAGAATAGGCCGGGCGCAGTGGCTCACGCTTGTAATCCCAGCACTTTGGGAGGCCAAGGCGGGTGGATCACGAGGTCAGGAGATCGAGACCACGGTGAAACCCCGTCTCTACTAAAAATACAAAAAAAATTAGCCAGGCGTGGTGGCGGGCGCCTGTAGTCCCAGCTAGTCGGAGAGGCTGAGGCAGGAGAATGGCGTGAACCCGGGAGGCGGAGCTTGCAGTGAGCCGAGATTGCACCACTGCACTCCAGCCTGGGCGACAGAGCAAGACTCTGTCTCAAAAAAAAAAAAAAAAAAAAAAAAAGTAGGAAGAATAAGTCTACCTGATTTTCAACTTTTTCTATAGCTGCTATAGTCATGACTGTGTGGTATTTGTGGAAGGATAGAGACATAGATGAATAGAATAGAATAGAATAGAATAGAATAGAATAGAATAGAATAGAATAGGAGAACTTAGAAATAAACCCACACAAATGTGCTCAACTGACGTTTTACTACTATTATTATTATTATGCAAATGATTTCTGACAAAGATGCTAAAGCAATTTCATGGAGAAAAGATAGTCTTTTCAATAAATGGTACTGGAGTACTGAAGCAATTGAACATCCATAAGCCAAAGAAAAAAGAAGTCACATGAATTAAGTTACTTATACAATAAATAACTCAAAATGAATCATGGACTTTAATGTAAAATGTAAAACTATAAAACGCTGAAAATAATAAATCTGCAGGATCTAAGACTGGCCAAAGAGTTCTTAGATTTGACATGGCTTAAAAAAGGAAAAGTCGACAAACTGGCCTTTATAAAAATTAGACTTTTGTACTGTGAAAGATTGTGAAGAGGATGGAAAGAAAAGTTACAGTGTAGGAGAACATGTTTTGAAATCATCTGACAAAGGACTAGTATCTAGACTAGATAAGGAGCTCTCAGGATTCAACAGCAAAAAAGCAAGCATTCATTTAGAAAATAGGCAAAAGTCATGAAGATATGTTTCCTGGGAGTATATATAGATGGCAAATAAGCACATAATAAAGTATTCAACAACCATAGCTACTGAGAAAATGTGGATAAGTATACGATATGACTATACACCTGTCAGCTTTGCTAAAATAAGAAGTAGTGATAATACCAAATGCTGGTGAGAACATGGAGGAACTGGATGTCTTATATTTTGCTGGTGGAAATGTAAAGTGGTACGGGCACTCTGGAAAACAATTTGGCCGTTTCTTAAAAAACTAAATATGCAACTACCGTGTGACCTGACATTGTCCTTATTGGCATTTTTCCGAGAGAAATGAACACTTATCTGTATATGAATGTTTATTTGTAATAGACAAACACCATAAACAACCCAGATATCCTTCAACAAGTTAATGGTTAAACAAACTTTGGTACATCCATCCCATGGACTACTACTCAGCAATCAATGTTGTTCCATGCAACAACTTGGATGAATTTCAGAGAGTTATGCTGAGTGGGAAAGGCCAATTATAAAAGGTTGCTTACTATGTAATTCCATTTATATAACCTTCTTAAAATGATAAAATTTTAGAGATGGAAAATGGATTAGTGGTTGCTGAGGGTTAAGAGGGGGATGGGGATGGGAGGGAAGTAGATGTGGTTACAAAAGGGCAACATGAGGGATCATTGTGTTGATGGAAACATTCTATATCTTGACTATATCAAAGACAATATCCCGGTTATACTATTGTGCTATAGTTTGTAAGATGTTACCACTGGGGAAAACACGATAAAGGATACTTGGGATCTCTCTGTACTATTTCTTATAACTGCATACAAATCTACAATTATATTAAAAAAAAAAGTTTAATTAAAAAAAGAAGTGATATATCATTGGAGCCCCATACCCCTAAACAAAGCAACAATGGACAATCTATACTAAAAAATATATGCTGTCAGAATACTCTATGTTTTTCCGCACATTCATCCATTCCCCCACACACAAATAGGATTCTGGTTCCCTGGGGGGTAGATTTTATTTCCTACTTAAGGTTTTCTATGGATCTCTGACAAACTTCTATTTGACTCTCTATATTCATGGACATAGACAAAATACGGGCAATCTTGATGTCTGCCCTTATATTTAAAGTCTCTTTTTAAATTGCAAATAATTCTTGTCATCTTTTGATTAAAGGTAACTGGAAGTCGGAGAAAAGAGTTCTTATTTTTAGAGACAAATCTGAGCTGTTTTTTTCCTCTGGGAGAGGAAGTAAGAGTGGTGTTACATATGCATGTCCAGCCCATCTCACAGCCAACCTAAAACAGTGGTTTACATCCATGTGCAATTCTCTAGCCTGGTGGGAGAAAGTTTTCTTAAACACACTATAAATTTCATCCTCATCAGTGCTGGGCCAATACCCCCAACAGGCCTGTGGGCTCCCATGTGCCTACAGAGGTGTTACAGGTTGTGTATCTCACCTTGGTCTCTATGCCCACAGTTGTCTGGTTGTCATAGAAGCTGACTCCATGTGATGTGGCCTGAGGTTCTCTCCAACCGTATTAGTCTGTTCTCATGCTGCTGCTAATAAAGACATACCTGAGACTGGGTACATTATTTTAAAAAAAGATGCTTAATGGACTCACAGTTCCATGTGGCTGAGGAGGCCTCACAATCATGAAGGAAGGCAAAGGAAGAGTAGTCACATCTTTCATGGTGGCCAGCAAGAGAGCCTGTGCAGGGGAACTGTGCTTTTACAAAGCCATCAGATCTTGTGACACTTATTCACTCTCATGAGAACAGCATGGAAAAACAAAACCTGCCTCCATGATTCAATTACCTCCCACCAGGTCCTTCCTATGACTCATGGGGATTGTGGGAGCTACAATTCCAGATGAGATTTTGGTGGGGACATAGCCAAACCATGTCACCAACTATGAATGTTCAGGATCTAGTGAGAGCAGCTGCTATGCTTTCTTCCCTTTTTCACAATTACCCTGCCCTGCCAGCACACTGGAAGCCTAAATTTTGACTTCTTAGTAATGACATTAATTTGTCCTGTTTTATGACAGGTGGTAGCCTGCTCTGGGTTCTGTTCCTGGCATTGCTATGTGTTCACTGCACTGTGTGACTTGCGCAAAGCACATAGTATCCCTGGGCTCCAGGTTCCCTATATGTAAACTGGTGATAATAGCAAAATTAATGCCCACTCTGCTAACTTTAGAGCATAGTGGCAAAAATTATATCAGATAACTTATGTGTAAGCTCAAGGCAGATATTAGATATTCTATAACATCAGGTCTAGTATTTAGAACTGACATACCCCTAGGTCACAGAAAATCGAGATAAGAACCCCAAATTTTGCCCTTTCGAGCCAAACTTGCCACTTACTATTATGTAAAGTAGAGAAAGCACCAGAAAAGAGTCACTAACAGTAATTCAGGGTCACATTAACTTCTTCAAATTGCCTCAGAATCTTATTTTGATATTCTTTTCCTGAAAAATTATTGCTTCCCCTCAGCTGGCCTTGTGTTAATGTGCAGGCTACCTGCTGCAGGGAAACAAACACAGGCTCTGGGTTCTGAGGTCTAAACCTCAGATTGAATCCAGGCTGTCACTCTTGGCCTGCATGACGTTAGATAATCCATGGTACCTTTCTGATCTTAGCTTACTGTTCTATAGAATGTATATTATGAAGCATTTCTTAATTTTTGTTTTGAAAATGAAATAAAATGTGTTTAAAGTGTGTGTGTGTGTGTGTGTGTGTGTATGTGGCTCAATAACTGGCACAAATAAGAATTCTATGTCAATATTAACTCAATTTTATCTTTATAAAAATTAGTAAGCAAAGAGATTAAGACCAATGTAGCTTTATTTATTTGTTTCTTTTTATTAGGGCTGGAAAAATTGAGTAGGAAAGCACATGCTTTCTACCTGGGATAGGAGACAATCTCAAGCTTCCCTGTCTTTGCACACAATGCTGCTGACATGTTCCCATTGCCTGGAACCCACCCCATCCTACTCTACCTGGCAAATTCCAAATTCCTCTGCAATACCCCAGTGTTGCTCTCCTCTAGGAAGTCTTCCCTTACATCAGCACAAAGAATAAAACTAAACTAAAACTATGGGAATAAATGAGATCCTCCAGAGAGAGAGAGGGAGGAACAGGCAAAGACAGAAATGTACGGCAGCAACATTTGAGAAAAGAACAGAGGAAAAGTATTCTCCACAAAAGCCTGGGGAAAAAACAATACTGGTGGTAGTAAGCGGACCAGAAAGGGTTTCAGATAGGATGAAATGATTAACAATGTCGATGGCACTGGACAGGAGGGCAGAGCCAGGAAGTCAAAAGACATCCAAAGGCAAGGTGAAGTGTCAAGTGACACATTGGAGAAGCTACCGGGATTTATTTTTATGGCACATTTTTCATACGCAGACCCCCAGACTCTGGCTGGAGTCCTTTCACAGAATCTGTGACCTGGGGAGAGAATAGGAGTTGAGGCAAGCACAGCAAGAAAGGCAGGAACATTCTTTTAAACACACTATTTATAAAGCCAAGGTCTAAACACAAGGTAAATGGATGGTGTTTTAAATCTTAAGTTCTATTGATTCTTCCTTTAGCACATACTGACTGCTGCTCCCATAAAGGAGAGAACTTGCTGAATTTGTGTACATTCAGCCTCTGTTTCCTTAAAACCTACACAAATGCAGTGAGGCCAGGGAGGTGTTAAAAATCCATTTATAAACTGGGCACTCATTGTTTTACTAATCCTATGGTGCAGAACTAAGTGTAAACACATCATTGCCTTTGGCAATAGAGTGGCTGCCTTACCCTCAGTTTTACCTGCATGGAGACTGAGAGGTGGACAGTATGCATTCCCAGATGGCAGTCAGGTGAATGGTCCATATCTGCAGTTATTAACCAGGTTTCCTTTCCCTTTTTCTTTTAAAGCAAATGGTCTTGACTTTTCTAAAACTTCATAGAACTGCTGAGCTGGCTAAGGTCAAGGCGGAATGTGAGAAAAAAAGCTAACAGATCTGGAGATGGGTGATTACAGTGGCTGGCACAGAGTTAGGACTCAGCTGTTTTTGGCATAAGTGAATGAACAAATGAAAGAGTACTAATGCACAGTGCCCAGAACTTCGTATGCATGCAGTATATCGTAGCTTCATTATTGCTTTAGTTACTTGCTGATCATTTTTTTCTCTTCTGTGTTCCTTCAATAATGTTAGGTTCTCTTGGTAATTTTAATAATCTCTTCCTCCACCAAGAACCTTTTAAATTAAAGAAAAGAATGTTCCAAAATCAGTACTTTCCTCTATAAGAAGGATGAAAAATGGCTTTAAATAGACTACTTTCTTCCTTCCTTCCTTCCTTCCTTTCTTTCTCTTTCTCTCTTTCTCTTTCTTTCTTTCTCTCTCTCTCTCTTTCTTTTCTTTCTTCTTGTTGATCATGGTGATAGAGACAATGGTAGTGAAGCTGCAGTGCCAAAGGCAGAAAGAACATAGAACAAAGTGGAAAGAAAAAAGAAAGCAGTTGAAGATCATGGCAAGACAGATTTAAAACAACTACGAAAATACAGAAAGGACTTACCAATCTAAATCTTTGGTCATATAAAAAGGCAATAAGAAAACAGGGTAAGAAAATTTCTTCATGTCGTACTGGACAAAATTGCATAGCAGGGAAGTAAGTAGAAGTCTAGTCTTACTATTCAGAGTTAACACAGGAGAGGAATAAGAAATACTGGCAGGGAGTGAGGATCTATGAGGGCACAGGACCAGCAATATTGTCCCCAGCTCTTGTTTGGATTCCAGTTCTGCTGGACATTCTAGTCCATCCTGACACCAATGGCCAGTGCTCCTGGGACCATGTTGTCTTAATATTGAGCTACATGTGTCTCCATCAGCTGGAGGTTCTAACTATTCTGTTCCAATGGTCAGACCAGATCCTTGGAGACTGCCACTGGCCTGGAACCAAGCCAGTGCTCACTGCTTCTGGACTCAGCTCAGTCCAGAACCCCTGGGTTCTTCCTAACCCCAGTTTTCCTATACTCAGCTCCCTCCCATGTCCTCACTAGCACCTTTGCTATGCTTTTGGTGTACCTATTGTTCATGTCTAGGGGGTTATGAGAGTCTAGAAACTGATTATATCTTGAGATAATACACAACTCTGTTATGGAACAACAGTTTTACTTTATCTTTTTTTGGGCGACTTAAGAAGTGATTGTCTGTGAATAGTAACCATGAGGAAATCTTCTGAAAACAGAAAAAAACATTGCAAAGCAGAAAAAAAACCTGTTATTAGGATCTGATGAAGAATTTCTGGCTAATATCCAGTTTGGAAAATGTCATTATGCTTTGGGAAATGTAAGAGGGCTGAACGTTTGTGTGTTCAGCAGCATTCCAACAATGGAACTACATTCAGCACAACTTCAACCTGCTGCTTTTGTAACAGCAATATTTGCACCTCAGAACCAGTAAAGAGAAATGAATGTCACTTTATAAAACCCTTCTTGGCCTGGTTTGGTGGCTCGTGCTTGTAATCCCAGTGCTTTGGGAGGCCAAGGTGGGCAAATATCTTGAGCCTGGAAGTTTGAGACCAGCCTGGACAACATGGTGAAACCCTGTCTCCACCAAAAAAAAAAAAAAAAAGAAAGAAAAATTAGCTGTGCATGGTGGTGTATACCTGTATACTTGTAGTCCTAGCTACTTGGGAGGCCAAGGTGGGAGCATCACTTGAGCCCAGCAGGTCAAGGTTGCAGTGAGCTGGGAAAAAGAATGGTGGGTGAAAAGTAGGTCTTTTCAATTCTGCGCTTGTTTAGCCTCTATCAAGCCTGGCACTATATTACAAAGACCAAAAAGGCATAGTCTCTGACATGTAGGAGCCCATAATCTGGAAGACAAAATGTACAAACAAAATAATTTTAGGTTCGTGTTTCTAGACTTAGTCTCCTCTATGATTTTTTGCCAAGATTATCACCTGGAGTTGTACCAACTTATTCTTGGTCCTGATTTCTACAAGAACACAAATAAGTGAACACTTAGCTTTGCTTAAGGGGTACAGGAAGAGGGGAGGATCAGGGACAATTATAGAGGCAAGTAGCGTTACGCTTTTCCTTGAAGGATAAATTGTAGTTTATCATATTGCATACTCCATGAAAATAGGCATCTATTTTGCTCACCTTTGTGTCTCAAAACATTATCTGGCACACAGAAAAAGGGCAATAGCATTCCTAGCAGAAGAAACACCCATTAACAGAGGCAAGAGAAGTGAGCTGCTAATGTATATTAGTTGAGGTAATGCTGTTATAACAGAAAAGTTTCAAAGATTCAGTGCTGCAACACAATATAAGTTTATTTTTCACTCATGTAAATGCCCAGTGTGGATGTTCTTGGTTGGCTGGTGGCTTTCTTCCACATGGCAATTTAGTGTCCTGGGTTCCTCACATCTCGTATCTGTACCATCACCTAAGGCCTCAGAGGGTTCGCATGCAGCTAATGAGTGAGAGAAACAAGATGGAGGAAGCATACCCCCTCGTCAGGCATAACGACTTAATTTCCTTGAACATAAATGACACACAGCACTAGTCCAGGGGTGAGGACTAGTCTAGAAACAAGGGAAACTGGGAAATATAATCCTTGTTTGGGCAGCCACTTATCAGAAACCACTTTGTACTGTGAAAGCAGTGAACAGATTGTTGGTGGACAGTTAGCTTTCTCTGCAACAAGAAAGAATGAGTTTAATGAGGCAGGAAAAGGGGATACGGGGCAAAAGGGTACGAGGTAAGAGGAGGAAGGTAAGCAGCCTGAGGCCAGATTGTGTTCACACACAGGCACTTATGCACATGCAAGATTCCAGAGGCAATGTGGAATTCTTCTCTACAGAAAGAACTTTATCTGTAGGAAGCTTAAGGTGCAGAGAAAAAAAAAAAGAGACTTTTCATGTGACTTTTAAAATGAAGATCCAATGCTTGAAAGCTCCTAATGTTTCCATATTCCCACAACATGTTTCTATTTCTCTCCAAAACCTCTTTGCATGGTGGAGACTTCAGGTGCATCTCTCAGATTGAAACATGTCTCCTTCTGCTTTAGCAGGCATCCAGCCCAGTTGAAATCATTCTGGTCTAAAATTCTCCCTTTTAGTTTAACAGAAAGTCAAAATTTATGTTTATTGTTGCCACGTATACTAGTAAAGTCCTCCAGCTACACATTTTTTTCAGTGGAGGGAAATTAGATCGGGCTAAAACACTTCAGACGACACAAATAAATATTTCCCATCTCTGAGGTTGTGTTCTGTAAAGAATTTTAACAACCCAAGGCTGGTGATGCCTCACGATGTATATTTAACACAGTTTGTTTAAGGACTGCATTTTAGAAATACATTCAAATGCTATCTTGGCGCAAGCTCCTCAAACATTCAAGATTTTTTAAAAAAGCGCCTCATACTCTTTTTCCTTCCAGACAATAAGTACTTAACCTTTTTGTCAAGCTGTAATACATTGTCAAATGATTCATTTCTTGGTTCTATGATAGACTATTGTTTAAAAATATCTAAATCTAGAAAATGTTTCTTGGTTTAGCAGTTCCTAATTTGCATCCACTCTGGCCTTCAATAGTCATCCCTCCACCTTCCCAGCAGACATGTTCTGACTGGGAAGACCCTGGTTTATGGGGACTTGGTGAGAAAGCACCCAGGTAGGGGGAGCATGGAGTCTGGAGTGGAGGCATCTCATCATTTTTCTCCTTGCTTACACTCATTTCTTTCATTGCACTTCCACAGATATTCCTGCTTGTCTAGTCCATGTGTATAGAAGTGATCACTGAAGCCCAAGATTAAAAGTGAGTATTAAAGATAGAAAGTAACTCTAGAAGGAAAAGCCTTGGATAGATCCTAGGGGGATACTTATATTAAGGGGCAGAAGAAACAAAAGAGCCTGTGAAAGAGATAAGGAAGATGCCTTTAGAGTTTAGGAAGAGAACCAGTGACACAATGGAGGTTGGAAATCAGGTTGCAAAGTGGGGCAGTTAGAGAAGAGAAGAGACAAACGCAAGTATTAAAGAGAAGATTGAAGAGAAAAAAAGGGGAAAAAAGGAGAGGAGAAAGGGAAAGACACAAGAGTAGCTCAAGTCGCAGTGTTAAGAAAACATTTAAAGATACAGGGGACTCAAATGTTTGTGTATGTGTGAAAAATAGATGGCAAATGCAAAATAACAATAAAAAAGAGATTACTGATGACATGATGTCCTACAGGAGGAAGGAGTGCACAAGTGTATGCAGAGGTGAGGACTAGTCATGTTTCTCTGTCTAGAAATAAAGGCAACTAGGAGATGTAATCCTTGGTTTGGCAGCCACTTCTCAGGAATCACTCTGTACTGTAGAAGCAGTGAACGGATTGCTGGTGGACAGATAGCCCTCTTTGCCACAAGAAATAATGAGTTTAACAAAGAGGAAGGGAGGTTCTTACAGGTCCCCAGATCAACATACTTTTATCAAAGTCATTCTGCACACTCTGACTCCAATAACTCTGTGTATATAGTTCTGGGAATGCAGTCTGCATCTCCTGTCCTTGGCTTTATTTGTGTAGACATCTATCTCCTCAGTTCCCTCTGCCCTCTTCCTCAGGTCTATGGATCAAATATGTGTGAATCTCAACTCTACACTGTCTGACCCAAACAGGAGCAACTGCTCTCAAAAACCTGGTGATGATTATTTCAAATGTTTGCAATTCTCCCTCACCCTCCTCCCTTTTGGCAGACGTTCTTCTTTAGCAGACCACTGGGACCCAGGTTTTTTTGGTGAGAGCTCATCATATTGCATCTTCTCTCTCCTCCTTCTTCACCTTCTCTCTTGTCCCAGAGAGAAAAGGATTCCTACTCCAGGATATTGATTACATTTCCTCCTTCCTCCTCTAGGACATCATGTCATCAGTAATCTCTTTTCTTTATTGTTATTTTGCATTTGCCATCTATTTTTCATGCATACACAAATATTCGAGTTCCCTGAATCTTTAAATGTTTTCTTAACGCTACTACTTGAGCTACTCTTGCATCTTTCCCATCCTCCTCTCCTTTTTCCCCCTTCTTTTCTCTTCAAAATTCTCTTCAATACTTGCTTTTCTCTCTTCTCTTCTCTAACTGCCCCCAATTTGCAATCTGACTTCCAACCTCCATTGTGTCACTGGTTCTCTTCCTAAGCTCTAAAGGCATCTTCCTTATCTTGTTTTCACAGGCTCTTTTGTTTCTTCTGCACCTTAATGTAAGTATCCCCCTAGGATCTATCCAAGGCTTTTCCTTCTAGAGTTACTTTCTATCTTTAATACTCACTTTTATTCTTGGGCTTCAATGATCACTTCTATGCACATGGAATAGGCAAGCTGGAAGATTTACTCTTTCCATGATCCATCTAGCTACATTGTGATAAAACTGCTACAACTCAAAAACCTGTAACTTAGAATGCAATTGAGCACTAACTCCATGGGAGGCATAATACAATTGAAGAAATGCTTGTGTAAAAGCCAAGAGAAAGAGTTAGTGTTCTGACTCTGTTTCTGAATCTTGGTTTTATCATGTTAAGATACAAAGATTGAACAAAGTCAATACCTAAAGTTTCCCTCAACTCACAAAACAAAGTTGATAATTTGTGTAAAGTACTTTAAGGAATTTTTCTAAAAAGATGATTTTAAGATTCTTCTATAACATTCCTGCATACAAGATATTTATATTAGTCCATTTTGCATTGCTATAAAGGAATACCTTCGATTGGGTAATTTATAAAGAAAAGGGGTTTAATTGGCTCATAGTTCTGCAGGCTGTACAAGCATGGCACCATCTGCTCAGCCTCTGGTGAGTGTTCAGGAAGCTTTTATTCATGGTGGAAGTTGAAGGAGGAACAGGTGTGTCACATGGTGAGACAGGGAGCAAGAGAGAGAGCAGGGAGGTCACAGACTCTTCAGTAACCAGATATTGTGTGTACTCATTACTGTGGGAAAGGTACCAAGCCATTCATGAGGAATCTACCCCCATGGACCAAACACCCACTTGGCCTCACCTCAAACCTTGGGGATCACAGTTCAACATGAGATTTGGAGGCAAAAATATCAAAAGTATATTAATTTTTAAGGAAATTAACTTCTTTTCTCGTTAAGCTGGGGTTTTGCTGTGTCACCTAGGCTGGAGTGCGGTGGTATGATCTTGGTTCACTGCAGCCTCTGCCTCACTGGCTCAGGTGATCTTCTTGCCTTAGCCTTCTGAGTAGCTGGGACTACAGGTGTGTGCCACCATGTCTGACTAATTTTTTATTTTTTATAGAGTCTGGATTTCTATATTTTGCTCAGGCTGGTCTTAAACTCCTGGTCTCCAGTGATCATCCCACCGTGGCACCCCAGAATTCTGGGATTACAGGCATGAGCCATTGCGCCCAGCCAAAATTAACTTCTTATTAATATTTATCATTAATTTGGGGAGGGAAAGAGAGGACAACTTTCAATTTACAGTTAGAAAAGAGTTGATCTGCAACTTATTTAGAATTGAGACATAAGAGATGGGGCTACCATAATAAAAATTAATTATTTTAAAAAATCAATCCCTACCTCTCAGATACTTAGGTGTGGAAAATGTTCATAAGTTTGGTTAAATTCACTTCTTCAGGGGGAAATTGTTACATTTCATTTCTCATAGGTAATTGAAAAGTATACTTTTTGTTAGATGCTGAAGTCTTCAATCAAAAATATGGCAAAATCTGACAATTTCAGTGTTAAAAAATAAACTCCTTTTCCTTTTTAATAGGGTATGTCAGTAGAACTACCCTAAAACTTAAAGTATTATAATAATAATAATAATAAAAAGAAACAAACAAACAAACAACAACAAAAAATGTGTGGCTGACACAAGACCATTTTCCATGTCACCTTCATTCTTGCCTATAGCAGAGTTGTGAGCAGGATTTCAGATGTAACACTTTGTCTCTGCTCAAATCATCCCTGACTAATGTTAAAGGTTAGCACTCAAAACCTCTGTGCTTCCTCCTGTTCCAAGACAGTGTGAGGTCAGCTTTTTAATGGTTCGCAAGATCCACTAGAACCCAGCTATATTAAAAGGTGAGTTTAAAAAGAAGAACAAAAAACTATTCTAACATGTTAAGTAATTTGATTAAAAAAGAAAACTTCACATACGGTATTTACTTAGTCACATGTTTTAAACAACAAGTTGTCTCTTAAGTTATATTCTGCAATGTAAGAAGGTAGGTTTATATAAATCCTGCCATTCAGTGCATTTAAATATTTTAAAAATTCCCTTTCTTGAATTTTGCAATCAGCCTTTTATTATTGGAAAGGCACTAATGGATAATTCAAAATAGTATGTCACAAAAATTAAGATTATTTTTAGATCTCTCCACTGATATACATTTCTTATGTAGGAGAGACCTTCTCAGCCCAGCTTGAAACCTCTTTCCTTGAGTTCTGCCACATAGGCTTTCCTTTTCCTATATGCCTCTCTTCTCCCCAGCCCATCACTTTTAGGAAACTCCTTCCACCCTTATTGTCAATTCATAGCAGACCTCTTGGTAGGTCTAGAGAGGAGTTGTAATGACTAGAGTAATGGTGAAATAAAAATTTATTAAATCTTTCCTCCTTCACTCACCATTTATGTGTCTGATCCATCGTTCTTCACTCATCATTCACAGGAAGATCCCTGCCCCAGATCCCCACCTTTCTCAAGTGCTCTGACTCTTCCTCTCAGTCTCAGTGATGGCATGTCCAGGAGGACAATGAATGATCTTCCACAACGTAGTCTATTCTTTCTCTTGATAATTCATCTACTTCATTAAGTTTAGTTCTGGTTATTGTCTACAGAATCCCACAATGAGCCATTATTTTGATTTCATCTTTTTTTTTTTACAGTCTATTCAATTTGGCAGTTTGTTTCTATCATATAATTGAATATGGATATATCTAATATGGGAAATGGTTTCAATCAGAGAATGCAGATCCATAGCAAAGGTCAAAATCTTGACCAGTTTTATTAACTGACTCAATGCCAAGAAAAAAGAGCATTGGACATAAGTAATTCAAAGCCTCAACCTGCAAAATGACTCTAATAAAAATCCATAGCGAAGTGTTTGAATTTCAGAGGGCATTTCAGCTGGACTGAAAACTGCGTAAGACAAATAGAGGACAAATAGAGTCTTCAGTATTAAAATTAAGATATTGAGTAGTAGAGGTGCCACTTGTCAGTAAATTGTAAAGCAAATTTTGCAGAGATAAGCCAAAATACTCCCACTTTATCAGGACTTGACCATTTATGGAAAAGTCCTGATGCAGAAAAATTAGCATGAAGATTAGCAAGTATAATCATATGCACTTATTTCATAGTCCAGAACACTTGTCAGATAAAATAAATTGTTTCCAATGAAATAAATTAGACTTATGTGCAGGGAGCCTTAGCATCACCTAGTAGTAGGTAGATTGTATTTTCTATTATTTAACAGGAAGGAGAAAGATAGGTCAAAGGTGAAAGAAAGAAATTGCTAATCACTAGAATTGCCTGCAATCAGCCCTGGGGCTACCAGGAAAATGTAAGTGAACCATAAAACACAAAGGTATACCTCATGTCCCAAAGACAATGAGTCAAAACTAGAAAAAATTGCAAAAGACTCTAATTTTATTTTATGGTCTCCTTAGCTGCTGATGTTTCAAACGTTCCGTGGTCTCTCCTCAGTTCAACTCTGGCTCTCACATGACAACCAGGACATAATCATTTGGTTGACTTCCTAAAACTTAGAATATCTTCACCTTAGCTTGACTATATGATGGGGTCTAAACACAAATCCTGCTATCAGATTGGGTAAGAATGTACAGTCCTCATTAAATGCCTTGTTCAGTAATTTTTGTTTGTTTTTGTTTTCCTGTCAAGAAAAAAAGCAGGCCAAAGACTAAGAGGCAGTTTATTAGTCCGTTCTCACACTGCTATAAAGAACTATCTGAGACTGGGTAATTTATGAAGAAAAGAGGTTTAATTGATTCACAGTCCCTCAGGCTGCACAGGAAGCATGGCTGTGAAGCCTCAGGAAACTTACAATCATGGCAGAAGGGCGAAGGGGAAACAAGCACATATTCACACGGCAGAGCAGGAGAGACAGAGAGCAAAGGGGGAAGTGCCACACACTTTTAAACAACCAGATTTCATGAGAACTCATTCACTATCATGAGAACAGCAAGGAGGAAGACTACCCCCATGATCCAATCACCTCCCACCAGGCCCCTCCCCCGACACATGGGGATTACAAATTGACATGAGATTTGTGTGGGTACAGAGCCAAACCATATCAGGCAGAGTCAATCTTTCTTTTCCTGTGTGAGGCAGCATCCTGTTGCCTATTTCTTGTGGTAGAGCAAGCAGTCCTCCTTAAGTCAGACAATAGCTGACTCCAAATGTGTATTAAGTTTAAGGATTCTTAAAATACAGTTCATGGATTTAGAAGGTGATTCACCAGTATTTTTATTATTAATAGGACACTACTTGTGAAATGTATACATTGGAGTATAAACTCAATAACATATTACTTTTTATTTTTGTTTTTATTTGCTTTTAAAAAGTATTTTGTGGGGAGTGGCCAAGATGGCCAACTAGAAGCAGCTTAGATGTGTGGCTCTCAGGGAGAGGGACAGAAAGACAAGTAAATTCAGCACCTTCAACAGAAACATCCAGGTACTTGCATTGGGACTAATCAAGGAAACAGCTCAACCCATGGAGAACCAAGAAAAGCAAGGCAGGGCGATGGCCCAGCTGGGAGTGACACAGAGCCAAGTGAACCTCTCCAACTCGGGCAAGCAGTGAGTGAATGTGTAACCCTGGGAAACCACGCTTCTCCCACAGATCTTTGCAACCTTCAGGTCAGAAGATCCCCTTGTGAACCCATTCCACTAGAGTCTTCAGTCTGACACACAGAGCTACACGGAGTGTTAGCAGAGCAGCCTCTCAGGCACACACAGAGACCTGGGAGCTTTAGATACTCTTAACTTTCTGGGAGTCCAGGCAAAAGTAACTGCAACTCTAGCAAAGCGGGAAGTTAGACCCCCATACTAACCCCTAGGAAGAAGGCTAAATCCAGGGAACTGAGCAGCAATGTTCTGCAGGCCCCATTTCCATGATGCCTCACAGGATAAGACCCACTGGCTTGGCATTCCAGCCAGTCCCTTGTAGTAGTATTGTGCCTCCCTGGGATGGAGCTCCTGGGCAGGAGGGGTGGGCCACC
Organism: Nomascus leucogenys; assembly: GCF_006542625.1. NCBI lineage: Eukaryota > Metazoa > Chordata > Mammalia > Primates > Hylobatidae > Nomascus > Nomascus leucogenys. The sequence continues at coordinate 73,152,503 of NC_044383.1, forward strand.
ATCTTTGCTGTTTGGGCAACTTACCTGTTCCAGCTTGCAGGCTTTGGAGTGTTTAAACAGGGGTGGAAGGGATCTCCTAGCACAATACAGCTGCTCCACCAAAACGTGGCCAGGCTGCTTCTTTAAGCAGGTTCTCAATGTGTTCCTCCTCACTGGGAGAGACCTTTCAACCAAGGCCTCCAGCCACCCCTGCTGGAGGTGTTCTCTGGCCAACAGAGATTTATAAAGTCCAGGGGACAGAGATCCTAGAGGGAGGAGTGGGCTGCCAGCTTGGCTGTTTGGGTAACTTAGCTGTTCCTGCTTGAGGGCTTTGGAGAGCCCAAGACTATGGAGGCAGAAGCAATACCCCAGCACAGCACAGTTACTCTATTAAAGCATAGCCAGACTACTTCTTTAACCAGGTCTCTGATTCCATTTCTCCTCAATGGGTGTGGCCTCCCATCTGAGGCCTCCAGCTACCCCTGCTGGTGTTCTCTGGCCAACAGAGATTTGAAAAGTCCTGGAGACAGAGCTCCCAGAGCGAGGGATGGGCCACTATCTTGGCTGTTCGGGTGACTTAGCTGTTCCAGCCTCCAGGCTCTGGAGAGCTCACGCTAACTGGGGGTGGAAGCAGTACCCCAGCACAGCACAGCTGCTCTATGAAAGCATGGCACACTTTTCTTTAAGCAGGTTCCTGAACGCGTTCCTCTTCACTGGGTAGAACCTTCCAACCAGGGCCTCCAGCCACTCCCACTGGTTTTCTCTGGCCTACAGAAATTTGGAAACTCGCTGGGATGTAAATCCCAGAGGGAGGGGCAGACCACCATCTTTGCTGTTTGGGCATCTTAACAATTCCCTCCTTTGGGCTGTGAAGAGTGCAAGCCAACAGAGGGTGGAAGTGGTACTCTAGCACAGCACAGCAGCCCCATGAAAATGTGGCCAGACTGCTTTTTAAAGCGGGTCCCTGACCCTGTTCCTCATCATTGGGTGAAGCATTCCTACCAGGGTCTCTGACTAAAATAACCAGTCTCTAGCTGACAGAGGTTTCAGGCCTCCCTGGATACAGCTCCCAGGTGGACAGGAAGGCCTGCATCTTTGCTGTTTGGGTGACTTAGCCATTCTAGCCTTTGGGCTTCAGTGTCTGAGGTAACCAGGGGCTAAAGTGGACCCTCAGCACAGCACAGCTGCTCTACATAAATGTGGCCAAGCCACTTTTTTAAGCGAGTTCCTGATCTCATTCCTACTGACTGGAGAAGACCTCCCATGCAGGGTCACCAGCCACCTCCTACAGATGAGTTCAGGCTGGCAACAGGTCTGTCTCCTTGGGATGGAGGTCCCAGAGGAAGTGGCAGGCAGCTATCTTTGCTGTTTCTTAGCCTTCACTGGTGATATCTCCAGGTACTGGTAAATCTGAGATGACTAGGGAATGGAGGAGCAGATTCCCAGCAAAGAGGTAAATGATGACAAATGGGATCCAATTAAACTGAAAAGCTTCTGCACAGTAATAGAAACTATCAACAGAGTAAACAGACAACCTACAGAATGGCAGAAAATTTTTGCAAAGTATGCATCCAACAAAGGTCTAATATTCAGTATCTATAAGGAACTTAAATTTATAAGAATAAAACAACCCTATAAAAAAGTGGGCAAAGGACTTAAATAGACTTCTCAGAAGAAGACATTCATACGGCCAACAATCATATGAAAAAATCTCAACATCACCGATCATAAGAGAAATGCAAATCAAAACCACAATGAGATATGATCTCACACAAGTTGGAAGGGCTATTATTAAAAAGCCAAAAAACCACAGATGCTGGCAGGGCTGTTTAGTAAAAGGAACACTTCTACACTTCTGGGAGTGTAAATTAGTTCAGCCATTGTGGAAGATAGTGTGGTGATTTCTCAAATATCTAGAACTAGAAATACCATATGACCCAGCAATCCCATTACTGGGTGTATACCCCTAAGAATATAAATCATTCTATTATAAAGACACATGCACGTGTATGTTCATTGTAGCACTATTCACAATAGCAAAGACAAGGAAACAACCTAACTGCCCATCAATGATAGACTGGATAAAGAAAGTGTGGTATATATACAGCATAGAATACTATGATGCAGTCATAAAAAAGAACAAGACCATACTGTTTACAGCAATATGGATGGAGCCAGAGGCCATTATCTTTAGCAAACTAACACAGAAACAGGAAACCAAACACTGCATGTTTTCATTTATAAGTGGGAGCTAAATGATGAGAACACATGGACTCATAGAGGGCAACAACACACCCTGGGGCCTTTCAGAGGGTGGAGGGTGGAGGGTGGGAGGAGGAGAGGATCAGGAAAAATAACTAATGGGTTCTAGGCTTAATACCTCGGTGATGATATAATCTGTACAACAAACCCCCATGACACAAGTTTACCTAAGTAACAAACCTGCATTTGTACCCATGAACAAGTTTTTAAATAAAATTAAAAAAATAATTTTTTTTGTGTGATCATCCTCACCTGTTATCTTTCACTAATAGAAATTGTTTTGGATTCCACATCAGTCTTTTGAAAACCTATGACAGCATGACAGCTCATTTATTCACATCTAAGATTTATTTATTAATTGTCTATCAATCAAAAATAATTTTGAATAAGGATGTGGCTTGCTATTCAAAATTACTGGAGGCCCATGACAGTGCTTTTCAGAATGAAATATGGTTGTTAAACTGTAAAATGATTTAATCAAAGTAGTTTAGCTATAGCTTTCACCAAGGTGACCATCTTCAAGAATTAATGTGGAAATGAATCTGGGTCTCTATTAGCAGGGCCTTCCCTTAGGGAGTGTTAATAGAGATGAGGTAGCAGCAGGGGACTAAGATTTGAATCCCTGAGTATTCAGTTCACTTCTGAAGCTTCCAGATGCTCCTGGCAGAAGATGCTCACAATGAGGCAGCAAGATCAGAGACTAGCAATGTCCCTTTAAATTTAAAGAGATTACTCAGTAGGAGTGAGCTTAGCTACAAAATCAGAAAAAAAAATTGATGTTTCCTGTGCTATTGAGAGAACCCCATTGTAAGGATAAATCTCTTATAAAAAAAGATAAAGTCATTACTCTCACATGAATACAGAGTGAACATGTGTCAAACATTTTAGTTAACCTATTAATCAGTGAGGGAACCAATATGATGTTATAATCCGTTCAAAGGAGAATTCCAAGAACCCATACATACATAGAGAACAAGCAAGCAATTTTTAGATGAATTTACAATCATGCCAAATGACTCTATCCAAAGGGATAGAATCAGTTGCATTCCACCAGCATACACTTTTCCTGGACAAGAATCATTTGTATTATCACCAGTTTTCTACAACTTATAGAGTTGTATAATAGCTCAAAGACAATGAAAAGCAGGAATAACCCACTAGTGGAGGTAGACATGGTAACAACTGATAAAGTCTTTTCTTTTCAAAGTCTTTCACAATTTGTCCTGTACCCTGTAGTCAAAGGATTCCCCAGACACCTAGGACTGAATATCCTCAATCTTACCTGTAGCCCTCAGACAACGGGCTGTACCTCAGGATCTACCATTTCCTGAATTTCCTTTTACAATCCAGCCTACTAACTTAATACTGCCTTGTTAATAGTGTTCTACCTTCTGTGACCCAATCAGTGACCTCAGGACACCATTATCCCTACAAGCACCATGAACAGACTGGCTTGGACAGGGCCTATGCTAAATATTTTGTATGCATTATCTTATTTAGCCTCATAATGATTTTAAGATAATTATCATTATTCATATTCATAAATACAGAAAGTAAGGCTGGATGACCTTATGTAAATTGTCCAAAATCCTATGGTTAACATAGGGCAGAGATGGAATTCAAATCTATCAACTTTCAAAGCTTTTAACTGAGACACAACAGCTTCGCAGGGATGCTTCTAACTCCTTAATATCACTCAGCTAATGTCTTTGTCAGTAAGCACTCAACCTGTTCACTGAGCTAAAGCTTTCCCATCACAGGCTTTTGCATGCCTCAAGGCAAGATTTCTGGATTAGGTCGATTAGTGTGCACATGAAACTCCACATATTTATGATGAGGAAAGTGGCTTTACAAGCCTTAGAGGAACAATTCAAAGAGAGGAAGAACACAGAATGGGCTCTGTGTGGTTCCAGTGCTTTGCTCCCACTTTGATGATATCATGTAACACATTGCCTTGTATCTATCTGTTATAATAACAGCTAAGATTTATTGAATATATTTTATTTATTTAATGTATTTTATATCTTGTACTTTACATTCAATATGCCGTTTAATTCTTACAGGATATGAACTGGGTAATATGATGCCTATGTAAACACAAGGAAACTGAGGTCTAGAAAAATAAGTAACTTGTCCACAGTCACAGAAAGAGGAAGTGACAGAGGTGCCCACTCTGTCCACTGTTGTGTCTTAAGGCCCTCTGGCCATGCACTTTTCTCCTTTTTGAACAAGAAGAAGGATCTAGGGATCTTGTGAAGTGCTAATTGGGGAAGACTAATTTCCTCAGTTGAGTATACATTCAAATGGAGAAAAGACACTGAAATAAATGGACACCCCACTTTTCTTCTTTATACCCTGGTATATTAGGACACAAATGGGTTGCAGGATTAACATGGAAGTGTCATGAGCTTAAAGTGGGAATTTATTAGTCCAAATCACTAGGAAGTCTTTGGCAGGCCTGGCTTCAATCCCAGCTAGATTCAAATGTTCAATGTCGTCTGTGTTCTTTACCCCTCTGCCTTTCTTTTTCCTCAGCTCTGCTTCTATTTAGATATTGGCCTCATCTTTTCTACTGCAGTTATATTCCTCCATGTGGCTTTGAAAGAAAGTGGAAAATATTTGTGGCTTTTATTATTTTTTTAGTTTAAAATCTTATTGAAAGAAGGCTCTGTCTTTCGGAGCACCAAGGGGAAAATACTGTGAAAAGCATTCTTTTATCCAGTTTGGCTCACTGTGAGGAGGGGTGTGAATACTCTGATGGGACCATCTGGGTCAGGCCACCTCTTCTTTGTCACAGGGTACAGATGACACACTATGACAGTGAGCACTCAGGGCCAGATGGAGGGATGGCTCCACACACAAACAAAAGCAGGATGCTGTTGCCAAACAAAAAAAGGAAGAATGCTGGGCAGGTAAAAACAACAGTTGTCGGGGGTGGAGCCAAAATGGCCGAATAGGAACAGATCCCGTCTACAGCTCCCAGCATGAGCGACACAGAAGACGGGTGATCTCTGCATTTCCGTTTGAGGTACCGGGATCATCTCATTAGGGAGTGTCAAACAGTGGGTACAGGACAGTCAGTGCAGCACACTGTGTGCAAGCCGAGGCAGGGCGAGACATTGCCTCACTTGGGAAGCGCAAGGGGTCAGGGAGTTCCCTTTCCTAGTCAAAGAAAGGGGTAACAGACGGCACCTGGATAATCGGGTCAGTCCCACCCTAATACTGCGCTTTTCCAATGGGCCTGGAAAACGGCACACCAGGAGATTGTGTCCCGCACCTGGCTCGGAGGGTCCTATGCCCATGGAGTCTCACTGATTGCTAGCACAGCAGTCAGATCAAACTGCAAGGCAGCAGTGAGGCCGGGGGAGGGGCGCCCACCACTGCCCAGACTTGCTTAGGTAAACAAAGCAGCCAGGAAGCTCGAACTGGGTGGAACCCACCACAGCTCAAGGAGCCTTGCCTGCCTCTGTAGGCTCCACCTCTGGGGGCAGGGCACAGACAAACAAAAATTCAGCAGGAACCTCTGCAGACTTAAATATCCCTCTCTGACAGCTTTGAAGAGAGTAGTGGTTCTCCCAGCACGCAGCTGGATATCTGAGAATGGACAGACTGCCTCCTAAAGTGGGTCCCTGACCCCTGAGCAGCCTAACTGGGAGGCACCCCCCAGTAGGGACAGACGGACACCTCACTTGGCCAGGTACTCCTCTGAGACAAAACTTCCAGAGGAACTATCAGACAGCTGAATTTGTGGGCTCACGAAAATCCACTGTTCTGCAGCCACCGCTGCTGACACCCAGCCAAACAGGGTCTGGAGTGGTCCTCTAGCAAACTCCAACAGACCCGCAGCTGAGGGTCCTGTCTGGTAGAAGGAAAACTAACAAACAGAAAGGACATCCACACCAAAAACCCATCTGTACATCACCATCATCAAAGACCAAAAGTAGATAAAAACCACAAAGATAGGGAAAAAACAGAGCAGAAAAGCTGGAAACTCTAAAAAGCAGAGCACCTCTCCTCCTCCAAAGGAACTCAGTTCCTCACCAGCAATGGAACAAAGCTGGATGGAGAATGACTCTCTTCACAGAATTGGAAAAAACTACTTTAAAGTTCATATGGAACCGAAAAAGAGCCCACATCGCCAAGTCAATCCTAAGCCAAAAAACAAAGCTGGAGGCATCACACTACCTGACTTCAAACTATACTACAAGGCTACAGTAACCAAAACAGCATGGTACTGGTACCACAACAGACACATAGATCAATGGAACAGAACAGAGCCCTCAGAAATAATGCCGCATATCTACAACTATCTGATCTTTGACAAACCTGACAAAAACAAGCAATGGGGAAAGGATTCCCTATTTAATAAATGGTGCTGGGAAAACTGGCTAGCCATATGTAGAAAGCTGAAACTGGATCCCTTCCTTACACCTTATACAAAAATTAATTCAAGATGGATTAAAGACTTAAATGTTAGACCTAAAACCATTAAAATCCTACAAGAAAACCTAGGCAATACCATTCAGGACATAGGCGTGGGCAAGGACTTCATGTCTAAAACACCAAAAGCAATGGCAACAAAAGCAAAAATTGACAAATGGGATCTAATTAAACTAAAGAGCTTCTGCACAGCAAAAGAAACTACCATCAGAGTGAACAGGCAACCTACAAAATGGGAGAAAATTTTTGCAACCTACTCATCTGAGAAAGGGCTAATATCCAGAATCTATAATGAACTCAAACAAATTTACAAGAAAAAAACAAACAACCCCATCAAAAAGTGGGCGAAGGACATGAACAGACACTTCTCAAAAGAAGACATTTATGCAGCCAAAAAACACATGAAAAAATGCTCATCATCACTGGCCATCAGAGAAATGCAAATCAAAACCACAGTGAGATACCATCTCACACCAGTTAGAATGGCCATCAGTAAAAACTCAGGAAACAACAGGTGCTGGAGAGGATGTGGAGAAATAGGAACACTTTTACATTGTTGGTGGGACTGTAAACTAGTTCAACCATTGTGGAAGTCAGTGTGGCAATTCCTCGGGGATCTAGAACTAGAAATACCATTTGACCCAGCCATCCCATTACTGGGTATATACCCAAAGGACTATATATCATGCTGCTATAAAGACACATGCACACATATGTTTATTGCGGCACTATTCACAATAGCAAGGAGTTGGAACAAACCCAAACGTCCAACAATGATAGACTGGATTAAGAAAATGTGGCACATATACACCATGGAATACTATGCAGCCATAAAAAATGATGAGTTCATGTCCTCTGTAGGGACATGGATGAAACTGGAAAACATCATTCTCAGTAAACTATCGCAAGGACAAAAAACCAAACACCACATGTTCTCACTCATAGGTGGGAATTGAACAATGAGAACTCATGGACACAGGAAGGGGAACATCACATTCCAGGGACTGTTGTGGGGTGGGGGGAGGGGGGAGGGACAGCCTTAGGAGATATACCTAATGCTAAATGATGAGTTAATGGGTGCAGCAAAACAACATGGCACATGGATACATATGTAACAAACCTGCACATTGTGCACATGTACCCTAAAACCTAAAGTATAATAATAAAAAAATAAATAAATAAATAAAAATTAAAAAAAAAGAAAATGACTATGTTAAATAACTGAACTTCCATATTTATTGCACCACTATTCACAATATCCAAAATATGGAACCAACCTAAGTATCTGTCAACAGATGAGTGGATATTTTTTATTGTGGTGTATGCACACAATGGAATGCTATTTGGCCATTAAAAAACAACAGAATGGGCCGGGCGCAGTGGCTCATGCCTGTAATCCCAGCACTTTGGGAGGCCGAGACGGGCGGATCACGAGGTCAGGAGATCAAGACCATCCTGGCTAACACGGTGAAACCCCTTCTCTACTAAAAATACAAAAAATTAGCCGGGCGTGGTGGCTGGCGCCTGTAGTCCCAGCTACGCCAGAGGCTGAGGCAGGAGAATGGCGTGAACCCCAGGGGGTGGAGCCTGCAGTGAGCCGAGATCGCGCCACTGCACTCCAGCCTGGGTGAAAGAGCGAGACTCCGTCTCAAAAAAAAAAAAAAAAAAAAAAAAAACAGAATGCTGCCATTCTCAGCATCATTTACAGCAACATGGATGAGCCTGGAGGATTATGTTAAGTGAAATAAGCAGACACAAAAGGATAAATGCTGCATGTTCTTACTCGTATGTAAAGTTGACCTCATAGAAGAAGAGAGTAGAATAGTGGTTACTAGAGGCTGGGAATGGTAAGGTGGAAAGGGGTATAGGGAGAGGTGGGTTAACAAACACAAAGTTACAACTAGACAAAAAGAATAAGTTCTAGTGTTCTGTAGCACTGTGGGGTGACTACAGTTAACAATAATTTATTGTATAACTCCAAATAGCTAGAAGAGAGGATTCTGAATGTTCCTAACATGAAATGATAATGTTTGAGGTTATGGATATGCCAATTAACCTGATTTGATCATTACACATTGTATAGATTTATTAAACTATCACTCTATACCCCATAAACATATACAATTATGTGTCCATTAAAAATAATTTTTAAAAATAAATTTAAAAGAGTAAAAAAGAATCACTGTTTATCCTAAGCAGAGTTCACACTTAAAACAATATATAAACATTATGAAAACAAATACTCTTTATAGTCATCAGGCACACTTCATTAAATGTTTAGTTTGGGGAAGGTACTTGAATAGATTAAGTTTAAATAACTGGCAAATGTTAGAATCATTTACAACTAAGAACACCCTACATTAATTCATGTGCATTGAATGATGTGGAGTCTAGTTATTGCCCTGATTCCCAAATGAATAAAACCTTGAGAGGCAGTGTGAAATAAAGATAAAGTACATGGCCTTTGGCTACAAAGAGCCTGGGTTTGTATCTTGACATCACCATTTATGAGCTATGTGATATGAGTATAAGGTAACATTACAAAACTTCAGTTTCTTCATCTTTAAAAATGGCATTAAAATGATACTACTTCTTAAGATTGTTTTGAGGAGTATATGATATAAATTCTAAGTACAGTGCCAGGTACAAAAGTGCTCAATAAAGTTAAGAGCTATTATTATTACCTGGGTATTCATTACCATTACCATAAAAAGCTCTAAGAACTAAAAATTAAGTATTATAAGAAATTTTAATTTTGAAAAATACTTTGATTTTATTAATATCTCAGCACAATTAAAGCAGCTAATTATTAAAATCCAAAAAGAATTCAAATTATTTTACAATAACGAGATGTAGAAACCAACTTCCAGTTGCCATATTTGTTACTGGCATATAATGGCCACACTAAGTTTCTTTTGATCACTATTGTTATCTTTACAAATGAATTACAAGGCACATTCTCAAGTTAAAGCAGTGACTTAAACCTGGGAGGTGGAGGTTAGAGTGAGCCAAGATCGCACCACTGCCTCGGTGACAGAGTGAAACCCCGTCTCAAAAAAAAAAGTTAAAGCAGTGGAGCTAATATTTGTTCCACAAAGATTTTTAAGTCATGGCTTAGAAATGTAAACTCCTAATACATTCTGTAAGCCAGCAGGTATACACAACACTGGTCTTTCTACTGATTTATCTTTGAATTAACTAACTTTTATGTCATCTTCATTTCACTGCTAAGCCTATCCAAGTAATTTTTATTCTGAAAGTGTACATTTCAGTTTTGGAATTTTTATTTGGTTCTTTCTTAAAACTTTGCTGAAAATCTCTATTTCTTCAAACATTTCAAGCATATGTTCCATTATGTCATCGAGGATGGTTATAATAGTCACTTTAAAATCCTTGTTTGTTATTTTCAATATCAGAGTCAGTTTCCATTGATTATCATCTTTGGAGAATGGGTCACGGTTTTTTTTTTTTTTTTTGGTCTTTGTCAAGAACTTTTGAATTGCAGCCTGACATGAGTATTAAATTGTAGAGGTTCTGAATTCTGTTATAGTCCTATGATGAGTGTTTTTTTTTTTAGAAGTTCAATTAACTTGGCTGAACAAAAACTGTAAATTCTGTCACTTAAGAAGGAGCTCAACCCTTAGTTCAATTTTTTAATCCTTAAGTGAGCTGTCTGCAGTTTACCATGCACATATGTAATTCAGGGGTTAGCCAGAGATTTGGGTAGAGTTTATACACAGAATTTGTGTTTCCTTTCTCTGCTTCTCTCCTTTCTGCAATTCTACGCTCACTTTCAAATGGCTTTGGTTGTCCTGAAACTCATCTTCTGGGCAATAGGACTGCAAGTTTTCTATAAGAATTTCATTCATCTCATGCAGCACTGGCTGGAGTCTGCCCCCAATCTAAAATTCATAAAATACAGGAAACTCTCATTGTATCATTAACTTTGCTCATATGCTAACTTCCCTCCAAAATCTGTCTTTGTTTCATCTCCAGTGCCTTCATGTAGTTGATATTTGTATTTTTTCCAGACTTCATAGTTGTTTTCTATGGGACGGTCAGTCTGGTAGGCGCTTACTTGACCACACAGACTACTGATTATACTTTAGTGTAATTCTACTTGATGACCCTTCACAGGACCTCGGTAGGATTTGCGATAAAGTATGCAAGGATATCTGAACCACATTCAACTTCTCCAAGAGAAAAGAACTCTAATCCAATGGGGTCAAATTTCAGAACACTGATTGGACTGTGTTTACTAGTGAGCAGGTCATTATGTGTTCAAAAGCCACTCTGACTATTTAAACTGAGTTAATGCCAAATTCCCCATATAGAAAACCCAATCCACTTTGCTTTCATTCTTTTCTCCTTTTCTCAGGAGCACTTAGGTACTTTCATTGTTTGATATTCAAGTACATAGTTGGACCTAGACTTGAGATTTGGGTTTAAGTGAAGAAAAAGACTCAGATTGAAGTGAGGTAACCTGTCAAGGAAACCTAAAAACACTACATAAGGGTTTGGGAAATAAGCATCTTTGATAATTTTTTAAAGTAGCTTCCTTTCATAATTTTCCTTTGAGAAATTCATAGGAAAAAGGTATTCAGACAGCAGAATTGGACATCCTAGGTCCCCAGCCAAAAGGCGATTAAGCCCTCAAAAACTTCTCATTAAGGCTCTAAGTAGCGAGATTCAGATGGCATGACAAAAAGTGAGGGGTATGGGGTAAGGAAAAAAGAAGAACATAGTAGAGAAAATTCTGTTGGGGAGTGGTCTCAAATGTCATATAAACTAAACAAAATTTTTTAAATCCTTAGATCTTATGTAATCAAATTACACCCAAGATCTCACAATAAATTGCAGAGAAGGTGCTAGAATCCAAATGTGCTCACTCCAGCCCAGTAAGTTTTCTACAATACCACATGACTACAAGCTTTCTGTAAGTCTAGACTCCCCATGTCAAAAAACTGTGTTGCTGGAAGGATTATAAGCCTTATTACTTGTATTATTCCATTCTCATACTGCTATTAAGAAATATCAAAGACTGGACAGTTTATAGAGAAAAGAGTCTTCATTGATTCACAGTTTCTAATGGCTGGGGAGGCCTCAGGAAACTTACAATCATGGCAGAAGGCACCTCTTCAAAGGGCAGCAGGAGAGAGAATGAGTGCCAAAAGAAGGGGGAAGCCCCTTATAAAACTATCAGATCTCATGAGAACTAACTCACTATCATGAGAATAGCATGGGGGAAACTGCTCCCACGATTCAATTATCTCCACCTGGTCCCACCCTTGACACATAGGGATTATTACAATTCAAGGTGAGATTTGGGTGGGAACACAGAGCTAAACCATATCATTCCACCCCTGGTCACTCCCAAATCTCATGTCCTCATATTTGAAAACATTTCATTCCCTCTCAACAGTCCCCCACAGTCTTAACTCATTCCAGCATTAACCCAAAAGTCCAAGTCCAAAGTCTCATCTAAGACAAGGCAAGTTCCTTCCACCTATGAGCCTGTAAAATCAAAAGCAAGTTAGTTACTTCCTAGATACAATGGGGGTACAGGTATTGGGTAAATACACCCATTCCAAATGGGAGAAATTGGCCAAAACAAAGGGGCTACAGGCCCCATGCAAGTAGGAAATCCAACAGGGCAGACATTAAATCTTAAGAGTTCCAAAATGATATCCTTTGACTCCATGTCTCACATCCAGGTAACACTGATGCAAGAGGTGGGTTCCCATGGTCTTGAGCAGCTCTACCTCTGTGGCTTTGAAGGGTACAGCCTCCCTCGCAGGTGCTTTCACAGGCTGGTGCTGAGTGTCTGTGGCTTTTCCAGGCACATGGTGCAAGCTGTCAGCGAATCTACCATTCTGGGACCTGGAGGATGGTGGTGCTTTCCTCAAAGCTCCACTAGGCAGTGTCCCAGTAGGGACTCTGTGCGGTGACTCAAACCTCACATTTCCCTGCACTCTTCCCTATCAGATGTTTGCCATGAAGGCTCCACCCCTGCATTAAATTTCTGCCTGGACATCCATGCATTTCCATACATCCTCTGACATCTAGGTGGAGGTTCCTAAAGCTCAGTTCTTGGCTTCTGTACACCCACAGGCCCAATACTATATGTAAGCCACCAAGGCTTGGGGCTCACACCCTCGGAAGCAATGGTCTGAGCTGTATGCGGGCCCCTTTTAGCCACAGCTGGGATGCAGGGCACCAAGTCCTGAGACTGCACAAAGCAGCAAGGTGCTGGGCCCAGCCCAGGAAACCATTTCTTCGTCCTACGCCTCTGGGCCAATGATGGTAGGGGCTGCCATGAAGACCTCCTACATGTCACAGAGACATTTTCCCCACTGCCTTGGCAATTAACATTTGGTTCCTTGTTACTTATGCAAATTTCTGCAGCTGGCTTAAATTTCTCCTCACAAAATGGGTTCTTCTTTACTATCACATCATCAGCGTGCAAATTTTCCAAACTTTTATGCTCTGCTTCCCTTTTAAACATAATTTCCAATTCCAAATAGTCTCTTTGTCAATGCATAAAATTGAATGCTTTTAAGAGGACCCAAGCCACATCTGAAAAGCTTTGCTGCTTAGAAATTTCTCCCATCAGATACCCTAAATCATCTCTTTCAAGTTCAAAGTTTCATAGATCTTTAGGGCAGGGGAAAAATGCCACCAGTCTCTTTGCTAAAGCATAACAAAAGTCACCTGTTTTCCAGTTCCCAACAAGTTTCTCATCTCCATCTGAGACCACCTCATCCTGCACTTCATAGTCCATATCACTATCAGCATTTTGGTCAAAACCATTCAACAAGTCTCTAGCAAATTCCAAACTTTCCTACATCTTCCTGTCTTCTTCTGAGCCCTCTAAACTCTTCCAACCTTTGCCTGTTACCCAGTTCCAAAATCGCTTCCATATTTTTGGATAGATGAATAGCAGCACCCCACTCTCTGCTATACCAATTTACTGTATTAGTCCATTCTCATGCTGATACAAAGAAATACCTGAGACTGGGTAATTTATAAAGAAACTAGGTTTAATTGACTCACAGTCCTGCATAATTGATCAGGCCTCAGGAAACTTACAATCATGGAGGTAGGCACCTCTTCACAGGGCAGCAGGAGCAAGGATGAGTACTGAGTGAAGGGGGAAGCCCCTTGTAATGCCATCGGATCTTGTGAGAACTAACTCAGTCTCATGGGAACTTAAGCATGGAGGAATCCACCCCCATGATTCAATTACCTCCACCTGGTCCCACCCTTGACACGTGGAGATTATTACAATTCAAGGTGAGATCTGGGTGGGAACCCAAAGGCAAACTATATCATTACTAAACTTCAGTTCCCCACTGGAAAATCTCCAAAGTACTGCAGGGTAAAGAATATCATGGCATCTGTAGAAGCAGACAATGACTGGTAAGACATAATTAGACCAGAAAAAGTATTATCCCTCACTATCACTTTCCTAGACATAAAGAGCCCCCTTTATGCAATAAAATTCTCCCCAGATGCATACATTCTGGCTTGTTTGCCTTTGGTACCTCACACTATCTCAGGGACATGAATTACATTGCACTGCATTGTATTTTTGTATGCAACAGAAAATGTGCTTTGTTCACATTTCCAGAAAATATACTATATATGTCAAGGTGAGAAAGTGTCAATACGGTTAAAAATATCTTCTAGATGAATCAGCACTTAATTTCTTTTAATAACATGAATGCAAAACAGATTTTAAAAGAAAAGTTCACCTATCCCAGGCCAAGATACTAAACAAGTGCTCAAAAAAATGCATTTCCTTCAAAGTGCTAAGGCCACATTTGTTGCCAGAAATGTCTCCTTCTGCCCTCCTTTCTCTTATTATTATTTTATTCTACCAATTTAAAAAAGAAAATTATCCTGTGCTACTCCCACCCTACCACCCCAACAAAGGAATTAATTCAGAATTACTTAGAGCCCGTAATTTTAATAGTGAGATCTTTTTGGTGGACTTTTGTTCCATTAGAACCTTTCCCAATATAATTCTGAGATATTTCTTGCAATAAATAAGTTCCTTATACAGTTTCATAGCTTAAAAATTTTACTGAGATATAACTTACACTGTTTGATTAACATTTCAGCCTTTGTTAATATATTTCCCATATTCACCACAGCTTCATATGCCCCCATTATAACAGAAGAATTATGTTTTAGTGCATATTTTCTTCTCTACTAAAAATATTACAAATAGATGTGAATATTTTATGATAAATGTTTTCCCCTTTGGCCTTGAACTTTTTACAAGTAAAAAAAAAAAATTGGAGCCACGCATGGTGGCTCACGCCTGTAATCCCAGCATTTTGGGAGGCCAAGGCAGGAGGATCACTTGAGCCTGAAAGTTCAATACCAGCCTGGGCAACATAGAGAGATTCCGTGTCTACAATAAACAAAATATTAGCCTGGCACCATGGCACTCTGGTGGGGGGTGGGGGGATGGGGGAGGGGGGCCCTGAGGTGGGAGGATCACTTGAGCCCAGGAAGTCGAGGCTGCAGTGAGCAGTGATGGGTCCACTGCACTCCAGCCTGGGTGACAGAGCCAGACTCTGTCTTGAAACAAAAAAAAAGGAAAAAGAAAAAAAAAATCACTACCTAATCATATAAATGACATCTTATAATACACGTTCTGTGCAAACTATTAGGACTTAATAAAATGAATATTGTATCTTTCTGATTATCTGAAAATAGGTCGGCTTTTATTGCCAACTTATAATACCATAAACCGATGTTAAAACTTGGCTGATTGTTACAGAGTAATAAAGTTATGTTTTAACTATCTAAGCCTGGAAATACTGAAAAGCTATTCAACCACCTGGCCTTAGTTAAGAGCAAATAGTTCTATACATGTTTCACAAGTTACTACACTTCCCCTTAGAAAGGCTAAGTGGAGCAAACCAAACAGAAAAACCTATTGCTCCAAGATCTGTTCGTCAAAAGCAGCTCTCTAGGGGCCACCATACTACCTTTGACTTTCGACTTACTCATGTTCTCTGATGCTACCAGCCCCACATCTAGAACCCTCTGTGTAAGGAACCATGCACGCAGTTCAGCCCACAGTTGGTAGTTACACAAAGTATGTTCTGACCCAGAACTGTTCAGAACAACTTCTTAAATCCTGTAAATCTTTTAGTTCCCATTTACAAACCCACATTTTTCTCTTAGAAATGGCCACATTTTATACATTTGTTACCATAAATAATCCATTTATGTAAAACTGCAGTGATTTTTTTAAGTGTCTTATTCTCTCCTTCTCCCACATCCAACTCATCTAAGTATTTATTTTCCACCCTTTCTTCTTGTACTCAGCAAAACAAGCCACCAAGCTATAGCTCTTTGCTCTGAATCTATGCCTAATATGTCATTTATTTTTAACTAGCAAAACCTTATAAAGAAAGCCAGTGTGTCACAATGAGTGAGGTAATTATTTCTTTATGCCAGTTGGCTTTTCAGTCAGCTGTGGTGTCTTTGTTTATTAAGGATATAATCATCCACTATTTACACAGAAATGCAAAGTCATATTAAGTGCAAAGTGTAGAAGTCTTAAGTGGGTTTTCAGAATGGCAGCATGTGGTAATTGTTGAAGCTGGATGGTGAGTTCATGGTGGCTCATTATAATATTCTAATTGTATGTTTGAAAATTTCCACACTGAAATTCAGATTTTAAAAATAGAGGGTTCTTTGAGTACAGATAGTCACTCTAAACTCTACCATTTCAGTGGGACCTACAGAAAATACTCTTTAAAGCACACATTTTTAGGGTTGCTAAACTGTATGCAGATTAACCTCCTATATCCAGGTATCTGTGATCTGGAACTCTGTAGAAAGTGGAAATATCAAAAAATAATCAGAACCAGGACTCCTTTTCTAGCCATACTGACTGGTGGGGATAGAGCCTTCATGCCCCCATGGGTGTACTCTTTGCCCTTCATTTAACATTAAGCTGCTGCAGAGATGACGTACACTTTAGCCCCTTTAGTGCACTCTGTTTTGTCATCAACTTTGATCCTCCAAGACTTATCACCAAAAATGTCACTGTCACTTAAAAAGACTTGAATCCACTTTATTTAATTATGGAGATCCTGATCCCCAATCCTCTGGTCTGGACTCATCATAACCTAAGAATTCCAGATTTATGAAGAAAACATACTAACATTTCTAGAATTAAAATGTTATATTTGATCAATTTCTGAATAGTAAATCATGAACCTTTAAAGATAATCATTCATTCTTTTAAAGACCTGCAGAAAAAAATTCTTTGGTATTTAATGGCAGGGTTTTATTAATTGAACACTTTTTACTAACAGGAAATTCTCTCTCCCTTATTCCTTAGGAATAAATTCTTCTTATTAGGATTTAGACTTACAGGTCCCTAACTTGATCATTTTCATGGGGAATTATTTACTCAATTATTTAATTGAATACTGAAAACATGCCATGCATTCTTTTAAGCACTGGGGATATAATGATAAATAAAACAAACAATGAGTTCTAAAGGAGCTTATATTTAACAAGAGAAACAGGCAATTAAAACAAATAAGCAGTGCCAGATACTAAGTGTTCTGGAGTTAAATAAAGCAGTGAAAGAGAGCCACTAGGGAAGGAATTGGTGATAAAGTGTGGCCCAGAGGTACCTCATTGATAAGGTGATATGCAAATCCATACAGCCATGACATGAGAAGTGTATAATAAAAGTACCTGAAGGAAGAGACGAGTGTCGCAGACAAAAGGAACAGCAAAGCCTCTAAAGCAGCAACATACTTGGTGGTTTAAGGAACAGCAGGAGGTAAGTAGAACTAGGTAATGGGGGGCAGGTCATGGAGGCCTTGGGGGCCACTAAAGAAAATTAACTTTTATCCTGAGTCAAATGGGAAGCCATTGCAGAGCTTCAAGCAGAGGAGTGATACGAGATGACTTATCTTTTACAAGGATCTTCTGGCGACTGTCTTAACAGACTGTAAAGGAGCAAGGTTAGAAGCAGAGAGACCAGTAAAGAGGCTAACAATGCACAACGCAGGCAAGAGATCAAGGCAGCCTGGCCCTGGGTAATAGTGGTGAAATCAGTGAGTGGTGATTACATTCCAGACATATTTTTAAGATAGATTGTCTATGGGGTATGAGAAATGTCAAGAATGACTCCGAGGTTTTTTTATCTGAAAATCTGGAAGAAAATAATTGGCATTTGCTGAGAAAGAAAATATCGTGGGAGGGCACAGCAGCATTTAGACTATCTTCTGAGGCCTGAGTCTGTTGCTCCCTCACTCCTTTTCCCCCAAATTACAAAAGCTGCATAAAGCTTATGTGTTTCGGAGCCATAAGATGATGAGGGCTTATTACTACTGCCTCAACAAACACAGGAATGAGTTTCCAAGGGGACCTTCTTCCCACTCTGCATTCCATCCTCTCCCAGAACCCAGAAACAAAACATGAGTTTGGAAAATTGGCTTTCACTCTGAAAAATTATGGACTTAAAATTTTCATCATATTTAAAATATTCGGGACTCTTTCTCCCACGTCAAGTAAATACAGGTCTTTTCATCTCTTCCTCCCCTTTTAGTTTGCCATTCCCAATGCTCTTTCTGAGGTGTGCCCTTTGGAGAAAACAGAAGAAGCTCTTGTTTCAGGTATGAGCTCATGTAAGTGACCATGTGGGTGGCAGCACCTTTCCTGAGCTGGCTCTCCTTTCGTTTTGTAGGCATAGATTCTTGGAGGTAGTTACGCATTTCCGGCTCAAAAGCCAGAAACTCCCGCCTACAGACTCTTCTATCATAAGTTTGACTCCCTCCAAGAAATGGAGAGTCAGAGAGGCAAATCAGTTTTTAAACAGAGATCGTAAATACTAAACCAGCATATCCATCAGTCATCACTACATTGCTATTTTTCTTCGAAAAAAAAAAAGTCCAGTGATTCTTACCTCTAAAGTACTGGTTTTTCAATATTTATTCCCAGCGTGTGTTTTTCTCACTTGCCTTCCTACAAGTTGAAAGATGTTTCCTCATCCTGCCCGGGCCATGCTCTGCCCCACACAGCTGGGATGGGGTGTGGACCCACCTGGGGATATAGCCGTCACTTCACTTGATCATGAACTGTGCTTCTCCAGCAAGGAATTGTTTCTTCAGTAAGTACAACACTGTTTTCAAAGGGTTATTCTGTGCAAAGTATCATGCTAGAAACTGTAGAGAACAAAATCTCTTGAAGACATGAAAAACCTCACGAACTTTTCTTAAGACATACTAATCAGTTTAAGTCAGAAAATATGTAATGCTATCAAAGGTAAAAGGCAAGGTCTGGGAGCAGAGTGGCTGCAAACTATCTACCACTGTATCAATAAGGGGAAAGAATTCCTCACAGGAAGCCTCACCCTGAGGCTCAGATGAGTCTGGTGCAGGCACTCCCTGAGTTCAGGGTGGTGGCAGGATCTAAGGGGCTCAGGAGCCTGTCACACAGAGAGGAGGGGATGGCCACTGAGGAGCTCAGCAAGAATGAGGTTCCAGAAGATTTCAGGTTGGTAGCTTAGGGGGAAAATCTGCATCAAATCCCAGGTGTAGCGGCAGGAAGGAAAGCAAGATCGCATTAGGGACAGGTCAAGAAGAGAAACCTGGGCTGAGCCCCAAAACAGTACAGAAGGCAGGCAGAAATCATGCCTGGCAGGATCATCGCTTCTTCTGTGATTTCTCCCTGGATTCCCCTCCCACAGTTCCCAGCCCCCACATAGAGTTAACATCCTCCTTCATACCACCAGGTACTTTGTACACTTAATAGACACACCCATGTTGTACATATGTTTATGAGCCCAGCATTGAGCAATTCCTCACATGTACTGAACATTCCACCAGTACTTACTGAAGTGAGCTGAGAGTGGGGGACTAGAACAGAATTAAGATAGCCCCTATAGTCTCCTCTTGATGTGAAGATAAACTGGCAGACAATTGTATTCATTTTCTGTGGTTGCTGTAACAAAATACCACAACTTTTTGGCTTAAAACAATGCACATTTATTCTCTTAAGATTTGGAGGCCAGAAATCCAAAATCAGTTTCGCTGGGCCAAAATTGAGGTTCTGGAAGGACTAACACTTCCTCCAGAGGTTCTTGGGAAGAATTTGTTCCTTGCCTCCTCTAACTTCTAGTATTCCTTGGCTTGTGGCTGCATCACTCCAGTCTCTGCCTCTGCCACATTGCCTTCTCATATTCTGCATGTATGTGTACTATCCTCTTGACTCTGTCTTATAAAAACTCCTGTGATTGCACTTAAGATTTCCTGGATAATCTACAGTATTCTCCCTGTCTGCAGACCCTTTAGTTAATCACAACTGGAAGACCTTTTTGCCATTTAAGGTAACATTCAGTTTCCAGGGATTAGGACATGGATGTCTTTTGGGAGGCCATTATCTAGCCTACTACAAAGAGCTTGGTTACCTACAAAGGCAGAGGAATTAAGTTAAGGAATACAGGAAGGAGATACACTTCTCGGATAAACCCTTTTTGTATAGTTTTGACCTTCAGGACAATGTTAATATTTTTTATATTTAAAATTTAAATCAACAGGCCAGGCGCTATGGCTCACGCCTGTAATCCCAACACTTTGGGAGGCCAAGGCAGGCAGATCACAAGGTAAACAGATTGAAACCATCCTGGCCAACATGGTAAAGCCCCATCTCTACCAAAAATACAAAAATTAGCTGGGCATGGTGGCATGCCTATAGTCCGAGCTACTCAGGAGGCTGAGGCAGGAGAATCGCTTGAACCCAGGAGGTAGAGGTTGCAGTGAGCCACATCGCGCCACTGCACTCCAGCCTGGAGACAGATTGAGACTCCGTCTAAAAAAAAAAAAAAAAAAAAAAAACAAGAATGGGAAAGGGTAAAAAACCTAAAACTGAAAGCAAACTGAAAGAAATGATTAATATTTCAAATTAATAACAATCACACCTAAAGGGATTAAGGAGAAAATACTAAAAAGTAATTTATGATTGCAGTATTTTACCATATACTCAGTCTTGGAAGGAATAGAGTGGGAGAAGAAGGAATCACAAACTAATTCTGAACTATTTTTGTAGGTTTGTTTTTTGTAGTAGTGTGGAGTAAGCAATTCTGAAACTACCTGAGATGCATTATAGAAATGAACAAGAGAATAAATATATTGATGTGCTTGAGAGCCAAGGTTCTCACTGTGAAGAAGGGCTATAAAAATATCGGAAAAAGCAAAAAAGAATCCTGAGGGGAGGAATTGAAATTAGCAGCACTGGTATAAATCTATGATTTCTAAAATATGCATATGTATGTATATATGCCTATATATGCATACATGCATGCTGGTGCATATATGTATGTATGTGCATGTATTTAGGTGTATGTATGTGTATATATAAGCATATGTTATTTAAATTTGTTCACTAGAAACTAGAAGCAAAGACACCGCAGTAGCAATGAGCACACCTAGCACCCAGATCTTGATTTTAATGCCATTCTCCACTACAAAAACACCAGGGCTCCTCAGAGAAATGGCTGACTCCAGAACTTGGTCAATATGGGTTATAAGAACAACCTGGAATATCTTATTCCAAGACGTAAGGAAGTACTCTATAAATGGAAGTACTCAAAAAGTACTCAAAAAAGTACTTAGGTCCCAGGTTCTAAGACATGGGAGTCAACCCTCTATGTCTCCCACTGGTCATATTTTTGATAACTTGAGTACTAAAATTATTAAGGATAGTAATGAATTGTAAACTTTTGAAAAAGATTAAAATCCATGACCCATTTGTCTAGTAAACAGATAAGGATATACAGACGACTGGGAAAGAGGAGTGAGTTCTTGCTTATGTAAAATGCCAAGTGCAGACTGGAAAATGTAGAAGGAGTGCTTGGAGGTAGCAAATGATCATTTTGCAAACATCACATTAAAGTTGGTGCTGGCAAGCATCATCAATGGACACTAAATCTAAGGAGAATTTTTAAATTAAATTTGGATGTTTTTAAAGTATCTTCCCAGGTTGCTTGTTAATTACAAAGAAAAAAAAATGGTGTCTATAAAGTAGAGAATTGGACAATGTTTTGACTGGGTTTAAAATTACCCTCACCAATATGGGACTGATGGGCATCACCCACCTCAGCTCAGGATGTAATGCCCTGAATGTGACACCGCATCACTTATGCTGTTTTCCAGCCAAGAATGCATAACCTGAATACAATCACAAGAAATCTTCAGACAAGCCCAAAATGAGAAACATTTTATTTTATGAAATACTATATTCTTCAAAAATGTCGATGTCATAAAAGACAAGGGCTGTTTTGGTTTAAACTGTATGATCTCGCTTATGTGTGGAATCTAACAAGATTGAACTCAGAAGTAGAAAGTAGAACAGTGGTTACCAGAGGTTGGGAGGTAAGAGAAATGGAGACATGTTGGTCAAAGGGTATAAACTTTGCTATAAGATGAACAAGTTCTGGGGATCTATGTGCAGCATGGGTAGTGACAGATGTGTTAATTAATTTGATTTTGGTTATCACTACACAATGTAGATGTAAAAGAAATAATCACATCATATGCCTTGAACATATTCAGTATCTTGTCAATTAAATATTTTAAAATAACAATGTACCTGATTACACATACACACACAAAGAGCCTAACAGAAAACATGATAACTCAATGCAGTAAATGATCCTAAGCTGAATTCTGTACCAGGAGAAAAGTGCTGGAAAGACATTATTAGATCAAATGACAAAATTGAAATGTGTATGGTAGGTTATGTAAGAGGATTGCATTAATGGTGACTTTCCTCAAGTTAGCAGCTATACTGTTTTTATGAAAAACAATATCTTTATTCTTAAACATAACATGGAAATACTTAGGGTAACAGAACCATGAAGGATGTAACTTACTCCTAAATGGTTAAGAAAAAATTATTATGTGTGCATATGTGTGTATACACACACACAAATACACACACACACACATAATAGGAGGGTAGTGAAAGACAGAGTGAGAGTACTCAAAGCACATGGAGTAAAATATTAGCAATAGTTGAGTCCAGGTAAATGATCAGGTATTCTTTGTACTAGTCTTATTCTTGCAACATTTCTATGAGTGTAAAACTATTTTCAAATACAAAGTTTTTAAAAATAGCATTGTTCACCATCATTCTTAGACTGTTAGAAAATGCAGCAAAAAATACTGAGCCAAAAAGAAAGCTCTATGAAATGAAAATAGTACTGCGAAGAACTCTTCAAAGAAGGCATCACTTCAGACAGATTTATACTGGCTCTAAACCCCCAACTTTCCAATTACTTCGTCATAAAAATCTGCACACCAAACAGCAGCACCTCAGAATCTTCACGTTTCTCTTTCTTTTAAATTCAAACACGAATGACTCATTATGGGGTAGGCCTACTTACAGAAATCCTTCACAATACCAGGTAATTGTAACAGATATATTAAAGGTATAGGTAACAGATATATTAAAGATAACCAAAAAATTCTAGTAAAAACTTTTTCTAAAGAACCATAACTCCAATTACAACACAGCAGTAGCTGTTGAAGAGTGATGACAAATAAAATCCCTGAATAATAAAGGCTGAGGTCAGCTCTAAACGAATTGCTAATTGTTTGCGCCAAAGAATACACAAATTTTACAAAGAATTTTACATTTGATCAATTGTCCAGTTTATCAATGGGGATGTTCAATATTAACTTTGTGTTTATTTGGGGGTTTTTTTTTTCTTGCCTCAGGTTTATTCATACAAATAGCATGGAAGGACACAAGCTCCATCCAGACGGCAGCCCAGTGATCACATCTGTCCTTCTGTCCTCACGTTGGCAGACAGAGAGGCTTTATGGGGGCCTGGACACCTTTGGGAGCCTGAGCTGGAACTGCAGCTGCAGCTGCAGCTGAAGCTAAAGCCACAGCCTGGGTCCTGGTTTGATCCTTGGCCTTGGCCTTTGGTTTGGCCAGCAGATCCCAAGACCCTTAGCAATGTAGACACAAACATACTTCCCAAGCTTGGGATGGGCAGTGTAGGCAAGTCCATCAAGCTTGGGACTGATGCCCTTTGACATCTTGGGCTTAACCTCCTTGAGCTTTATAAGGGCCTTGACAGCCTTGGCATGCGCAGTGATGGCCTTGCATTGTTGGCCTACATCTTCTCCAGGCTCTTCTTGTGCTTCCTGACAAAGTGTGTGTTACACCCCATTAAGAGATTCATATCTTTGTGACTGTGGTTTCTTGACACAATTTCTGTGCCATTTTCAGGACTGGTTGTGTGTGGTCTTCTTGGACTTGATCATGTCTGCAGGGTAACCTGCGGCTCTCAAAGTGCCTGGGACTGGAAGAACTCTATATTAACTTCGAGCATGAACTTTGTCATCATAGGTTGGGTTCTCTGAAAGCAGATGCATAAACTGGATTAGGCAAGAGATGTGTATCAGGGATGAGATATATACCACACTACCTGTGAAAGGAAGGAGAGGAGGCAGATTGGCAGAAGGAGAGCCAAATTGCAAGCCTGACAAAGCCTTGACTAGCCTAGCAGGGAGCTCTGAATCAACAGTTGCTCATCAAAGTTGTCCTGCAATATGCAGCCAAATTCCACGTGCCTTTGTAGCCCTGCCTTGCTAGTAACTCGTTGTAAGATGCCCTGGAAATACCTGACCTGAGGGGAGGTGGCTGTCTGGAGTAGAGGCGGATCTTGAAAGAGCAGCCAGCTTATACCTTATACAAAAATTAATTCAAGATGGATTAAAGACTTAAAGTTAGACATAAAACCATAAAAACCCTAGAAGAAACCTAGGCGATACCATTCAGGACATAGGCATGGGCAAGGACTTCATGTCTAAAACACCAAAAGCAATGGCAACAAAAGCCAAAATTGACAAGTCAGATCTAATTAAAGAGCTTCTGCACAGCAAAAGAAACTACCATCAGAGTGAACAGTCAACCTACAGAATGGGAGAAAATTTTTGCAGTCTACTCATCTGACAAAGGGCTGATATCCAGAATCTACAAAGAACTTAAACAAATTTACAAGAAAAAAATCAAACAACGCCATCAAAAAGTGGGCGAATGATATGAACAGACATTTCTCAAAAGAAGACATTTATGCAGCCAACAGAAAAAATGAAACAATGCTTATCATCACTGGCCATCAGAGATTTACAAACCAAAACCACAGTGAGATACCATCTCACACCAGTTAGAATGGCGGTCATTAAAAAGTCAGGAAACAACAAGTGCTGGAGAGGATGTGGAGAAATAGGAACACTTTTACACTGCTGGTGGGAATGTAAACTAGTTCAACCATTGTGGAAGACAGTGTGGTGATTCCTCAAGGATCTAGAACTAGAAATGCCATTTGACCCAGCCATCCCGTTACTGGGTATATACCCAAAGGATTATAAATCATGCTGCTATAAAGACACATGCACAGGTATGTTTATTGCAGCATATTCACAATAGCAAAGACTTGGAACCAACCCAAATGTCCATCAATGATAGACTGGATTAAGAAAATGTGGCACATACACACCATGGAATACTATGCAGCCATAAAAAAGGATGAGTTCATGTCCTTTGTAGGGACATGGATGAAGCTGGAAACCATCATTCTGAGCAAACTATCTCAAGGACAGAAAACCAGACACCGCATGTTCTCACTCATAGGTGGGAATTTAACAATGAGAACACATGGGCACAGGAAGGGGAACATCACACTCTGGGGACTGTTGTGGGGTGGGGGGAGGGGGGAGGGATAGCATTAGGAGATATACCTAATGTAAACGTTGAGTTAATGGGTGCAACATACCATCATGGCACATGTATACATATGTAAGAATCCTGCACGTTGTGCACATGTACCCTAGAACTTAAAGTGTGATTAAAAAAAAAAAAAGAAAAAGAAAAAGGTTAAGGTTTGAGGTTAGGCTCAGTTTTATAGAAAATGGACTCTTTCTCCCTATCTCTCTAATTAACTAAAGTCCATGGTTTACTTAGATTTCCTTGGGTTTTACCTAATGTCCTTTTCCTGTTCCAGGACCCATTGGATATCACATGACATTTCATCATCATGTCTCTTTGGACTCCTCTTGGCTGTGACAGTTTCTCAGGATATCCTTGTTTTTGATGACCTTGACAATTTTCAGGAGTACTGGTCAGATATTTTGTAGGATGCCCACTATTGGAATGTGCCTGATGTTTTTCTTATGGTAAGCCTGGGGTTATGGTTTGTTGGTAGGAAGACCTTGGAGGTTAGGTGCCATTCTTCTCACATCATATCAAGGTTACATCCTATCAATGTGACTTACAGGTGTGGATGTTGACCTTGATCACCTGGCTGAGGTAGTGCGTGTCAGGTCTCTTCACTGTAAAGTTATTCCTTTCCCCCCTTTCCATACTGTACCCTTTGGAAGGAAGTCACTATGCACAGCCCACACCGAAGGAGTGGGGGGTTACGCTCCTTCTCCTTGAGGAGGGATTATCTCCATAAACTATTTGAAATTCTCCTGTATGAGAGACTATCTTTTTTATTTTTAATGTTTTCTTAAAACTTAAAAAAATTAAATTACAAGATACAATATAGAAAAGTGCATATGTCAGCTGGGCCCAGTGACTCACGCCTGTAATCCCAGCACTTTGGGAAGCCGAGGTGGGAGGATCACTTGAGCGAGGCCAGGAGTTCAAGACCAGCCTGGCCAACATAGCGAAACCTCATCTCTACTAAAAATACAAAAAAAATTAGCTGGGCGTGGTGGCACACACCTGTAATTCCAGCTACCTGGTAGCTGAGGCATGACAATTGCTTGAATCTGGGAGGCGAAGGTTGCAGTGAGCCAAGATCGCACCACTGCACTCCAGCCTGGGTGACAGGGCAAGATTCTATTTCAAAAATAAATAAATAAATAGAAAAGAAAGGAAAAAAAAAAAAGAGCAGCCATCAGGAGGCTGTCTGCTGACCACATTTCCTATAGCTGGGGAGCAAGTCCCTCCTTGAAAGGTGATCTTGGTGGCACTTAGCTATGTCTACCACAGTTCACACTTTATCTCACTTGGGTTCCATATGTATTCAGAATTTAGATGGACCCCCAGAATTTTGCTCCTCAAGAATTTTGATGGAAGTATCTTCTTGGGAGAATTTTAGAAGCGGGACTAACCACAGATCTCACTAGTCTAGCTGGTCTCAGGGCCGCAACTCTCTCCTTCACTATCCATTCTAGATTCCTCTTAGCTTCAAGAGCACCTCGGTTGGCCATGATGGCTTACTATATAGTGTGACCTAGACCTTGAGAGGTAACCCTTATCTACTTACTCCAGATTTGCTTATTAAATATTCAGTCACAATTAGCAAAACAGTGACAAGAGGCACCTAAATTGGACCACCTAGATTCTATACATATTCCTCCACATCCCTTTTTTTTTCTTTTTTTTTTTTGTTTAAATTTTATTATTATTATACTTTAAGTGTTAGGGTACATATGCACAACGTGCAGGTTTGTTACATATGTCTACATGTGCCATGTTGGTGTGCTGCACCCATTAACTCGCCATTTAGCATTAGGTATATCTCCTAACGCTATTCCTCCCCCCTCCCCTCACCCCACAACAGTCCCCGGTGTGTGATGTTCCCCTTCCTGTGTCCATGTGTTCTCATTGTTCAATTCCCACCTATGAGTGAGAACATGTGGTGTTTGGTTTTTTGTCCTTGCGATAGTTTGCTGAGAATGATGGTTTCCAGTTTCATCCATGTTCCTACCTTTTTTCTTCCCTAATAATCAGTCTTAATTACCTTCACCAAGGCAGTGACTTCTCATCTTGCCTGCTAGTCCCTGGACACATGAAACCTAAAGTGCCCTGGCAAGAGCCAAAGCATAGAATTCAATGATATTCTTGCTGGGTTCCCTGGCAAAAGTGTTCTATTATTAGAAACCAAGACTTTTATCCCTGCAAAGACCAGAGGTTTAGGAATGAGAAGCATAAAGACCTCCAATGAATCATTGGGAGTGATAGTTAAGTGCAACCACTACTGCTTACATTTCTTGGTCCTAGTCTTGAAACCCAGTACCATATCAAGATCTGATTCTGTGCCTATACTGCAAATTAGATACTGCCCCTCTGATATGACACTTCAACTGTGCCTTCAGCAAGTGTTTCAATGCCCTTTCAGAAGTAGCAACTTATGGGTGTTGTGGCATGGGATATTACCAGAGGATCCTGTGGTCATAGGCTCACTCTTACATTTTCTTTGCTGTAGAGAGGGATCCCTGGTCTAAGTGATCAAATACTGCATAAACCCTTGGATAATGGTGTTGGCTGAAGTCCTGCAAGCAGAAATGACAAATCTATTTCTGGGTGTATTAGGGTTCTCTGGAAGGACAGACCAATAAGATATATGTACATATAAAAGGGAGTTTATTAGGGAGAACTGGCTCACACGAGTGAAGTCCCAATATAGGCCATCAGCAAGCTGAAGAAAGAGAACCCGGTAGTGGCTCAGCTAAATTCTAAAAGCCTCAAAACCAAGGAAGCCAGTGGTGCAGCCATCAGTCTGTAGCCAAAGGCCCAAGAGTCCCAGGGAAGCTGCTGGTGTAAGTCTCAGAGTCCAAAGGCTGAAGAAGCTGGAGTCTGATATCCAAGAGCAGGAGGAGAGGAAGCGTCTGGCATGGGAAGAAAGAGCCAAAAAGCCTCAGCAAGCAAGCTTATCCCCCACTTCTGCCTGCTTTGTTCCAGCCACACTGGCAACCGACTGGATGATGACCACCCACAGTGACAGTGGGTCTCCTCTCCCAGTCCACCAACTCAGTGTCAATCTCCTCTGGCAACACTCTCACAGACACACCCAGAAACAATACTTTATCAGCCATATAGGCATCCCTCAATCCAGTCAAGTTGACACCTAATATTAACCATCACACCAGGATAGTTACATATTCCCAAAAGCAAATCACTGGCCCTTCCAGGATAAAAGGGGCCTTGTGTAGTCAACTTGCCATCAAGGGGCTGATTGATCTTGTGAATGGTGCCATCTAAGGGTCTCAGCATTAGTCTCTGTTTCTGGTTGGACAGTAAGAGGCAGAAGTATCTAGATCAGTGTTAGAAGTATAAGCCTACGCTATTGGGCCGAAACATAACCTCCATCCCTGCTACCATTGCCACATTTTTCACTTGCCCATTATGACAACACTGGGTAGCTGATGATGGAAGCTGGCTGACATCCTCTGTCTAAGCTATTTTGTATCTTTGTCAGACTAGTGCTTCTTTCATGGTGGATGTTCTCTGTTAGATAACATGTGATACAAAGATCTTTAATACTTCATATCTACTCCCATATGTACATCTACATTTTTCTAAACCAAACTTCCTTGTCCTTGATCTTTTAATGTTTTCATTTCCAGCCAGGCCAATTGCCAGTAACCATGAGTCCATATATGCTCAAATCCAAGCCACTTCTCTTTCCACAAATACTGGGTGACCAGGTACACCATCAGAAATTCTACCCATCAGGTGAAACTTTCCTTCACCATTGTCTTTTGAACCCACCTCAGATTGGGCTTTAGTATAGCTGCTCTCCATTTTCAGCTTGACTTCATATACCATGCTGACCCATCCCATAAAGCAAGTTCAGACTTCCCTTCTCCTTTAGGTGTTTGATTGGAAGACCAAATACAGCTCTAAACATGAACTGAAGAAAGGTGCTGGTGCAACAATGGTGGATGCTGTGGGAGCCTGAGCTACCTGCCCATACAGCTCGATTATGCCTATTGATCCCATTTGCAGCACTTTCATCTTGTAAAGGATCATTGCTGTACTCACACGGCCTTATGACTTGTGTGCATCTCCCAAGATCCAGCTCTTTAGTCAGTGGGCTCTGGATCTGAAAACTGGCTCAGATCTGGAAATTGGATGTGAGATTATGACTTTTTACTAGAGCAAGCATCTATTATTTCTTCTCATACAGACCAACATCCTTGTTGGTTGCCCATCTAGAGACACTGTAAACTGTTAATCATCTCCATAATTCTCTGAAAGTCAGACCTCCTTGGCTTACAGTCCACCTTGCCAGTTGTTATGGTAATTATAACCCTCTTTTTCTGGCAGTTAAGTGTTGCCACCTGCTCTTTATTGTGTTAGAATTTTGTCATCCCCACTTGTATCAGCATGCTAAGTTCTGTAACGTCTTCTACTGTCAGCCTGGCCTGTACAGGACAACTGCCACTGTAAGTTTTAGTGATATTAGTGTCCCCTCACCAGCATACTTTCACGGCCTTGGTAAATGGTGTGTCCTCTGGGTCTTCTTGTGGAACATAACCATCTTGTGGGTCTTCTGGCCACATGATATCCACTCTAGCATATCCAAATCCTGAAACCTTTTAATTCCTTCCTCTACTATCTCCTATACAATTCTGGCATTTCAACTTTGTTTAGTGTAAGCTATGATTTTTTTCTGTGCTTCTAGATCCCATCCTAATCATGATTTTGCATCGTTTCTTGAGCTCCTTGCCAAAATGTGAAATTCTGTAACTTGGTAGAATATTTCCTTCTCTGATCTTATGTTCTAGTCTCCTTGATTAAGCACCCTCAGGACCCAATCTCATACACATACCCATGGCTCCTGCCAGAACAAGCTGGCTAGATCTTTATCTCCTCTGGGGTATACTTCCTTTATTCTCTTGTTAGGCCCAGCATAGCCCTCACTGAAATATGCTGGAAATTTACCCTAGTTATAGGTTGTAGTGTACAGGAAGGGAGAAGGGAGCAGATCCTGTGATGAGCACCTGTTCTTTTGTGAGAGTTTTCATTTTTTTTCCAGCATGTCATTGTGTTGGTTTTTAACATGGAGGTATGGAACACTTCTGAAGGGTCAGAGGATTTAAGGAGTCTGGAAAATCAAAATATTTGGGAGCATCCACTCATTGTTCTTACTTTCCATGTCGCAGTCTCTTGTTTTCCCCACGAGTTCTAACCTTTGCTTAACAATCTGCCTCTGGTGGAAAGTTAATCATTTTGAAGTTCAGCCACTGCAAATTCTAGTCTCGATCCTTAGCTTTCTTCAATCTCTTTTTCAGAAAATAACAGTGTCTTATTTATAAAACCAAAGCTTGCCTCTGGAGTTCATATCTGCCTTTTAGTTGTATGCTACTTATCCTCTTTTATTTCTTATAAATAAGAAATAAGTTCCACTTATCAAAACCATTGAGTTCAATTATCTTTATTAGAGCTACTGTTTATCCTGTATGTCACTGTTTAGAAAAAACACAAACCATGTTTTTTCTCTGCTCTAACACCAACAAAACAATCAACACAGAAGACTTCTGTGACCAAATAGGTGGGGGTTTTTCCCCACTAACTGGGGATACCAGTTGGGTATCCTCCAGTTCAATTCTGACACTGTCTACCTGGAGATAGCATCAGATTCCACAGGTCGAGACCTCAGTCCCCTATTGCCCTGCCACTTCAGATACAAGTTGCAAGTCTGAACCTCTGGAACTTCTGACCAACCAGCTTTAAGTTGGGCTTTCCACCACTCACTCTTTGGGTTCAATTAATTTGCTGGAGTGGCTCACAAAACTTAGGGGAACACTTATGTTTACTGGTTTATTATA
The DNA here is from genome assembly GCF_006542625.1 of Nomascus leucogenys. Classification (NCBI taxonomy): domain Eukaryota; kingdom Metazoa; phylum Chordata; class Mammalia; order Primates; family Hylobatidae; genus Nomascus; species Nomascus leucogenys. The sequence goes on from NC_044383.1 coordinate 73,183,807, forward strand.
AAGGATATTGCAAAGAATAGATGAAGAGATGCATAGAGTGAGGTATGGGGGAAGCGGCCCAGAGCTTCTATGCTCTCCCTGGTTACAACACTCTCCAGGAACATCCATGTGTTCAGGTATCCAGAAGCTCCCAAAGCCTGTCCTTTGTGCCTTCTATGGAGACTTCATTGGTTTTCCATGATTGAACCATGTACAGCCATGTAGAAATGTAACTGGACAAAAAGGATATGACCTAAGCCCAGTAAGGCCTTTTTGGCCTCTTTGTGCAGCTTTCTTTCCTCTAGAGTGTGAGGGTCTTATGACCCACAATTAGATTAGGGTCCTGAGATTCTGTTTCCTGAAGCCTGCTTCTTAGGACTAAAGCACTCCAATATTATAACACAAGACTGTAACAAGGACTATGGGAGATATGAGCCAGGAACCATAGACAAAAATGTGTGTGTGTGTGTGTGTGTGTCTGTCACAAACACATAAAATATAACACCAGCTACTATTCCCTTCCACTGATACGATTCACTAGAAATGCACTACCAACTTACCAACAGTGATATGGTTCTTATTTTTGGCTGGGCTATAATGATCCAGCTTCAAATCCCCATCTTATTATCTGATTTGTGGTACCACTCCTGTTATCAACTGACACAGGGTGGCTTGTATAAAATGCAGTTGGAGTGTAAGATGTTAATTAAGTGATCAGCACCTGGCAAAGGAGAGGGGAGGAAGCAGGACTGAATACAGGAAGAAGTTAAACTATAATGCAGGCCTGACAAACCCTCAGCCAACCTAGTGGTCACCTCTGGAGTGAGAATGACTCAGAGGTGTTGGGTCACACTGGATGGACCTGTACTGAGCTCACTCATCAGATGGGGGGCTGCCCTAGAAAGGCAAGACCTTGGGAAAGTGGCCGTCTGCAGCTGACATGAGGCCAACCCTAAAGAAGCTGCCAGTTGTGGGTTGTCTGCAAACCATATTCCCCTCAGCTGGGTAACAAGTCCCTCTCTGATGTGAGATCTTGGTTTCACAGCTCCACGTCTAGCACATTTCTTGGTCATTTTCTAGAACAGTGGTAAAGATGAGTGGTGTAGTATGGATGTTTGTCCCCTAAACCACGTGTTAAAATTTCATTTCCAGTGTTGGAGGCGGGCCTAATGAGAGGTGTTTGGGTCACAAGTGAGATCCCTTATGAATAGATCCATGCCCTCCCTGGGAAGGAAGGTAACTGAGTTCTCCCTGTATGAGCTCCCAGGAAAGCTGATTGCCAAAAGGGGCCTGATGCCTCACTCGCCGCCCTCTCACTTTTTCTGTCTCACCATGTGATCTCTACACTCCAGCGCGCCTTCACACCTTCCACCATGAGCAGAAACAGCCTGAAGCCCTCACCAGAAGCAGACGCTGCACCATGCTTCTTGTACAGCCTGCAGAACCATGAGCCAAATAAGCACCCTCTTTTCTTTAAAAATTATTCAACTTCAGGTATTCCTTTATAGTAACACAAAAATGGGCTAAGAAAATGAACCATGCTTACTACAATTCCTCAGCATCCATGCTAATCCACAACCCCTTCCCTCCCCCGGCTCCTTCATTCCAATGTGAAGTCTCTAGAAACTAGGTATTTCACTGCATCTGGTAAAGCAATGCACAGTTTTAAGGTACAGAGCACTATAGTACAAGCTACAAGAGAGAAAACCAGTTTCTGCCTGGTTTATACTGGTCAAGATAGCATAAGCAAGGGTTAAATCAAAACTGCCCTAACCCTATTAATAATATACTAGTAATATAAACGACACATTAATAACATGAAACTTGTCTATTAATTTACTTAAGGACCCATTTCAATATCACTGGGAGTGGTTTCTTACTGTTATGAACTTCTCTAATATTCACTCTTTTACCTTATAGCACTCTTGGCTACCTAAAACTTTAATTATTTGCACATATTTTCTCTATACTACTAATATACACTATCTTCATATTAGTCTCTTTCTTGAGCCCATCACCCAGCTTATTAGGCCCTGGAGAAATATTTTTGCATGTCTCCAATGCATAATATAGCAGTCCTCAACATTCTCCTGAAGGATATGAAAAAATGATGCTCACAGGAAAAACATGCACTCATAGATATGCTCATATTTTAGAAAAAACTGTTTTTCAGACAAGTAAAGAACTGAGATAAGCTATTGGGGAACATCAGTAACAATGGCTGTATGTGGGCTGCAACATAAACAAGACAAGTGCAATTCCCAGTATTTTGAGTGGCACTTTCTGAGGTCCAGAATCACATAACCAATTTTCTACTGATATCTCCACCCATCAGTAACAAAAATTTACCTTCAACCCCAAAGCTGCTTCCCGTGTTTTCTACTTCAGCAAATGGCACTGTCGTGCATACAACTTCTCAACCAAACACTTTGGATTCATCTTGGACCACTCCCCATCATACACCATCCATTTCTACTTAACCCCCAAGTCCTAATGATTTTTCCACTTAATGTCTCTTGAACATATCCACTTCTTTTTATCCCTTAATCTCTTCCATTTCTCACTTACAGTTTCCCAGCTCATCTCACTGGATTTATTCTTGGTCCCTCCAAACTGTTCTCCACATAGAAGACAGAGTAATCATTTAAAATTTGAAATTGATTTAGATCATTTTCCACTCAAAGCCCTTCTGTGGTTTCCCATTTCCCTCAGGATAAAGCCCTGAATCATTAAGATGTTCCATTTCATACCACAGCTTTCTTGGCTCTTTTCACCCCAGCCTTTCCATACTGTGTTTTCAGTTCCTTGAACATGCCATGCTTTCTCGTGTCAGGACACTCAAACATGCCATTTCCAATGTTTCCCCATTCCTAGCTCAGACAGTTCCTATTTGTCCTTCAGATCTCAACATATTTGTTTCAGAAGGAGGCACTCTGTAATGGTGACTCTCCGTTTGTTTTCTCTCCTCCCCAATGCTTCTCTCTTCTTTCCTGCTCCGATCTGGGCCCCAGAAAGCTAAGACAAACCTCCTGCCTCGCTTAGCCTGCCTCACCCTCTGGTTTTGTCTGGAATGGCTGATGACAAACACTTGAGGGAGAACAGAGCAAGAAGAGAGAGAGGTCAGGATGTTTCTTCCCTCGCTCCCTCCTTGCCTTACCTTGTGCTTCTGGGAGTGGCTGTGTTCCTCTTCTCAATGGCTCCAGTTCTCACCAGATGAGGTATATAAAGGCCTCCCCATGACAATTAGTCCCTAAATGATTCAACGTCCACTGCTGGTTCCCTTAACTCTGTTGAGAATTCTGTAGATTGCCTCATCACTTGAGTGGAATTCTGCTGGGACCCTGACTGATATGCTATTACTGGTTCATTGTTTTGTGCTCCCTAAACACTCTTTATTTTCTCTGAGACAGTACTCTCCAACCATGGACCAAAGAACTTCTTCAAAGTCAATCTTTCACACTTGATTACAAGCCCCATGTAGACAGCATGTATTTGTCTTCTTGCATCTCCAGCACTTAGTGCAGTGCACTAAGCATGACTAAGTCCAGCACTTGGTGCTGGATATATAACTGCACATATAAACTGTTCAAATGAAATATTATATGTGAATAAACTGTAAATAATAAAGCTCTTATATTATTTATGTACTTTTTAATGTTGAAATTAATTCCTCATATTCTTTCTGTTCAAATTCTTGCTTTTTATCATAAGTTGCCACCCTGGGTTGGTGAGAGCTAAGCTGAATAGATCACCAAAGGAGCACATGGAATGGAGGCCAGACTCAGATACTTGTCTTGTCTACAAAGCTGCAAAGTGTTCTCAGACAAATCCCAGCAAGCTCCCAAAGCTTTGCAAGATGCCTATTTTTTAAGAAAATTGAATTTTCAGGGGAGACAGGAATTATCTTTTGAAAAAATGGCTGGTAATATTTTATTTTATTGACTAAATTCCAAAAAAGAAAACTAGACTTAAGGATTGTGCATAACTAGCCTCAGGGAAAAAGAATACCAACCCACAACAAAAATGTATTTCTCAAACTTAGAAGTAGAAAATATTGAGGCATCAGTATTCCAGAAGCTCACTGCTTAGGCACATGGAGCTCTGTGCCAGAACCATCCTTCCATAGGTCATATTGACAGTTCCACGTCTACAGAAATTCACCTTTAGAAAGGCAGTCTTTAATACTACAAGGTATAGTAGACTTGATTTGGTTTCTTTTTTTTTAAGTTGTTGTCAGATTTCTTTAGAAAAATAAAGACAGACTATGGGGATCATTAGAATTAGACATGCTAAGATACAATAAATGCTCCTTCACAAGGGGCAGCCTGGGAGTCACTCATATACATTCATATTGTTGGATCTTTCCTGAGCTGAACAAGAAAGAGAGGAGACTGACCAGAAGCATGCAGGTATGCCAATCTCTTCCTGCTCTCATGGTCTGCTTGCCCACCTTTTCATTTTTATAAACACTGCTAAGCTTCCCCTGCTTTCCTTGGTCCCACCTGTCTCCTTGGTCTCACCTATCTGCACTAATCCTCCAGAAAACCCACACCATTCATCTCGCATGCACTGTTGCTTGTGTTTCATGAAACCACACTTGCATTCTACCTAGAACAGTTAAGATTCTTGGGCATCCTCAGGCCACACATTATCTCCATGAGACTTCAGCAAATGGTCCTGCACAACCTCTCTTATTGCTAAAAATTATGGTATCAAGTGACCAGAGCTGCAAGAAATCTATTAGAACTAGGTCAACGCCTCCATTTTACAGACAGGAAAGGTAGAACCACAGGAACAAAAAGATTTGCTTGTCCCTCTCAGTTGAAGAACGATATGCAGAAATGCTTAGTTCCTCAGCTTCCCAGCAAGTCAGTCTCCAAGCAGGTCAATATGTCATTCTGCAACTGGTAGCTTCCACTGTGAACAGAGGCTATGACTGCCACATTTTTAGCATAATTCATAACATCATTTCATAGATCCAGTGGATGAAGTTTACTTTCTGCATTTTTTTATCTCTCTCTATTCTTCTCTACCTCTCTTCCTACCATTCCCCTTCCTTCTTCTCTTTCTCTTTCTCCTCTTTCTTTAACAGGTCTTTCTTTAAAAGTAAAACAGATTCATTTAAAATAATTTGGAAAATACAAAAACATACAAAAAATAAGTTATCCATAATCTCACCACCTAGAGAGAACAGTTGTTATATTTTCTTCTAATAATTTTCTGTATACACTTGGATTTATATACATATAATCCTAACCTGAATACAGACTAAGCTCCCTGGACTCTGTGGGCCCTAGATACCAACAAAGATATCCTGAAGTAAAGGAAACCGATAGAACTCATTGTAAAGTTTATATAAGACAACTTCAGGGCCTCCCAGTCATAAATGCTGAGATTGACTACGCAAATAGAGAGAATAAACGGTAAAATTTTGTACATAATCAGTAATGAGACCTCATTTGTATTCATACACTGGTGAAGGCCAGAGAAACTCAGCCCACACACATGTTATAAATGGATACCATACTCTACAGTTTTGTATCCTGCATCTTTAACATCATGGTGTTTCACATCTTTAAAATAATTTGAAAACATACAGCAGCTTTTCAATGATGACATTTGATATGAACAATCACAGAGAGCCTAGAATGGCCACAGAACAGATTTCCAGGCTTTCACACACATTCAGGACTCTGAGTGAGGGCTCCAAAGTGATGCACAGGTTCTTTCTCTTCCCAAATGAAATTGGACTAGAAACACTGGAAAGTGTTTTCCATTTATAAGCAAAGATTGATTTCTAATGGAGCTTAGGAGGATCACACAGTCATTACTCTGCACGCTCAATGCTTTCACGGGGTTTGCATCAATATTCCCTGACAGGCTTTCATGATGCATTTTAGTATTTATGATGTTATTGTTTTAAATTTTTCTGCCCTGTATCCCACAGAATGTGCCTGGTGTTATTAAATAAAATGCTATCTTGGCACCTGAATTTTTTTTAATGGCTGGTTTTTAAAAATGCTTATCCAAATTATTTCATTGTTTCCTCACTCAAGTTTCTTATTTTCAACTATTCATATGGCATGTTCGTAAATTGTGTCAATTTTAAACCCTATTCAGAAGAAGGTGGAATAAAGAGCTAACTAAAAACAGAAAATGAAAACAAGAAGTGTGAACGCAAAGGTCACATTTATGCAATTATGTTCCATTCAATGACTGTGATACCGCTTAAGCTCAGCACATCCACATTGCACTGCAATGTGCTCTCCATACTCCACTGGAATGTCTCCCAGTTTTTTCTAACTAACCCTGTTCCTGACCACCTTAGGGCCTTGGCAGGTGCTACAGCCACCAGCTGGACTCCTCCCCTCTGCCTCGACTTGCAGAGATAACTTGTTCTCGGGATCCTTCAGGCCCAGCACTAGCCTTTCTCTCTGAAGGACAGCTTTCTTAAAAAGCTGGATCAAATCCTCCAATTACACTCTCTCAGGGTTCACTGGATGTCTCCCTCACAGCGCATATCACAAACAAGTTAAATAATGACTTGTGTAACTAGTCACCTGATGCTTCTCTCCCTTGCCAGATTATAAACTCAGTGGGGGCAGGGACTCCTCTTTCTTCCTTGGTGGATCCCTAGTGCCTGAGGCAGTGCCTTTTACAGAGGAATATTTAATAACTCTTTGTTGAATGAAATAGTGAATAAATAAAAATATGTCCACAACTAAGCTTTAGTGTCTAGAGTTCCTGTGTCAACCATGTGAATTAGCCATAGAAGTGAACACTGCTGAGCCCATTGAATGTCCCCTTTGGTAATCTTTGCTGCTGGCTTAATGTCAAAATTTGATTTTGTGAAAGTTATTGAATTTTTTAGAGGTGTTAGAGACTAGACCTTAGAAAGAACCCATTAAAAAGTTTATGACTCCCACTTCTAAGTGAGAACATGTGGTATTTGGTTTTCTGTTCCTGTGTTAATTTGCTTAGGATTATGGCCTCCAGCTACATCCATGTTGCTGGAAAGGACATGATTTTATTCTCTTTTAAGGAAGCCAGGCATCACTAACTTCCTGTACCAAAGCTCAAAGACCATCTGAAGCCAAAGCCAGGCTATGTTGCTGGCAAGTACACATGGTTATAGGGATGGTAGAACACAGTACTAGACTGAGTATTTGAAATCAGATTAAAAGACTCATATCTATGCAACCACTGGCCCTACCTGGCATTTTATGATTCAGCTGTCCTCAGTGAGGTTTTGTCTGCCCAATTTTGCCCTAAATTCTGCTTCCCCACTTAGATCATCTCTTAGGCATACCCTTTGCTAGAGTCTACAGTGCCCACTCTTCCAAAGAGTCTACAGTGCCCACTCTTCCAAAGGCACAGCTACTCATCAGCTGGTACATGAGGGAAGAGAACATGGGCACAGGATATCATTCAAATTGAAGTGAGGGAAGAGCATCCTGGGATGGGATCAGATGAGTTCCTTCAAAGAATAGTGTCACTGAAAGAACTTGAGGACACTGAGGACATAGAGGACTTGGGAAAAATCCATGCATCAGAGAAGGAGAAGAAGCCAATGAAGAAGATTCTGAAGGTGCCAGCAGCTAAGATGGGAATGCACCAGTGTTTGGCAATAACCTGACAATCAAACAGAAGATGAACAGTTACTGATGATAAGACCAAACTGGTCATAGTACAGAAGTAAAAAGGGAAGGTGGTGGCAGTAGAGTAAGCCGTGGTCTTTGAAAGACAGTTGCAATTCAGATATGTGTGAAATGTTGGAGAATGTCAAATTTGAAGCAAATTCTTCTCTTCAGTCAAAAAACCTTGCCCCACAAACTTAAGGAGCAAAACTCTTTGAGCCTTCTAGATACTTGCCTGAAACTACTACTTTGTAATTGCTACATTGGTAAAAGCTTACCCTAGTAGCAATTGCTAGGGTAAGCTTTGGCAAATTCAGTCAGGAACAGAACTCTTCAGGTTCCATCAAGAAAGACGTGCTGGGACTCCACTGTGTTAGGCAGAATTCTAATGAAGTTTCCCCAAGAGTCTTCTCCCTGGTTAGTCAATCAAACACTAATGTAGATGGAATTAAGGATGCTAATCAGCTGACCTTAAAATAAAGAGGTTATTCTGGATTGTCTGGGTAGGCCTAATGTAATTACATGAGCTCTTAAAAGCCAAAAATGAAGGCAAAAGAGACCATCCGAGAGATAAGGCAGGAGGGAAGGTAAAAGAAACTCAAAGCCTAACAAGGACTTGACACAACTTTGCTAGCTTTGAAGATAGAGGTGGAGGTAACAAGACAAGGAATACATGAAGGCGACCTCTAACAGCTGAGAACAACTTCCGGCCAACAGCTATTGAGGAATCAGGAACCTCTTGGTCTACAACCACAAGGACCCAAATTCAGTCAACAATCTGAGTGAGCTTAGGCCAGGTTCATCCCTATGGCTTGAAATGAATGCAGGCCTGCCTACACCTTAATTTCAGCCTTGTAAAACCAGGAGCTGAGAAATTACCCAAGCCGATTTAGACTTCTCTGACCTACAGAAATGTGAGATAATTAATTTATATTGTTTTTAAGCCACTAAGCTTGCAGTAATTTGTTATGGCAACAATAAAAAACTAAAACATCCGGTTTCCTACACTAACACAAAATTAAGTTTGGGGATTTTTAAAATCTTCTGATTATTAAAGAAATATATTTTATAGAAAATTTAGAAAAGATAAAAACATGAGCATCAGATTCTTCACAGCAATGATTAGTTGAAATCCACACCTTTGTGGAATTAAGTTTAAATTAATCAGCCTTTGTCTATATATTGCCAAGTTCTAGCTGATAGGGAATAGACAGAGGAGCTAAATAGGAAAAAAAAAAAAAATAGCAGTTTTATCTCATAACTCCCAAAGCACAGAAGTCCTTAGTAAATTTCTGTTCTAAGGTTTACCCCATAAAACACAGACAAATGGAGGCCTATTAGCTCCCTACTAGAACCCATGCCTTGGGCATCGCATATCCCTGAAGTGGTCACCCAATCACGAAAGGATAAGTCCAGAATGAAAAGTCCCCTTCCTTTGAAGAAGTTGTTCAAGGAGGTTGGCCAAATGGAGTATAAGAGGTTAAAAGTCACTGTGTTTGAGCACAAGGAAGACAAAGAAAAAGGCAGAGGGGGAATGTGAGGAGGGAGAAAGAGAGAAAGAGAGACCTCTCCCACCTTGCCTTTTTGATGCATGTGATGGTTAATTTTTGTGTCAACTTGGCTTAGACCACTAGTCCAAATGTTTTTATGGTTTTTTTTTTTTTTTAGATGAGGTTAACATCTAAATCAGTAGACTTTGAGTAAAGCAGATTACCCTCCATAAGGTATGCAGGCTTCATCCAGTCAGGTGAAGGCCTTAATAGAAAAAGTCTGACATCCCCAGGAGAAGGAGGAATTCTGGAACTGAGAAACTAAATAAAAGAACCTCACAGTGACATTGCCACTATCTGATATCAAAAGACTAAAACTTGTTACAGCAAACAATTTTGCCTCCTTGGTCCCATATAATGAGATAAGTAGTTTGCTTTAATAGTTTTCAGTGCACTTGGGCGGGCCTATTAAAAATATGGTTTTATAGCATCAATTTGCAAAAATATAAGAGGTGGCAAAGGAAAGAATAAAATAATATCTTCATTTTCTTCTGTCATTCTTAGATCCTTTAGTAGATTGTAAGCTCCATGAAAGCAGGACACTTTCCTTTCCCCTAAGCCCTGGACTAGAGAAGGTACTCAAAAAATATTTGCTTACGCATTAATGTAGTCTCTGGATGTGATCTTCTAGAGGAATTCTTGACATGTGTACTCAAGGAGATGTGTAAAGAATGTTTATTTCACCATTATTTTTAATTGTAAAAACCTGTAATCAATGTCTTTTAGAAAAATGACCGCCAAAACCAACCTATTTATGTGAGAAATAAGTATATAAAAGCTGACTGGTATTTAATAGGAAATCATTTATTATTAACATTTTATTTATAGTCATACTGGATATTTATTATTGATTTAAATTGCACATATGATTCAGGTATGGTTAAGGTCATTATTTCCGCTTCATGCTGAAATATTCTCAATAGTTTGGGCTAAATTATACTGTCCAATATGCTGTATTTATATCCATGATGGTATATTGAACATTCAAGGGTTACAAAATAAAAAATCCAAATATTGAAAAAAAAACACAACTATTCTGCCCATCTGTCAAAGTTCAGCTTAGATTTCACCCAGTGCAAGGAGTTTCCCCAGATCTAGTATTTTACTTATCAGAGCTTAGCTGGTATTAGAGTCATTGGGATATGCACCTGCTTTCCCAACTAGATTATAAGACAACACATAAAACGAAGACCTAGCATGCAGCTGAGCACAGTGCCTGGCACAGGACAAATAGGCATTTAGTGAACATGTGCTGCTTCCTTCCTCCTAGAGGACAGCGGTGTCTAACTTATCTTTGCAGACTTCCCACAACCCCAGCAGTGTCATGTATATGCTCAGAAAACACTTGATAAAGTGGATTGTGTTTGATTCCAAGTTATCAAGTCCTAAATGAACTTAAGGTCATGAGATTACGCTTTAGATCTCAGAACACAGACTCTTTTTGACAAATCATTTTTAATAGGGCCTAAAAATGTCATGTGTAATTAGGTACTTGATCCATTGTAATAATGGCCATCAGATGACAATGGTGATAGAAAATCATATCTGTTTTATCTGAATTCAGAGATGCAGCATATATCTGCTTATCATACACCCTTCACCTTCCCAAAACATGATTACTTGATTCATAAGAATTATAGACACTTTTATGTCGCTTCACAGATTCAAACCAGCATACATAATTTCCTACATCTCAGATTCCAGACTGCTTTTATTTGCCACCAAAAAAAAATGTTTGCCACTCTTAATTGCATATTGAGATGGGGGAAAATCCTGCTGCTTTCAACTAAAATGTAATTTGTTTCTAAATTCAAATTTTACTTTTTCTAGACTGTTTCTGTTAGATTTTGTTTTGCTCTCTACTTCTGTGAGGATGACACTTCACTATGTCTTTCTGCCTCAGAAGCCCATTACCATAGCATACTCTTCTCTGAACTTCCAGCCAGCCCCACTTATGATACAGCAGTCTTGATGTGTATGCAGTCATTGCTTTCTGGGTCCTCCAGGCTCTCCAGGAATAACAAGCCATCACCTCTTTTGTTCTTCTTCCCTCTCCTGTCATCAGAGTGTTCACCAAGGTCACACCATTCTTTATCCCCAGTCCCGGTTTCTCTCCAGCTCATCCTCCTTCTTTATCTACACCACCACTTTGTAGGTTTCCAATCCTTAGTTACTTCACACAAAAGCTATTATAACAGTGTCTAAAGCAGCGATTTTATGACACATAAACTTCAATGACTCCTCAATGCCACAATAAAATCTGAATACAGCCTGATGTATTTATCTCTACTTAAATTCTACTAGAACTTGACATAAACCTGTTTTTCTTATACTAATCACTTCAAACTTTAGTTTTTCTTTCTTAGAAACATGACTTTTGTTTTGTACACTCAGCTCTAATTTCTTCTCTCTCCTAAAGTTTTCTCATAGGTAGGTATGGTGGCATCTGCATGTAGTCCTGGCTATTCAGGAGGCTGAGGTGAGAGGGTCACTTGAGCCCAGGAGTTTGAGGCTGCAGCGAGCTATTATGGCAACACTGCACTCCAGCCTGGGTGACAAAGACTTTGTCTCTTTAAAAAAATTAATTTTTTCATATGTATCTTATTTCTCCATCTGGAGTGTAAGTGCCGAGTCTGAGGGGTAGTAGGGAATCTAACACTTAAATTTCCCTTTATCTTTTATACACTTACATGGTGTTCAATACCAAGCAGACATCAGATAAATCATTGTTGGTTTGATTTTTTTTAATTATTCCTTTTATTGCCATTAAATATGCTGGTTTGAGGATCTAAAATATTCTCCATGTTTGATTGGGTTTGAAAAAGTAATACAAGAAAAAATAAGAAGTGAATCCCCCTTATGTATTGTCTGTTACTTTTCAGTCAAATAATTTTGCTTGGATTGTGAATGCCAGTGTGAAAGCAGACCCCAACACTGCATCACAAATGCCTCATTATCCACTCCACAGAAGCACAGCATGCTGACGCAGTCTTATTCATCAGAGGTATTTCCTGAAGAAGGAAAAAAATCACCATCATTTACGAGCCCATGCCTTTTATTTTGAAACATATGGAATGCAGGCCTTTGCACGTTTTCAGGAATTTACCACAATAGGTGATGCCCAAGCCAATGGTTTTATTGTTATAAAACAGATGAGATGGCCGTTCCCAAACAAAGCTGAGAACACATGACCAAAACTGTCCCCTGCTCATTACAGTCCCTTTGAAAAATTTACCATCACAATTATCCATTTGTGTTTCATCCCTCTCAGTGAGGATACTAGCTTGGACTTTAGCTCTGCTAACTACATCAAGCTAAAGTTCTCATTAGCCTCCCAAAATTATCATCCACCACCATGAGAGAAGAACAGTATGTCAAGAACAGTGGAAGGAATACACAATCCAAACTGCGGTCCAAAGGGGACAAAAATGAAGGACAAGCAACTGAAGCTTTATATTTATTTGTTTGCTTGCTTTGAATTTATAGAAGTGCATTATGAAACTATTTTAACAACCACATCTTTTTTATTTATTATTATTATTATACTTTAAGTTTTAGGGTACATGTGCACAATGTGCAGGTTTGTTACATATGTATACATGTGCCATGTTGATTTCCTGCACCCATTAACTCGTCTTTTAGCATTAGGTATATCTCCTAATGCTGTCCCTCCCCCCTCCCCCCACCCCCACAACAGTCCCTGGAGTGTGATGTTCCCCTTCCTGTGTCCATGTGTTCTCATTGTTCAATTCCCACATATAAGTGAGAACACGCAGCGTTTGGTTTTTTGTCCTTGCGATAGTTTACTGAGAATGATGGTTTCCAGTTTCATCCATGTCCCTACAAAGGACATGAACTCATCATTTTTTATGGCTGCATAGTATTCCATGGTGTATATGTGCCACATTTTCTTAATCCAGTCTATCATTTTTGGACATTTGGGTCGGTTCCAAGTCTTTGCTATTGTGAATAGTGCCGCAATAAACATATGTGTGCATGTGTCTTTATAGCAGCATGATTTATAGTCCTTTGGGTATATAGCCATTAATGGGATGGCTGTGTCAAATGGTATTTCCAGTTCTAGATCCCTGAGGAATCACCACACTGACTTCCACAATGGTTGAACTAGTTTACAGTCCCACCAACAGTGTAAAAGTGTTCCTATTTCTCCACATCCTCTCCAACACCTGTTGTTTCCTGACTTTTTAATGATCGCCATTCTAACTGGTGTGAGATGGTATCTCATTGAGGTTTTGATTCGCATTTCTTTGATGGCCAGTGATGATGAGCATTTTTTCATGTGTTTTTTGGCTGCATAAATGTCTTCTTTTGAGAAGTGTCTGTTCATGTCCTTCGCCCACTTTTTGATGAGGTTGTTTGTTTTTTTCTTGTAAATTTATTTGAGTTCAATGTAGATTCTGGATATTAGCCCTTTCTCAGATGAGTAGGTTGTGAAAATTTTCTCCCATTTTTTAGGTTGCCTGTTCACTCTAATGGTAGTTTCTTTTGCTGTGCAGAAGCTCTTTAGTTTAATTAGATCCCATTTGTCAATTTTGGCTTTTGTTGCCATTGCTTTTGGTGTTTTAGACATGAATTCCTTGCCCATGCCTATGTCATGAAGGGTATTGCCTAGGTTTTCTTCTAGGGTTTTTATGGTTTTAGGTCTAACCTGTAAGTCTTTAATCCATCTTGAATTAATTTTTGTATAAGGTGTAAGGAAGGGATCCAGTTTCAGCTTTCTGCATATGGCTAGCCAGTTTTCCCAGCACCATTTATTAAATAGGGAATCCTTATCCCATTGTTTGTTTTTGTCAGGTTTGTCAAAGATCAGATGGTTGTAGATATGTGGCATTATTTCTGAGGGCTCTGTTCCGTTCCACTGATCTATGTCTCTGTTGTGGTACCAGTACCATGCTGTTTTGGTTACTGTAGCCTTGTAGTATAGTTTGAAGTCAGGTAGTGTGATGCCTCCAGCTTTGTTCTTTTGGCTTAGGATTGACTTGGCGATGCGGGCTCTTTTTTGGTTCCATATGAACTTTAAAGTAGTTTTTTCCAATTCTGTGAAGAAAGTCATTGGTAGCTTGATGGGGATGGCATTGAATCTATAAATTACCTTGGGCAGTATGGCCATTTTCACGATATTGATTCTTCCTACCCATGAGCATGGAATGTTCTTCCATTTGTTTGTATCCTCTTTTATTTCATTGAGCAGTGGTTTGTAGTTCTCCTTGAAGAGGTCCTTCACATCCCTTGTAAGTTGGATTCCTAGGTATTTTATTCTCTTTGAAGCAATTGTGAATGGGAGTTCACTCATGATTTGGCTATCTGTTTGCCTGTTATTGGTGTACAAGAATGCTTGTGATTTTTGTACATTGATTTTGTATCCTAAGACTTTGCTGAAGTTGCTTATCAGCTTAAGGAGATTTTGGGCTGAGACAATGGGGTTTTCTAGATATACAATCATGTCATCTGCAAACAGGGATAATTTGACTTCCTCTTTTCCTAATTGAATAACCTTTCTTTCCTTCTCCTGCCTAATTGCCCTGGCCAGAACTTCCAACACCATGTTGAATAGGAGTGGTGAGAGAGGGCATCCCTGTCTTGTGCCAGTTTTCAAAGGGAATGCTTCCAGTTTTTGCCCATTCAGTATGATATTGGCTGTGGGTTTGTCATAGATAGCTCTTATTTTGAGATGCATCCCATCAACACCTTATTGAGAGTTTTTAGCATGAAGGGTTGTTGAATTTTGTCAAAGGCCTTTTCTGCATCTATTGAGATAATCATGTGGTTTTTGTCTTTGATTCTGTTTATATGCTGGATTACATTTATTGATTTGTGTATGTTGAACCAGCCTTGCATCCCAGGGATGAAACCCACTTGATCATGGTGGATAAGCTTTTTGATGTGCTGCTGGATTTGGTTTCCCAGTATTTTATTGAGGATTTTTGCATCAATGTTCATCAAGGATTTTGGTCTGAAATTCTCTTTTTTGGTTGTGTCTCTGCCTGGCTTTGGTATCAGGATGATGCTGGCCTCATAAAATGTGTTAGGGAGGATACCCTCTTTTTCTATGGATTGGAATAGTTTCAGAAGGAATGGTACCAGTTCCTCCTTGTACCTCTGGTAGAATTCGGCTGTGAATCCATAAGGTCCTGGACTCTTTTTGGTTGATAAGCTATTGATTATTGCCACAATTTCAGAACCTGTTATTGGTCTATTCAGAGATTCAACTTCTTCCTGGTTTAGTCTTGGGAGGGTGTACGTGTTGAGGAATTTATCCATTTCTTCTAGATTTTCTAGTTTATTTGCATAGAGGTGTTTGTAGTATTCTCTGATGGTAGATTGTATTTCTGTGGGATCA
The DNA here is from genome assembly GCF_006542625.1 of Nomascus leucogenys. Classification (NCBI taxonomy): domain Eukaryota; kingdom Metazoa; phylum Chordata; class Mammalia; order Primates; family Hylobatidae; genus Nomascus; species Nomascus leucogenys. The sequence continues at coordinate 73,199,334 of NC_044383.1, forward strand.
GTGGTGATTTCCCCTTTGTCATTTTTTATTGCATCTAATTGATTCTTCTCTCTTTTCTTCTTTATTAGTCTTGTTAGTGGTCTATCAATTTTGTTGATCTTTTCAAAAAACCAGCCCCTGGATTAATTTTTTGAAGGGTTTTTTGTGTCTCTATTTCCTTCAGTTCTGCTCTGATTTTAGTTATTTCTTGCCTTCTGCTAGCTTTTGAATGTGTTTGCTCTTGCTTTTCTAGTTCTCTTAATTGTGATGTTAGGGTGTCAATTTTGGATCTTTCCTGCTTTCTCTTGTGGGCATTTAGTGCTATAAATTTCCCTCTACACACTGCTTTGAATGTGTCCCAGAGATTCTGGTATGTTGTGTCTTTGTTCTCATTGGTTTCAAAGAACATCTTTATTTCTGCCTTCATTTCATTATGTACCCAGTAGTCATTCATGAGCAGGTTGTTCAGTTTCCATGTAGTTGAGCGGTTTTGAGTGAGTTTCTTAATCCTGAGTTCTAGTTTGATTGCACTGTGGTCTGAGAGACAGTTTGTTATCATTTCTGTTCTTTTAGATTTGCTGAGGAGAGCTTTACTTCCAACTCTGTGGTCAATTTTGGAATAGGTGTGATGTGGTGCTGAAAAAAAATGTATATTCTGTTGATTTGAGGTGGAGAGTTCTGTAGATGTCTATTAGATCCACTTGGTGCAGAGCTGAGTTCAATTCCTGGGTATCCTTGTTAACTTTCTGTCTCGTTGATCTGTCTAATGTTGACAATGGGGTGTTAAAATCTCCCATTATTATTGTGTGGGAGTCTAAGTCTCTTTGTAGGTCACTCAGGACTTGCTTTATGAATCTGGGTGCTCCCATATTGGGTGCATATATATTTAGGATAGTTAGCTCTTCTTGTTTAATTGATCCCTTTACCATTATGTAATGGCCTTCTTTATCTCTTTTGATCTTTGTTGGTTTAAAGTCTATTTTATCAGAGACTAGGATTGCAACCCCTGCCTTTTTTTCTTTTCCATTTGCTTGGTAGATCTTCCTCCATCCCTTTATTTGGAGTCTATGTGTGTTTCTGCACGTGAGATGGGTTTCCTGAATACAGCACACTGATGGGTCTTGACTCCTTATCCAGTTTGCCAGTCTGTGTCTTTTAATTGGAGCATTTAGCCCATTTACATTTAAAGTTAATATTGTTATGTGTGAATTTGATCCTGTCATTATAATGTTAGCTGGTTATTTTGCTCGTTAGTTGATGCAGTTTCTTCCTAGCCTCGATGGTCTTTACAATTTGGCATGTTTTTGCATTGGCTGGTACCAGTTGTTCCTTTCCATGTTTAGTGCTTCCTTCAGGAGCTCTTTTAGGGCAGGCCTAGTGGTGACAAAATCTCTCAGCATTTGCTTGTCTGTATTTTATTTCTCCTTCACTTATGAAGTCTAGTTTGGCTGGATATGAAATTCTGAGTTGAAAATTCTTTTCTTTAAGAATGTTGAATATTGGCCCCCACTCTCTTCTGGCTTGTAGAGTTTCTGTCAAGAGATCAGCTGTTAGTCTGATGGGCTTCCCTTTGTGGATAACCCGACCTTTCTCTCTGGCCGCCCTTAACATTTTTTCCTTCATTTCAACTTTGGTGAATGTACATTTATGTGTCTTGGGGTTGCTCTTCTTGAGGAGTATCTTTGTGGCATACTCTGTATTTCCTGAGTCTGAATGTTGGCCTGCCTTGCTAGATTAGGGAAGTTCTCCTGGATAATATCTTGCAGAGTGTTTTCCAACTTGGTTCCATTCTCCCCATCACTTTCAGGTACACCAAGCAGACGTAGGTTTGGTCTTTTCACATAGTCCCATATTTCTTGGAGGCTTTGTTCACTTCTTTTTATTCTTTTTTCTCTAAACTTCCCTTCTCATTTCATTTCATTCATTTCATCTTTCCTCACTGATACCCTTTCTTCCAGTTGGTCTCATCGGCTACTGAGGCTTCTGTATTCTTCACGTAGTTCTCGAAACTTGGCTTTCAGCTCCATCAGCTCCTTTAAGCACTTCTCTGCATTGGTCATTTTAGTTATACATTCATCTAATTTTTTTTTCAAAGTTTTTAACTTCTTTGCCATTGGTTTGAATTTCCTCCTATAGCTCAGAGTAATTTGATCGTCTGAAGCCTTCTTCTCTCAACTCATCAAAGTCATTCTCCGTCCAGCTTTGTTCTGTTGCTGGTGAGGAACTGTGTTCCTTTGGAGGAGGAGAGGCACTCTGCTTTTTCGAGTTTCCAGTTTTTCTGCTCTGTTTTCTCCCCATCTTTGTAGTTTTTTCTACTTGTGGTCTTTGATGATGGTGATATACAGATGGGTTTTTGGTGTGGATGTCCTTTCTGTTTGTTAGTTTTCCTTCTAACAGACAGGATCCTCAGCTGCAGGTCTGTTGGAGTTTGCTAGAGGTCCACTCCAGACCCTGTTTGCCTGGGTGTCAGCAGCGGTGGCTGCAGAACAGCAGATTTTTGTGAACCACATATTCAGCTGTCTGATCGTTCCTCTGGAAGTTTTGTCTCAGAGGAGTACCTGGCCGAGTGAGGTGTCAGTCTGTCCCTACTGGGGGGTGCCTCCCAGTTAGGCTGCTTGGGGGTCAAGGACCCACTTTAGGAGGCAGTCTGCCCGTTCTCAGATCTCCAGCTGCATGCTGGGAGAACCACTACTCTCTTCAGAGCTATCAGATAGGGACATTTAAGTCTGCAGAGGTTACTGCTGACTTTTTGTTTGTCTGTGCCCCAGCCCTAGAGGTGGAGCCTACAGAGGCAGGCAGGCCTCCTTGAGTTGTGATGGGCTCCACTCAGTTCAAGCTTCCTGGCTGCTTTCTTTACCTAAGCAAGTCTGGGCAATGGTGGGTGCCCCTCCTCCAGCCTTGCTGCCACCTTGCAGTTTGATCTCAGACTGCTGTGCTAGCAATCAGCGAGACTCCATGGGCATAGGACCCTCTGAGCCAGGTGCGGGACACAATCTCCTGGTGTGCCATTTTCCAAGCCCATTGGAAAAGTGCAGTATTAGGGTGGGAGTGACCCGATTTTCCAGGTGCCATCTGTCACCGCTTTCTTTGACTAGGAAAGGGAACTCCCTGACCCCTTGCACTTCCCGAGTGAGACAATGCCTCGCCCTGCTTCGGCTTGGCTCAGGCATGGTGCGCTGAACTGACTGTCCTGCACCCACTGTTTGGCACTCTCTAGTGAGATGAACCCGGTACCTCAGATGGAAATGCAGAAATCACCCGTCTTCTGCATCACTCATGCTGGGAGCTGTAGACCGGAGCTGTTCCTGTTCAGCCATCTTGGCTCCACCCCCCAACAACCACATCTTCTTGAAGTTCAAAGTCACAGTGAGTCCTGGACTCTTTAGTGAGAAGTAGAAGACAAGACTCTTGGCTCAGGCTTCTGCCTTAAAGTTTTGAGACTTTTTCCTACTGTACAACACATAAGATAGAATCCATGATTTTTTTTTTACTTCCTAACTCCTGAGCACCATAATAAAATCATAACTGGAAATAAATAAATTTTGTTAGATCAAGGCGTCATTCTGTAAGAGAAGGTTGTTTACCTGTTTTGCCGATTCTAAGTTATAGAATCTTGTCCATAGTAACAGTTAGCATCCAAATTTCTGTATGCAACAATTCCCAAAAGTTTCTGATTTATGGGGCTTTTGACAAGGATAGACGAATTTATTGAAAATGACTTGATTGATTCTAGTGACCAGAATATAAGTGTTTATAATATTGTACTTTTTTCATCTTATTTCATTTCTTTTCAAAATATTTTTAAACAATTAAGCCTACATTCTTGAATGGAAAATGTATCCAGGTTACAATACCTACATTTTCACACTAAATCAATGGGATATATCTAGGATTCTGATACTCTTCTTTGTTTCCTCCTCACCAATAATCTGGAATGAGTTTGAAAAAATGGTTAGTCACAATACCTACATTTTTACACCAACTCAATGGGATATATCTAGGATGATGATACTCTTCTTTGTTTCCTCTTCATCAATGATCTGGGGATGAGCTCTAAACAATGTTTAGAACACAAGGTCTGTCCTCAAATGAGTCCTCTTTACTGTGTTCCTCACTGAGCTTGGAGCTCATGCATTTCTGATCATGTAGAATCCTTGCTCTTTTTTTTATTAACTCCAACAGTGGTTTTGTAATGTTGTTGCTCTGTCTCTTTAAAAGTACATTCTGTTTCTGAGTCTCCTTGGCAGCTGCTTTCCCTTTGTGGAATCAGTTTTTCATTGCATTGACAGTGGAACAGAAAATGTAAAGCCTGTTTGATGAGTGAAGTCTCTAGCTTAAAGTCAAACTGAAAAACAGATTCCCACTTGCATAATGCTTTATACTTCTGTATAATACCACTAAACATCCCTAGGCAACACTAGCTTAGAACTTTGCTTCATGGCTGATATGGTTTGGCTGTGTCCCCACCCAAATCTCATCTTGAATCGTAGCTCCCATAATCCCCACATGTCATGGTAGGGGACCCAATGGGAGATACTTCAATCATAGGGTGATTACCCTCATGCTGTTCTTGTGATATGAGTGAGTTCTCTCAACATCTGATAGTTTCATAAAGGGGTTCTACCTTTGTTCAGCGTTCATTCTCTCTCCTGCTGCCCTGTAAAGAAGTGCTCTCCACCATGACTGTGAGTTTCCTGAGGCCTCTCCAGCCATGGAGAACTGTGAGTCAATTAAACCTCTTTTCTTTATAAATTATGCAGTCTCAGATATTTCTTTATAGCAGCATGAGAACAGACAAATACAGCAAATTGGTAGTGGCAGTGGGGCGCTGCTCTAAGGTTACCCCAAAAGGTGGAAGCAACTTTGGAACTGGTTAAAAAGCAGAGGTTGCAACAATTTGGAAGGCTCAGAAGGCAGGAAAATTTGGGAAAGTTTGGAACTTCCTAGAGACTTGGAGGGCTCAGAAGACAGGAAGATGTGGAAAAGTTTGGAATTTCCCAGAGACTTGTTGAATGACTTTGACCAAAATGCTGATAGTGATATGGACAATAAAGTCCAAGCTGAGATGGTCTCAGATGGAGATGACAAATTTTTTGGGAACTGGAGTAACAGTCACTCTTGCTGTGCAAAGAGATAGATGCATTTTGCCCTTACCCTAGAGATCTGTGGAACTTTGAACTTGAGAGAGATGATTTAGGGCATCTCGCAGAAGAAATTTCTAAGCACCAAAGCATTCAAGAGAAAAAGCATAAAAGTTTGGAAAATTTGCAGCCTGATGATGTGATAGAAAACCCCATTTTCTGGGGAGAAATTCAAGCCTGCTGCAGAACTTTGCATAAGTAGTGAGAAGCCAAATGTTAATCACCAAGACAATGGGGAAAATGTCTCCAGAGCATATCAAAGACTTTCATGGAAGCTCCTCCCATCATAGGACTGGAGGCCTAGGAGGGAAAATGGTTTCCTAGGTGTATTAGACTGTTCTCACACTGCTAATAAAGACATACCCAAGATTGGGTAATTTATAAAGAAAAATAAGCTTAATGGACTCACAGTTCCACAGGGCTGGGAGGCCTCACAATGATGGCAGAAGGCAAAGGAGGAACAAAGGCACATCTCACATGACAGCAGGCAAGAAATCTTGTGCAGCGGAATGAAACCTTGTGCAGGGGAACTCCCGGGTATAAAACCATCAGATCTCATGAGATTTATTCCCTACCATGAGAACAGAATGGGGAAAACCACTCCCATGATTCAATTATCTCCACCTGGCCCCACCCTTAACACATGGGGATTATTACAATTCAAGGTGAGATTTAGGTGGGGACACAGCCAAACCATATCACTGGGCCAGGTACAAGGCCCCCCACATGCTGTGTGCAGCCTCAGGGCTTGGTGCCCTGCATCTTGGCTGCTCCAGCCATGGCTAAAAGGGGCCAAGGTACAGCTCAGGCCATGGCTTCAGAGGGTGCAAGTCCCAAGGCTTGGTAGCTTCCACGTGGTGTAGAGCCTGTGGGTACACAGAAGTCAAGAATTGAAGTTTGAGAACCTCTGCCTAGATTTCAGTGGCTGTATGGAAACACCTGGATATCCAGGCAGAAGTTTGCTACAGGGGTGGAGCCATCATGGAGAACTTCTGCTAGGGCAGTGTGGAAGGGAAATGTAGGGTCAGAGCCCCCACACAGAGTCCCCACTGGAGCACTGACTAGCGGAGCTGTGAGAAGAGAACCACCATCCTCCAGACCCAAGAATGGTAGATCCACCAACAGCTTGCACCATGCACCTGGAAAGGCCACAGGCACTCAATGCCAGCCCATGAAGAAGCCAGGCAAGGGGCTGTACCCTTCAAAGCTACAGGTTTGGAGCTGCTCAAGGCTATGGGAGCCCACCTCTTGCATCAGCATGACCTGGATATTAAACAAGCAGTAAAATAAAATAATTTTGGAACTTTAAAATTTAACAACTGCCCTATTGGCTTTCATACTTGCATGAGACCTATAGCCCCTTTGTTTTGGCCAATTTCTCCCATTTGGAATGGGTCTATTTAACCAGTGCCAGTACCCCCATTGTATCTGGAAGTAATTAACTTGCTTTTCATTTTACAGGCTCATAGGTGAAAGGGACTTGCCTTGTCTCAGATGAGACTTTGGACTTGGACTTTTGAGTTAATGCTGGAATGAGTTAAGATTTTGAGGGACTGTTAAAAGGGCATGATTGTATTTTGAAATGTGAGGACATGAGATTTGGGAGGGGCCGGGGGAGAATGATGTGGTTTGGCTGTGTCCCTATCCAAATCTCATCTTGAATTGGAGTTCCCATAATCCCCACATGTCATGGGAGGGACCCAGTGAGGGGTAATTGAATCATAGGGGCAGTTAACCTCATGTTGTTCTTGCGATAGTGAGTGAGTTCTCATAAGATCTGAAGGTTTTATAAGGGGCTTCTCCCTTTGCTTGGCACTCATTCTTTCTCCTGCCACCCTGTGAAGAGGTGCCTTCTGCCACGATTGTAAGTGTTCTGAGGCCTCTGCAGCCATGCAATTAAATCTACTTCCTTTTTAAATTACCCATTCTCGGGTATTCACAGCTGCATGAGAACAAACTAACACAATGACCAATATCCTCTAGTTTATACATAAAACATATTCAGGACACAAAGAGAACTTTTATTGTATATAAAAAAAAAGAAAACCAGTTTTTATTATTAGATACTATATATTCAGCACTTGACCTTCTTTGAAGCTGACTTATTTTATTAATAATATATTAATATACATTTATTACTTAGTACAATTTGAAATAAAACTAACTCAATTATAAAATTGTAAAAACAAACAGTTCAATTTAAGTTTTAATGGATATTGTAATAGAAAACTAGAAAATTCAGTTCTGGTTGAGAGATCAATGTGGAAATAAATTGCAAAGAGTCCATAATTATGTGGAAGTTTAAACTTGCGTAGAGTTATCAAAGGACTGGGCCAATTGAAAAAGGAATTCGATAAGGCTGCACATCAAAGGACATTCTTCCACAGAGAAGAGTGCACAATTCTACCAACACAGCAGGTCATCAACGGACAGGATATACCCTGCAACGTCATTGCAGTAATGTTTAAGTAATAAGATATTGGGTCATTTATCAAAGGATGGTGTTGGTACTAAAGATTATCAAAACTCTTATACTGAAAAAAAAGGCATGGACATTGAACCCAAAGGTGGTTTGCTGCCACTACAATCGCAGCTTCATGTCATGTCTCTGACCTGCCAATGGTTATCTATCTAATTAACTCATCTATGGTTATGAAAAACAAACTATAGAAACATTAAGGTGACTATGGGTAGATATGTTTCCCTAGGGGCAAAATTTGATTGACAAATTTGTTAAAAACATAATTCTTTGTCTTTGGAAGAAATTTTTAAACTTTCTTCACTGAGATGTTAAATTGCAAAGATATCAGCTATTTTATTAGGCAATTTCTCAAATTATTCTAATTATCCAAACCTCCCTAATGTCCTTTGATGTTCTTTCTAGTGAAATACTAAATTTACACTGCACTCAGAGGTGCAAAGAAAACATAACTTCTTTCTCTATATAATCCTTCTCTCTATTAATCTTCCTTACATATGTCTACACAATGGATAATACAAAGAAACATTAATTTAAGCCCTATTCAATGCAACAATTTAAACAATTCCTTTAGCTAAATGCTTTGTCACTAAGTAATATGGTTCATCTCTCAGATTCTCCTCCCTCCTGCTCTGCAAAAGTGGAGGGTAGGTGAAATAAAAATAATAGGAAATCAAATATAAGAGAGGCCAGTTGATGAAGGGGCCTATATGCCATGCTTAGAAGTTTGGACAATGTTCTATGGACAACAGGAAGTCATTTTAGCAGTTTTAGTTTATAAGTTTGAGTGGACACTGCTAGTTAGCCAACTCAACATCAATTCCGACCCTCTTTCCTCCTTGCCCACCTCCAACAGTGGAGGCTGAAAAAATGAGACATTCACTTACTAACAGACCTTACAGCTAAGAGTGCTTTTTGACCCAATTCTGGCCAATGAACCATAAGGGGTGATAAAAGAAAAACTTCAGCCAAATTAAATTTAAAGGAGTTTAACTGAGCAATGAATGGGCAGCCTTCTGAGCCAAAGTAGGCTCAGAGACTCCAGCACAGCCACATGGCAGAAGATTTATGGACAGAAAAAGGAAAGCATTGTATAGAAAATGGAAGTGATGTACAGAAATAGCTGTATTGGTTACAGCTTGGCATTTGCATTATATGAGCATTGTTTGAACAGTTGGCTACATTTGCTTGGCCAAAACTCAGTGATTGGCACAAGTGTAGGCTACAATCTGTTTACACCTCCACTTGTTATCATTCACAATGTACAGAAAAACCTTCAGGCTGAACTTAAATATGTTAAGGAGGCAGCTTTAGGCTAAACTTGATTTAACAGGGGAAATCTGTTGGGAACCCCCTCTTGAAAGCTTTGTCTCCCTAGAAAAAAGAACAGAATTTCACAAGGCTTTTAGGTATGAAGCCTTTGAAGTAAGACATGCTACATGGCATTGTAGCTGTTGCCATCTTGCTATCATGAAGCACCAAGCGTGAGGGCAAAAATCCAACAGCAAAGCAGAAGTAAACAAACAGCCACTTCTTTATGGTATCAGAGAAACACTGTATCAGCTCTGGACTGATATCTCCAGACAAATCCTCATATGTGATGCAACTTATGTTTTATTACTTAAATCACAAGTAGTTGAGTTTTCTTTTATTTGCAGGTGAGCACAGCATTCAAAATTGATACAGTATTATGTATATTACTCTGACCAGAGTGGCGTTTTGAAAAGGGGCAAGACTAGAGTTACAGAAATTATTTAGGGAGTTGTTGCAATAATTCAAGAAAAAGATGGAATGGGACCTGAAAACAGACGGCAAATACATAAACAAGCAGAAGAAAAAAAAATCATTTAACTTTGCTGTAGGAATGGTGTGGGACAGGCATTTAGGTTTTGGCTTGGATTACTGGGCCACAGGATATAGAAGTAGCAGATTTGAGCGTGAATATGAATTTCATTGTGAGAAACGTCACGTCTGAAGTACCTGTGCAACATCCTGTTTAAATATCTAGTGGGCAAACAAACCTATAAGTACGTAAAAACATTTCTATCTAGAGATATCAATTTGGGACTCATTAAGGTCACAGCTAAACCTGCTAAAGTGGAAGAGGTCATCCAGAGAGTGTGAGGAACTTGAGGAGCCACAGACAAAAGCCTGAAGAACATCAACATTTAAGAAGGCAAAAGTAGAATAAGGAGCAAGCAAAGACTGAGAAGAAATACTGAGAGAGGTATAAAAACAAATAAATAATAAGCACCAGGTCTAAGCAGCCAGAACATCTGAACCAGTTTATCCTGGCTGAGCCTTAGCCTTACATGTAAAATTGTCAAAAGATAAAACTGCCAGAAAATATATGAAACTAAACCAAAATTGAATTTACCGCTTAAAGTATTGATTTATTTAAAAGTTTAAAACCTATTCTAGTGGCTGTTACCATGACTATAGAAGAGGCAGACTTTTTCTAAGAATAGGGTTTTTTTTTTTAATTCTCAAAGTTAAATGTTACAATGATTAAATAAGATAAAGACTGACATGTGTCCATTGGATTTAGCAATTGAAGCTCAGGAGTAATTTTAATGAAGTAGATGAAGAACTAAAATACTACAATTTTATGCTAAACTAGTCATGCTTAGAGTCTTCTCCTAGAGCAGGAAGCAAAGGAAAAAGCTGTCTCAAGGAAGTTATAAAGGGGAGTGGGAAAGTAAAACTAGCATTTATTGGTAGGCTACCACATGCTGGAAGTTGTGCTAGGCACCTGCCATATGCTATCTCATTTAACTCTCATAACTATGCCTTAAGCATTCCTCAGGAGCAGTAGTAGTATTCTGAGGCTCAGGACATTAAACAATATTTCCAAGGATATACAGCTAGTGATAGGCAGGAAAAGAGCTGGAGACCAGGCTTGTGTGACTTCAAAGCCTAGTCTTAGGCCATTGCACCACATTGCTACTAAAGAAGAGATGAGGTGAGCTATGAGAAGCACCTCCTCTATCTCCTCCAGTCTTCCCCTTCTCCTCCTAAGCTACTCCCCCAAACGCCCTGCAAGACAGTGACCAGGAATGTAGATGCAACTGGAAACTCAGAGAGTACAGACCCTATGAAATATGCCCCAGTAAAGCCATGGCATTGCTCACAAATGAAGCATGATAGAAGAGCAGGTATTTCTATTCACTCATCATAAATTTTTAAAATTTTCAATTTTCCAAATGTTTTATGTAGGTGGCTATTAAAACTGTGCAGCACTTGGCCAAGTGTCAAGCAAGTTGTCTTCTTGACTGACAGCTATTCAAGCATTATTACTTTAAATTACAAAATGATACTTTCCATATGAGAAATCTATAGCTCATGAAGCAATGTTAACAATCTTAAGGTTGAAGTGAGTCAGAAAGCAAACAAAATGCATATTGGTAATTTGGTAATAGCTTCTTATTATTATTTATACGTCTTAATCCATCCTGGGTTGTACCACTTCCTTTCTATGGTACATAGAAACATATGACTCTTGAGCTTCTCCAAGAACTTTTAGTCTTTGGGGACGCTGCTTTTAAAAAAACTAAAGAGTAAATTTGATGAGAATCTATGACATGGCATGCTGGTTCTAAATCCATGCTATTTTAGACTGCTATACAGTGTGACCCGTCACAGAAGAAAAACACTAAAACTGAGTTAGCTATCTCCCTGAAGTAGCTACATGGGGAATTCTCACATTCCCTCAGAGAACATCTCCACTGGTTATGTCATTTACTGAACCATTATCTCCTGACTGTGTCTTGGGGTGATGGTTATGCATTCAGCTACATCCTGGAATAGTCTATCTTCTCATCAGTAATGACAGCTTTAAGTAGAAATGATAATCTAAATTTTATAACAGTACATGAGAAATTCTTCCTTTGTGTATTTGTTTTTCTTTTTTTCCTTTTTTTTTTTTTTTTTTTTTTGAGACAGAGTCTCACTCTTGTCGCCCAGTCTGGAGTACAATGGCATGATCTCAGCATACTGCAACCTCCACCTCCTGGGCTCAAGTGATTCTCCTGTCACTGCAACCTCCACCTCCTGGGTTCAAGCAATTTTCCTGCCTCAGCCTCCTAAGTAGCTGGGATTACAGGTGCTTGTCACCACGCCTGGCTAATTTTTTGTATTTGTAGTAGAGACAGGGTTTCACCATGTTGGCCAGGCTGGTCTTGAACTCCTGACCTCAGGTGATCCACCCGCCTCGGCCTCCCAAATTGCTGGGATTACAGGTGTGAGCCATCGTGTGTGGCCCCTTGTGTTTCTTATCATGCAATGCTGCTGCCTACAAAATGGTGTGAAATACACAAGCTGTTTTGTTATACAAAGAAATTCACTATAATGAATTTCAATCTTCATGCTATTTCACTTTGATGATGCACTTAAAGCATGTTAGGAAGAGACTGGAGGAAACCCAAATATGAACAGCTGTAATTAATTCAATAGAGATTATTCACTGAAATGTTCAATCTTCATTATTAGAAACTACCACTCAATCCCACCAAATTCTGTTCATGAATTAGCTGAGAATTTTCCCACTTAAATTAATACTGCCATTGTTCAAAGCATGTCCTATGGGCTGTAATCCTTCTACGGCTGAGTAGCTCCAGATGGGCCCCTATCAGGCCCCCCAGAATAATTAATTCTACCCAGGGTATGGAGAATAAATATTTTTTTAAAAAATCATTAAAAGCAAGTCCCAGCATCCAAAAGCACCTCACATCTTTGCAAGGAGAGCAAACAGCTTGCTCCCACCTAGACAATAACCCAAGGAAAAGATCTCTTGCCATATGAGATAGGCAGCCTGATACCAGCTGATGGTAACAGATGGATGTACAGGAATAATTCAGCAGAATGAAAGTCACTCTGGGACAGCCAAGGGAAGGGTCTCCGGGACCGTCAACAGGAGAAGACAGACAGTGGAGTGGGGAAGGATTTGATGGGGAAAAGTGGTTTCTAAAAACAGATGGGTGTACTTCAGGTTGATTATTGATTAGCAAGGCAGTTTTCAAAAGTGAAGAGAGTATTCTCTCTTTGAGTGTATCTAAAGAAATTCCAGCAGGAGATGTGGAAGGGGTGAAATCATTCCAAGGCAGCTCATTATTAAACGGGCCTTGCCCCAAAGGTTCATTGGATTCCCCTTCATGGAATCCAAAGTTTCAATAAAGCTTTTTGTTCCTCTGAGTGGAGAAGGCAACAAATCAAAACTTCATGCCTCTTGTGGATATCTCCACCAGTGAAAGGAAGTAGTATGTCTGAGATCCACAAGTACTAGAAGATAACCCAAATGAGTACAATGCAATGTGTCCCTAAGAAATTTTCCCTGGTTGCCCTTCTTAAAAATCAGAGCCCTGGAAGGGAAAGAATTTGCTATTCAATACGCCATGGAGAGGATTGTAGGTAAAAGTCATATATCTAATAAGAGAAAAGGCTTCTGACATCTCAGGAGGTTATAATGGGCAGCAATTGACATGGAACCCCAGGCTAAAGGCTATTTGGAAATTTTAAAACTTTAGCTGGGGAAGCAATTTCCCCTTAGGCTAGGAAGCCTGGAGGCTTATTATTTCCAAATATCATATCTAACAAATGCTGCCATGCAATCAGACAAGTTAAAAGTCAAAAGAAAACAAAAACAAAACTCAATGAGCTCCTCAAAAGATTAAATAGGGTTAGAAGTCCACTGAGCCAGAGACTACAAGGGCAATCAAGCCAAAACTACTGCTTTGATTTTTCTTGTATAACCCTCACATCTCTGACCCATGTAATATTTTAAGGCCTGAATAACTTAAAATTCACTGTTACCTGATTCTAAATAAGGCTGTTCTTATCGTGTGTCTTTGGTTCCTATTTTGCTACTTTTCAGAAAAATGTGTCTTTCCATAGTTGTTTTTAGGAGGACTGCTATAGATAGAATCAAAGATGAATAGCTGTACCTCATATCTATGCCAAGATTGAGACTGAAAACAGGAAATTTTGGTGTTATTGTGTTTGTATTAGTCACTCATCTGCTTCATCCCTCATGTTTCCAACATAAAATGGAATCATTTGTGAAACTTGAAAATTCCTCTCAAAGTCTTCTATGAAACTGCTATCAATGTATAAAGCAGAACTATAAAGCAACAGCCAACAAATTACATAAAAGAGGTTTTCCTTTCTCTTTAATGTTTGGCATTATGGTCTCTTGGCCAGTCATTAGCCCCCAAGGATGGGTCAGTGATCTTTTAGCTCTGCTTTAGTTAAACCTTCACGTGTTCCTTAGTCATCCCTGAAAAATATTAGAAGACAGCAGCCTCCCTTACTCATCTCTGAAAAATATTAGAAGACAGCAGTCTCCCTTACTTATGGTTTCATTTTCTGTGATTTCAGTTACCTGTAGCCAACCACAATCCAAAAATATTACATGGATGATGCTGGCCTCATAGAATGAGTTAAGGAGGTATCCCTCCTATTCAATTTTTTTGGAATAGTTTCAGTAGAAACGGCACCAGCTTCTCTTTGTACCTCTAGTAGAATTCAGCCATGAATCTGTCTGGTCCTGGGCTTTTTTTTTTTTTTTTTTGGTTGGAAAAAATCTGTGACCTGGACAAAAGTAGTTATAATAGAATAAAGGAAACAGAGGCTCAATTAGAGTAAAAAAAGGGAAAAAAGGGAAGTAGAAATAGCAAATACTGATGTTATAGGAAATTATGCTGGAGTGCAGAGCAGAGAAAACAGATCATAGCTGGAAAAGCAATATATGGGAGGATATTTTAAAGATGGGATAACCTGAAGTTATGGTGGGCTATTTATTCCTGCCTTAATTTCAGAACTTGGCATTGGTCTAGAATGAGAAATGTAAATCTACCAAAGTCTAATGATTCCCAAAACAAACTATCAACTAATAGAAGTGGGTTCTGATTTCCCATTTTCAGTACCCAATCCACTTTGAGGCACTAGTGCAGAGATTGCCTCAGAATTTTGAGATCCCTGGGATCTGCACCCATCTCCCACCATCCACATCTGGCCCAAGATATCCACTGGGCCTTCAGCAATTTCTCTGAGTAATCTTCAAGGGTTAGCAAAGGACCAAAAACAAAGGGTGAAGGAGGGAGCTTCATACTGTCACCCACAGTATCCCAGTTATCGCTGAAATCTACAGGTAACTCTCAGTGGGCTGAAGTACAGCGGCACTCAAGTACAGATCCATGGGGCCGGCTTCCAGATCATCTGGCACAGACAGTACCTGCTCAGGCTTACACACCTGAGGAGGGAACTGAAAATGCAGCGAGCAGCAAGGAGGTTTACGAGAATGCTGTTAGGTAAACAATGAAATTAAGGCAGATATTTAAAAATTCTTTGAGGTAAGTGAAAACACAGACGCAGCATACCAAAATCTTTTCGGTACAGCAAAAGCAGTATTAAGAGAAAAGTTTATAGTGCTAAACACCTACCTCAAAAAGTTAGAAAGATCTCAAATTCACAATCTAACATCACACCTAGAGTAACTAGGAAAAAAAGTACAAACTAACCCCAAAGCTGGCAGAAGAAAAGAAATAAATAAAATCAAAGCAGAACTGAATGAAACTGAGACCCAAAAATCCATATAAAAAATCAATGAAACTGGCCGGGCGCGGTGGCTCACACCTGTAATCCCAGCACTTCGGGAGGCCGAGGCGGGCAGATCACAAGGTCAGGATATCGAGACCATCCTGGCTAACACAGTGAAACCCCATCTCTACTAAAAATACAAAAATTTAGCCAGGCATGGTGGCACACACCTGTAGTTCCAGCTACTCAGGAGGCTGAGGCAGGAGAATGGCATGAACCCGGGAAGCAGAGCTTGCGGTGAGCCGAGATCACGCCACTGCACTCCAGCCTGGGCAACAGAGCGAGACTCTGGCTCAAAAAAAAAAAAGCCAGTGAACCCAAAAACTGGTTCTTTGAAAAAATGAACAAGATTAATAGGCTGCTAGCTAGGTTAACAAAGGAAAAACAGACAGAAGATTCAAATAAGCCCAATCAGAAACAACAAAGGTGACATTACAACCAATCCCACAGAAGTACAAAAGATCTTCAGAGACTATTATAAACACCTCTACTCACACAAAGTAGAAAATCTAGAGGACATGCACAAATTCCTGGAAACATAAAATTTCTCAAGATTGAATCAGGAAGAAATTGAAACACTGAACAGGTCAGTATTAAGTTCTGAAATTGAAGCAATAACAAAAAACCTACCAATCAAAAAGTGCCCCTGACCAGATGGATTCACAGCCAAATTCTACAAGATGTACAAAGAAGAGCTGGTACCAATTCTACTAAAACTATTCCAAAAAAACAAGGAGGAGGGTCTCCTTCCCAATTCATTCTACAAAGCCAACATCAGCCTGATACAAAAACATGGCAAAGACACAGTGAAAAAAGAAAACTAAAGGCCAACATACCTGATGAACATAGGCACAAAAATCCTCAACAAAATACTAGCAAACCAAATCCAGCAAGATATCAAACAGTTAATTTGCCATGATAAAGTAAGCATCATTCCTGGGATACGAGGTTGGTTCAACAAACACAAAAGAATAAATGCAATTCACCACATAAACAGAACCAAAAACAAAAACCATATTATCATCTCAATGGATGCAGAAAAAGCTTCCAATAAAATCCAACTTCCCTCCATGATAAAAACATCCTAGAAACAAGGCATCAGTGGAAAATACCTCAATATCATAAGAGCCATTTATGACAAACCCACAGCCAATATCATAATGAGTGGGCAAAAACAGGAAGCATTCCCCTTGGGAACTGGAACAAAACAAGGGTGCCAACTCTCAGCACTCCTACTCAACACAGTATTGGAAGTGCTAGCCAGAGCAATCAAGCAAGAGAAAGAAATAAAAAGTATCCAAATAGAAAATGAAGTCAAACTATCTCTCTTCATGAATGATATAATCCTATATCAAAAAAACCTAAGTTTATCAGTTCTGAAAAAAATCTAGAACTGATAAACAACTTCAGTAAAGTTTCAGTATACAAAATCGATGTACAAAAATTAGTGGCATTTCTATACATCAATAGTATTCAAGCTGAGAGCCAAATCAAGAATGCAATCCCATTCAGAATAGCCACAATAAGAATAAAATAACTAGAAATACAGCTAACCAAGGAGGTGAAAAAATCTCTAAAAGGAGAATTACAAAACACTGCTAAAAGAAATCATAGATGATGCAAACAAATGGAAAAATATTCCATGCTCATTAGTTGGAAGAATCAATATTGTTAAAATGGTTATTTAATAGGGCCCAAAGAAATCTACAGATTCAATGCTATTCCTACGAATGACCAGTATCATTTTTCAAAGAACTAGAAAAAACTGTTCTAATATTTATACAAAACAAAAAAAGAGCCTGAATACCAAAGCAATCCTAAGCAAAGGAACACAGCTGGAGGCATCACATTACCTGTTTCAAACTCTACAATAAGGCTACTTTAACCAAAACAGCACAGTACTTGTACAAAAACAGACACAACAGACCAATGGAACAGAATACAAAACCCGGAAACGAAGCCACACACACACCTACAGCCATTTGATCTTTGACAAAGTCAACAACAATAAGCAATAGGGAAAGAGCTGTCTATTCCATAAATGATCCTTGGATAGCTGACTAGACAGATGCAAAAGAATAAAAATTAACCTCTATCTTTCACCACAAACAAAAATTAACTCAAGTTGAATTAAAGATTTAAATGTAAAACCTCAAACTATAAAGGAAAATCTAGGAAACTTAAGGAAGACCTAGGAAACACCGTTCTGGAAATCAGCCCTGAGAAACACCATTCTGAACGTCGGCCCTGAGAAAGAATTTATAAGTAAATCTTCAAAAGCAATTGCGATAAAAACAAAAATTGACAAGCAGGATCAAATTAAACTAAAGAGTTTCTGCACAACAAAAGAAGCTATCAACAGAGGAAACAGACAACCTACATAATGGGAGAAAATATTCACAAACTACACATCTGACAACAGTCTAATAGCCAGAATCTATAAGTAATTTAAACAATTCCACAAGCAAAAGTCAAATAACCCCATTAAAAATTGGGCAAAAAATATGACAGATAATTTCTCAAAAGAAGACATACAAATGGCAATAGATATATGAAAAAAGATGCTCCACATCACTAATCATCAGATAAATGTAAATAAAAACCACAATGCAATACCATCTCATACCAGTCAGAATGACAATTATTAAAAAGTCAAAAAACCACAGATGCTGGCAAGGCACAGATGCAGGCTGGGCACGGTAGCTCACGCCTGTAATCCCAGCACTTTGGGAGGCCGAGGCGGGTGGATCACCTGAGGTCAGAGTTGGAGACCAGCCTGGCCGACATGGTGAAACCCCGTCTCTACTAAAAATACAAAAAATTAGCCAGGTGTGGTGACAGGCACCTGTAATCCCAGCTACTCGGGAGGCTGAGGCAGGAAAAATCCCTTGAACCCAGGAGGCGGAGGTTGCAGTGAGCCGAGATCACGCCATTGCACTCCAGCCTGGGCAACAAGAGTGAAACTCTGTCTCAAAAATAAATAAATAAATAAAATAAAAATACAAAAATTAGCCGGGCGTGGTGGCACACGCCTGTAATCCCAGCTACTCTGGCGGATCAGGCAGGAGAATAGCTTGAACCTGGGAAGCGGAGGTTGCAGTGAGCAGAGATCGCGCCACTGCACTCCAGCGTGAGACAGAGTGAGACTCTGTCAAAAGAAAAGAAAAAAAAAAGAGAAGAGAAGAAAAAAGAAAAGAAAAGAAAACAAAGGAAAAGGAGGAAGGAAAGAAAATTGTTGGTTTTTGTTTTCTTAAAAGGGTGGCTATCTCACTAATTAAGATTCAGGTCCCCCTTATTTGAGACGGTTGCTACAGTTTGTGGCTTCATATTCTTCGATAATTGATAGTTTGGAAAAGATTTCATCTGTTTTGCAGCTTACCATCAGTAAAGTCATACAAATTTATTAAGAATGCTATCAAATTTGGGAAAATTTCCATTAAGGTTTTTGTCTGTAGTGGTGCTGGTGGTCTGTATGTGTGTATTTGTGTGTGCTTCTCATATAGAAGTGCTAATACTTGAAAGAATTTCCAGCAGACTAGCTTCTGGTTCTATATATTTCAAACTTTATTTCTCTTCCACTCTCAACATAAATTCAAAGCTAGATACTACAGGAAATCATCACACAACTTCTAACCCTGCCCCTTGTAACTCAGCACAAGGAGTAGTGCGCATATTGCTACCTCAGGACAGCTAACAATAGCTAATCTATAGTCAGAAATGACTGCAAGCTATGTAAATATATCTCACTGATCCCAAGTGAAATCAAATTCTCCATTCCTGGATCCCAGAATGCCTGCAGCCACTTCACATCACCTAAGCCAAGAGGAAGTGTGACAGAGGCTAAGTATATATAAATGGAAGGAGATAACAGTGTTAACTAATTAAGGCTGAAATGACTACTATTGCAAATTTTACAAAATCATGTGACCATGTGAACACATCCTGAGGCCACTCCCATTCCTTGAAAAGAGCCCTGCAAAGAAAGGCCCTAAAGATAACCTTAATTTGCTTCGTGTTAAGTCCATCTGTGAATACTTTTGTTTAACTGAACTTAAGCAGTAAAATGAAAAATAATCAAAGGTCACGTGACTTCCAGCTTTCTTTTCTCAGCATTCAGTGAGTGATATTTAAAGAATACAGCTTATTAGAACATATAGTCCTTGACAAGGTGATCAGTATGTATACCCACATGAAACAACTACAGGATAACTCTTGATAGATTACTATTTACTGTGGCAATTTGAAGACCTAGGAGTAATAAATGTGTGGGGTGTCCTAAAATGTTTCCTTCAGGGAAACATCCTGAAGGAGATACAATTTGAGCCTACCCTGTAAGACACAAATGCAATCAACCACTGAGGGCTTGGGTCCGAGGATGGGGTTCTGTCTTGGAATATGAACATTTGCAGCCCTAGAAGAAGAAGGGCCAATGAGGAGGGATCTATCAAATATGTCAAAATGCATAAGAATATCTTTTATTGTACTCTAGACTAGGAGTTACTATATCTGACTCTTTTTCAAAAGAACAATGTCTCTATTTAATAGTAGTCTGCTGACTGAGCAGCAGAAATTTGCAACCCACATTTATTTCTATTATATAAGTTTTTAGTGTAATAGATTTCTTTGTGTCAACATAAAAAAAGCAAAGCTGTGATGGGCTGTAAGCCAGACTGTGGAAAAAGCCCTATTACATTGAATTGGGTGTTATCATGGTATTTGATACACTGATGAGTCTATCTGAAGGGTTCATCACACTTGGAAGCTAACACTTTTTCCGTAAGTTTTTATTCTTCCATTTTGGAACACTCTCATCCCTTTCATCACTTGGCTGGTATCAAGCAGAGCGTCAAAATTATTGTTTACGATATTCATATCTTCAGAGCTGTCTTTATAGATTTTTTTCCTAAAAGGATTTTGAAATACTATCAGTGAATAGAGTAAAAAAAATCAAACAACCATCTCCCAAATTTCTAATACTTTAGTTCTAATTCAATCTTCATCTCAATCACTACATATGATCCCCCATGACTTATTTAAAGAATGCAATAAAAGAAACATAAGCAAATAAGGTGAAAGGATTCATGTTTACCATTTGAATATTTATCTTTTGAAAAGAGCAGAGTTGTAACAATCTCTAGTGAATTACTTCAGTCATGTCTTGACAAGCATTTGTTGCCTGTGACAAATGTGAATCAATATGGTTTATAGCATAAACTCCTTTTTTCTCTCTCTCTTTTTTCTAGGATTACTATTTAAAGCTAAATAAACTTAAAGTAATCATAAAAAGCTAAACATATATTTTAATGCTAGAACTGCTTGGAATCTATTAAAAGGTATTAAAGGAAAAGCACACCAGAGAAAGAAAGTTGAGAAAAGAAAGCACTCTGGTTAAATGAGTACAAAAGCTAATTATTTCCATGTTAATTACCTTTCAGGAAGAACTGCTGAATTTATATGATAGGACTATTGTCATTAAATATCTGGCTTGCACAAATATTGGAGGGACATAGAAAAATAAGAGCAATTTAATTAACAGGTAAATTGGGCCAACAAGAAATGTACTTTTATGTTCATTTGCATTTAACTAAAGTAAATTAACGAAAGGAAATGGTCAGCTTCAAAAAATTCTGAATTGTTTCATGTTCTTTTTTTTTTAAGAACTAGTCTTTATTTAGTCTGAAACAAAACATAATAAACCTTCTGACTATAACTTAGGGCCTAGTTTGTTTTTCTTTCTTTCTTCTTCTTTCTAAAAACTATCCAATTTACTTTCCCCCAAGCATACAAAGAAGGTTCTAGAATTTTTTAGAATTTCTTTCTACCATGTACCTGATAGCCACAGATAATCCCAGTCAAAACTGTAAAATTAGAAGGCAGTACTACTATTAATAATTAGACCAGAGAAACCAGTAATTGGGAACAATATGATCTAATTGAGTTAGACACAGCTAACATAGCCTCCCAGCTAACCCTCCTGATGTAAAATTATCCTGCAACAACCCCTCAAGCCCCATCACCACACACACACACACACACACACACACACACACACACACACACACACTATCCCTCCAACTTCTCTTGAGGGGCAAGTCTAAGACTTTGGTCCTGTCCTGTGACCCTAGCTGATTGGACACCAAAGCTGGAGGAAACCAATCAATCCTAAAGGCTAGGCTGAGCCAATCAGACAGCTCCCTTCTTAATTTTGTACAGAGACTACCAGAGGATGATGTATACTGAATAGGAAGGTTATGTGTTGAGTCAGTGCTGGAGTCAGTACCACATACCAGCCAAAATTATAAGAGAACAAAACAGAAAAAGTCAGTCTAGTGAGTAGATGAGTACCATTCCGCCTGTGAAAAACCCAGCTTTGCAATTCAAACCTCTACCTGGTTTCAGTTATAATTAATATTTGTTCCTCAATACAAAAGTAAGCATGTTTGTACCATGTGATCCAGAAATCAGGCTCCCTGATATTTACCCAAATGAATTAAAAACTTATGTTCACACAAAAACCTACACATGGATGTTTATAGCAGCTTTATTCATAATTGCCAAAACTTGAAAGCAACCAAGATTTACTTCAGTAAAATGGTTAAATAAACTGTGGTACATCCAGATCTGAAATATTATTCAGTGCTAAAAAGATAAGCTATCGAGTCATGAAAAGACTTGGAGGAACTTTAAATGCATATCACTAAGGGAAATAAGCCAATCTGAAAAGACTGCCTACTTTATGATTCTACCTATATGATATCTCGGAAAAGGCAAAAATATAGAGACAGTAAAAAGATCAGTGGTTGCTGGGGGGGCACAGTGGGGGAGATGAATAGGTGGAGCACAGAGGATTTTAGGGAAGTGAAACTACTCTGTATGATACGCAATGGTAGCTACATATCATTTCACATTTTTTCAAAATCAAACTATGAGCAATACCAGAATGAACCCTAATATAAACCTTAATATGGATTTTGGGTTATAATAATGTGTCAATGTAGGTTCATCATTTGCAACAAATGTACCAATGTGGTAGGGATATTGGTAGAGAGGGAGGCTGCATGTGCATGAAAACAGAGTATATGGGAACCCTCTATACTGTCTGCTCAATTTTGCTGTAAACCAATATTTCTCTAAAAATAGTTTTTTAATTTTTTGAAAAGCATAGAAAAAGATCTAGAATGTACACATTTGTGGTAAGAGGGGTTATCTCTAAATGATGAATGCTTTCATTTCTTTCTTCTTTTTATTTGGCAATATTTCCCAACATTTTTTATTTTGTTTTTTAAGAAAAAAAATTTTCCTCAAATATTGTGAAATTTTTTAAAAATTATATCTTTGGCCGGGCACGGTGGCATCATGCCTGTAATCCCAGCACTTTGGGAGGCCAAGGCGGGGGAATCATGAGGTCAGGAGTTCAAGACCAGCCTGGCCAAGATGGTGAAACCCCATATCTACTAAAAAAAATACAAAACTTAGCTGAGCATTGTGAGGCACTCCTGTAATCGCAGCTACTCGGGAGGCTGAGGCAGGAGAGTCACTTGAACTCAGAAGGCGGAGGTTGCAGTGAGCCGAGATTGTGCCACTGCACTCCAGCCTGGGTGACAGAGCAAGACTCTGTCTCAAAAAAAATACATATATATCTGTGTGTGTATATATATATATGTGTGTATATATATATATATATATACATATTTATGCACATACTCAAGTGGCCAGTTAGAGAATAAATAGAAGTTATTTAAAGGATGAAATTTTACATTATGTCTTAACTGGTGTTTCTGACTGAAACATAAAGT
The DNA here is from genome assembly GCF_006542625.1 of Nomascus leucogenys. Taxonomy (NCBI): domain Eukaryota; kingdom Metazoa; phylum Chordata; class Mammalia; order Primates; family Hylobatidae; genus Nomascus; species Nomascus leucogenys. Next base: position 73,222,322 of record NC_044383.1, read on the forward strand.
ATGACAACACTTTTTATCTTCTTCCAATAAAGCCAGTCTCATTCACATTGATCAATACATGACTAAAATGGACTTGTAAGTATTTACATTTTATTAAAGGCAAAATCCTTTAAGTAAAAAAGTTCTAAAATTATTCTTATACAATAATTTCTCTTTTTTTAATTGAGGAAAAATACTAGTAAACCAGGGATATAACTTAAATATTTTGAAAATTGATTTTAGGCCATTATTGAATAAAATACTCAATGATGTCTTTGAAATGAGGATGATAACATAATTAGATGGTAAAATAGAACACTGTTTCATGGTTGAGAGCATGGGATCTGTTGTCATACTGTCTAGGTTGTAACCTTAGCTTCACAGTTCTTTAGCAAGTGACTCTGAGCAGGTTTCTTTGTTTTGAAACTTTAATTTTTTTCAATTAAAGGAAACAATAACATAACACCATCTTTATAAGGTTGTTTTATCGTACTAAATAATGTATTCAAAGCAATTATTTAAGCAACTTGCACTTGGTAAGCAATTTACTATCATTAGGGTATAATGTAATAAATTGATGTCAAACTACTAGCAAGTCCCAAGAGTTGTGTTCTAGAACTATGTTCTATTCTATATCATTTTATTTGTGTTGTGGATGGCATGATAAAGATCACTAAATACCTTTTGAACACGAACATAGAATATACTTAATCTAATGGCTGGCTGAATAAATATTCAAAGGGGTTTTCTTTTTCAAAATATTTCGGTGATATCTAGAAGTCCAGGAATAAAATTTAAGCAAAAATAATTGCAAAATCATAAACTTTAATTCAAAAAATTCAAGACACAAATGCAGGCTAGAAAAAAAATATCCTTAATTCAAATAAAAGTTAGGAGTTTTAGTTACCCAGAGGGGCACATGCACCACAGTGCAAGTCTGGTTACCCTGGCCTACTTTGTTAAATTTCAGAGATCAGAGGACCATAAAATATTAAAGTAAAAGAGAGTGTCCAGATTGATTAGATAATCTGACAAAGACTTTTTATTAAAAGTAAATATTTGCCTTGTAAAGGGCAATATTTATAAGAAGGCAGCGAGAACTCAATCAACTATTGTGAAATATTTTAAAGGAAAAGGATGTTGATATGTTCTGTTAATCCAGAAAGTAAAACTAGAACCACTATATATAATTTTAAAAAAGCAGGTGTCAAATCAATATAAGATTCAATTTAAGGAGGAAGAGTTAATACTGCCTGACTGTGGGTCGGTTCAGGTGAGAGAGCAGTGGACCAGCGCAAAGACAAGATGTTCATCACAAGGTAGAGTACTTTGTGGAAAAGAACTCTGACCTGAGGTAGAAATCTGGACAGAATGACCTCTAGCTATTGTTACACCTCTAGGACTCTGAGATTCTAAGATTCAGCTATCTGCTCAGTTAACTTTACTCAATTTGCCTATTGAGAAGGGTTTTTCAAATGTATGATACTAAAAGAAATATTTAATGGCAGAAACACAACTTAAAATTAGCTAAAATGTAAAGAAAGACTTTTTAAAAAATAATTAGGAACAGAAGAAAATATCTACCATTTCACCCTAACTAAAAAAAAAAAAAAAGAAAGAAAAGAAAATCTATTGTTATAAATTTTAAAAGATATATTAACTATTTCTTTTAACATCAAAAGTCCTTCTGCATGTTGCTCAAATATAATTGCCAAATATAATTCCATATGCCTAGGCTTCTCCATCTAAAATGGACAAATTTCCTGCAATGCCTTCCTTTGAGTGACACAGCATTTTTGTTTATGCCTCTTTTTACAACTTGTCTTCATTCATTATTTCGTTTAAGAGTTAGGTTCGTCAGTCTCTTTTTTGTACAACATCATTGGGAAGCATAAGTCTTTCTCCCTCTCCTACTTAAAACACTGCAAAGGCTCCCCATTGCAGTTAAAGTCATTCAAATTCCTTTTTAAGACAGGCAACTCTACAAAACTTGGCTCCTGTGTACCTCTTCCACTGCCATTCGCTCTGCTCCAGCTCTTGCTCATAGGGCTCCAGCCACACTGGCTCCATCCTGTGGGTGCCATTCCCTGAGCCTGACGGTTTTTCCCCTGACTCTTCCCCTGGAAGAAGCTGCTGCTTCTCATTCTGTAGTTTTCAGGTTCCATGCCACTTTAGAGTGATTTCTCCTAAAAGAAGCATAAAAAAAAAGCCCACCCCAAATCCTGACTTGCTATTTTTCTTTGCCTCTTGTTTGTTCATTTGTTCTCTGCAGAACTCTTATCCCAATTTGTAGTTATCTCATTTATTAGTTTGCATATATTTTATCTATCTTCCCTACTGGAATCTAAGCTCTAAATGGAAAAAATAAAAAATAAAAAAATTGCCTCTCTTGCACTGAGAACAGTGCCTGGTACATGATATGAGCTCAATAATTATTTGTTTGACAATTGGGAGTAATAGCCAAACAGTCAAGTATGACACTTACCAATCTAGTGCATTTCCTCTGGCTAAGCCAAGTCCCCACTCTGTCACCCAGATTATTGCTGTTTCCTCTTAATTTCATTCTCCCATCTCCCCCGTCTTCTGCCATCAGTCCATTCTCTGCACTATAGCCAGAGGAATTTTTAAAAAAACAAATCAAGTTTGTGACCAGCCTGACCAACATGGAGAAACCCCATCTCTACTAAAAATACAAAATTAGCCAGGTGTGGTGGTGCATGCCTCTAATCCCAGCTACTCGGGAGGCTGAGGCAGGAGAATCACTTGAACCTGGAAGGCAGAGGTTGAGGTTGCAGTGAGCCAAGATCGTGCCATTGCACTCCAGCCTGGACAAAAAGAGCGAAACTCCATCTCAAAAAAAAAAAAAAAAAAAAAAACACCAAATTCAATAAATTATATTTATATCTTTTGTTTAATGGTACTTAAGAGCTTCCCATGCTATTAAGACAATAATACTACTTATAATAGAAAACCTTTATTGAGCAATTACTATGTGCCATGCACTTGTATTCATCCGTAGAGTCCTCATTAAAAAAAAAATCCTTTTTGAGTTACTTGTTATTATTATTATTTTGAGACAGAGTCTTGCTCTGTCAACAGGCTGGAGTGCAGTGGCACAATCTTGACTCACTGCAACCTCTGTCTCCTAGGTTCAAGCAATTCTCCTGCCTCAGGCTCCTGAGTACCTGGGATTTCAGGCACATGCCACCATGGCCAGCTAATTTTTGCATTTTTAGTAGAGACAGGGTTTCACCATGTTGGCCAGGATGGTCTTGATCTCTTGACCTCGTGATCCACCCGCCTCAGCCTCCCAAAGTGCTGGGATTACAGGTGTGAGCCACCGCACCTGGCCGAGTTACATATTATTATCCCTATCTTGTAGATAGGGAAACAGAGGCAGAGGAAAACTAAAGTCCATAACATGGCTCACTACCACCTCCATGATCTGGCCCATTCCTGTATCTACAACCTCACTTTATACAAGTTGCTAGTATAAACCTCACTTTATACAAGTTTCTGATACTTAACATGCAAAAATACCAGATGTTTTAACCAGAAGCACAATAGGAATGGACTTCTTCTCACTCATCAAACCAGACTGAGATAGTCCTTCACCATCAAAAGCCTCTGTACATCTTCATGTGCTTTTCCCTAGACTTACTAAGCTGCCTCATAATCCTCCCTATAGAGACCTAAAGGCTATCTTTTAGAATCCTGCGGCAATCACTTCTCTATGATTTTATCCCACATAATCATAACCCAAAGCCTTTCGTTAAATATCTATTAATTTTATTATGGATAGTAGCCATTTGATAAATCCATTATCTCTTATTAGTTATCTTGTTTGGCGCCTTAAATTATTTACCTTTTCATGTATATTGACTCATCTCCCAGCAACAATATTAAGGACCTTGAGGGCAGGGATCATGTCTTGTTTTGCTCTTCTTTCTTTTCTTGTATAGCCCCTTGCATATTGTCTTGTACATATGTCTTAGAGATACCTATTAGATATCTATTTTGTGATCTTTCAGTTGGTCTTCTTTTCACTTTATGTGATCATTGCCAGTAGAGAGTTAGGAAATATCTGGCATTGAGCTCCCAAATATTTAGCTATCCAGTATGAATCATGGTATTTCCAGCTCATACCTGAAAGAACTAGTATTCTACTATTTATAGAGTACAGCTGAGAAAATTTTTACAGACTTTTTTACTTGGAATAATCTACATACTGTCATCAGGGAAGGTAGAAAAACACTCAGCACAGCTTCCAAAAGCTGTGTTTTGCTGGTGCTTGACACATCATCCACATGCTTGTCCGCTATGCTTCTGTTAACACAGCTTTGCAGAATCTGTTTCTATGGTAATTTTAAGCTTATATAACACCAGCTCCTCATATTCTTCATGAACATTTCTTATATTTGTGAAAATTACAATTTCAACTTCAAAAGTGATTCCATTTATTGCGTGGACATTAAGACAATAATTATGAAATAAAACTATGTAACAATATGAAAATACTTCATAATGTTAAGAGGGGAAAAAAGCATTAATTCAAGTCTGTGTTGAGATGAGAGCTATGGAACATGTGGAAGGTGCTCTTGGTGACTTACCCACAGCCATCCTTCTTCCTAACTTCTATATTTCATATTCTCTGCAGGTATCTACTCTTCTCCACAGGCCATGTGTTTTAGCCTGTTCAGGCTATTATAATAAAATATCATAGACTGGGTGACTTATAAACAAAAAAAAATTATTTCTTACAGTTCTGGAGGCTAAGTCCAAGATTAAGGCATCAGTAGATTTGGTTTCTGGTAAAAACCCATTGCCTGATCCAGAGATAGCCATCTTCTCTAACCTCAATGACAGAAGAGGTCCCTCCCAGGCCTCTTTTATATGGGCACTAATGCCATTCATGAGGGCTCCACCTCCATGACCTAATCACCTCCCAAAGGTTGTACCTCCTAATACTATTCCTTAGGGGTTAGGATTTCAACATATGAATTTTAGGAGGGACATAAATATTCAGACCATATGTTCAGGGAGGTCTGGGCCCAGGTCATTCCCAGCCCAAGGGGTGGATCACCATTAGTCTAAACCAGAGGCTCTTAACCCAGAAGATTTTGAGGTACCAGTACCCAATTCCCTACCTATTCTCTTCCCACCTCAGCCTCCCTCAAAAATGGACAGTTCTGGCATGAGACTCTGGTGTCTGGTGTGCTTAAACCTCCTTGGGTGATTCTAATGTACAGCTAGGATTTAGAATTACTGGTCTGAGCCAGTGGTTCTCAAACTTCAGCCAGCCAAGAATTACCTAGAGGACTTGTTAAAACACTGGGCCCCACTCCCAGAGTTTTTTATTTAGGAAGTCTAGAGTAGGCCTGGAAATTTCATTCCTAGCAAGTCCCCAGATGATTCCAATGAAGTCCATCTAAGATTTTTCTTTGAAATCTTAGCTCTCAAAACCAAGCTCCTCTGTAGAAACCTGTTTTTTATGTATCATTTGGAACTGTGGTAATTTTGCCACCATACCACAGATGGCACTAACAGAAAGAAAAGGCTGGAGTCAAGGGCTTCTCAGATAAGGGCAAAAGTAATCTGAAGGAACTCTGTACCTGCCCTACCTAGGTACATATAAGTTAAAGTAAATCTCCTATTTTTTAAGTCATTAGATGAAGCTTTTCGTTATTTCCTGCCAAAAACATCCTACCTGATGTCTTCCTAAGATAGAAACAGCTTCAAATAATGAAACAGTTTCAAATGATGAAAGTATGACTATTCTTTTTCTCAATATGTTTTTAATCTGATAAGTATTACAAAATAATGTTCTTGAATAAATCTCTACTATAAAATGGGAAAGAAAGAACGTGACTATTTTACCTATTTATTCAATTTACATAATAATTCATCACTTTTTATTTGTAATGTGTTTTTTTCCAAAATATTTTCTATTGAATACCTCATTTAGAGGCAAGATACCAAATTTGAGACCTTTCTTATCCATTTTTAGAGCTAAATGACTATAGAAATGCCTTAGTATCAAGAAGTGCATAGCAGTTTACTGCATTAAAACTCAAGTGGAGGAGTAAGAACTTCTAAGTCATAACTATTGAACCTCCTGACTTTGCCTTGACTCTACCGAGTAAGTTATCCTCGTGTGTCCCAACCCCCACCTCATCCATTTATTGATGCAAATATCTAAATGTCCTTCCCTTATCCTGTAATCCTACTTCCACCACCATCTTTGTTATATGACATAGAAAGCTGTTGCAGAAATCATGCAAGTCAGTAACCCTAGCTCCCATTCCCATTCTCACTGGTGTGCCTCCACTCTAGATGCTGGAAAAGCTAAATCCTTGCTTTCCCAGTCTCCATTGCAACTAGGAATGGTCAGGTAACACAGTCCTGGCTAACATAACATAAACAAAAGTCTTCTGTAGGGCTTCTAGGAAACTTTCTTCTCTTGATACAAAAAGCCCACAAAGTGTCTCAAACTAAGTAACTTATATGCAAAAGGTAGGGAAATGGGGAGGTAAAATTTGCACGATATTTTAAGTTATGTAAGAAGAACAATGCTGCTAAGTAGAAATAAGTTTGATTAAAACAACTCAGTAAAATCAAAGAATCAATTAGTACAATTAATTAAAAGATAGAAGTAAAATATGCTGATAAAGTGTGCCATGGTCCAGTTACTGCCAGGAAGATTAGTGATATATCAACCATTCAGAAGCCAATTTCTTCATTTTTGAATAGCCATCCCCCAAAATTTAACTGGCTTATATCTTACAGCAATATAGGAGCAAATCAAATCACTGAGATTATTAAAGGTATATTTTGCAATCAGTTTGCCTTGAAAAGTTCACCAAGAAATTCTATATTTAAAGCTAGATATTTCATAGATGCTTACTGAATTATTTCTTATGGTTGAACTGGCTTTTTCTAACACTCACTCCAGAAAATTTCTAGGCTAAAGTTATTACAGTTAGGCTCCAAGGAATAGAACTTTCTTGCTTGCATCATTAATTTTTCACTGTACTTGAGCAAAGCAAAATATTATCTTCTGCATGTGAATTACCTAGGTTCATTTCTATTAGGAAATCAGATTGTCATTAGGGTCCTCAAATCTGAAAAGAGAATGTCAGTCCTATTTTCCAGCTCACCTGTCTATTAAGGAATAAGACTCTGAATTTAGGCAACAATGGATTGTCTGCACTCCAGGAACTTGTAATCATAGCCTCATGCCCATGTCCTCCAAGTTACTGTCAAAATTCCATTGACAGAAGCACTATTTAAGAATTTTCTAAACTTTGAATAAGTGGCTCATAAATTGTAAACTTCAATTTGTCCTACATTAAGTTGAAACTGTGAGAGCTATGAAGCTTGACCACATTGTCTGATCCCTGTAAAACTGCTCTTACTGAATTAAGTGTGCTTAATAATTATGTTAGCAATGCACATTGAGGGATGCAAAAAGAAACAATTCTGGGATATTCATTGGTGTCTTAGCATGAGGACATTACTGATGGTTCATTAAATGTCACAGAATGGTCTTTATGAAAACACAGCAAACATTCTCATAGGAATAAACATTGAGAATAATTGTCCTGATTTTGAGTTTTAATCATATTCACAGCAAATTATGTATTTTTATGTTTGTTTCTCCAGATTGGCTGCTAGAAGATTCAAAGGTAAACCTGTGGTCCAAGTGCAGCAAGTGGGGAAGGCCTCAGCATGCATTTTGTGTGCTAACCTCATCCCTGGTTTCATCTTATTTCTCTAATTCTATTCCTCTCTTTTCTGATTAACTCATTTTTTTCTTTGTTTCATTGTTTTATTTTGCATATTTGTAAGTTGTTCCATAACCTTTTGAAGTAAAAGGCAGTGCAAAATTGCTAACACCCAGGTTTAGAGTATCCAGAGGTTTGTCTGTGAGAAATCTACATGCCTGTGAACACACACCAAAGCCACCCTTGTTTTGAAGACGGAAAAATGAACCAATGACCCACCTAAATGTATTAACTTATTACCTGGGCAAAAACACACACACATACACTCCAGCACAAAATTCAAAGCTGTATTTAAAGATCAGAACCCAACAGATCAAGAACTTAGGGCAGCTACTCAAATAAAGGGATTTACAGCTCAAGCAAAAGACAAACTCTGGCAAGAAAATGAGGCATCAGTCATCAGAGAAATGCAAATCAAAACCACAATGAGATACCATCTCACACCAGTTAGAATGGCCATCATTAAAAAGTCAGGAAACAACAGGTGCTGGAGAGGATGTGGAGAAATAGGAACACTTTTACACTGTTGGTGGGACTGTAAACTAGTTCAACCATTGTGGAAGTCAGTGTGGCGATTCCTCAGGGATCTAGAACTAGAAATACCATTTGACCCAGCCATCCCATTACTGGGTATATACCCAAAGGACTATAAATCATGCTGCTATAAAGACACATGCACATGTATGTTTATTGCAGCACTATTCACAATAGCAAAGACTTGGAACCAACCCAAATGTCCAACAATGATAGACTGGATTAAGAAAATGTGGCACATATACACCATGGAATACTATGCAGCCATGAAAAATGATGAGTTCATGTCCTTTGTAGGGACATGGATGAAACTGGAAACCATCATTCTCAGAAAACTATCATAAGGACAAAAAACCAAACACCGCATGTTCTCACTCGTAGGTGGGAATTGAACAATGAGAACACATGGACACAGGAAGGGGAACATCACACCCCGGGGACTGTTGTGGGGTGGGGGGAGGATATACTTAATGCTAAATGACAGTTAATGGGTGCAGCACACCAACATGGCACATGTATACATATGTAACAAACCTGCACATTGTGCACATGTACCCTAAAACTTAAATAATAATAAAATAAAAAAAGAAAATGAGGCATCAGTGTGCAAATCAAAGCAAAGAGTCTAGGCAGTAAATGGGATCAAATAACACATCGAACTAACATATTTTCCCCAGTCAATAGCTCATGATTTATTTTAAGCAAAGAGTAGTCCTCAAGGGTAGAGGTAAGAGTAATCATCTGAATGGAATAAAGGTAAAAGGCTGGGGAAAAAAGAGATAGCAATAAATTCCTGTGGGTAATCCACCTAGAAGAGCAAACGTGAGCTGGTTTTATAGGCACAGACTTAAAGATAATGGAGTTTCTTGCTGTGGAAGGATATTCATAGCAAGTTCTTATATTTCCTCAGAGGTTTTCCCTCATATTTTTCTGTCCATAAATGTAGCCTGTCATCTAGAATCAAAGCATTTCCTTTCCTGGAGAAACACTGACAAAATATTAATTGCCAATTGTTCTTTTGACATTCTTGCTGCAGATCACCATCCCATTTGCCTCATGTCATTCTGCCTAGGAGAAGCAAAAGAGGCTGAGAGTTAAAACTGACTAAGAAGTGGGCAGAGGTCCACATCTGTGACCAGGAGGCTGTGTTTAAAGTTTCAGCTTTTTCTGCAAGTCAAGTTCAAATGGAGTGATAAGAAAGAAAAAGTTTGCTTTAGCGTCTCAGCTCCCCCAAAGAGATAATAATTACCCCTTTGAGGAGAGCATGTGTAACTAAAGAGGTTTAGTCAGAACAGATAACTTGGTTCTGATAGTCCTCTAAGGAAGAGGCAAGGCTATGATACAGTGCATGTAAGCTCAGTGTTAAAAATGCTATACAATGGAAAATCCAGACCACTTGCTCAGAGCAGAATCACTACCATATATATGATTATATAATCACAAATGTATAGGCATTAGTGTATTTGCCTGCTGCTAATATACCCCAAAGGATACATCTTGAGGTATTCTCAAGACAACACCTATTTGTTTTAGTTTGGAAGAAGGACAAGAGGTTTTAGTTTGGAAGAAGGAAGCAGACCTCATGAGAACCCCCAGGTATGCCCAATATTATTGTATTTTTTCTGTCAAAAAAAGCCACATTATGCTGAGATCTTTGGAGTTGTGTTTTATCTTATATTTTGAGCACATGAGAGTTTCCAAATCAATCCTGCAAGGTAGCTTTTTAAATTGAAAAAATTCTTGGATACAGCATTTTATGTACATCATTGAAGGGAATCCTTGATGGGTGCTATAAAATCTTCACATAATGTTAAAAATCAATGTATCCAAAAAGTAATGTAATTTAGGCTATTGCTACTTGGCATTTGCTAGTAAACACAAGGCAAATTCACTTAAATCTCTTCTGTTTGAATTATCGCCCTTTATTATATCAAGTAGAAGTGGCCAAGAATGGCTGACTACTACCAATAGGATGGATTCTTAATGTGCCTGGACATTTTGCCTGTAACTACTGGCTGAATAGCACAGTATGTTGTTCTTTCCCTAAGTTATCTGGAGAGCTCATTTACACTGTTCTGCTGTTATACCTCATTGTATAAAATAGGAAGCTTTTACTACCAGTATTACTTTACCTAAGGACACTGTGTCTTTTTCTATTGTGAGAATTACTCCTGTCCTATCCCCAGAACATTAGAGTTTGTTCATTGTTTTTAGCATAGTATTTAGTATACTCTGTGTTTATTTTCTGCGTCACTAAGTTATATTTCTAAGCTTTTGCCTTGCTAATCAGGAACCGAAAAATACTAGCAATAGAATGGCTACAGATTATCTTTTAATAGTTAAGACTATATCATATTTATTAGTACTTCCAATACATGTACTGTCTAAATACAACTGACAAATTCCAAACAGGAGACCTAGAATTCTCAGTATTGAATGAGCTATAAAACCATATAATGACATGCACAACTCTATTTGGAAATAAATGGTTAGACTGAAGAATTCAACTCGAGTTAATAATTTGTGTAGTCACAGTGACCTTTGTAGTTTTTCATAAGGATTATTTGCTATGTCATTGGACAGCCCTAATTTAGCATCAGGCAAGAGTATTTGAGGAGAATGGTATGAGGACCAGAGCTACAAGATGATGTATATTTTCATTATTGTTCTGTTCCTATGATGATATTATGTCAAAATATGTTTTAAACTAATCCATGTCCTTGTTTAAACTCTACACAAACTTAACTCATAGAGACAAAGCATTCTAAGTAGAAGCATTATTTTGTCCTTTTTAGCTTTGTATTCATAATAACTTTATTGAATTGATTCTCTACCATGACCCAAGAATATAGTGTATCTTTATAATAAGAAACAGCCACTCACTATCACCCCACCTTGCTCCTCTTTATCTCTTATAATCTACTAGTTTTCCATGGCTGGGTTAAACTCCCAGCCTTGGTTCCTGAAATCCAGAACCACAATCAATATATAACAATTAATAATCCAGAATTAACTTGATACCATATGGTAGGTAGTAACTATGGTGCCTGTGAACAAGCTTCATAATTACAAGAAATTAGTCCCTCCAGTTTTATTCTTGCCTCTAGATCCAGTTCAAAACAACATCAAGAACAGAACTCAAAGCAGTAAATGCAAAGCATAGCTGCCTTTGCAGTTAAGTTCCAGTTTGCTGCACCTGTTGAAAAATACAATAAAGAGAGCAAAATCATTTCGCCATCCAGTTGGGGTGGAGGTTTAAAACTAGAAGATGAAGACTGTGCCCAAAGCATCAAAAGTGCCAAGTAAAGACCAAGACAAGGGATTGCAAAACACACACTCAACTCAGAGATAAATGAAGCATGGGAAGTGTGGGCAGGACAGGTGAGAGGTCCATGAGCCAGGACATGAGAAAAAAGATGTGATAACCTGAATTGTAAGCTACCAAAGCAGGCCACTGGTTTAAAGGAGGGAATACAGTGTTAAGAAAGGCAAGCTGGGTCACTATGACTAGGGCAAGGAAATCTCCAAACTTCAGGAATTCAGAGACAGTAAGGCAACAGCTTCATGAACCGATAGAAAGAATAAGCCAGCTCCAGAAACAAGAAGAGATCATCTTCATCCCTGTTTAACCTTTTCATATAGGCTGTTGAGCATAAGTAAGCTGAGAGGTGGAAGCAGCAACTGCAGTTAAAGAGAGCACAGGATTCCATAGCCTTGGGTATGTCCATGTAGGGGAGAAAAAGATTTCTTTCCTCACTCCTCTCTAGGTTCATGTCTGAGACTCTATTACAAAATACAGATTAACAAGAGAAAAAAAGACAAATTCATTTAATATAAGTTTTACAAGACATGGGGACCTTCAAAAGTGAACCCAATTAAACAGCGAGACCTGTGTATTTTTATGTACAGTCATGCAGAATTATGATTGAAAGACAAAAGGTTATGATATAATGATAATAAACTTTAGCAAGATCTGTTTATTCAGATTCTTCTTGGTGTCTCTGCATCTTCAAAGACATTCCTTTCCTCTGAATAAAGGGTAGACTCACCTAGAATGAAGGTGTTTTTCAGAGGAAGGTCAGAAAATTCTTTTATGTCCTACTTCAGGGAAGAAGGCAGGAGAAGTCGAAAGTGACCTTCCTGTCTCTGCAGTTTCCTCAAATGCCAAGGTGCCATATTTTAAAGTAACATGTCCCAGACCCCATTAGCTATGCTATAGCTATCTGAAAGAGAACAGCTGAAATTATAGGGGGAAGTCAGATGTTTCATTGGTCACAATGTTCATACTACAGAAGCCTATTATCTAGCATAACAAGACTTGATCAAGTTGGTTGGTTAACTGAGAAAGATAGACTGTTAAATCAAGCAAGCATTAAAAGTTGATATGTAATGACACACAGCGTACATTTCATTTTTACTGAAACCACATAGGAGCGCAATAATTCACTAAGATTTTGGTTTAGAATCAAAACTTCTGATTAGCATTCAGATTCACTGATTAAAATTCTCCATTGTCTATTTATAATTGGATAATACATTATCTATGATGTCGAGTTTTAATGATGTCGAGTTTTAATGTCTGTAAGTGAACTTACAGGCATTTGCAATACCCCCTGAGTGAAGAATTCTTCCAGATTTTTATTACTGCTCCTCCCTCAACCTTTATAACTGTTTAGTCTATACCTAATTCTACAGTAATAGTTTGGTAGCTTACTTTGTCTAGATTTGATGCCTATTTGGGGGAAGGGGAGAGGCAGCTTACATTTTGTCTAGCTTTTTTACACAAAAAATTCAATAACAATCCTCTCCTGCATTCTTTTCATAGAATATGTAATATTTACTTAAATTATGAAAGTATAAGGTTAGAGTTAGGGTACAACTAACATAAACAAGTTTGAGACCAAGCACAATTTATTCTTGGTTAGCATACAACTCAATGGAGAGCACAATTAATCTGGCAAGTTAATTTGGTGGCAGTTGGTTATGAGACTCTAATTTCACAGTGTAATTTTTACATTCAAATATGGCTTTTACCTGCTAAATTTGACAATGATAGCTTCATTAAAAACATAGGAAGATATAAAATGCTTCTAAATTAAAAGAAGGTTGTTCTTCCTGGAAAATTATTTCTGGCATTTACTGGATTGTATGACCCCAATATTAACAAATGCCAAGAACAGGTTTAAGTTGATAGAAAGGCCAGGCACAAACATTACAAACTAGGTTGACTTATCTCAAGGATAGAGAAGCAAGTCAGTAAAGAGCTGCATTAGTGCTATCAGCAACATTTTCCTGGCCAGATGGAGCTGTAACCACATAGAAACCCAGTTCTCACTACCTTAGCATGAATTGAGTGAGGCTCCACTGCTCTTCTCCAAATTAAGCCACAGATTTGAATTTTATATACATAGTTATATACATATGGGTGGAGCAGTTCTTCTAACAGACTAGTCTGGACATGAGCTTGGGACAACCTCATCTGAGCCAAGTACAACTTGTCAATAAAATATTACAAAAACTCAGGTACAGAATAAACATATGAAGACATAGACACAGTTTTCATTTATCACCCCTGCCCTCCCTAGGTTAACACAGCCAGGATTAGTACTTTACAGTACTAATGATAGCTTCTTGATGTAGAGCTGCTGAAAAGAGAGCAAAGAACTGTTAGACAGCTGTCTCTGAAGGTCATGCTAATGAGTTCTTACACCAGTCCCTAGTCTTGTGCATAGGTGTTAGGTGAAAAAATATTTCATAGTCAAACTGTGGAAAACACTTGGTTAAATAAGTTAAACAGGGTTCTTTATTGCAATACTTTAATATTAGTTGTTTATCAGGAGGAGGCTATAAATACCAGTGTTTCCTAAACTAATTTCAACTCAAATCAATTTTTTTTCAGCATGCATTTCCCAAGATCAAAATTCTACAGCACACCATTTGGGAAATGCTGCTACAGCTTGTATTCTGTGCTTCATGTGTGTGTTTGGCTCCTAACTCTAAGGGCAGAACTTCTTTAACTTACACTTGAGTTTCACATTTTATCTTAATGTGGAACATTTAGACCTATGTCCAAATACCTGCACCATTTTGAGAACTGAAAGAAAATATAAAAAGTCAAATATTCTCTTTGTCCTTCAGTTTTCTATAAGGTAGTTAGGAACACACACACACGCAGTAGCCAAACTGTAATTTGTGGTAGTAATAGAAGAAACAGAACCTATGAGTTATTGGGTATCTGTTGTGTCTCATATGTTTTGCTAGCTTCCTTATATATATGATCTAAGTCCCCAAACACAAGTAGATATTATTCCCATTTTCATATGGGAAAACTGAAACTCAAAAGTGTTAAATACTTTGCCCAAAATGACACAGCTAGTTAGTGACAGAGATGTAATTTAGTGGTTCTAATAAGATGCTTGGAGTTTTGAATTTTCAACAAATTCCTTGGATGATTATTCTCATCAGAAAATTTGGGAGCCCGTCAGTGGTCCTTATTGCTCAAAGCGTGGTCCAGCAACCCACAGCATCAGCATCACCTGGGAGTTTCTCAGACTTGCAGCATCTCAGGCTCCCTATAACTACGAAAGCAGAAGCTGCATGTTAATAGATATTCAGGTGATTCTTACTCACCTTAAAGTACAGCACTTGCTGTGCTTCTCCAACTTTAAGGAATGAATCAGATAAATCACCTGGGATCTTTGTAAAATGCGGATTATGATTCCATAGGTCTGTGGTCTGAAACAGGCTCAAGATCCAGCATTTTTCAGCAAGCTCCCAGGTGACTCAGATTGCTTGTCTGTGGACCACACTTTGAAGAGCAAGGGTCTAAACTAAAGTCTGTGTGAGGATTAATACTATTAAACAGACAGTAACTGATGACCGGATGGTGCCTACATTAACAAGGAAAGGCCTCAAGCTTAAACAAGCTGGATTATTCACCTCAGTATTTTAAGGTCTGAATACTTTTTGTTAACTTTAGTCCTATCCCTACCCCCATCACCATCACCAGGGTAACTTTCCTTTTTATTTCTCCTTCTGTTGACAAAGCTTCTCACCATGAAGCATAGCACTGAAAAGGGCCCTCTTTAGTCATAGCACTGTTCCTATACTACATAATTTGTCCAAAGTATCCATTCATCTATTGCCATCAAGCCATCATTATTATAGTGGGTGTAACACTAATTTGGTAGGCGAGAGATGGTGTGATTAGTCCCACAGCAGTTACTGCATCATTTCTGAACTTTCAAGTCACTCAACTTTCGTATTAAAAATAGGTTTGTTCTGACAAATCTTTTTTAAAAGCCTCCATCTGAGGCACTTTCAGCTGCCGAAAACACTTGTCCTTTCTATAACCTATCTTATAATGCTGGCCAGTTTTAACAAATGGCTTTACAGCTTTTGTTAAAGAAAGTTTTGTCTGCACAATATGATGCTGTACCATTATCAGTTAATAAGAACTCAGCTATAAGTAATCTAGAATCTACATTACCAAGTGATTTGTTCAGAAGCCAGTTGTCATTTTAGTTATTAATTGGAAGTACCCAAATTAAAATAATAATGTTATAGATAAATGAAAAACAAAAGTAACAGAAGTGGTATTTCTCAGTGCATATATTTAGGGATTTGAAGAAGATAAGGACATTTATGTGGAAAAACATTCCACGTTGAATAAAAATAAGCTAACAAAGCATATATAAATATGGCCTCTATTGCATATGAAAATAAGCCCTGTAAAGAATTGTAGACTTGTGGCATTTCTTTTTTTTCTTATTTATTTTTAATTTTTGTGGGTACATAGTAGGTATATATATTTATGGGGTACATAAGATATTTTGATACATGCATGCAATGTGTAATAATCACATCACTATAAATAGGGTCTCTATCCCCTCAAGCATTTATCTTTTATGTTACAAACAATCCAATTATACTTTTTAGTTATTTTTAAATGTAAAGTTAAATTATTTTTGACTATAGTAACTCTGTTGTGCTATCAAATACAAGGTCTTATTCTTTCTAGCTATTTTTTTGTACCCACTTACGATCTCCATTTTTCCCCCCAACACCCCGACTATCCTTCCCAGCCTCTGGTAACCATCTCTATGAGGTCATTTGTTTTATTTTTAGCCCCCACAAATAAGTGAGAACATGCAAAGTTTTTCTTTCTGTGCCTGGATTATTTCACTTAACATAATGACCTCTAGTTCCATCTGTGTTGTTGCAAATGACCAGATCTAATTATTTCCATGGATAAATAATACTCCATTGTGTATATGTACAACATTTTCTTTATCCATTCATCTGTGGATAGATACTTAGGTTGCTTCCAAATCTTGGCTATTGTGTATAGTGCCGCAATAAACATGGGAGTGTGGCATATCTTTCTGATATACTGATTTCTTTTCTTTTGGGTATATATCTAGGAGTGGGATTGCTAGATCACATTGTTGCTCTAGTTTTAGGTTTTTGAGAAGCCTAGAAACTATTCTCCATAGTGGTTGTACTAATTTACATTTCCACCAACAGTGTACAAGGATTCACTTTTCTCCAGATCCTCACCAGCATTTGTTATCGCCTGTCCTTTAGATAAAAGCCATTTTAACTGAGGTGAAGTGAGGTGATATCTTATTGTAGTTTTGATATGCATTTCTCTAATGATCAATGGTGTTAATTGAGCACCTTTTCATATACTTGTTAGTCATTTGTATGTCTTCTGTTGAGAAATGTCTATTCAGATCTTTTGCCCACTTTGTAACTGAATTATTTGATTTTTTCCTATAGAGCTGTTTGAGCTCCTTATATATTCTGATTCTTAATCCCTTGTCAAATGGGTAGTTTGCAAATATTTTATCCCATGCTGTGGATTGTATCTTCACTTTGTTGTTTGTTTCTTTTGCTGTGCAGAAGCTCTTTAACTTCATGTGATCCCATGTGTCCAAATTGTTTTGATTTCCTGTGTTTGTGGAGTATTACTCAATAAATCTTTGCCCAGTCCAATGTCCTGGAGAGTTTCCCTAATATTTTCTTGTAGTAGTTTCAGAGTTTGAGGTTTTAGAAGTAAGGATTTAAACCATTTTGAATGATGTTTGTATACGGTGAGAGATAGGGGTCTAGTTTCATTCTTCTACATATGGATATCCAGTTTTACCAGCAACATTTATTGAAGAGACTTGTCCTTTCTTGGCAATTTAGTGAATAATGGGTATACTGTAACTGTATGGATGTATTTCTGGGCTCTCTGTTCTATTCCATTGGTTGATGTGTCTGTGTTTATGACAGTACCATGCCATTTTGGTTACTAAATCTCCGGAGTGTAATTTGAAGTCAGGTAATGGGATTCCTCCGGTTTTGTCCTTTTTACTTAGGAGAGCTTTGGCTATTCTGGGTCTTTTGTGGTTTCATATAAGTTTTGAGACTGCTTTCTAGTTTTGTGAAGACTGTATTTGGTATTTTGATATGAATTTTATTAGATCTGTAGATTGCTCTCAGTAGAATGGACATTTTAACAATAAAGACTCTTCCAACCCATGAACATCGAATATCTTTCCATTTTTTTGTCCTCTTTAATTTCCTGCATCAATGTTTTATAGATTCATTGTAGAGATCTCTCATTTCCTTGGTTAATATGTAGGCATTTAATTTTAATTGTAGCTATTGTAAATGGGGTTACTTTCTTGACTTCTTTTTCTGATTGTTCGTTGTTCGCATGTAGAAATGCTACTGATTTTTGTCTGTTGATTTCATATGCTGTAATTTTACTGAATCTGTATATCAGTCCTAATCATTTTTTGGTGGAGTCTTTAGGTTTTTTCAAATATAAGACCTATCATCTGCAAACAAGAATAAGTTAACTTATTCCTTTCCAATTTGGGTGCCCTTTATTTCTTTCTCTTGTATGATTGCTTAAGCTAGGACTTCCAGTACTATGAAAAATTACAGTGGTGAAAGTCAGCATCCTTGTCGTGTTCCAGATCTTAGAGGAAAGGCTTTCAGTTT
Organism: Nomascus leucogenys; assembly: GCF_006542625.1. NCBI lineage: Eukaryota > Metazoa > Chordata > Mammalia > Primates > Hylobatidae > Nomascus > Nomascus leucogenys. The sequence goes on from NC_044383.1 coordinate 73,240,615, forward strand.
TTTCTCATTCAGTATGATACTAGCTGTGGATCTGTCATATATGACTTTTATTATGTTGAGGTATGCTCCTTCAATACTAAGTTTTTTGAGGTTTTTATCGTGAAGGGACGTTGAATTTTATCAAATGTTTTCCCAGCATCAATGGAAATGATTATATATTTTTTGTCCTTCATTCTGTTGATATAATGCATCACATGGATTGATTTGTATATGCTGAAGCATCTTTGAATTCCTAGGATAGATCCCACTTAGTCATGACAAATGATATTTTTAATGTGTTGTTGAACTCTATTTTCCAGTATTTAACTTAGAATTTTTGCATCAGTGTTAATCAGTGATATTGGCCTGTAGTTTTCTTTTCTTTTTTTTTTTGATGTGCCATTGTCTCATTTTGATATCAGGGTAATATTGGCCTCATATAGTAAGTTGGAAGAATTCACTCCTCCTCTATTTTTTGGAATAGTTTGAGTAGAAATGATATTAGTTCCTTAGTGTTTGGTTTGATTCAGCAGTGAAGCCATTGGGTCCTGTATTAATCTGTTTTCATACTGCCTTAAAGAACTGCTCAAGACTGAGTAATTTTTAAAGGAAAGAGGTTTACATGACTCACAGTTCAGCATTCCTGGAGAAGCCTCAGGAAATTTACAATCATGGCAGAAGGCAAAAGGGAAGCAAGGCACCTTCTTCACAGGCAGCAGGAAGGAGAAATAACAAGTGAAATGGGAAGAGCCCCTTACAAAACCATCAGATTTCATGAGAACTTACTATCACAAGAACAGCATGTGGGAAACCACTCCCATGATTCGGTTGCCTCCACCTGGTTGCTCCCTTGACATGTGGGGATTATGGGGATTATACAATTCAAGATGAGATTTGGGTGGACACAAAGCCTAACCATATCATTCCACCCTGGATCCTACCAAATATCATATGCCTTTCACATTTGAAAACCAATCATGCCTTACCAAAAGTCTCCAAAGTCTTAATCATTTCAGCATTAACCCAAAAGTCCAAGTCCAAAGTCCCATCTGAGACAAGACAAGTCCCTTCTCCCTATGAGCCTATAAAATCAAAAGCAAGTTAGTTACTTCTTAGATACAGTGGAGGTACAGTAATTGGGTAAATATACCTGTTCCAAATGGGAGAAATTGGCCAAAACAAAGGGGTTACAGGCCCCATGCAAGTCCAAAATCGAGTGGGCAGTCAATTCTTAAAGCTCCAAAATGATTTACTTTGACTTCATGTCTCACATCCAGGTCACACTGATGCAAGAGGTTGGCTCCGATGGCCTTGGGCAGCTCTGCCTCTGTGGCTTCACAGGATATAGCCCCCCTCCTGGCTGCTTTCACAGGGTGGCATTGAGTGTTTGTGGCTTTTCCAGGTGCACAGTGTGAGCTGTCAGTGGATCTACCATTCTAGGGTCTGGAGAATGGTGGCCCTCTTCTCACAGCTCCACTAGGCAGTGCCCAAGAGGTGACTCTGTGTGGGGACTCCAACCTCACATTTTCCTTCTGCACTGTCCTAGAAGAGGTTCTCCATGAAAGCACCACTCCTGCAGCAAACTTCTGCCTGGACACCCAGGTGTTTCCATACATCCTCTAAAATCTACGTGGAGGTTCCCAAATCTCAATTCTGGACATCTGTGCACCTGAAGGCCCAACACCATGTGTAAGCTTCCAAGGCTTGGGGCTTGCACTCTCTGAAGCAACAGCCTGAGCTTCATGTGGCCACAGCTGGGATGCAGGGCACCAAGTCCCAAGACTGCAGAAAGCTGCAATGCCCTGGGCTGAGCCCAGGAAACCATTTGTTCCTCCTAGGCCTCTGGGGCTGTGATTGGAAGGGCTGCCAGGAAGACCTCTGACATGCCTTGGAGACATTTTCCACATTGTCTTGGTCATTAACATTTGTCTCCTTGTTACTTGTGCAAATTTCTGCAGCTGGCTTGAATTTCCCCCCCAGAAAATGTGTTTTTCTTTACTGTCACATCATCAGGCTGCAAACTTTCCAAATTTTAATGCTCTGCTTCCCTTTTAAACATAAGTTCCAATTCCAAATAATCTCTTTGTGATTGCATAAAACTGAATGCTTTTAAAAGCACCCAAGTGACATCTTTGTTTTGTTGCTTAGAAATTTCCCCCACTAGATACCCTAAATCATCTCTCTCAAGTTCAAAGTTCCACAGATCTCTAGGGCAGGGGCAAAATGCCACTAGTCTCTTTGTGAAAGCGTAGCAAGAATCACCTTTATTCCAGTTCTCAACAAGTTCCTCATCTCCATTTGAGACCACCTCAGCCTGGACTTTATTGTCCATATCATTACTGGCATTTTGGTCAAAGCCACTCAACAAGTCTCTAGGAAGTTCCAAACTTTCCCACATCTTCCTGTCTTCTTCTGAGCCCTCCAAACTGTTCCAACCTCTGCCTGTTACGCAGTTCCAAAGTATCTTCCACATTTTTGGGTATCTTTATAGCAGCACCCCACTTTCTGTGGTACAAATTAACTGTATTTGTTTATTTTCATACTGTTATAAACAACTGCACAAGACTAGGTAATTCATAAAGGAAATAGTTTTAATTGACTCATAGCTCAGCATGGCTGGGGAAACCTCAGGAAACTTACAATCACAGTGGAGGGTGAAAGGGAAGCAAAGAACCTTCTTCACAAGGCAGCAGGAAGGAGAAGTGCTGAGTCAAGGGGGGAAGAGCCCCTTATAAAACCATCAGACATTGTGAGAACTCACTCACTATAATGAGAACAGCATGGGGAAAACCACAATTCAATTGCCTCCACCTGGTCTCTCCCTTGACAAGTGGGGATTATGGGAATTATAAGGATTACAATTCAAGGTGAGATTTGGGTGGGGACACAAAGCCTAACCATATCAGGTCCTGAGCTTTTCTTTACTGGGAGGCTTTTTATTACCACTTCGATCTCATTACTTGTTATTGATCTGCTCTGATATCAGATTTCTTACTTGTCCAATCTTAGAAGGTTATATGTGTCTGGGAACTTTTCTATCTCTTCTAGATTTTTCAATTTACTGGCAGATAGTTGCTCATATTAGCCACTAATGTTTCTTTGAATTTCAGCAGTATCAGTTCTAATGTTTCCTTTTTCATCTCTGATTTTATTTAGGTCTTGTCTCCTTTTCTTTTAGTTAGTCTGGCTAACAATTTGTTAATTTTATCTTTTCAAAAAATCAACTTTTTGTTTCATAGATCTTTTGTATTGTTTCTTCATTTCCATTTCATTTATTTTTTCTCTAATTTTATTAATCCTTTTCTTCTACTAATTTTGGGTTCACCTAGCTCTTGTTTTTCTAGTTCTTTAAGATGCATCATTAGATTGTTTATTTGAAACTTTTCTTCTTTTTTGATGTACCCATTCATAGCTATACTCTTCCCTCTTAGTATTTCTTTTGCTGTATCCCATAGGTTTTAGTATGTTGTGTTTTCCTTATCATTTGTTCAAGAAATTTTTCAATATTTTTCTTAATTTCTTTATTAACCCACTCATCATTCAGGTGCATATTGTTGAATTTGAGTGTGTTTGTATAGTTTCCAAAATTACTCTTGTTACTGATTTCTAGTTTTATTCTACTGTGGTCAGAAAAGAGGCTAGATTTTTTTTTATTTTTTGAATATTTTCAGCCTTGTTTTGTAACTTAACATATGGTGTATTTTTTAGAATAATCCATGCTAAGGAAAAAGTGTGTCTTCTGCAGCCGCTGGATGAAATGCTCCCTGAATATCTATTAAATCCATTTTGTCTGTAGGATAGATAAAGTAGGATGTTCTTTGTTAATTTTCTGTCCAGAAGATCTGTCCAATGTCGAAAGGGGGTGTGAAAGTCTAGCCCTATTATTGTATTGAGGTTTGTCTCTCTCCTTAGCTCTAATAATACTTGCTTTATAGCCCTGGGTGCTTTAGTGTTGAGTGCATATATATTTACAACTGCCACATCTCCTTGCTGAATTGACCCCTTTATCATTACACAATGGCCTTCTTTGTCTCTTCTTCACATTTTGTCTTGAAATCTATTTTGTCTTATAAAACTACTCCAGGTTTTTATTTATTTTATTTATTTATTTATTTATTTTGAGACAGGGTCTCACTGTCACCTAGCCTGGAGTCCAGTGGGGTGAACATGGCTCACTGCAACTTCAAACTCCTGGACTAATGCAATCCTCCTGCCTCAGCCCCTGAAGTAGGTGGGACTACAGGAGTATGCCATCACACCCAGTTAATTTTTGGTTTTTTTTTTTTGTAGAAATGGGGGTTTCACTATGTTGCCCAGGCCAGTCTTGTATTCCTGAGCTCAAGTGATCCACCTGTCTCATTCTCCCAAAGTGTCTTGCTTTTTGGGTTTCCATTGGCAAGTAATAGCTTTTTCCAGCCATTTATTTTCAGTCTATTTGTGTCTTTACAGGTGAAGTGTTTCTTGTAGGCAACAGGTCATTGGATCTTTATTATTACTCATTCAACCACTCTATGTCTATTTATTGGAAAATTTAGTCCATTTACATTCAATGTTATTACTGATAAGTAAGAACTGACTCCTGCCATTGTGTTATTTGCTTTCTGGTTATATTACAGTCTTCTCTTCCTTCTTTTCTTCCTTCCAGTCTTCCTTTAAGTGAAAATTATTTTCTCTGGTTAATATGTTTAGTTTCTTTTTATTTTCTGTTTTATCTATTCTGTTTTTTCGTTTAAGGTTACCATGAGGCTTGCAAATGAATACTATCTTATAACCCAGTATTTTAAACTGATGACAACATCTGCATACATAAACAAGTGAACAAACAAAAAAAAAAAAAAAAAAAAAAAAAAAAAAAAAAAAAAAAAAAAAAAAAAAAAAAAAAAAAAAAAAAAAAAAAAAAAAAAAAAAAAAAAAAAAAAAAAAAAAAAAAAAAAAAAAAAAAAAAAAAAAAAAAAAAAAAAAAAAAAAAAAAAAAAAAAAAAAAAAAAAGAAACAAAACAAGCTAACTAAAAGAAAACTAGAAACACATTCAAAAGCTAGCAGAAGGCAAGAAATAACTAAAATCAGAGCAGAACTGAAGGAAATAGAGACACAAAAAACCCTTCAAAAAATTAATGAATCCAGGAGCTGGTTTTTTGAAAAGATCAACAAAATTGATGGACCGCTAGCAAGACTAATAAAGAAGAAAAGAGAGAAGAATCAAATAGATGCAATAAAAAACGAAAAAGGGGATATCACCACCGATCCCACAGAAATACAATCTACCATCAGAGAATACTACAAACACCTCTATGCAAATAAACTAGAAAATCTAGAAGAAATGGATAAATTCCTCGACAAATACACCCTCCCAAGACTAAACCAGGAAGAAGTTCAATCTCTGAATAGACCAATAACAGGTTCTGAAATTGTGGCAACAATCAATAGCTTACCAACCAAAAAGAGTCCAGGACCTGATGGATTCACAGCTGAATTCTACCAGAGGTACAAGGAGGAACTGGTACCATTCCTTCTGAAACTATTCCAATCGATAGAAAAAGAGGGAATCCTCCCTAACACATTTTACGAAGCCAGCATCGTCCTGATACCAAAGCCTGGCAGAGACATAACCAAAAAAGAGAATTTCAGACCAATATCCTTGATGAACATTGATGCAAAAATCCTCAATAAAATACTGGCAAACCGAATCCAGCAGCACATCAAAAAGCTTATCCACCATAATCAAGTGGGCTTCATCCCTGGGATGCAAGGCTGGTTCAACATACACAAATCAATAAATGTAATCCAGCATATAAACAGAACCAAAGACAAAAACCACATGATTATCTCAATAGATGCAGAAAAGGCCTTTGACAAAATTCAACAACCCTTCATGCTAAAAACTCTCAATAAATTAGGTATTGATGGGACGTATCTCAAAATAATAAGAGCTATCTATGACAAACCCACAGCCAATATCATACTGAATGGGCAAAAACTGGAAGCATTCCCTTTGAAAACTGGCACAAGATAGGGATGCCCTCTCTCACCGCTCCTATTCAACATAGTGCTGGAAGTTCTGGCCAGAGCAATCAGGCAGGAGAAGGAAATAAAGGGTATTCAATTTGGAAAAGAGGAAGTCAAATTGTCCCTGTTTGCAGATGACATGATTGTATATCTAGAAAACCCCATTGTCTCAGCCCAAAACCTCCTTAAGCTGATTAGCAACTTCAGCAAAGTCTCAGGATACAAAATTAATGTACAAAAATCACAAGCATTCTTGTACACCAATAACAGACAAACAGAGAGCCAAATCATGAGTGAACTCCCATTCACAATTGCTTCAAAGAGAATAAAATACCTAGGAATCCAACTTACAAGGGATGTGAAGGACCTCTTCAAGGAGAACTACAAACCACTGCTCAATGAAATAAAACAGGATACAAACAAATGGAAGAACATTCCATGCTCATGGGTTGGAAGAATCAATATCGTGAAAATGGCCATACTGCCCAAGGTAATTTATAGATTCAATGCCATCCCCATCAAGCTACCAATGACTTTCTTCACAGAATTGGAAAAAACTACTTTAAAGTTCATATGGAACCAAAAAAGAGCCCGCATCGCCAAGTCAATCCTAAGCCAAAAGAACAAAGCTGGAGGCATCACGCTACCTGACTTTATACTACAAGGCTACAGTAACCAAAACAGCACGGTACTGGTACCACAACAGAGACATAGATCAATGGAACAGAACAGAGCCCTCAGAAATGATGCCGCATAGCTACAACTATCTGATCTTTGACAAACCTGACAAAAACAAGAAATGGGGAAAGGATTCCCTTTTTAATAAATGGTGCTGGGAAAACTGGCTAGCCATATGTAGAAAGCTGAAACTGGATCCCTTCCTTACACCTTATACAAAAATTAATTCAAGATGGATTAAAGACTTATATGTTAGACCTAAAACCATTAAAATCCTACAAGAAAACCTAGGCAATACCATTCAGGACATAGGCATGGGCAAGGACTTCATGTCTAAAACACCAAAAGCAATGGCAACAAAAGCCAAAATTGACAAATGGGATCTCATTAAACTAAAGAGCTTCTGCACAGAAAAAGAAACTATCATCAGAGTGAACAGGCAACCTACAGAATGGGAGAGAATTTTTGCAACCTACTCATCTGACAAAGGGCTAATATCCAGAATCTACAATGAACTCAAACAAATTTACAAGAAAAAAACAAACAACCCCATCAAAAAGTGGGCGAAGGACATGAACAGACACTTCTCAAAAGAAGACATTTATGCAGCCAAAAAACACGTGAAGAAATGCTCATCATCACTGGCCATCAGAGAAATGCAAATCAAAACCACAGTGAGATACCATCTCACACCAGTTAGAATGGCCATCATTAAAAAATCAGGAAACAACAGGTGCTGGAGAGGATGTGGAGAAATAGGAACACTTTTACACAGTTGGTGGGACTGTAAACTAGTTCAACCATTGTGGAAGTCAGTGTGGTGATTCCTCAGGGATCTAGAACTAGAAATACCATTTGACCCAGCCATCCCATTACTGGGTATATACCCAAAGGACTATAAATCATGCTGCTATAAAGACACATGCACACGTATGTTTATTGTGGCACTATTCACAATAGCAAAGAGTTGGAACCAACCCAAATGTCCAAAAATGATAGACTGGATTAAGAAAATGTGGCACATATACACCATGGAATACTATGCAGCCATAAAAAATGATGAGTTCGTGTCCTTTGTAGGGACATGGATGAAACTGGAAAACATCATTCTCAGTAAACTATCGCAAGGATAAAAAACCAAACACCGCATGTTCTCTCTCATAGGTGGGAATTGAACAATGAGAACTCATGGACACAGGAAGGGGAACATCACACTCCGGGGACTGTTGTGGGGTGGGGGGAGGGGGGAGGGACAGCATTAGGAGATACACCTAATGCTAAATGACGAGTTAATGGGTGCAGGAAATCAACATGGCACATGGATACATATGTAACAAACCAATAAACTATATATCTTAACTTTGTTCCCACACTTTTTAACTTTCTGTTGTTTCTATTTATCTTACTGGTCTGTTTCAGTCTTGAAAATTTGTTGTAGCTTTTGTTGATTGGTTCATTTGTTAGTCTTTCTACTTAAGATTAGAATACTTTATACACCAAAGATATAGCGTCATAATATTCTGTGTTGTTTTGTGTATTCACTATTATGAGTCAGTTCTGTACCTTCAGGTGATTATTGAGTGAGTTTTCTACTTTCAGATGATTATTGATTGCTCATTAATATATTTTTCTTTCCGATTTAAGTACTCCCTTTAGCATTTATTATAGGAAAAATCTGGTGTTGATGAAAGCCCTCAGCTTTTGTTTTCCTGGAAAAGCCTCTATTTCTTCTTCATGCTTGATGAATATCTTTGCCAGATAGATAATTCTAGAATAAAGGTTTTTTCTTCTTAGCTTTAAATATGTCATGCCACTCTCTCCTGACTTGTAAATTTTCCACTGAAAAGTCTGCTGCCATACATATTGAAGCATCATTGTATGTTGTTTCTTTTCTCCTGCTACTTTTAGAATCCTTTCTTTTTCATTGACCTTTGGGAGTTTGATTATTAAATGTCTTCACGTAGTCTTCCTTGGGTTAAATCTGCTTGGTGTTCTATAGCCTTGTATGTGGATGTTGATATCTTTCTCTAAGTTTGGAACATTCTCTGATACTATCTTTTGAGTAAACTTTCTACCCTGATCTCTTTCTCTACCTCCTCTTTAAAGCCAATAACTCTTAGATTTGCTTTTTTGAGGCCATTATCTACATCTTATAGGCATAATTCACTCTTTTTTATTTTTTTTTTCTTTTCGGTCTTCTCTGACTTTGTATTTTTCAAATAGCCTGTCTTTGAGCTCACTAATCCTTTCTTCTGCTTGATCAATTCTGCTATTGAATGACTCTGATGCAGTCTTCAGTATGTCAATTGCACTTTTTAACTCCAGAGTTTCTGCTTGATTCTTTTTAATTATTTCAATATCATTTTAACTTTATCTGGTAGAATTACGAATTCCTTCACTGTGTTATCTTAAATTTCTTTGAGTTTCCTCAAAACAGCTTTTTTAAACTTATTTGTCTGAAAGGTTACATATCTCTGTATCTCCAGGATTAGTCCCTGGTGCCTTATTTAGTTCAATTGGTGATATCCTGTTTTCCTGGATGGTTTTGAGACTTGTGGATGTTTGTTGGTGTCTGAGCATTGGAAAGTTAGATACTTATTGTAGTGTTCACAGCCTGTGCTTGTCGGTACCCATCCTTCTTGGGAAGGCTTTTCATATATTCAAATGGACATGGGTGTTGTTATCAAAGCCATATCTGCATTAGGGAACACCCCAAGCCCAGTAATGCTACAGTTCTTTCAGACTCATAGAGGTACCCCTTTGGTGGTCTTGGATAAGATCTGGAAGAAATCTCTGTATTATCAGGCAGTGACTCTTGTTCTCTTCCCTTACTTTCTGTCAAACAAATGGAGACTTTCTTTCTCTGTGCTAAGCCTCTGGAGCTGGGGGTGGGTAACAAAAGCACCCCTGTGCCCACCACCACTGAGACTGTGCTGGGTCAGACCTGAAGCCAGTACAGCACTGGGCCTCAACCAATGCCCACTATAACCACTAACTGGCTACCATCTGTGTTCACTCAAGGCCCTAGAGCTCTATAATCAGCAGGTAGAAAAACCAACCAGGCTTGTGTCTTTCCCTTGAGGGCAGCAAGTTCCCCCAAGGACCTGGGCAGGCTCACAAATGCCATCTAGGAGCCAGGGACTGGAGTCAAAAACCTTAGAAATCTATCTGGTATTCTTTTGTACTGCAGATGAGCTGGCACATATATCACAATACAGTCCTTCCCACTTTTCCTTTGCCTTCCCATACCAGAGGAGCCTCTCCCTATGGCTGCCACCACCATCATCCCATAGGGGCTTCTGCCAGGCCACCACAGGTGTTCATTTACGGGCCAAGGGCTCTTCAGTCAGCTTGCAGTGAATGCTGCCAGGCCTGGAACTCACCACTCATGTGAGTAGGATCCCCTATGCCCCTGGGAAGGTCCAGAAATGCTGTTTAAGAGCCAATGCCTGGAATCAAGAGTCCCCAGAAGCCCACTTGATGCTCTACCCCACTATAGCTGAGCTTGTACCTAAGGTGCAAGACAAGGTCTCCTTTACTCTTCCCCCTACTTTTTCTCAAATAGAAGGAGTCTCTACCATAGCCACCACAGCTGGAAATAGGCTGGGTCTGACCTGAAGCCAACACATCTCAGAGTCTCACCCAAGGTCCATGGCATACTATGAGGGAATCACTGCTGGGTACTCAGGACCCATGGGCCCTTTCGTCAGCAGGTGATGAGGCCTGCCTGGACTGGGTATTTCCCTTCAAGGCAACAGGTTCCCTTTTGGCCCACTGTGTGTCTAGAAATGTCATCCAGGAGCTAGGGCCTATAATGTCATCCAGGAATTAGGACCTAGAACAGCTCACTTGGTGCCCTAACCTACTGTGGTTGAGCTGGTATCCAAGAAATAAGACAAACTTATCTTTACTTTTCCCCCTTCTCTCCTCAAGCAAAAGGATGGGGGTCTCTTTTAGAGCTACAAGCTGTGCTGCCTGGGGTTAGGGGAGGAGTGACCACAGGCACTCCCTTAGCCACCCTAGCTGGTGTCTCATTAGTTTGCATGATGCCCACAAGTCCACTGGCTCTGAGCCCCACTCAGCAGTAGGATTTGCCTAGGACTTGCAGTCCTTGTGGCCTAGACTGCCTTTCAAATTTATTTGGCGCCCCAGAAAACTTTAGCCTACGGTAGTGAGTCTTGCCAGAATTCAAGTTCTAGCCACTGGGATGGGCAATTGCCCTCTGGCTAGGGCTCATCTAAATGCTCCTTCCATGGGTAGGCATCAGCTGAGTTCAGCCCAGTTTTGCTTTCCGATGTGACATGACAGCACTGAATTCAATAAAAAATCTCACAGTTGCTGAACTCTCCTTCTCCCAAGTACACAGATTCTCTCTCTGTGCCATGCGGCTGCTTCCAGGAGATGGGGGGCATCATTAGTGATTCAAGGATGTCTTTCTTATCATCTTCGGTGCCTCCTTCAGTGATATGAAGTTAAAACCAGGTACTGTGAGTGCTCACCTGATTTTTAGTTCTTATGAAGGTGGTTTTTTGTGTAGATAATTTTTAAATTTGGTGTTTCTGCAGGGGGACAATCAGTGAAGACTTCTATTTGGCCATTTTGCTCCTAGTCATCTGAGCTCTCCCTTTCATTATTGGATAGACAATTATTGTAACATCAAACACTTCATCTGAGATATAAATTTTTTGGTGGGGTGACAACACACCTGTGCATTGCAACAACAGATATGCATTACTTGGTGCAAAATTTGCTGAGTAAAATCCCAAAACTGGTATAAACACAGACACATAGAACAATGGAACAGAATAGAGACCCCAAATGTAATTACAGACATTTACACACAACTCATATTTTTTAAATTTAATTTAATATTTTTACACATTAAGTTCTGGGATACATGTGCAGAACGTGCAGGTTTGTTACATAGCTATACAAGTGATGTGGTGGTTTGCCACACCCCTCAACCCACCATCTATATTAGTTATTTCTTCTAATACTATCCCTCCCCTAGTCCCCCACCCCTGACAGGCCCTGGTGTGTGAAGATCTCCTCCCTGTTTCTATGTGTTCTCTTTGTTCAACTCCCATTTATAAGTGAGAACATGCAAGTGTTCAGTTTTCTGTTCCTGTGTTTGCTGAGGATGATGATTTCCAGCTTCAACCATGTCCCTGCAAAGGACATGAACTCATCCTTTTTTATGGCTGCATAGTATTCCATGGTGTATATGTGCCACATTTTTTTATCCAGTCTATCATTGATGGGCATTTGGGTTGGTTCCATGTCTTTGCTATTGTGAATAGTGCCGCAATAAACACACATGTGTATGTGTCTTTATAGTAGAATGATTTATAATCCTTTGGGTATATACCCAGTAATGGGATTTCTGGGTCAAATGGTAGTTCTGGATGTAGCTCCTTGAGGAATCCCCACACTGTCTTCCACAATGGTTGAAATAATTTACACTCCTACCAACAGTGTAAAAGTGTTCCTATTCCTCTACATCCTCTCCAGCATCTGCTGTTTCCTGACTTTTTAATGATCACCATTCTAAATGACATGAGATGGTATCTCACTGTGGTTTTGATTTGCATTTCTCTAATGACCAGTGATGATGAGCATTTTTTTCACACGTTTGTTGGCTGCATAAATGTCTTCTTTTGAGAAGTATCTGTTCATATCCTTTGCCCACTTTTTGATGGGGTTGTTTTTTTCTTGTAAATTTGTTTAAGTTCTTTGTAGATTCTGGATATTAACCCTTTGTCACATGGATAGATTGCAAAAATTTTCTCCCATTCTGTAGGTTGCCTGTTCACTCTGATGATAGTTCCATTTGCTGTGCAGAAGCTCGTTAGTTTAATTAGATCCCATTTGTCAATTTTGGCTTTTGTTGCCATTGCTTTTGGTGTTTTAGTCATGAAGTCGTTGCTCATCCCTATGTCCCGAATGGTATTGCCTAGGTTTTCTTCTAGGGTTTTTACGGTTTTAGGTTTTAGGTTTAAGTCTTTAATCCATCTTGAATTAATTTTTTTGTGTTTTTGTTTTGTTTTGTTTTGTTTTTGTTGTTTTTTTTTTTTTTTTTTGAGACGGAGTCTCACTCTGTCATGCAGGCTGGATTGCAGTGGTGTGATCTTGGCTCATTGCAACCTCTGCCTCCTGAATTCCAGTGATTTTCCTGCCTCAGCCTCCTAGGTAGCTGGGACTACAGGAGTATGTCACCACACCTGGCTAATTTTTTGTATTTTAGTAAAGAAGGGGCTTCACCATATTAGCCAACATGGTCTCAATCTCCTGACCTAGCAATCTGCCTGCCTTGGCCTCCCAAAGTGCTGGGATTACAGGCATGAGCCACCATGCCCAGCCATTAATATTTGTATATGGTGTAAAGAAGGGGTCTAGTTTCAATGTTCTGCATATGGCTAGCCAGTTTTCCCAACCCATTTATTAAATAGGGAATCCTTTCCCCATTGCTTGTTTTTGTCAGGTTTGTCAAAGATCAGATTGTTGTACATGTGTGGGGTTATTTCTGAGGCCTCTGTTCTGTTCCATTGGTCTGTATCTCTGTTTTGGTACCAGTAACATGCTGTTTTGGTTACTATAGCCTTGCAGTATAGTTTGAAGTCATGTAGCAGGATGCCTCCAGCTTTGCTGTTTTTGTGTGAGATTGTCTTGGCTATATAGGCTCTTTTTTTGTTCCATATGAAATTTAAACTAGTTTTTTCTATTTCCTAATTCTGTGAAGAAATTCAGTGGTATCTTGATGTGGATAGCATTGAATCTACAAATTACTTTGGGCAGTATGGCCATTTTCATGATATTGATTCTGCCTATCCATGGGCATGGAATGTTCTTCCATTTGTTTGTTTCCTCTCTTATTTCCTTGAGCAATGGTTTGTAGTTCTCCTTGAAGAGGTGCTTCACATCCCTTGTAAGTTGCATTCCTAGATATTTTATTCTTTTTGTAGCAGTTGTGAATGGGAGTTTACTGATGATTTGGACCCCTATTATTGGTGTATAGGAATGCTTGTGATTTTTACACATTGATTTTGTATCCTGAGAATTTGCTGAAGTTGCTTATCAGCTTAAGGAAATTTGGGGCTCAGATGATAGGGTTTTCTAAACATACAATCATGTCATCTACAAACAGAGACAATTTGACTTCCTCTCATCCTATTTGAATACCCTTTATTTCTTTCTCTTGCCTGATTACCCTGGCCAGAACATCCAATACTATGTTGAATAGGAGTGGTGAGAGACGGCATACTTCTCTTGTGCCAGTTTTCAAAGAGAATGCTTCCAGCTTTTGCCCATTCAGTATGATATTGGCTATGGATTTGTCATAAATAGCTCTTATTATTTTGAGATATGTTCCATCAATACCAAGTTTATTAAGAGTTTTTAGCATGAAGGGGTATTGAATTTTATCCAAGGCCTTTTCTGCATCTGTTGAGATAATTTTGGGCATTGCTTCTGTTTACATGATGGATTACGTTTATTGATCAGCCTTGCATCCCAAGAATGGAGTTGACTTGATCATGGTGGATAAGCTTTTTGATGTGCTGCTGGATTCGGTTTGCCAGTATTTTATTGAGGATTTTTGCATTGATGTTCAGCAGAGATATTGGCCTTAAATTTTCTTTCTTTCTTGTGCATCTGCCATATTTTGCTATAAAGATGATACTGGCCTCATAAAATGAGTAGGGAGGAGTCCCTCTTTTTCTATCATTTGAAATAGTTTCAGAAGGAATGGTACCAGCTCCTCTTTGTACCTCTGGTAGAATTAAGCTGTGAATCTGTCTGGTCCTGGGCTGTTTTTGGTTTGTAGGCTATTAATTACTGCCTCAATTTGAGATCTTGTTATTGGTCTATTTGGGGACTTAACTTCTTCCTGGTTGAGCCTTGGGAGGATGTATGTGTCTAGGAATTTATCCATTTTTTTAGATTTTCTAGTTTATTTGCATAGAGGTGTTTATAGTATTCTCTGATGGCAGTTTGTATTTCTGTGGGATCAGTGGTGATATTACCTTTATCATTCTTTGTTGCATCTATTTGATTCTTCTCTCTTTTATTCTTTATTAGTCTGGCTAGCAGTCTATTTTGTTAATCTTTTCAAAAAACCGGCTCCTGGATTCATTGATTTTTTTAAGGGTTTTTTGCGTCTCTATCTCCTTCAGTTCTGCTCTGGTCTTAGTTATTTCTTGTCTTCTGCTAGCTTTTGAATTTGTTTGCTCTTGCTTCTCTAGTTCTTTTAATTGTGATGTTAGGGTGTCAATTTTAGATCTTTCCTGCTTTCTCCTGTGGGCATTTAGTGCTACAAATTTTCCTCTAAACACTGCTTTAGCTTTGTCCCAGAGATTGCGGTATGTTGTGTCTTTGTTCTCATTGGTTTCAAAGAACTTATTTATTTCTGCCTTTATTTCGTTATTTACCCAGTAGTCATTCAGGAGCAGGTTGTTCAGTTTCCATGTAGTTGTGCAGTTTGGAGTGACTTTCTTAAACCTGAGTTCTAATTTGACTGCACTGTGGTCTGAGAGGTAGTTTGTTATGATTTCTGTTCTTTTGCATTTGCTGAGGAGTGTTTTACTTCCAACTATGTGGTCAATTTTAGAATAAGTGTGATGTGGTGTTGAGAAGAATGTGTATTCTGTTGATTTGGGGTGGAGAGTTCTGTAGATGTCTATTGGATCCACTTGGTGCAGAGCTGAGTTCAATTCCTGGGTATCCTTGTTAACTTTCTGTCTCATTGATCTGTCTAATGTTCATCACACACAAGGACCTGTCAGCAGTAGGGGGACTAGGGGAGGTATAGCATTAGGAGAAATACCTAATGTAGATGACAGGTTGATGGGTGCAGCAAACCACCATGGCACGTGTATACCTATGTAACGAACCTGCACATTCTGCACATGTATCCCAGAAATTAAAGTACAATAAATAAATTGAAAAAAAGAATTTTTGTCATTTAAAAAGAGAGCTCTTTTCCAGAGGAAACTAATGTACAACAGAAAGTTGAATCCATGAATGTTTATTTACTGCATCCTTTGGCAAAAAATTACTGAGCAATTGGATATATTATTTCTAGTTCTGACATCTACTCTGTACTCTGTGAGATAAACATTTTCCCTATTTTACAAATTGGGTTGTAAATTTTCCCAAGATCTCCTAAGTAGTATTGGTGGGGTTGGGATTTGAACTTAGGCCATGTAACTCCGGAGCCTACACTCTTAGCCAATATGCTTCTCTAGTTGCTGCTTGCCATATACCTGGTTCTCTGTTATATTCTGCAAATATAATCATGGGAAAAATATCCCAAAAAAATGATAGTTGTGTCTTGTAGGACATGGATAAACTGGAAAACATCATCTCAGAAACATCGCAAGACAAAAAAAAAACGATTTCACTCATAGGGAATGAAAATGAGAATATGACAAAAGGGAAATCACACTCCGGGATGTGGGGGGGGGGGGGGAGGGACAGCATTAGAGATACACCTAATGCTAAATGACAGTAATGGGCAGGAAATCAACATGCAAGAAATATTAAAAACCACATTGCACAGTACCTAAAAAAAAAAAAAAAAAAAAAAAAAAAAAAATATACCAATTATTAAGTATATACTTTCAAATTTTGATAAGTACCACAAAGAAAAAAGCACAAGATATTATAAGAGGGAACATCTTAATTTGTGAGGTCAGAAAAGAGAAGTGATATCTAAAGTGAGGTTAAGAAGGGGCCATACACATGAAAAGAATTTAAGGCATAGGAAATAACATATGCCAAGGCCCTAAGATGGAGGAGTTTAGCCTCCTCAAGAAACTGAAAGGCTGATATGAGTAGGATGTGGGTAGTATTCAGGAGAGTAATGCCAGAAAAGATGAAAAGGCAGGCAAGGAAGGAAAAACCATGCAGAGCTTTGTAATCCTTGTTAAAGGGTCTGAATTTCTCTCTAGACAGGTGATGCCAATGTCCGGGGAGGAGGTGGGGCACATTTCCTGCTTCCTTGATTTGTAGGCCACTTGAATATCACAACTAGTTTTTCTCCAGCTTACTGCCATCTACTAGGGTCTTTGTCATCCCCCTTTTTCTAGGTATGGTCTTTCTTTCCATCTAGACTCTATCATCATTCATAACAACTTCAACACTTACAAGATTATCCACTAGTGATTCTAATTTATTTTGCACCATTCCACCACAGTCACCCACACTATGGTTATATCCTATTCCTTATGTTTTATCACTGGAAATTGCTCCACCTTCAAAAATCTCAATTTCAAACATTACAGTTTTCAACCACCACTTCCAAATCCTCTAGAACACTTGCTTAATACCCCCACTGCCAAAATTCTTGAACCTGATCAAACCCTCTGTCCTGTGGACTCCACCATTTTCTCACCATCAGCACATCTTCTTTTCTCCTCACTAAATGTAACAGTAGAAAATAAAAGCCCTGGTTGATGCCAATATTTAAGGTGGTCAACCAAACAGCTGAACATTGATGAAAGACATCACACAGGTAAATTAACCAACTTTGTATAACATTCATAACCACAAATCCCACTGGGCCTTTAAAACACCTGCAATCTGACAAGATTTCCCCACTGTTTTTGCTACGTTGTGAAGTGACTATTTTACATCTTTTTCTCACTTTTCTATTTGTCATGATTTGTCTGATTTAGATTTCACTTTATGTATCATGGAGTAAATAAAAGCCATTAAACAAGAGCTCTCTCATCTTCATGGCACCAAATCTGTAAACCTTCCTGCACTAGCACCCGCTTCTGCTCCTTCCCTCTTCTTAAAAGGGAGAATGTGTCTTTCCTTCTATCAGAGTTCAAACCTTGCTTTTATGAATGCCATCTCTTTTGCATTCTGAAGGACTTCACTCTGGCACTATCCCCTCTGTTTCATATCATCCATATTCCATTTCTAGTGTTTGTTCTTAAGAGAAAAAAACACAAACCTCCATTGGCCCCACATTGCACTTCATTTCCCTTCTTCTACTTCTCTTTTTAGTAGAACCTCTCAATATTGTCCACTTCTTCAGCCCTGTTCACTCCTCTCTGAAGTTCTACCTTCTGGCTCTATGAGCCCACTGCTGGAGGCTGTCAAAGTCATTGACACCACCTTGTTGCCAAATATAATCGTCAATTATCTGTTCTTATATTATTCATCCTCTCAGTAGCATCTGACATAGTTAACAACTCCTGACCTGAAATGCCCATCTCCTTTGATTCTACAACAACATACCCCCTGATTTTCCTCTTACCTGATTGAGCTCCTCATCAATCCTCTTTCCAGGTCCTCCTTCTCCATCTGATCTCTGATTCTTCCTCTTCTACATGTCTTACTCTAAATGTAAGGGTTCTCCACTGCTTTGTCCAGGGTTTCCTTACCTTTTCTCTCTCTCTTTCCACCCTCTCCCAGGGTGAATTAAATAGCATTCATGTACTGATGACTTACAATTTTACATGTCTGGCCTCAACCTATCCTCTGACCTTTTTACCTGTATATTAACTTCCCACTTGATATCTATCAAAGAGAAATGAAGTAAGACAGATTTTATTCAGATTACTGCAGTAGAGAAGAGAGAATTGAGTGCAAACTGATCTGAACTCCACCAAAACAGAAGTCAGGAGGCTTTTTAAATACTGGGATATGCTTTCTTAAGGGGTTGGAGGTCAGGAGTAGGGGGTGGTGAGGGGTTGGCAAATGTGATTAGGATATCTGAGTTTGCTCATTGGTGAGTATAGGAGGAGAAACAAACTCTTCATATCTATAGGACAGAATGAAGTATTGCAAATTAAAGCAAGATGTCCATCAAGTTAGGCTCTTACCCTTCCACATGAACTGAGAGTCAGGAAAACTACCTCTCTAGATGTTTATATTTCCAAGAGATGGCTCCCAGGCTCTTAAGGAGAGCCTGAGACATAAACATTTATGGGTGAAAGAAGACTTACTTATCAAAGGGGCAGATAAAGGATTGACAATAGCAAGTTTTCTAAAGTAACTGCTCCAAGAAAAGGGAGACTAGGAGCCTATGGTCAGGTTTTGGCTGGAACAAATGACAAATTATTTTGGCAGTATTGAGCTTTCTCAAGAAGGCTGGGGTTATCCTAGGGACATGGTCTTGGGCTGATAGAAGCCACTAGAGTTTGCTCAAGTCTTTTAGTGCAGGAAGTTGGACTAAATCGTTCACACCAAGAATTTTGTAGCTGTCACCTGTTTACTTGATATTTGATAGGCATCTAAGAATTAATCTGATCAGAATGCACTTCTTAATTGCTTCCCAGATATGACCCTATCCTAGTTTGCCCTACATTGTTATATATGTTGCCTCATATTTACAACATATCTTTTCTTACCCCCACCCACAGCCCAGCAATCAATTAGCAAATTTGGGCCCTAATTGCTCTAGTTATTCTCTCCCTGTCTACTGCTGTCACTCTGATTCAAGACACCATCATTTATCCTCTAGGACTCTGGTCTGACATATATATATCCAATGGAAATCACTGTTCCTTAGGTCAAATGTCCATCCCAGGTGTGGCTAGGCAGTATCTACAGGGGTCTGTGATGGGCAGGTACAGTGACTTACATTTCTAAGGTAAAAGCTAGTTCATTTAGGTTCTAGGGCATGAACTGTAATTTCCCAATCTGTGATATCTCCCCTTCCTCTTACAGTTTCCCTGGGCAATATCTATTATTTGGTCCTTCATTCATACAATACTTTAAAACGTAAATATAAAAGACAATGTTGTTTATCACAATTTTTAATAGGAACTAAAACCCCACACAAAAACATAGAAATGTGAGCAAGTAAAATTCAGGTATCAACCAGTAAGGGGAACTCCAAGAGGCAGTTTCAGGGTGCACATTCCAACAGGCCCTTGTGTACTGACCATGCCTACAAACAGCCCTGCTGTGTACAAGATCTCAAAGGGATAAAGATGTTCATGTACCTAGAATAAGCCTTAGTGACCCATATGCTAGCACTGCTAAGCATCAGTCAAAGACTCTATCTGTGATAATTCAGCATTGCCTTCCAAGTATGGTCTGACTTCCTCTTCTATGACCCTGGAATCTGTTTTTGCAATTGCCAATGATGATGAATAAGTGCATAGTCTACAGCGCATGTTTAAGGCATGCTTTAAAAAGCACATCATTACTTCAAAAATTTTAAAGATTCCTAAAAGAGCATCCTGTGTGAGTAAATCCCCATAACACCTTGATTGCTAAAGGATAATAAAGCTAATTATCATTCACATAATCTTTGCGTTTATGAATTCTAATTTCTGCAGTGAATAGCACTTCATCAAAATAGCTTCTGACAATTGGCTCAGTTGGAAGAATTCATCTAAACACTTAAGACAAAAAAAACCAGCTTTTCATTGTGTTGATGGGGTTTTAAGCCTTAGTCAAAATAATTGAGATAGTACAGATAAAAAAAAAACAAACAAAAGGAAAGACACATTGGAAATTGTGTTTGATTAAAATGTAAATTTCTTATTGTAGTTACGTTCTTATTTATGGCAACACATTGTAGCACTTCAGTTTGGCAGCATTTGTTGACCTATCTCTGTTCAGCAGCTAAAACTTAACACAATAGATGCAAAATTTTTTTTTTAATTTACATTTTCAAAAAAAAAATCTAGGTCACTTTTATGTTACTTGCATGTAAAATCAACTCCTTTAACAGAAAACAGACATCTTTGAAAATATTGCCAATTTCCTACCTCAGAGTATGAAGGTTAAAAAAGTAAGAACTCTGCATGATTTTTAAGCTAATAGCTAATTCTTACTTCTTGAGACACTTATTTTTCAACTTATGGATCTATCAGATTTTCAGTTGCTTTTCTAACTTGTTTTCTACTGCCCTTGGGTGATTTCACTGTTTATTGGTAGCCAATTCATAGCAAACAAAGGCATTGAGGTAGAAGGCAAACTCAGTCAAATTCCAGAGTTTTCCAGTAATAATTTCACTGGAATTAATAGCTGATAGGTGGTTTGTTCATTTACATCTACCCAGTTTCCTCCATATCTGCATTGATCCTTGGCAAAAATAACTGAGAACTGATTATAGTCAAGAAGAGCTTGCTTTTACGAAGTTAATACACATTCACCACATAAGCCAGCAATCTTCCTCCTAGACATTTAACCAAGAGAAATCCAGGCATATTTCTACACAAAAACCTGTATATAAATAGTTACATCAGCTTTAGTTATTACCACTGAAAACCAAAAAAAAAAAAACTGTCCATCAACTGGTGAATGGATAAGTCAGTAGCATCTGTATGATTCAATTTAAATGACATTTTGGAAGAGACAAAACTGGACCAAAACAGATCAGTGGTTACCAAGGACTGTGAACCTGGAAGGAGGATAATTACAAAAGGCCACACGGAACCCTTTGGTGGTGATGGAAAAGCTCTGTACTTTGATTTCAGTGGTGGTTACAGAACACAGCAAACATTTGTCAAATTTCATTAGAACTCTATACATGACAGGGTGAACTCTACGTAGATTATATCTGAGTAAACTTGCTTTCTTTTAAAAAGTACAGAACATTGTTTTTGACCTTAGGGAGCTTACAGATGGTAGATAAGGCAAGATCAGAGAAAAATATGATTCACAATAACTGAATATGTATATATATGTGTGTGTGTGTGTGTGTGTGTGTGTATGTATATATATATATATTTAAAGTAGAAGATCTTACGAGACATTTGCTGTTATAACATCCCCTTATGTGATTTCTCTTGGGTTTAATTATGAGGCAAATGGAATGTAAAATTACCACATATGAAGTCATATTTTCTGAGGCTTTGCTAATTGTGGCACTTCAACACTCAATTACTTTTGAAGCATGTGAGAATGAAAAAGATTGAGTTTTCTAATTGTGGCTGGTGAAATCTAATCAAATTCTCAGGAGTGAAAATAGATTTTTTGCATCAGTGAGACTTGCCTTGTGGAAAGAAAGGGTACTCTTTTCTAGCGTTAATCTTGTGGCTGTACATGATGTTACTTTATCACAGTTATGCAGTTGTCTTATCACTTATCACTGGACCTGCAGTGAAATCACTGGAAAAAAGACCCAAAATTAGTATTTTGGATGGATGACTTCCAACTTTTAACTGGGTTATAGCAGATGCTCCATACTGAGCTATGCATTCAATTATATAGGTTTTTCTTTCATTTCCACAAGGTCTCCTGGACCCCTGGTGCATGCTGTCTTGATTCACCATCACATAGCGGTATAGATCAGTAATCTCCATTTCTCCAAATGCATTTCAATACTTCTCTCTCCATTCCCATCTCTCTGGGCCCTAACCGATAATTGAACTCAGAATTGCAGCTCTCAAGGTGCTTGCAAAGGGATATAATCTGAGTTACTCCCAAGCAATACCTTCCCCAAAATCAGGCAAAGAAGATAATCTATGAAAATTGCCTCAGTGCAGCATGTTCCAAACCCTTTAAATAGACCCACACTGGGAGGTACATTTTGCATCATGACCCAGTACATACAATGTAAGTAAATATTAACATATTTCTCAAAACACTCTGATTTTTCAGTTTCGAACTATTCTTGTTTATTCTATTTTTTTAAGTTGGTTGCAACGTGCTGAAATAATTTTACCCACTAACAGATGCAAACTGTAGTTTGAAGATCACTGCCATAAAAGACATAAAGTTTACCATTCATCTAAATATTATCTAATCTAAATAATAGTTCACTAGGGGGCATTTCACCTTGGCCACTTTAAAAGTACCCCTCTAACCTCCCACCCCCATGGGTCTGAATTGCTTTTACTGAGTTGTACTTTGGCTTGATGCTATAAGGCAATATGAGAATAATTCCTATGTTAATTGCTGCTAATGCTATTGAGAACTTTGTTCACTACACTACACAGTCTCCTCTCTCTAAGGACCAAATGTAGAAATCTTTCTGTTGTCCTTGTAAGGAATAATGATGATTAACCTAGGATACCAGATTATTTCTCCTTATGAAAAAACAGTGTTTCCTTCCTCACATTGCCAGTTAGAACCCCTAGTTTTGCCTCCACTGCCTACCTCTAACAAGTACTTGGGGTTTTGTAGCTACAATTTGAGAATTTAATCTCACTCCTAATTTAGTTTTACTTTCCTTTATTTTTTCCTTTGTGTCACATGTCTTGCTGGTCTAACATTCATTTTAACTTGTTTTCTTTTTAATATCTTTGTGTGTCACTTTAAATCTTTGTGAAACAAAAGAGAAAAAGATAAAGAGGGAAGAGCAAAGAAGAGAGAGAGAATAGTTTCCATGTATAGCAAGAAGACTCAAGGTTTTTAGGTCTTTATTCCTTACATTTTCAAACTAAAATTTTATGAAGGTACAAATTCAGAACACTTTGTCCTACCTGTATCAGAAACAATAATTATAAGAGAAACCGTTTTGTTGATATCTTAAAGTTAGTATTAAATAATTTTACAGCTTTACTGAAGCTATCTCATATGCAATATAAACAATGCCTGGACCAGTAAGGAATAACTTCAGGCAAAATCTGTAATTGTATATGATTTGCCATAATGCCAAAGAGTGCAGTATTTTCTTCATGGCCAAGAAAAGTGTTGAAACACTATTTGGTGCCTAAACTGAAAAGACAGTTTCTTCTGAAAGAAGCAAATAACAGGCATTTACCAGTGGCCAAGGTGACTGTGGCTTCAAATACATTTCTAAGTAACGAAATGTCAGGATATTAGAAGACAGATAAAATCAACCAGGAAAATGTGTGTTTGGCTCTATTTTTTAAAAACCTGCTTGAAGTAGTTCAAAATAAAGGAAATTATTTGGTGACACCAACAATGAAGTAAAATTAATTTTTTGATGATGTTTTGGAAAATCACATCAAACTTAGACTTTTTAAAGTAACACCCAAGCTGAAAAGTTGATTTATTAAATCTATATTGATGAGTAGATCAAATATTAATATCCATCCCACTATTTTGGAGCAGATTTTATGCTCTTACTATACTGTATTTGTTAATTTCAGGATACTAGTACATAAGTAATCAATGGCAACACCATTTTCTTTAATAGCCTGTCTCTAAGAGCTAAATGAACTATTCTGATGCTACTTTGACTTTACTGTTTCCCCTTCCTACCCTCGATCCAGTTTTTCATCACAACTACATAGTTACATCAAACAATGACAAAAAGCAGACAGCAGAAATAAAAAAAATCATATGGAGCAGTTTAAAAACAAAGATATTTGTACATATTTGGTAAATAGGTATCTCAATAAACAGTAATAGGAAAAGAGATTGATAAAAGGACTGTAGTTATGATGTACAATATCAGATTAATTATTTGAATACTTTATCTCCATGTATAAGGAATAGTTTATGTATGACTAGGTTTTAGTTATGCCAAGAAATTAAGTCATAACATGACAGTTAATAAATAACTTTGTTGAAGAAAGATCTAGTGAAAAGGGATTGCTTCCACCATCCTATAGCACTCTCTTTTTGGAATCATGCCTCTGTGCTCCCTTGGTTTACCTCCCAGATCTTCCAGTCTTCTTTGATTGTCACCCTTCAGTTTCTATTGGTTTTGGACCTCCCTCACTTCCTCAATCCAACCTCTAACTGGGAGTCTGTCAGCACTAAGTTTTGGCCCACTTCTACTCATAATACATACTCTCCCTGGATCATCCCAGCTCTCACTGGAGCTTCACAGACCATCTACTTGGCTTCCAAATGTACATTCTAGTTGCAATCATTCCTATGCACTCTATCATAATCATTCATTCAGTTAGTATTTATTCAATTATTGGGTGTCTACAATATACTAGGTATTATCTTGGGTGCTGGAGATATAATGGAGAATTGACAAAGTCCCTGCCTTCATGGGGCTTAGTTTTAAGTGGGCAATCAGATTATAAACAAAATAAAGTAAAATATTCATATATGTTGGAAGCATTCATTGCTGGGGGAAAAAATTAAGCAGGATATGGGGAGAGAGTGTTGAAGTTGACGGTAGAAGCCATTCTAGTTGAGTGATCAGGGAGGAATTTCTGAAGAGGCAATATTTGATCAGAGACCTGCATGGAGTAAACCATAAGGGCCAAGCAAAGATCATGGGAAGAGGCTACCTAGCACAAGGAACAGTGAGTTCAAGTGTTCTGGAACACGAATGGCATGGCGAGTTTCCATGATGAGTAAGCAGATAAATGTGCCTGAAGCAGAGTGAATGAGGGAAAGAAAGCAGGAAGATGGAATCTGAGAAGTGAGCAGAGGCCAAAACAAGACTTGTCAGCCATTATAAGAACTTTAGATTTCATTCTAACCAGGATACGAAACAAATAGAGGGTTTGAGCAAGTGAATGGTGTGTTTTGAACTAGTTGCCAACTTGCTATCTCTACTTGAATGTCTCACAGGTATTTCCAACTTAACATGCTCCACACAGAACTTTTAATCTTCCCTTACCAAAAACAAAATATAATCATCCTACTCCTTCTTCAGTTTTCCCCCATTTTAGCAAATGATACCAAGAACTATCCAATTTTTCAAGCCAGAAGCTTGCAAAATCATTCTGAATTCATCTATCTCCTTTAGCTCTCATAGTCATTCCATGCTAGGAAAAAAAAGAAAAGCCTGTACTTTTTATCTTCGAAACAGATGACTCTTCTACTTGCTTCTCTGTGCATCTCACAGAGAATGTCACCAACCTAGTCCAAGCTGTGATCATCCCTAACTCATGTTTCTAAATCACATCACAGGTGACAGATCTTTTATAATTTTGACTTTCTATCAATAGCTTTCCCATGCTTAAAGGAAAAGCCATCCTCTTTGCCATGATCTACAAGGCCCTGCATGATCAGTTCCAGGGCCAGTCTTTTGCTGTTTCACACTACTCTTTCCAACCTTCCTGTGCTCCAGCTACACTGACCTTTATCATTTCCTCATACACATCTTTCTGACCTTGGGCATTTGGCTTACTACTCTAAATCACTCTCTCATGGCTGGCTCTTTCTTATTCCTTCCATCTTAACTGACAATTCTCCTCCTCAGGGAGGAGTTCCCTGTCCACCCAATCCAGAGTTGTACTTCCCTATTATTCTCTATCACAACATCCTGTCTTTTTACTTCATGTCACTTCTCATACTTCATGAGAGCAGAGACCATGTCTGTCTCATTCACCACTGTGTACACAGTCTCAGAACCATGCCTGGCACATAGTAGGTACTGAATAAATATTGAATGAAGGACAAGTTGGTATTGATGTCTCCCTGTGTCATGAAAAAATGTTGGCAAACATTCAAGATCATGTATCTTTTTTTAAAAAATAAGCATTTTTCTAAAACAGCTGGAAAAAATAAAATTAAAGAATTCAATCTTATTACCCATTTTACTTTTATGTAAACTTGGTTACATATTTCCAAGGAGGAAAAAAAAGATTCTAAGAAATAATTAAAAGTAGAACTAAAATAGCAGCAATTTTTTGAAAACCACACATTTCATGCGTCAAATATTTTTTGAATGAAAGGGATAACATTTGAGTCTCTTCTGTGTCCTAGATACCATCCTAGACATGTTCTTTATCTCACAACACTCATCCTCACAACTATCCTGTATCTTAGAAACCATTCTGCCTAATTAATAGATGAGAAAACTGAAGCTCAGAATTGTCCAGTGACCTGCCTAAGATTATACAACTAATTAGGGCAGAAGCAGAATTCAAATTCAGCTGCCAATTATGTTGCAGATACCATCTGAAAAAATCTATTTTTTTCTAATCATAATATTTTAAAAATCAATAAATGCCAATGCCATTTAACCAAAACTTAAAACACTGAATGAGAAAATGCTTTACTTTGACCTACAGCATGAAAAGAAAAAGTAAGGAAGGGGAACATCACACTCCGGGGACTGTCGTGGGGTGGGGGGAGGGGGGAGGGACAGCATTAGGAGATATACCTAATGCTAAATGATGAGTTAATGGGTGCAGCAAAACAACATGGCACATGGATACATATGTAACAAACCTGCACATTGTGCACATATACCCTAAAACCTAAAGTATAATAAAAAATAAAAAAAAAGAAAAGAAAAAGTAAAATATACTCTTTGGGCAAGCACAGTGCAGAACCCGTAACAGGTCAATGGCTGTTTATCATTTCAAAGATTTCTCAAATTTTGGTTATGGGTTTCTCTATCCTAAGGTAAACATTCTTTTCATTAAACCTATAATTTTATTTTTTCCTTGTATGAATTCCCTTGATTATTAGTTTCTTTAATAATAACATTCAGTGTTTTAATGACAGTTAGTATCTATTAGCATATTTTGTAAGATTTTTTCAATGGCAAATATACCACCTGTATCTTTATAAGTTAGTCTTCCAGTAGCCATTGAATGTATGATAGAAATAATCTATTATTTTCCTGAAGCTGAGTTTCTATTTCCTATTCTTGTTCAGTGAGCTCAAATATGCATATAAAGTATACATATCTGACTGCCCAAGATGGGTGCATCTTCCTGGTATTTCATTATTCTGAGGAAAAGATGTCATCAGTAACCCATTATTAATTAAGAATTCCATCTTTTTTTAATCTCCCCACAGTCCCTGAAACATGGTGGCACTTAAATATTATTTGATGAATGAATGAATAAATGTATAAATGACTGAGTGAATGCACATGAGCAGATGGAAGACATACGTGGATTTTTACTTTAAATATCAAACATTCCTTTTCAGCCAGAGGCTATCAAATTTTTAGGAAGTTGTTCCTTTTTCAAATTCTTAATATTTTATCATTTAATGCTTAAACCAATTTTTATCTTACAGCTTCATATCCACTATAAAAACACTTCTTATTTATTACAGAAAAAAAGAAAATACGTGTAAGAGACAGAACATAGAAATCATCAATAATGCCCTTCATCTCCCACACATAGCCAAATAATCTACAAATTAAAAAATAGCACTCAGTACTAAAAAATAGTATTCAGGATTTAAAAAGAATGACAGGCGGTGGAGCCAAGATGGCCAAATAGGAAGAGCTCCGGTCTACAGCTCCCAGCCTGAGTGGCACAGAAGACAGGTGATTTCTGCATTTCCATTTGAGGTCCCGGGTTCATCTCACTAGGGAGTGCCAAACAGTGGATGCAGGACAGTTGGTGCAGCGCACTGTGCGATAGCTGAAGCAGGGCGAGGCATTGCCTCACTCAGGAAGTGCAAGGGGTCAGGGAGTTTCCTTTCCTAGTCAAAGAAAGGGGTAACAGACGGCACCTGGGAAATCAGGTCAGTCCCACCCTAATACTGTGCTTTTCCAACAGGCTTGGAAAACGGCACACCAGGAGATTGTCTCCCGCACCTGGCTCGGAGGGTCCTATGCCCCCGGAATCTCGCTGATTGCTAGCACAGCAGTCTGACATCAAACTGCAAGGTGGCAGCGAGTCTGGTGGAGCGGCGCCCGCCATTGCCCAGGCTCGCTTAGGTAAACAAAGCAGCCAGGAAGCTCGAACTGGGTGAAGCCCACCACAGCTCAAGGAGGCCTGCCTGCCTCTGTAGGCTCCACCTCTGGGGGCAGGGCACAGACAAATAAAAATTCAGCAGGAACCTTTGCAGATTAAATATCCCTCTCTGACAGCTTTGAAGAGAGTAGTGGTTCTCCCAGCACGCAGCTGGAGATCTGAGAACGGATAGACTGCCTCCTAAAGTGGGTCCCTGACTCCCAAGCAGCCTAACTGTGAGGCACCCCCCAGTAGGGACAGACTGACACCTCACTCGGCCAGGTACTCCTCTGAGACAAAACTTCCAGAGGAACTATCAGACAGCTGAATTTGTGGGCTCACGAAAATCCACTGTTTTGCAGCCACCACTGCTGACACCCAGGCAAACAGGGTCTGGAGTGGACCTCTAGCAAACTCCAACAGGCCTGCAGCTGAGGGTCCTGTCTGGTAGAAGGAAAACTAACAAACAGAAAGGACATCCACACCAAAACCCATCTGTACATCACCATCATCAAAGACCAAAAGTAGATAAAACCACAAAGATGAGGAAAAAACAGAGCGGAAAACCTGGAAACTCTAAAAAGCAGAGCACCTCTCCTCCTCCAAAGGAACGCAGTTCCTCACCAGCAACAGAACAAAGCTGGATGGAGAATGACTTTGACGAGTTGAGAGAAGAAGGCTTCAGATGATCAAACTACTCCGAGCTACGGGAGGAAATTCAAAACAATAGCAAAGAAGTCAAAAACTTTGAAAAAAACTTAAACGAATGGATAACTAGAATAACCAATGGACAGAAGGGATTAAAGGAGCTGATGGAGCTGAAAGCCAAATATCGAAAACTACGCGAAGATTGCAGAACCCTCGGGAGCCGATGCGATCAACTGGAAGAAAGGGTATCAGTGATGGACGATGAAATGAATGAAATGAAGCGAGAAGGGAAGTTTAGAGAAAAAAGAATAAAAAGAAACGAACAAAGCCTGCAAGAAATGTGGGACTATGTGAAAAGACCAAATCTACGTCTGATTGGTGTACGTGAAAATGACGGGGAGAATGGAACCAAGTTGGAAAACACTCTGCAAGATATTATGCAGGAGAACTTCCCCAATCTAGCAAGGCAGGCCAACATTCAGATTCAGGAAATACAGAGAATGCCATAAAGATACTCCTCGAGAAGAGCAACTCCAAGACACATAATTGTCAGATTCACCAAAGTTGAAATGAAGGAAAAAATGTTAAGGGTGGCCAGAGAGAAAGGTCGGGTTACCCACAAAGGGAAGCCCATCAGACTAACAGCTGATCTCTCAGCAGAAACTCTATAAGCCAGAAGAGAGTGGGGGCTGATATTCAACATTCTTAAAGAAAAGAATTTTCAACCCAGAATTTCATATCCAGCCAAACTAAGCTTCATAAGTGAAGGAGAAATAAAATACTTAACAGAGAAGCAAACGCTGAGTGATTTTGTCACCACTAGGCCTGCCCCAAAAGAGCTCCTGAAGGAAGCACTAAACATGGAAAGGAACAACCATTACCAGCCACTGCAAAAACATGCCAAATTGTAAAGACTATCGAGACTAGGAAGAAACTGCATCAACTAACGAGCAAAATAACCAACTAACATCATAATGACAGGATCAAATTCACACATAACAATATTAACTTTAAATGTAAATGGGCTAAATGCTCCAATTAAAAGACACAGACTGGCAAACTGGATAAGGAGTCAAGACCCATCAGTGTGCTGTATTCAGGAAACCCATCTCACGTGCAGAGACACACATAGACTCAAAATAAAGGGATGGAGGAAGATCTATCAAGCAAATGGAAAACAAAAAAAGGCAGGGGTTGCAGTCCTAGTCTCTGATAAAATAGACTTTAAACCAACAAAGATCAAAAGAGACAAGAAGGCCATTACATAATGGTAAAGGGATCAATTCAACAAGAAGAGCTAACTATCCTAAATATATATGCACCCAACACAGGAGCACCCAGATTCATAAAGCAAGTCCTGAGTGACCTACAAAGGGACTTAAACTCCCACACAATAATAGTGGGAGATTTTAACACCCCACTGTCAACATTAGACAGATCAACGAGACAGAAAGTTAACAAAGATATCCAGGAATTGAACTCAGCTCTGCACAAAGTGGACCCAATAGACATCTACAGAACTCTCCACCCCAAATCAACAGAATATACATTTTTTTCAGCACCACACCACACCTATTCCAAAATTGACCACATAGTTGGAAGTAAAGCTCTCCTCAGCAAATGTAAAAGAACAGAAATTATAACAAACTGTCTCTTAGACCACAGTACAATCAAACTAGAACTCAGGATTAAGAAACTCACTCAAAACCGCTCAACTACATGGAAACTGAACAACCTGCTCCTAAATGACTACTGGGTACATAATGAAATGAAGGCAGAAATAAAGATGTTCTTTGAAACCAACGAGAACAAAGACACAACATACCAGAATCTCTGGGACACATTCAAAGCAGTGTGTAGAGGGAAATTTATAGCACTAAATGCCCACAAGAGAAAGCAGGAAAGGTCCAAAATTGACACCCTAACATCACAATTAAAAGAACTAGAAAAGCAAGAGAAAACACATTCAAAAGCTAGCAGAAGGCAAGAAATAACTAAAATCAGAGCAGAACTGAAGGAAACGGAGACACAAAAAACCCTTCAAAAAATTAATGAATCCAGGAGCCGATTTTTTGAAAAGATCAACAAAGTTGATAGACCGCTAGCAAGACTAATAAAGAAGAAAAGAGAGAAGAATCAAATAGATGCAATAAAAAATGATAAACGGGTTATCACCACCGATCCCACAGAAATACAATCTACCATCAGAGAATACTACAAACACATCTACACAAATAAACTAGAAAATCTAGAAGAAATGGATAAATTCCTCAACACATACACCCTCCCACTAAACCAGGAAGAAGTTGAATCTCTGAATAGACCAATAACAGGTTCTGAAATTGTGGCAATAATCAATAGCTTACCAACCAAAAAGAGTCCAGGACCTGATGGATTCACAGCCGAATTCTACCAGAGGTACAAGGAGGAACTGGTACCATTCCTTCTGAAACTATTCCAATCGATAGAAAAAGAGGGAATCCTCCCTAACACATTTTATGAGGCCAGCATCATCCTGATACCAAAGCCTGGCAGAGACATAACCAAAAAAGAGAATTTCAGACCAATATCCTTGATGAACATTGATGCAAAAATCCTCAATAAAATACTGGCAAACCGAATCCAGCAGCACATCAAAAAGGTTATACACCATGATCTAGTGGGCTTCATCCCTGGGATGCAAGGCTGGCTCAACGTACGCAAATCAATAAATGTAATCCAGCATATAAACAGAACCAAAGACAAAAACCACATGATTATCTCAATAGATGCAGAAAAGGCCTTTGACAAAATTCAGCAACCCTTCATGCTAAAAACTCTCAATAAATTAGGTATTGATGGGACATATCTCAAAATAATAAGAGCTATCTACGACAAACCCACAGCCAATATCATACTGAATGGGCAAAAACTGGAAGCATTCCCTCTGAAAACTGGCACAAGACAGGGATGCCCTCTATCACCGCTCCTATTCAACATAGTGTTGGAAGTTCTGGCCAGGGCAATCAGGCAGGAGAAGGAAATAAAGGGTATTCAATTTGGAAAAGAGGAAGTCAAATTGTCCCTGTTTGCAGATGACATGATTGTATATCTAGAAAACCCCATCGTCTCAGCTCAAAATCTCCTTAAGCTGATTAGCAACTTCAGCAACGTCTCAGGATACAAAATCAATGTACAAAAATCACAAGCATTCTTGTACACCAATCACAGACAAACAGAGAGCCAAATCATGAGTGAACTCCCATTCACAATTGCTTCAAAGAGAATAAAATACCTAGGAATCCAACTTACAAGGGACGTGAAGGACCTCTTCAAGGAGAACTACAAACCACTGCTCAATGAAATAAAAGAGGATACAAACAAATGGAAGAACATTCCATGCTCATGGGTTGGAAGAATCAATATCATGAAAATGGCCATACTACCCAAGGTAATTTATAGATTCAATGCCATCCCCATCAACCTACCAATGACTTTCTTCACAGAATTGGAAAAAACTACTTTAAAGTTCATATGGAACCAAAAAAGAGCCTGCATCACCAAGGCAATCCTAAGCCAAAAGAACAAAGCTGGAGGCATCACGCTACCTGACTTTAAACTATACTACAAGACTACAGTAACCAAAACAGCATGGTACTGGTACCAAAGCAGAGACATAGATCAATGGAACAGAACAGAGCCCTCAGAAATAATGCCACATATCTACAACTATCTGATCTTTGACAAACCTGACAAAAACAAGAAATGGGGAAAGGATTCCCTATTTAATAAATGGTGCTGGGGAAACTGGCTGGCCATATGTAGAAAGCTGAAACTGGATCCCTTCCTTACACCTTATACAAAAATTAATTCAAGATGGATTAAAGACTTAAATGTTAGACCTAAAACCATTAAAACCCTAGAAGAAAACCTAGGCAATACCATTCAGGACATAGGCGTGGGCAAGGACTTCATGTCTAAAACATCAAAAGCAATGGCAACAAAAGCCAAAATTGACAAATGGGATCTCATTAAACTAAAGAGCTTCTGCACAGCAAAAGAAACTACCATCAGAGTGAACAGGCAACCTACAGAATGGGAGAAAATTTTTGCAACCTACTCATCTGACAAAGGGCTAATATCCAGAATCTACAATGAACTCAAACAAATTAACAAGAAAAAAACAAACAACCCCATCAAAAAGTGGGCAAAGGATGTGAACAGACACTTCTCAAAAGAAGACATTTATGCAGCCAAAAAACACATGAAAAAATGCTCATCATCACTGGCCATCAGAGAAATGCAAATCAAAACCACAATGAGATACCATCTCACACCCGTTAGAATGGCGATCATTCAAAAGTCAGGAAACAACAGGTGCTGGAGAGGATGTGGAGAAATAGGAACACTTTTACACTGTTGATGGGACTGTAAACTAGTTCAACCACTGTGGAAGTCAGTGTGGCGATTCCTCAGGGATCCAGAACTAGAAATACCATTTGACCCAGCCATCCCATTACTGGGTATATACCCAAAGGACTATAAATCATGCTGCTATAAAGACACATGCACACGTATGTTTGTTGCGGCACTATTAACAATAGCAAAGACTTGGAACCAACCCAAATGTCCAACAACGATAGACTGGATTAAGAAAATGTGGCACATATACACCATGGAATACTATGCAGCCATAAAAAATGATGAGTTCATGTCCTTTGTAGGGACATGGATGAAACTGGAAAACATCATTCTCAGTAAACTATCGCAAGGACAAAAAACCAAACACCGCATGTTCTCACTCATAGGTGGGAATTGAACAATGAGAACTCATGGACACAGGAAGGGGAACATCACACTCCGGGGACAGTTGTGGGTTGGGGGACAGGGGAGGGACAGCATTAGGAGATATACCTAATGCTAAATGACGAATTAATGGGTGCAGCAAACCAACATGGCACATGGATACATATGTAACAAACCTGCACATTGTGCACATGTACCCTAAAACCTAAAGTATAATAAAAAAATAAATAAATAAATAAAATAAAATAAAAAGAATGACAAATTATTTCTTAACTAAAAATACAATATAAATATAAAACAAATGATTAAAATTCTCCTTTTATTTTCCAATTTGTTATTTGTTAATCCCTTATTGGCAATAATATCTGCTGTGTTCTATTTATAACTTACAATGCATAATATACTGATTACTGAGATAGGTTTTTTGCAGACATGGCACTGTGTGCTCTTCATAAGGACCTTTAAAGGCGGTACCATTCTCAACCATTTTTAAAAATGAGGAAACAAAGGCTTACGAAGGTTAAACAAAGGCTTAGAAAAGTTAAACAATATAGAAGTAATTCAATTCTGACATGAGGTGCAGCTGGGATTCTAGCTTAGGCTAGTCAGACTCTAAAATCTACACTATTTCCCCACAGTACTTGGCTATCTATATTAAGTAGAACTACATGATATTGCCAATATTCAATGATTTTAGACATTAAAAATGGAAATTGCATCTTATTCTATTTAACATAAATATAATTCCTTTCCATTATTACTCTAGAATCAAGTCCCATGACTTGCACAGGCATCAAAATGTCAGGTTAAAAGCAGGTCTGAGAGGATGCGGGTTCAAATGCTGGCTTCTGTGGTGACTAGCTGTGAGACCCTGAGCAAATCATCTTCACTACAGGGTTATTTTTCTGTTGAAAATAAATAGCATTGCCCTTCCCTGCATACTTCATAGGAATTCACTAAGAGAAATATAGAATATATAAAACTGTAACAGTTATAAAACATAAAGTGATTATTATAAACAAACCTTCTAAATAAGGAAACCAACAAGCCACATTCCTAAGTTACAAATGTGAAAGAGGAGAATTAGAAATTAGTGTATAAGGCCCTAAAGAGCCCTCTACATTGCTGTTTGCTCAGTTTTTGATGAGTGTCAAGGCCAAAGCCAATCCTTCAGAACTCTGTGGATAGTGATTCTGATAGCAAGGATCAGTAGCCTAAATGTCAACCAGATGATTCAAAATGCTTACACAAAAATTTGGCTTTATATGCAAAACCTCATCCCCATTCCTGGGAAGGGCTCAAAGCTGTGTAAGAAATTGTTATTGGTATACTATGTAAAACCCTAATTGAGATTTCAAGAAGCTCCGAGCATTCTGGGCATCCTACATAAATCCAAAGAGAAAGAAATATTATTTCCACTGGCAAAATATCAAATTCCAAGAACATGTGCCTAACCTGGAACAGGCTTCTTTAACAAGGACTTAGAAGAACTCTGAGCTGCCCTGGAGGATCCTTTCCTGTCCTGTCCTGTCCTGTCCTGTCCTGTCCTGTCCTTTCCTTTCCTTTTCTAAACAAGGTCTTACTCTGTCGCCCAGGCTGGAGTGCAGTGGCATGATCTCGGCTCACTGCAACCTCCATCAACCTCCTCAACCTCCTCAACCTCCATCAACCTCCATCTCTGCCAACCTCCATCTCTGCCTCAGCCTTCCTAGTAGCTGCGATTACAGGGACCTGCCACCATGCCTGGCTAACTTCTGTATTTTTAATAGAGATGGGGTTTTACCATGTTGACCAGGCTGGTCTTGAACTCCTGACCTCAGGTGATCCACCCGCCTCGGCCTCCCAAAGTGCTGAGATTACACGCTTTAGCCACCACACCCGGCCCTCTTTTCTGTGCTTTCTGGAAATGGCAGTTATACAGCATGAGAGACTCTCCCTTCTCCGAAAATACTTTTCCAGTGTGATTTATACTCAAGAAGATTTTTCTTCCTTCCAGTCCTTTTGGAATGTAAGATAACATGAATTAACATATTTTCTAAACAATAAAGCCCGATACAAATGGAAGGAATCTTTATGATCACTTCCTGAGTTAGACATAGAAGCCACAGTTCTGTCTGTACCTTTCATCCAGGCAAGAATTTAAAGGAGAACTCAACACATAAGTTATATAAAGATTTATATTTTTTATTTCTGCTGCAATAGAAGAAGATGTCTTCAACTATTAGGTTTATATAACTAAAGAATTTGTATAGCACATTGATCCAATTTTAAATCTGGTTTGAAGTTGGCATATGTGCTTCTCTTGTTAAATAAGGTAAGCATCAAAGCTCCTGCATATTTTTTTAAATTCCTAACTTGAGTCCATTTTCTCTACATGATTAGTCAGAATATTTTTCACTCTATTAACATCTGTTTCATGCTTGCCTTCACTACCCTTACCAATGACCTCACCTCCTACAGTTTCTTCTATGGTAATATCTCCCCTCCCCTACCTGTCTTCTCCTCATCTCTCCTTCTCAGAAGATAGTGGGAATTTCTTCCTTTCCAAAGTGGACTCTTCCACTGGGGGTTCAATTTATTTCTATATACCCTCTCTTCCTTTTCTCCTTTATCTTCACACATTCCCTTCCCATCAGATGGAAGTCTTCCTTATCCCTAAGAAGAAAACAAAATAAACTAGAAGCAAACAAAAAAGCAAAATAAAAAATGTACCTCCATTTTATTCCCCCTTTAACATTCCATGTTACATATTCCTTGACATCAAGCCCTTAAAAGAGTTACGTACACTCATTTCCTGAACTTCTTAGCCATGTGCTGTTAACCCTGTAATATGATTCCTATTTACCCCTTTCATTAATCTTCTAAAAGTCTTGTCTCAGAGATCTTTAATGAGCTTCTAATTACTATCTAATTAATTTTCTTAATCAACAACATACAGGACCTCTTGGCAGCCTAATATTGTTGATCACATCCTCCTAGATATTATCTTTATGGTTAACTCTTTGAACTATCTTAACGCTAATTCTTCCCTGACATTCTGACTCTTTTTAAAGTTTTTCCTTTCCATTTCCTCACCCCTTAGATACTGATTTTTCTTACAGTTGCATTTTTAGATTATGTGTATTTTCTCATTATACATAATTACACAGATTTGTACTTTAATTATCCTATTTGTACTGATCATTTCAAAATCTTTAGTTGGTCTTGGCTTCTCTCCTAAGCTCCAGATCCAAATTTCCATCTGTTTTGGACATGGTGACACATATACCACATATACTACTCCTCAAACTCAACACATGTGATTAAGACATTGGGTTCACTAGCAGACAGAAGACACCTCAAAATCTGACCCTACTTTTTTATAAGCTGTATTACTTTAAAGAGGAATTAACTTCTCTGAGCCATATTTTCTCATCTATAAGTTTGTATTTATAGATGAGAATGTGTATTTATAGATGAGAATTTATATTTATAGATGAGAATATATGGCTTGGAGAAGTTAATTCCTCTTTAAAGTAATACAGCTCATATATTGTATCTATATATATTGTAGACAATAAAAATGTTATGAGGATTAAGTGAGATAATAAATATAAAATGCTTAGTATAATGCTAAAGTCATACTCAGTGTTTAACAGATAAACTGCCACTATTATTATTATCATCACCATCATTTTCTAATTTGAATTTATTACAGCCCAGCTGCCTCTCCTGCTCTATTTCTTCTCTCTCTGAATAGTGCAACACTCTCCCAATCATACTTTCTATAATTCTCAGAGCCTCTAGAATTCTCTAGAATCTTTATCTGTTCCCTTTTCCTCTAACAACCCCTTATCTAATCAGTCAGTACATTGTGTCAATTATTTCTCTACACTGCCTCTCATACCCACAGCTTCCTATTTATTCCAACAGAAATCGTGCAGTCCCTATTTCAGT
Source organism: Nomascus leucogenys (assembly GCF_006542625.1). Classification (NCBI taxonomy): domain Eukaryota; kingdom Metazoa; phylum Chordata; class Mammalia; order Primates; family Hylobatidae; genus Nomascus; species Nomascus leucogenys. Next base: position 73,278,135 of record NC_044383.1, read on the forward strand.
CCTTCACCGCTGCTGCCTTGGATTATTGCAATTGACTCCTAATTGGTCTTCCTAAACCCACCGCCAACCTAACCCACTATTACTGTCTAAAGAGCAAGTGCTCTTGTTCCTCCATAATCAGACCCAAGTTCTCCTTTATCCTCCCCACCTCCTGAGCCCTCCTGTACCCACCTGAGTGTCTCTTTTCCTTCCTGGGCTTCCTGTCTTATGTTTTTGTTTACACCATACTCTTAACCTGCAAACTCCTTTCAAATCTGACCGTGGAAATGCACATACATTTACTAGCCCACCTCCTCCACGAAGCCTTCTCCAAAGTGCTTGTGAGACAGAGCAGAGACTTCCCTCTCAGTGGCCTGCAGGCCCCCCAAGCATGGAAATAAGGGAAAATATTGAGCTCTTTCAAGAGAAATTGCAGGTACCTAGCTAGCCTTGAGAAGTTAAGCAACTTGATAAGCATGAAGGTAAAATAGTAACCTAAAACAATAGCCAAGGAAGCTGAATCACAAGATGTTTGGTTCCCCAATAGAGACTAAAGATAACATCTTCACATATGTCTTTGAGTATTTTTTTCAGGAACCCAGATCCCCACCAAACAACTCGTCCCCCACAGTAGACCTCAGATAAAGGGGAACTGGGGATTGAACTCTGACCATCATTCTTTGTTCTCAGTTTCTTCCTGAGGAGCCTGAAGAAACTCACATTCATGAACCAGAGCTAACTTTCTTTTCTGCTGACCCCAAATTTTCAAGCAAAGCTTCTCTTCCTTAACCAATGGCAAATCAGAAAATCTTTGAATATACCTATGACCTGTAAGCCCTCACTTCAAGATATCCCACGCTTTTAGGCCAAAATCAATGTGTAACTTCCTTATATTGATTTATGATTTTGCCTATAATTCCTCCTTTCCTGAAATTTACCCCTGCCTTTAAAAACCCTTACCTGCAAGCCATGGAAAGGAGTGGGGTCAGGATTTAAACACCAGCTGCCTGAACCTCTTTGCTTGGAGCCCTGCAAATAAACAACTTCCTTTCTACCACTGCAAACCTCAGTATGGACATCTGGTCTTACTGTGCCAGGCAAGCAGACCCTGGTTCAGTTCTATAACATTCATAGCTAATATTACCTGAAAATAAATCAAAACCCTAAGATATAATGACAATATGATCTCAATTTATACATGTACTTGTATGTGATATGTAAACATACTGAATAGAAATAGGGCAAAATGTGAACAGTGGTCCTTCACAGGTACGATGATCTGGAGACGTGCTATGAATCGGAGAAATTCTTATTTTGTTTTGTATTTTCTAAATTATTCAAAAGAGCTAATATTTCTATGTACTAAAATCTTTACATGTATTAACTCATTTAATTTTAATCAAACCCCCCGATGTATTTGCATTATTGTCCTATTATTGAGGTATATGGGGGTGAAGCAACATGCCCAGAGCCACGCATCTATCAAGAGTAGTCTGGCTCCAGACGTGTGCTCCTAAGCACTCCACTGAATTGCACTAAGGATTTTAATAATTGGAAAAAAAAAGACGTATTTTTAATTACCTTTTCTTCTGTCTCTGACCTCCACCTACTCCTAACCCCGACACCACCAAGTTCCAAATTTTCCTTCCATTTCCTTCATAGAGACCAATCTCAGCTAGGTGTTAAGAAGAAAAGCAATCTGATTAAGAAAATTTGCATGAATTGTTAATTAGCAATTGCCATCCTAAATCCTAATTGCATCTTCAAAAGGGTGCTTGTTAACATAAGTGAATCCCTAATTAGTGGAATTTCTGTTGCTATGACTAAGCGATTATGTCTACTACTGACAGTGTGTGGAGGGGAGGAAAGTATCTCGGAAAAGAAGATTTTCTTCTCACTCCTTAAAGTTTAAAGGCTGCCTCATGTACAAGGTCTCCCTCAATCTCTCAAATTCATCCATCTTCCCATACAAGTTTGGTTTAAAGCACCAATAAGCCCTACCCTTAGGCCTATGTAAAAGCCTATCATTCCGATGCTGCAGAAGCCACCAAGAATGAGGCTAAGAACCAAAGGTCACCGTTTGTGACACAGGAGTCTTCATAAGGAAATGAAGACCCAAAGAAACACTTAAACCCATATGTTTTTTATAGTAGGTTTGATGAAGAGTGTACAGTTGCAGAGAAATATAATAGGGCAAAGAACATGAGGTAAGTGTAATAAACAGGAGGAAATTTAGCAAGGTCTGTTTGTTCAGATTCCTCACTGTATCCCTTCGTCTTCCAAGATAAAGATGCTGTTTTCCTCCAGGTATAGGGTGGACATCTCTCGCATGAAGGTCTTATGACCTACTTTAGGGGAAAATGGAAGGGGAAGGTCAGAGAGCTCTTCCTTCTTCTGTAAATCCCTTCAGCTTAAAATACTTCATATGCCCAGGCGCTATATTTTTGTAACTGGCAAAAGAGTCTGGCTGCTCGCTGCTTGTAGAAAGAAGCCAAAATAATAACAAGATGTGATAGAAAGAAAGCAAAACTTTATTTCGCTAGCAAGGGGAAGAGTAGGCAAAAAAAAATTCACCTTTAACTTGGGGAAGGAACTCAGGAGTTTTTAAAGAGAGGGTTTGGGGTGCAGAAGAGGCAGGGGTTGGGGGGGGCGAGGAGGTCCCAGGTGGCATGATTTGCTCTGATGGCTCATCTTGAATGATTGTCCCCATCTGGTGAAGGGGCCCATCTGGTGAAGGGGCCGGCACCACCATGGGCCCAACCAGGTTACAAATTAATCTCAGTTAATCTTATCTTGGATCTCTAGCTGGGAGTGTGTTCTGGCCTTGAAGTAATCTTTTGTTGGAGAGAGAATTCCAGAATATCTGGTCTGTATCAGGATCCAATCCCTGAAGCTTCTAAGGAAAAATATGACCAGATAAGTGAGAATGGTGTATGCTTAATAAACATCTACATAAATAAATGCATATAAGGTATGGGAGCATAAAGTGCCAAAGGGAGGGGAGTGGAGAAAAGAAAACATTTTGAGGCTGTAAAACACATTTGTACTTTACCTCAGAGCTACATCTTGAAACTGGGGAGAAAGGAGGAAAGAGGGAAAAATTTAAAATATGATTTGAGGCTAAGCTGTTAAACTGCTCAGCTACATTTTGGGGTAGCATCTCCTGAACCCCATTATGATGTCATCACATATAATCAAGAGGGAAATGCAGTGAAAATCATATTCCTTCTTCCTTCTGCCAGTTTTGAAGAGAGCTTTGTTGTATATATTCAGGAAATTTGACACAAAGGCAAGAACTTTGCTCTAACAGGCTTCTGCAAAGCAGCACCAAATCTCAGTGGGAAGAGAAGGATGGCTGGATGGAGGCAAAGCTGAAAGGGAATCTCAGTCATTCTAAGATTTTACATATCCAGTGGAGTCCCAAAGGTGGGAGGGGAGAAAATCTAGAAGCAAGTATAACCCACAGACTTGCATACCACCCCTCCCCACCCCCAAGGAAAAGGAACACCACAACAGGGGGAGCAGATGAAGTGAAGAGGTTGGGGCAAGCTGAAGCCACCCAGAAATTCTGAATATCTAATGCACATTTTCTCCTGGCTTAATGTTTGAAATTCATATTATCCAATAGCTTTCTGTTATTTAAAACTTTTAAGGAAGTTCATAGTGAGAGCAGCTATGGCAAAGATACTTGCTACTCATCAGGTATTCTTTGCTTCCCTACATTTCCCACCCCCTTGCAATTAGGTGGAGCCACATGACTAGCTCTGGATGAGATGTTACAAGCAGAAGTGCTTTTGTCACTGCAGGAGGACGCACTTGAAAACCAGCATGTGATTCTTGGCTCTCCTCTCCTAACACATAGACTGAGGAATCTACACGTTCCAGATGGCCAGCTACAACATGGCAGAGCCTCCATTACCCTGGGCCCCTGTAAGACTGTGCAGAGAAGAGTCCCTTCCCCCAGTCTCCCATCCCCACATAGCTCTGACTGCCCACACTGATATGCAGAATGGACAAAAGAGTTTTGCATAAACTTACGTTGTGTTAAGCCATTGCAATTTGGGGGCTGTTTGTTACTACTGCCATGGCCTATCTAATCTTGACTGATACAGCGGTTGCTTGTGGAAACTGGCATAGATGGTCTACACATACAAAGTATACACAAATAAACACAGACACACACAACATACACACGTATATCTCACAGAAAAAAAAGTTGACTGTTGACTGGAAATTTCACCATGGAGAATCCCTTAATGAAAAGTTGCAGGTTTAAAGAGAAGACAGCCATAGAACAGCAGTTCAGAAAACACATGCTGGACAATATGGGTTCAGATGTCAATTCTTTCACATACTAGCTAAATGACGTTGGGTGTGTTGCTTAACATCTCTGGATCTCAGTTTCCTCAACTGTAAAATGGGTACAAGAACAGCACCTACATCAGAGACTTGTCTAGGGGGGGCACAGAGTAAGCACTCAATAAATGCTATGTATAACTAATAATCTTAAAAATAATAAGAAAGGCTGAATAATAAATGCATTCCTTTGACATCTCTCTCTTAAAAAAAATGGAGGTAAGGCTGAAGATTTTTTCAATAACTGATAATTATTATGATTTATCATTTATGCATCTTTTTCTTTGTTACAGCTTACATTTCCAAACTCAGAATCAACCCTCTACTTCAAAAAAATCTAACATGACTATAGTCAATAACTTCATTATACATTTTGAAATAATTTAGAGTGTAATTGGATTGTTTGTAACTCTACAGCTAAATGCTTGAGGAGCTGGATACCCCATTCTCCATAATGTGCTTATTTCACATTACATGCCTGTATTAAAACATCTCATGCATCATATAAATATATACACCTACTATGTACCCACGAAATTAAAAATTGTTTTAAATACTTTTAAAAATCTAACAGGACCACATTTTTGGATTACAAATATTTTAGCAGCTCTTTTCTTTTATAAAAGAAGTATATCTTTTCAGAAAAAATAAGAACAAGTGATAGTGATTTGCTATGCCACTTGATGATTATTTCCAGAAAAGATTACAGCGTGTAAAAGATTGCAATAAGAAGAAAGAGTGCAGTTTCAAATAAAGGTTTGACTCTGAAATGGGAGTACCAAACATTCATAAAAGTCAATTCTCTGACTTAATGTCACACCTCATACCTCATATTTATCAAAACCTTCAGCACTGATAAAGCAATCAAAATGAAAAAAAATGCAACAGCGGTCCCAAAGTTGTGTCTTATCTAGGTGTTACCCTGAACATTATTTCAACTCTTCTTACCTTTGTGACTCTGTTTCCACATTGGAATGAGAGTAAAATGATTTTGCTTCTACCATTGTAGAAAGCTGAGAAATTGAATCAAGACTGTTTCCTGAGGAATCTCTAACTGTAAAATGACGTTGATTGATCTTTAGGCACCAATTAAGGTGGGTATAACCTCGAAGGCACTTGGCATTCCCTGTACCCAAAATGTCTCTCCTCCTCTTACACCATCGTAACTTACTCCTCTCCAAAGACTATTATTTTCCTCATTAATCCCCACTTATGCCCAGAAATAACTCATCATCCTTCCCACCATGCCCTCTCTAGAGCTGTACGGACTTCCAGTATCATCCTGTGATGTTTCAATTGAACATCACAGAAATTGTTGTCCACATAGTTGAATACGTAGACAAAGGATTAGACCGTATATACATGATGCTAATTCATTCTGCCATACAGCTATTTCAACACAACATCCAGGGTCTTTTGGTTTAATGAATTTCGTTTGAGTCTTGTTCTTTCATTAAATAGTGAGGTCCTAGAGGACAGCAATTTTGTGCCATTTACTCTTGTAAGCCCTCACGTTGTCTAAAAAAGCAGCTTTATTTGCTGAAATTAAATCATCAAGGCAGGCATAACAACTAAGTGACTCATTCAGTAACAAGTGAAGTTAGGTCCTCATTGTGTCATGTGATTCGAATATTTATTACTGATATAACCAATATACTTATCATTAATTAGCCCAGTTCATCATTGCACTGTGATTCTGAGGCTAAGCACAGAGGTGTTCAATTAAGCCCAACAGATCATCAAAGTATCATCAAAACTGCAATAATCATTCTGGAGAGCCAGTTTTCTGTACTACTGTACTGCTGATCTACGGATTGTGTTAAAACTGTAAATTTCCAAATTCCCATTATAATCCTAGTTTTCATAATTGAAGTGTCAGCATCAATTTATTAGCATCAACTTTCCACAAACCCAAAAACTTGATATCTATCTCTTTAGAAATCTAAAATATTAAAATCCCCCACAATTTTTATATGATTTATGCCCCCTCTATCATATATAATAATTCTGCCCCCTGCACACACACACTGAGATACTTTGTGAAATACTGAGAAGTCGCCTATGATTTGTCCTCTGTATAATCTGATATGAAAGTAATGAACAAGCAGCAATCTGGTTCCGTTTCCAGAGATTCTAAAATAATATCCAAACACCATTCACTCACAGAAATGTAATGTGCCCAGAGTTTTCTTTTTCTTTTGTTTCTTTCATGTCCTCTCAGTATCAAATGAGGAGAGACAACTCCACAAAGCCTGATTTAACCTCTCATGATACAGCTGAGTAAAGCTGCTCACTAGACTCAAAAAAACAGAATATTATCACCACTAATCAGCCACAAGACCTTGGGTAACTCCTATCACATCACTGAGCCTCCATTTCTCACCTGTAAAATCAACTGAATACCTTCCTTCTTTACTACACAAAGGGTTTTTTTGAGGTAGACAATATCTTTGAAACATATCTCAAAAAATAAACAGCATTAAGTGTGCAGAGAGACAAAAAATATACCAAATTTTTTTATTCATTAGAAGTTTAGAATTTCTAAGTGGTGTAAACAGCAATGTCTAAGATTGCTGTATTAATGAATGAATTACTCTATGAGAAGAAGCATAGCACAATATGAACCTAGAGTAGAGTTGATAAAGTGTCTTCGATAATTGCTTAAAGGCCAGGGTGAGTCAGGGATGGGAGGATTGTTGACAATTAAATTTCAAAGCAGAGAGGAGATCTTGAGCTATGATTTTAAACAGAGGAGTGTGGTTTGGTAATGAGTGATTGTCTCATGCTCAGCGAAGATACTGGCTTTTTTTTAAGCCAAGAACCACATGGTTCAGTCTCAGCAGTACAATGAGAAAATATAGTGCAACAGTAAAATGTCATTTTAAAATTAACTCAAGTTCTTTATATACATTTCTTGAACACTGTGAAGGGTATGTGTGGACCAAAGCAAAACTTTGTTAAAACTCTTTCTTCCTTTCTGTTTACCCCCTACTTCTGACACTACCCTCACATACCATAACAGTCCTTGATTTAAACACTCTGGAGAACATGTTTTATTCATCTGGGAATCACCTACTCTGGCTAGATATCACCATAAGAATGTCACTCCTCCCTCCTGTCATGAAGCTGGAGGTCCAAGCACCTGCATGCACAGCCCCCATGCTGCTACCACCAATACCACCCTCCTGCAAGTATCATTGGTCTTGAACTCCTAATAATTTGTTATGATAATTGTGATAAACATCTCCCCTGCTCTCTCCATTTCTGCAAGAGTGGGAAAAGGCTGTAGGCACTTTTATCCCATCATATTATTTAAGGTTAGATTTAGTATAGTGGGTTTGAAGTTCTAAATATAGGGGGGAATGGGAAGGCAGAGAAGGCTAGCTTGACATTAAATGGGAAAATGCGAGCAAGCAGCCAAGGCAGGGTTGATATAGACCCAGGAGTCATGATGAAGACAGAGACCAGGGGCTCTCTAGTTCATCTGGCCACAAATGTTTGAATGGGAAGGTTGCTGAAAAGTAGCCAAACCCAATATCAGACTTCAAAATTAGGAGTGAAAAAGAAATGTGTATGTGAGTTATGTTTCCTATGTCTCTTGAGCATGGGTCTTAAGAGCTTCTTCAGGAGTTCCAGCAGGTGACCACAGACATTCAAATATTTTTAAACAAAGAATGGTGCTTCTCTCTCTCTCTCTCTCTCTCTCTGTGTGTGTGTGTGTGTGTGTGTGTGTGTGTGTGTCTGTTTGTGTGTCTATGTATGTAAGACTTACAAAATATTTACCATTTGCCAGGCATTATTCTTAGTACTGTAACACTATGAGAAAGTACTAGTAAGATCCTCTTTTTTCAGATGACAAACTGAGCCACTGAAAAATTAAGTAACTGACCCAAGTGGTACAGCCGGAGGTCTCAAGCACAGGCAATCTGGCTCCAGTACCTAAGCATTTAGACACTACATTATCCTGGCTCCTAATCAATGGCACTGTCTTGGGAAGGATGCAGGTAGCACAGAAACATACTTAAGGAGTAGAAATATGAGGAGAAATTCAGTCTTGTTACAAAAGCCAAAGGAGTAGTAATTTCAAGGAGGAAATTACAAAATATGTCAATGTGCAGAAAGTCAAGTCAAAAAAGGCCTGGAAAAGTGTCTGTTGGATTTGACAGTCAAAGAGAAACTGTTGGCCTGTGCCGGTCCAGTTTATGTAGAATAGAAGGAAATAAGCTAGAGTGTCCACAGTGCTGGAGTGTGGAGAGGTTTTACTCAGATGGGAAGGAACAGAGAAAGGAGAGATGCATTCCCTCGAGATGGAGAGTTGTAATGAGACAGAATTCTTCCCTTCTTTTTCTTCTCTTCTCCATTCTTAACACACTTCTAAAGAAGGAAAGACAGAATAAAATAATGGAGCAGATCATAATGAGGCTTTTAGTGGTGTGGACATGGGCACATGGAAGGCTTAAGAAAAATGCTCTGTTTGTAAGACTCTTCATTGAGGATAGACTGAAGATGGGCCTGTATCTGTATCAGAGAAGAGACTGTGAAAGTTGATCATACAAATGGGGTCATTCTTGTCCTATTCAACTAAAACAAGAGTTGAGATGCCAGGGGCCAGGCAGCAGGGAAGCACTCAGGGCACAGAACATTGCTCCAAGAATGTATTTCTCCACAAGCCTGGCTGCTGAAACTGCCAGCTGCAACCTCAAATCAGTTTTATCTAATGGCTACTGAAACAACTGCCACAACTCTAAGACTAATTTTACCCACTGCTGTCACTCACCAGTCAGAGCTTGCTAGCCCCCAAAACTTTACTAGCATTCATGAACTTTCTTACAAAACAATACATAACATTCTCTTTTTTATAAAACCTCCAACCTTCTATTTGTTCTTCAGACATACCAAAGACAACCTGGTCTGTGTGTATGTATGCCCCAAATTGCAATTCTCTCTTCCCAAATAAAATGTTTTACATTTAGAGATTTGTCTCTATATTTTCTTTGACTTCAACAAGATGGAAGAGGGGAGGGAGGAATAAGCCTACTACATAGAGATGATATACCATAAAAACCAGGAGGGAGAACAGGGCCTGAACTTCCTAGGTAATACAACCAGATTTTGACCCACGCACTGATCAAATCTTTCATTAACCACTGAGATGAGGTAAACAACCATTAGCAGGCTGCAGTAGAAGCTCAGCTTAACCTCCAGGAATCAGTTTCCACAAACTAAAAAACATAAGAGATTTAATCATCTCTGAAACTCTCTGCATTTTTTAAATTCTATGACCTTATGAGTATTATCCTGAGAATGGCCATGGTCAAAGATATCCAAATTACTCCATAACTGTAACTCCCCTTCACCTACATGGGTTTCCATAGTTACAGGGATATAAAATAAACTCACTATTGAATCCAAGGCAGGACCTGACACTAAACTTGTCAAAGGAGAGAAAACATCAAGTTCAACATCTGTGGCATTCTTTCTAGCTCATCCTGACACATTTTGGCAGAAAACTTGAACTGCCACAGTTCAATTATTCAGAATGTCAGCCTATAAAAATCCAACCCTAAAAGTTTTATTAAAGCCATGATCTGCTACAAATAATAATAGAAACTTCACTTAAGAAAACTTTATTTGCTGCCTAGTTCATTTAATGATGTGACATAAGAAAAGCATTGTATATTTCAGGACTTCTGACACTGACACTTAAAATGTCTGTTAAAAAAAAAACACAACAACTTGCCTCCGACACAGCCATGTGGTTCACCAAAAGTTACCAGGAATTAGAGAAAATAATCAAAGTAGGGAAGAGAAGTTTTTGTTCACTGTTTTTACAGGAGCACTAAGAATATTTGAATGCCAGTGACAGAAAAAAAAAATTGAAAGAACCTCTTCTACTCACTGTTCAAATTACCTTTCCAAATTTCAGGGTATTAAAATAAATAAGATATATGCTACATAGCACAGGAAAATGTTTAAAGCAAAAGTTCACTTTTTTGTGCCTTCATATTACTTTGAAAAATGCCAGGGAAGATCCGTAAGCAAAGTGATAAATACCTACTAGGTTTGATTCACTAGATTTTTTTTTTTTTTTTTTTTTTTTTTGAGACAGACTTTTGCTCTGTCGCCCAGGCTGGAGCACAATGGTGCCATATAAGCTCACTGCAGCCTCCACCTCCTGAGTTCAAGCAATTCTTGTGCCTCAACCTCCCATGTAGCTGGGATTACAGGCGTGTGCCACCACGTCCAGCTAATTTTTGTATTTTTAGTAGAGACAGGGTTTCACCATGTTGGCCAGGCTGGTCTTGAGCTCCTGACCTCAGGTGATCCACCCACCTCGGCCTCCCAAAGTGCTGGGACTGCAGCCATGAACCACTGCACCCAGCCTAGATTTTTGTACATAAAAAAATATGTGTCAGTATGTTTATTGCGGCACTATTCACAATAGCAAAGAGTTGGAACCAACCCAAATGTCCAACAACGATAGACTGGATTAAGAAAATGTGGCACATATACACCATGGAATACTATGCAGCCATAAAAAATGATGAGTTCATGTCCTTTGTAGGGACATGGATGAAACTGGAAAACATCATTCTCAGTAAACTATCGCAAGGACAAAAAACCAAACACCGCATGTTCTCACTTATAGGTGGGAATTGAACAATGAGAACTCATGGACACAGGAAGGGGAACATCACACTCCGGGGACTGTTGTGGGGTGGGGGGAGGGGGGAGGGACAGCATTAGGAGATATACCTAATGCTAAATGACGAGTTAATGGGTGCAGGAAATCAACATGGCACATGGATACATATGTAACAAACCTGCACATTGTGCACATGTACCCTAAAACCTAAAGTATAATAATAAAAAAACAAAAAACAAAAAACAAAAATATGTGTCAGATTTGAATACATAGTAATTAGTTAGTTCCTGAATTGATATGCTAACTCAGTGCGTTAGAGTCTGGTATTTCTAAATTTAACACTAAAAGCTCAAACTGCCATCTTGTAAATATGTGCCACTCACTACTAGAGAAAGTGTCACTCACTATCAGAAAAAGAGAGAAGGCGAGCTAGACAAGGCAATACAACCCAGTGCGATTACTTCCCACAGCAATTCAGCAGGCACTCTTTGCTACTACTCAGACACAATCATGATTTCTTTATTTAAAGAGCAGAACATGGTAGTATTTTAAATAGCGTGGCCTCATAAGCAATCTGTGAAGGTGCCTTATTGATTATAATTCTAAATCCAAGCTCTTGGAGATCAGTTATCCAGGTTAGAAAAGTTTGTTGACACCAAGGAAAATATCTTCATTTTGATATCTCTAAAATTCCTTCCACTTTTGTTGCAATTTCTCCATAGGCATATATAATTATTGGCCTGTTCCAAAAGCATCTTGAAGTGCCAACTTTAGAATGTCATTCTGGGTTCAGTCTTACAATATTAGTAATCCATTTCTTATGGCATCTATGAAGACTGCCTACCTCCATATAGTCTTGGGAATGTTGATGTGTTCATGAATATAAAATATGTACCTCTCCCAACCACCACCATACTTATAACAGTAAGTTTCCTTATGTGTGTGACATAAAACACCTCAAATCAGTTCATAATTAATAACCACACTACAAATTAGATCACCACACTTTAGGCTAAGTTAAAATGGCAGGTTGCGATATGACTGTCCTGAGTCTGTCTCTCATATGAATGTGACAATGGGTCATCTTATAGGTGGACAAGTGAGTTCAGTTCTATTTTCAGCTACAGTAGTATAAAACAGAAATTTATTTTAAGAATGACATTAACCGTGTATATTTGATATTATTATTGTACCATTATTATTGGAGAATATCCACAGCACTCATTAACTGGTGGATCTCATTCCATATTTTTGTTCATTAAAGGTCCTCTTGTACTAATTTTTTAATTCAAATTCAACCTGTTACAGTGAGGTTCTCCAAGAATGCCAGGGATTGGTCTAATTATATAAATGCATACTGAGATTGCACAGAATGTCCTCCAGCACCGTAGAAGAATATAATAAGATATATAAGCACATTTAATGAAAGTCTGACCAGTAAAAAAAGGTTATCCAGTTAATAATAGCCAGATTCAGGAAAAAACGTCACTTTTTATCTAACACTGTTCAAGACAGACACAAGCAACCCCATCACCAGTGGGATTTTCTCCACTGGGGTCTGGTAATATGTTATTATACTTCCTCAGCATTTAGTAGAAACATCTCAGCAAGCCATTGTGTTGTTATTACCAAGAACACCCCTGGGTTATCTGAGTAATATGAGAAGAAAGAAGTTAGTCTATTCTAACAAAGCACCTCAAAGCAACACAAAAATATAGTAGCTTGAATGAAATAGAGGTCTCTTACTCTCTCCCCACACAGTCTAGATGTAAATAATCTTGGCTTGGCAGAGCCAACTCTACTGTCCCCTACACATGCCTCTCAAAGTTGCTCCAATTCTCACCATTCCCCAGTGAGTGACAGGAAAACAAAAAGTTGAGTAGGACAGTTTTATCTTCAAAATTTTGCTGCAGAAGAGTTGACTTTTGTAACCCAGTGAATCCCCAAGTTTAACCTGCAGGTTATATGCAGAGGGACTTTCCTTTAGCAGATCTGTATTTCTTTCCATCTCTGCTTCCAAACCTAACTTGGCTGCCTTCACCTCTCTTTTGCAAAAAGCAACAATAAAGAGTTTATAAACATCAAACTTTTGAGTTTTTCCGTGTAGTTATGGTAGACCAACAGACTCAGTGAGCATGTGCTCTGCTTTCCAAGTTATTGTAGACAAAATTGTATCAAATATTTTTCAACAGTTTGAGTCAACATCACCAGAGTCTACAATATTTATTGCCTTGCAACCCCCTGCCAGGCTGCTAAGCATAGTTCTGGTTATTGTTATAGGTATGACTCCACTTCTGGGTACCATTTTCTGTATTAATTAGATGCTATAATTTTAGAAACCCCCCAAACACAGTGACATATATATATATATGCGTACATATATACATAACATATATATAAGATAACCTAGAAATTAACACGTATTTCTGCTCAAATTCAATTGGATTAAACTTATTTGCATGGCTACACCTAGAAACAAGTATGTTCTTAGGTGGTGACCACCTGCTCTGCTAAAACTGGCCAGAGAGGGATTATATTATTCAAAAGGAAAAGGAGAATGGTTAATGAAGAGCAATAAGTAGTCTCTGTCAGACAGGGATTTCAGAATCCTCGCCTACTGTTATTGCATTGTCCTGGTTCTTTGTGTAAGCAGGTCTCTAAGAGTCTGAAAAGCAGGGCATACAATATGAAATAACAAATCCAAACCCTAAGACTCACCTTTGATGAGTTTACATGGATCATAACCCTTGCGCATCTCCAATTTAGCTTCCTCACCATAACATTTCAAATCTAATAAGGAGGAGGAAAGAAGGAAGCATGCTAGCATATAAATATATTGCCTCCATTTCAGAATGTTTGTACTTAAAGAGTTCCTGCATTATCTTTTCTTCATGTTGAATTTCTTAGAATTCTGTGTCACTCAGCACCCATTAGCCACAGCACAGTTTCCAGATGGATCTAGGTCTTGCCAACCTTTTTAGCTCAGAATACTGTCCTCCCCAAGTTCCACAAACACCAAAGCTGATGATTCACAAGAATGTGGCTTAATCATAATACAGCCACACAAATATGCTACACAGCATTCTATGTTAAAATGGAAGACAAGCCCCCCGCCACTGATTATAGTGCACTGCCCATTAAGCCAGTACTGAGCCATTTAATCTTTTTTGAAGTCTACTTAAACCCATTCTATTTCCAGAACCATAATCCACACTCATCTTCTCACCAGTAATAAGCTCACTTCTCAAGTATCATGATACCAGGAAGTGTGTATCTTGGATAAGGGACTCATAAAAGGTCTGTCACCCATTATTAATTAAGTATAATGCTATTATGCATCAGGTACATGTGAACTTGATAGCAGTGAGACCGTCATCAAGGGACATAACCTCTGGTTCAACCAAGCAAGTCTTGTTCCTAGACCTGCAACAGAAGGGTGACAATTCTCTTGTAGGAAATGATGACTTAATCAAGATGTTCTCAAGACTCAATCTGAGTGGTTCTACCTACAACACAATTGTCCCCCTAATGACAGCTTCATTGGCCTTCCCTCAAACTCTCATAAGTGCATTTCTAATTCTCATCAGTAGGTCTCTTGTGAACTATAAATCTAGGGGAATAGTGAGGTGTTCTTGGCAGTTATTTTTAAAAATTCACAAATGGCAACCACCCCCAACACTAATTAAAGGAATATGATTTCTCTTGACTTCTTATTTTCTTTAATTAACCCCTGTTTAGGAGGAGAAAACACACACACCCCGTGCACCAGAACACCAAATACTGTCAACAAAATTCTTTGTATCATATGGATGATACAAATGGGTATGGTATGATACCTATATCGTATGGGTTGATAAATATATAACATTCTCCATCTACACCCACAAGAAATATTCTCAACCAGTCAGTAACCTTTCTCATGAATGCCAGAAGTAGCCTTAGAATCATTCTTTATGCAAAACTCCAGGGAATTGTCATCAATTAGAGCTGCTCCTCAGAACAAAACCTATCTAACACTCTTACAATTTAACACACACAAATACACACCCACTGAGGCCCAAGGTCACACAGCAAATAAGTGGTATATCTGAGACTAATGTCCAGGACTCTTATTTCCTGAGGCTGACGCTTTCTTTCACAAGGTATCATGATGGCTAATTAGTAAATTAAGAATATTTGCAACAGCTTTGAAATCCTTTATTTGCCAAAGAGAAAATTATTGAAAGAAAAAGGAAAATCAATTTGTAGCTCCCTGGATAACATTTTAAAAGATCTGTACTTCAAAAATAACTGCTAAAAATCCTTCTAAATGTTAAGAAGTTAAAAAAAAAAAAGTTCCCTGAATAACATTTTTAAACATCCGTACTTCAAAAATAACTGCTAAAAACCCTTCTAAATGTTAAGAACTTAAGAAAAATTGCTATTAATTAAATGTTCAATTAATGTTTATTATGAATATTTTATTGTAATTAGGCTAAGTTTGTGACAAAGTAGAGTGTATGCATGTGTGCTTCATACATGTTATAGTACATTCATGCTCCCTTATATAATCAAAGTTTGTGGAAGTCAATGCCAATTTTATAGACCTTTTATAGTGGACATAATGAGCAGTGGTCTGATAAATCAGGAGAAATAGATGGAATCTACCCTTATCTTAGAGTATGGGCTAGTCAGTAACCTCTCTGCACCTCGGTTTTCTCGTTGTTTAGTTGAAGGTGTCTCTATGGTCCCTGTGGTAAGGAAAAACTTTCCTCTAAACCATGATTTTCCTCTATTCTTGCACCACAACAGTCAACACAGAAGACTTTTGTGACCAAATGTATGGGTGGTTTTCCCCACACACCAAACAGCAGACAGCAGTTGGGAGTCCTCCAATCCAGTTCAGACACTATCTACCTGGAGATAGTGTCAGATCCCACAAGTTGAGGGCTCCATCTCCAAGACTGCCCCTCTCCACACACACACACCGGTCCCAAGTCCTGGCCTGTGGAACTCTGGCCAATTAGCTTTAAGCTGGGGCTACCATAACACCCGCTTCAGGCTTGATTAATTTGCGGAGCAGCTCACAGAACTCAGGGAAATACCTACGTACATTTGTAGGTTTATTATAAAGAATATTGTAAAGGATACAGATGAAGAGACACATAGGACGAGGTATGGGGGAAGGGGCACAGAGCATCCATGCCCTCCCTGGGTGCATCACCCTCCAGGAAGCTCCACGGGTTCCACTATCTGAAAGCTCAATTAAACCTGTCCTCTTGCGTTTTTATGGAAGTTTCATGACATCACCATTCCTTCTCCCAAGTTTAGTGTGGGACCCACTCCTGGCAGAGTCTTAAGACCCACAGTTGGAAAGAGGGGGTAATGTTAGAGTGGAAAGAAGGCAGAGGAAGTTCAGAGGCCTGCCCCTGAGGCCTGACACACCCAACATTATAACGCAAAAGACTGTAACAGGGATACGGGTGTTATGGGCCAGGAACTGGGGATGAAAATCAATGTATATCATAACAACACAGTCCCCTAAAGTATTCAAGAGCTCTATCATTCAAAGCATAATTTTGTTGTTTTAAACATATTATGGAATATTAAACTTGCTTTATAATGTACATAAAATGTTGTCAACTTATTTGACACCACAATTTTAAAAAATTATACACTTCCTTATATGTTTTTAAGTTGACATCTAAATTTTTATCTCAAATGTAATAGTTACAAAGATGCAATTTCTAGTATATTGCATATCAGATATAAGATTTAAATATATTAATATACTTGGAGTTGCAGATTTAGCCCATTCAACTTATGAAACATGTCTGCTATATGTTAATGAGGCATATTTCTGAAACGATTTGTGAAACATCTGCTGTTCTCGTGGTCAAGCATATTAGTCAAATTAGACTTATTGCCATACAAAGCCAAACTTACATTTTTCAATTAAAAAAAAAGGTCAGTATGTACTCCATAACACTCATTCTACTTCTGAATTCTAATTCTAATTTACATAAACAGAGACAAGGTTAGCTAGAGCCTTTCCATGATTTTGTTACCTAAATAAAATCAGGCATTTCTCATATACACATGTATCTTTTGTATATAATTTTATTATATATACACAATACATATAATTTCATTGCAATTGCTCATATAAATATGTTTTTAACAAAATCTAAGGCTCTTATTCAGGAGCTTTACATTTTCAAACACTCCTCTTTTTAGCCCCTAACTGTTTTATACCCTGGGAAATGCATCATAAGATTCAGGATGGATGAGAGGTGCACATTTTTTTTTGTAAAGTAGTAGGTGATCATTGTGAAAAGGGTGGTAGGAAAGGAGAAATACTGACTGCAGGAGTGGTTTTCAGACTGATCAGCTTAAGGAAGAGACACAATGGAAGCTGAGCATCTTCAGAATGATTTCCTTAAAGCTGTCCAAGCCGTATACCCCTGGAAAGTCTTCAAATATCCTCAAGGGTATGCATACTCTGTTTAAAGATATCTGAACTGGGATTCCTTTATGACTGAAAAAATATACAGCGAATTCTTATGTCCCTTATTATTGGAAAAAAATGAGACAGAAAATTCAAGAAAGCATTTACTTCTCCAGGCTCTTTTATCCTCAAGTCGTCAGGACAAAATTGCTTGCCATAACCACACATACAAACAGCAAAGAGCCTTCATAATAGGAGCCACTCCTACTGGCAGTGTCTTCCCAGGTTGCTTGTGATAAGGTTTATGAGGTTGAGTCTGTGCTTTTCATAAAAGAATGCCATGGCAGATTAGCAATATCTGGCAGGATGTGGAAATGACAGCCTAAGTGCCGCATCAGTCCTCCCACCCTGTCAGCATAACCTAACAAAACAACTTTATTTGAATTTTATTCAGTTTCCTATTTAACCTTTGGTTTCTGCAATTCTGAGCATAGGTACATTCCAAAGAATACATGTTTTTAAAGTGGGTATGCACAGGCTTTTACTTTATCATATACATAATATACATAATAGCATATGTAAATTTTCACCACATAAGAAGAAAATGCATTCATTAATCAATTGAGAAGATAATATTTATCCACTTATTTATTACTAGATAGTCTTGGAAGAGCATGAATATGCTTTATTCACTAATTAGAAACTGCATTAGCTTTAGTATTCCTGGAAAATAAAGTGCAAGGGGATAATCAATGAAGAGATGCCTGAACTGATTAACAGGGACTATGTCATGAAGGACCTTGTGAGCCACAGGACTGATTATTTAAGTAATAGATGTTATCAAAGAGTTTTAATCTGCTCATATCATCAGATTTATACTGTGGAAGGCTCCCTCTGGTGGCAGTGTAGGGAATGGATCAACTAAAGGCAGTAAGACAATAAAAGCTTTGGAGAGGCTTGAGGTATTCTAGATGAAAGATAATATTGAGGAAAAATAGTAGTAATTGTAGCAGGCATAACGAAAAGTGGAAAGACTTAAGACTGTAACAGCATCTCCTAGACTTGATAATCTGTTGCAGGTAGGCAGTAGAATGGATGGTGATGTCACTAACTTGGGAAATTAAAAATAGAACAGGCTTGGAATAAAAGACAAGGAGTTCAGATTTGGACATATGGAATTAGAAATACTTGTCTATAGCTCAGAGCAGAGGTCAAAGTCAGAACTAGAAATAGAGGATCTGTGGCATAGAGACGATAATTGAAGCTGTGGAAGTTAGTGTGGTGAAAGTGAAGCACACGTGTGGTGTGGGGTAAAAAGGAGGGCTGAGGAACAACAACATCACAGGGATGTTCAGAAGGATGCCTTGCAAAGGAGACAGCGGGATGACTAGAGAGTCAACAAAAAACTAGAGCAGGGTGGGTCACGAACAGCAAGGGAAGCAAAGTCTTCAAAAAGAGAGTAATCACGGTATAAAATGTTGACGAGTGGAAAGTTAAAAAGGACAAGGATATGTGGACTGGAAGCATGCCCAGGTTCGTGTTGTTGCAAATGGAAGAGTATGTGTTAGTGAGAGGTTTTTCCCTGCCTTGGTAACTTAAGAGAAGGTGCAATGGGCTGAAAAGCAATGAGAGGTGAAAGAGGAAAAATTTGGATATGAAGAGGCAAAGAGAACTGCATTAGTTAGGGAGGGATACAGGGCTCAAGGAGAGGTTTTTTATATACATGATGAACTGATTAACAATACTACAGTCAAGGAAATTAACATATCCATCTCCTCACATAGTTAACCATTTTTAGTGTGTGTGATGAGAACACCTAAAATCTACTCTATTTGCAAATTTCTAGTATACAATACAGTATTATTAACTATAGTCATCATGCTGCCCATTTGATTTCTAGATTTATTCATACTACATTAATTACATCCTTGTGCCTTTTGACAAGTATCTCTCCATTTCCCCCACCTCCTCACCTTCAGTAATCACCATTCTACTTTCTGCTTCTATGGAGAGTAGAAGTGAGTTTTTTTAGACCTCACATATAAGTGAGATCATGTGGTATTTGTCTCTCTGTGTCTGACTTGTTTCACTTAGCATAATGTCTTCCAAGTTCATCTATGTTATTGCAAATGGCAGAATCAAGGAAGATTTGTTGTTGTTGTTATTTTACATATGAAGAATTTGGAAAACTTTCTAAAGGTGGCAACAGCAAGATGGTAGAATAGGAAGTCTATGGCTCCACTTTCACTGCCCAGCCAATAGAAGGATCCACTTGCAACTATCCACAGACCAGAACATCTTTTCAAAAATCCTACTACTTAGATACAACTCACATAGTCCCCAGAACTGAATGAAAACCGAATTAAAAGGATAAGAAGAACAGTCTCACTTTGACTGCACTGCTCCTCTCCCTCCCCCAAGTTGGCACAATGCCAGATGGAGAGGAACTCCTTGACCCAAAGTTTCTACTGGGGGGAAAAAAAGAACTGGAGATAGTTATCCAGCTTCCCTAACAATCTCATATAATTCCCAGGAAGGCTACTCCAGTCTCACTTCATGAGGAACGCTGTGGGTAGGTAATAGCATGGCTAGACTGCCCAGGATCAGGTAAAAACAAAGGAAGGAAGCAGAGGTCACAATGACCAGCATACAGATCTTGGTGGTACCTCTGCGCTTCTGCCAGCCATGGAACCGGATGGAAGATACAAATCAACATGAAGCTGACCTCATGGTCTTCAGAAGCACAGTAGGAAGTTCAACCTAGCTTGAGTCCCCAGAGGGTTAGTCTTCATGCCCAGTCTCAGAGCCCACCCCAGTGACCCCACCCAGGCAGGGAGACCCCTGACTCCACCCATTGCAGATAAGCATAGAGGCTAGGCCTGCATGACTGAAGAAGTCAAGCAGCAGTTCCACTCAGCCCAAAAGCCCACTCAACCATCCTGCCAAGGCATGGAAACTCCTACCTCAGCACATTTTGGAGAAGCACGGGGCCAGACCTGCTTGATCCAGGAAGTCAAACAGCCACTCAACTCAACCAAAAGCTTGTCACACAGCTCCACTGGGACAGGGAGGGAATCCTCAATCATGCATTTCAAAGAGCATGGCCCCTGGTTCTGTCCGCCCCAAGCAGTAACTATACCTAAACTCAGTGCCTAGCCTGGAGCCCTACCCAACTGCAGATCCCAAATAGCAGAATTATCCAGCCAGGGAATACATCTTATTATCAGCCTGACCAGAAGCTTTGCAGTCCCTAGCCAGCAGCTCCTCCTTATACCAGTGCCCAACCAGTGATATTGCTGGGCAGTGGAGCCTAGCCAGCAGCCCCAGCTAAAAACAGAATTAAGGCAGCAGCCCAGCCAACTAGAGAGCCCACAAAAAGCTCTGCCTGCCTAGGGTCATTACCAGCCTGGCCCTTTCAGAATCACAGTTAGACTAAACAGTGAAGGTCTATCCCTGCCAAAGAACACCTGTAAAGGCCAGCAGAGGAGGCTGTCTCCTCAAATATACAGACAATGCAAGGACACAAAAATTACAAAGAATCAGGAAATCATAACACTCTCAAAATAAACTAATAAAACTCCAATAATGAACCCTAAAGAAATACAGATCTATCAAATGACTGAAAAGAATTCAGAATAATCATCTTAAAGATGTTCAGTGAACTAAAAGTATACATATGAAAAATTAAATAAAATTTGGAAAACAATACATGAACAAAGTGAGAAGTTTGACAAAGAGACACAACTTCAAAAATAGAAATTCTAGAGATAAAGATTACAGGCAAGACTTAGAGATACTGTGGGTTCAGTTATAGACCACCACAATTTTATCACGAGGCACAGTAATTCAGTCACATCTTCGAGCTCTACTTACATTTCTGGTTCTCGCTATTTCTACCACATCGGCAATTACTTCTTCCACTGAAGTCTTGGACCCCTCAAAGTCATCCATGAGGGTTGAAATAAACTTCTTTCAAACTTCTATTAATGTTGGTATTTGGAACTCCTCTCATGAAACACAAATATTCTTAATGGCATCTAGAATGGTGAAACCTTTCCAGAAGGTTTTTAATTTACTTTGCCCATATATCTCAGAGAAATTACTATTTTGGCAGCTATAGCCTTATGAAATGTATTTCTTAAATAACAGGACTTGAAAGTTGAAATTACTCCCTGATCCATTGACTGCAAAATGGATGTTGTGCTAGCAAGCATGAAAACACTAATTTCCTTGTACATCTTCATCAGCACTCTCAGGTGACTGGGTGCACGGTCTATGAGCAGAAGTATTTTTAAAGAAATCGTGTTTTCTGAGCAATAGGTCTCAATGGTGAGTTATAAATATTCAGTAAATCATACTGTAAACAGATGTGCTACCATCCAGACTTTGTATTTCTATTGATAGAAACCAGGCAGAGTCCATTTAGCATAATTAAGGACCCTAGGATTCTCAAAATGGTAAATGAGCTTGGCTTAAACTTAAGCTGACCAATTGCATTCACTCCTAAGGAGATAGTCAGTCTGTCCTTTGAAACTTTGAAGCTAGACTTTGACTTCTCCTCTCTAGCTGTGAAAGTTCTACATGGCATCTTCTTCCAACATAAAGCTGTTTTGTCTTCATTGAAAATCTCTTGTTTAATGTGGCTGTCTTCATCAATGATCTTTGCTAAATCTAAATAACTTGCTGCAGCTTCTACATCAGCATTTGCTGCTTCACCTTGCACTTTTATGCTATGAAGATTGCTTCTTTCCTTTAACCTCATGAACCAAGTTTTGCTAGCTTCCAACATTTTTCTGCAGCTTCCTTACCTCTCTCGGCCTTCATAGAATTGAAGAAAATGAAGGCCTTGTTCTGGCAAGGCTTTGGCTTAAAGGAATGTTGTGGCTGACTTGATCTTCTGTCAAAACCAGTAAAATTTTTTCCATAGCAGCTATAAGGCTGTTTCACTTTGTTATTCATGTGTTCACTGGAGTAACACTTTTAATTTCCTTCTATAACTTTCCTTTTGCATTCACAAATTTGGCAAAAGGAATCTAACTTTCAGCCTATCTGAGCTTTTGAAATATCTTCCTCACTAAGCTTAACCATTTTTAGCTTTCGATTTTCAGTGAGAGATGTGTGACTCTTCCTTTCACTTGAACACTTAGAAGTCATTGTCGGGTTATTAATTGGCCTAATTTCAATACTGTTTTGTCTCAGGGAATAGGAAAACTTCAGGAAAGAGAGAGAGATGAGGGAATGGCCAGTTGGTGGAGCAGTTAGAACACACACAATATTTATTGATAACATTTACTATCTTATATGGGTGTAGTTTGTGGCTCCCCAAACAATTATGATAGTGACATCAAAAATAACTGACCACAGGTCACCATAACAGATATAATAATAATAATAAATTGAAATATTGCAAGAATTATCAAATTGTGACACAGAGACATAAAATGAGCAAATGCCATTGAAAAAAAATAGCAGCAATAAATTTGCCCAATGCAGGGTGCAACAAACCTTCAATGTGTAAAATATGCAATATCTGAAAAAAAAGCAAAGTGCAATAAAATGAGGTAATCTTATGCAATGACTGAACTTATAAAAATGCAGTAAAAATGCATCAACAGAAGACTCAATCAAGCAGAGGAAAGAATTAGTGAGCTCAAAGACAGAACATTTAAAATTATCCAGTCAGAGGGGAATAAAAGACAAAAGAATGAAGAAATCCTATGGGAATTATGGAACTCCATTAAGAGACCAAACCTTTGCATAACAGGAGTTGCAGAAGAAGAAAAATAGGGAAAGGGAACCAGAAATCATATTTTTAAAAATAATGGCTGAAAACTTCCCTAATCTGGAAAAAGGTGTCAACATCCACATACTGGAGGTGTTGAAGTAATTCAACCAAAGAGAAATTCAGCAAGACACATAATAATCAAAGTAATCAAAAATCAAAGACAAAGACAAAATGTTGAGAGCAGCAAAAGATAAGAAACATATCACATAAAAAGGAGTCCCAATATGACTATCAGCAAAATTCTCAGCAAAAAACCCTCAGGCCAAAAAAGAGTGGGATGACATAGTCAAAATGGCAGAGGCAAAAACACTACCCACCAATAATACCCAGGAAATCTGTCTTTCAGAAATCAGGAAGCAATAAAAATTTACCTAAACAAAATCTAAGGGAGTTCATCACCACTAGACCTGCCTGACATAAATTGGTAAAGGGAGTTCCTTAAGCTGAAACAAAAAAGGCTGCTAATTAATGTCATAAAACATACAAAAGCACAAAAGTCATGGTACAAGTAAAACAGAGTAATATTCATAATAGTCTAGGACGCTAAAGATGGTGTGTAAAACAATTTTATTCCTAGCATGGGGATTAAAATAAAAGCTGTTGATAACTATAGTTAAAACAAATTGTCGGCTGGGCGTGGTGGCTCACGCTTGTAATCCCAGCACTTTGGGAGGCCGAGGCGGGCGGATCACGAGGTCAGGAGATCGAGACCACAGTGAAACCCCGTCTCTACTAACAATACAAAAAAACTAGCCGGGCGTGGTGGCGGGCGCCTGTAGTCCCAGCTACTCGGAGAGGCTGAGGCAGGAGAATGGCGCGAACCTGGGAGGCGGAGCTTGCAGTGAGCCGAGATAGCACCACTGCACTCCAGCCTGGGCGACAGAGCGAGACTCCGACTCAAAAAAAAAAAAAAAAAAAAGAAAAGAAAAAAAATTGTCAAGGTGTACACATTACAAAACTGATGTAAATACTGGCATCAAAAACATAAAATGGGAATGCATAGGGAGTAAAAGTGTAAAGTTGCATGTAATCAAAGTAAAGTTTTTATCAGCTTGAAATAGCCTGCTATAAGATGTTCTATGTTAACCTCAGGATAACAAAGCAAACATCTGCAGCAGAAGCACGAAGCACAAATAGAAGGAATTCAAAACATATCACTACAGAAAACCATCAAACCACAAAGGAAAACAGCAAGAGAGAAAGACAAGAACTAATGATTAACAAAACACTCAGAAAACAATTAACAAAGTGGCATTATTAAATTCTCTGCTACCAATAATTACCTTGAATGTAAATGGATTAAATTCTGCAATAAAAAGACATAACATGACTATATATTAATAGACCAAAAAAAAAAACAAGGCCTAATTATAGGATGTCTATAAGAGACTGGCCTCACTTTTAAGGACACACATAGACTAACAGTAAAAAGATGGAAAAAGATATTTCACACAAATAGAAACAAAAAGAAAGCAGAGGTAGCTATATAGTCATCATTTATATCTGCAAGGGGTTGGTTCCAGGACCCCTATGAATGCCAAAATTCACAAATGCTCAAGTCCCTTATATGAAATGGCATAACATTTGCATATAACCTATGTGCACCCTTCTGTATATGTTAAATCATTTCTAGATTAATACATAATACCCAGTACCATGTAAATGCTACATAGATGGCTTCTATACCATGTTGGTTTTTTATTTTATTATGTTTTATTCTTGTATTATTTTTATTGTATTTTTAAATGTTTTGATTTGCAATAATACAAAACTCATGCCTACAGAGGGCCAACTGTACTTATATGAGACGAAATAGGCTTTAGGGCTTTGTAGAGTCTGAGCTGACTAAGGGTGGAAGGGATCCCACAGCACAGCTGCTCTACCAAAACACGGCCAGACTGCTTCCTTCAGCAGGTTCCCAATCCCATTCCTCCTCACTGGGTGGGAACTCCCAAGTGGGCTTTCAGCCACCCCTGTTGGTGTTCTCTAGCCAAGAGAGATTTGTAATTTCCCTCAAACACAGCTCCCAGAGGGAGGGGCAGGTCACCATCTTTGCTGTTTGAGTGACAGCCATTCCATCTTTTGGGCTTCAGGGTGTCTGAGGTGACTGGGGGCTGAAGCAGACCCCTAACACAACACAGCTTCTCTACTGAAACATGGCAAGAGTGCTTTTTTAAGCAGGTCTCCAATCCTATTCCTCCTCATTGGGCAGGGCTTCATAGCTGGGGTCTCCAGCCACATCCTAGGGTGACTTTGGGCTGGCAACAGGCCCATACCTCCCTAGGACAAAGCGTCCAGATGGAGGAACAGGCTGCCACCTTTGCTGTTTTGCAGCCTTCACTGGTGAAACCTCCAGGTACTGGAATATCTGAGGCAACTAAGGACAAGAGTGTACCCCAAGCATACTGCAGCAGCCCTATGGAAAAGTGGCAAGACTGTTACATGGGTGTCCATTCCTATATCTTCTCACCAGGCAGGTCCTCCAGGCCTGGGCCTCCAGCCATCCCCCACCAGAGCTATTCAGCCAGTAGCAACTCTAGGGGCAACTGAAAGCCTCTCTGCCACTGCCTCTGCCTTGCCACCCTCAGACTAACAATGGAACGAAGACCGTAAGTGTTTTATCCACACCTCCAACAAGCTGTAGTCAACCCAAGAAGAGAAGACTAGTCCATCTCCCATGGGTCTCACACACCCCCCACTGTTCATTACAAGACAGGGAACCTCTGGCTTGGGCCCACAGCATAGACCCTCCATCCTGGGCTGATTGCACTGGGGAAATGCTGACCTGCATCTCTCTGGGATAGAGGCCCCAGGAGACAAGCAAATGACCCTCAGCCACAACAAGTACTAAGATCCCTTCCTCTGCTGCCTCCAAGTTGGGGGGAAAAAAACACTGAGATTTCCCCAGAGCTGCAGTGGACAGCCCAGGAGTGCCAAATCATGATCTACAGCCAGCACTCAAGGGAAGAGGATCCCACGCTTTCAGAGCATTGAGCAGGAACATGGCTGCAAATGTGAGGAAACATAGGGAAGCAACACAACCAAACAAAAGTCTACCAACTGACAAATAAGCCTAAGTACCACCTGCTGGATCACACTTTAAAGCTTCAAAATGAAAAATACCTCCCTAATATCCCCCCTCTGAAACCAGAGACAAGAAGGTAGCTTCAAAGAAAAACCCTGCACAAAGCCTTGGCCTGGTGAAAACATCCAGAAAAGAAGTCTATTGACTGTACTCAATCTACACTGTGGTTAAAGGAGCAGCCACATGCAGAGATGAGGAAGAATCAACACAAGAACTCTGGTAACTCTAATGGCCAGAGTATCTAATGTCCTCCAAACAACCACACCAGTTCTCCAACAAGAGCTCTCAACCAGGCCAAACTGGCTGGAATGACAGAGATAGAATTCAGAACCAATGGATAGGAACAAAGATTATCAAGATTCAGAGAATGGCAAAACCCAATCCAAGGAAAATAGGAATCACAATAAAGTAGGAGTGGAAGGACAAAACAGCCACTACAAAAAAGAATCTAATGGGTCTGACAGAGCTGAATAACACAAGAGTTTCACAATGCAATCACAAGTATTAACAGCAGAATAAACCAAGCTGAGGAAAAAAAATCTCAGAACTTGAAGACTGGTTCTCTAAGACAGTCAGACAAAAATAAAGAAAAAAGAATAAAAAGGAATAAACAAAGCCTTCGCAAAGTATGGGATTATGTGAAGAGGCCAAATCTATGAAACACTGGCATCCCTGAAACGGAGGGGGGAAAAGCAAACAACTTGGAAAACATATTTCAGGATGTAATCCATGAAAACTTCCTCAACCTTGCTAGAGAAGCTAACGACCAAATTCAGGAAATGCAGAGAATTCCTACAAGATTCTATACAAAAAGACCATCCCAAAAACATATAATCATCAAATTTTCTACCATCAAAATGACAAAAAAAAATGCTAAATGCAGCTAGAGAGAAAGGGCAGGTTACCTAAAAAGGGAACCCCACTAGGCTAACAGCAAACCTCTCAAGTGATACCCTAAAAGCCAGAAGAGATTGGAGACCTCTATTCAACTATCATAGGGAAAAAAATCTTCAATCAAGAGTTTCATATTTGGCCAAACTAAGCTTCCTAAGTGAAGAAGAAATACAACCCTTTCCAGATTAGCAAATGTTGAGGGAATTCATTACCACCAGACCTGCCTTACAAGCACTCTTGAAAGGAGCATTAAATGCAGAAAGGAAAGACTGCTACCTTCTAACACAAAAACACACTTAAACACACAGACCAGTGTCATTGTGAAGCAATTACAAAAACAAGCTAACATAATAACCAGCTAACAGCACAATGACAGAATCAAATCCACACATATCAATATTAATATTGAATGTAAATGGGCTAAATGCCTCACTTAAAAGTCACAGAGTGGAAAGCTGGATGAAAATGCAAGACCCAGTGGTATGCTGTCTTCAAGAGACATATCTCACAAGTAATGACAATCCTAGGCTCAAAATAAAGGGATGGAGGAAAATCTACCAAGCAAATGGAAAACAGAAAAAAAGCAGGGTTTGCAATCCTAATTTCAGACAAAACAGATTTCAAACTAACAAAGAAAAAAAAAAGACAAAGTAGGGCATTACATAATGGTAAAAGGTTCAATTCAACAGAAGACCTAACTATCCTAAATACATATGCATCCAACACAGAACAACCCAGATTCATAAAGCAAGTTCTTAGAGACCTACAAAGACATATAGACTCCCACACAATAATGGTAGGAGACTTCAAAATGCCACTGATAGTATTAGACAGATCATCAAGGCAGAAAATTAACAAAGATATTCAAGACCTAAACTCATCACTGGACATGGATCTGATAGACCTTTACAGAATTCTCCACCCAAAAACAACGAACTATACATTCTTCTCATTGTCACAGGGCACATACTCTAAAATCAACCACATAATTGGACCTAAAACAATCCTCAACTTATGTAAAAGAACCAAAATCTTATGAACACACTCTTGGACCACAGCTCAATAAAAATAGAAGTCAAGACAAGGAAAATCATGCAAAACCATGCAATGACATGGAAATTAAACATGCTCCATAATGACTTTTGGGTAAATAATGAAATTAAGGCAGAAATAAAGAAGTTATTTGAAAATAATGAGAACAAAGATCCGTAACAGAATCTCTGGGACACACCTAAGGCAATGTTAAGAGGTAAATTCATGGCACTAAATCCCTACATTAAAAAGTTAGAAAGATCTCAAATTAACAACCTAACTTCACACCTGAAGGAATTAGAGAAGCAAGGACAAATCAACCCAAAGCAAGCAGAAGACAAGAAATAACAAAAAATCAGAGCTGAACTGAAGGAAATCAAGACATGAAAAACCATTCAAAAGATCAAGGAACTAGGAGTTGGTTTTCTGAAAAAAGTTAATAAAATTGATAGGCCACTAGCTAGACTAATAATGAAGAAAAGAGAAAAGACTTAAATAAAAACAATTAGAAATGATGAAGAGAATGTTACTACTGACATCACAGAAATAAAAACAACCATCAGAAGCTACTACAAACCCCTCAATGCACACAAACTAGAAAACCAAGAAGAGATGAATAAACTTGTGGACATATACAACCTCCCAAGACTGAGCCAGGAAGAAATTGAGTCCCTTAACAGACCAGTAATGAGCTCCAAAAGTGAATTAGTAGCAAGTAACCTATCAACCAAAAAAAGTCTGGAACCTGATGGATTCACTGACAAATTCTACCAGATGTACAAAGAACAGCTGGTACCATTCCTACTAAAACTATTCAAAAAAATTGAGGAGGGACTCCTCCCCAACTCATTCAATGAAGCCAAGATCATCTTGATACCAAAACTTGGCAGAGACACAACGAAAAAAGAAAACTTCAGGCCAATGTCTGTGATGAACATCCATGCAAAAATCATCAACAAAATACTTACAAACCAAAATCACTAACACATCAAAAAGCTAATCCACCATGATCAAGTAGCCTTCATCCTCAGGATGCAAGGTTGGTTCAGCATACAAAAATTAATAAATGTGATTCATCACATAAACAGAACTAAAGACAAAAACCACGTGATTATCTCAATAAATGCAGAAAAGGCTTTTAATAAAATTCAACATCCCTTCATGTTAAAAATTCTCAATAAACTAGGTATTGAAGAACCATACTTCAAAATGATGAGAGCTATCTGTGACAAACCCACAGCCAACATTTTACTGAATGGGTAAAAGCTGGAAGCATATCCATTAAAAACCAGCACAAGACAAGGATGCACTATCTCATCATTCCTATTCAACCTAGTATCAGAAGTCCCAGCCAGGGCAGTCAGGCAAGAGAAAGAAATAAAGTGCATCCAAATAGGAAGTGAGAAAGTTAAACTATCTCTGTTTGCAGATGACATGATTTTATTTCTAGAAAACCCCATTGTCTCAGCCCAATAGCTCCTCCAGCTGATAAACACTTCAGCAAAGTTGCAGGATACAAAGTCAACGTACAAAAATCATTAGCATTCCTATACACCAACAACAGCCAAACCTAGAGCCAAATCAGAAAGGCAATTTTATTCACAACTGCCACAAAAAGAATAAAATACCTAGAAATACAGCTAACCATGGAGGTGAAAGAGCTCTGCAAGGAGAATTACAAAACACTCCTCAAAGAAATTAGAAAGACACAAACAAATGGATACAGCTCCCATTCTCATGAATAGCAAGAAACAATATCATTAAAATGGCTATATTACCCAAAGCAATTTACAAATTCAATGCTGTTTCTATCAAACTACCAATGACATTCTTCACAGAACTAGAAAAAAAAACTATTTTAAAATTTATATGAAATAACAACAAAAAAAGAGCCTGAATAGGCAAGGCAATACCAGGCAAAAAGAACAAAGCTGGAAGCATCATGTTACCCAACTTCAAACTATACTACAAGGCTACAGTAACCAAAACAGCATGGTTCTGATATAAAAACAAGCACATAGACCAATGGAAGAGAATAGAGAACCCAGAAATAAGACTATACATCTACAATCATCTGATCTTCGACAAACCTGACAAAAACAAGTAATAGATAGACTCACTATTCAATAAATGGTGTTGGGATAACTGGATAGCCATATGCAGAAGATCGAAGCTTGACCCCTTCCTTACACCATATACAAAAATTAACTCAGGATGGATTAAAGTCTTAAATTTAAAACCCAAAACTATGAAAACCCTGGAAGATAACCTAGGCAATACTATTCTGGATATAGGAATGGGCAAAAATTTCATGACAGAGACACCAAAAGCAATAATAAAAGCAAATATTGATGAATGGAATCTAATTAGATTTAAAAGCTTCTGCACAGCAAAAGAAACTATCAACAGGGTCAACAGACAAGATACAGAATGGGAAAAAAATATTAGCAAACTATGCATCTCACAAAGATCTAATATCCAACATTTGCAAGAAACTTAAAGAAATTTAAACATGAAAAAAACAAAAAAACTCTTGGCCAGAGTGTAAATTAGTTCAACCATTGTGGAAAGTAGCTCTTCAAAAAGCTAAAAGAAGAACCACCATTTGACCCAGCAATCCCATTACCGGGTATATACCCAGAGGAATATAAATTACTATACCATAAAGGCATATGCACACAAATGTTCATTGCAGCACTATTGACAATAGCAAAGACATGAAATCAACATAAATCCCCATCAATGACAGATTGGATAAATAAAATATGATACACATAAACCATGGAATACTATGCAGCCATAAAAAAGAATGAGATCATGTCTTTTGTGGGAACACAGATGGAGCTGGAGGCTATTATTGTTAGCAAACTAATGCAGGAAAAGAAAACCAAATACTGCATGTTCTTCTTATAAGTGGGGCTAAATGATAAGAATTTATGAACACAAAGAAGGAAACAACAGACACAGGGGTCTACTTGATGGGAAAGGTTGGGAGGAGGGAGAGGAGCAGAAAGGACAACCATTGGGTACTGGGATTAATACCTGGATGATGAAATAATACACAAAACAAACCCCCATGACATGTGTTTACCTAAGTAACAAACATTCACATGTACCCCCAAATCTAAAATAAAAGTGAAAAAAATTAAAACATAGACCTTAAGTCAAAAACTGTAAAAAGAGATAAAGAAAGACATTATATAATGACAAAGGGGTCAATTCCTCAAAAGCATACAACAATTATAAATATACATGCAGCCAATATCAGGGCACCTAAATGTATAAAACAAATATTAAAGAATCTAAAGGGAGAGATAGATTGCAATACAATATTTGTATGTGAATTTAATCCCTCACTTTCAACAATGGACAAATCATCCAGGCAGAAAATTAATAGCAAAACATTGGATTTGAACAACACTTTGTACCAAATGAACCCAACAGACACACATAGAACATTCCATCTAACAGCAAGAGAACATACATTCTCCCTCAGTGAACAAGGAATTCTCCAGAGTAGATCACATGTTAGAATACAAAATGATCCTTAGCAAATTTAAGAAGATTGAAATCATATCAAGTATCTTTTCAGATTACAATGGTATAAAACTAGGAATCAATAATAGGAGAAACTTCAGAAAATTCACAAACATAGGAAATTAAACAACATGCTCCTGCAAAATCAATGATCCAATGAAGAAATTGAAAGGGAAATCAAAACTATCCTGAGAAAAGCAAAAATGAAAACCCAACATACCAAAACTTATGGGATCTAGCAAAAGCAATTCTAAGAGAAAAGCTTGTAACAATAAATGCCTACACGAACAAGAAAAAAAGATCTAAAATAAACAACTTGATGTTACTCCTCAAGGAGCTAGGAAAAGAAAGACAAACTAAGCCCAGAGTTAACAGAAAGAAGAAAACAGCAATAGTCAGAGCAGAAATAACTAATATAGAGACAAGAAATCAATACAAAAGATAACAAAACTAAAAAGTTGGATTTTTTAAAAGAAAAGCAAAATCAACAAACCTTTAGCTGGACCAAGAAAAAAGAGAGAAGACTCAAATAAAATCACAAATGAAAACTGAGACATTACAATGGATACCACAGAAATACAAAAGATTGTAAGATCCTACTATGAAAAATTATATACCAACAAATTAGATAACATGGAAATAATAATTTTTTTATTATACTTTAAGTGCTGGGATACATGTGCAGAATATGAACATTTGTTACATAGGTATACATGTGCCATAGTGGTTTGCTGCACCCATCAACCCATCACCTAGGTTTTAAGCCCTGCATGCATTAGGTATTTATGCTAATACTCTCCCTCCCCTTGCTCCCTATACCCTGACAGGCCCTGGCATGTGATGTTTCCCTCCCTGTGTTCATGTATTCCATGGGTCAACTCCCACTTATAAGTGAGAACATGCGGTGTTTGCTTTTCTGTTTCTGTGTTAGTTTGCTGAGAATGATGGCTTCCAGCTTTATCCATGTCCCTGCAAAGGACATGAACTCATCTTTTTTATGGCTGCATAGTATTCCATGTTGTATATGTGCCACATTTTCTGTATCTAGTCTGTTGTTGATGGGCATTTGAGTTGGTTCCAAGTCTTTGCTACTGTGAATAGTCCTGCAATAAACATATGTGTGCATGTGTCTTTATAGCAGAATGATTTATAATACTTTGGGTATATGCCCAGTAATGGGATTGCTGGGTCAAATGGTATTTCTGGTTCTAGATCCTTGAGGAATCACCACACTGTCTTCCACAATGGTTGAAATAATTTACACTCCCACCAACAGTGCAAAAGCATTCCTATTTCTCCACATTCTCTCCAACATCTGTTGTTTCCTGACTTTTTAATGATCTCCATTCTAACTGGCACGAAATGGTATCTCATTGTGGTTTTGATTTGTATTTCTCTAATGACAAGTGATAATGAGCTTTTTTTCAAATGTTTGTTGGCCACATAAATGTCTTCTTTTGAGAGGTGTCTGTTCATATCCTTTGTCCACTTTTTGATGGGGTTTTTTTTTTCTTATAAATTTGTTAAGTTCCTTGTAGATTCTGGATATTAGACCTTTGTCAGATGAATAGATTGCAAAAATTTTCTCCCATTCTGTAGGTTGCCTGTTCACTCTGATGATAGTTTATTTTGCTGTGCAGAAGCTCTTTAGTTTAATTAGATCCGACTTGTCAATTTTGGGGGTTTTTTGCAATTAGTTTTGGTATTTTAGTTGTGAAGTCTTTGCCCATGCCTAGGTCCTGACTGGTACTGCCTAGGTTTTCTTCTAGGGTTTTTATGGTTTTAGGTTTTATATTTAAGTATTTAATCCATCTTGAGTTAATTTTTGTATAAGGAGTAAGGAAGGGGTCCAGTTTCCATTTTCTGCATATGGCTAGCCAGTTTTCCCAACACCATTTATTAAATAGGGAATCCTTTCCCCATTGCTTGTTTTTGTCAGGTTTGTCAAAGATCAGATGGTTGTAGATGTGAGGGGTTATTTCTGAGGCCTCTGTTCTGTTCCATTCATCTATATATCTCTTTTGGTACCAGTACCATGCTGTTTTGGTTACTGTAGCCTTGTAGTATAGTTTGAAGTCAAGTACTTTGATGTCTCCAGGTTTGCTCTTTTGCTTAGGATTGTCTTGGCTATACGAACTCTTTTTTGGTTCCATATGAAATTTAAAGTACTTTTTTCCAGCTCTGTGAAGAAAGTCAATGGTAGCTTGATGGGAATAGCATTGAATCTATAAATTACTTGGGCAGTATGGCCATTTTCATGATACCGATTCTTCCTATCCGTGAGCATGGAATGTTTTTCCATTTGTTTGTGTCCTCTCTTATTTCCTTGAGCAGTGGTTTGTAGTTCTCTTTGAAGAGGTCCTGAACATCCCTTGTAAGTTGGATTCCTGGGTATTTTATTTTCTTTGTAGCAATTGTGAATGGTAGTTCACTCATGATTTTGCTCTCCTTTTTTCTATTATTGGTGTATAGGAATGCTTGTGATTTTTGCACATTGATTTGGTATCCTGAGATTTTGCTGAAGTTGCTTATCAGCTTAAGGAGTTTTGGGGCTGAGACATTGGAGTTTTCTAAATGTACAATCATGTCATCTGCAAACAGAGACAATTTGACTGCCTCTCTTCCTATTTGACTACCCTTTACTTCTTTCTCTTGCCAGATTGCCCTTGCTGTGCTTCCAATACTATGTTGAATAGGAGTGGTGAGAAAGGGCATCCTTGTTTTGTGATGGTTTTCAAAGGGAATGCTTCCAGCATTTGCCCATTCGGTATGATATTGGCTATGGGTTTGTCATAAATAGCTCATTATTTTGAGATATGTTCCATCAGTACCTAGTTTGTTGAGTGTTTTTAGGATGAAGGAGTGTTGAATTTTATCAAAGAATTTTTCTGCATCTATTGAGATAATCATGTGGTTTTTGTCATTGGTTCTGCTTATGTGATGGATTATATTTATCAATTTGCAAATGTTGAACCAGGTTTGCATCCCAGGAATGAAGCCAACTTGATCATGGTGGATCAGCTTTTAATGTGCTGCTGGATTGGGTTTGCCAGTATTTTATTGAGGATTTTTACATCAATGTTCATCAGGGATATTGAACTGAAATTTTCTTTTTTTGTGTGTCTCTGCCAGGTTTGGTTATCAGGATGCTGGCCTCATAAAATGAGTTAGGGAGGAGTCCCTCTTTTTCTATTGTTTGGAATAGTTTCAGAAAGAATGGTACCAGCTCCTCTTTGTACATCTAGTAGAATTCAGCTGTGACTTTGTCTGGTCCTGGGCTTTTTTTTGGTTGGTAGGCTATTAATTACTGCATCAATTTCAGAACTTGTTATTGGTCTATTCAGGGATTCGACTTCTTCTTGGTTTAGTCTTGGTAAGGTGTATGTGTCCAGGAATTTATCCATTTGTTCTAGCTTTTCTAGTTTATTTGTGTAGAAGTGTTTATAGTATTCTCTGATGGTAGTTTTATTTCTATGGGATCAGTGGTGAATCCCCTTTATCATTTTTTATTGTATCTATTTGATTCTTCTCTCTTTTCTTCTTTATTAGTCTGGCTAGTAGTCTATCTATTTTGTTAATCTTTTTGAAAAACCAGCTCCTGGATTCATTGATTTTTTGAAGGGTTTTTCATGTGTCTCTCCTTCAGTCCTACTCTGATCTTAGTTATTTCTTATCTTCTGTTAGCTTTTCAATTTGTTTGCCCTTGCTTCTCTAGTTCTTTTACTTTTGATGTTAGGGTATCAATTTTAGATCATTCCTGCTTTCAAATGTGGGCATTTAGTGCTATAAATTTCCCTCTTAACACTGCTTTAGCTGTGTCCCAGAGATTCCAGTATGTTGTGTCTTTGTTCTCAATGGTTTCAAAGAACTTATTTATTTCTGCCTTAATTTTGTTATTTAGCCAGTAGTTATTCAGGAGCAGGTTGTTCAGTTTCCAAGTAGATGTGCAGTTTTGAGTGAGTTTCTTAATCTTGAGTTCTAATTTGATTGCACTGTGGTGTGAGAGACTCTTTGTTGATTTGTCTAATATTGACAGTGGGGTGTTAAAGTCTCCCACTATTATTGTGTGGGAGTCTAAGTCTTTTTGTAGGTCTCTAAGAACTTGTTTTATGAATCTGGGTGCTCCTGTATTAGGTGCATATATATTTAGGATAGTTAGCTCTTCTTGTTGAATTGAGCCCTTTACCGTTATGTAATGCCATTCTTTATCTTTTTAAATTTTTGTTGGTTTAAAGTTGGTTTGTTTTATCAGAGACTAGGATTGCAACCCCTGCTCTTTTTTGCTTTTCATTTGCTTGGTAAATATTCCTCTATTCCTTTATTTTGAGCCTATGTGTGTGTTTGCATGTGAGATGGGTCTCCTGAATACAGCACAGAGATAGGTCTTGACTGTTTATCCAACTTGCCAGTCTGTGTCTTTTAATTGGGGCATTTAGCCCTTTTTCATTCAAGGTTAATATTGTTATGTGTGAATTTGTTCATGCCATCCTGATTCTAGCTGGTTATTTTTCACATTAGTTGATGCAGTTTCTTCATAGTGTCATTGGTCTTTATATTTTGGTATGTTTTTGCAGTGGCTGATACCAGTTTTTCCTTTCCATATTTAGTACTTCCTTCAGGAGCTCTTGTAAGGCAGGCCTGGTGGTGACAAAATCCCTCAGTATTTGCTTGTCTGGGAAGTATTTTATTTCTCCTTCACTAATGAAGCTTAGTTTGGCTGGATATGAAATTCTGGGTTGAAAATTATTTTATTTAAGAATGTCAAATATTGGCCCTCTCCTCTGACTTGTAAGGTTTCTGCAAAGAGATCCACTATTAGTCTAATGGTCTTCCCTTTGTAGGTAACTTGACCCTTCTCTCCGGCTGTCCTTAACAGTTTTTCTTTTGTTTCAACCTTGGAGAATATGACAATTATGTGTCTTGGGGTTGCTCTTCTCAAGGAGTATCTCAGTGGTGTTCTCTGTATTTCCTGAATTTGCATTCATTTTGCTTTGGATTGCTTTGGTTATTCAGGCTCCTTTTTGGCTCTAAGTGAATTTTAGAATAGTTTTTTGCTAGTTCTATGAAAAATAACATTGGTAGTTTTATAGGAATAGCATTGAATCTGTAGATTGCTTTGAGCAGTATGGCCATTTCAACAATATTGAATCTTCCAATCCATGAGCATGGAATATTTTTCCATTTGTTTTTGTCATTCATGATGTCTTTTCACCATGTTTTGTAGTTCTTCTTACGGAGACCTTTCACCTCCTTGGTTAGACGTCTCCCTAAGTATTTTATTTTTTGTGTGACTATTATAAATGAGATTGCATTCTTGATTTGGCTCTCAGCTTGAATGTTATTGGTGTATAGAAATGTCACTGATCTTTGTACATTGATTTCATATCCTGAAACTTTATTGAAGCCGTTTATCAGTTCCAGGAGCTTTTTGGCAGTCATTAGGGTTTTCTAAGTAGAGAATCATGTTGTACACAAAAGGAGATAGCTTGACTTCTTCTTTTCCTATTTGGATGCCTTTTATTTCTCTTGCCTAATTGCTCTGGCTAGGACTTTTTGGAGTTGTTGTTGTTGTTTGTTTTGGTTTTGGTTTTGGTTTTGAGACAGGGTCTCATTTTGTCATCCAGGCTGGAGTGCAGTGGTGTGATCATGCCTTACTGCAGCCTCAACCTCAAGTGATCCTCCCACCAAATCTTGAGTACAGGCATATGCCAACATACATAGCTAATTTTTTAAAAAATTTTGTAGAGATGGGGTCTCCCTATGTTGCCCAGGCTGGTCTTGAACTCCTGGGCTCAAGAAATTTTCCCTCCTGGGCCTCCCAAAGCACTGGGATTACAGACATGAACAACCATGTCCAGTCTATTTTTGTCATACACCTAATTTAGCCATGCAATTAGCCCATTTAACTTTTGTCTCTTTAAGATAATAGTTAAATTTTCACTCACTGTGTTTCAAGTATATGTCTTTATTTTACATGTGCTATTATCTATAATTGATAATTAAAGAATCTCTACATAATTATTCTAGTGCAACTGAGATATATATCTTCAAATTTCAAAAATATTCAGTTATGTTATTTCACTGGAAAATGTAACATATTCTTTAAAGCTTGGGCTATTTGGTACACTAAACACTGCTCCAAAGTATAGTGTCAGTTCAAATTCAGAAGTGAGTATTTTTTAAGTTTATATTTATACGCCTCTAAAACTGTCTAATGATAATTCAGGTCATGCTTTTTCATTGGTTGGCATTAAAAATCTATTACTTTATCTCTATCAAACTTAATTAAATGCTAGTTTGCTCAAAGTACCATGACCAGTAATAAATTAAATATATTCCTGGCAAGTCTATTCAAAAAGAATATCTCTCATTGCCATTAAATGACACTCATATTATAATTATAATTCCAAAGGTAAAGAGGGACATTTTCTAAATATATTTTGATGATCAATTTTTTTATATTCACATATCACATCTCCAGCACAAATACCTAATTAGAAATTTTCCTTATCTTAATCTTTGATAATCATCACTTCTCTCACAAAGTAAAAATATACAACTACAGTCTTTAGCCATCATGATAATTTATTGTGATTAGAGCCCTTGTCGCCAAGTAATCCTGCCTCTAGTTAGAATAATTCTTCACTTCCAGACTTATTTTCAGGCCACCTAACTAGCTATGTGGACATATAATGACATATATCCACCACATAAGACATTAAATTTTAAGAAAAGAACACAAAAATGCTCAAGAATCATTATACTACAAGGAAAACAGCACTACGTACTAGAAAAAACACAGACCTAAAGCAAATAAATACTCTCGGGTAATATCATTGTTGTCACAGTAAGCATGTGGGAGGCACAGAACTTCACAAAGGATGAAAAAAGATGCTGAGCTTATGTGTCTCATGGCTTCCCAGAAAAGTGATCCTATCCAGAGTTTCACAGGCTGTATAGGGAATTGCTACATAGATGAGGGGGGACTGTGAGCATGTGCTGGGCTCAGAGGTCAGACACATCATTGTGGTCTTGGGAAACCACAGGTAGTCTGGTACTGTTGCTTCCAAAAGTGTGAAAGCCTGGGAGAGGTAAACAGGGGCCAGACCACACATGGCCTCACAGATCATGCTAAGAAGTTTGAATTTAATTATGTGGGTAATGGGAATTACTAAAAGGTTTTCACAAAGGAGGCCAGTCAGAAGCTCTTTGTTTAGTCCAGGTAAGAAATGACAGAATTTTATCAAATGACACCAGCAAAACAGAAAGATGGAATTTATACAGGTGTAGGGTATAAAATGGACAGATCTTGATGTCTGGTTAGAAGTTCAAGCTGAGCTGTGGCAGGAAAGGGAGAGACAGGCAGAGCATGAGTCCCAGGTAGAACCTGACTCAGGTAAGAACCCAGTCCAACCTCTGCCATGCATTGTGCACCTTAGTGTCCCCACCTCTCAGAGAAGGAGTGAGACAAGATTATCTCTAAGGTCCCTTCCAGCACAAACATGTTGTAATCCTACCTTATGAATCTAGCCTTTCTGTAGCACAGAGAGAGGACCAGCTCCAGTGTTAGGCAGAGGCTGAAGAGACAAATATCACTCAAAAAAAAAAAAGCCCAGGCTTGCCATTAAAGGCACTGAATGCAAATAGCCACAAATTTTTAAACATCTTTAAATGTGGACCTATTTGATAAGTTTAAGATCTTGTCATCTAACCATCTCATGTCTGAAAGGAAATAAGATTGTAAGTTCTTTAAGAAAGACATCAATTTCTTGTGGTATTCATTATCTACTACACTGTGCCTGCTTCACCCTAAAAAAAAATCAAATGTGACTGCTTGATTATAATGTTCTGGGCATTTGTAATATTGTTTTGCATTGGAAATGAATTTTACTTATATCATCATCTGAAAGACCATGTAGCAATACATAACATATTCAAATTGCCTGCCACACAGACTGCAAAAGCCTGAGTTTTCTCTCTCCCTCTACAAAAGACAAACAAGCAAACAACAAATCCTCAAGGGTCTTGTAAATGTTACAGGAAGTTTGTAAGCTAAGTAGATTTTTGCAATGCTAACGATTTTTCATCTTTCTTGCCGAGACTCATTTACTTACTGAAAATAGCAACATTCCTTTTCCTTATATATATTTTATTTTCCTTCTCTAAAGCCAGAATTTAAGTACACAATTCTGAAAATTGTCAGACAATCAGCCTGATTCTCCCTGTGGCTAAGCTACTCCATAATTATAAGTTAGACATCCTCTTAGGTCACTAGGGTCTCAAATCTGTGAATATTTATAAAATAGTCTCCCCAGTGAGCAAATAAATGTTAATGCTTCTACCAAAGGTGATTAACAAAAAAATTATTCTCATGAAGAAGTGCATAATTGTAATAAGATCAGAAATTAACACAATCTCCAATAACAATTAACTTAGAATTGTTTTTAGTGTAGGAAATATTATTGCAAGCTTTAGTCTGTGAGTTACAGTGTTTCTAAGACAAAAACCTCAAAAAGCGTTAACACGTGGTTCTCGAAGGTTTCTGCAGGAACTCCATTTATGCATACAACTAATTCACTTATCCTACCATATGTATTCATTCAAAACACATGTTGAATTCCTTTTATAAGCAAAGAACCCAGTACACAGAAGTAAATACCACTGGCGGGGTCCCTAGCCTCATAGAAATTAAAGTCGTCAAGTCGCCTTCTGGCAGAGACAGACAGTCAACAAGAAGTAATATAAATATTGTTTCTCCCCAAAGCTGGCCCCCAGCCTCACCCCCAGCAGCTTCCACCTGCTGAGTTGAAGGTGCCCATGTTGTCTGAGCAGCTATTCAACTTTTTATTACACTGATGGAGGTATTGGGCAAGGTAGTAGAAAGAAAAAGAAAAGCCAGAAAATCTAGAAATGTTAATGGTATTTAGAGTAGAAATAACAGAGCTACTTCTGGGAGGAAAAGAGCTGCTACTATAAGAGAGGAAACAGCTCTATATACACTGTGTTTTGACCAATGTTGCTGACCTCGATGGAAAAACAAGGACTACTGAATTTATCCACCTGCCATAAACAACTAGAAAAATGGAAAAAACATCAAACAATGGCTTTGTGTTTTCTCAAGAGAGGGCAGTCAAAATTTTGGGGTTTTTTTAAATAAAATGCCAGATTTCCTTGAATGTGAGCTTTAATGGTTGGCCTTGTTTGTGTTATAGTTGGACAGCTACTAGCCATCAGAGATTTAGAGCCAAAGTGCAGTACTCACCTTGCCTCAGACAAAATATTCACTGCATATTTGTGCAAAGGGAACACCTTTACTCTGGCAGGAGGAATATTGCAACTACAGGGTACAGAGATACAAAGTGGCCATTCTTAGACATTTACACAGAGCCAGAGAGAAATAATGAATACTACTCTAAGAATTCTTGATGGGTTCACTAAACTGAAGAAGCTGAAGAAATGAAGCCTTCTAGAAACTCAGCTTCCATGGATATCATATTTCTTAAGAAATTAGGATCTCTGGATGAAGAAGGTGATCAATGGCAGACAAGTTGGGACTACTTCAAGGCCTTTACTGCATTTCAACATCTGAGATCAGACCTGCTGGAGATTCAGCTGCCACCATGAGTCAATTGGGTAAGCACACATAGGAAAAAGAATGCTACTTGAAATTTGGGAAAGTAGGTAAGCTTCCTAGCAGGCATTGGGACTGAGAAAACAAGAGGCTGAGTCATTTTTAGAGCATGCCACAGAAATGACGCCCACATGAATGACAAACATAAGAGAGAAATGCTGCTCTCTAAGCAGGAGGGACTGGGCTGCACTAGGTATTATGCATGTCGCCAAAATGCTCAGGATCTCTGTGTCTGTGGCAGACAACTTCATATTTCCACAAAGAGTATACAGCAGAGTAGAGAACACCTGGGATTCACAGTCTGAGCTCATAAACCTGAGCCTAAGTGACCTAAATCAAA
The DNA here is from genome assembly GCF_006542625.1 of Nomascus leucogenys. Classification (NCBI taxonomy): domain Eukaryota; kingdom Metazoa; phylum Chordata; class Mammalia; order Primates; family Hylobatidae; genus Nomascus; species Nomascus leucogenys. The sequence goes on from NC_044383.1 coordinate 73,319,847, forward strand.
GGTCACGACCTGGTTGTACTTGACAGGTAGAATATTTTATTTGATCTGCACAGTGTTTTAGAAATCGGAACATTTCTCACAAAAATCTATACTGTTGCATTCTCTAAAAAGATTAGAAAATCTAGAACACTGAATAATGGCAGCCAGACTTTTCTAAATGGAGCATGGACCCACCAGTCCCCTCAGTCTCTCTCTTCTCTATGTTGGTTCATCCAATATGGCTGACATTACTCCTCTGCTTCTTCCTTGGAAATAGCTGGCTTTCTTTAAGGCAGCAATGATGCCAGCATCCAGAAAAATACTTACTTTGGAAAACATCCTTTTGCAGCAAATGGTGGCCATGTGACAATGTTCTGGCCAGTAAAACATCAGGAAGTTATAGGAAGGCCTTACTTTTCCTCCTTAAAAGATGTGCCATTGTGTGTGTGTGTGTGTGTGTGTGTGTGTGTGTGTGCATGCACGCGCAAAGTGGCAGATGGAGGCATTGCAAGCATACTTCTCCCACTTGGAAGGACAAAGTAGCATGTAGAGATTCACACTGTGAACTTTTTTTTTCAAGAAGCAATGCAGGAACTAACCAGGAAAACCAAAGGAATCCACAGATCCTTTGAAGGAAATGATAGGCTACAGCCTATACTGTAATTCAAGTGAAGGATTGTGAGTCCCCAGAGTGTGAAAGGGGGAGAGACTGCCTCCAGGATATACACCCCTATGGGGGAGCCTGAAAGTCCAAGCCATGGGGGAAGACCTTAACCCTACAGAGCACAGAAACTGACTTAAGGAGAGTCCTGGAATATAAAAGTAGGAGAAACAGCAGGAAGAGCCTTGAGTGTTCTCCCAATCTCCAGCACAGACCAAGGGAAGCCATTCCTTATTGGTCATCATAGGAGACCCTTCAGAAGTCAGCCAAATAGTTCAGGTAGTGGTCACAGCTTGAAAGAAGCCCCCACCTGGGTTTCATGATATAACCTCATGTGGGGACAAACTCCTTTGGCCAGGGACAGGGTGGGGGCTGGGGGGAGAGGGGACACAAGTGAAAAGTGGACTGCAGCTGTGAGTGCAGGAGCTGGGCACCAGTCTTTGCAGGTGGATTGGGAAGTATGTGGCCTGAAATCTGTGGTTGCTATCTTTACAGGGAGAGCTTTTGACCTGCGGCAGTTTTGAGTTCTGTGTGCAAGGTGCCTAGAATGTAGCTCACTGCTGCCAGTGGAACACTGAAGGAGATGATCTGCCTTGCCAAGTGTATGGGATCTGTGTGGGGCTGACTGCCACCTGCTACTCCCCACTCTCTGTGTGAGCTTGTCTGTGCAGGAGAGGCAGAAACACTCCCCTCTAGAACATCAACCCAGTGGCCTGAGAACCACCCCTATCCCCCAAAACCCATGGAGGCTGCTGCTTTCCCTGCACATGGAGACCCAAAGAGCAAACCCACCTGACCCAGCCCCAACCTGGCTTTGCCCTGCCACCCACCCTGGTAGCTTAACACAAAGGACAGAAACTATTAGGAGCTCTATGGCCTTACCTATTACCTGAGGAACTAGAGTACCCACCCAGGGCAACGCAGGCAAGCAAAAGTCCCACTGCTACTATCCCAGCTGGTGCTCTCTAGCAAGTGCCGCCTACTGGCTGGATGCCAATCAACAAAGACCATTACAGCATCTCCTAGTAGAATAATGCTGTGCCCAGGAAGGAGAAAACAGCTGCATGACCTCAGCTATCACCACTGCCTGTACCATGACTAATCAGGAGGTCCTGAGTCTGTCAACATGACCAGTTCATTACTACTATAACCAGCACTTGAGAAAGCCAACACACTAAGATTATCAATGAGACTTGAGGAGAAGTCACATCACTGGATCGCTTGCAACACCAGCCTAGAGTGTGGCAACTTCACTGGGTGACTAGATCCAGAAGAGCAACAACACTCACAGTAGTCTGGATCCCAGGGACTCCCACTCCTAGGGGAAAGGGGAGTACACCACATCATGAAAACACCCTGTAGGACAAAAGAATCTAGAGAGCAGGCCTTCAGCACCAGGTCTTTCCGCTTGTGGGAAATTTCAGCAGAAGCACAATTGCAGTGTTGTGTTCAGCAGGGAAAGTTTGCAGCTCTAATCCAACAGTCAGACAGCCCTAGCGCACATGAAGGGACTTGGAGAAGTGGATGTCTTTCATCCCTTGTGCACAACCACAAGCACAGTTGGGGCTTCTCTCACAGGAGCTTGGTGTGGGTGCAACTATAGACAACCTTTCTGGAACACATCAGGGTGACCGCATACCTACAGGAGGAGCATCCTCCAGGTTCAGGCTTGCACGAGAAATAGAGTCACAATTGCTCTACTTGAAACATCAACATTCCTACAGACAAAAAGAGGTGCCTGTCTGATATGAATAGCCAGAGCACTGGGACAGGAGTGTGCCTGAGAGGTAGATAGCTTTCCTGCTGACCTGGCAGTGGAGCTGAGGTGGATCCAACCCTTCCCCCTGATAAGACCAGGTCAGCAAGAAAGCTCTCTACCTCTCAGGCACAAATGGATTTAACAGATGTTTACAGAAAATTCTACCTAACACCTGCAGAATACACATTCTTATCAGCATATGGAACATTCTCCAAGATAGACCATATGATAGACCACAAAACAAATCTCAATAAATTTTTAAAAATTGAAGTCATATCAAGTATTTTCTCAGACCACAGCAGAATAAAATTAAAAATCAACTCCAAAAGTAACCCTTAGAACTATACAAATAATCTGCTCTTGAATTATTTTGGGGTTAACAACAAAATCAAGATGGACATTTAAAAATTCTTTGAATTAATAATAATGATGACACAAGTTATCAAAACCTCTGAGATACAGCAAAAAGCAGTGCTAAGATGAAAGTTTATAGTGCTAAATGCCTACCTCAAAAAGTCAAGTCTGAAAGAGCACAAGGTGACAACTTAATGTCACATTTCAAGAAACTAGAGAAACAAAGAAAAAAACCCAAAGCTAGCAGAAGAAAAGAAATAACAAAGATCAGAGCAGAACTCAATGAAATTCAAAAAAAAAATACAAAAGATAAATTTAAAAAATCTGGTTCTTTGAAAAGATAAACAAAATAGATATACCATTAGCTAGACTAACCAAAGAAAAAAAGAGAGAAGATCCAAATAAGCTCAATTAGAAATGAAACTGGGATGCAGCTCCAACTGGGATGAACAGAGCAGCATGTAGAGGCTCCCATCATGAATTTTTACCCCAGAATGACTGCAGAAATAAATCAGGAAACCTGGGAGGACCCACAGACTCCCTGAAGGAAGCAGATTGCTTCTGCAGGACCCAGGAGACACCCCAAATACTGTGCTGGTATTCACAGCTGAGAAACCCACAGATGGTTCACATCACAGGACTTGGTGCAGACAGAGTACCAGTACCAACCTGGAGACTGGTAGACTTGCTGCGTGGCTAGATCCAGAGGAGAGATAACAACCACCATAGCTAGACTCTCAGGAAGCCACACCCATAGGAAAAGGGGGAGAGTACTACATTAAGGAAACACCCTGTGGGACAAAAGAATCTGAACAACAGCCTTCAGCCCTAGACCTTCCTTCTGACAGAGCCTACCTAAATGAGAAGGAACCAGAAAACCAACTCTGGTAATATGACAAGACAAGGCTCTTTAACACCCCCACAAAATCACACTAGCTCACCAGCAATGGACCCAAACCAAGAAGAAATCCCTGATTTACCTAAAAAGAATTCAGAAGGTTAGTTATTAAGCTAATCAGGGAGGCACCAGAGAATGGCAAAGCCCAATGTAAGGAAATTCAAAAAAAAAAAGATGCAAGAAATGAAGGGAGAAAATATTCAAGAAAATAGATAGCATAAATAAAAACAATCAAAACTTCAGGAAACAATGGACACTCTTATAGCCATGCAAAATGCTCTGGAAAGTCTCAGCAATAGAATTGAACAAGCAGAAGAAAGAAATTCAGAGCTCTAAGACAAGGTCTTTGAATTAACCCAATCCAACAAAGACGAAGAAAAAAGAATAAGAAAATATGAACAAAACTTCCAAGAAGTCTGGGATTATGTTAAACAACCAAACCTAAGAATAATTGGTGTTCCTGAGGAAGAAGAGAAATCTAAAAGTCTGGGAAACATATTTGGGGAAATAATCAAGGAAAACTTCCCCAGCCTTGCTAGAGACCTAGACACTGAAATACAGGAAGCACAAACACCTGGGAAGTTCAACGCAAAAAGATCATCACCTAGGCACATTATTGTCAGGTTATCTAAAGTTAAGACAAAGGAAATCATCTTAAGAGCTTTGAGACAAAAGCACCAGGTAACCTAAAGAGGAAAACCTATCAGATTAACAGCAGATTTCTCAGCAGAAATCCTATGAGCTAGAAGGGATTGGGGCCCTATCTTCAGCCTCCTCAAACAAAAGAATTTTGTATCCAGCAAAACTAAGCTTCATATATGAGGGAAAGATACAGTCTTTTTCAAACAAACAACTGCTGAGAGAATTCACCACTACCAAGCCACCAGTACAAGAACTGCTAAAAGTAGCTCTAAATCTTGAATACTGAAACACATCAAAACAGAACCCCTTTAAAGTATAAATCGTACAGGACCTATAAAACAAAAATACAAATTAAAAAACAAAAACAAAAAATCAAGGTACACAGGCAACAAATAGCACAATGAATGGAATGTTACCTCACATCTCAATACTAACATTGAATGTGAATGGCCTAAATGATCCACTTAAAAGACACAGAATTGCAGAATGGATAAGAATTCACCCACCAACTACCTGCTGCCTACAAGTGACTCACCTAACACATAAGGACTCACAGAAACTTAAGGAAAAGGGATGGAAAAAGACATTTTATGCAAATGGATACCAAAAGTAAGCAGGAGTGGCTATCTTATATCAGACAAAACAAACTTTAAGGCAACAGCAGTTAAAAAGACAAAGAGGGACACTATATAATAATAAAAGGCTTTGTTTTTATCACAGGAAAATATCACAATCCTTAACATATATGCACCTAACACTAGAGGTCCCAAATTTATACAACAATTACTAACAGATCTAAGAAATCAGACAGCAACACAATAATAGTGCGGGATTTCAACACTCCACTGACAGCACTGAACAGGTCATCAGGACAGAAAGTCAACAAAAAAAACAATGAATTTAAACTATATCTGGGAACAAATGGACTTAACAGATACATACAGAACATTCCATCCAACAACTGCAGAACACACATTCTATTCAACAGCACGTGGAACTTTCTCCAAGACAGACCATATGATAGGCCACAAAACGAGCCTCAATAAATTTAAGAAAATTGAAATTTTGGCAAGCACTCTCTCAGACCACAGTGGAATAAAACTGGAAATCAACTCCAAAAGGAGTCTTCAAAACAATGCAAATATGTGGAAATTAAATAACCTGCTCCTGAATGATCACTGGGTCAAAAATCAAATCAAGATGGAAATTTAAAAACTTCTTCAAACTGAATGACAATAGTGACACAATCTATCAAAACCTCTGGGACACAGCAAAGGTGGTACTAAGAGGAGAGTTCATATCCCTAAATGCCTACATCAAAAAGTCTGAAAGAGTGCAAACAATCTAAGGTCACACCTCAAGGAACTAGAGAAACAAGAATAAACCAAACCCAAACCCAGCAGAAGAAAGGAAATAACCAAGACCAGAGCAGATCTAAATGAAATTGAAACAAAAAAATAAAATACCAAAAGATAAATGAAACAAAAAGCTGGTTCTTTGACAAGATAAATAAAATTGATAAAATTAGGAAGATTAACCAAGAAGAGACAAAATCCAAATAAGCTCAATAAGAAACAAAGTGGGAGATATTACAACTGACACCACAGAAATACAAAAGATCATTCATGGCTACTATAAACATCTTTATGCACAAAAACTAGAAAACCTAGAAGAGACGGATAAAGTCCTGAAAATAAATAAAACCCTCCTAGCTTAAATCAGGAAGAATTAGATACCCTGAACAGACCAATAACAAGCAGCGAGACTGAAATGGTAATTTTTAAATTACCAACATAAAAAGTCCAGGACCAGATAGATTCACAGCAGAATTCTACCAGATATTCAAAGAATTGGTACCAATCCTTTAGACACTATTCCACAAGATAGAGAAAGAGGGATCCCTCCCTAATTCATTCTATGAAGCCAGCATCACCCTAATACCAAAACCAGGAAATGGCATAACCAAAAAAGAAAACTACAGACCAAAATCCCTGATGAACATAGATGCTAAAATCCTTAACAAAACACTAGATAACCGAATCCAACAACATATCAAAAAGAATCCGCCGTAATCAAGTGGGTTTCATACCAGGGATGCAGGGATGGTTTAACATATGCAAGTCAATAAATGTGATACTCCGCATAAACAGAATTTTTTAAAATCACATGATCATCTCAATAAATGCAGAAAAAGCATTCAACAAAATCCAGCATCCCTTATGATTAAAACTCTCAGCAAAATCGACATACAAGAAACACCTCAACGTAATAAAAGCCATCTATGACAAACCCACAGCCAACATTATACTGAATGGGGAAAAGTTGAAAGCATTTCCTCTGATACCTGGAACAAGATAAGGATGCCTACTCTGACCACTCCTCTTCAACTTAGTACTAGAAGTCCTAGCCAGAGCAATCAGACAACAGAAAGTAACAAAGGGCATCCAGAGCCGCCCCCTTCTGCGCGGTCACGCCAAGCCAGCTCCTGGGCCTGGAACCGGGCGGCAGCCCCCCAGCTTCACCCACCACCTCCTTACCATGGACACCCGCAAAGTAAGCGAGCTTCAGCCCTTTGTGAAAATGTGTAAGCAGGATCCGAGCATTCTGCACACCGAGGAAATGCGCTTCCTGAGGGAGTGGGTGGAGACCATGGGAGGTGAAGTACCACCTGCTACTCAGAAAGCTAAATAAGAAGAAAATACCAAGGAAGAAAAACCTGATAGTAAGAAGGTGGAGGAAGACTTAAAGGCAGACGAACCATCAAGTGAGGAAAGTGATCTAGAAATTGATAAAGAAGGTGTGATTGAACCAGACACTGATGCTCCCCAAGAAATGGGAGATGAAAATGCAGAGACAACGGAGGAGATGATGGATCAGGCAAATGATAAAAAAGTGGCTGCTATCGAAGCCTTAAATGATGGTGAAATCCAGAAAGCCATTGACTTATTCACAGATGCCATCAAGCTGAATCCTCGCTTGGCCATTTTGTATGCCAAGAGGGCTAGTGTCTTCGTCAAATTACAGAAGCCAAATGCTGCCATCTGAGACTATGACAGAGCCATTGAAATAAATGCTGATTCACCTCAGCCTTACAAGTGGCGGGGGAAAGCACACAGACTTCTAGGCCACTGGGAAGAAGCAGCCCATGATATTGCCCTTGCCTGTAAATTGGATTATGATGAAGATGCTACACAATGCTGACAGAAGTTCAACCTAGGGCACAGAAAACTGCAGAACGTCGGAGAAAGTATGAGCAAAAATGTGAAGAGCGAGAGATCAAACAAAGAATAGAATGAGTTAAGAAGCCTCGAGAAGAGCACGAGAGAGCCCAGAGGGAGGAAGAAACCAGACGACAGTCAGGAGCTCAGTATGGCTCTTTTCCAGGTGGCTTTCCTGGGGGAATCCCTGGTAATTTTCCAGGAGGAATGCCTGGAATGGGAGGGGGCATGCCTGGAATGGCCGGAATGCCTGGACTCAATAAAATTCTTCTTTTTAATTTCATTATTATTATGCTTTAAGTTTTAGGGTACATGTGCATGATGTGCAGGTTTGTTACATATGTATACATGTGCCATGTTGGTGTGCTGCACCCATTAACTCGTCATTTAACATTAGGTATATCTCCTAATGCTATCCCTCCCCCCTCCCCCCATCCCGCAACAGTACCCGGAGTGTGATGTTCCCCTTCCTGTGTCCATGTGTTCTCATTGTTCAATTTTCACCTATGAGTGAGAACATGCAGTGTTTGGTTTTTCGTCCTTGCGATAGTTTGCTGAGAATGATGGTTTCCAGTTTCATCCATGTCCCTACAAAGGACATGAACTCATCATTTTTTATGGCTGCATAGTATTCCATAGTGTATATGTGCCATATTTCCTTAATCCAGTCTATCCTTGTTAGACATTTGGGTTGGTTCCAAGTCTTTGCTATTGTGAATAGTGCCACAATAAACATACGTCTGCATGTGTCTTTATAGCAGCATGATTTATAATCCTTTGGGTATATACCCAGTAATGGGATGGCTGGGTCAAACGGTATTTCGAGTTCTACACCCCTGAGGAATCGCCACACTGACTTCCACAATGGTTGAACTAGTTTACAGTCCCACCAACAGTGTAAAAGTGTTCCTATTTCCCCACATCCTCTCCAGCACCTGTTGTTTCCTGACCCTTTAATGATTGCCATTCGAACTGGTGTGAGATGGTATCTCATTGTGGTTTTGATTTGCATTTTTCTGATGGCAAGTGATGATGAGCATTTTTTCATGTGTTTTTTGGCTGCATAAATGTCTTCTTTTGAGAAGTGTCTGTTCGCATCCTTTGCCCACTTTTTGATGGGGTTGTTTCTTTTTTTCTTGTAAATTTGTTTGAGTTCATTGTAGATTCTGGATATTAGCCCTTTGTCAGATGAGTAGGTTGTGAAAATTTTCTCCCATTTTTAGGTTGCCTGTTCACTCTGATGGTAGTTTCTTTTGCTGTGCAGAAGCTCTTTAGTTTAATGAGATCCCATTTGTCAATTTTGGCTTTTGTTGCCATTGCTTTTGGTGTTTTAGACATGAAGTCCTTGCCCATGCCTATGTCCTCAATGGTATTGCCTAGGTTTTCTTCTAGGGTTTTTATGGTTTTAGGTCTAACATGTAAGTCTTTAATCCATCTTGAATTAATTTTTGTATAAGGTGTAAGGAAGGAATCCAGTTTCAGCTTTCTACATATGGCTAGCCAGTTTTCCCAGCACCATTTATTAAATAGGGAGTCCTTTCTCCATTGCTTGTTTTTGTCAGGTTTGTCGAAGATCAGATGGTTGTAGATAGGCCGCATTATTTCTGAGGGCTCTGTTCTGTTCCATTGATCTATATCTCTATTTTGATACCAGTACCATGCTGTTTTGGTTACTGTAGCCTTGTAGTATAGTTTGAAGTCAGGTAGCGTGATGCCTCTAGCTTTGTTCTGTTGGCTTAGGATTGACTTGGCGATGCGGGCTCTTTTTTGGTTCCATATGAACTTTAAAGTAGTTTTTCCAATTCTGTGAAGAAAGTCATTTGTAGCTTGATGGGGATGGCATTGAATCTATAAATTACCTTGGGCAGTATGGCCATTTTCATGATATTGATTCTCCCTACCCATGAGCATGGAATGTTCTTCCATTTGTTTTTATCCTCTTTTATTTCATTGAGCAGTGGTTTGTAGTTCTCCTTGAAGAGGTCCTTGACATCCCTTGTAAGTTGGATTCCTAGGTATTTTATTCTCTTTGAATCAATTGTGAATGGGAGCTCACTCATGATTTGGCTGTTTGTCTGTTATTGGTGTATAAGAATCCTTGTGATTTTTGTACATTGATTTTGTATCTTGAGACTTTGCTGAAGTTGCTTATCAGCTTAAGGAGATTTTGGGCTGAGACAATGGGGTTTTCTAGATACACTATCATGTCATCTGCAAACAGGGACAATTTGACTTCCTCTTTTCCTAATTGAATACCCTTTATTTCCTTCTCCTGCCTAATTGCCCTGGCCAGAACTTCCAACACTATGTTGAATAGGAGTGGTGAGAGAGGGCATCCCTGTCTGGTGCCAGTTTTCAAAGGGAATGCTTCCAGTTTTTGCCCATTCAGTATGATATTGGCTGTGGGTTTGTCATAGATAGCTCTTATTATTTTGAGATACGTCCCATCAATACCTAATTTATTGAGAGTTTTTAGCATGAAGGGTTGTTGAATTTTGTCAAAGGCCTTTTCTGCATCTATTGAGGTAATCACGTGGTTTTTGTCCTTGGTTCTGTTTATATGATAGATTACATTTATTGATTTGCATATGTTGAACCAGCCTTGCATCCCAGGGATGAAGCCCACTTGATCATGGTGGATAAGCTTTTTGATGTGCTGCTGGATTTGGTTTGCCAGTATTTTATTGAGGATTTTTGCATCAATGTTCATTAAGGATATTGGTCTAAAATTCTCTTTTTTTGTTGTGTCTCTGCCAGGCTTTGGTATCAGGATGATGCTGGCCTCATGAAATGAGTTAGGGAGGATTCCCTCTTTTTCTATTGATTGGAATAGTTTCAGAAGGAACGGTAGCCGCTCCTCCTTGTACCTCTGGTAGAATTCGGCTGTGAATCCATCTGGTCCTGCACTTTTTTTGGTTGGTAAGCTATTGATTATTGCCACAATTTCAGAGCCTGTTATTGGTCTATTCAGAGATTGAACTTCTTCCTGGTTTAGTCTTGGGAGGGTGTATTTGTCAAGGAATTTATCCATTTCTTCTAGATTTTCTAGTTTATTTGCGTAGAGGTGTTTGTAGTATTCTCTGATGGTAGTTTGTATTTCTGTGGGATCGGTGGTGATAACCCCTTTATCATTTTTTATTTCATCTATTTGATTCTTCTCTCTTTTCTTCTTTATTAGTCTTGCTAGCAGTCTATCAATTTTGTTGATCTTTTCAAAAAACCAGCTCCTAGATTCATTAATTTTTTGAAGGGCTTTTTGTGTCTCTATTTCCTTCAGTTCTGCTCTGATTTTAGTTATTTCTTGCCTTTTTCGCTAGCTTTTGAATGTGTTTTCTCTTGCTTTCTAGTTCTTTTAATTGTGATGTTAGGGTGTCAATTTTGGATCTTTCCTGCTTTCTCTTGTGGGCATTTAGTGCTATAAATTTCCCTCTACACACTGCTTTGAATGTGTCCCAGAGATTCTGGTATGTTGTGTCTTTGTTCTCATTGGTTTCAAAGAACATCTTTATTTCTGCCTTCATTTCATTATGTACCCAGTAGTCATTCAGGGGCAGGTTGTTCAGTTTCCATGTAGTTGAGCGGTTTTGAGTGAGTTTCTTAATCCTGAGTTCTAATTTGATTGCACTGTGGTCTGAGAGACAGTTTGTTATAATTTCTGTTCTTTTACATTTGCTGAGGAGTGCTTTACTTCCAACTATGTGGTCAATTTTGGAATAGGTGTGGTGTGGTGCTGAAAAAAATGTATATTCTGTTGATTTGGGGTGGAGAGTTCTGTAGATGTCTATTAGGTCCACTTGGTGCAGAGCTGAGGTCAATTTCTGGGTATCTTTGTTAACTTTCTGTTAGACTCCCACACAATAATAATGGAAGACTTTAACACCCCACTGTCAACATTAGACAGATCAACGGGACTCAATGAAATTCTTAGTGATCCAGAGGTTCTTGCAGCCATGCAGGATCCAGAAGTTATGGTGGCCTTCCAGGATGTGGCTCAGAACCCAGCAAATATGTCAAAATACCAGAGCAACCCAAAGGTTATGAATCTTATCAGTAAATTGTCAGCCAAATTTGGAGGCCAAGCATAATGCCCTTCTGATAAATAGAGCCCTTGCTGAAGGAAAAGCAACCTAGATCACCTTATGGATGTTGCAATAATACAAACCAATGTTCCTCTGACCTTCTCATCAAGAGAGCTGGGGTGCTTTGAAGATAATCCCTACCCCTCTCCCCCAAATGCAGCTGAAGCATTTTACAGTGGTTTGCTATTAGGGTATTCGTTTAGATAATGTTTTCCTACTAGGAATTAAAAACTTTAAACACTTTTTAAATCTTCAAAATATTTAAAACAAATTTAAAGGGTCTGTTAATTCTTATATTTTTCTTTACTAATCGTTTTGGATTTTTTTTCTTTGAATTATTGGGCAGGGAAGATACTTATGTATGGAAGATTATTGCTCTAATTTGAGTGAAATAAAAGTTATTAGTGCAAGGCAAACATAACTCATTTGAAGATTAAAAAAAAAGAAATAAAGGGCATCCAAATTGGTAAAGAGGAAGTCAAATGGTCCCTGTCTGCTGATGATATAATCATTTACCTAGAAATCCCTAAAGAATCCTCCAGAGATCTCCTAGAACTGATAAAAGAATTCAGCAAAGTTTTTAGACACAAAATTAATGTACACAATCAGTGTACTCTTCTATACAGTTGCTCTTCTGTATAGCGACCAAGCTGAAAATCAAATCAAGAACTCAACCCCTTTAACAATAGCTGTAAAAAAAATATGTATATATATGTATATATATGTGTATATATATATATATATATACACATATATATATGAATATACCTAACCAAGGAGGTTAAAGACCTCTACAAAGAAAACTACAGAACACTGCTGAAATAAACCATATGTAACACAAACAAACGGAATCACATCCCATGCTCATGGATGGGTAGAATCAATTTTTTTTTTCTTTGAGACATAGTATCACTCTGTCACCCTGGCTGGAGTGCAGTGGTGCCATCTCTGCTCACTGCAACCTCTGCCTCTGGGTTCAAATGATTCTCATGCCTCAGCCTCCCCAGTAGCTGGGATTACAGGCATGCACCACCATGCCCAGCTAATTTTTGGGTTTTTAGTAGGGATGGGGTTTTGTCATGTTGGCCAGGCTGGTCTCAAACTCCTGAGAAGTGATCCACCCACCTTGGCTCCCAAAGTGCTGGGATTACAGGTATGAGCCACCGCACCCGGCCGGTAGAATGAATATTGTGAAAATGAGCATACTGCCAAAAGCAATCTACAAATTCAATGCAATTCCCATCAAAATACCACCATCATTTTTCACAGAATTAGAAAAAACAATTATAAAATTCATATGGTATTGAAAAAGAGCCCACATCGCCAAAACAAGACTAAGCAAAAATAACAAATCTGGAGGCATCACATTACCTGATTTCAAACTATACTATAAGGCCATAGTCACCAAACCAGCATGGTACTGATATAAAAAGAGGCCTATAGGACAATGGAACAGAATAGAGAACCCAGAAATAAATCTAAATACAGCCAACTGATCTTTGACAAAGCAAACAAAAACATAAAGTGGGGAAAGGACACCCTTTTCAGCAAATGGTGCTGGGATGATTGGCTAACTACATGTAAAAGAATGAAACTGAATCCTCATCTCTCACCTTATAAAAAATCAACTCAAGATGGATTAAGGACTTTAATTCCTGAAACTATAGAAATTCTAGAAGATAACATTGGAAAACCCCTTCTAGACATTGGCTTAGGCTAGGATTTCATGACCAAGAACCCCAAAGCAAATGCAATAAAAACAAAGATAAATAGTTGGGACTTAATTAAACTAAAGAGCTTTCCCACAGCAAAGGAACAGTCAGTAGAGTAAATAGACAAACCACAGAGTAGGGAAAAACATCTTCACACTGTATACATCTGACAAGGGACTAATATCCAGCATCTGCAACAAACACAAACAAATCAACAAGAAAAAAATAAACAATCCCATCAAAAAGTGAGCTAAGGACATGAATAGGCAGTTCTCAAAAGAAGATATACAAATGGCCAATAAACATATGAAAAACGTTCAACATCACTAATGATCAGGGAAATGCAAATCAAAATCACAATATGATACCACCTTACTCCTGCAAGAATGGCCATAATAAAAAAAAATAGTAGATGTTGGTGTGGATGCGGTGAACAGGGAACACTTCTACACTGCTGGTGAGAATGTGAACTAGTACAACCACTATGGAAAACAGTGTCGAAATTCCTTAAAGAACTAAAACTAGAACTACCATTTGATCCAGCAATCCCACTACTGGGTATCTACCCAGAGGAAAATAAGTCATTATATGAAAAAGATACTTGCACATGCATGTTTAACATTTGTAGCAGCATAATTCACAATTGCAAAAACGTGGAACCAAACCAAATGCCCATAGATTAACGAGTGGATAGAAAAACTGTGATTGATATACATATATAAATATATACATATATGTGTGTGTGTGCATTGATATATACACACATATATATATATACTACTCAGTCATAAAAAGAATGAATTAATGGCATTTGCAGTGACCTGGATGAGAATGGAAACTATTATTCTAAGTGAAATAACTCAGGAATGGAAAATCAAACATCTTATGTTCTCACTCATAAGTGGGAGCTAACATATGAGGATGCAAAGGCATAAGAATCACACATGGACTCTGGGGACTCAAGTGGAAAGGGAAGGAAGGGGTTCAGGGATAAAAGACTACAAATAGGGTGCAGTGTCTACTGCTTGTGTGATGTGTGCATCAAAATCTCAGAAATTATTACTAAAGAACTTACTTATATAACCAAATGCCATCTGTTCCCCAATAACCTATGGAAGTAAAAAAGGGGATGTGAAAGCCAGAAAGGTCCTAGAAATTATCTAGGGGGTCCTCTCATTTTAAGGATGATGAAATGAGATCCAGAAGCCAGAGTGGCTGCACCCCACTTCCCAAGCCTCACTGGGAGTTACTGGTGGAACCAGATGTAGCACCAGGCTAACTACAATACCCGCACTGGAGTTTGTTGGAGATGCCAACCTCAGTCTCCTTAAACCCATTGCTGCAAAGGAATGTACTGCAACCCTGTAGAGATCTAATGGTTATGCTAAAACCTAAAGAAATTGGAGGGTATATTTTCCTAGTGTTTTGATTTCATAAAGATTTATTTAAGTAAAAGTTAAATTCAGACTGTCAAAAAAAGAAATGAAATTGGAAGCATTCCAAATGATACCACAGAAATACAAAGGATCATTTGAGACTACTATGAACACCTTTATGAGCACAAACTAGAAAACCTAGAGGAAATGGATAAATTTCTGGAAACATACAACCCTTGTAGGTTAAATAGGAAGAAATAGAAACCCTGAACAAACAAATAACAAGCAGCTAGATTGAGTCAGTAATTTTTAAATTACCACCCAAAAAAGCCCAGGACCAGATGGATTCATAGCTGAATTCTACCAGACATTCAAAGAAGAATTGGTACAAATCCTGGTGAAACTATTCCAAAAGACTGAAATAATGAGATTCCTCCACAAATCATTCTATGAAGCCAATATCATCCTGATATCAAAACCAGGAAATGACAAAGCAAATAAAGAAAACTGCAGACCAATATCGCCAATGAATGTAGATACAAAAATCTTCAATAACATACTAGTTGACTGAATCCAACAGCATATCAGAAAGATAATTCAGAAGAAAAAATGATAATACATCATGGTCAAGTGGGTTTCTTCTCAGGGATGTGGGATGATTTAACATACTCAAGTCAATAAATGTAATACATCACATAAATAGAATTAAAAATAAAAACCATATAGTCATCTCAGTGGATGCAGAAAAAGCATTTGACAAAATCCAGCATCCCTTTATGATTAAAACTCTCAAAAAACAGGCATAGAAGGCACTTATGTCAAAATAATAGAAGTCATATACGACAAACCCACAGCCAACATCATACTGAATGGGGAAAAGTTGAAAGCATTCCTCCTGCAAACAGGAAAAAGACAAGGATGCCCACTTTCACCACTTCTTATTCAACACAGTTCTGGAAGTCCTAACCATAGCAATTAAGCAAGAGAAAGAAATAAAAGACATTCAGATTGGAAAAGAGGAAGTCAACCTATCACTGTTTGCTGATGATATAATCATACACCTAGAAGATCCTAAAGACTCCTCCAAAAGACTCCTAGATTTGATCAATGAGTTGAGTAAAGTCTCAGGTTACAAAATCTGTGTACACAAATCAGTAGGATGCTATATACCAACAACAACCAAGCTAACAATCAAATCGAGAACTCAATCCCTTTTGCAACAACTGCAAAAAAGTAAAATAAAATACCTAGAAATATACCTAACCAAGGAAGTAAAGGATCTCTACAAGGAGAAGTACAAAACAGTGCTGAAAGAAATCATAGATGACACAAACAAATGGAAACATACTCCATGCTCATGGATTGAAAGAATCAATATTGTGAAAATGACCATACTTTCCAAAACAATCTACAGATTCCATGCAATTTCTATCAAAATACCAACATCATTTTTTACACAATTAGAAAAAACAATCTAAGAATTCCTGTGGAACCAGAACAGAGCCTAAATAGCCAAAGCAATCCTAAGCAAAAAGAACAAATCTGGAAACACTGCATTACCAGAATACAAACTATACTATAGTAACCAAAACAGCACAGTACTGATTTAAGAAGTAGGTACATAAGCCAATGGAACGGAATAGAGAACCTGGAAGTAAAGCCAAAATTGGACAGCCAACTACTAATCTTTGACAAAGCATACAAAAACATAAATTGGGGAATAGGCACCGTATTTAATAAATGGTACTGGGGAAACTGGCAAGCCAGATGTAGAAGAATGAAACTGAATCCCTATCTCTCACCTTATACAAAAATCAACTCAAGATGGATCAAAGACTTAAATACATAAACTGAAACCATAAAAATTCTAGAACATAATGTTAGAAAAACTCTTTTAGACATTGAGCTAGGCAAAGATTTCATGACTAAAACCCCAAGAGGAAATGCTACAAAAACAAGAATAAATAAATAGGACCTAATTAAACTAAAATGTTTCTGCACGGCAAAAGAAATAATCAGCAAGGTAAACAGACAACCTAAAAAGTGAGAGAAAATATTTGGGAACTATGCATCTGACAAAGGACTAGTTTGCAGAATCTACAAGAAACTCAAAAAAATCAGCAAGAAAAATAAATAATCCTATCAATAAGTGGGCTAAAAACATGAATAGACATTTCTCAAAAGAAGATATACAAATGGCCAACAAAAAATGCTCAAAATCATTAATCATCAGGGAAATGCAAATTAAAACCACAACTTACTCCTGCAAGAATGACCATTATTAAAAAATAAGAAAACAACAGATGTCGATATGGATGTGGGGAAAAGGGAACACTTTTACACTGCTGGTGATAATGTAAACCAGTACAACCTCTAAGGAAAACAGTATGAAGATTCCTTAAAGAGCGAAAAGTAAATATACCATTCAATCCAGCAATTCCACTACTGGGTATCTACCCAAAGGGAAAGAAGTCATTATATAAAAAAGACAATTGCACACGTATGGATTATAGCAGCAAAATTCACAATTGCCATGATGTGGAGTCAACCTAAATGCCCATTGACTAAAGAGTAGATAAAGAAAATATGCTATATATACACCATGGAATACTACCCAGCCATAAAAAGGAAGGAAATAATGCCTTTTGCATCAACTTGAATGGAGCTAGAGGCCCTTATTCTAACTGAAATAATGCAGAAGTGGAAAACCAAAAGCCGTATGTTATCACTTGTAAGTGGGAGCTAAGCTATGAGTATGCAAAGGCATACAGAGTGATATAATGGACTACAGACACTCAGAAAGGGGAGAGTGGGAGTGGGGCTAGGGATATAAAACTATATATTAGGTACAGTGTACACTACTTGGGTGACAGATTCACTAAAATCTCAGAATTTACCACTGTATAATTCATCCATGTAACGAAAAACCATTTGTACATCAAAAGCTATTGAAATAAAATTTTTTTATAAAAAGGTGTGCCCCATGCCCCACTTCTTCTGGACTTAAATAAAGATGTGATAAATGGAGTTGAAGCAGCCATCTTGTATAAATAAAACCAACTAATGAAACTTAGTCCTAAAGCTCTGAAATATACTTAGGTCAAAGTGAGGTTATTATGCCTCAACTCTCTGAATATAAGCCCTCAGCAAGTACAGATCCAGGTCAGAAGGATTGGAGACAGCCTAGGGGTTTGGCTAAAAACCGTACCCTCTGCTAATCAGTGTGGTGGTTTCACACAAGTGCTATCACTGGGACCACATGGGCATCATTCCTTTGACATTTCAGAAATCCTGTCTCCTTTCTTGGATAGGATAACAATCCCTGGGAGGAAAAGGGATTAACTTTTCCTCCCAAGGAAAAGGGAATGCTGCCACATTCCCTCCTGGGAAGTTCCAATCCTCTTCAATCTGGGATCATTAAGTACTGAGATTTTTATTCAGAATCTGTTTTCATTGTTCTTAATGTTTTCACATGCTCTCTGTCCTGCTGTTAGGTAGAATTTTTATAAATCTCCTGGTGAGTCTATCTGTAGAAATTGGATTTGTCCACAATTCATAGAGATGGAAAATATTACCATAAATAAAATTTTATGTCTATCACATATAAAGGTGTAGACTTAGGAGTGCAGAACTGGTATGGGGCTATGTTCTACAAAATCCCAAGGGGCCCAGGATCTTTTCAGCTCACGATTCCACCACCCTAAGACAAAGCCATACTCTGTGGGGTTCAAAATGGCCGCCATTGCATCCGTGTTTTGGTCAGCAGGGTGGAGAAAGGGACGAAGTGTGTGTTAAAGGTGTATAATAGTTGTCTTCTAAAGAAGCTCCCAAAAGCTACCCCAAGACGCTTTTGCTTACATCTCATTGGCCAGGACTTGGTCACAGGGCCACACCTTGCTGCAAGGCAAGCTGGTAAACAGTGTTATTATTTTTATAGCCATAGTGATGTATTAAATAAATCAATAGCAATGGAAGAATGGGGAAATATTAAGAGATAACAATCAATGTTTACTACAGAAAGTTATAGAAAACTGCTCATTGAAATCTTGCCTATCTACAAATATACAAGGGAATTAACTCTTTCCTTATTGAAACCACCAGGTCCCTCAAAATAAAACACATTTTTAATACAGGACTATGTCTAATGTTTTTAAGCATGGTAAAAGGCAGACCTTTTACTGAATATTCGTTTGAACTTTCTAATGTGGTATCATGTTGAAGAATTATCTATTAAAAATTAAAGTGAAAACAATTCCACTAAACAACGAGGTAACTGACAATCTTTCTGATCTTTGTCAAACTTATAGTAGAAAAAAAATCTAAGTGTAGCTTTTTTGTATTGTTTATGTTTAAAACTTAGCCCACTAATGTCACTTACAACTTATATTAATCTATTTAGAGCTGTTTTCTATGACTTTAAAAAAAAAAAAAAAGTAAAGCCACAAACTTGATTTCCACTTGGACAAGAGTTCATTCCCTCTGCTTAAATACTTACAAGTTTATTGTCTCTTATCCCTGTTTCCAAGTGTATTGAGTCTGCTCTTTGCCTGTATTTCCTGAAAAGTTTTTTTCTTTATTTGACATTACTAACCCAGTTTTAAGAAGATAGTAATATCTAGGACCATATAGAAAACTAACAGATTTCTTTATATGGTCCTTAGCATATGAAGCCAGTAAAAATGAAATTATTTGTAATGGGTATATGTAGTCACTCATTTATTCTTATTAGCTATATAATAGTACATATATACATACATACATACTATTCTCTTACAACAACGTAGAAGGTAGCATGTATATATAATGTATATAGCATAAGGTATATAGGATGATATAGAAATATATTTGAGTGTATTAGAATGATTGTGTAAGTACACCAAATATCTCACTAAATGAGAATAATTGAGTCGGCCTGCTTTATCATAAATTTGAATAATATATCTTAAAGAAATTTCAAATGAATTAATTAGAACTACCTGAATTATGGCAAAGATCATATTGTAAGACCCAGAAGTTGCACAAATCATTGCTGCTCTCATCCTATTGTCCAGAATATAGTTGCCCTGCCACAGCTATCTGCAAGAGAGTCTGTGAAATATGTGAAATGTTATATCTAACTGAGCAGCCATGTGCCCAACTAAGACTCAAGAGGTCTATTATTAAAATATTATTAAAAGTAAGAGAGGGAGACCAGGTAGAGTGGACCCTCCATCTCTGACATATCTACTCAATATATTAGACAGATGTCAAATGAATAAGACAAATAACATTTACTGCAGAAAATTAGATCCTGAGCATATACAGCATCTGTCATATAAATTCATAAATGATTATTAATTGAAAGATTTTTTTGTCCTTAATCTACTGTTATTTCAAGAAAGTTAGAGATTTGATCCTGTAACACTGTTTATCTGTATCTGGAAAATACCCAAATTTGGTTGCTAAGTTACTGGTTGATTTTACAGTTAAAACCTAATTGAATTAAGTAATCTTTAATAATAGAAGAGAAACTGCATAAGTAAATTTAAAGGACCCTAAATTAATTCCAATTAATGATTGTACAAAGTTCTAAACAAACCAGTTAATTAAAAAGACAGTACATAAGAACTAAAAACTAATAAAAGAATAAATATAAATCAGCATTTTTATTGAATACATTTTATTTCCTTTTTCTGCTCATTCCCATAAATGTAGTCATCTTTTTTGACAAACCTCATATTAAGATCTATGTGTAACAGGCCGGGCGCGGTGGCTCATGCTTGTAATCCCAGCACTTTGGGAGGCTGAGGCGGGCAGATCACGAGGTCAGGAGATCGAGACCACGGTGAAACCCCGTCTCTACTAAAAATACAAAAAAAAAAAAATTAGCCAGGTGTGGTGGCGGGCGCCTGTAGTCCCAGCTACTCGGAGAGGCTGAGGCAGGAGAATGGCGTGAACCCGGGAGGTGGAGCTTGCAGTGAGCCGAGATCGCGCCACTGCACTCCCGCCTGGGCGACAGAGCGAGACTCTGTCTCAAAAAAAAAAAGAAAGGTAATAAGAGACAAGAAAGTGGATATTGGCAAAAAATATATTTCAAAATATATTTGGAAGAAGGAAAGGAGTTGGAAGGTTCTGGAAACTGATTAATCAAAATGGAGAAAAACATGGACAAAATTGCTTACAGAAGGACAATTTTCCTCATCAAATCTTGTGAATTCTCAGCCAGATTCAAAGTAAGGTAGAGTTGAGGCACAAGGCTGAAGCAGGGGCTTTGGTTAAAAGTTCATATGTGAAACATTGGTGTTCCCCCTTACCTTCTACACACTAGGTATAAAATCCTGGGAGCCAGGTGTCCATTCTCAAGAGGGCACCTTCTCAAGGGAAATTGAGAGGCTCAAGAGAAAAGATGCTCTCTGAGACCATAGATTAAATCTTCGGAGGTAGTCAATGTATGGCATCTATGAAACAAGGATGGAATGTTGATTCTTTCAGCTAAAAGGAGTATCAGAAGCAAAAAAATAATTGGAAGAGGCAAATTATCAGAGAAATAATACTAGAGAAATTCTCAGAGATAACAAAGTCACTAGACTGAAAATTCCCACTGTCTCCAAAATAGTGATTTAAAAAACTGAGTTAAAAAGAAAGACCTGAGGCACATTATTAGAAATTTTATAATGTATACAATGCCAGATTTGAATACAACAAATGAGAAAATATAGGTTACTTAACAAAGAATGAGAATGACCTGGGGTTTCCCATCAGTAACACTGGATGTTGCTAGAGGACAGGCAAGCAGAACCTTCAGAAATATGAAAGAAAATTATTTTCAGCAATTAATCTTCTACTCTGCAAAATTATCAGTCAAATGTAAGATAAATATATATTTGTAAATGTACAAATTTAAATAAATTCTGCTTAGGTTAATTTAAGAATTTCTGAACAATATACTTCAAGAAAATAATAGAGCTAACCATAAAGAGAAAGGTAAGGAAACTTGAAATGGTTCAATCTAACAAAATGGCTAAGGGAAGTCCCCATATGTAGCTGAACAACAGATCTAGAGAACAATCAGGACAACAGTCAAGAGCAAAAGAAAACAGGTCTTCAGGGAAAAAAGGAGAGGAGGTCAAATAAGTTTTCATACAAAATATAGAAAATTTAGAAAAATTTAAAGGTACGTGGATGGAAATTGGACAAAATAAGAAGGAACACTTAGAAACATTAGGAAAAATTTTAAACTATATAATAAATGAATGTTTTTAAGAAAATATTGATTTTTGATAACTTAGATGTATCTTAAAGTAGATATATATATATATCTACTTTAAGTGACATATATACATATATGTATATATACATTTATGTGTGTATATATATCTACATATATAGATATATGTACACATATATGTGTATATATATATATGGAAGGCTATGGGAGCAGAGGGAGGTGTCCCTAAGCAGATAAATCTTTACCAGTCAAAACAGGAAGTCAATAAGTCATCTCCCTCAATTTGAAAAATAAGAATAGCATAAGCATATCATTGTAAATAAGAACATAACCACTGAAAATTAAGCAAATAAAAGAGTTAAAAATTATTGCTTCTTCATGGAGGTGGCAATGGATAATGGATTGATGCCTTTACATGTTCTATCACTAAGTAATGTTTTTAATATGTATATTTTTATGTTAAATTTTTATATTTAAAAGTAAAATATTAAAGACCTTACATTTTAAAAATCAGAGAAATAATATCAGAGAAGTACTCAAAATAAGCGGTAGAAGTGTTCAGTGCATGGCCTGATTATATCATTTTGAATTATTAAAGATTAAAGAAAAGATTCAGAGATAGAAAGAACCTTGTGTTAATTCCAGTTTATTTTCTTGCCTGTATTTTCTTTCTTTTTATTTTACTCAATAGATATTTTTCTTGAGCATCTAACAGTGCCAGGTACCATTCAAGGAACTGGGAGGTATCAGTAGCTGAAAATCAAAATTATTGCTCCACAGAGCTCATTCCTAGCTGGGGGAACAGATAATTTAACAATAAAACATAGCGGATATTAAGGCATGATCAATTCTTAGGGTAAAAAAGAGCAGCAGTTAAACATAGTCATTTCATAGAAAATTCTGAGTGAATTAAGAATTTTTAATAGTTTCCTGCTTTCTGTCAACCTGCTAATATTTCCTAAACCTTAGATTACAGCTATTTTCAAAGGTACTTAAGAGTTGAAAGAATAAGCCAATAATCAACCACATACCCTTCACCTAAATTAATCAATTCTTAACAATTTGCTACATTGGCTTCCTCTTATTCTCAGAGAGATAGATAGCAGATAGATAGAAAGACAGACTATTTTATAGATTGATAGATGATAGATCAATAGATAAATTGATGACCATGTTACAGTATTTAACTTTTTTACTCAGCTGCTTCAAAATAAATTATAAGCATCATTACTTTATCTCTACTTCACCATGCATCTCCTAAAAATAAGAGTATTTTGTCAAAAACTACAGGCCAGTGTCCCCAGTAAACATTGACACAAAAATCCTCAACAAAATACTGGCAAACAGAATTTAACAGCACATCAAAAAATTAATTCACCACAATCAAGTAGACTTTTTACCTGTGATACAAGGTTAGTTCAACATATGCAAGCCAATCAATTAGACACAAACAAATGGAAAAATATTCCATGCTCATGGACTAGAAGAATCAATAGCATTAAAATGGTCATACAGCCCAAAGCAATCTACAGATTCAATGCTATTTCTATCAAACTGCCAACATCATTTTTCACAGAACTAGGAAAACTTAATATAAAATCAAAATAAAGCATGAATAGCCAAAGCAATTCAAAGCAAAAAGAATAAAGCTGGAGACATCACATTAACTGACTTCAAACTATGCTGTAAGTCTACAGTAACCTAAAGAGCATGGTACTGGTACAAAAGCAGGCATATAGAGCAATGAAACAGAATAAAGAATCCAGAAATAAAACCACATACCTACAGCCATCTGACCTTCAAGAAAGTCAACAAAAATAATAACTATTCAACAAATCGTGCTGGGATGGCTGGTTAGCCATAAGCAGAAGAAAAAAAACTAAACCCCATCCTTTCACCATATACAAAAGTTAAGATGAATTAAAACTTTAAATGTAAGACCTCAAACTATAAGAATTCTAGAAAAAAAACTTTGAAAACACCATCTGAACATCATCCTTGGAAAAGAATTAATGGGTAAGTCCTCAAAAGCAATTACAACAAAAACGAAAATTGACAAGTGGGACCTAATTCAATTAAAGGGTTTCTGCACAGCAAAAGAAAAAGAAAATATCAACAGAATAAGTAGATGACCTATAGAATGGGAGAAAATATTAGCAAACTATGCATCCAACAAAGGTCTAATATTCAGAATCTATAAGGAACTTAAACTGAACAAGCAAAAAAAAAACAGAAAAAGTCTGGGCGTGGTGGCTCACACCTGTAATCCCAGCACTTTGGGAGGCCGAGGAGGGTGGATCATGAGGTCAGGAGATCGAGACCATCCTGGCTAACATGGTGAAACCCCGTCTCTACTAATAATACAAAAAAAAAAAAAATTAGCCAGGCATTGTGGCAGGCGCCTGTAGTGCCAGCTACTTGGGAGGCTGGGGCAGGAGAATGGCGTGAACCCAGGAGGTGGAGCTTGCAGTGAGCTGAGATCGCACCACTGCACTCCAGCCTGGGCGACAGAGCGAGACTCTGTCTCAAAAAAAAAAAAAAAAAAAAAAAAATTAAAAATGGGCAAAAGACATGAACAGGTGCTTCTCAAAAGAAGACATGCAAGTGGGCAACAAATATACAAAAAGATGTTCCACATCACTAATCATCAGAGAAATGCAAATCAAAACCACAGTGAAATAATATCTCACACTAGACAGAATGGCTATTATTAAAAAGTCAACAGATAACAGATGTTAGAGAGGTTGCAGAGAAAAGGGGATGCTTGTGCATTGCTGGAGGGACTGTAAATTAGTTCACCCATTGTGGAAATCAGTTGGGCAATTTCTCATAGAACTCAAAGCTGAATTACCACTCAACCTAGCAATCTCATTAGTGGGTCTATAGCCATAGGAAAATAAGTCATTCTACTGTAAAGACACATGAACATGTATGTTCATTATAGCACTATCCACAATAGCAAAGACATAGAATCAACCTAAATGCCCAACAGTGGTAGGTTGGATAAAGAAAATTTGGTACATATGCAGCATGGAATACTACACAGCTATAAAAAAAAGAATGAAATCATGTCTTTTGCAGCAACATTAGAACTGGAGGCCATTATCCTAAGTAACATAAGAACAGAAAACCAAATACCACATGTCCTCACCGATAAGTAGGAGCTAAATATTGTGTACATGTGGGAAGAAGGGAACAGCAGACACCAGAGTCTGCCTTAGGGTGAAGGGAGGGAGGAGAGTGAGGATCGAAAACCTACCTATCAGGTACTATGCTTATTACCTGGGTGGTGAAATAATCTGTACACAAAACCACCATAACACATAATTTACCTATATAACAAATCTGCACATGTACCCCTGAACCTAAAAAAAAAAACCTTTTTTTCTAAAAAAAGTTAAAAAAAAACAGTTGCTAGCAAAGCTGTGAAGAAAAGGGAATATTTATACACTGTCAGTGGGGACGTAAATTAGTTCTGCCACAGAGGAAAGCAGTTTGGAGATTTCTCAAAGAACTTAGAACTGCCATTTGACCCAGAAATCCCGTTACTAAGTATATATCCAAAAAAAAGTAAATCATTCTACCAAAAGGACATATGCATTCACATGTTCATCATAGCACTATTCACAATAGCAAATAAATGGAATCAACCCAGGTACCCATCAGTGGTGGAATGGATAAAGAAAACGTACATACACACCATGGAATACTACGAAGCCATAAAAAAAAGAATGAAATTGTGTCCTTTGCAGGAACATGAATGCAGCTGAGGGCCTTTATGTTAAGCAAATTTACACAAGAACAGAAAACTGAAACCACAGGTTCTCACCTGTAAGTGGGAGCTAAACATAAAGATCAACATAGCAGTCATGGACATAAATATGGCAACAATAGAAACTGGGACTATTAGAATGGGGAGGTGGTGAGAGGGGCAAGGATTGAAAAACTATTGTGCACTATGCTCAGTACCTGAGCAATGGGATCATTCATACCCCAAACCTCAACATCATGCAATATACCCAAATAACAATACTACACATGTACCTCCTGAATCTAAAATATAAGTTGAAAAGAAAAAGTGTCACAGCTTAGCAGAGGCAAACAAGCTCAAAAGCTGGTGACCTTTACAATGGAATAGCACAATACTGGGTCAATACTGCCTCTGCTTTTTGGAAGAATGTCCATGTACTACTAATAGAGGCTCCAGTATCAGGGAAAATAGCATATTCATAATGGTCAATTTCTTGGCTCTTTCTTGTCACTTTTAGCAAAATCTGTGAGGGAGAAATAAACTTAATAACTATCAAGTCTGCAAACTGAAATTAAAGAGAACACAGCTTTAAATCTGTTCTCTGCCTGTGGGCTGCAATGAAAGTTAAATGAGAGAACCATTTTGAAGCCTCCAAATTACAACAGCAACCACTGTTTTCATACTTTGGACAAAAGCAGTAATAAGAGGTGTCTGTAAAACGACCAGATCGAGATTATGACTTCCCACTGGAACCGTTATTTCAAATGTCCTCAAGAGATCAGCCTCGAAGCTGAATTAAAGCACTGGAGAGAACACCAAAGCCAAAACTTTTTTAAAAATGAGACTTTTCAGGCTTTAGAATTATGTATCTATAGAAAAACCAGAGTACTATCATCGTTTTTGAAATGCATATAAAGCTACTGCAGCAGCCCAAGACTACAACCTTGAAAAATGTCCCTGCCCCCTTGACTTCTATCTTAGAGAGAAAAAACCAGCTGCTCACTAGCACTCAATAGTCTACCCTAAAGCAGTTGTATCAGAAGTGCTGAAAGGGAGGAAATCTCTTTTTGGTTTTCTTTCTCCTAAGGAGGTCTAGCTGCTGTTGGCTAGACTAATGACAGGTTAATTCAATCAGAAGCATTCTTCTGGGTTACCCTTCTGACCAACATAATGTTACCTCATAACCTTTAATACTTTCTGAGTCAAAATATTTTAATGCTGGTCTTTGATACTTGTCAAGAGAAGAAAAAAATGTAAAATACATCTATGTCTTTTCAAATAAATTACTTAGGTTAGATCATCACAAAGCTAGATTTCAGAGATAGCTCTTACATACCTCATGAAGGAGGTGAAGCTTGAGGGATGGGTAGAACTTAAATTAACTGCAGATGATTTCAAGCAGTATAAACAGCATACACAAAAGGCTGTGAGAAGTCCTGTGGCCTGTGCATAGAAAGCTGGACTGGTTTCACTGAAGCTTCAGGCATAAATGAAGGGACATGTTGGGTAGGGACTTGAGTACAAAGTAAAAACATTCTAACTTTGTCCTATAAGTAACAAGGGTTCTTAGAGAACAATGGGTGATGTTTGAAAACACTGTTTTAGTAAGAGTTATATAGCAATGCCCCAAACTAAACCAGGGAGTCAGCCAGGACTCAAAAAACAGCACAAGTTCAACTAAGGAGAGTGAATAAGCAAAATTGGGTAAGTTGATGACTAAACTAGCAAGCCCCTTTAGTACTCACCAGCAGTCAGGGATGGCAGGGGTAAAATGGAGTCAACTATGCTTGTTTGGAAAAACTTTTCCATTTGTATTTCTACAGAATTAGACTAACACCAGTTTGAAGACTTAGGTCGCATATGATGGATTATCCTTGCCACTTGAGAACTTTTTAAACCTTACCTTTTTCCTTTCCCTGATTGTTTCATCCTTCATGGAATGCATCAAGGAGCAACAAGAGTCAGATCTGTGACTCATCCATCGAGATTAAAATCTGTCCAAATACATAGTTAAGTGACTATGAATGTGTTGAAAATGCCAAAATAAACACAGACAGAGGCTCTTCTAAGCTTCCTAAGTAACTTTGAATTTTTTTCATCAATTTGTATAATATACTCTCTGCAAGCTTTAATAGAGACAGGACACAAAACATTGTCTTTACTCATTCTCATTTATGTCCATCAGATTGCGTTACCTCACCTGGCAATGTACTAGAATTTCCTCTGAATTTTAGACAAGGTGATCGTGAAATGTGGTACAGTCTCAGGTGGTTTAGCAAACAACCTTCCACATCAGTGCAGTTATCTCAGCCTTTAAACTATCAGCTCTGGATTATAAATTTGATCTGCCAGTTTATGAACTTGAGTCAAAGACAAAGAACATTATGCCTTGCTTTGAAAGGGGATTAGAAGCAAAAATGAACTCAAGTGTTAAAAAAAGTACTAAAAAATAATGAAACAAAAAATATATTATCAGTACCTCTCTAAGCAACAGAATATACTAACGTGAATACAACAGCAATATTACTATTGGCTAGAATTTCTCTCTCTCTCTGTCTGTCTCTCTCTCTCTGTGTCTCTCTCTCTCTATCTCTCATTCTCTCTGTTTATCTCTTTCCTTTCTTTTATTTGTCCTTTTAAATTATGTTTGCCCAAAGGCAAAGATAGTTTTTGCTGGTATTTTTCTACCTCTGAAGGGAAAACAAGAGTGAGTGTCATTTGAAGATGGACAGTATCTTATTTCTTCTGTGGGAACTCCTGCACACTGCAGAGACTTGGTAAAAGCTTAAAAATAAGGAGGAAACCTTTCAGTGGTACCATCAAGATCAATGTCCAAGGTTATACTAAGAACAAGAATTTTAACTCCACAATTCCTGAATTTGTATTCTCATAGATATAGAAAAACCCTTCTGAACTCAGGCACTTAACCAACCTGGTCTAAGCTTATAAAGATGATAATTCTGATTACCTTTTTTCTTCCTTTTTCCTACTCCTAAAAAAAAAGCATAGCCCTCAAGTAGAAATTAACTGGACATTTTCTTTTTTAGTTTAAAAATTTATTTGACTAATAATGTTGCCTAAATTATGGGACCGTTTTCTTAGCAGTTTACCATGCTGCGTTAACAAGGAAATAAAGACGATTGTCTGGTGCAGAACCCTAGGAGCTCTTCCTGGGTTGCCAAGTGTTATTGATTGAATTGTGTCCCCTACAAAGATATGTTAAAGTCACAGTGTCTAGTGCCTGTGAGTGTGATCTCATTCAGAAATAAGTTATTTGCTGATGTAATCAAATTAAAATGAGGTCATTAGAGTGGTCCCTAATCCAATATGACTAGTGATCTTACAAGATGAGGAAAATGCTGTGTGAAGACAGAGATACATAGGGAGAATGTCATGTGACAACAGAGGCAGAGATTAGAATGATACAGCTGCAAATCAAAGAATGTCAAGGATTGTTGGCCACCCCACAAGCTAGGAAAAGGCAAGGAAGGTTCTGCCTAAAGTCTCGGAGGAAGCATCATAAGAAAATGCCTTGATTTGGAACTTCCGGCCTTCAGAACTGTGAGAGAATGAATTTCTGTTGTTTTAAGCCACCCAGTTTGTGTTGCTTTTTTATAGCACCCTGGGAAACTAATGCAGTCAGCAATGAGCTAGTTGAAACCAATAGCTTTCCCTTTTCCCAGTCAAAGGAACTGCACCAGAACTTGATTTCCCATGGGACAGATACCCCCAACAGTCTGTAGGTTCTGGGCAGCTGATGATTCCCAACATGCCTTAAACAGCCATTTTTCTCCTATTTTACCAGGCATCTCGTACTCTGTCCCCATTAAAAGGTAGAGCAATGGGAAGTGGCGATCCCCTGCAGAAGCACAGGCCAAGCACAGAATACTAGAAAAATAAGAGGAGTGTCAAAACTGCTGACTTGCCACTTATTAGTGCCACCTGTACCGAGTGACACACTGGAACTTGCCCCATGCCCTTTGCAGCACATATAATGCACTCAATAAAATCTGACATTCCATTTACATATTAAATGACATTTGGAGTATGCATAGAGCTCGTATTCTAGAGTCATGATGCCTGGCTTTGAAAGCTGTCTCCTGCACTTACTAGCAATACGACCTTGAGCAATGTATTACCCTTTTTGGCCTCGGTTTCCTTATCATAAAATGAAGTTAATAAAAGATAACAAGAATTTCCTCTGGGTGTCCTTGGAAAAGTTAAATGAAAAAAAAATCCATGTAAAGTGGTGCACACACTTAGAATACAAGTTCTATATAAGTTGCTTTGGTTGGTACTTCTTTTGCCTGTTATAAGCATAAAGTAACAGAAAATTTATTTCTCATGACTGACGAAGCATTACCAGTCTCCCAGAGTGCCAGGCCTCTATCTTCTTACAACTATCACACTGACAAATTTCACTGGCTCATCATTTTCTCTTTCATGAAGTCATTCTTGGGTTTCACGTCCTTAAAGACAGCTATGATTCTTGTTTCGATTATTACTTTCCCTAAATCAATAAGCAAAACAACTACTTAAATTTTTGTACTTAAGAACAGAACTGTCTGAAGGCCTATAGGCCCTATCAGATGCATACAAATGGTGATTGATGAATGTCAGGTATGACCATCACAGTCATTCTGTTGCTTTCTTACTGAACTGAGAACAACTAGCCACCATATCCCAAGAGAGTTTTAAACTGTCTTTAAGTTTTCTCAGATGCATAATTTGCACTCATCTAGCCATCAAAATGTCTATAATGTAGCAAAAGCTAATGTTTGAACAAGAAAATATTGTGATATTAAATTCATTTGATCCCTCACTTATTGAGAATAACCACTCTCACAGCATTGAGTTATTTGCAGAAGGGTTGCACATAACAGCGTAAACCTTTCTTTCTATCTCATTATTAAGATGCAAAACGCTCCCCTCCACACACACATACACACACACACACACACACGCACGCACAAAAATATAAAGGAGTTAATTTTTCAATACAAATGCAAGAATTCCAGCATCAATCATGAAAGCCTTTGGGATCCATTTTTAGGTCACAACATATAATTAAATTTTAGTCAATATTTTAAACCAAGCATAACATAATATGCCATTATAAAATCCATTTCAACAAATCATGCTTTTTTTACATAATTAACTTAAAGAATTAAGTGGTGACTCACTAGCTAAAAGAAAACAAGTCACAACTTGTCCTTATAATGTAAACCTATGTTACACATTTAACAGTGAAAGAGAGTGGAGGTCTCATTCAATAACCTAAATAAATACATACATGCATAATAAACAATAAATAAATAAAGCAAAAGAAGTCCAGAAGAACAGTCCTTTACTTTTATGTTCCCACTCGGGGCCCCAGGGAGTATTTGGGAGGCATGCCTCCAAATTACTCAACTTCTCCATTGGAAGCTTCTCCATTGGCCTGGTAGGAAGAGGGGGCTTTCAGTTTAGAGCCTCTCCAAGCCACTTCAAATAGCCAACTTCTTCTCCTCAGTAAGACAACCCATCTGTTTTTTAACTTCTCATTCTTTTCCTCTCCTTTAAATCTCAAAGTCCATTTATCCCCTTTTGCTTACCAACTGTACCAGGTCAAGCCTATTTATACACTTCTTGGATTTCAAAGCAGTTTTGCCCATCTCTTTTCTCTTCTGCATCTCCAGACATGAGAGAGGTGGGGTGGGATAGGATGGGAAGAGCTCCAGTTAGGGTCTGGCCCAGACTGGGTTATCTATGAGATAAGATGAAACTTCAAACTGTTCAAGCAGAACTTCTCTTGACATATCCCATTTATAATTATGCTTCAAAACAAAAGGAAGCCTCTGTCTCTTTTTTAGCACCTTTTAAATTGCTTTTAAAAGGGCCTCCTTAATTACCCATATTTTGGTATATTTTAAGCTCCTGAAATTGGGTGAGGCAGGAGAAAGAGGAACCCAACCCTATGACATGTATATTATGGTTATTATTAAAAAGAAATTTATAATCTTTAATTATATGCTAATTTTAAACATTTTACTTGAATTACAAAATGACAACTTTAATTACTAAACAAATTATAACAGTATATAGGTCTGTGAAACTGTCCAAGAGTCAAAAGGCAGTTGAACTACTCCATTATTCTAGACTACCAGGACTTCTCTGATATGTCCTGCTCAACAATTGATTGTATCACTTTGACACTTTTTAAAGACCACTGATTCTCAGTGTGATTGATTTTTAAATTTCCCCTTTGAAAACTTTAAAATAATACTAAGAAAAGAACAAAGTAATGAAGAAAACAGTAATGAAAAAAAGCTAGAAAACACTCTATGTGTAGGTGTATGTGTGTGTCTTATTGTTGTCGACAATCTCATTTGTTGACAGCAAGATTGGCTTTGGAGACCACCGTTATAGACTGAATTGTGCACCCCCCACCCCAAAATTCATATGGTGAAGCCCTAAGCCCCATGTGACTATATTGGAGATAAGACCTTTAAGGAGGTGACTAAGGTTAAATGAGGCCATAAAAGTGGATCCCTGTTCCAATAAAACTAGTATCCTTATAACAGAAGAAGAGATACCAGTGAGCTCACTCTCTGCCATGTGAGGACACAGTGAAATGGCAGCTATCTAAAAGCCAGGAAGAGAAGCCCTCACCAGAAACTAAACCCTGCTGGAACCTTAATCTTGGACTTCCCAGCCTCCAGAAATGTGAGAAAATAAATTTCTGTTGTTGAAGCCACTCATTCAATGATATTTTGCTATGGCAGCCCGAGCACATTAACACAACCACTGAATGTTTGACAGAGTAAAGGAAGGGCTGCATAATATGAACAGTTTGAGAAAACCTGTCCTAAGACAAAATCACCATTTTGAAAACACATTGCATGTGAGTCCTCAGCAATCTTTTTTAACAGATGAAGGAATTATTTGGGCGAGCTTCAAAAAATACAAATTCCTGGGCCACAGCCTCAGGAATTTTGATTCAGTAAGTTTAGGGTGGGCTGATTCTGTTTTGTCTCATTCCATTGTTTCATATTCCCCAGATGATTCTGATGCACAGCCAGGTTTAGAAACCACTGCTCCAGGGTATCCAGAATAATAGAGGGTAGTGAATAAAATCCCCTCCTCAAGTGTTTTCTCCTCCTCCTCCCAAAGCTGCCTGTTCCCTATCCACCCCTTTTCTTACCAGTAAAATAAATTTAAAGTAGTCAGGCCGTTGAATTGAAATCAGTGTATGGAAATTTTCTGTTGAAGAACAAGAAACTCCCCTGCCCCACCCTTCAGTCAATCATGTGACATGCACGAGAGCAAGACAAAACCCTTGGGAAGTCACTGCATCCACTCTCAACAGGTCTGTTATAGATCTTCAGGTATTTGTATTCAAACTGTCTTTCTGGATTAATCTATTTATTTTTTTTTCACCTTCACATTTGAAACCCATAGTTTTCATGAGCAACCCAAGTCTCTGAATAGGACTTTCCTTCATAAGAAAAGAATATGGGAAGGTCACAGCAATCCCATTACTGGGTATATACCCAAAGGATTATAAATCATTCTACTATAAAGACACATGTACATGTATGTTTATTGCAGCACTATTTACAATAGCAAAGATTTGGAACCAACCCAAATGCCCATCAATGATAGACTGGATAAAGAAAATGTGGCCATGGAATACTATGTAGCCATAAAAAAGAATGAGATCATGTCCTTTGCAGGGACATGGATGAAGCTGTAAGCTATCATCCTCAGCAAACGAACACAGGAACAGAGAGCCAAACACTGCACGTTCTCACTCATAATTGAGAGTTGAACAATGAGAACACATGGACACAGGCAGGGGAACATCACACACCAGGGCCTGTCTGGGGTGGGGGGCAAGGAGGGGAGAGCATTAGGACAAATACCTAATCCATGCAGGGCTTAAAACCTAGATGATGGGTTGATGGGTGCAGCAAACCACCATGGCACATGTATACCTACGTAACAAACCTGTGCATTCCGCACATGTATCCTGGAACTTAAAGTATAAGTTTTAAAAAATATTTTTAAAATGGAATATGGGAAGGTCAAACCCAAGCCTTGAATTTATGTCTCTGGAGCCTGGGATGTCAAGCAATGGACTAAAGCTGGGGTGTGTATGGAGCCTGGAGCTTGGGGAGAGGCAGCTCTGCAGCCTTTGTTCCCTACCAGCAATCTCTCCCAATGCCAGGTGGCGTACACACCTCCCTCCACATACAGCACAGCTCTGAGGCTTAAACCATATCCCAAGGCTGGGACCATTTCAGCTATAACACCAGGGACACTTCCTCACAAGGTGAGGAGAGACGAAGCAGTCGTTAATTCAAAGAGAAAGGTAAAATACTGCAGGATTCCACAAACAGCACTGCAGTTATGATCACTGAAGTTCCTAGAGCTAAAATTTTGAGAGAAGCTCTCATGGGAAACTCACTTGATCCATTTTCCTTCCAGAGACTTACTTGAGGAAGTACTTGTTGATAATAGTTTTCAAAAGCTGAAACAGCTAAATTTAAAAACCTCTTTTTTTTTTTTTCAATGCCAAGCCTTTCTTGAAAGATTGTGGCCAATTCTCTCCGTACAGACACAGAATCTATGTTGAATTCTCATACTGACCCAGTCACCTGTGAATCCAAGGATTTGTTGCAACAGAAGAAAGTTTGGGCCCTGTCACACATGCATATTTTGCACACCAAGCTCAAAAAAAGCAAGTATATGTCTTTCATGCTTCTTCCCATTTCAGTGCCCTCCCCTCAATACAGGCTCATCCCTTTTCTCTCTCCCAGGATCCTAAATATCCCCATTATATTTGATATAAATCTTTGTACAAGGGTTTGCATAAATCTTTAAGAAGCAAGCTAATGACAACAGTACTAACTTTGGAGTCAGCAGAACTGGATTCTAATCCAGGCCCTATCAATGACCAGGCATGTGACTCTGGAGAAGGTCATATACACCATGCTTTTCTCAGTCCATATCTGTTCATAAAGAAGTACACTGTACATTAACCCTCATCTGTACATAAAAAAGCTCTCATCCTTCATCTGTACATAAAGAAGTACACTGTACACTAATGTCTATGGTGTCTAATTTCTCTAAAATTTTCCGGGATCTGATAGATAAATTTATAAATTTCATTTGTGTATATATGAAGAGAAAATGAAAATAAAACCACTTAAAAGGCCTTGAACATGTCATCTTCTAACTTTTCTAGGCCTCGATGCTGGTTCCAGATTGCCTGGTTTCAAACCCCAGTTTGCCACATACTGGCTGCAGATTTAGGAAAGTTACTTAACCTCTTCATAACAGCCTACCAATATAAAAGATGATGACAATAATAGCTTTTTCCCCACAAGGATGATGCAGGGATTAAATGAGCCAATACATAAAACATGTTTATAGCAGTGCTGCAAATAGAAAGAGTTCAATAAATACCAGCCTCTATTATCATCCTATTGTCATAACGTGAGAATAACAACCTGTCTTCACTTCTTCCCGTGGTTCCTGAGGATCAACTAATATAATGAATGTCAAAGTGATATGTAAATTACAAAGTACTATTTAAAGGTAAAGAATTATACAAATGTTCACAAGCAGATGAATGATTTTAAAAAGTATGGCACATCCATAAATGGAAAACATTTTGGCAATTGAAAAAAGGAATTACTGGTACATGGTTCATATGGATGAATCCAAAGACATTTCACTGAGTAGAAGAAGCTAGATGCAAAGACTGAATATTTATATGAAATGCCTAGAAAAGGCAAATTTATAAAGACAGAAAACAGGTGGGGCACGGTGGCTCACTCCTATAATCCCAGCACTATGGGAAGCCAAGACAGGCGGATCACCTGAGGTCGGGAGTTTGAGACCAGCCTGACCAACACAGAGAAACCCCGTCTTTACTAAAAATACAAAATTAGCGGGGCATGGTGGTGCATGCCTGTAATCCCAGCTACTCCGGAGGCTCAGACAGGAGAATTGCTTGAACCCAGGAGGCAGAGGTTGCAGTGAACCAAGATCACGCCATTACACTCCAGCCTGGGCAACAAGAGCGAAACACTGTCTCAAAATAAACAAACAAACAAACAAACAAACAAATAAATAAATAAAACATACCAGTGGTTCCCTAGGATGGTTTTGGGAGTAGAGATTCACCAAAAATGGGCATGAGGAAACTTTTTAGAGTGATAGAGACATTCTACAACTAGACTGCAGTGATGGCTGCACAATTCTAGAAATGTACTAAAATCATTGAATTGTACATGCGCAATGAGTGAATTTTATGTTATATAAATTATCCCTCAATAAATTATTAAAATAAAAAATAAATAACTATAAAGTAACAGTGTTATCATCACCTAATGTGTTATTTCATAAACAGTATTTTGCTTAGAAAATGATTTGGAATTGCCAGATTTAATGAAGATATGGAAAGTGCTTTGAAAATTCTAAGTTTCTATACAAACTAACAATATTATTAATAAAAACAAAAAATAAACCCATTTTAAAGAACGCTGTGATTTGTCTACCCCACATGTACTCACCCTGCCAAATACTCCCAGGTCAGGAAGCTGCTCCTTTAGTGACTCTGAGTTCTTCCTTCCTCCCATACTCAGTCCACTCACTCCCATAACCCAGCTTTCCCTGGAGCTCTATTAGTGCATCCTGGAACACACTGCAATGGGATGAAAAAGAACAGGCCTTAGTACAGACACAGGTTCAAGCCTCAGCTAAGCCACATTCTACCTGTGTGACATCAGGCAAAGTATTTACACCTGCACTCCTCCTTTCCTCTGTCTGTAAAGTGGAAATGATAATGTCCATCTCCTAAACTTGTTTTGATTGTGATGATTAAATATAACATATGTAAAGCACCTAGTATTTGCTCAACACAGTTTTTCTCCTGTAGGAAAAAAAATTCTACCATATTTTGTTAATTCTTCAATATTTATTGTGTACCAAATGTGTTGTGGAAGTTTAAAAGAAACAAAGGTTTAAATAATTCTCCAGCAGAAGCCAAGTCTGACAGATAGCAGGTGCTTTTCTGGGGCTTTGGTAAGAAAGTGTACTGCACATGGTCATTACAGCTGCTAAATGACAAGGCCTAAAGAGCCAGGCCAGTGGGAGCAGTGTCTTGCCAATACCGAAATCTCCTTTTTCATACAAGAGGAAAAACTTCCAAGGCCAAGAAAAAGAGTGGAGCATCTTTTTCCCTCATATAAGTCAGTTAGAAAAAGCCACAAGGGATTAAAGATCAAAGGAACATTTTTCTTTCTCTGAGTTGTGAATAGCTTTGGGTAAGTAATAAATTGAAAAGATTTAAGGGCAAACAAGGTCCAACAAGAAAAATTAAAAATGTGTTAGAGAACAACAAAACTCAGAGAGATGAGTAAAAGAATATCCTGGGGATAAGTATGCTGATATGCAGCTTGAGGAGCTAGACCACAAAATGCACATAAAGGCCAATTCCTAGGGACCTCCCCCCAAAAAAAAGTTATCTCCAGCTCCAGCTGCTGACCAGATACTATGCTGGGTGGCCTGCAACATCCTCAAATTTAACAGGTTCAAAATTTAACTCTAGTACTTCTTCTATCTAGTTGTCTAAATCAGAAATTATACTTAACCTTTTTCATGATCTCTGCTACCATTACTTTAATGCAGCTCTCCATTACTTCATGAATAAAAGAATGAACAAAAGAATAGCTAAAGAATATATTTGAAAGCCCATTTTTTGGGAGGTGGTTAATTTTATTTTTTAATCAACAAATAATACTTGTACATATTCATGGGGTACATAATGATGTTTTGATACAAACAATGCATAGTGGTTATATCAGGGTAATTAGCATATCCATCATCTCCAACATTTATCATTTCTTTGTGGTTGGAAATACTCAGTATCTTCTTTCTAGCTATTTAAAACGATATAATATATTATTGTTACCTCTACTCAAGGGCCAATTTTTTTAAAAATGATTTTAAAATATGGTTGGAAAATTCTCATTCAATAAGTGTTTATTGAGCACCTCCTGTATACCAAGCACACTGCCAAACAGTAAAGTGTATAATATAGTGCAGCCTATTGTAGCATATGAATGGGGGGAAAAGTTAGAGGTGACAATGAATAGGTATTTTAGGGCTAAAAGTAATCAGAGAAGAGAAATCTCCAGAATACGAATCAAGAAAAGGGAAGTGATGTGGCTAGCATAAGAGAAACAGCATTTTCTACTTTGCCATCCAAGAGAGACAAGAGAAACAAATACTAGCTACACTGGAGCTTTGGAGGAAGAACTTGAGACTTGTATAAAATAACAAAATATTCTTGTGTGTTTTGCCTTGAGATTATGATGAATGTGATTAAAATTCTATAATTCTGGATGCTAAAGGAGAAAGAATTACTGATCCAAATGTCCTTAAATATCAAGCCTAGTGCTTAAAAGTTCTTCCTTATCAAAATATTGGAGAATATATACCTAAATATTTCTCTATTGTTGTCCTGAATTATTTACATTTAACTATTTCACCCTTTGGAATTTTGTTGTAATTTACATATGATGTGAAGATTTTGAATTGTTTTCTTTTTTGTTAATTTCTTTTTTATTATCAAAGTTCTAGGGTACATGTGTACAACGTGCAGGTTTGTTACATAGGTATACATGTGCCATGGTGGTTTGCTGCACCCATCAACCCGTCATCTATGTTAGGTATTTCTCCTAATGCTATCCCTCCCCTAGCCCCCCATCCCCCAACAAACCCTGGCGTGTGATGTTCCCCTCCCTGTGTCCATGTGTTCTCATTGTTCAACTCCCACTCATGAGTGAGAACATGCAGTATTTGGTCTTCTGTTCCTGTCTTAGTTTGCTGAGAATGATGGTTTCCAGCTTCACCCATGTCCCTGCAAAGGACATGAACTCATCCTTTTTTATGGCTGCATAGTTTTCCGTGGTGTATATGTGCCATATTTTCTTTATCCAGTCTATCATTGATGAGCATTTGGGTTGGTTCCAAGTCTTTGCTATTGTGAACAGTGCCACATAATTTATTATTCTTTTCACTGCTTTGTGTTACCTTACTATCCTGGGTTAAGTTTGTCTATATTCAAGACCCCTCTTTGTGCTATCTTTTCTATTCTTTTTAGATGTCTTTTTATGGTAATTTTTTTTTTTTTTGAAACGGAGTCCTGCTCTGTCACCCAGGCTGGGGTGCAGTGGTGCGATCTCGGCTCACCACAACCTCTGCCTTCCGGGTTCAAGCGATACTTATGCCTCAGCCTCCCAAGTGGCTGAGACTACAGGTGTGCACCACCACGCCCGGCTCATTTTTGTATTTTTTACTCTTTTAATAGAGACGGGGTTTCACCATGTTGGCCAGGCTGCTCTCAAACTCCTGACCTCAAGTGATCTGCCTACCTCAGCCTCCCAAAGTGCTGGGATTATAGGCGTGAGCCACCAAGTCCAGCCAGTATTCCCTTTTAAAAGTTACTTTATTCTTATAATAGATTATACTACTTCACCTACGATAATTGTCCTCCAGTTAATTCCTTTTTCAAAGTTTTCTTTACATTTCTACTACATTTATAATGTCAGATAAACATTAGAACCTTCTGTCCAATTCTCTCCATTAAAAAAAAGAAGAAGAATGCTTCAGTCTTCTTATCCAGGTACTTACCTCAATTTACTCAAGTTTGCTTTTTACTCATTATTAGCATTGGCTGGGTCTGCTGAATTTTTGACATTAGAGGTTCTAGGTATAAGCAGCAATACCTAAATTGCACTCAAAGAAAGAAAAGTCAGGAAAGGCCCTTTAAACGTAATGGTACAAGAGATAGAAATACCAGCAGAGGTACATTCTAGAAGCCAAAGGTAGAGAAAGTTTAAGAAAGACTTGTGGTAAGAATGCTAAAAATGATGAAGGGGACAACAACTGAAAATCACCCTCTGAATTTGGGAGTCAAAGTCACTGATGATTTTCCCAAGAAAAATTGGGTAGCATGACTAAGTCAGAAGCTATATTCAGTTTACTGAGGAACGAGTGAGAGGTGAGGAAGAAGAAATGCTGACCATGAATTCTTTTTCTTTTCATGACATTAAATGATAATGGCAAATAGAGGCAAAGACAATATAGATGAGAGAGAGATTCAAGGAAAAGGGGGGAGTAGAGAGGGGTACAGGGAATATTTAGGCTAGAAAATCTCTATATGCAGGCTGGAAGAAAAAAGCCAGAAACCAGAGGCACAGACATTAAAAATAATCTGAGAAACGAATCTCCTTCTTACACAGTAAATAAAAAGGAAAAGATCATAGTAATAGCTAACACCCATTACTTACTGTGTGCCAGCCACTGTGCCATGAACTTTAATGCACTGTCTCATGTGAGAAACCCTCTTACAAGACTTATCATCCCCATTCTAGAGATGTTGGAAACTGAGACAAATGTACAATAAGTTGGCCCAAGGTCACTCTGCTGTAAGTAGTGGAGCTGGTGTCTGAACCCTGAAGTTTCAGTCTAGAGTCAGAATGCTTGATGACCAGCCTACATATTGTCAAGCAGAACAGTGAAAGCAGGGAGCTGCCCTAACATCGACAAATCACCTCCCAAGTCACCAAAGGCCACCTATGAACACATAACAAGGAATGCCAGCTTTGACTAGGACTCAGCAGTGGCAGAAACAAAGGAGTTCTCCATTACGAGAATGCCGATGCATGAATAGATGTGTCACTTTCAAAAGTAGCCACCCTGTCCTTCACACCAGTTTCCAAACCTTGATCTGCACACTGCTTGTTTTTTGTGTCTTCATGGTTTCCACTTGTAAGTTATTTATTTAATAATACAGGGACTTGGGTACAAAAAAATAGAAAGAGTGAATAAGACCTACTATTTGATAGAACAACAGGGTTACTATAGTCAATAATACTTAATTGTACATTTTAAAATAAAGAGTGGCCGGGCGCGGTGGCTCACGCTTGTAATCCCAGCACTTTGGGAGGCCGAGGCGGGCAGATCACGAGGTCAGGAAATCGAGACCACGGTGCAACCCCGTCTCTACTAAAAACACCAAAAATTAGCCGGGCGTGGTGGCGGGCGCCTGTAGTCCCAGCTACTCGGAGAGGCTGAGGCAGGAGAATGGCGTGAACCCAGGAGGCGGAGCTTGCAGTGAGCCGAGATTGCGCCACTGCACTCCAGCCTGGGTGACAGAGCGAGACTCCGTCTCAAAAAATAATAATAAATAAAATAAAGAGTATAATTTAATTGTTTGTAATTCAAATGATAAATGCTTGAGGGGATGGATAGATACCCCATTCTCCATGATTTGCTTATTTCACATTGCATGCTTGTAGTACTTATGTACTCCATAAATATATATACATCCTATATACCCACAAAAATGAAAAATTCATAAAAATGAAAAATAAAAAAGAACACAGGGGCAAAGGGACATAATTGTTTAGCCCACATGGTCATAACACAGGGCTTCTGGCCTGTCCATTTGAGAAAAGGGTTCAGCTGGTGAGTCCCCAGATGCACATGCATGGCACATAGTGATAGCTCCCTGCAGCAAAGAGAAGCATGCACTGGAGGGCAGGAAGACAGAAAAATTAGCCCTACACCAAGAGGGCCTACTCAGACTCTACACATCTTTCCAAAGCCCCAATTCCTCCGTAGAGGCTTCTCTGCTCCTTCAGCTCCTTCATGTAGTCATTCATGTAAATGCCTTCACCTTCCTTGGGATTTTAGTTCATTTAGAGAAGGGACCAAGTCCTATATCTCTTTCAAACTTCCAGGTTGGAGGTGTTCAAGAAATAGTTATTGAAAATGTATCAACTATTTCTACTCATGAGTAAGTGAGCTGCTTCTCATGATTACTTTTGATGAAAAAAAAATGTGTTGATCATGAGCCACTGTCAAGACCACAAGAGCTTGAGGTTTTATTCCACCAAGTCTGCCTTAATTATTTCCTCCTGGGAACAAATATTAGCACATGCCAACAGGGAGTAAGAGCCAGTTTTCGGCCAGAGAGTAAAGCTTTTTCTCAGTGCAAGGCCACCTTGCCAACTGTTCCCTGAACAGTTTAGATCTAGATGATGTATTCTAATCAATTAAGCTATATTCTAGTTGATTAAGCTAATCAACCTAAATTCATTACTTTGCTCCCTGTATCGTGAGGTTGGTGAACACAGTTAGCCTATAGTATCAACAAATAAAACATTTTATAGTGAAAATGCCTTCATTCAAAAGCATTGCTGGAGATTGTTGTCAATTTAATAATTTATTCACAAAATATTGTGACTCCCAGGCCCATCTCTACAGAAGCCCTCCCTGGAATCCTTCCCAGTGGAGGAAGCCTGCTTTTTATTCAGTTTACATCAGGCTTAGCCATATGATTTGGGTTAGCCAATGGAATGTGAGCATAAGTGATTTATCTTATAATTCAGCTGAAGCTTTAAGAACCATTGTGATGTTCCCCCGTTACTCTTCCCTCTACCATAAAAATGGCCTGGCTTCATCAGCCTGGATCCCCAAATGGAGCTGCAGACAATCCACAGCTAATACTTTTATTAGCAAGCCACTAACTTCTACCATAGCAAGCCACTGAGATTTGGGGGTTATGCTTGGTTACCATAGCATAACTTCCTGAAAGCTGACAAATGTTGAAACCTATATATACACATTTCATTCTCTCCCTCTGGCCTCTGTCACACCACAGACATAAAATGCAATTTGAAGCTCAGTCTTTGAAATCAACAGTAAAATGAGAGAACCATGTCACAGGGTTGTTGAAATTGTTTAGTGGAATAGTGTATGGAGAGCACCTAGGATGGTGTGAGCTCAGAAATGTGAGCTCCCTCGCCACCATAATGCCTTCCCTTCACGTTTCATTCCCACTTCTGTGGTGAAGGTAGGAAATGACAATGTCAACCAGAATCTTGATTCTTCTCTGTAATCGTGTGATGAACAAGTTATACACAGTTCCTGCCTCACAAAACTTGTAGTCTTACTTCTAGCAGAAAAATGTACCATGTGCATGCTTGCTTCCTCATCTATTAATGTGAAGTTCCAGCATCCAAGTGAAAAATTAACAAATGTAATTAGGATTGTCTTAGAGATAGAGGGAATCCATTATTCATTATTTTTCCCTCTCCCAACCACTATCAACCACCCCACTGTCTATACACACCACCACTGCCAGTACCACTTCCAGAAATTACTCCCTGGTCCTAAAACCTGGATTAGATTGCCCTCCTTTGTATTCCCATAACAGCTCGTACTTCCCCCTTCTCCAAACTGTTACTCTGGAATGGATTTACTAGTTTGGGAATTAGTCTTCCCACTGAGTGAATAAACTGTTTCTTAGTTATTTTAGTCCTAGAAGTTGCCTCATGCCTCAAACATGGTAGATATTTATCAACATTTTTTGAATTAATGAACGAGTGGATTTGATAAGTTAATTTCTTCATAATGACTTTTGAGTTCCTGCTGCAAGTTGATGACTTTTTTATGCCAGATGCCCAGGGCTCCAGGCAATCCTTATAGTTTTTTAAACTGACAAGGAATTCTCTATTATGAAATGGGGATGTGATTTACGTATACCTGCAATCTTAAAGCACTCATAGAGCCCATTGGAAACTCAAATGGGTAATACAAATTGAATTAGCAGCTCTTGATTAAGAGAGCATTGATTTTATTAAAACTGGTGAAATATATGCCAGAAGTTAATAGCTTGAAAATAATCAGACACTTCATAAAGCTGAACATCTGCCAAAAAGCAGGTATTCTGAGGTATGTTCAGGATAGTTTCCAAGTGTATAATATTTGTTTCCATA
The DNA here is from genome assembly GCF_006542625.1 of Nomascus leucogenys. NCBI lineage: Eukaryota > Metazoa > Chordata > Mammalia > Primates > Hylobatidae > Nomascus > Nomascus leucogenys. Next base: position 73,363,323 of record NC_044383.1, read on the forward strand.
GTTCCTTATGTTGTAATAACCAAAAAATAGGTAAATCAATTTTTAAAAAAGCAATTTAACAAACTCATGTTTCCTTTATATTTTGGAGGAACTCCAAATTTGCAAGAGTAGAACAATGTCCTTACTCTCTTGGGATATCTAAAATATTTTCAGTCCTATAAGATTCTCTTTTAAAATGAGGAATGATTCTTGTTCTGTTTATTTTTACATAATACCTTTATCATCAAACAAACTTTAAGATGTGTCATCTTTAGTAGGAAAACATATTTCCACCTCATCCTCCTGTTAGACTTCAGTCTACTTAAGCCTATTCTCAGTTTAATGGGATTAACAGAAGCAAATCACAATTCAAGACTATAGTTTACCAACCTTCCTTTCTCTTGTTCAGTGAAATTCCCCTGATAATCCATCAGTCAGCCCCTGCTGGCCTTGAGAGACACTCCAGAAGGCAGGAGGAAGGGCACACAGGCTCGCTTTTTGAACTGAAGAAGGATTTCATTTGGTTTAGAATTGCCAAACTTCAAAAAATAAATAAATAACTTAAAGTGCTTTTCAAATCAGCCATAAGGCTACAAACCAGAAAGAAAAGTGTGAGGCAGGTGTTTGGGGAAGCTACCCAAGTTGCCTACATGGTTTCCAAGGTCCTTTCAACTCTAAGGTTTGTGTATCAGGCTGTCTACAGATCATACTGTCTCCATAAGATTATCTAGTTCATTTTATGGCTAGTTTGAACAATCTGATTTTCTTTTTTACAATGGCAGGGACTCAATCCATGTTAGGCTTCAATGTTGAGTCACCCAAGTTCTCCACAGAGAATAACCAACCAGCCATAAGGAAGCCTCTTTTAGCAATGCCAGGATTCTGTTAAGTCCCTCCCAGCTTAACTTTTCTGACCTTTCGGCAGCAGAACAACAAAAAGAACAGCCCCTGGCACCCTAAGAAGAGCACAAAGCCCTCTGCCAACCTGAGATGGCGCCCAGGTAGACGTCCCTCAAAAAAAAAAACAAAAATGGCAAGGCTGCTTCAGTAGGTCTTTCAGCCCCAACCACTCCACCCTCCGTCTCCTTTTCTTCACTGCTTTCCCCACCTCTCTTCCCCCCTTCCACTTTGACCCACCCCAATTTTCTTCCACTTCTCCCTCACCCCTTCCTTGTAATCTCTATCTTTGAGGCGTCCTGTGGATGTTGACTGTAATCTCCCCTGGAGGAAAGCTAAGAAATGCACCTCCAGAGGGTTCGTTTGCCTGTTGGAGCCGCGTAGAGAAAGCGTGCAAACCCGTCAACTGTTCCCGCCGTTCCTCTCCCTCCTCAACCCAGGCTCGCTACAGAAGAGGGGAGTAGAGTCTGCCCCCTTGGATCTATTTTCCCCTTCTCCGCCAGGGCTGTGGCCGGCAAGGGGCTCAGGAGGTGAGTCCCTTGCCCACACCTCCAACCCCGCAGGCCCGGTTTATAACATGGACAGCCCTGCCCTCTAGTGTTTACAACCGGGAGCCCTAAGGCGCCATCAGCTCCAGAATTTCTCTTTTATAACCTAAGCAAGACCTGGAGAACCTCGGAGCTGCGACCTCCAGTTCACAACACCACCTGCCTCACACCCGGGCTCATCTTTTCATCCCACTCCCCCAACCCCCTCTCCGTTCACGGTGTCGCGGGAGGCTGCGACCTGCGTAGATGATTTAGCAGACTGCCCCTGCCCATGCTCCTGCTCCTGCTCCTCCTCCTCTTACCCGCTCTCTCCCTCTCGCCTCGTCTTCCAGTCCAGGCGCTCAGACTCGGCGAAGCGCAGCGCCTGCCACCAGCGGTGCCTCGGGCTGCCCGGCGCGCCGTGCTCCCAGGTTCTGTCTCGCCGCACCCCGGCGGGCACTGGCGCGGGCAAGGACGCTGGCGGGGAGAACGCCCTGGGCTCAACGTACTCCAGAATCGAATGTTGAGAGAAGCAGTGCTTTGATCCAGCTCAGGAGAAAAAGGAGCGGGTTCCGAGTGAGACTTCTGGAGCCAGCGGGACGTACCAGTTTGCCCAGTGCGGCGCGGCTGCACGCACCGTCCACAAGGTGAGGGGCGCACACCTTCCGTGACGACCTTGGCTTCCCTTCTTACCCCCACCCACTCCAGGTACTCCAGCTCTGGCTTGGGGGTGTTTGCCAGCTTTGAGGCGCAAAGGCGGCGGGAGTTGGGATGCGGGGTGTCGGAGGGAGACTGTGAGGGTCGCCCAGGCACCGTGCCTGCACCCTGAATTATAGTACAAAGAGTATTTCTTGTTCAAATGTGTGAACCTGAGAATCAACATTGTGTATAACTGTGGTTTGAGCGTTTCATCCTGCTTCTTTGCAAAAGGATTAGAGGCAGCTTAAAGATTAAATAGGTATGGAACGGGTGCTGGGGGGTGCCGAGGAAAACTTGAGTAGAAATCACAGGCAGGTGGTGTGCTCCAGGGACCCCGAGAGAACCGTGTGATTTCAAAGCCAGCTGATTTAAAAACCTTTGATTAGAAAGGACTGCACGGTTGCCCCAGCCCTCAGAAAGTAATACTGTGCTCAGTCCTGATCAACAAAATACCCAGGTGAGGAGGTAATGAGGCAGGCTCATTTTTTAAAAAATACAAAATAAATCTTGGAAGTAAGAGTTAAGATGAGAAGTTTGGTCTTAAGCCATCTCCACCCAATACTGCAAGGTGAGAGGCTGACCCCCTACCTAATGAAAAAGAAAGGAAATTGAGTCTAAAGGGAAGTGATTCCAGCTCCTATCACAGGATCATAGTGGTTTTTCATCTATATGTATATTTCTGCCTGTGCCCAGTTTCGGAAGAAAGGACCTTGTGTTCAACCCAACGCTGCTTGTCCTTGAGTTAGAAGGATAAGGCAGATGGTGTCAGCATCCCAAGGTGCTTCTTCCTAACCTTTCTTACTGTCCTTCCTTGCCTCCTGCACCAAATCTCTTGGGGAGGGAGCAGCCCAGGAGGAAATAATAGATCGTCAAATGGGTTGGGGGAGCAGTGTTTTTTCCAAAATAATTTAGGCTCATTTCATCATTATTATGTTTTCCCTCAAAGCTCTAAGCAGTACATCGTCCTAAGCTGAATTTAACATTGCTCCACAATATATATTTACCGTAGTTATACATTCAGACACAATATGCATAACCTTAAACAGCCAGGATGCACTTGTGAATCAGGGGCTTCCCTTACTTAACCCTGCGCAAGAGAGGCAAAGCAGGCACGTGGGTCTGATTCCCTGTGCAGTCTCCTTCATGAGGAGCACATGTGAAATACCTTTGAAATACAGAGAAGATTGAGACAGCTTTTCTCTTTCTGGTACAGTTGTTTTCCTGCTGAATTAAAGGAGATGACCCTGTCTTCAACAAATAAAAGAATGGAGGCATTTGAGGCCCATTTAACAAATGCACAAAATATGCCTGCCTCCGTTTTTTCTCCCTTCAGAGCTTTAGCCTCCAACCCACGGAGTTGTGATGATGAAGCCGACCTCCTAAGTGGGACTCAGCTCAGTTTCTGTATCGTATTTAAAACAGAGTATGTTGCTTATTTCTAAAATTGCATAGCTCCTCACCACTATTTTGCTGCACAGAGGTATTTCATCACAAAGAGAGCTATATAGAGAAACTCACTCAAATCCTGATTCATCATTGTTGATAGAACTTAACTATTGTGTCATCATCACCTGACATGGGCTGCAGAAGCTCCAAGGATTGCTATAGATCTCAATTGAGACTTCTAGTAACAGAGCTAGAAAGGAGCCTTTTGAAGTATAGCCATGACTCTGGTCATTAGGTATATGCATGTTCAAATATTCCTTTAGGTGATTGTTTTCGCTTTCATAACAATTTCCAGGGATGAAAACTTAGCAGATAATTTTTATAATGAAGAGTATTCAAATTAACAATGTGTATCCACCAGCTGACAAATTTTAAATTCCACAGAAATCAACATCACAAACATAGTAAGTTCAAGTTTTCATTCTTTTCTCTTCTGCCATAATGACTTCATTCAAGGCCTAGTCCCAGACCAAGTGCATGGAGACGATGGCTCATGTCTCTCAACATTTGCCCAAGGGAATGGTGCCTCCCTTGCAACTCAGTGTGATGTCACCTTTGTTAGCCATTCTGGTGTCTATACAAAATATTTGCTCCCCATTTCTTCTTATTGATGCCTGGTCAGCAGCAATCATGTAAATAAGTTTCCATTCTTTTGAGGAAGATAACAAAGTCAGGGTTTCTCTGAAGTGGTGCCTAGGAAGAGATAAAATCCAGGACACATCTCTAGTTCAGGTAACACTGCAATACATTTCAATTTCCTGCTGTGTGATGGGGTTATTATTGAAGAGGGAAGTAAGGTATATCATTCGCAGCACATTGTCCCCACCTGGCTCAAGCACCGCCCATTCCCCAGGTGGGCTCAATATGCTACCCCCAACCACCACCAAGATACCAAGGCTTCACATGAAAAGTAGATCTCAGCCAGGCATGATGGCTTACACCTGTAATTCCAACACTTTGGGAGGCCAAGGCGGGAGGATCACATGAGCCCACGAGTTCGAGACTATCCTGAGCAAAATAATGAGACCTCATCTCTACAAAAAAATTTAAAATGAGCCAAGTATACTGGTGTGTACCTGTAGTCCCAGCTACTTGGGAGGCTGAAGTAAGAGGATTGCTTGAGCCCAGAAAGCCAAAGTTGCAGTGAGCCAAGTTCGTGCCACTACACTCCAGCCTAGGTGACAGAGCAAGGCCTTGTCTCAAAAAAAGAAAAGAAAAGAAAGAAAAAGAAAGTAGGTCTCTTTGCAGAAAGCCTCAGGCCCTGAACTTTTGTGTCATCTTCTCATTACCCAAGTATCTAATTCCCTACATCTCACTTTTACACACAGATCATTTTTTTCATGTTTGTTTTGATTGCCCACCCTGGAATTCTTTCACTACCCTTTAAAAGTGAAAGATCAAATCTAACACTCCAATGTGGGAAAGCATTCCCTCTATTTCTACAAGCTTATTTACACAAAAAAATAAGCTTGAGACTGATCAAAAGCTGAATTTCTACCAAATAGGAACTTACTTTTTATGCCATAAATTATCAAGGCCATCTCAAGGCAGAGGTGAGTTTAGCATCTCATGCTTTATGCTCCTTTCTTCTGCACCTACTAGATTTTTATTATGTGTGAAATTATATGAACATAAACCCCAGTGAAACATTGAAGATGAGTGTGCTGTCGTAAGTGATGAGGGGACAGATGAACAGGGAAGAGAAATGGGGCAGCAGCACTTTAGAGTGACTTACTTCTCTTTTGTTTTCTCCTCCCTGAATCATTTTCTAGAACCAGTATTGTGGCCCCTAAAATTTGGGGCTTAGGTCAGTCAACTTACCAAAGTTCATCTTCCTGGCGATGAAAGGACTTTCATCAAAATCCCAGCTACTTTTTATTCGTTCCCAAATTTTGTGGATTAAGAAACTGAGAACCAGAATTTATAGAGATCACTCAATCAGTTGGTATATTCCTGGATCACAACAAATTGATAAAATTCTTGAGAACCCTCTTTCTAATACAGATTGACTATAATTTTGTCTTTCATTTTTAGTTCTCTTATTTTGTCTCATCCACTGTGGATTATCTGGTTTACTGCAGTCCTTACCTGAATAGATGTCAGTGTTTTGATCCCATTGTTGTATTCCCCTAAAACACGTCAAATGAAAAACTGGACACTTTAATAGGTTTATTGTTAGCACTCTCTCATGCTGATCAATTCTCAACACACGCAGTTGTAGGATTAGGAAGACAAAATCCTTTAGAAGAAGCTATAAAACCTAATCCTTCTGCATCTGGATCATTTTAAACTACAAGTTGTAAGAGGAATGAGCATCTCTGGATTCTAGTTATCAGTGCAGACCAGATGGAAGGTCTTTATGAAATCTGGTATGAGAAGGAAAGCATTTTATAGCAAGAAGAAAATATTTTGAGAAATAGCTACCAGCAGCAGCAGCTAGCAGTTCTAAAACTCTCAGATCCTCCTAATGACCCCATTAGGGAGGGAGGGAGGGACGGAGGGAAGAAGGAATGAAGGAAGGGAGGAAGGAAGGAAGGGAGGGAGGGAAGTGTTACAAATATTGGTCAGGAAAAAGATTTATTATTAATTACAGGTTAAATAATTAGCTACTAGGAAAATTCAAGGGGATAAATAAAAATGCCATTAGAAAGAATGAGAGAACTCAGTAAGGTGGCTAGCTACAATAGTTTGCCTGGTTAGCAACAATATAATCATAGGGATTTATATTATGCTTGTACACTGTTGGGCAGAAAACATGCCTGAGAGGTATAAATGATGCTGTTAGCGTCCAAGAAAAATGGGAAAGGAAAGCCCACCTCATCTGAGGAAGATGGAGGAAGAAGAACCTACAGAAAAGGATTCCACATTCCAAACTCATCCCTCTGAATTCAATAATATTTATCCTTATATGATTTCTGACAGTGTAGTTTGTCATTGTAATTAATTCTTTCCTGTAAGTAAACAAGAACTGTATACTTACTTAAGTACCTTACATTTTAAACTTTATTACATAGTGCAAATTTTAATGTTGAACTCTGCCCTAGTCAAGGAAGTATTTGTTACCTAACACAAGAATTTGATATAGAGTAATCCATAAACACTATCCTACCATATAGTTCATCATAATTTAACATTCAAAGAAAGAAGCATGATTTCCTCTTTTATTATGCTTTCATTTGAGCCATTTTAACTTTCTTATCATTCTTTCCTTCTGAGCCTAATTCAGTTCCTTACACAGATGCTCTAAAAAATCAAGGATTAAATATGTAACTTAATTTATAATTAGGAAATACATCATTTACAAGATACATTCATATTGGCGAGCATATTTTATTTCATAGATTGTAAACTGGTAAAACAATGTAATCTCCTCACCCTCTCTGCAATACAGTAAGCCTGTTTCTAAGACCACCCAAGGTTTTACTTTATGTCCCAGGCATTGGAGAACCAGACTGTACTGACCCCAGGGTTTGGTGACTTACATGTAAATGAAGCATCTTACCAAGAAGGGATGAAAAATGACTTTAGAGGAAGCAAAAGTCTCAAAGCTCACAAGACTGGATTAGTTTCAGCTTGGTAACAGGCAATGTTACTCTTGTGATGCAGATGGAGTAATTTCTCCAGCACAAAAGATGTCCAGCCAGGTCCCATTGGCTTTAAGTGTTGTCATATTGCATTAAGTGTACTGAGTGCCCTTTCTCAGACTTATGTACCATTGGCATGCATTTAATTAACAATTAATGATTACATAGTACTGTTACTATTACCACATATTCCTGTTATATTAAGATAATGTGAAATTTGTAGCTATGTTTTGCCTGTTTAGTAAAATGAGTCTGAATCTAAGGGTGAGAGGGTCTACACACAGCCAAGAGGATGGGGTATTAACCCAGGCCTGTGTGAAGATATTTGCATCTCATGGAATGCTCTCCAGAGAACAAATTGACCTACCCTGCGGATGTCCACTAAGCTCCTGCCAGCTTCCTCAGGGCTTGCCGAATGCACAGTGAGTGCCACGGTGCCATTGTGGCGGTGAAGCACAGGCTCAACTCTACGGACCTGGGGTCAGAAGGCCTGGGTTAATACCCCATTCTCTTGGCTGTATGAGCTGCATGGTCTGTCATCATTACAATGGGGACAATAATACATGCCCTGTCTACCTCAGCCTCCTTTCAGGGAAGTTTCTCAAAACAAAGTATGCTATTGTGATTCATTGTCACCTGTGATGTCAAACTGCACCTTGTGTTATACTCCTAGGGGGTAACACAGCATGGGGCTCAAGCCCAAGCTCCGGAGTCCAGAAAGCCAGGTTCATATCCCAGCTCTGCCATTCATTAACTGCTTTCACATCTCTAAACCTCAGCTTCGTCATTGGGGCTCGCATAACAGTACTGTGTCATAGGGCTATTATGAGAATTAAATATGTGTATTCGTTATTGCTAAATAATAAATTACCCCAAAACCTAATGGCTTAAAGCAACAGATTTTTATTATCTCTATTATCATAGTTCTGTGGGTTGGGAATCTGGGTATGGCTTAGCTAGGTCCTCTGGCTCAGGTATCTCACTCACAGGCTGCAAAGTTTCAGCCGAGACTGCAGACATCTCAAGGCTCAACTGGGGAAAGATATGCTTCCAAGCTCACTCATGTGGCTGTTGACAAGCCTCAGGTCCCAGCTGGCTGCTGGCTGGAGACATCCTTTTGCTACCACATGGACCTCTCCATAGGGCTACTAACAAAACAGAGCGCTTTATGCAGATGTTGCAGCTTGCTCTCCTTGGAGCAAGGGCTAAGATTGAAAGATGGCAAAATAGAAGCCAGAGTCTTTTTGTAACCTGATATCAGAAGTGATAGCCCATGGCTTCTGCTGTGTTCCTCATTAGAGACAAGTCACTAGATCCAGCTGAATTCAAGGGGAAGGGATTACACAGTGGGAGGAATACCTAGAGGAACCAAATCATTGAGAACCATGTGAGATACTGCCTGCCACAATATGATAAGACATCAGAAGCTGTTTGATAAAGACTCAATTCAGTATCACCTCGTAGTTTTATTTCATAGTAATGTTCTCAGACTGAAATTAGATAATCTATGTCAAAGAAAGCTCTATACAATATCAAGATTTTATTAGTTTTATTAATGCTGAGAATCCAGTTCCACTTTATAGATGGTGATATAAGAACAGCAAATCAATGATTAAGAGATGCGAATTTTACACCTTGCTCTGTGTGTGACCTTGGAAAAGCCATTTATTTGTTTCATACCTTAGTTCTTTCATAAAAGTGATGATAATAACAGACTTACCAGGATAAAATAAGATAATAGACAGCCATGCAGCACACTGACAATATTTTGGTCACCCACAAACCACATATATGACAGTGGTCCCACAAATTATAATGGAGCTGAAAAATTCCTACAGCCTAGTGAAATCATTGCTATTGCAATGTTGTTGTAGCACAATGTATCACTCATGTGCTTGTGATGAGGCTGGTGTAAACAAACCTGTGCTGCCAGTTGTGTGAAAGTATAGCACATACAATTATATATAGTATATAACACTTGCTAATGATAATAAACAACTATGTTACTGGTTTATATATTTACTGTACTATTTATCATTATTTTGGGGTGTGTTCCTACTTAATAAAAAAAAAAGTAAAAAGAAGTTTAACTGTAAAACAGCCTCAGGCAGGTCATTCAGAAGGTATCCCAGAAAACGGCATTGTTATTACAGGAGATGACAGCTCCATGCATGTTATTATCCCTGAAGGACCTCCCAATGGGACAGGATGTGTAAATAGATACAGTGATACTGATAATCCTGAGCCTGTGTAGGCTGAGGCTAATGAGTCTGTATCTTAGTTTTGTTTGTTCGTTTGTTTGTTTGTTGGTTGGTTTGAGACGGAGTCTCAGTCGCCCAGGCTGGAGTGCAGCGGCACAATCTCGCCTCATTGCAACCTCCGCCTCCCAGGTTCAAGCGATTCTCCTGCCTCAGCTTCCTAGTAGCTGGGATTACAGGCACTCGCCACCATGCCCAGCTAATTTTTTGAATTTTTAGTAGAGACGGGATTTCACCATATTGGCCATGCTGGTCTCGAACCCCTGACCTCAAATGATTCGCCCGCCTCAGCCTCCCAAAGTGCTGGGATTACAGGCGTGAGTATCTTAGTTTTTAACAAAAAAAGTTTGAAAAGGAAAGAAAAAATTTAAACTTTTAAAAATAGAAAAAAAGTTTATAAAATAAGGTTATAAATAATGAGAATATTTTTGTATAGCTATACAATGTGTTTTAAGCTAAGTGTTATTACAAAAAGAGTCAAAAAGGTTTTTTTAATTTAAAAGTTTGGGTTTTTTTTGTTTTTTTGTTTTTGTTTTTGTTTTTGTTTTTTTGAGATGACGTTTCGTTCTTGCCTCCCAGACTGGAGTGCAGTGGCGTGGTGATCCCAGTTCACTGCAACCTCCGCCTCCCCAGTTTCAAGCAATTCTCCTGCCTCAGCCTCCCAAGTAACTGGGATTACAGGCGTATGCCACCATGCCCAGCTAAATTTTGTATTTTTAGTAGAGATGGGGATTCATTATGTTGGCCAGGCTGGTCTCAATCTCCTGACCTCAAGTAGTTTACCTGCCTTGGCCTCCCAAAGTGCTGGGATTACAGGCATGAGCCACCACACCGGGCCTAATTAAAAAGTTTATAAAGTAAAAAAGTTATAGTAAGCTAAGGTTAACTTATTATTGGAGAGAGAAAAAATGGTTTTTACAAATTAGGTGTAGCTTAAGTGTACAGTGTTTTTAAAGTCTACAGTAGTGTACAGTAATGTATTAGGCCTTCATATTCGCTCAACACTGACTCACTGACTCACCCAGAGCAACTTCCAATCCTGCAAACTCCATTCATGATAAGTTCCCTATACAAGTGTCCCATTTTTTATCTTTATACCATATTTTTACTGTACCCTTTCTACGTTTAGATACACAAATACCATTGTGTTACACTTGCCTACAGTATTCAATACAGTAACATGCTGTCTGGCTTTGTAGCCTAGAAGCAGTAGGCTATGCCACATAGCCTAGGTGTGCAGTAGGCTACACCATCTAGGTTTGTGGAAGTACACATCTCGACGTTCACACAATGATGAAATGGCCTAACAATGTATTTCTCAGAATGTATGATGCATGGCTATATATAAAATTATGCTGAAATCTAAAAAAATGAGATGATGGTCATAACAACAATGATGAAGATGACTATGTGTTTCAGCTTCTACTCCATGGTCCTTTGAGGACAACTGAAGTAACTAGATATGATTTTTATCAGTTATGTTTTAAGTGTATGTATCAAATCCAGCTACCCCAAGTTTTACAATAACTTTATATGGTTTAATCTTATCTTGCTGAACACATTAGATATGCTCCCCTGAAAAGTGACTTGCAAAACAGAATTTTTAGAAACTGAACCATAATTAAAATGCACAGAGGCCGGACACGGTGGCTCACACCTGTAATCCCAGTACTTTGGGAAGCCAAGACAGGCGGATCACCTGAGGTCAGGAGTTTGAGACCAGCCTGACCAACATGAAGAAACCCTGTCTCTACTAAAAATACAAAATTAGCCATGCGTGGTGGCACATGCCTGTAATCCCAACTACTCAGGAGGCTGAGGCAGGAGAATCACTTGAACCCAGGAGGTGGAGGTTGTGGTGAGCCGAGATCGTGCCATTGCACTCCAGCCTGGGCAACGAGAGCAAAACTCTGTCTCAAAAACAAAAAAATGCACAGAAAAGGTTTCTATGTATCTAGTGGAATTGTACAACGCTTATGTGATCTTGTGATATCATTAATATTTTGTAATATAAATAATTATCCTCATCTTATTATTTTAATTTTCTGGCATTATAGCAAGTGCCCTTGAATTGGGCACACCTGTATAAATATTTATAGTTACTTAAGAACTCACAAAACAACCTTTTGAAGTAGGCAAATAAAACCAACTCTTGGTTATCTCAAAGAGTTCTTTTTGTTTGATTCTTGTGTTATCTACATTTCTTCTCTGACTGTAAATTGGCATAAATTTGGCAGATACAAAACAAGTAAAGTTCAAACTCCTCCATTCAACCACTTTAAGAGATTTTTTTCCTGCTTATAAGTATATCACATGTTCATTGTAGAAAATTTGGAAATGCAGAAAAGTATAAAAAATGCAGTTAAAGTTACTCTTATTACCACCACCAAGAGGCAGCCACTATTGATACTTTGATGAATTTCTGCCTTCGTGCTTTCCCTCTCTATAGGGAGAAAAGAGTGGTTTCTTTTTCAGTGAAATCAGGAGTACGTTATATACTTTTCTTGTATTCTGCTTTTTCTAATTAACATATTTTTTAAATGATATTTCCATTTATTGATTCAACAACATAAATTAGTAAATATTGACTATATCCAAAGTGGAATTTGGATGAACTGTAAGAAATATAGTTAATAATTGAATTCAGATTTTTTAAATCAATTCCAACAATTGTGAAGTAGTTTCTTTTCCTTTTTTTTTTTTTTAATTTTACTTTAAGTTTGGTGATACATGTGCAGAACATGCAGGTTTGTTACATAGGTGTACATGTGCCATGGTGGTTTGCTGCACCTATCAACCTATCATCTAGGTTTTAAGCTTTGCATGCGTTAGGTATTTGTCCTAATGCTCTCCCTCCCCTTACCCTCCACCCCGCGACAGTGTGTGATGTTCCCCTCCTTGTGTTCATGTGTTCTCATTATTCAACTCCCACTTATGAGTGAGAACACGTGGTGTTTGGTTTTCTGTTCCTGTGTTAGTTTGCTGAGAATGATGGCTTCCAGCTTCATCCATGTGCCTGCAAAGGACATGAACTCATTCTTTTTTATGGCTGCAAACATTATCTATTTAATAAGTTTCACATATAATTATTATTTGAAAACATCATTTCTAATAAGTATATAATATTCTGTTGTATGGATATACTATATCTTATTTAACCAGTCATTACCACTGGACTTTTAGGTGGTTGTCAGTTTTTATACTATAAAATTATAGCAGGAAAAGAACATTTTTACATAAGTCTTTGTCTTTCATTATTCTAGTTATCTTAGTAAAAGTAGCAAAGGAGTCCTTGAAGTCACTAGGGGGAAATGAGGTTTGGTAATCCAAGTATAAATATATACACCACAGTCTTCTCTTCCCTCTTCCCTACCATTCCTCTCACCTCCCACTGGCAGAAATTTGCAGGCTTTTAATGCTGAAGTAACAATCTAATTGGGGTGGCCATCTGTCGTTTTTGGCCCATATGGTTCAGGTCACACTGAATGCGCCCTTGGCTCCAAGAGTGACATGGGACCCAGGCCCATCCAAACGTTTTGTTCTACAGGGCACTGTGATTGGTTCAGGGATGGGCCATGATCCAAGCAGACCAATTGGAATCAATGAGGCTCAGTTGAGAGGTGTTTAGTTGCCGTCACCTACATTGGATTTGGAGATTTAAGGATATATGCCAGGAACTGCAGGGACCCAACATAAGGGGAGTGCCTCCTGAGGATAAAACTTTACATGGAGGAAGGAAGAGCCAAGAGATGGAGAAAGGTTCTTGACTATATAAGTTTCTGGATCCACTTGTGCCTGATCTACACTTGACACTGAAGTTTCATGAGCAAGTAAAGTCTCCTTCTCACTTACGCCAATTTAAGAAGATTTCTGTCATTTGTCTTTTAAAGGGTCTTTAATAATCCGGAGATTTTTACCCTCTCAATTGATGAAAATGAGTTGTAGTTAAGACAGATTCTGGAGCTGAATCCTAGTTCCATCACTGACAGTGTAACAAGGGAAGGTTACATGACCTTTCCCCAGTCAGCTTCCCTACCTATAAAATGAAAATAATGCTAAATACTTATCACCTCAGAGAGGTTTTGCAGGGTTAAGTAAGTTAATATGTGAAAAAGTGCTTAGAACAGTACCTGGTATATTTTAATTACTGAGTAAGTGTGTCCCTGCTGCTGCTGTTGTTATTTTGAAGGCAGAAAGAAAACACAGGAGAGTAAATGACCTATTTGACTCATGCAGAGATTTAGCAGCCGAGCTAAAATTCAGATTTAGGTCTTCTCTTTTCTTTGATTGTTGTTCTTTCTCAAGAGCTAAGCATATCGTCATCTTTATGATATATTTCAGTATTAAGCTTTCAGAAGTTTCCGTCCACATATTTGAACATTTCTATCAAAAGTTTTTGAGGTAGACCAGGAGGCCAGAAAATAGATTTAAGTTACTAGCAATAACCAGATGCTACTGTAGGATTATAGGTTATCATAACTTGTAACTAAAAATTATGATTTTTATTATAATAAGTTTAAATTTAATTTTAATTAAAATTAAAATACATTTTATTATTATATTTTCTACTTTAACAAGTAACTGTACCTTTCACCGTGTTTTATTTAGCACCTTTCACAGTGTTGTTGTCTTTTTTAATATACCTTCCTATTAAACCAGTTGCTCTTTGCAGAATGCTTGAATCATTTGGCTCTTGGTTAGTAGGCTCCCGTTACCTAACCAAGCACTGAGTGAACGTATTTACTGGGGAGGCAACTGGTCTCTCCCAAATGTAAATCAGATTTCATCATGTCTGGCTTGGAGAGAACGTGGCATATGGCAAATGAAGACACAGCTGCATAGTGAAATTTTCCATCACAAATTAGTCTAATACCTAAATGCAGAGTGAATAAAATATTTTCTAAATAAGAATATTATGTTCAAATTCATAATCATTGTTAAATATTAAGAGTCAGGTTATTTCCCTTGAATTATACAAAATTTCACTATTCTGCTTGAAAAAGTACATGTTATCTTATATTTAATGTCATACTATTCACATCCAGGCTGCCTTTCAACTTCTATTATTTAAAAATATTTTCAGATATCTACATTGCCTGTTATTAAAATGCAAACTATTCTTTGAGTAGAGAACCTTTGTGTGAGGCCTTACAAAGTTCTGATAGAGATGAAGTGCGTGGAAGGAATGACAGTGTGGTGGGAAGGTCCATGCCCTTAGGGGAATGGATGGGAGACTAAGCTTTGGAGCAGTTAGGTTGGAATTCAGACAAAGCCCTGCCACTTCTAGGCTGCAAAGGTATTGAACAAGGTACTTAACTACCCTCTGCCTCAGTTTCCTTATCTGTGATAAGAATAATGTCATGTAATGATAATACAAACATCATAGGATTGTCAGAATCAAAATGAGAAAATGTATGCAATATTCTTAGCATAGTACCTGCCACATAATAGGCACTCAAAAATAATAAGACCTGCTTTATCACTGGCTCTAAAGTTTTGTCAAATTGGTTTCATAACCCTAAAAAGGCTATCAAATCTTCCTGGGCCTCAGTTTTGTCATTAGGTGAGTAAATTGGACCAAATTCTATAAAAAGTGCCTTTGGGGGTTAAAATGCTACGACAATGCCCATACACATTGGGATAAACCAAAAATCTATAACGGGCAAACATGGGAAGTGTCAGGCCTCTGAGCCCAAGCCAAGCCATTGCATCCCCTGTGACTTGCACGTATACACCCAGATGGCCTGAAGTAACTGAACAATCACAAAAGAAGTGAAAAGGCCCTGCCCCACCTTAACTGATGACATTCCACCATTGTGATTTGTTCCTGCCCCACCTTAACTGAGTGATTAACCCTGTGAATTTCCTTCTCCTGGCTCAGAAGCTCCCCCTTTCTACACTGAAATCGAGCTGCATCCACTCTCCAAAGGTGATCATCTTCTCTAATAATAAAGCAAGGTTTGTCTATTTTTAACTTTTTATCGATCCAGTGCTCAGCTTTTTCAGCACCATTTGGGGAGGAGCATTCAATGGCTCATTGCAGAACCTTCCTTGTCCTGATGATTTTGATAATATTATTGACATTCTTTCAGATTCCATAGTGAGTCTTTGTCATGATCAAAGGGCTCATGATGCTGATAACACAAACAAAAGTAACCAGTTCAAGAATTAATTTGGTTAATGAGGATCACTAATACGGATAATTTCTTCCTAATTGTTTTGGCGGAATGCATTATTTGGTTGAGTGTATTATCTTGTCTACACTGATCAAGCTAGGGTGAAACTCTTCTTATTAGCCTTTAACTACGTACTTTACCAACACAGCCTTTGAAATATTTGTTTTCCTTTCATGAAGAACTTTTAAATTTTTTGCCTAGATTCCAAAGTAAGAAATCAATTTAAATGGCATAACTTTCAAACTAGACTTCTGAAAGACTTTATGTATCATCATTAAATCTAAATTGATATTTTTCTTTAAAAGATGCAACTTTTCTATTTCCTATGTAAATAACTGTGACTCTATTGATTTATAAACTCCAAGAACAATTACCACTAGGGAAAAAGACAGGATAAAGGAGCATTTGTTGTTAAGCAGATATAATATTTTGAACTGATGATAATGTTTCCCTTACAAAACATGCTTGTATTAACTGATATTTATACTCATTTTTGAAAACTGAATTACAGATTTATGAAGGATATATTCAAAACTTAATTCACTAAAAGAAAAAAATAGATATGTCTATTGAAATATCCCCTAAGAAGCAGAAAAATATTTTTGTTCTAGTAATATAAATAGAATAATGCAAATAAGAATGTCACCTGAATTTTAAGTAACACACAGTGTATTTGGACCCCAGATTGACAATTGGCAACAGTACCAGAAAATAAACTAGAAACTAGATGCAGCCAGGCCTTGGCAAATTTTTTTTTATACTGTTGTTAAGAAACTCATAATAACTGCTTCCTCATTGATGTGAACTTTCCTTAGTTGACACTCTCTTGATTACAAGTACACGATGCCTACTTTAAATTATGCTTAATCATGAAGGGAATTTATTAGAAGATGCCAGGATATTTGGTGAAACTCAAGAGCTAGAGTTAGGTACGAGGAAATTATCAGGAATCTAGAACCTTATTTTTCTCTTCCCTTTTTTCTCTCCAAGACTGGCTTTGAATATGTCTACACACATGTGGCTAAATGTGGGTGTCCCATAGCTCCTTAGTTTCGATTTCGAGATTCAAACAACTCACAGAGAAAACCAACAAGCATCTCTCACTCACAGTTCAAATTCCTAGAAAAAAAGGGAGTTTGGCCCAGCTATAATTAGCTGTCTATCCCTAGCCCATCAACAGTGGTGCAAACATAGGTTCTGGGAATCTAGTCTTAGCAGGAGGGGAACAGTATGCAGAAAAAGGGGGATCTGGGTTGTACAGCACCCCAAAAAAGTTGTCTTTTCTTCCTTTTGGCTTACACATACACACACACAGACACACACACACACACACACACACCCCTACCATTCTTCCCATTTATTAAAAGGTCTCCCTGCCATATGTGACTTAACCATCTTACACTGAACTACACTCTCATTCATCCTCTTCCTAAAGGGGATAATCCAATCAATCATATCTAGCAACTGAATACTAAAATGTCATCAATGGGGCCCTCTTCTCAAAGTGAATGATCCCCAGAATAGTCCATTTTTTTCTGTAGATTAGGCTTCATTTTGTTCAGAAAAATAGCTTTCTCTTTTTATTCTGCAACATAATGATTAAATGGTAAAATTAGAAAGTTATCAGTAAAACCACAAACATTCCCACTCAAAAAATGATTACAAGAAGCAAGAATCTTCACAGCAACATCATACATGGTTACCAGACCAGAGAATATATTGCATCCTGCAAGACAAGCATTGCAAGAAAGGTTAAGAGTAGGATAAATAGGTTTTATGGGCTTCCATTATTGTTGGAGTAGGTTCCTTCCTAAATCAAGTACTTCACTACAATATAATGCAAATAAAGTTAACCTCTCTGCATGCTGCCTTGACTGACTCAGCCAACCAGTTTCATATTCTTTACATAGCTTTGTTAACTGTAGCTCTCTCTATTGATACAATTTCTCTCTTAGTAAAGATCCTTTTGGTTGTGAGTAAAAACATACACAGATACAAAACCACAGACTTTAAGTTAGCTTAAGGAAAAAATATGTTGGGAGGAGTTTACTGGAAGGGTTCCAGGATACATTAATTCATAACAAATGACCCCAAAACTTAATGGCATAAAACTGCACTCTTTATTTAAGTCAATTTTGGTGATTGTCTGGGTAGTTTTTCTCATGTGGTCCAGCTCTGGTGGTCTCTGCTGAGATTGTTCCTGCCTCTGCAAGAGCTTGCAGGTCAGTTACAAGCCAGATGATCTACTGTGTTCTCACATTTCTAAGGGTAGGCAGGCTGTCAGCTAGTGCAAAGGAATCAGTGGTTAGAAGGGACTAGGCCATGTGGCTCTCAACATCCAGGATGCTACACTAGGCATCTTCACAGCGTTCCTAAAAGTACAATGAAGAAAGCAGCAAAGTCCTTGAGACTCAGACTCAAAACTCACATGATTCCATTTCTGTCACATTCTATTAGTCAAAATAATTCATAAGGTCAGCCCAGACTCAAGGAACAGAAAACAGATTGTATTAGTCTGTTCTCACATTGCTATAAAGAACTACCTGAGACTGGGTAATATATAAAGAAAAGATGTTTGATTGACTCACAGTTCCATAATCTGTACAGAAAGCTTGGCTGGGGAGTCCTCTGGAAACTTACAATTATGGCAGAGGCAAAGGGGAAACAGGCACATCTTCCATGGCTGGAGATAAAGCAAGAGAGTGAAGGGGGAGGTGCTGCACACTTAAACAACCAGATCTCGTGAGAACTCACTCACTACCATGAGAACAGCAGAGGGAAATCCACCCCCATGATTCAATTACCTCCAACCAAGCCCCTCCTCCAACATTAGGAATTACAATTCAATATGAGATTTGGGTGGGGACACAAATACAAACCATATCATAGATTCACCTCTTGATGGCAGGAGCTGTAGTGGGGACATTTTTGCAGTCTACAACAAGGGATATTTCGAAGAAGTCAAAGATAATTTGTATAGCCAGACACCACAAGGGGCTAGAACTGCGAACTGTAAAGCTGGCAGAGCCTGAGATATTTCCATTTTTATTCAGGCTGTCTGTCTGCCTCTCATCGTATGGCCTCTTACTCTGCTTCTCTCACTAACACAACTTACTTTATTCAATTACTTTATTCAACTTACTTTATTCAAGGTATGTATGTAAGACCCTAGAGGCCTGCCCCACAAATCCCCAGTGTGCATGTCTTCAGTTCAAGTGATCTGCTCAGACAGCTGAATAGTATCTCTTAGCACCAATTTCAATTCCCAAAACAGAGGATTTGATTGTCCCAGATTTGGGGCAGTGATTCATCCCAATTCATCCACTATTTCTGGATGGGGAGCCACAGAATAGATACGTGGTTACTGTGAGGCCCCTATGCAGAAGAGAGTGGTGTGGGACCCTTCTCAGAGGATGAGAGACTCAGGAGATGCTTTCTATCACAGTATGTAATGGCAAAACCCATATGCCCTGAAAAATTCAACTCTCCAGATGAAGTCAGTATTCTGTTACCAAGTCAGTGCCAGGAAAATGCAAGAAAAATTGAAAACAAGCTTGTCATTTTCTTCTATTTTTTTCTGAGTCTGAAGTGCCCATAGATACTCTTAGTTCTTCTAGAAAGCTTGAAAGCAATATTTAATGGAAGTCAAATTTGGTCTGCAGCAGATTTCTTTTTCATTTGATTTTCTCCCTCTTATCTTGGGAACAACCTCTAATGAGAGAAATATTCCAGAGCACCATCTCAAGATGTATCTGGGAAAGGAACCCATTGTACACCAGAGCAAATCGACCCTCTGCTCCCTGACAATATGCTTGGTTTTCAACAGCTTCCCTGATCCCACTTCTTATGACTTTACCACACTTTTCTACGCTTCCCGGAGGTTCAGCAAGGCTTCCATCTCCCTGACGGTCTTGTCAGGGCAATCTCTTCACTGGCACCATGGCTTATTTTCTACAGAACCACCAAAAGCAGACATGGTTCCCATGCAGATTATCTTCCCATTTGCACTTACCAATCATGTGAACTCAGGCAGGTCCACCTCCCTGTCAGCTTGTCTCCTGCAAAATTTAGACTTCAAGTATTTTCTCTCACTGCTACCCTGTATGTTTATTATCAGATCAAATGAGACGTCTGCATGCGGTAGCACTTTAAAAACGTTAGAATGCTCTGTGCGTGTAGAGAAATGGAACTTCTCTCACAGATACCTGATAGTGAGATAAAGTGGCACGGGTCATTTCATGTCCAGTGTCATCATACAGATGTAAAATCCCACCTTGGAAATGTAGGTGACCACATGTAGAATTTTACCTCTGCCTGCTCATGAGACCCTGTGCAGAGGACTCAGCTAAGTCATGCTCAAGCTTCTGATCCACAGAAGCCGTGAGATAATAAATGTATGTTGTTTAAAGCTGCTAAATTTGTGGTAATTTGTTACACAGCAATAGACAACTAATACAGTGTTCAATCTCAAATGTAAAATAACATTTTACATAACAGAATGCTATGTGTAGGCTTGAGTGAGTGAGTGAGTGAGTGTGTGTGTGTATGTATGTGTGTTCCAAAGGAAACGTATTTTAAAATGAAATACATTTTAACATATGGTTTTCAAAAAGCTGAGAAACTGATGATAAATTTACACTTGTTGCTGCAACATCTCAACATTGTAAACCAAAAATAAAATCTAAGACCCCCCCAACCAATTGACTGAAACCCCCTCTCAGTCAAGGGCATTCCAAAGTAAACCTGAAAAACTAGTTCAGGCCATGATGGGAATGGGGGATTAGACACGCCTCATTATACCCTTCTCTCTTTGGAATTGGGGCACAATGGACAAGCATTAACAGTACAACAGAGATCTTAAGACTGACCAGACAGATTCTTTGTGGCAATAAGGTATATCACAAAATCATAGATAGCAGGCCCTGAAAGAAATAGAAAGTATTTTACCCTAAG
This sequence comes from Nomascus leucogenys, assembly GCF_006542625.1. Taxonomy (NCBI): domain Eukaryota; kingdom Metazoa; phylum Chordata; class Mammalia; order Primates; family Hylobatidae; genus Nomascus; species Nomascus leucogenys. The sequence goes on from NC_044383.1 coordinate 73,383,842, forward strand.
ATATATTTCTTTGATGTATTTTAAAATGGCCCTGCAAAGCTGTCTCTTGTGGGAGAAATCTACATTCTATAGAGAATCCTCTTCCCTTTCCAGGTTTTTTTCCTGATCCAAGAAAGACTAACTAAAAGTCTGGAACCTTTAAAAGTCTGATAAGAAATATTTACCATCTAATCTCTCTGAAGCCTGCTGCTTGGAGAATTCATCTGCATAATAAGAACTCTGGTCTCCACAACCCCTTATCTTCATTCAGACATTCCTTTCTATATTGATTCCAGTTCTTTAGATAATAACTTAACACTTTCAACCAATTACCAATCAGAAAATCTTTAAATCCACCTATAACTGGAAGCCACCCTGCCACCATCACTGCTTTGAGTTGTTCTGCCTTTCTGGACCAAACCAATGTACACCTTATACGTATCAATTGATGTCTGCTTGTAACTTCTGACTCCCTAAAATGTATAAGACCAAGCTGTAACCCAACCATCTGGGGTACATGTTCTCAGACCCTCCTGAAGCTGTGTCATTGGCATGCCCTTATTCTTGACAAAATAAACTTCTAAATTGATTGAGAAAAAAAATTTAAAAAAATAAAAACATGATTTTCTTGGTCAGAGCTGGGATACTACTTGCTTGCCATATGACCTTGCACACATTATTTATGGAGTCTTTTATGTTTCACTTTCTGTTTTTTAAATAAGAACAACTCCACCAACTTCAGAGTCTTATGAGAATAAAATGATAAAAGGTATGTGAATATGCTTAGCATACTATTCGGCCATGCTAGAAGACTATAAGGTTAGGTTTTGTTTATTTGTTTGTTTGCTCCTTTCTTGGTGTCCACTGGGTTCAATGGCTGAGTTCTATTACATGTTAACCTTGTCGTTTAGTATAGAAAACAATGTGAGATTTAGCATGATTATTGAAACAGCAAATCTTCAGAAATGCAACAAGCCTATGGCACTCAAACAGCTTAGTAAAACCTACCCAACAAAATTGAAGAAGTCTTGGAAGCAGATGGTTTGGGGCATCTAGGCTCCAGCCCAGGGGCATTTTTGCTGGCATTTGTGAGACTTTTCAAAAACAATAAGCAGTCAACATTGTTCAAGGCTCATTTTTTTCCTGCCTTCTGAGGTGACTATTTGAGCAACATCTTTCAAATAATTCTAATCTAAGAAGAATATTTTAAGCTTTTAAAAAGGCAATAAAATAAGACATCTATTTTTTTCTCCAAATAGCTATGTATGATAACCTCTATTTATTAGGACATTTGAA